>NC_059075.1:68004423-69254423 GCF_020497125.1 Mauremys mutica
CAGCACCGGCAGCAATGCAGAGCTCTCCAGCAGAGGAGTTCATGTAATCTCTGAATAGAAAGAGGGACCCGGCATAGACAGACCGGGAACTCTTGGATCTGATCGGTGTGTGGGGCGAGGAGTCTGTGCTTTCGGAGCTGCGCTCCAACGAACGGAATGCAAAGACCTACGAGAAGGTCTCCAAAGCCATGATACAGACTGAGGATACAGCCGTCATGCAACGCAGCGCCGCGTGAAAATCAAGGACCCCAGACAAGGCTACCAAAAAATCAAAGCGGCCAACGGACGCTACGGAGCCTGCCACCACTGCCCCACCAGTGACCATGGACTCTGATGATGGGACAGTGTCGACGGACAGTTCCTCGACGATGTTCACGGACGGGGAAGATGAGGAAGGGTTTGTGGAGGACGAGGCAGGCGACAGCGCTTACAACGCTGGTTTCCCCGACAGCCAGGATCTATTCATCACCCTCACGGAGATCCCCTACCAACCCTCCCCGGCCAGGAACCCGGATCCTGAATCAGGGGTAGGAGCAGTCGGTAAGTGCTTTAACCATGTTAACTTTTATTCTTAATATAACAGGAATCTGAAGTGTGTGAAAAGGAGGTCTCTGTATATATGGTGATAGAACACAAATCCTCCTGGGAGAACGCCACGAAGCTCTCCTGCCGTTAATCGATAAGCATCAGCAGGAGGTTCCTGGGGAGAGCTGCCTTATTGGGTGCTCCGTGATAGCACACTTTTCCGCGCGAGGCTTTCATGCGGTATTCAGGGAGCACTGCCTCCCAGAGCACGGCTGCATAGGTCCGTGGTTCGTGCTAGATTTCACGCAGCATGCGCTCTCTATCTCCTTCAGTGCCTGTCCTCACGGTGATCTCGCTCTTAGACTCCTGCATCTAAGTAGGGGAAGAAATGTTACGTTACGCCTGGTCCAAAGTATTTTTAATAAATAAACGGACAGACGGCATAGCACAGACTCAGCACGCAGCTGCGTGACGAGCGTAACGGAAAGCCAAAGAATCAAATGGACGCTCATGGAGGGAGGGGGGAACGAGGACGCAAGGTATCCCACAGTTCCTGCTGTCTCCGAAAAGCATTTGCATTCTTGGCTGATCTCCAAATGCTTCTAGGGTCAAACACAGTGTCCGCGGTGGGACGGGGCATAGCTCGGCAATTTACGCACCCCCCCGACCCCCAGAAGTAAAAGGGAAAACAATCCTCTGTTGACTCTTTTACATGTCACCGTATCTGTACTGAATGCTGCAGATAGACGCGATGGTGCAGCACTCAACACCAACATCCTTGCTCCCCCCACGCTATGGATGGCTGATGGTACAAAACGATGGAAATCCATCCTCATCATCAGCCTATTGGCACATGGGGCAGTGCAAAAGGGCTGGTAACCATGACAACCGTACCAACTTGCTTGGGACCGGTCGGTCAAGGCCGCCTGTTGCTAATTTTTCATGGTAGATGGTGCAGTATGGCTGGTAACCGTCCTCATCATTGCAACAGGGGGCTGAGATCCATCAGCCCCCACCCTTCATTGTAAAGAAAAGATTCAATTGCCCCTGGAGTAGCAGAGGGATGAGTGGCTCCCTCCTCCACACCCCTTAATGTCATCTCTGGACTATCATTGCAGCTGGAGGCTTCCTTCCACTCATTTCTCACAAACGACTACCTGTGTCTTATTCATGCATTCTATATTACTTCATCACACAAGTGGGGGGACAATGGTATTGGAACCCAGGAAGGCTGGGGGAAGAACGTAATGAACAGCTGGGGTTGTTTCAGGAGCACACCCTGTGAATAGCGTTCAGCTCAAAATTTATGCAGGATTGGACAGAGAGCAGCTGTGGTCTCTGATTGTATGATACAGTGGTTCTCTAGTACAGTTGCACATAATCTAGGCAGGACTGATTCTATTTTTAGATACCCAAAAAGGAGGGATTGACTCGGGGAGTCATTCCCAAATTTTGCTTTTGCGCCCCTGGCTGATCGACCAGGGGCACTTATGACAGCACCAAATGGCGCAGTGCAAAAGGACAGGTAACCATGACCATCTTATTACCGTCTTCTTACCAGTTCATGGTATGGTAGACGGTGCAGTATGCCTGGTAACCATCGCTGCTGTCATGCAAAAGCATAAGCATGCTGCTGTGTAGCGCTGCTGGTCCGCCTCTATCAGCGGCATACAGTACACATACGGTGACATACACAAAAGGCAAAATAGGGTCCATTGTTGCCACGCTATGGCGTGTGCCAGGGCATTTCATGGAAAACGTGATCGAAATGATTGTCTGCCCTTGCTTTCCCGGAGGAAGGAATGACTGGCGACATTTACCCAGAATCCACCGCGCAAATGATTTGTGCAACAGCAGGCACAGGGGTCTCAACAAAAAATTCACAGAGACAGCCTAGATTCAGTTAATTGTTCGCAAAAAAGTATCATTGCAAGGAATTAACTAACTGTTTCCCATCTCACAGCTTCCACTGTCTCCAGACCTTCCACAGCATCCACCTCGCAGAGGCTGGCGAAGATTAGGCGGCGAAAGAAAAAGACAAGGGACACGATTTTCGATGAATGTGTGGGCTGCTACCTAGCCGAGGCGGACCAGCAGAGGCAGTGGAGGGAGAAAGTCTCTCTGTACCAGTGCTCACACAGCGAATGGGAGGAGAGGTGGCGTGAGGAACACAAGCAGGCGACTCAAGCAATGCTTGTACTACTGAGGGAGCAAACGGACATGCTCCGGCGACTTGTGTATGTTCTGCAGGTCCGCTGCAGGACAGAGCCCCCGGCAGTATCTCTGCAACCGCCCTCCCCCGCCACAAAGTCACATACCCCCCTCACCCTAAATAACCAGGAGGATGCCCGCCCTGGTCCGTGAATACTGTCACTGCACCCCAGCAGAGTGCTCAAGTAACCAAAAGCTCTCATACCCTACGTTTGCATAAGTCCTTCCCTTCCGGACTCAAACAAGTCCCAATCCCAGTCCCATCCCATAACTGTCTACTTAAGTAATAAAAATACTTTGCTGTTAAGTACTGTTTCCGTCATGTTTCCTCACTGAAGACTGTGTTTGAATGGGGTGCGTGGGGAAGTGCGTTGCTAATTGCATAGGACAGGCACCTTTCGCAGGGTACAGACACGGGGGCCGGATCAGCAGCGGGTAACACACACAGTGCAGTCAGCAGGCACCGTGGTCGGTATGGGAGGTGGTTTCCAGGTTCTGTGTGGGCGGTGGGGATGTGACTTTTTAGCGGGGGAGGTCGGGTACAGATCTTATACAGCGGTCCTTGTTGTGGACCGCTGAGTCACGCAGCAGAGGAATCTGTATCCGTCCTCCTCCGCCACAAGGCCACATAGCCGCCCGCACACAGAATCCCAAAAAGGAGGGATGGCAGGCTCCGTTGAAACAAGCAGTCCGGCAATGCGGACCGCTGTACGATCAGGAGCCTGTCATTCCTTAAGTTTAGAGGCGGTCTTTACATCAGCGCACACCCTACCCACCGCAGTCTGCGTTCCAATTTCGACCCTTTAACGAAAAGTCATGAATAAAGAAACCTCTCCTCAGTAACAGTGTGACATGTATTTTATTTTTACACGTGTCTTGGAAGTGGAGGAAACGGGGAGAACGGGGTATTTAACCGAAGAGGAGAGTCAACAGTAACTGGGTAAAGAAACAGGGGCAGGTTCAGCTTCTCTGTAAAGAAACTGAACAGTCACAGGTCACGCTGCTCGCTGGTATTTGAAGAGTTCCTTGTCGCTGTCCCAGGCGCCTGTATAGGGCTTCATGAGCAAGTGCATTAGCGGGCAGGCTGGGTCACCGAGGATCACTATAGGCAAATGCACATCCACAACAGTTATTTCGTGGTACGGGAAGAAACTACCTTCCAGCAGGCGTCTGAGCAGCCCACAGTTCCTGAGAACACATGCATCAGGAACCTTGCCCGGCCATCCGACGTTCATGTTGGTAAAACGTCCCCTATGGTCCCCCAGTGCTTGCAGAACCATTGAAAAGTAGCCCAATTTCTCAGCAGCTGAATGTGGAAGAGGTGGACGATAAAGTGCGAGGAGGAGAAAACGGCGAGGATCGCAGCGGGCTCCATGCTTGCAGTGCTGTGGCGTCCACGCTGTCACTGACCAGAAAAGTGCACGAACAGATTGCCCGCAGGCGCTTTCAGGGAGGGAGGGAGGGCGTGATTGACGGTTCAATGACGACAGTTACCCAAAACCACCCTCGACACATTTTTTCCCCCAGCATGCATTGGGGGGAAATCCCAGAATTCAAATGGGCAGCGGGGACTGCGGGAACTGTGGGATAGCTTCCCACAGTGCACCGCTTCGAAAGTCGACGCCGGCCCCGTGAATGTGGACTCAGAAGTTCGAATTAGTGTATTTAGTATGGATTCACAAATTCGACTTCATAAGGTCGAATCCACAAATTCGAATTAAGTAGATTCGAAATAGTCCTGTAGTGTAGACAAGGCCTGAATCTCTAAAGAGCCTGTGAGGTAGGGAAGTAGCACTATCACCATTTTACAGATGGGGAACAGAGATGGCGAAATTAAGAGACTTGTACACGTTACACAAGAAACCTGTACCTGAGCCAAGATTTGAACTATGGTCTCCTGTGTCCCAGTCTAGTGCCTTCCTACAGGAGAATTACTACATAAAGTGCTCCCACTGGAGGATGAAATCTTGTCTCCGTTAAAGGTTTGTCATTGATTTAAATGGGGCCAGGATTTTACTCACTAAAAAAAAAAAAATCCTCAGACTTTTCCAGACTAGTTTTCTCCAAGAAGCAGGTCATATGCAGAAAAATGTGGTGCAGTATAAAGGTTTTATTAAAACTTTTTTGAAAGGACCTGTGTAATTCAAGCAGGACTTCACCACTTGTGAGAAACATGGTCATCACAAATTCATGCTGATATAACCTCTCTCTGGCAGAATGTGCCCTGTTCATCTCTCACCAAAGATAGCAGAGGAGTCAGAACAGTTAAGAAAAAGGGTTTTTTATTTAAAAAGTTAAATACATCTAAAATCTAGCACCAGGCAGAAACATGAATGCTGAACAGAAACAGCCAAGAACATTTAAATATCAACAGTAATAATTAACCCTCACATAATACACCTCTACCTCAATATAACGCTGTCCTCGGGAGCCAAAAAATCTTACTGCGTTATAGATGAAACCGCATTACATCGAACTTGCTTTGATCCACCGGAGTGTGCAGCCCCCCCCTCCCCACCCCGCCCTGGGAGCACTGCTTTACCGCATTATATCGGGTCGCGTTATATCCGGGTAGAGGTGTAGATTACATTTTCAAAGCATTTTATAAACATTAATGAATTAAGCCTCAACATCCCTGTGAGGTAGGTAAGTATTATTAGCCCCATTTTACAGACGGGAAACTGAGGCACAGATAAGTTATGTGACTTGTTCAAGGCCACACAGCAAGTCAGTGTCAGAGCCAGAATTAGTGCTCTGGGGCTCCTGGCTTCCAATTATGTGCACAGATGCCTAGAAAATACTGCTTCTCTGAAAAAGCCTTTTCTTCCCTCCACATCCTCTGTAAGATAGCTGACCCCATTTCAGAGTGATGTGAGAGGGTGCTTGCCAAAAGCTATTCATCAGAGTGTCTACACAGGAAGATTGAATTGGTAAGTAACATTTTTATAGATACATGCTGTGTGTCTGAAAGGTGTTTTGTTTGTTTTTAAATAGATTTCTGACTGTTCGTGCTCCCACACTGACAGAGTCACAAATGATGTCGCTTTTCCTCAAGATGCAGCAGCAGCCATCAGAAGGCTGAGAGACCTGTCTGCAATTCTGACCCAGTTCTCAATAAGACAGAAGTGCTGTTTCTTCACACTGGGATCCTGTCCATGAAACAGGAATGTCTCTTTAGGGAAGGTGTAGTGGGGTAATCACCCCGCTCTGGCCCTAGAAGGGTAAAAGCAGCCCTGGAGAGGGCTGCAGTTCGGAATGCTGGGCTGATTGGGAAAGCAGCCACAGCTGTAGCTGGCTTAATGAGGGCCCAGCTGGCCCTTATAAGAGGGCAGTGGGCCAGGAGCAAGCAGTCTCCCTCTAGCTGGGGAGGGAGATGGACCTAGCTGCCTGAGTGCTAACAGGTCCTGGAGTGAAGCAGGGCTGGGGAAAGCCAGAGGAGCTGGGGAGCTCTGGGCCAGCAACTCCCCAGCTGCATGGCCTTGTACAAGGCCCCTGGAGGTACTGGGTTGCAGGGAATGGCAGCAGATCAAAACCTCCCTTGCCTATGATGACTGGCTTATACAGACTGCAGTTGGCCCCAGTGAAAGGGGGCTATATGGTGACTGGCAGTAGCCCATGACTGAGGCAAGGTGGGAATAGGGGGTGGGGGTTCCCCTGGGTAGGGAGACCCTGAGACTGCAGGGGTATTGCCAGGGGGCAGCACCCCAAACATAAGGGGCACCGAGTCCAGGGAGGGACATGGGGGCCAAGCGGCAGTGGGAGAGCTAATTCCCAAGACGACCACCAGGAAGTGCCGCAGGGGTGAGTCCCTGCATCATTACAGAAGGTTTCCTCCAAGAAAAGCTAACCCGGGTGCAGCTGGCCTGCACCAAAAGCAAGGGGTGGGGGTGGAATTGTGGATTAATTTGGAGGTGCAGCCATGGGATGACGGGGATCGGTCCACACTAGCGCTTGGAAACAACAAAAAGGTTCATATCCCATGTGAAGAAGCCCTCCACGGTGCTTAGGTGGACGAACTGGATGTAACACACCTCTCAGGGGATGCCGGTCATCACAAATTCATGCTGATATAACCTCTCTCTGGCAGAATCTGCCCTGTTCATCTCTCACCAAAGATGGCAGAGGGGTCAGAACACTTAGGAAAGTGCCAATTTTTGTATGGTCACTTTGAGCAGAGGAGAAGTCTCCTTAGCACATCCCCTGTGGATTGAAACAGTCTAATAAAAGTGGAGGAGCTCATGTCTGCATACATGAGGACTCCATCTCTGTAGAACAAGATGGTGAAGAACCAAGCAGCTCCATTCAGACTATGGTTAAAAATTCCAACCATCTTTTAACACTGAAGTCACATGATTTAACCATTGGTAGTGTTGTTGAGTCCCAGCAGAGCCACTGCTGACAACGGGAGTCTCCCTGGGCCATCCTGCACCCAGGAGCTTGCAGTTCCAACAGGGAGATGAAAGTCAAATAGTCCTTCCAGTCGCTATCTGGAATCACTTTCACGACAGCTCGATCCGAAGGTCCTCCCCATATTTTCGAATCAGCTTCCCATGATTGTGGTTGACTGACCACCGCTTTGGAAGATGCTTCGGTTGCATGGTGTCCAGAAAGTGCTGCCGCCAGCACCTCTCCAGCTCCATGAGTGAGCGCAGCCCCCCTTTGGCGAAGCACTGCACCACCTTCAGCCCATGCGGCATGTAGCTCTCATTACAAATCCTGCCAAGACACAAGGGGGGTTGGTTTCCACACAAGCCCATTATGGGACTCTCGGTCTCCAATACCGTGACGTGCTGGGCGTCCTCACACCCAAAGCACTTGACAAACACAAGGCTCAACTAGGCAGGCTGGGCCAACAGAGTTGTCCACCCGACTACTCCCCACACCCGTAGCAGAGTAATAACCTGAAAGACTGTACGTGTCTCACTGCAGGAAACACGTAATCTATAGCCCCAATCTCACAAGTGTATCGGTGCTGGGGGTTCCCTGTGCCTGCACGGAGCTCTGCAGCACTGTGTTTGTAACGCACTGTGTAAACACCCAGTTTGTTAAACTCTGGCCCTGGTTTTACAGGGAGATTAAAACAACAGGAGGTACTTTTAAAGGAGCTCGGGGGGGAAAGTAGGCCTATTACTTAGCTCTACCAATGCTGCTGGGATTTTTGTTGCTGTTGTACTATTTATGTATCAGGGCACGTAGGGCCTTGGCTAGGTGTCTTTTTCTGTAACTGAAGTCTAAATACATAAATATACACATGCGCGCACACAGACGGCTAAAACATTAGACCTAGTCACTGGGCTCTTGTAATACCTGGTTTCCAGGCCTGCTGCTTCCTGGAGCATCTCTGAAGTAATGGACTCTGTGTTAAAGAAGTCCTTGATTCCTTGCAGCAGCTCCTCCCTCCTGGTGTCAGGCAAGCTGTCTGCATTCAGCAAAGCCCTGGCCCCTGACCGGACCTGCCTTCGCAGGGGGTCCTCCAGCAGGCGCACCCCTTCCTCGCAGCCAATGGGGGCACCAAACTCCTCGGCCAGCCGCTGCTTGAGATGATTGTCGTAGTAATTGGAGATGGCATGGCAGGAAGTGCAAAGCAGCAGAACGTCATGGGAGTTATGGTCCTTCATCTGGATGGGGAAGTGTCTCCTGTACTCATGAGGTACGATGTTCTTCCTGGGAAGGAAATAGCAACAGTCTTAACTAAAATTTCACATGGCTGCTGCCATCAACTACTACTTACACGCCTGATGGAAGACTGATATAGAAAAGGAACCACTCCAGAAGCTGGAGCTTTCCACATTTGGTCTTAGCTCAGGAGTGTACTGTGCTTTTTTTTAAGAGAGTCAGAAAATCGCCTGTAAAGACAGCATTGGATCAGTTCTCTGTGTGTACTCCACGGCCAATCTTAGTGACAGAAATGTATTTTTGTTTTCTACTTCTGCTAGCCCTGCAGAGACATCACTAGATTCTGTCCTGGCCAGTGCATCAAAAGAATTCCTAATAAAAGCCCCAATCCCGCATGTACTTATGCATATGTTCAACGATACTCCTAGGAGTGCTCCCATTAACCTCAAAGGGACTACTCATGTGTGAAGTAAAGCACATGCCTCAGTGCTTGCAGGACTGGGCCCAATTCCAAATGCAGGACCAAATTCTACCCTCAGCTACACTGTGCATCCCCAGAGGGCACAAAGGAATTGCACAGTTGTAACTAACTGCCAAGTATGGCCGACAGAATCTTTATTACTTGTGATAATGAACAAGTAAGAGGCAGCCCAGCTTGACCTTCAGATCCCAGCATGAATCTTGCAGGCAGGGCAATTAGAAAAAACTCCTTTGTAACCTAGGTACGTTTTCTCTGGAAGCTACTGAAAGACAATCAACAGGGAACCCTGTGTAAGAAGTCAAAGAAATTTGGGCCATGCTTTTAGATACATTTGGATAAAAAATGTTGAGACTATTCAAAGAAAGCCAAACCTCCATTCCACCTAAATGCTCCCTTTCCTAGTTACATGTCTTCTCCTATTTTACTTCTCTAACCCTCACCCTAATGTGTTAGATCTGCAAGACATAGACCTGACGAGTACTAAGACTGCAGAATTCTACGGGCAATCCCATAAAGCATGTAGTATACTGAAACATATACAAGCTGTAAGTCAATTATCTTTCTGTTGTTTGTTTTCTTCATATAAAAAATAAATAAATGAAAATTAATCGCAACCCACCCCACAACCCAAAATGACCCCACAGTGCCATTTTAGAGGTATTTTTCAGAGCTGATTCATAGTTAAAGACAAAAATGTGTAAATTCATAAGAACGGCCATACTGGGTCATTTTAATATTATGAAAATGTCTAATCAAAACCTTAATCTGTGGCATGTTACCCTCAATGAGGGCATCGGGGTGGAATGAAATTTTATAAAGTTATGAGCAACTGCAAAATCACTACTGAGCACACCAAGGGTATGTCTATACCGCCCACATTACAGTGCGGCAGCACTGTGACCTGGGCAGTGTAGTCATGGTTTATTGCTGGGGGAGAGCTCTCCTGGTGATAAAAAATAACCTCCCTGAATGAGCGGCGGTAGCTTTATTGCCAGGAGCTCCCGGCGATAAAGTGCTGTTTATACTGGCGCTTTTCAGCGCTAAAACTTTTGTCGCTCGAGGGTGTTTTTTCACACCCCTGAATGACTAAAGTTTTAGCCCTGAAAGTGGCAGTGTAAACACAGCCTTAGTAGACATATGAGGATTTTTATCAAGCTGATGAAGCCCTGGGCTCTCATATGACATCTGAAGGGATGAAAAGAACTGTGCATGCGCCCTGCTTGGCCTAGGCTCAGGGGGCTGCAAGGGAGAGGGAACGCCACTGGGAAAGTTTGCAACAAGATTGTACAGGCCTCTGTAAAAACATTCCAACATCCTTTCCCAGAAAATCTATGAAGAAAGCACCCTTAACCCAGAAGAAATCTGCAGCCAGACAGCCCCACGGTCACACAAAGGGTTTTAGATTCCCTCCACAATTTCTGATGCATTTGGATGAATTTTTCAGAAAATGGAAGCTTTCATTTAACAATAAATATGTCTGTCTTTTTCTGCTACAAAGGCACAGCTGTCCCACTATAATAGGGAGACCAGACAGCAAGTGTGAAAAATCGGGACGGGGGGGGGGGGGTAATAGGAGCCAATATAAGAAAGAGACCCAAAAGTCGAGATTGTCTCTATAAAATTGGGACATCTGGTCACCCTACACTATAAAGTGACTGTGCTGCTGGTCAGTTCATGTAGCCTTGCAGGACACTGCTCCCAGCTAAACAATAGCAGCTGTAAAGACTAGAACTCACCCTTCTCCACACCAATTAGCTTTATGGATATGTAGGTGTCACAGCTCACCTGGGCCATTTAAATGCTAACAACAGGATTAAATACAGAAAAGTGAGACAGTCAGGGTCCGGACACCAACAGGGAAACCAGATGGTTTAAATCCCCAAAATGATCAGTTAAACCAAATGATTGCATATTGCTACTATAAAAGTATAATGAATAAGGTCTTTTATGAAAGCTTGTAATATTCTGAACTTGATGGTTATTACGAGATGTGTGTACAGACTCTGGTTATGGAGCTACATATCTGTGAATACAGAAAACTGTGTTAATAATCCATACTACAGCTTCAGCTACACCTCCCAGCGGGGGCTAAGCAGTGAAGCAAAGAGGGGCACCGCTCAAACTGGAAGTTTACATGATACATTGTCCAGCCCAGGAAAGACAATGATGGGCCACTAGAGTTAACAGAAAGACATTGAGACACCCGGGCTATCAAGTCAAGAGGGAATTTCCCCATTCTGAATAAACATGAGTCACCATAGATGGGGGGTGGGGAGGGGAATGGAAAGCCTTTAAAAACAGGCTTGGGACTCAGGTTTTTTATTCAGACTTGAGGGACAGGCTTGTGGCGAGACGCTCTCCATGAACGCTGCTGGATCCCACCTCTAGGTAGTGCGTATGCTGAGAAACTGTCTTATGGCAAAAGGTAACTTATATCATAAAAGGGATTTTATCTAATATGGAAGTGTAAAAGCCTGAGGTTGTTTTTATGTTTATTTGCTGTGTCACCTGTATAGGTTTGCGTTCCCTTATTCTTATCTTCGAATCTGTGGTTTTGCTATTAAATAAACTTTATGTTTATTTTTACCCCAAGCAAGTCTCTCGCATGCAAGCTGTGGGAATGTGCATGCCAAAGTATCCAGGGGGCTGGTTTTACACCTTCTCAGGTGACAAACCGCAAAGTCAGAGTATCTGGTAGTTAAGAACTTGGGAAGTACAGATTTGGGGAGACTCGGAACTGGAAGGGCTGTTGGTGTCACACTCCAAGGAGTAACTAGACTGGTGAGAGTATGCACTTGTGGGCTGGCTACTGGTGTCAGGGATCTGAACCACAGCTGCACAGCACAAAGGCCTCCAAAGTTAAAGGACGGGCAGTGACAGAACCCCTTACTCGTCTTGGTTGTTCCCAAAACATCACACAGGGTTTTTTCTTCTCTTTCATTGAGAAAAAAGTTAAACTGGGGAGGTATGCATACCACTAGCCTGTCCAGGCTGGACTGCAGTCTGCACTCTGTGTTTGAACACAGCTTGTTCTCTAGTGAGAGTAAACACAACTGCTCTCTACTGGAAGGAATGTCAACCTCTCCCATGTCAATCTTGTCCAGAGACATACGATTAAGGCTGCGAGTCTGCCACGGATTCCATGACTTCTCCAGAGGCCAGTGTGGCTGGTTCTGGGGCTTCCTGAGCAGCTTGGGCAGCCCCTGGGCCAGCCGCACCGGCCACTGCTGGGGCAGTCTCGGGCCACCGTGTCCCCCTCCCTTCCCGCCCCAGCAGCAGCAGTTTGGGTGTGAGAGGGGGCTCAGGGCTGGAGCAGAGGTTTAGGGTGGGGGGCGGTGCTTACCTCGGGGGGGCTCCCCAGAAGCGGCTGGCATGTCCCTGCAGTTCCTAGGCAGAGGGACCAGGGGGCTCCATGCACTGCCCCTGCCTGCGCGTTCCCAGCCAATGGGAGCTGCGGAGCCAGCGCTTGTGGTGGGGGCAGCACACGCAGCCCCCCGGCCTTCCCTCCCCCTAGGACCTCCTGGGACATGCTGGCTGGTTCCAGGGAGCTGCGCAGAGCCAGGTAGGGAGCCTGCCAGCCCTCCTCCTCTCCCAACCCCCCCAAGGAGCACCCTCTCTGCACACTGGTCCGCCCTCTCTCCCCTCCCATGGAGCACCCACGGTGCCCCAGCCCATCCTCTCCTCTCCTCCCCCTGAGGAGCGCCCACGGCGTCCCGGCCCACCCTCTCTCCTCCCACCATGGCGCACCCGCAGCGCCCCAGCCCACTCTCTCTTCCCCTCCCCTCTCCTCCCCCACAGCGCACCTGTGGTGCCCTGCCCTCCCCCCACACTCCCCTGGAGCACCTGTGGTGCCCTGGCCCAAGTTCTAGTTAGGGGTATATAGTACAAGTCATGGACAGGTCACAGGTCATGAATTTTTGTTTACTAACCTGTCCATGACATTTACTAAAAATACCCGTGACTAAAACATAGCCCTTACATAGGATCATGTGGGCCTCAAATGGCTATGGCCTACCCGAGATATACACACTGAATTCTACACAAGCATGACTGTGTCGCAGTTTACCTCCCACTGGTAAATAACACAAAGTTATGGTAGAGACTGAACTTGATCAGGGTCTGGGTCTGACTCTACCAGATGTATTTTTCCTCCCTGCACTGTGTAAAAACTCACCGGATGTAGGACTCTCTCTTGCCACACACCACGCACAGGTTCTCCTTGACTGTCAGATAGTAATCGACTTGTGACTCAGGACGTCCTGAGGGCTCGAACTGCAGCTTCACAACAAATGGATCTGTGCTCACCAACTCTGGAAGGGTGGAGGCAGAGAGGGAGGCCTTTAACAGTTGCATGTGGAAAGCTAAATGAATTATGCACAAAGTCGGGGGACACATCCTGTTTATTCCTTCCCCCAACATCTCCAGTAATTGGATCTCTGTTCAGACCTGGGCCCCTTCTCAAAAGTATCATTTCTCACCCAACAATATCATGGCAAAGAAAAGATCTCTTTCCTAGATACAGACTAATATGAGGACTGGCATACGTACCTCCAATGCCCTTGTCCAGGTACCACTGGGCCTTTTTGCGATCACAAGTGCACAGAGGCTGTCCATCCGGTGCATGCAGGAAGCAGTTATCATACAGGGGAGATTTTCTGTGAAACAGGGTGAACATCATGACAATTAAAATAAACAGGACCCCCAGAAACTGAGCTCTATGTATCTACATATTTCATGGGGCATACACGCAGCATCCTTTACGTCAGACGAGTGACCCCAGGAGTACACACACTTCTAGCCCTCAGCAACCTGTATTTATGGGCCAAGCACCATACTGGCAGAACAGGCTGTCACCGAGGGCAACAAACTCCTTAGTGACTGACTGTTCTGGCTACAACTACTGGCTGTGAAGGATCCGTTTCCCAGATCAGCAGCCAGTACCCGTGAAGCTGGGAACGTTGAACCCTCTGTTGATGCTATCATTGACAATAGGCTTGCTTACATTTCAGAATTAAAAGTGAGCAACTCTCAATGGTGAAAAGTATCCTATATGTTTAAAATCTAGTTCGGATGCTCTCCAGTGTTTTCATCAATACAGGGAAGGAATTATTTTTTTTCCAAACAATATCTTTACTTTGACAGCACCCCTTTAACAAAACTAAATGCCTGAGGAGGAAGATGGCTGCATCTTCCAGCCAGGAGGCCCTGAGCAGAACGGCAGCAACAAAGCTAGGTAATTGCTCAGGAGCAGGGATGGACAGCTACTGTTGTCGTGCAAAGTGCTCCTTCCCCTACAATCCTTACTCTATTCACCAGCACCAGTGTGATCACAGCAGCAAGAATTCCCCGAGTTGAACTGCTACCGCAAGAAGCTCTTGCACAAATTTAAATTATTCAGTAATTCATACTGTCTCTACAGTAGGGAATTTGACAAAAATATTCCCACTAGTGCATGGTGATAAAAAAACCACAGGAAGACGCTGGATTTGTCTATTCTAAGGCTCCTATCAGTGATTATCAGCAGTTCAGGTGAACTGGTAGTAAGCACTGGTGGGAATTTTTTGTAGTAAAGGCAACACTGTTTAGCCTGGCCAGCCAGGATAGAGGATACAGAAAATAAATGGAGAGGCAGGTGTAATAGCTCAGTCAAAGGTGTCATCTGAGTGATTTGGGATCCTTTTTTTTTTTTTTTTTTTTTTCAAATTAAAACAAACATTCTCCTAGAAATCAGCAACAGAAAAAACATTTTGATCACATCTAATCTAACCCTAGAGACCAGGGAAGGATTATTCCCTACAATATGTTCTCCAGCACTTTGTCTTGACTAGTTTTAAGTCTCTCTAATGAAGGAGCTAAAAAAAAAAAATAGATGATCAAATACAGACAACAGCCTGGATTTAGCTTAGAATTCTGTTTGATCAGCTATTTAGTTTTTCCTAGGGGGCTGAGCCCTTCTTGGACTGTTTGATGTTGGCTCAAAATGTTTCCTGAAAATATGAAGTGACCAGAGAAAATCACCCGTAAGTAACAGAACACTGTTATTTCTATTTTAATTGTTAAATAATACTAATGAATCAGTTTCTGGCTCCATTAAATTATCTCCCCCCACAGCTAACCTGAGAATCTTAAAGGAGAAAGTTAATGCTGAAATGTCTATTTTTCCTTTTCATTTGGCTATGACTGAAGTTGTTTAACTCCCCATGTTTGTGTATATAAAATCTGATATAATCAAATTAAATTTAAAAACAGGCATATCAATTCTGCATCTCCCCTTGCTGGATTCAGATTAAGACGGTTTATCTAACTTGTTTTAATTTAAAAACATTGTAAATAAAATAACTGAAGTTTCAGACTGTCAGATTCCATTGTTACATAAGAATTTAGGATTTGCCTGATCAGATCAGACCATTGGTTGAAGTCTCATATCCTGCCTCCAGCAATAGTTAACAGCTGGTGCCTGGGAAGAAAACGACCCCCTCAGTCTAGCATTATCCATCCTGCCTGGCCAACTGTGAAATGCTCTGCTTAGGTGCAGGTCAGAGATTTTCCTTCCTGAGCTCTGAGGCAGTCAAATTATACCTGATTATATCCCTATTTTAGAAAGCAGAATGGCAAATATCCTATTGCTCTGAGGTGCGCTCAGTGGGTTAGGACCTCTATAGCATCAGAACGATCTTGAGTTTTCTTTTAGTCTTTGGTAAATGTATCTTACTCATTTTTTCCATCACTTATATCTTACATTTAACTCTCAGGGTTAGCTATTGAACACCAGCAATAGTGAATGTGCATAACCATAATAAGCAGGGCTGGAAGTATCAATCAAAATCCTGTCCTTGCAAGTTTAGGTAAGGTGCATATAGTAAAAAAGGCTCATGCAATTACCTTGCAGAATATCCCACACCGAGGGGCTTTCGCTTCTGTTTGCGGGGATCCTTCACTTGTTGATTTACTGGGGACTGGCCATTAGTTGCAGACTTCCGATTCCTTGGTTTCTGCTGGGAGTCCACCTCTCCATTTCCATCATCTCCTAGACTGCTGCTACTTCTTCCTCTGAATGGGACATCCATCAAGCCCTGGCACTTGCCCAGTACTTTTTGCCAAGCAACAACAGCATTTTCACCTTCAGATGCAGCAGGGATGAAGAAAAATCCCAGCAGATGGAGAAACAGAGCCATTGAGACCTGGGCATCCTTGGCAGCATAAGTGACCTGGGGAAAAGAGCCAGAGCTCTGTGTTACTGCGCAGAAGGAGGGCTAAGTATCAGAAGGGTAGCCGTGTTAGTCTGGATCTGTAAAAGCAGCAAAGAATCCTGTGGCACTTTATAGACTAACAGACGTTTTGGAGCATGAGCTTTCGTGGGTGAATACCCACTTCGTCAGATGCAAGTAGTGGAAATTTCCAGGGGCAGGTATATATAAGCAAGAAGGAGGGCTAACGCCTTGTGAGGAACTGAGACAAGATTCCCCCAACACAGCGAATGTGAAACATCATTTCTAGGTAAAGAGGGAGCAGCATTTATTTGACTTAGGAACTTACACTGAGTTCCAGCACTGAGCACTGCAGTGAGGGTCTGGGAGCCTCTAGTGTTCCCTGCCTAGAACCACAGACCCTCCTCTTCATTATGCAATCTGAAGCCCTTCCAGTAATCTACAGTGTAGCCAGCTGACCCCTAGAGGGAGCCAGAAGGTATTATATTGTAGATTGCTACAAAGGCAAGTTAAGAGTGAAGGACAAGCAGAGCTCAAAAGACAATACTTACATACGCTCACTGTAATTCTGTCTGTTGTACACCACTCAAAATGATCACACAGACAGACTGACTTCAAAGGTAGACACACCTTTAAAAAGTTACCTCCCTGCTCTCCAAAAGCTCAATGATAATCTGCTCATTATAGGCTCGGTCTCGAAGGGGCTGAGCACACAGGCTCTTGTCAAGCAAGGTCCTTGAGCATCTGCTTAAAGTTAAGCATGAGTGGTTCCAGTCAAGTCTATGTGATTACTCATGTGCTTGAAGTTAAGCAGGTGCTCAAGGGCTTTGCTGAATCAGGATGAGCGTGCTCAGCACCTTCAAGGCTCAACCCCCAAACCAGATACAGACCACTCACAAAACCCTCACAGATCAACAATCACCAGGTCCCTGGCGCTTGCCTATGAACAGAGATAATACCTGGCACTTCAATCCTCTTACATCTAAATATGTCAAACAGCTTTCCAAAGATTAAGCCTTGAACCCCCCCACCTACCCCCTCACACACACACCCCTCCAAGACAGGAAATTATCCCCATTTAAAGAGAGGGAAACTGAGGCAGAGAGAGATGAAACATCTGGACCAGTCACACACTGAGCTTGTGGCAGAGCTGGAACAGACCCCAGATCTCTTGACTCCAAATCCTGTCCTTTAGCCACAAGACTATTCCTCCTCACAAAAGAATAACTACAATCAGAAGACACACCTGGTCTTGAGTCAGCTCTTCTGCCTCCCAGTTGCTGCAGCGCAAGTGAAGAGATTTGTCGAGAGGGCAGTTTAGGACGTTCTCAGCTAGAGATTTGAGGCTGAGTCCACTACAGAGCAGATCCTTCCTTCAGTTTAACAAACAAAAGCAAATACATGGATAAAAGCACCAATCAAATTGAAAAATGTTTGCATCCACCCCGAATCTATTTGAACAAGAGGAACTACTGAAGTGTGTGATTAGATGATGTATGTGTCAGTGACCACTATAAGAACAGAACACCTGCTCATCTATAAGCTTTACTGGCTAAGCTAGCATAGCTCTTGGTTCTTTAGGTCACTGGTTAGTTTTGGAGCAGAAGATCTCCAGCATGAATGTTACCAATTCCCTCTTGAAGCTCTTTCACATAATACAGACACTAGATCATTACAGAATCTAAGAATTTCTTTTTGAGAGAAAGAGTGGGGATCTTTCCATCAGCTGTCTGCCTCTGAATGAAAAGGAGAGATATCCTACAGTAACAGGCAAGTTTGCTGTATGGAATTGAAATGCCCCTAGACCAAATGGCCAGGAATGGGTTCATTTTGCTGAGAAATGAGAGATCCAGTCACTGCTTTAGATGAGAAGAATCAGAAAATACACATTTCAACTGCCCAATGAAAGACTCAAGGATTCCATGTTCTCTAATAATCATGGTTGCTAAAGAGGTGGCACAAGGCCAACAGACCTACATCCCTAATCAGTTACACAGGACAAAGGCCTGTAAAATATTGCAGTTGAGGAGTGTTTCTAGGCAAAAGGTTATAACTTTATTTCTTTAACATGAAAGTAACATTAGAAAATATTGTTGTATCTTTAATGTTTCACTGGAAACAGAATTATTAAAGGAGAAAATTAAAAGCTGATTAATTTTGTACATTTCTCAAGAAGCCTGATAATCATCTCTTTCCACTCATCCGCTGACCATTCAATTTACATAGTTAGAATTTGTTTATGGGTCTTCCTTGATCACTGAGCACTATATCCAATATGCATGTCAGTTTGACCTCCCCTCCTCCGAAAGCAATGTAGGCCAAATCCAAATATTTAGGTGGGAGGAAGGAAGATAGGGTCTCCAATATTTGAAGTTTAACTTCCCTTTCACCAGTCACCATGCAGATAAATGAACAGTTAAGTTGCTGTGTTTATGTACATGGTGTAAATGGTGACAGGTAATGTTTCAAATCCTGACTGTTAGATATGGAGCCAGTCTGAGAAGGCTGTTCACCTGATTATGATATAACCAGTGTTTTCCATGGTGAGACAGCCCATAAGCACTCAGAATGGGTCTGCAAGATCCTTTCCGAGAGGACAAAATGAGTAGTACACCCTAGAAGATGGAGAGAAAAAACAGTCTACTGTATATGGAGACCAGGTGTGTTTCCCTTTCTGCCTCTTTAAAGTCTTTGTTTTAATTATCAAGACTCTCTTACAATTCAATACTAGTTTAGTTTGAAATTGTGAGCCACTGGGTAGAAGTTACAATATATACACCCTGCTTGGAAGTATTAGTTGAGTTCCTAATAGATGCCCTCATTACAAAACCCACCACTACAAATGGCACTACTCAGCTTCCATACTCACAGCCTCAGCACAGAGCGCAAGGACTGAACGGGCCATGGAGACTCTACCCCCTTGCCCCTGGAAGAGTTGGTCTGCCTGGGTCATAGTTTGAGGCATACTGCAAGGGAGGGGAGGAGGGGGAAAAAGAGGAGGCTTGCACTACTGCTACCCGGGCCATAACTGTTCTGAGGACAAATCCAGGACTACCAATGTAGCATCCTTCATCAGAATCAAATTCATTTTTTAAGATTTCCAATTAAAATTGTACACCTCAAGTACACTGCTGTTGTGTATGGATACGCACCTCTGTCTCATTGCGAGGTACCGGAGGTCTATGCTCCCTTTGATGGCAAGGCCATAGTCCTGAAGTAGCTTGCAAGAATCTTCCCAACATCCGACCCCAACTTTTAATATAGTGCTATCTTTCAAGATGTTCAGTAAAGACTTTGGGACAGTCTGTCCATTGCTGACCAACCTGGGCAATCGAACAAGAATGCAAAAGCCACTGGAAGAGGCCATCTGTAAGAGGGATACAGGACTGGCCTTTCCTTCCACTGACACCTGAAACCAAAGAACCAGACAGCACTGGCGTTAGAGTATTAGTGTCTGGGTACAGAGCAAGCCATAACAGAATCACAGGCATTACAGATAGAAAAGACCTATTAAGTGATCTAGTCCAGCGTATCTCAAATGCGGCCACCAGAGCCTTTTCTTGCGGCCACATCATGCTGGGCTGTGACTGGGAGGGGGCAAAGTAGTGGCCCCTCCCTCTCCTTGGTGCTCCTGTATGCACCGCCTTGGTGTTGGCTGCTGGGGCTGGGCCCTGCCCAACTCTGGAGACACCTGGGGCAGAATGCTGGAGGAGCAGGCAGCCAGTGAGTTCCCCACCTTCCCAGGGGCAGTGAGGCTTAGGCCACGGGGCTACAGGCTCCAGCCGCATAGCAGCAGGCCCCATCCTCTGGACACCGGGCTTCAGGCTCCAACCCACTTACTGCTTCCCCTGGCCCCCATCCAGGGCTTAATTCGTCCCCAGGCTTGCCGGGGCTGAGTAAGTCTCACTTTTCACAGCGGATTTGTATGTTTGTTAATATCACTTTTCACAAGAGACTTACTAGCTAGCAATAAATAAATTACAATGATTTGGATGTGTATAGGTGCATATTTATTTGTTTTTCCTAAAGCTAAGTATGTTAGAGAGAAGTGTGAGAGCGGCCACCAGCAAGAGTGGGTGGCTGCACTCTGAGGCCACCAAATAATTTGTCCTGAGAACCCATCCACTGTAGCATTGTTTCATACAGTATATTCTCTAGTGCATTATCAAGTCTAATTTTAAGAGACACAAGCAATATGGCTTCCCCCATTTTCCTTGGGTGACTATTTCACAGCCTAACAGATTTCACCATTCTGTCCTTTTTTCCCCCTTAGCTTAGTTAATGTATGCAGTGTAGGTGAAATTCACCCTTCAGAAGAGGGCCAGCCCAGGGTCTAGACATCACTTAAATCCCACTGAAAACCAGTTGTGAACAGTTAAATAGGCTTGTGCTGGCCCTCTTCTGGGAATTTCACATTCTGTTAGGTCCAATATTTTACATGTTCAATTATAAATAACTGCAATTTCTCCTCTTTTAGTTTATTTTTAATTAGTTATAGTTTTTAAAATATGTAAGCTCCTTAAAAATATAAGGCTAAATTAATACAATTCTAGTAAGTTACCTTGAAAGAAACACTGTACAAATATATAGTATCTAGTCAATCAAAACCAGTTATAATTCCATCAACAGAATATGTTAAGAGTTATTCCAAAAGTTTAACAAATGATGATCTCAATAAACTTTAAATCCATGCTCAGTTAATTTAAGTTTTTATTAAAATCAAAATCAATAGACCCTTATTGGGTTCCCTGGTGGTAACTGCACAGACAATTTCAAGAGTCATTTCTGGTGTGTCCATTCTAACTACTTAAACCAGAAATGAATCATAGAATATCAGGGTTGGAAGGGACCTCAGGAGATCATCTAGTCCAACCCCCTGCTCAAAGCAGGACCAAACCCAACTAAATCATCCCAGCCAGGGCTGTGTCAAGCCTGACCTTAAAAACCTCTAAGGAAGGAGATTCCTCCACCTCCCTAGGTAACCCAATGGTGTTGGCACAAGAAATATTCAAAGCCTCATCAATTCTCTGCCTTTGCCCTAGGAGGCTGGAGAACAGGTTTTCCTTGATCAAACACTTACCCACTCGCAGTCAATCCCAAGGACTGGCCAGCTCTGCAACTCCTTCTTCAGTAATGGTTCCACTCGATCCCACTTCTCTGCCTCTGAAACTATCACTATTTCTGCACCAAGGATCTTTTCTACCCAGGAAATGGTGGGAAAACTAACACATGAATGTAACTCCTCCTCCTCCACTTCCGTCAGTTCCTCATCTTCTGACCTTTTCAGAGCTCCAACTTGGTTACGACCACGACAGACCCTTTCTTTCCGACGCTGGCTTACTTTCCACAAAACCAGACCCCCTACTGCAATGCCCAACAGGGTGGCCACAGTAACTGTCACTGCTCTTTGTCTGGGCATTTTTCATCCTCCTCCGCTTCACCCACTCAAAATGGCACTGCAGAATTTTCTTATAGACTGCAATGAAAAAAGCAGGACAGATGAATAGACGTTTAAGAATTTATTCAAAATTTCTTTAATATAAAATTAAGAAAATCAAACTGCCACTATTCAGACAAAGATCTAAGTACAGCTCAGGATCATAAAGCAACATGAAATTTTTTAAATGTACTGGATTCTGTTCAGGAGTAAATCAGGAATCAAAGCAAATGACATACCCTGGAGCATGGGTGTGTTAAATGCTAATGAGTCTAAATTCAGGTCTTGGTTACACTAATTACACCAAAATCTAGAGTAATTCCACTCATTTACATGAGTGTAACTAAGAATAGAATTTGGTCCAGAATCCAGTATTTCTCAAACTTCTGAAAGCTCACGTCTCACTCCTTCAACCCCAACAAGTGCTGCTAAAGACCCAAGCAACTGAAATTCTCATGATATTCTTCTATTTTGATGAGCAACATAATAGTTCACAATGTTGACATTTAAAGCCTCAACACCAGCACCTATGTATATCACCCATTAAAATGATTGGGGAGGTTCACACCTTTGACCTGTTTTTAAAATCAAAGAGAAGACTCCGAAAAACAACTGGGAGGTCCAGACAGACAGGGATGTGCCCAAAGCTTTGGTAAGTGCTGCCGTAATGTATGTGCTTGGGTAACATCTATTTCTACTTCATCAGTGAATATAAGTACTTCTGTGATCTTGTACAGCAGTAATTCCTTGGATCCCAACACCTGATCTACACTAGAAAATTAGGTCAGTTTAAGTAAATTGCTCAGGGATGTGAAAAATTCACACCTCTGAGCAGCATTGTTAAACCAGCCTAAATCCCCATGTAGAATTCTTTCATCAACCTAGTTACTGCCTCTCAGGGACATGGATCACCTAAGCCAATGGGAGAACCCCTCGTGTCAGCATAGGTAGTGTCTACACTGAAGCGCTACCGTGGCACAGCTGCATTGCTGTAGCATATTATGTGCAGGCATACCTTAAGACCAGGTCTAAACTACAGACATATCAATATAACTACATTGGTCAGGGGTGTGAAAAATCCACACCCGAGTCATGTAGTTATACAACTTAATGTCCAGTGTAGGCAGCGCTATGTCGGCAGGAGAGCTTCTGTCGTGGAGGTGGATTAACTAGACTGACAGAAGCAGCTCTCTCATCAGCACAGGAATGTCTTCACTTAAGCACTACAGCAGTGCAGATGCATCGATGCAGCGTTTTAACTGTAGACCTGCCCTAAGTAATATAGGTCCTGATAGTACAAGGCAATCATGCACCCATGTGTAGCACCACTCACTTCAATGTCCTCCAGTGTAAATAACCTAATTTTCAGGTGGAGTTTGATGAATGAGACCATCTGATGATGCCGCCTATGATGGCAGGGGTTGAACGCAATGACACAGGGTCCCTTCCAGTCCTATGTCCATGAGTGTGCAAAGCTAAACCTGGAAAGCCACTCATTTGCAGGACGGAGTTCTAATACTCCAGTCCTGCAAACAGTTTCAAGCACGTGAGTACCTGCAGATGTGAGCAGCACTGACTTCACTGGAAGGACTCACGTCCTGCACGGTTACACGTGTCTAACTGTTTGCAGGACTGAGGCCTGTGGCCCCGATACTGCAAGCCGAACCATGTGGGAGGAGCCAGGCAGCACCATACCACCCCATCCCAGATCCGGGGACCAGCTGCACGCATCAGCATGGAGAGAGCAACATGAGACACCCCGCAGGCTGCTCTGGACCCCACAAGCAGGAGGAGTAAACACCCCCTTGTAAACCCTGCCCTTGGCAGCCGGCCAGCCCGACACTGCCGCAGCCCGGGAGCAGCGCGACCCCACCGCGCACACCTGGCGGGGCGCGGGGAGACCCCCCCGCGGGGATTCCTGGGGCGGGGCCACATTTGGGGTCTGCAGCGGTGGGTTGCCTGGGCTGGGCGCTCGAGGAGGCGCCATCGGCAGCCGGGCGCGGCAGGGAAGCAGCAGCACCATGTTCCAGCAGCCCCCCGCCCCCGCCCCCGCCCAGAGAACCGCGCGCCGGGTTCCGCAGCCACCTCCCTGCCCCCCCACCTGTCTGCGCCTGGGCCCGCAGCGGAACGCTGGCTTCTCTGCGGCAGCCGGAACCCGCCGCGCTGCAGCCCCCGCACCCTGCTGCACCGACAGACGCTTCCGGCGGGCACACACCCGGAGCACCCGCAGTGACGGACACTTCCGGTCGCCTGCTCCTCTGGGGTGGAGCCTCCCGTGTAGCCTGGCGTTCTTCTCGGCCTGTGGGCGCGGCCATCTTGTACGGCAAGCGCGGTCCGGCTGGGTAGGGCTGTGCCCGGGCTGCGCTGAGTCCAGTTATCCTAGGGGCTCGGGTTAGTACCGGTTCTGTGGTTAAATCAGTGCTGCAAAGCTCCGTGCACGTCATAAGACATCTAGATAAACTTTCTAGTTCATGTTGGAGAAAGGTGATCAGATGTCCCAATTTTATAGGGACAGTCCTGATTTTGGGGTCTTTTTCTTATATAGGCTCCTATTACCCCCCACCCCCTGTCCCGATTTTTCACACTTGCTGTCTGGTCACCCTAATTACCCTCAACCCCCTGTCCTGATTTTTCACATTTGCTGTCTATGCTGGAGAGCAGCCTGTGGTTGTGGGGATGTTCGTACCAACTCTATAAGGGGTCAAAGAGAGAATCCAGGTTGTGGAAGCTAAATTGAGATTATTAGGTGAAATGCATAAATCCTTGGTCTCCACAGTAACTTTGTCTGAAATACCTCCAGTTCTACATGTAGGGCTGGCTAGGGCCATGTCTACACTCGTGAGCTTAGAGCCACACATCTGTACTGCAGTAAGATCACTCCAGTAGCCACTCTATGCCATCAACATAATTATTAAACCATAATTAAACTACCTCCAATGAGCGGCAGTAGCTATATCGGCACTAGCGTAGATGCAGTTATATCAGTAAAAATGTATCGTATGATCCTGGAGTATTTGCAGAACTGCAAGAAGAACCGAATGAGTGGGAAACATGATGATTCCATGGAGGACAGATTGCCATGGGACATAGCAAGAACAAATTCAAGGTTGTTGGTGGCATTCACAGAGCAGCTGCAGATGGTGCAGCGCTGCTTCTGGACCCAAGAAATAAGCATTGACTGGTTGGGTTGCTTTGTAATGCAGGTTTGGAATGACAAGCAATGGCTGCAGAACTTTCAGATGTGCAAGGCCACATTCTTGGATCTGTGTGCTGAGCCTGCCCCAGCCCTCCACCTTAGGGACACCAAAATGAGAGCTGCACTGACAGTGGAGAAGCGAGTGGCGATTGTACTGTGGAAACTTGCAATGCCAGATTGCTACTGGCCTGGTGGGAATCCCAGTGGTTATAACTGCCTGCTCTGTCCTGTACAACATCTCTGAAACAAAGTGGGAAAAGTTGCCACCGGGGCAGAGGGCAGAGGTGCTCCGGCTGTCTGCTGAATTTGAACTACCGGATATAAGTTTATTAGAAGAGCTCAATGCAGCAATGAATGACTTTGAAAGACCATTTTAATAGAGACCAGAGTAATGTGTGTTGTCAAAGTGTGCTCTACCTGGCCCTGCTCTTTTGTGATCTGGAAGGAATCATATGGTGACTGCTGTAGGAATATAACATTGTCAATGCACCTATTCCTTTTGTTTCTGAATGATTCTATGAATTGTGTGACACTGTGCAGTAAGAGGTAATTTGTTGATGTCAGAACTGCTGAGCACTTCAAACTGCTTAGTTTGGGTTAGTCCTTCAGGACATATAAAGCTTGCATATATAGCTGCCCCTGTTTCCTTTTGGAATCTCTGACTCTAACACATTTGTGTGTGTTTTACATGCTTTAAATAACTCTCATTTCTTTTTCCTAGTTAATAAATTAGAGGAAAAACACGAAGGCATATACAATTGTTTTAAAATTAGGCACACAGTCAAAACTAAACATTATAAATGTCTGCACACCAGTGTGAGAAATTAGGAGCAAAAATTGGTGAATTACAGTACCTAGTAATTGGAGAGGACCTTGACATAACAAACATTTTTGAAATATGGTGGAATGATGGAAAATAAACTATATTCTGTATTAGTTGGGTAGAAACTATACAGAGAAAATAGATTACATAGCAGAAATTGGAAAATCACACTATACTTGAAAGATTTCATGGAAACCTATGAAAAACATTGCTGTGTATAGAAGACCATATACTAGAATCTGTATGGATACAAATCCAAATTCATACAAATGTTAATATACCAATATGGTTATATTACCTGCCTCCAGGTCAAGAAAAAGATAACAAGTGTTAAATCTTGAGGGAGATGTCAGCTGCCTGCATAAATGGATGACATCAGCTGCCTGCATATAAACTAGTCATATGTCACAAGGTTAAAAGAGGCAGTTTCTTGACACTTAAAATTATTGTTTCTCGGAAAAGTTAGTTCTGCAGCACAGAAGAGGAGAGGATACTCTCAACCTACTACTAAGTAACAAAGAAAAGTTTCTTTCTTTAAAAAAAAAGTTGTAACTATAGTTGAGTCATTAAGCAATAGTCATCACAGCATAATTAAATTCAGCATCCTCGGGGGAGGGATTATACCAAAAATTAATGACACCAAACTTTAGAAAGGGGGATTTTTAAAAAAAAATGAAGTTATTTAAAAAGATCCTAAAGTTTAAAGTGAGGACATTAAAATATTTACATTCAGCATGGAGGCTACTTGAAACCACAACAGGGTTAACAGAAGTCATGTATACCCTTAAACTAAAATGAAAGCAGGAAGGCAAGACAAAATACAGTCTGTTAAATGGAGCCTGCAAAAGTTTATCTGAGCCAAACAGGCATCCTTCATTAAATGGAAATCCATCCCCACTGAAGCCAGTAGAAAGGAACATAAACGTAGCAAACGTAGGATGAAAATTGGGAAGTCAAAGAAGGAACTATGAGAAAGAAAAAAAAAAAAGGCAATGGGAAAAACACAAAATAAAGAACAAGAGGAAAAGTATAAAATGGAAAATAACCTCTACCCTTCCCAAAATAAATATAAAATTAAGAGACAACCTGGAAAAAAGATAGAGACAGACAAACTCAGGAAAGAAAAAGGACAAAAAACAATTGAGAAGCAGCAACCATACCCAGGCATGGCAAGAGGGTACATGGTGGGAACAAGTACTGATATATAATAAAAACGAGACTCCAATACAATGAGGTTGGGACCATTAGACAATGCTGCTATATATATACATGCCAGGGGACAGAGTTCTGGTTGTTTAGTGAGAACTTTAAGTTGTGCACTGGATTTTCCAAAGAGGCCTAAACAAGGTAGGTGACCAAAATCCACTGGAATTCAATAGGATTTGGGCACCTAACTTCTTTAAACTTTTTTGAAAATCTCAGCTTTATATTTCCAAACTTTTATATGGTTAAAATCTCAACTATCTGCATTCAGTGTATGGAGACACTGAAACAATGACAGTTGTTGCTTAAAATTGCTTTGACGTTGTGACAGTTTGGGGATGTGTTGTCACGTGAATTTCATTTTGTTTTTACCATTTGGGATTGTACCTTTCGTTGTAGATTAGAGCATCCATTTTGTGGCAGAGGCGTGAGACATAGTGGATAGATTGTCCTTGAGAAGCTGTGACAGAGCCATCAACATTGAACTATGCTTTGTTACTAGAACAATGTTTTTTTCTATCGCCACGGGGCCATTGACTTTGAATGTCTCTCTACACAGAAGCTAAAGGAGGACATGCTTGGAACATTGTCCTGCATTTCCTGAGGTGCTGCCTGCAAGCTAGGGAGTAAGGACTGAGTTGGTTTTAAAAAAGGTGCTTCTCTAAGCAAGGGAAGCCATTCCACCACTAGAAATAAGATGGCCAGGCCAAGAGGGCTGGAAGGGCTGCCTGGCCTAAGGACTCAGACCAATACCAGTGATCCCAGAAGTGGTGAGGTCAGACTAAGGGGAATTGCATTGGGAGTTTGTCATTTTCCATAGATCTGTAATTTTCTTTTTTTAAGAGTAATGTGTTTGTGATTAAGACATTCCTTTGCTAAGCCTGTGTTCCTTGCTCTACTGCCATGTAGTCCCTGAAGAGGTTAATTGAGAAACCTGAGCTTCCACAGTGAGGTGGACTTTGGGGGAATGTGCCTAAGCAGCTGGGGGCTCAGGAGGGTTGTGGAACTGGGTTTTGGGGTCCAAAGCAGCTAGGCTGTGAGGCACCACTGTCCAAGAAGGGTGTCAGAGACAAAATCTGTCCCTAGGAATGGGAGAGCTAGAGCTAAGAACCAGTCACTCTACTAGGGGGCTTAGAAACACATGGGATTCAGTGGTTGAATCTAATCACTACAGACTAGTGTCTGTTCAGAGACAGGGACTTGGCTAGGTTGGAACAGACAGTTTCTCTTTTAAAGTGTTTATTTGGCTCTCTAAAGCAATTGGAGTTTTGTTCAAAAAAATTAAAAGTAAAAAAAATATATATTTTTTACAAAGAGGATAATTTGTAGAGAGAGGTAAAGAATAATGGAAACCCCATGTCTGCTCTGAATGTAGTTTCACCACCATAACAGAATCATATCATCTAGTGAATTTGAAGTCTTTATTTTTCCTGTTGTCACTTGCACAAGCATTGTCCAGTAAATGGCAATTCTCTTTGACGGCTCATCTAACCATCTACAGAGCAGTTTATTCACATAAAAGGGGCAAATTAAAAATAAATGAAAGCACCTGCTGCATGAGTACATTTTGGCAAAAATACAGATTACAAAAGCCTGACAGGGATGCTGTCAAATATGAGAAGGTAACCAAATGAGTAAACATTAAATGTACACATTCTTATTTATGAGAAACCTGTTTCAGCAGTTAACAGGGAACCTTTGCATCTGGAAGCAGTAGGGCTGCCTAGTTAGCTAAAGGAGACTATCTCTCAGTAGTTTGATTTGAGATATCTGCGCAAAGGTTTCAGCCAAAGATCCCAATTTTTTAAATAATAGCATTAGCTCATTTCAACTCAATATTCAAAGGAAAATCAGTGGTAACCAATAATCAAAAAGAAGAGACTCAAATCCAGAGTTATAAAGTGCTGTTAGAAGACAATGAACAAAAAGCCACATGTGGCCCCCGCTGGCCCACCAATAATTAAAATACATATTGCTTGGGGCCCAATCATGCACTCCATATGCAAGCCAAAATCTCATTTTAAGTTAACTGTAACTTGCTTTTTAAGTCAAAATGTAAACCGAGTGTGATTAATGCAGTGATGTCTGCCTGGGATTTAAAGAGAAAATATAATAGCTCTAAAATGTGCCCTATTCATCTCACTCAGGATTACTGAAATGTCAGCATTGTTAACTATTTAATTGCACACGTACGAAATGAGAGGGTTGGACATTTTATGAAGATCTGCAATATCACGCATATCATCATGCGTCTACACTGTTTCTAGTGCCCTGCATTTGTGGTGTAGGTCTTCAGGTATAGTGAGGAGTTTTGGAATATCATACAACATTCCCAAATATACATCCCAAATGTTCCTTGAGCTGCATGAAACGTTCTTCAACTGACAGTATTGCATAATCTAGCACCTGGTTAAAGAATTCAACTTTGAATTGTTGTTTGGGGTCTCTTATGGAATTATCCCGTGCCCCATAATCAAAATGTCTTCTTCATCTGTGACTCTTCTATTCTTGAATGGGTGGGAAAATAGCTTCAATGTGAAGTTCCTCTGCCAACTTCTGTGCACTCTTCAGAACGTTTTGAAATCCCTCATCTGACTAGTAAGACTGTAGGTATGATTTTGCTTTGTCCAGTTGTTTCATTGCTCCAGATATATCAAGGTCAACATCTTGGAGTCTCTTGCTTACAACATTTATTTCAAACAGTATGTCATGCCACAACACTAAGCTACACAAAAATTTGAAGTTATGTATGTTTCTGGTGAGTCCATTTCTCTCTGCTGCTGTTCTCCCACAAACAGTTCCTGTCATCGCGTTATCCTCCATAATGGCAACTATGGCATCATCTATCTTCCCAATTTGGTGTTATTGCTTCCACTTGACTTTCCCATTGCGTGGCACTCAGTGGTTTCAGTGTCAGAGAGGATGTTCACAGATGTTGCTTCAAAATTTGCCATCGATGAGTTGATGCAGAGAAAAATACATAGATG
The DNA here is from genome assembly GCF_020497125.1 of Mauremys mutica. Taxonomy (NCBI): domain Eukaryota; kingdom Metazoa; phylum Chordata; order Testudines; family Geoemydidae; genus Mauremys; species Mauremys mutica. The sequence continues at coordinate 68,034,111 of NC_059075.1, forward strand.
CTTTAAATTACATTAAAAAATTCAGCAGCCTCACTAGAAGCTGCATCACGGACCACCAAGTTCAGTGAATGAGAACTGTATGGGACAAAAAAAGCTCGAGGGTTTAACTCTCAGATCCATGTCTGCACTCCTCTGTTCTTTTCTCTCATGTTGGCTCCATTATCGTAGCCCTGACCTCTCATGTCAGCTATCGCAATTCCCGTATCATCCAGCTTTTTAAGAAGCACATTTATCATACCAGCTCCTGTAGTATCATCAATGTCAATACATTCTAGAAAATGCTCCCTTACAGTCACCATTGCAGGGACATTTTCACTAGGTTCTGTTGTTGTTACAAAACGCACCATTAAAGTCATTTGTTCCGCATGGCCAATGTCAGGTGTGCAGTCCAGAATAACAGAGTAATATCTTGCTGACTTCAGATCTGCCACAATCTTCTGTTTGACTTTTGTTGCCAGTAACTGTATGATCTCATTTTGAATGTTTTTTCCAAGGTAGTGGTGTGTGAACATTTCTTGGGTGATGAGTCTTCTTAGATGCTCCTGGAGTACAGCATCAAACTCAGCCATCAGCTCCACAATTTTAAGGAAGTTTCCATTGTTTGGCACATACAGCTGATCTGAAGTGCCACCCAGTGCTAGGTTTTGGGTAGCAAGCATTCTCACAATGGCAATGAGCCTTTTCAGAACATTTTGTCAGTAAAGAGACTCTGATGCAATCTTCTCTTGATGCTGATCATCTATGGTGGCAAGGTAATAAAAAGGTAATAATTGGAGATATACCAATCTCATAGAACTGGAAGGGACCTTGAAAGGTCATTGAGTCCAGCCCCCTGCCTTCACTAGCAGGACCAATCTTTGCCCCAGATCCCTAAGTGGCCCCCCTCAAGGATTGAACTCACAACCCTGGGTTTAGCAGGCTAATGCTCAAACCACTGAGCTATCCCTCCCCCCTCAAGGCCTTTAACCTTAGTCTCATCTCAAGCTCTTTCCACCTATGGAATGCTCTCAAGTGATTTGCTGCTTTCTCATGGCATGCCAGATTTCTAGCCCAATTTTTCCAGTCCTTTGTTCCTGTAGAACCCAATGTGGCTGGAACATTAGACTGGAAGAGTTTGCAACAAAAACAGTATGCAGAATTCTGGGTTTTTGAGTACATAAGTCATGGCTTCTCCACTTTGTCACCATTGGGGATTTCACGCCAGTAATGTATTGGATGGAAATTTCTATTTTCATTGACTTTGGGGAACATGAAACTTTTCACTTGCTGTGGCCCATGCAGTACAAGGAAGTTCCTCAGGCTACTGCTCAAGTGGGTACACAGTCCTAGATTATCTAGATTTAAGGAACTAAACTCAGCAGCAGCTGTTTCTTATGTCTCCACCACACTCTTCTCTGATGTACACTTTTGTTCAGGAATGTGCATGATTATATCCATTTGAGATGGAGATATGGATGCTGCAGTAGCTGCCACGTCACCTGCACTCCGACTAACTGGAAGATCAGGCATCTCCTCACCACTCACATCCTCACTGGGGCCGGAAGGCTCACCGTGAACATTTGTGTCTATGTATCTCAGGAGAGCTCCTTCCTGCTTAGATAGAAAAGCTTCCTTTGCTTTCTTTTTTTTTCTGAATGCTGCCCCAGAGGGGCGTTTTCTTCTTTCACTCATGACTGCTGTTCTGTGCCAGCTGTAATGGCTCTCAACACTCAGTTGAAGGGGACAAATAAGCAAGCTGGTAGCAGGGCCCGAATGAGGGAAGATATCAGCGTCTTAAGGGCCTAACTGGCTCCTACTACTTCAGTTGACTGCCTGTTCTCCTCGAGTGGGTTCAAGGAAGCAGCAGGAAACAGGAAGCTCCCTGAAAAGCTGGTGTTAATCAGTCCAGGCTCCTGGGGGTGCTAGAGAGGTACATAAGAGGCTCCTCCTCCTCTCTCTCCCTGCAGCTCCTGCTGCTTTCTGTTATTCCCTCTCACCTTTTCTCCTGCCTGTCTGTTATGTCTCTTGTGCCCTCCTTCCTCCAGCACAGCACTCCACCATCTCTGTGCATCTAGAGCAAAGAGAATACATATGCACCAGCACCAGACACAATTTTCTACACTCTGGGTCCTAGTGGCACCCCCCCACCACACACACACACAGTCTGGCACCTGAGGCGGCTGCTTCAGTTAGCCTCATAGTAAGGCCAGCCCTGTGAACCCTATTAAGGGGGAAATCTGTCCCAGAAAACCCAGAGGGATATTCAAGCCCCTTTGAAGAAGAGTCAGTCCCACACAGCACAATGAGGCATCCAAGTCCCACCAAGAGGAGGTGAACGCAGAAAAGCCTAGTAGGATATCTGAACCACACCAAGAGGAAGCTGGAAGAACCTAGCACAGAATGTGTTATTGTTGGAAAACCATAGTGCTAATGAAGCCTTTTTGTATTAGGCCTGAGTGAACCAAAGTTATTCTATGCTTGCCCAAACCGTGTTGGAAAGCTTACAGAACTTATTAGACTGAAGGCCGTGTATTTACCTATGTCAGCTATTTTGCTTATCAGCTTGTTTGGCTCCCCAAGTGTATGCAGCTGCGTTCACATGTATGCATCCAAAGTATCTAGTACAAAGGGTCAACGGATGTATCTTGTGTCCCCTTCAGAATGACAAATGTATCCTCAACAGATGTATCTTGTAGCCCCCACAAAATGATATACGTATCCTGCGTATCCAATTATCCCCTAACAGATACATGTACAGGTTCTACAGGTCAACCAAATGACGTAGACAAACATAGGCTAAGTTGTTTGTTACTGATTATAAAAAGGCCCATTCGGGCTTGTGGGGTGTGTCTCTCTTCTGGCACTAGCCGATCAGAGCACCCGCTCAGCTGACCGATCAATAAAGGGTGTGGTACTCGTCTTCCTGTCTCCGTGCCTCCTTGGTGTAATTAGGTAAGCTCCAGGGGGAAATGAGCCCTTTTGGCTAACAAATGGCGACTCCAGATGGGACTTCTCTCCCTGTAGGGGGCGCTGACCGGCGGTCGAGGACGACTCTGGAGAGTGGCCACCTCGGGCTGTTGGTTTGCTCGAGCTCCGAGTCGCCGCAATCGACCGGGACGGCTGCGCCCCCTCTATAGAGAACTCCAAACGACACAGAGGCAAGACAGTACCAGAAGAGGGGAGTCCACCTGCCAGACGTGGCCACTCCGGGCGTGGTAAGTGCGTTACCTCCTGGGTTTTGAGGATTAATGCCCCCGAAGTGCGGGTTGGACCTTGGGCCCCTAACAGGTTTTTGGTTAAGATACCTAGGTACAGCCATGGCTAATGAATAATTCTGTTAACTCCACTAGTTCGGGGGCCGTGCCGAACGACTATGGGAATGTGACTACTACGCTGTTGTTTTTATTCCTGGTAGGGGTACTTTTGTTTTTCGTTATATTGATGTACTGGAAGCCGAAACTGTGATAACCGGGTCTAGGAGTGTGTGAACCCATCTTCTCTCCCCCCCTTTTCTTTCTGTGTGGGCTACTGAGAGTCTGATCATCTCACTGGACGCAATCAGAGTAAGCGGCGCCGTCTCCCAGAGACTAGCCGACGCTCTTTGCTGAAGGGAGGTGTAGGAGAGTCGTGGTCATCCTCGTTAGTCTCTCCTGTGTGAGTGCCCTGTAGGGAAAGATCCTTAGTTTATGAGCCGCTAGCGCGGACAGGGCACCCTCTCTGCGTGTGTAAGTAAAAAAAAAAAAAAAAATGGGTAAGGGACAGTCTAAATATTCCACCTCACCCCCTAAGGGTACTCCAGCATATTATATGTACGTACATTATGGTCCTAAAACCTGCAGGTATTTAGAGGATTGGAATCTTCACACATGTGAAGATCCATCTAAACAATGCCCATTAAAAGGTACCTTTAATCTAGATAAGATCATATATCTCAGAGGAGCTTTTAATCACCAAAGAAAAGCCTCTGACACAGTGTGAGCAATTTGTCTAGGAACGGGTTAATTTAAAACTCAGCTTCGCCCAGAGATTAAAAAAAAAAAAGTTGCTTTATGCTCAAGGTCAAGAATCAGTGCAGACTATGCTAAGTATAAAGAAAAACTGCTTTCAGCCCCAGCTGGCTGTGGAAAAATAGAAACAGGCAAACCAAAGGCAGTACAAGTTACAGAACTGAGATTACATTTGCAAAGCTTAACTGTTCGGTGAGATCCAACAGTCTGACTTTGTGATGGATGCTGGTGCTGGTGTGGCTTGGTGACACTGGAGAAGCCACAGGTAGCTGACCTGGACTGGAATCTCTGAAAGAGACACCGCAGGAGATTCCAGGGTATAAAAGAACAGCCCTCCCAAGAGCGGAAGCATGTTGGAAATTCTGAACAAGCTGTATACAGGATAATCTCCCGTCCACCTATTCCCCTTTTCTGAATGTTATACACAGACGTGGCCAGTCTGGACATGTATGAGTATTGAAGTGGCTTAAGGCTTGGGGCATTCATATTTTTCTTGAGTGATGTGGGAGCATTCCCAACACTCTCCATTGTTGTTTTATTATTTTTAATGAAGCTTTAAAATTTGGTTATATGGTGTGCTTTCTCTATCCACCCCCACCACCGTCCTGCAGTGTCAGTTTGATCACCTGACATGAGGGATAATTGGTAACAGAAATTTGTCACAGTTTGGTGAGCAATAGAGAATGGGGGAGCCCTGCAGAATTTACACCATCTATCTGTTTTACCCTTGTTATTTTATGTTTGCTCTGTTTGGTATTGTTGGTGTTATATGTTGAGGATTGCATAATTAAAGGTGTGCCCATTCTCAGCTGCAGTAAGTCTGAGAACTGGAGAAGGGTTTAGCATTCCTCTCTCCACCCTGGTTGACCAGGAAGGGTGGCAGGTGAAAGGATCTACCCCCAGTCGTAGCAGGACTGGGCAATAGAGTAGTTGGAGAAAAGGAAAAAAAATGTGTATTTGATAACTAGAATTGAGCAATTAAGAGCATAGATCATGAACCAGGCAGCAACTCAAACCTGCACCCAGGGCAAGTTGCAGGCCTTGAGACAGGACTTCCAGTTAGAAAAGGAAGCCCTGGCTAAGCAAGTACCAGTCCTTCAGGGACTTGTTAAAATTTAACCATTTGTGCTCAGCATACGCCGTAACAGTAGTGTGTTTGCTACAAGAGGCAATTAAATTGTTAAACGCCAGTGGGCCATGCGTTTTGCCCAGGTGGTGAGCCTCACACGGGAGGACTCGGGTAGTCTTGTGAATAAAATGTTTTAGGGAAAAGACCAGAAGGGTGGGGGCAGAAGCCCATGAAAGAAACGGTTCAGCGCCAAAAAAAAAAAAAAAAAAAAAAGGATCGGGCCCAGGCGGGCAGGCAACAGACAGAGAGCTTGGAGAACAGGTTGGAAACTTTTGAGAGTCTAGTGTAAGGAAGAAGTAAGTGAGTGTAAGCATGGGGATTTCAAATACTCAGAAGGATATTTGGAATGGTGATTTGAATTGGTAAGTGGCTGTTGGGAGCCAAGCAAGTGATATAAGGAAAGAGCAAGTGATTTGAAGGAGAGTGAAGAGTTAACTCTGTAGTTGCTGGAGGGAATAGTAGTTGAACTTTGTAAAAATGCTAAAGAGAAACGTTTTTGGTGGTTTTTTTTAAATGTTTGTAAATAAATTCAGGCAAAGAAATTATTAGATTGCAATCATTTGGCTATGAACAATTTTGTTGAATTAGCTAAAGAATGTATACAGTGCTATGTAAATGAAAATTTATTAGGCTCTAAGGCACTATAAGTGGTGATGTTTTCTTTCAGTGTTTAAAAGCAGGAGTTAAAAGTAAAAAGCAAGCCAGAAAGCATCTGTATTGATGCAAATTATCTAACTGATAAGGTAGAGGCCACTGAAATCTGGGCTGTCTATGAAACACATACAAGAAAATATGGGGTAATTCCCCTGTTTTGCCTGAAATCAACAAGGGTATTTGTATATTTTAAGCAATGATTGACTGCCCAGAAGGGGTAGACCTTTGTTTTTGTCTTTCAGATAATCAAAGAAAACTAATGCCAGCTAAACAGCATACAACATACCATGATTTACTGGCAGAGTAAAAATTATGTTTTGTGTTCTATGTTCTGTCTTGTGGTGTTTGTCTCGTGGTCAGAATTGTTGTGTTTAATATTTTCATGGGATGGTCTGGTTTGAAATAAAGCAGAAGGCTTGAATTGAAATGCAGATATTTGTTTTGTTCAACTTAAAATACAAAGTGTTTGGATACATCAGAAAAATGTGATATACTAAAGTCTTATGTATTTTCTTAAGTAAAAGAAAAAACTGCATTGGGCAAATTGCATACTAACAGTCTTTGGAAGCAAGGACATAAAAAGTTAACCCACTCCCCATATTGTACATGGGATCCTTCTGGCTACCTCAGATTTCTAGCCAGAGGGCTGGGGATGGTGGAAAGCTATTGAACTAGAAGTTGTATTGAATTAACTCATCAAAGTGGGTGTGCTTGTCCTGGCTTGTTGTTCCAAAGCTCAATGTGTATGTGTTCATTGTTAACAAAAGGTGTATACGTAAAAAGTAAAAGTTTCCTTTGTAGGTTAAAAAAAGAAGCCAAAAAGGGGAAAAGGAAAAAGAACGAGTTAACTGAGAAAAACTTTAATTAGCAAGCTCAGTCCAAAAAAAAAAAAAAAAAAAAAAGATACACTTCGTTCAAGGACACTGTTCACAGTTACAACTTGGCTAACAACCAGAAAAGGGGGGGTTGAATATGCCCAACCCGCTGTAAAATCTGCAAAGACACTAATGCAATGTGTTAGGTTTCCTTTTTACACAGGTAAAGACGCACTACCCGAAGACCCTAGCAGCCCTGCCACTCCATGGAACCAAAAGACCGGATCAATGTAAAAGACCACCAGCGAAAGACTGCTTTGGCTCCATGCTGGAACGGCCCTTATTAAGTCCTGCTGACTACCAACACCGCTGTGATGTGCCAAAGACTGACTGCCTGGACCCAGGATTCTCACTGCAAAAAGACCCCTCTACATCAGGAGAATTCTCCTACTGATAATTAGCCTATTCTTTCTTCTAGTTCAACTGTGCTTCTGGACAGCAGGGAAAAAGGACAAGGTGACGTGCTAGCTAACCTCTCCCTTGTCCACTGACAGACCAACTGTGCCTTTGAACTTTTCTAGAAGAAACACTCACTCCACTGACATTGCCAAAGTCCAGGAATTCCTGACTAAAAAGGACATTGAGAACTGACCCTGGTAAAGAATCAAAGAATTATACACTGGCAGGAACAAACTTGTGGGACCCCTGTTTGGAAATGTGGTATTAATTGAATTTTGGGGTTTATTCTACAGGCTGCGCCCTGTGTTTTGGATAAATCCTTTAGTACGTCTTGCCCTCCCTAATTGGATTTTAAATGATATTGTCTTTATCCAGTTTTCAGATCACTTTTACATACCCAGATTGCTCACAAGGGACTGCCATTAGATTAGCACAACAAAGAGCCTGGGTTATTTCCTCTGGAGAAAGGGGAATTGACCAGATCCCTGTGGGCTGGGGCCAATAGTGTTGCAGTCATCTGAATTATTTTTCAAAGCCGAGAATATGCTAAGAAATTGGGCCAACTAGAAAAGGCCACTAGCCTTATTTTTGAAGCTCAGCTATCTTAAGTATAGGCTGGAGTTGGTGAGTTACGTCATTTCCACCCTTAGTTCTATGACCCAGAAGTTACCGACAGAGATGATATTGAATATCACTGAGGCTGGGCAGGCATTGCAGTGGGATCTAGTATGTTTAGAAATCCAGGATTTCCTGAATGACCAGCTGATGGCCATTTGGAGTAATCTTGAGCACCAGACTTGGCCCACTGCCCTTACAGACACATCTGAAGTACCATCTAATTTGTGGTCATGGAAACATATTTGGACACTTTCTGGATGAAAGTGTGTACATTTACAGTGCTCCTTCCAAGCATATGGACCGGTTAGGGTGGGTGTGGGCTCCCACATACTGAATCCTGCCGGGTCCATGGGGAGGATGCATATGGGACTAAATTATTCACTGAGACATCTGGGAAATTAAACCACTGGGTATACCTACCTGAGTTATAGTCAGTGCCCCGATCCCTTAGTTGTTAAATGAACAAGGTTCCACTCTTTTGTCCATGCATTCATTCCTGGGTTGGGGGTGACTAAGCTTAAAAGAGCAGTTGTACATATTTCTGCAGAGCTTCATTGCTTTTTGGCCTCAAAGTGTGAGAAAACTCAGCCAAAAGGTTTGGTGAGTATTCTCAAAGGGGGGAGAACTGTTGGAAAACCATAGTGCTAATGAAGCCTTTTTATATTAGGCCTGAGTGAACCAAAGTTATGCTATGCTTGCCCAAACCGTGTTGGAAAGCTTACAGAACTTATTAGACTGAAGGCCGTGTATTTACCTATGTCAGCTATTTTGCTTATCAGCTTGTTTGGCTCCCCAAGTGTATGCAGCTGCGTTCACATGTATGCATCCAAAGTATCTAGTACAAAGGGTCAACGGATGTATCTTGTGTCCCCTTCAGAATGACAAATGTATCCTCAACAGATGTATCTTGTAGCCCCCACAAAATGATATATGTATCCTGCGAATCCAATTATCCCCTAACAGATACATGTACAGGTTCTACAGGTCAACCAAATGACGTAGACAAACGTAGGCTAAGTTGTTTGTTACTGATTATAAAAAGGCCCGTTCGGGCTTGTGGGGTGTCTCTCTCTTCTGGCACTAGCCGATCAGAGCACCCGCTCAGCTGACCGATCAATAAAGGGTGTGGTACTCGTCTTCCTGTCTCCGTGCCTCCTTGGTGTAATTAGGTAAGCTCCAGGGGGAAATGAGCCCTTTTGGCTAACATTATCATATTTTCAACATCTGCACAATCTACTGTGAGTGACATCTTGTTCTGGCATTTCAAATGGGTGGGGCTTCATTTGCAGACAACTTGGGTTGTGGGCAGTGTATGGAATAATATGGACAAGCTGTTCATAGGAGTTGCCAATTTTGGTTTGCTGTATTCTTGGAGATTTTATCACATGACATAATCTTTAATTAAAGATTAATCTTTAATTCCTGGATACTCCAGGCCAATCCTGGAGGGTTCACAACCCTAGCTGTTCAGCTGTCAGGATGGAAAGGAAGTGGTGGATTTTTTGTATGATGTGGAGGAGGAAGAAGTAAAAGGATTTTTCCATTGCCCAAACAGGTGGGGAGAAAGAGGTTCTGGGTCAGAATAAATTCAAAATTACTTAGGGGCATATAAATGTGCTGTGTGGTACTCAGACTGCTCTTGACATTGAAATAGGTGCAATTGCAATTATTAGAATGATCTCCTACTTTAAAATGTCTAAGTGTGATCTAGGGATCTAAAAGTTAAACTGGGTTTTTTTCCTGTTCATGAACCATTAGAAAAAAATCCTTTAGCTGCTAAATTGAGCAAATTTGATATGCGATAATAGAGAAATAATAAACATGGCCAATTTTAGTCACATTGCCTAACGCATTTCTGGAAAGTGTTCTGATACTGCGGTAATGAAAAACCTGAATAAACTAGACTGGAATAAAACCTCACTATGCCATTTTTGCAGTCACTTTTCTGAATGGAGCTATGTTTAAAAGAAAGCTTTTTGTTTAAAAAGTTGTTCTGAGTTATTTTTATTGTTTTGCTTAGTTACATACAAGGTATAGAAATGATATATGTTCATCCAAATATTACAGAATTTATAATACAGTATAACAATACATTTTGTCAGTAAAACATTAATTATAAGAAAGAGAAGAGTAAGCAATTCAATCACAGTGGTCTGAAAAGTAAATCAGGGATTTGCTCCCCATTGTGCTAGGCAGTGGACATAGGTGTAACGGGTGAAATCCTGTCCCCATTGAAATCAATAGGAGCTATGCCTGTGATTTCAGTGGGGCCAGGATCATCCAATGAATCTAAATCCAGGTCTCCAAAAGTAAAAGGCTAGTAGTAAGCTAACCAACTATCCACCCTTCCCCACTTGAACTATAATTCTCTAGGCATTAAGGCCCCCAAACTCAGACATGTCAAGTGTCACTCATTGGGTGCAAGACTCACTCATTAGCATGCTATCTCACACAATCATATACATCTCTCGCTAATTTTTAGTAAATATATAAAGATTTAAAATATTTTTACTCAGGTGCCTGAAAGAGACAACAATACATCCAGGGCCTCAGGCACAGGGCTTAGAGCAGATGTCCCCAAACGGTGAGGTGCGCCATCCTAGAGGGACGCAGAGGAATGTTCAGCAGGGGCCAGGCCAGCCTCCATGGAGGGCGGGGAGGGAGTGCCACCCAGCCCTGCGCCACTCCCAGCTCTGCTCTGGCTCCCAACCCAGCTGCAGCCCTGGCTCCCAGTCCCGCCTCCAGCCTCGGCCCTCAACTGCAGCCTGGCTGTGGCTCTGCACCCGGCCCCGACTGTGCACCCAGCCGTGATCCCAGCCTTGGCCCTCTTGCCCCTGTCCGCCCCCCTCCCCAGGAGCCATGGCCCCAATTCCGAGGGGAGGGGCCTGGACAGGGGCAATGGGGGGGGCAGATAAGGAAGGCATGACCCTGAAAAGTTTGGGGAGCACTGGCTTAGAGCTTGGAAAGCCGCTTTCCAAGCTTGGGTACTGTGGTAACCATGGAGACTACAGACCCACGTTCTATACCTGCGGGAGAGAAGAGAGGAGGATATGCAAGTTTTTCGTGTGTGTGTATGAATACTTGATGGTCAAAAAAATATGAGTTTGCCCAAAAAACGAGCAGGAGTTGATTGAAAGTTTGCAGTACTGCAAAATACAGTTCAGAAATTAAACCACACTGGACAAATTCATGGCCCGTCATCATCCCAGTGGCAAGCAAGACTTCTTTTTTTAAAATGTGGTCTTTTCAAGTTCCCATTACTGTTCAGGGTTGCCAGGCTTGTCTTCGTTTTACCCCCCTCAAATACAGGAGAAGAGAAAGTGTTCAGTCTTGTTCAAAAGAATAAGACACCATTCAGACCTAACCTTGGGCTATACGGGACACTGTCCTCTATTATCCAAGTGAAGTTGGCAAATCCTGAGCTATGATTCAAGTTTGAGCCACCAAAAGAAGTTATAAAAACAGCAAAGGGAGCCACATGACAATATAACAAAGCACATGAATAAAATGTGAAACCAAATTAGATATTAAAAGAAATGTGGAATCTGAATCCTTTATCTATGGTTTGTTAGCTTCAAATTAATAAAATAAAATTTAATTACTTTATTTTTACATACATTTAATGTATTGTTTGTGTTTCATTTTAGTTATTTCATTTTAATTTATTTTGCATGTATTTATTTTGGAATCTGATTATTTTAGTTTGCTGTAAATGTAATGTTAGCAACAATATACAAATCAAATAATATTTGTACGGTAAAGTGTTTTTCAAATGGATGATCACTATGACAAGGTGATATGCAAAATAAACATTGTTGTATTGATAAAACAGTTTTCTTTTTTGTTAGGTTTATATAAAAAGAGTTTATTATTGAATATCTCTCTTTTTCTGTCCACTGATGGTGTGCCTAAACCAGGGATTATTAACTCTGGTCCTCAGGGATCACCACCCATACAGGTTTTTGTTCCAACCAGCAAATAATTGTTTTTATTAAAATCCACTGGTTTGCATTGCATATAGAATTTTCACGTGCCCTAGACTTTAGCATGAATTAGGACACTTAAGCATTTCATATGCAATATTAAGCAGTGTACATTTTAAAATAAACTAATAAGTGCTGATTGGATTAAAAACCTGGACTCTTGGATGTCGCCAAGGACCAAAGGTAAGAGTCCCTGTCTTAAGCAATCACTTAACACACCACCTGGAAACTCTCACTCTTTGGCCTTGAATCTCACTCTTGGGCCTGGTCTACACTGGGGGGGAGGGGGAGGGGGATGTCGATGTGAGATATGCAACTTCAGCTACGGGAATAGTGTAGCGGAAGTAGACATATCTTATTTCGACTTACCTCCTGTCCTCACAGCATGGGATTGATGGCCGTGGCTCCCCCGTCGACTCCGCTTCCGACGCTTGCCCTGGTGGAGTTCCAGAGTCGACGGGAGCACGTTTGGGGATCGATATATCGCGTCTACAAGATGCGATATATCGATCCCTGATAGATCAATCGCTACCTGCTGATCCAGCGGGTAGTCTGGACGTACCCTTTGAGGCTGTAAATCTCATTCTTAAGGACAGTCAACCCTTGGCTTCTCTGCAAACTTGGACCTATTTAAGCCACTGAGAGTTGTGCCATTGACCACTGGCTGCCGGAGCAGGCCCAAAATACACAAAAAGAATCTTCCCCACAGAAAACATTACATTCTATCTTCATTATGTTAGCTGCCACTAATTCCATAGTGTAGGGATTTGATGAATTTACATAAACTATTTCCCCATGCTAATTTTTCCCCTACAGTTACTCATACCTTCGTCAGCTGTTTGAAATGGGCCATCCTCATTATCACTACAAAAGTTTTTTTCTCTCTTGTTGATAATAGCCCACCTTAATTGATTAGTCTCATTAGAGTTGGTATGGCAACACCCATTTTTTCATGTTCTCTGTGTATATATATCTTCCTACTGTATTTTCCACTGCATGCATCCGATGAAGTGGGTTTTAGCCCACGAAAGCTTATGCCCAAATAAATTTGTTAGTTTCTAAGGTGCCACAAGTACTCCTTGTTCTTTTTACACAATATTTCAAGTCTTCAGTTCTCAAAAAGATTGGTTTGTCTGTTATGGTGAGGAAGAATAGAAAGGAAAAGCCCCATACCAATCGACCAAAACACTGTCTCTTCAAATGCTTAAAATGTTAACCTAATAAAATTCAGTGGGCCTGATTCAAGAAGTTTCCCCTCCTCCCCAACCCTATGCCATAGAACTCCCATTAAAGTCAACAGATGCTCCATTCTTAGGGGGCTTGCACAATTAAACCCTGTAATATATTTGTATTGATCAGACTGATGTACTCAGGAGTAAATACAGCAGAATAGTCTTCTTAAAAAAACAAAATGTGCCCAGCTCCTACTCAGCGGCATAAGTAATGATAATTGACTTAGGGATTATAATTCTATCTGTAAAATAATTCAGAAAGAGGAAACAGGGTGAAAAAAACTTTCATAAACATTTTTACCAGCATTTTTATCAAATAGATAATGCATTTAGACTTCGTGAAAAATGACCTTTAGTCACACTTATGTGCAACTCTGCCATCATTTTTCTTTCAAAGACAATAGAAACCCACACGTTCTTATGATGTAATGTTTTCCCTCTCTTCACTCACAGATCTGATTGTTTTCTCCAAATCAAAACTTCCATTAAGTAGTACGAAAAAGTTCTGGAATTTTTGGTTTTGAAGATAGCCTTTATACACGTTATCTGTACAGAGGACAAAGATTTTTCTAAGACTGGTCCCAGACTGTGGAACAAACTAAGAACTACCATAAACCTCACCACCTTCCTCTCCAAATGCAAGGTACATGTACATATTTATTTAAAAAAACTAAAAGGCTACCAATACTTTACTCTTACCACATAATTTCCCCTTTAGGAAGAGGATGAGACAGAAAATGAACCATACGTGCAGAAGTTAATCATGTTGTTTAACATCAGATGCTACAATGATGATGGCAGTATAAAAAACAACATGGAATACAATAGAATAGAATGTAAACTGATGAGGACAGTTTTGAATCTACAGACAGACTGAAATAATGTCACTAAGGTCTTGCCTACTCAGGGAATTTTAGCCATCAATGACCAGCCACCAGTTCAACTGTAAAAGGTGCCTCTAGTGTACACTGGCAAAACTGCAATAAACCATCATTTTCACCAGTGCAGTTTACCCATGTCTGTGAAACTAGGGTTATTTTCACTCATGCAAATCATGACTTTTAGCAGGTTTGCCTGTCTACACTAGGAATTTGCATGAGTACAGTGCACTAATGGCTGGCCACTCATGGCTGCAAACAGGGCAAATCCTTGGCATAGACAAGGCCTAAGAAATGTCAGGTGTTAAATATGAAACCCGATATACTGTCTCAATATTAATATTGTTAAGGTGATCATTGTAGCAGTAACATCCAACTAACGCACTGTGGTTGGATGTTCTTGTCAAATTACTATTATGCATTTATTATCTTTTGGGTTTAAACAGTGTATTTGGAGACATTTTCACATACTGACATTTCATTCATTTGAGAGAATGCTGTCTGAAACAAAAACTGCACACTTTAAATAGCCAAATCTCAGATTTTTATTTTTAATATAATTGAAAGGTTTGCTACCTAAAATAGCGTTTATAGAGTTGTTGGCTAAAAAGTGTGATTTATTGGATTTTATGGTCTTTCTATAAATCTTAGCCAAGAAGAATCCCAAAGATTTTACTGACTTTATAGAACAAAATCATTTCATCTTCTACAGCAAAGCAGTCACCTCTGAGGTGGAACATGGCAGCTATTTAAGAGTACACAATAATGCAACACAACAATTTTGGTCATGAAGTAAAGAAAAACAAAACTTTTATCTTGTCTACACTAGGTTTTTGGGGACTCACAATTCCCAACATGGGCATCTTTACAAAGACAAGACTGGGTCAGGGATGTTTCCCACCCTCTGAGCCTTGCCTAAACTACAACATCCACAGGTACTACTACTATGAGTTAACCTGTACCCATTAGGAATTTTGCATCTAAAAATCCTAAGGCTACTTACAGTGTATAAAATTAAGTGTATGTGTGTCTTTGCAAAATGGGGGCCATAGAGAATGTCTATATTGTACTTTAATTGCTTTTAGAATGATTTTCCTTTTGTCTTACAATGGTAATCTGGTGTTAAAATTTAAGAATATGGCTCTGTAGAACAGAAAATAAAAATAGTTTTCTCCCCCTGCACACACACATACTGCAGCATAGCAAGGTGATACACCAGATTTGGGAAAGAAATCCTGCCGAATTTCACCACATCTCATGAGGATAGATCCACAGCAATCAACTAGATTAGAAATGGGAAACCTTGCAAAAATTCATCAGTTTTCAGGGCAGACAAGAGGAGGAAAAGGGGCATCTCCCCCCCCCCGCCCCAAATCACCATTCATGGATAAAAGAAAGTCCTGTAGAATTTCACCATTTTGAGAGGTGGGGGAAGGGTGCGTGTGGAAATCCTGCAGAAATTCACCAGCATTTTCCAGTATAAATTTCACAGGTGCTGTCAATCCCCCGCCCCCCCCCAAAAAAAACCCAAAAAACATTTTCTTCCCAGTTACTGGGTTACATGTCCCAGCATTTGCATCTCAACTTCTTAGCAAGTATCAGAATAGGCTGGAACCCACTTTAGAAAAGCCCCATTCCTTATACTCAAATCCCATAGTTTCAAGATTTTTTGAGATTTAAAAGAAAGTGGGCACTTCCCCCCCCCCCTTTTCTTCAAGATGAACTTCTATGAAAGCATCCCCATTAATGGTAATGATGTCTGTCTCAAGGCGTTATTTTGCAGCTTTGCCGGAGAAACATTCTTTTCCCTCCAGGCTCATTTTGGAGTAACCCCAATGCTTTTTTTTTTAGGGCCATCCAAGCCCTGAAGCAGCTGTGTTGACACCCAGGAAATTGCCATGGTGTTATCTTCCCCACCCCCAAAATTAGCTGTACTTCGGCAATTTCCCACTGCTAGGAACTGCATGGAGAAGAAAGCCCCTACTAGTCAGTGCAAAGGGGAACGAATTCCAGGGACCTTTAAATCAACTGGGTTTATTACATACGTTCGACTTCAGCAAATGTAGTGTTTTCTGAGGATCAGCAACCACGCTTCATGTGAGAAGCAACAGATACCAACGTCAGGCATAGCGCTGCTGCCCCCTTTTACATCCCTCTCACACACTCCTGACCTCCCCATCCAAAAGAGCTAGTAGTGCCTTCACACGGCAACCCCTCTTCAAATGGGAAACGATACGACACCTTGATCCGACCGTAAAGGGAGAAGAAAGTACTTCCGCAGCGATTTTCTGGAGGGCGGGGGGAGGGGTGTTTGAAATAAGTTCGGGAGCAAAAACAGGATGCCCTCCTAAGTAAGTCTGCGAGGTATTATACACCAACGTTAGCCATTAAACATCCAAATGCGTTGCCACCACCACCAACATTCAAACAAACCCAGGCAGCAGAAGAATTGCATTAAGGACAAGGCTGCAGCTGTGGATCAGCTGCTGGGGGGAGGAGGGGGAGGAGTTTAAGGGGGATCAGGAAGCAACGGAGTGTCTAACACCTCTCTCTGCTATGGCTGGCTAAAGAAAAATCATCATAACCATAACAAGGGGGGGAGGGGAGACGGCAGAGAGTGAGGGGGGCGGTGGGGAGCAGCAGCAGCAGAGGCAGCAGCATGAAGAGGAGACCTGGGCCGGGGGGCAGCATGAGGTCGGTGGTGGGCTTCTTGTCCCAGCGGGGCTTGCAGGGGGACCCCCTGCTCACCCAGGACTTTCAGAGGAGACGCCTGCGGGGCTGCAGAAACCTCTACAAGAAGGACCTACTGGGCCACTTCGGCTGTGTCAATGCCATTGAATTCTCCAACAATGGAGGCCAGTGGCTGGTCTCAGGTAAAGCAAAGATCCTTCCCCCCCTCCCCCCAGTCCTTGCCAGCTTCCTCCCCCCCAGCATCTCGCTTCCCCCCCCCCCCCCACGCTCACCCAGGGAAGGGGGGAGGGATTGTGGTGGCGTTTCCAGTTCCCCCCCCCCCCGGGACTAGTGTTCCCCAAGGAGGGATCTA
Organism: Mauremys mutica; assembly: GCF_020497125.1. NCBI lineage: Eukaryota > Metazoa > Chordata > Testudines > Geoemydidae > Mauremys > Mauremys mutica. The sequence continues at coordinate 68,050,908 of NC_059075.1, forward strand.
AAATGGTTGACAGGTTCGCATCCCATTTTTTTGTATTCTTGGGGGGGGGGGCGTGACTCCCCAACAAAGTTTGCAGGAAAGTGTTTGGCACGGGGGGGGGGGGGGGGCGGTGCAGGGGGTTTATTGCGCGGCGAAGGCGTTGGGAGCCAGCTGGGCTGAAATTGGCAGAGCCCGGTGACATGTCCCAGCGAACAGCCGGGGCCGGGGCGAGCCGGGAGGCGCTGTGGAGCGGGTCACGGGCTGGGGAGGGCGGGGGGCTGCTGGGGGCCATGTACACGCTGGGGTGGGGGGCTGCGGTGCGGGACCTTGCTCGGGCGGGTGGGTGCGGGAGGCTCGGGTCGCTCCTGGGCCGCGCTGAGGGGGATGGAGCCGCTGGGTGGATCTCCCCGCGGGCGGGTGGCGGTGCCCGTGCCGGGCTGGGGCGCGGGCGCTGTCAGGTAGCCGGGGGCGCTGGCTTGACGTTACCCGCTACCCTGGGGAGGGGGGAGAGCGGCCGCGGGGCGCCGGGCCGGGTCCCCCCGGGGCTGCCGCAGGTGCCTTTCCCCCTGCGGTGCTTCACGCCTCGCTCCCTTTCCGCGCGGAGGGGCAGGGAGCAAACTCCAGGCCGGGGCTTTGCTGGGAGCTGCAGGCCTCGCTCTCCTGGGCTCCTCATAGCGACAGGCCGGGGAATCGATGGCCTATTCCGCCCAGGGGAGGGGAGGCCGGAGCAGGCTCGCCCAGATCCTCCCTTCTGGGGCTAGGGGTTGCAGTTCCCTCTACCTAGCCCGAGACTCCCAACCCGGGGGAGGGTCACAGCACCCCTTGGGGAGGAGATCCAGCGCCCGTCCGATGTAAGGAAAGGGCTGCCTGCAGTTCCCCCCTCCCCCGAGCCAGGGGCCCCCGAGTAAGGGTGGATGGGAAGGGATCATGGTCCTCCACTGAATGCCAAGACTCTCCAGACTGGAGTGTGTCACAGACCCCCACCTAGACCTGTCTCCCTGTGTGTGGGAGGAGGATCCCAGCTCCTTCCCCACCCCCCAAGCTTCCCAAAATGGGGTTATGAGAGACAGGAGAGGAGTGTCACTTCCCCTTACTGACAGTCATGGTTTTCCAAACGTGTGTGTGTGTGTGTGTGTGTGTGTTGCAAAAGGTCCTCCACCCCATAGGGTTGGAAAAGGGGATTATACCTCTTCTCCAGAATAAAGGTCTGCCTCCTCCAAAATGGGGTAAAGAGAGAAACTGACTTTTCCTGCTTCTCTGGCCTTCTGCTAGCAATAATCACATATACTAATGCACATCGTTGGGATTTGTGTGTCTTGCAGCCTTTGCTTTAAGAATGGATTCTCGTTTGTAAGAGTCAACATACTCCAAACAGGAGAAATGTTCAGGGTTTTGCCTGGGGACTATCTGATATGCTGTGAACAGTAATTGGAGACACAGAGGGGGGGAAAGGGGGCATAATGGGTGCTTTTTGCCTAGCCATAGTATATGGTAGCAACACTTGTGCTTGAAAAACCCATTTGACTGGGCTGAGTAAGAATCTTTCCCAGGCAAATGCCATCAACTGCTGTGGAAACTAATTGAAAAATTCTGTTCATAATGTAAAAAGCGACAGAGTCCTGTGGCATCTTATAGACTAACAGACGTATTGAAGCATAAGCTTTTGTGGGTGAATACCCACTTCATCAGACACATGTAGAAGTGGGTGTTCACCCACGAAAGCTTATGCTCCTATATTACGTCTGTCAGTCTATAAGGTGCCACAGGACTCTTTGTTGCTTTTTACAGATCCAGACTAACACGGCTACCTCTCTGATTCTATTCATAATGGTTAGAAAAGAAAACCTAAATATGAACAATGAGCCTTCCTTGTCTACACAAGGAGATTTAGGAGCATAACTATACTGCTATAATACCATGGTAACTCCTCATGTGGACATTTTCCCTGGAGTAAGGGTGTCCATGTGGCCAGTTATAGCGATATAGTTTTGCTTGTAAATGTCTCTGTGTAGACAAGCCCTAAATCCACCAACAGCTCAAGTGCCTTTGCTGCTGCTCTTAGCTTTCCTAATCTGTGGCAGACACACAAATGACCAGAGTGTTTTGCTGCTATTACCAAGCCTGTAGGTAGCAAGAGAAACTGACACGAATCATGTTAGTTTCACATTGCTGCTGCTTGGAAAAGCCTTAGGATATTGATTCCCACACTTTTTACTAAGGCAACCCACTAACTGCATTTTTTTTTTAAACTCACTGTTACATATATGTACCCTTCACCCTGTTGTCATAACCCTAATCATGGTCTGGTGAGGAGGAGAAGCCCAGAGGGGTGGGATGCACTGGAGGGTGAGCCTGCCCCGCGTTCACCCCAAAGCAGTGGCTCCTGCCCTGTGAGGCTGGGCCTAGCTCCTCACTGTAGTTATTGTGATCTGGTGCACGGACTCTCAACACTAATCATTCAGGCTTTGTCTACACTAGCACTTTTGTTGGTCACAGTATGAAGAAAACATCCCCCTTGACCGACATAAGTTTCATTGACAAAAGTGCTGCTGCTATGTTGGCTGGAGAGCATTTCCTGCCAACATACCTACTGCCGCTCTTTGGTTTAATTATGCCAGTGGGAGAGCTCTCTCCCACTGGCATAGAGTGGCTACACAAGAGATCTTGTAGCGGTGCAACTGTGCCACTATAGTGTAGATGTAGCCTTAGATTTCGCCATCTGCCCCTCTGTCAGGGGTGCCTGGGCCAAATTTGAGTGAATGGTATTACAATGCTCGGAGCTGGGCCCAGCACTGTGGGACGGGAACCACTGCTGGCAGGCTAACTCTCCAACGCACCTCCCTTCCACACTGCACCAGGAAAAGTGTATGTTTGCCTAGGCCAGGGCCTAGTGCAGGGATCGGCAACCTTTGGCACGCGGCTCGCCAGGGTAAGCACCCTGGCGGGCCGGGCCGGTTTGTTTACGTGACGTGTCTGCAGGTTTGGCCGATCGCAGCTCTCACTGGCTGCGTTTTGCTGCTCCAGGCCAATGGGGGCTGTGGGAAGTGGTGCGGGCTGCTTTCTCTGTAGCTCATCAGATATTATTTGGTAGATATATTATTGGACAAATAAATGTGAAAGTTTGCAAGCTTATTCAACAATTTTTCCCCCCTGCTTTTCCACCATTCTTGAGAGCAAGTTGCATTTTAAAAATTGAGATTGATTGACTATATGTAAGAGTTAAGTGTAGCACACAGTAAATTATACTCAACTATTTGATTCCTTTAAATTACAGGGTTGAGGTTTCTGGAGGGTGTGGCTTTAAAGAGGTGAGGTGGTAGAGGAATCCTAATGAACTTTTATTCTTGGGCTAGTAGGTGTTACATAATGTGTTTTCAAGCCTTGCTTTTGGGTATGTTTTCTTGTTTGTGCATTTGCCCATCTCCCCCCATGTGTCCATGTTATCTTTGATAAACACAAGTATGTGTTTATCAGTGCCTCGTAGTTTCTTCTGGTTTAAACTGCATCATCAAGAGAATTTCTGGAGGATATTATGGTCCTAGGTTTCCTTAATATTTGTATGCATTTTCCTGCTCTTTTTTCCCTCTCTGCTGCTCTTCCCTTCACCAAATAATATTTAAGTGGCCTACCTATGATCGTAAGTTTTAATTGGAAGCTTGTAGGGATAAGAGAGAGTGTTTGGTAATGCACCTCTCATTCTGTTGCCAGGCAAGTCCAAAGGAGTGTGGATCAGAAGCAGGGTAATGAGATGACCTTAGCAACAGTAGTGAAGTATTACCATGTTACTAAGTACATTTAAAAAGGGCCAAATTCAGTCCTGGCATAAGTGCGTGCAATTCCCTTGCAAATATGGGGACACTCTGCTCTAAATGGTTGGATCAATAGGTTTTGGCGATTGGGGGTGTCACCTCCCTGGGATACTGGTTCCTCAATGATTGGTCCTGGTGTGTACCAGAAGTAGAGAGGATCAGGGAGCTCACTTAGGCTTTGTATACATTAGAGGAACTCTGTGCGAAGAGCTGCTTAGTCCTTCCTAGCATGCTTTTATAATACTTCTGTGTCCATACGTAAGTGATCCAGGTGGTTTACAATGCCTGGCAAATGTTGAGAGTAGATTTGCTTTCAGCAAGGCTAAATACTGGGTCAGTCTGGATCATTTTAGGGCTAGTGTGGACAGTACTGAAAGATTTTAGATGGCCTTCCTGCTACTGTCACATAGTGGCTTTTCATCTCCCAGAATCCATAATGCTGAGACCTGTTGGATAGGTACCTACTCAGAAGGCATCAGCTGAAGCAGTTCAGGGGAGCACTAATGTATGTGGGGCAAAACTGCAATGGTTCAGTATGGCTAATGTGAAGCAGGGGCGGCTCTAGGCACCAGCAAACCAAGCTGTTGCCTAGGGCGGCCAAATCTAGGGGGCGGCAGGCTGGGCCGGTGGACCTGCCGCAGTCATGCCTGCGGGAGGTCCACCGGAGCCGCGGACGAGCGGACCTGCCGCAGGCATGACTGCGGAGGGGGCGCTCGTCCCGCGGCTCGGCTGGACCTCCCGCAGGCATGACTGCGGCAGCTCAAGCGGAGCCGCCGGACCCGCGAACCGTCCGCAGCCGTGCCCGCGGGAGGTCCGCTCGTCCCGGGGCTCCGGTGGACCTGCCGCGGGAGCTCAACCGGAGCCGCGGGAAGAGGGGACCCGCCGCGGGACCGAGGAAGGGCGGCGCAGCACACCGCGCTGCTTGGGGCAGCCTATTTTCTAGAGCCGCCCCTGATGTGAAGGCAGTGAATGGTTTCTGCTTAAACTTATGGTCCTGCAATTCTGCTAGGAAATGGTTAAGTTACCTAGTGTAGATGCTACTTAGTATAACACCTTTGAGTAGAGCACAGGAATGCTACCTATCCCTCTCCCCAGTGCTAGAGTCACTGCAGCCTTAGAGTAAGGAGAACATACCGACTGATGTGGGGGTTCTGTTTTATACTGTGGATATAGAGGAATTGGGATTGTAGAAAGGGTGACCACTTCCCCGATTGTCCTGGAGGTGGATTTTTCTTTGGCATATTTCTCTACATGGCTGAAGGCTTCGTATGGGGGGCTGAAGCAAGAAGCCAGAGTTTGACCCATAATGAATAAAGGCCCTTGTCAAGTACTTTAGTCTTCAATGAGGACAAGTTTAAAGCCTTTAAAATGTGATTCTATCTGAAAAGTGACTAAAATGGCATTGTGGGGTTTCATGCTCAATTTGCAATTTTCAAACTGTCAATCTTGCAAACATAATCCAGGATCTGTGAGTTAAACTGAGTTCTTCCCATTTTGCACTTCATTACTATTAATAAAAGTTCATCAGTCCAAATTAGGTCTCTGACACCTGTTCAATGCCTCTGTCTACAGTGGCACAGGTATAACTGATTGGGATTTTAGTAAACAGTTTTGTTACACTGGGTTTCCCTTACTTCTTGTGGATCTTAGCTGTACTGGTTCAGCAAGTGCTGATATGACCAAAATGCTGTAAAAACTTGGGTACTAATTTAAACTAAATAGATGGGATATGCGAGTACACTCAAGGAGAGAAGTTCTCTTGAGAAGAAATGTGCTATCTTGATATAGTTACTTCTATGAGTAAAACTATACTTTGGGCCAAGAGCCATCTGATTTGTAGGAGTAAGGAAAGTGGATGCAACATTTTAGAGGAGGGGTCATTATGTACCTTTATATGACTCCTTTTCTCATCCCAAAGCATCTTTACACATGCAGTACAAGTGTTGCCATTCGTTCCTGTCCATGGCTCGTTCCCCCATTAAGTCCAGCCTGATAATGTCCCTGCATGCGATGTCCCACCATCTAGTTGGTGGTTAGCCTCTAGGTCAAACTGACCTCTGTTGTGTTTGCATTATTTTCTTTGGCATCCTGTCATCTGTTTGTCTTCTACACTCTTCCCTACCATTGTAATATTTTCTATTGCAGCCAATCCAGCACCATGATTTCTCATCTGCTCTCCTCCTAACTTCATTTATCTTAAAATCATTCCACTTTACACCTGCCATCTTCTGAAGAATTCTCATCTCTCCTGTCTCCAGCCTTCTGATAATAGTTTCATTTAATGCAGCTGCTTCTGGACCATAGAGTAATACTGGTAGTATGCATGTTTGGTGAATTATCACTTTGGTACCAAACATACTGTTTTTATCAGTTCATGGTTTCATCAACTTCTGTGCAGCACTTGTTGCTAAAGTGCATCTCCATTTAACCTCTTCCTTGATGGAACCATCAGCACTCATCAAGCTTCCTGGGTACACGTGTGATTTTTACTTGTTCTTCAACTTCACCGCAGCTGCATTTCAATGCTTTATGTATTGTCCCTTTTCCAAAATTAAAACCCCTTCATCTTCTTGGCATTTATTGTAATTCCAAATTGACTACACCGATTTTCCAAAGTAGCAAAGAGTATACTCACTAATTCAAACATCTTTGCCAGTTGTATGATGTCATGGGAATAAGTAAATAGCTTAACTCTAGATTAGAGTGCCATGCCCTCCAACTTGTTTACCATTCCTGACATCCCATTTAAGAACATGATGAAAAGTGATGGGGATTCCATGCCACCTTGTCTTACACTAAATTTTGACTTGAACCAGTTGCTTAATTTTCCACCAATTCTTACGGCACAGCAGGAGCCTCAGTACATAATTTTCTTTTACAATTGCAGTTACCCTATCTGGAAATCCATTTGATTTTACTACTTTTCTTAATGCTTTCCTTCAAACCAAATCAAATGCCTTCTTCAAGTTGATGAAAACAGCAAACATCTTTAATCCCCATTCTCTCTCTTTTCCCCCCCCCCCCCCCCCGCCCGCTTGTCAACTCTGAGTGTGAATATCTTGATCAGTGTAACTTTGGCCTGGTTTGAAGTCTCATTGTTCCGTGCCTACTAGTTTCTCTAAAACTAGACTTGTTCTGTTGACAATTACTTTCATTATTATTTCCCCCTGATTAAAGGCAATAATTGTACCAATCCTGAAGAAAGGATATCCTGCCGATGCAAGTAATATAGAGGTCCAAGCTTATTATCAGTACTGGGAAAAATCATAATGCAAGGAATTGTCAACAGATTGACGCAATGGATTTTATTAAAAAATAAAACTTCAGAACCATTCCTTTTCTGTCTGAGAAGCAGCATAGCAAATATCAACTCAGAAGGAATTTTCATCAAAAAAAATTTCTTGGGTCATTCAAATCTTGTCTCTAATGCTACCATGACACTGTAAAGCACTGCCAGTCATACACCTACTAGTTATTCTAACCACCATTCTAGATGGGATGGGGTCAGTAATACACAAACTCTACACTTTAGCTTCCTCTGTGCTGCCCCTGCATCCATCTATCCATCCAGCTGTGCCACCATAGGTTCTTTTGGACTTTAAACTTTGGTAGTGGTAGTCCAAAAGGACTGGGACTCTTGGACTCTCTTGTAGTGAGCCATGAGAGATTTGCCTTCACAGAGGAGCTACAAGCTATACTTCTCATGCAGCTTTTCCTGCGAATCTAAAATCCCTTTGCCTTCTTCCACCATGTCCTAGAGAAAGGATGGTCAAGCGGGTCGAGTGCTAGCCTATGATTCAGAGACCTGGATTCAGTGCCCGGTTCTGCCAAAGACTTTGTATGACCTGTGGACAAATTTCTTAGGCCTTGTCTACACTAGAAAGGGTTTCTGGGTATAGCTTTGCTAATAAACGCTCCTAGTGGAGATACAACTTGTACTGCCGAAAGAGTTCTCTTGCTGGTATAGCTTGTAACAGTTTCCCGAATGAAATAAGCTCTACAGCAAAATGACTTCTTTGGCAGTACAGCTGCATCTACACTAGGGTTTTTGCAGGCGGAGAGATGCTGGTTAGGCGTTCCGATTTTTGTTATTACTCTTTCCTGCTAGTTGGCATAACTATTCCAGCAAAATTTTTCATTGTAGACTAGGCCTTAGTCTTTCAGTGCTTCAGTCCCCATCTGTAAAATAGAGAATTGCTATTATCTCCATCTTACAGGGTTGATATGAGGATAAGTATATATTACAGATAATGAGATGCTCAAATGGTGTCATAATGGAGTAGCCATATATACACCTAAGACGTTAGCAATAAGATGCATGGAGTGGGCAGGAAATAGGGAGGAGTTACACTTTTTTCCTGAGAAGTGGAGCTTGTCGTTGGCCAAATGGAGACCATACCTCCATGATCATGGCTCTCCAGACTGGCACATGTCAATCTGAACCCTACTAGGTAATCCCTACTCTCTGTACCAGACTTAGCTAGTCTGCAGGTGGCTGTGGATGGGGTAGATGCCCAGAAAGGCTATTCAGAGGTTTGCAGGGGAGTGTTGCATATGTCTCAGAGGCATAAAGGGGAGTTGCAGGGAACAGGAACCCATTAAAGAGAAGGGGATGTATAGAGGCGACAGGGAGAGGGAATCCATGTTGCACTCTCAGGGCTAGTCTACACTTACCTGCCGGGTCGACGCGGTGAGTTCGACTTCTCGGAGTTCGAACTATCACGTCTAATCTGGACGCGATAGTTCGAACTTCCCGCGCGCTCCGGTCGACTCCGGTACTCCACCACTGCAAACGGCGGTGGCGGAGTCGACCTTGGAGCCGCGGACTTCGATCCCGCGGCATCTGGACGGGTAAGTAGTTCGAACTAGGGTACTTCGAGTTCAGCTACGCTATTCACGTAGCTGAACTTGCGTACCCTAGTTCGACCCCCGCCCTTAGTGTAGACCTGCCCTCAGTACTTGAAAGTGTTAAATTGTAACATGTATAAGACTTTCCCACTGCATATCCCATACAAATTGTAATTCCTCCTCTTCCGAACACATGCACTAAATGTACAAAGTTCTGCAGCAGGGAAGCCCTGCTGTGCAATGCTTATGCTTGCTTGGGTAACCTTCGTAACTTCTGTCAGAGCAGGACTGAATGGCTGTTGGAAGTCAAAGGGAATTTATTTTACAGATGAGCATTCTGAGTGTCCCTGGATATTGTGTCGTTCAGGTGGTAAAATGTGCACTGAGGTTGATGGGGGTGTAAATGTTGCCTTACTTGGTGACTTCCTTAACTCTTAAAGATTGCATTGACAGGAAATGCACTTTTTACAGAATTAACAGAGTTTGTGGGAATCCTAGTTGATGGTAGTCACATTTGAGAACTAGGAGCATTAGGGTAATGTAGGCATGTGGTGATGGTTTTACAGTCTTATGTTGTTCCCACAATAGAATATTAAATTATATTTTGACTCTATAAAAAGCCCTCTTACAATGTACATCTCAAGACATATCTGATAGAAGTACAGTAATGTTGCTGATCACCTCCCCTACATATTGAAGGCTTGAGCCTAAACTGCTGGTGTTGCTGGCTGGTGACAACTAAAAGACATGATTGTCACAAGCAGGTTGATACTTTGACAATAACTCTGATCTCTGAAAAGTAACCAATTAAAAGTGTCAGTGTCTGCCAGGTTTCTTCAGCTTAAAGACTTAATTTAATGTATTTCAATGACTGCCTCTTGCATTTATCTGAAACCTTCACTTATTAATTACTCACTCATCTAAAACAGCTGGAGTGTACATGTGAACTTCCTGTGCCACATTTCCAGCCAGCAAGAAAGCCAAGCTCACATCAGTTTCCAATAAACTGAAGTTCATTTATAATTAATCTGGACGTCACTTATTTGGCATCTCTATTCCTAGTGATTATCAAACATATTACAAGTCTATCATATATCATCAGCTTGCACTGTGCAGTACAAAAGTAGAAGAAGGGATGTTCCCTGTCCCAAAGAATTTATTGTATAAGAATCAGAGGGGTAGCCGTGTTAGTCTGGTTCTGTAGAAGCAGCAAAGAATCCTGTGGCACCTTATAGACTAACAGATGTTTTTGCAGCATGAGCTTTCGTGGGTGAATACCCACTTCTTCGGATGCAGCCAAAGAAGAATGACTTGCATCCGAAGAAGTGGGTATTCACCCACGAAAACTCATGCTGCAAAAACATCTGTTAGTCTATAAGGTGCCACAGGATTCTTTGCTGCTTCTATTGTATAAGAAGTGTTTGAGTACTGCTGTGCTGTTTAACAGATTTTAGAAGGATTGCCTTAAAACACTTGACTTAGCTGAGAAACTGGTTACTTAAGGCACATTCAGTATAACTCAATTCCATGAAAAAAATTCCCTTCTCTGTTACTAAAAAAGTTTTAACAAGTCTTATTATATTTAACCTTTTTATTGTGTGGGTTTTTTTTTTAACTCTATGCAGTTGACTTTGGTTTGACTTTTTTATTATCCAAGCAATCAGCTTCATTTTGGTTGTAGTCAGTTTCACTTTTGGCCCAAGTTTGCTCTGTTTTGGGCTTCCAGTTGTGCAAGGAAATGTTAAAATGTTTTAACTGAAACTTTTCTCTATGTAATGACTCGTCTTATCTCCAATATAATTTGTTGTTCACATATAAAAATTACCAACTAAATTTATTTTGAGCCTAACTTATTTGGCTGTTCCTTTAAAAAATACTTTCTTATCCAAATCTTCAAACATGTACTTTTCAAAAGCACTCTATGTTCAAAGGGCATTGTCAAATGCTATTCTGCCTAAGTCTAATAACTGTTTTAATACTGTTTTTAGAAGCTTGAAAATCAGCTAATATTTCTTTCCTAGCCAACTTTTGCCTTATCTGTCTGGCAAATATATTTGAGTATATTTTATGGATGGTTTACTGCCTTTCAAAATGGTGACCAGGTTAATGGTCAAAAGTACAATGAGCTGCAAATTTAAAAAAAAATGGATTTAAGCCCATATTGCTCTGTTGATTGCCACTATTAACTGGCCTGTGACAGATATTCACCACAGAAATACATTTTTTACCCTTTACAAGTCTTTAATTTAACAGTAGTTGAGAGGGCATGCTGATGCTGATGCATCTGTATTAAAATCTTGATACTTAACACCCTGTCCTGTAGCCAGCCCAATTTATGGTAGGTTCTTTTGGTCCCTGCAGGCTGATTGTGTCTGTATATGCTGAAATAATATTTGTTTTTTTTGTTTTCAAAAAGAAAGTATTTAATCTTTTAGACTTAACCTGCTGTCTTCTCTGCATTTCATAAATAACACCTGGACATTTGGTTATCTCTTGATGTGAATAATTTTGTTCATAACCATTAGCATATCCAAACCAATGGAGGTGGAAGGGGCTGTGTGGTAAATTAATCTGGATCCCAACAAAGCCTGTGTGAATGTTGACAATGTAAAATACCTTACTCTCTCTTCCATTGGCTTACATTTAGTTCAGTCTGTCACACAGGCTTCCTTTCCTTTTTTTGTAGGAGGGGATGACCGCCGGGTCCTGCTTTGGCATATGGAACAAGCCATCCACTCCAGAGTCAAACCAGTGCAGCTGAAAGGGGAGCATCATTCTAACATCTTCTGCCTGGCTTTCAACAGTGGTAACACAAAAGTGTTTTCTGGAGGTAAGGGAGGAAAAGAAACTTGATTTAAGGAGACTGGATTATAAACTCTTTAGAATAAAAACAATGTGCAGATCCTATCCTGCACAAAACTGCTCCAACTTGGCCCTTGAGAAGTCCCCTGAAATGGGAAAAAAATTTTTGAATGTTGCTGAGCTGGCATAGTCTGCTCTATGCCATTGCTCCTGACCCCTCCCCAGCCTGGCATAGGCAGCCTAGAACTCTGAGGCTTCTGAACAATATCACTGGATCCAAATCAGCCTTTGGAGATTGAAGAAGTGGATAGATGGCTAAAAGCCACCTTTGTCCTTCCTTGAGCTCTGGCTCAGCTAAGGAGCAGACCCTCCAACAGAATCATCTCTGACAGTTCCACAAGTATGCATGGAATACAGAGCTTTCGCTATAGGTTGCCAGTTCAAATTTAGAACAGGTTGGTAGTGATCAAATGCTGTTACCATCTGATGGCTGTTCAGTGGTCTCTGAAATGAGCTTGGGATCTCATTCCAGATTTCAGTGGGCAGACACTTGGCACTGATTGGCCCACTTGCTGATAGTCTTACTTCACTTGGGTAGTAAACTGGCTGTTAAAACTGAATAACTTAAATTCTTAAAATTCAGGATTGAGGTATTGGGACAGAAGCTATGTGGCAGAAACATGTACTTGCTCTGGAGAAATGTATAGAGGACTGCGGTCTCTAAAATTTTTGGTCTGACACCTTTCATCAGTACTAGATTTCCCTCCTCTTCCCCCCCCTTTTTTTTATGTATTGAAACTTTTTTCAGAGAAGGGGAGGGGAAGAAACATGTTTAATGAATGAATATTTGCATATGTATCAAAATCCATGCAGAGCATTCCTTCTACAGTCTAATGAGACCAGTCAAGAAAGGAAAGAAATATGTATCCTTCATCTGCCCACCCTATGATATAGTTGTTTGTTTATTTTTAGCACATTTTTGGAGCTCTTGATTTCCTTCTCCCACTGAGATTTTGTGAACTTCATAGTCAGTGCTGTAAACTAAGTCTCTTACCTTCTCTATTTTATTTCCCTTTATAAAAGGGGGCTAAATATACTTCATAAAGTGGTCTGACATCCTTGAAAGGTATGATAGAAGTGCAAGTGTCAGGGTTTTTCCCTGTCCTGTATAATATTGCAATTTGAATTGAGTTGAAGTTCAATCACAGAAAATCAGGTTATTTTTGCAATTGAAAAACTAAAATATGGAAACTTGATTAAGTGAGTGGAACTGTTAGTTCATACCAACAGTGAAAGAACTATTCCTTCTTATCATGAAAATGTTTGATAGTGTGTTTGTTATGGATTGAGGCAGGTTGCCTAAAACAAGTATAAAGTGAAAATAAATAAATATATAGTCTTCTTTCCAAAAGATCTCAAAGCATTTTGTGTGTATGTATACAGGTAAAGTTTATTGTATCAAGCTACTTCTAGAGCGGAGGACAGCAGCTGGGTAGACAGTGCTCTGCAGAACAAACTTTGGAAGGGAAACTTTGGCCAAAGACACCAGGCAAACCCTGCTCCTATGAGGAGTGCCATGAAGCCTTTAATGTTCAATGAACACAGAGAACATGAATGGTTTTTAAATACTCATAGTAAACTGTATTGAACTCAACTTCATACTTTGAGTGAATGAAAAGCTGAACTGAACTTGTGGTTCCATGGAGTCCCACTAATACAAATCTGGGGCTTTGACTACCAAACCACCTTCTGTATATGCTTTATTCCATCCCCAGAAGTATAATTGAATAGAATAGTGGGCATTTTCTGGTCTTTCATTGTCATAACCAGTATAAAAGGGGAGATGTTCTAAATGAAGTGGAAGAGTTACACACACAATTCATACCATTTGTGGAGAATAATTTGGTATGAATTTTCTTTAAATATCACAGTAGAGTCAAGTTATTGTGATCCCTACTTACCTGAATGGTGGAGACACTTCTAACAGCAAGCAACTACTAGGGTGCCACGTGTAACCCAGTCAATTTATGGTCCTGGCCACATCCCTATCTTTTCCTCCCACCACAGTGATAGAACCAGAGATAGAGGCAAGTCGTGGCCACTTTGTATTCTCCCCTTCCCACCCCACTTCTCTCTTCTTCCTCACTCTGCTCCTGCAGCTTGTGGTGGGAGGGGAAAGCAGGTTCCTTAATAGGTAGAAGATTGAAGTCCGCCTGATGTAATGGCTTCCTCTCCAGTTCATCTGTGTATATTGGGTGGAGTTCGAAGTCCTTGGGAAAAACTAGGCCAGATTCATCATTGGTGTAATTTCACAGAAATCAATGTGGCTTTATTGGATCTAAACTAGGCACTTTGTGTAAATGGCTTGATTAAGGGACCATGGAAAAGAGCCACTACACAGTAATCTAAGGGTGTGTCTACATCTACAACGCTGCACCAACTCTGCGAATGGCAGAAGCCGTGTCGGTAGGAGAAACTCTCCTGCTGACACAGCGCTGTGCACACAAGCACTGATGTCGGTGTAACTTATGATGCTTAAACAGGTGGTTTATTCACACCCCTGAGCAACACACATTGTGCTGGCATAAGTTGAAGTGTAGACATAGCCTAATGCTGGCACAGTAATGGTTGCTCTGTGTCCTCATTTGCCAGGAGCCTCTAAAGCGAGTTTGTAGACATAGGAAAACACTTCTTGCCTCCACTTAGCTACATGGAAACTTATTTCTCATGTTTATTCCATGGAGCAAACAGATTTAAACATGTGCAAGATAAACCAAAATTTGGAGTCCTCTCTACGTTTAAAATGCATATCAATAAATGGATTCTTGTTCCTTCTGAACCCTTCTTCATTCTCCTGAACATCACATACTTGATAGCTGGCATCATATTTACGGGATGGATAGATGCACTTAGACTAAGGATGAGGTTCTTTGGGTTTTTTTTGGTATCCTTTCTTCATTCCACTGCAAATGAATGGTAACTGCATGCACAATGCTGTGTTGAATCTTTCAGAAACCGAAGAAGCTAAACCTGTATTTGCTAGTGTTTAGTACAGAGAATGAGGGAGGGGGAACAACCTTTGCTACAAGAGATTGGGGATACATGGAGGGACCAGGATATTTTTTATGGATGCAGTCCCCTTGGCCTGCATTCATATGGACAGTTTGACTTGCATTTAACGAACATGATCAAGGGAGGCTATCTGATTTTTAATATGAAAATAATTGTGGTCACAGTAGTGAGTGCACACCTGCATAACAGTGATTGTAGCCCAATATGCTGTCACTGCAGCAGTACTGAGCATTGTTGTACTAACATGCAGTGTGCACTGGGCTCACAATTCAAATGCTAAAACTATGATAGCATCTAGTTTGCCCTTCCTCTGTTGTAACAGCTTAAGCAGTTACACTTTCCCTTGTGAATTGCAGTGGGTGTAGGTGTCTCTGTAGGAGACCTGAAACTTCTCATCATCACCTTTTCCGCCCACACATGCACTAAAATTTTGGCTGAGACTGGTCAGAGCATTATCAGCAACACTCCTTAATTAACTGAAGTATCTGAGCAATGTGAGGCATGCCTTATTTAAGACTTACTACCTCTATAGAACTCTTCACTCCTGTAAGGCTTGGTGCTTAGACAACAACCAGAAATTGAACCAGAGCCTCTGTGTAGACGAGCAGAGTGCTCACCACTGGGCAACCAGGCTGGTCATCGCTCTACAATGCTTTTGTTTTCAAAATGGAAATTGCAAAAACCTTTTTCTTCACTATAAAGTCTTAATGACCAGTACATGATTTTAAGTGTTTATATTTCTCTTTATAGGCAATGATGAGCAAGTTATACTCCATGATGTTGAAAGGTAAATGCATAGTTTGTTTCCACTGCTGCTTCAGCTTCATAACCTTAGTTACTGGAGGTGTCCAAACTGATGGTCTTTACTTTTCTTCTAGAACATTTTAGTCCAAAATGTACTGTCTTTTTTTTTTTTTTTTTTAATAGTGACATTTTGAAGTAAAAAATATTACATTGTGGGGAAGTTTTCCCTTTGGTTTCATGTTGTTATTTTGGGGTGGGGGAATAGGTACTCTCATGAAGACAGTAGTATGTTGCAAATGGGGAATTATAAAGTTGAAGGGCCACATTTTTAAAGATATTGAGGCCCTAGTGGGATTTTCAAAAGCACCTACAGACCTAACTCCCCTTGACTTCAGTGGGAATTAAGTGCCTAAATACTTTTTAAAAATCTGGCTCCAAGGGCCCAAAGCCTTGCAGTTTTGGTACAAAGTGAGTGTGAAATCCTACAGGTACAAATAACAACACAAGGTGCAAGGCAGTGGTCATTCACACCTGTAGGATTTTACACCCACTTATACCAGAAGTACGAGGCTGTGGGGAATTGTGCCCTAGAAGTTATATTGTGAGATAACATGGGTAGAAAGGTTATCCAAAATATATTTAACATCATAGTGTTACCCTGTCTAAATATCAGAGTTGAACAATCAGGATACTGTTTCTTCTTATCTGGATTTGATTTCTGGAGTGTAATCTTTGTAGGCTAATGTTTTGGTCTGTACATGCTGCTTAGCTCCCACAAACTGTTAAATAATAAAGATTAAGTAATGTGCGCTGATGAAAAATGAATACGAAGTCAGACAAGGCAGGAACGGATGTAAGAATAGTGAGAAATATAAACCTTAAATCTCTGTGGTGCTTGATGCCTGGTTAGCATAATTTGGAAGGATCTCTGTTGCTAAGCGTGTTCAAAACTCTTTATGCTGAATAAAAGTCCCAAAATAAATGTTTCACCTGAGTGTCTGACCTGACATTTGACTGAAGAGAAAATATAACCACTGTGTGTCTTGCTCTTCACACTCATTCTTAGTAAGAGCAAATCCTTCCCAGGTGTTCTCTGGCTTACACCTAGGAATGTAAATCAAAACAAAAACCGTACGCAGTTTTGTTTTATCTCCCCCTCCCCCCCCATTTGACAAGAAGTCTTTATCGCTGGCATCTTTTACAGAAAGTGATTGTTCACCATATATCTTGCTTGAGTGTTTTAAGCACAGTCCTTCCTTGGATTTTGTTTTGGTATGTGCTTTTCACATACTGGATTTTCAGATCTATTCTGTCCAATTGCAGCACATTTGTCCCATTCCTCTAATACTGCAATACTTGTTTGCACCATCTTCTGTGGGGAACCCAGTCAGTGTGATATTTTGAATTCAATTTTAATTTTCTAAAATTTCACTCTAACATTTTATGTTTTAATGATGGCTGTATGTAAACTAGTTCCATCAAATTCTTTTTTTTTTTTCATATGCTCAAGTGGGACTTTCTGCTGCTGCTATTCTAGCCTTTATATTATCAAAACTGGTTTCCAAGTTAGTCACCTCCTGAGACAGTTACTCAATCTCTCTCCTAGATCAGCAGTTTTAGCATGGGCATTGCTAAAACTTGCATTAATTTCAGACAGGATTTCCTTGAAGGACTTGCTGTATCCTGGAGTTTTTGCTAGACAGACTGTGCATCTAGGTTGTTTCCCAAGAAACACAGCAAATTTAGGAGCCTCACACTGGATGTTCTAGCCTTAAAGTAGTCATGATGGCCTGTCAATTCTTGGCATCTTCCTTTCTTGCTCCTTTTCAAAGTGACCTACAAAAATGGGAGGAGAGTGGAAACTGGGCTTGAGCCCTTGTTTTGCTGCTGTATGTTGGATAAAGATTACATGTGAGGGGGGGGACTTCTCAGCTTGTTTTCCGCATTAGAAATTCAGGTGTGGTCTATCCTGGAAGACACTGACTGGAGAACAAATGAAATGACATCCCAAGAGGAAAGCTGAGTAGCTGCGACTTCTTAAAACTGTTGTTCTTTTAACAGTTAACTCCAATGATTGGCAAACCTCTAGGTGAAAGAATTCTTATATTAAAGAATCAACACTCCCACCTCCTTGTCCCTTTTTAATTAAGAAATGAAAGCTAGCCATCGTTAGGGCCCCAGGAAGACCCCTCTCAAACACAGGAAATCAGGGTTAACATTCATAATACTTTCAAGGTAAAAAAACAAGCAAGCAAACAAAAACTTTCACTAAAATCAGAACCCTTTGAGACCACCTTTTTTACTCTCTAAAGAAATGCAAATAAAATAAAAAGCACAAGCACAATGTAAGCAAGGTTACTTCTTTAAAACAGATATGACCCCCAAAATGTATTTTCCCTTACTATTATTGTCAAAGTTGCTGGCTCCACCCTTTCGTGAAGTTCTTGCAATTTTATAAGCTTCAGTGCTGTTAGTAGCACAATGTTGGGCCAAACTCATTCCTGGTGTTATATATATGAATTTACCCCATTACTTTACTTATGTTCCCTTCCTTAAAAAGTCACAGTTGAATAACTGTTTATTTTATATTAATTCTGTTTACAATTACTAGTATAGTAGTAGCTTGTAACCTTTAAAAGACTGAAAAGAAAGAGGAACTAACCTAGCTCACTTATTACAAAACTTATCTAATGCAAATTCACTCTTGTAACCACCTTCACACTTTGGAAGCTTTTTGTGATAGATATGTAGGTGTTTAGTTAGCAAATATTGTTTTTTAACTCCATAACAAGAACTTCATATCTAGTCTGAGCGGTGTTAATCTTGTCTCTCAGTACTGCCAGGTGACAAAACTATGGCTATCAATTGCCTCCTGAAACAATGTACACCAAAAAGAGGGGAAATAATACATGTTTGTCTTGCAGCAGTGAGACCTTGGATGTGTTTGCACATGAAGATGCAGTGTATGGCCTTTCAGTGAGTCCAGTGAATGATAACGTCTTTGCCAGTTCATCCGACGATGGCCGGGTTCTCATTTGGGATATCCGAGAGTCTCCCCATGGAGGTGAGAGCTGTAGGCAGAAAAGAGTATTAATGTAGAGAGAGCTCTTTATTGGGGTAGATTTGAGGGATGGGGAAGGAGTATAGTGCATGATTCCTGTGGGTGATGATTTGCTATCTTGTACTAACGTTGGGTGGCAACCCTATTACCACAATCCATCTTGTTTTCACTGTTTGTGTGTCTGTCTGGGTGCCGTGTTTTTTTGTTTTTGTTTTTTATCTGTGGCAAATGTTGCAATCCTAAGCAGAAAGGAGGAGGCAGTGCAGCAGCTGCTGCAGCTGCCTCTGGGGCCAGGCTGCTTGTGAGGCCCTGTGCAGCCCACAGGTGGTGGGTAAGGCGGCCTCGGCTGTGCAGGTGAAGACCCTGCCTGCGATGGGGGCAGGGCCTTGGGGGAAGAGGTGGAGAAGGGATGGGGTCTCAGGGTCCGGTTACCAGCCATTAGAAAGGTGGCAACCCTAGTAATAGCACAGGATTGCCAGCCTACATGGCTTCAAATATCAGACCCCAAAGATCCTATTTTAGTTTTAAATGTACATTTTTCTGCATACATATATTCAGGAAGCCTATCCCATCTCCTAACAGTTGGTGTGTCTAAGCTCTCCTTTTTTCTCCTTTTGTCCCTTTTTGAAGACACATTAGAAAAAGAAGTGTCTTCTAAAGATCAATTTACTCTAGTCTGAGATTAAAATGCCTTAATCCATAATCATATGGTTATTGTATGGTTTCATTATAGAGCAGAGTTAAGGTTGTTTAGGTGCCCTAACTGTGCCTTTCCATATCTTAAATCTGAATTTCCTGGGATTATAAAGATCATTTTGGAGATAATTACAATATCCTGTAGTATATCACTCTAAATGACTGGTATGTATTCTCCCCCTTAACTCCATTTTAAAATAGTTTCTGTTTGGACATTTAATTCAGAACATTCATCATGTCACTGCAGTAATTATTTCCGTTCTCTCTCCTCCCTGACTTTACATCAGTTTCATCTTATTGCCCTCTAATATAACATTTTATTTGGCATAAAGCTGCTGTTTGAAACCACAGTACTTTGGTTCCTCACTGAATTAGTCATCTGCTAGGAGTCCTGGCTCTGCCCACTAACATGTCAGTGCCACCCACTTCTGGGGTTAGTGCAGCTGTCTGTGATTAGCAGGGTTGCAGGCACTACCCCTCTAGCCTGCATTTTCAGGCCCTAGAATGAACTGAGTCCTTGAACTAGACATGAAAGACCATCAGAAGTACCTATAATAAATCCAGTTTCTGTATGCAACATGAATTAAAAATTTACCTTTGAGGTTACTGATTCATTAATTTGGCTCCTGTAAAATTTTCGGCTCCTGTATTTACACTTTCTTCTATGTGATGAGGAGAGTTTTTTGGGTGTGTGCTTACTTTGTGTTCAGGTTCTTTCGTGATCTATTAAATTAATGTGACAGAAGGCAAATACATTTATTAGTTGCCTGGAAAAATTTGTTCTTTTCTGTATATGGAAACTAAGTGCCTTAATGTAGTACTTTTTAACAGGGTTTCTCTCTTTTAATTCTTTGCAAAATAATAAAAATAAACCATCCTCTAATTAAAATAAATCCACAGCTTTTCTGAACCCTGCTGTTTGTGTGTTACAACAGAAATTCTCGGGTAGCTGTGATGTCCAGTGGTGGTACATTCTGTAGTATAGAAAGAGAACCTGGAACTGGCAGCATCCTTCTTGGAAGTTTGTCTGTCTCTATTCAAACACAAATATAACAATGTTCTGTGACGTGTATGCCGAGTGCTCTACACAGCTTGGTTAGTGGTGAAATCTAACATTTCGTTCCAGGCTTGATTCAGTTCTCAAGCTGCTTTTGTATGTTGTCTAAGGGAGGGGAAAGAGTGAAGTTTAATAAAACATTTCTACTGCATTTCGCAAAATGAGGGCTGTTGAGATTTAAAAAATTAATCTCGATTAATCGTGCTGTTAAACAGTAACAGAATATCATTTATTGTTTTTGAATGTTTTCTACATTTTCAAATAGATTTCAATTACAACACAGAATACAAAGTGTACAATGCTCACTTTATATTTTTATTACAAATATTTGCACTGTAAAAAACAAAAGAAATAATATTTTTCAGTTCACCTAATACAAGTAATGTCGTGCAGTCTCTTTATCATGAAAGTTGAACTTACAAATGTAGAATTATATACAAAAAAATAACAGTTTGTTTTATTTTTCAATGCAATGTAAAACTTTAGAGCCTACAAGTCCACTCAGTCCTAGTTCAGCCAATTGCTCAGACAAACAAGTTTGGTTACAGTTTGCAGGAGATAATGCTGCCTGCTTCTTGTTTACAATGTCACCTGAAAGTGAGAACAGGTGTTTGCATGATGCTGTTGTAGCCAGAGTCGCAAGATATTTACATGCCAGATACTCTAAAGATTCATATGTCCCTTCATGCTTTAAGCACCATTCCAGAGGACCTGCGTCCATGCTGATGATGGATTTCCTTGATAACTATCCAAAGCAGAGCGGACCGACGCATGTTCATTTTCATCATCTGAGTCAGATGCCACCAGCAGAAGGTTGATTTTCCTTTTTGGTGGTTCGGGTTCTGTAGTTTCCGTATCTGAGTGTTGCTCTTTTAAGACTTCTGAAAGCATGCTCCACACCTCGTCCCTCTCAGATTTTGTATGGCACTTCAGATCCTCAAACTTTGGGTCAAGTGCTGTAGCTATTTTGAAAAATCTCACATTGGTACCTTCTTTGCGTTTTGTCAAATCTTCTGTGAAAGTGTTCTTAAAATGAACATATGCTGGGTCATCATCCGAGACTGCTGTAACATGAAATATATGGCAGAATGCTGGTAAAACAGAACAGGAGACATAGAATTCTTCCCCAAAGAGTCTAGTCACAGATATAATTAACTCATTATTTTTTTAACGAGCATCATCAGCATGGAATCATGTCCTCTGGAATGGTGGCCAAAGAAGGAAGGGGCATAGGAATGTTTAGCATATCTGGCATGCAAATACCTTGCAATGCTGGCTACAAAAGTACCATGAGAATGCCTGTTCTCATTTTCAGGTGATATTGTAAATAAGAAGCAGGCAGCAGTATCTCCCGTAAATGTAAACAAACTTGTTTGTTTTAACAATTGGCTGCAGGAGAAGTAGGACTGAGTGGACTTGTAGTCTCTCTGAAGTGTTACAAAGTTTTGGTTTTGAGTGCAGTTATGTGACAAAAAATAAATCTACATTTGTAAGTTGCACTTTCAGGACAAAGAGATTACACTATATTACTTGTATGAGGTGAATTGAAAAATACTATTTATCATTTTTTACAGTGCAAATATTTGTAATAAAAAATATTAAGTGAGCACTTGTACACTTTGTGTTGTAATAAAAATCAATATAATTGAAAATGTAGAAAAACATCCAAGAAATTTAATAAATTTCAATTGGTATTGTTTAGCAGTGTGATTAAAACTGCGATTAATATTTTTAATCATGATTACTTTTTTTGAGTTAATCATGTGAGTTAGCTGCGATTAAGTGACAGCCCTATGCAAAACTTTTTTTTTTTTTTTAAATCCTCAATTTTTGAACTAAACTACTTGACAGTGTATCGCTAATAGTCCCACTGTTGGGTAAGTACACAATTAGGTTTATTAAAATACACCATATTGAGTGAATACCTAACTAAACAGGTAGGTCTCTGAATAGTTTTTTCTTAAAAAAACAACCAAACAAAACCCACCCTTCTTTAATGTCTCTTTCTGACAAGACTGACTGTAAAGCCTTGTTTGTACTGGGAAAACTACCTGTTGCTGACAACGGGTGTGAGCAACCAGTAGAGCTGAGCACTGTTTATCGGCAAGTGTGCAAAAGATGAAACTGTATTTAGCATCATATGGCTAAACTCAGGTTTAACTAAGGCTTCTGAAATCATTTATATTTACCTATACTTGCAATTAAACCATATTTGTCACTGCTTCAGCTCTTCTTGTTACTGACACTTATTTAAGAGATGGCCTTAACGTGGAGCAGGATTGCACTCGATACATTTGAGACGGTTCTGGGGCAGCTTCTTAAGAGGTTGGTTGATAAGGATGGCCTTTTGTCTAGGGGTTATTGGGTTTCAGTATGAAGTCTGCATGTTTTCTAGTGATTAAATAGAAACAAACATGTATGGCGGCTCCAGTTCAACATTTAACTCCCAAGCTTGTAATCATTTTGCTACAAGACGTAGTGCTCACCACTGTAAGTACCGGTAAGTAATCTCACTGATTTCAATGGGACTATTTGTGGTAGTGAGCACTATGCCTACTAGTAAATGTATGCAGGGTCAAAATCCTTAATGTCTGGCAAACTCCTTTTAAAATATCAAATCTCATATATAAGCTGCTATTATATATTCTATTTTAACTAACAGCCATAGAGTGGAATTCATTTCCCCCAAGCCCTCAATCTCTTGCATAGCCTTTCCCTTTTAAAAACTTGTTTTCTCAAGCTTTGGGAGGGATGGTATTGAACGTCTCTTGTAAGAAACAAACCTTTTCATATTGCTATGTGTGAGAGCTGCAAGTGTGAAATAAAGCAGAAGAGAACAATAACCAAATTAAATCCCTTAATTAAATTAACTAATTTGGATGGTATAATCTGTTTTTTAATTAAACAAGTTGTCAGACTTTCGTAAATTAGGAGAAAAGTACCGTGCTATACTTTGAAAGGTAAGTGTGTCTTTAATGCAGGTGAAACTCCAGTAATTTAGTTACAGTAACTCGGCCAAGTGAATATTTACTAAATAAAAAAACCCTTCATTTGGCAATCTGTCACTGTTCCAGTATCTCCATTCACTGAATGGAGTCTGTGTTTCTCAGCGAGGGCTGCTGTTTTAATGATACAGCATTTATGTCCCAGCAGGGACCTGATTTGATGATGTAAACTGAAAGGATCAACTCTACCGTTGGTCTGCTTTTGCAACTGCCTGTTGACTAGAGCCAGCCTTAGTGCTTTTGGGTGGGCTTGCCAAACAAATGTTTGCCTCTCCTGATCACAGTACGACACATAGGACAGTCTTGGGTACTCCAGATTTAACTGATCTGCTGTAAAAATGGGAGGGAGAAATTTAGGCCTGCTGCGTGGGTTGGGGCCTGTGCCTAGCTGTCACCCGGTAAGTGTGTTTTAAGGGACAGCTCTCTAGACCTCAGCTTTAGGAGCTGTTACTCCTGCAGTCGCTGGAGGGTTGTGTGTGCCTTCCAATAAATTTTAGCACTTGTAATAGCTTTTCATAAACTTTAATCACCAGAACAGCACTATAAAATAGAAATGTTTCCCTGTCTGTAAAACTGAGATCAGTTGGAGGCTGAGACTTGACCAAAGCTACAAAGGGAGTCTCTATTAAAACACAGGGTCCCTTTATCTGACCTGTGCTCAATGAATTTGCCTTCTGTTCGCCTTTTCCTCTTCATATAGTTAGAGGTCACACTAGCTATTCAGTGGAGGTACTTGGCTCAGCTGTAGGCATTTGATATGTGCCATCAATGGCAACCATTGAGCCCTCTTGGGCTGCAAATTGGTTAAAAGTATTCCCCCTAAAAAGTCAATTTCACGAGCACCAAAAGCCAGTCATGGGTAGCTATAGGGTAGACCACGGGTAGGCAACCTATGGCACGCGTGCCAAAGACGGCACATGAGCTGATTTTCAGTGGCACTCACACTGCCCGGGTCCTGGCCACCGGTCCAGGAGGCTTTGCATTTTAATTTAATTTTTAAATGAATCTTCTTAAACATTTTAAAAACCTTATTTACTTTACATACGATAGTTTAGTTATATATTATAGACTTATGGAAAGAGACCTTCTAAAAATGTTAAAATGTATTATTGGCACACAAAACCTTAAATTAGAGTAAATAAATGACGACTCGGGCACACCACTTCTGAAAGATTGCCAACCCCTGTGGTAGACTATGAATAATGGGATCATTTGGGAGGAAATCACAGGGATAACTTCTCAAACCTAGTGATCAGTTAATGATGTCCAGGCAATCTCTCTAATGAATAGATCATGAAACTTCTTTTTTTAAAAGAAAAACAAACCACCCCCTTCCTTGAAAATAGCCCTGATATTTATAGATCTCCAAAATGTTGGATGCTTGCAAATGTGGGACCCAAAAGTCAGTCAGTTTAAAACAACTTACTCTTCCATTTCCGGTGACTTCTAATCGTAGAGTAGCCCCTCTTCAAACTGGATAGCAGATCATCATGTTTCTTTTAAATGCTTCACTGCTCAGAGGTCCCAAACTGGATAGGTGCCACATTTGTAGTAGGTACTATACAGACACTTAAGGAAAAAGTCCTTGCTCTGAAGAGCTGAGTCAAAAAAATGTGGCAGAAAAACATGTAATATACAAGTAGAAGAATGGAGATGATGGCAGGCACATGTCATGTTAGTTGCATGTCTTTCTCTTTAAAAAGTTTTTATGTATTTTTATTTGGTTTTTATTTTCTTGTTCTGTATATAAAACTTGAAGATAGTTTTAGTGATTACAAAAATAAATGTAAGTAATTAGAGTACTCTTGTATTACCATGGAGTCATAGTGACACTACTTCTGCTGGGTAGTCTGAACTTTTGCCAACACTTTCAAACTTGAGTGCTTAATGTTAAAAACCCAATACAAGTGACCTGACTTTCAGAGATGCTGAGACTCTTTAGTGCTGATTTTTAATAGGAGTTGTGCCCATATTCAGCCAGGGCTGATTGCGGTCACCACAGAACATAAAATTGATGTAACTTACACTAATTTTTTCATGTCCACTGAATAAAAAGCTGATGCAGATTATGCTATTGGAATCTTAAACATGCTTAACCAAGTAACTTACCTACATGTGATGTTACGTGTACCAGGTATGTTTCTTCTGAACTTCAGCACATCTCTGTGAATCACAAAACTATTGAACAACAGTTAGAATTAACAGCCAATGGTTCTCTGATACTGATCTTTAGAGCATTTGTGATCTGCAGTGATTTGTGAGCTAGTGATTTGTGAAGAGATGGCTTCTCACATGGTTCTGACTCTTCCCCCTTGTTTCTAGCTGCCAAATTTCATTAAGTAATGTTACTTTTCCATGTAAGCAAGTACTGCAGCTGCCTTGTATGAATGGGGAGGGCTCCATGAAATTTATTCCTTTAGTAAATATGTGGTTTGCACTATGAAACTTTGAGAACCTCTGATTTAAGAACCCACTGACTTAGGAATTCATTCCTCTGATCAGCTTTTGCCCTTCTATCTTAATGAGATTGAAATTTTGGATCTGTATAATGTAATGGCCTTAAACTCTTCTGTTAAGCTTTTGTGTGGACAATAAACTCCCATATATGGGTTTTTCCACACTGGGCAAAAATGATATATGTGGGTGGATTTCAAAACATCAGTTATGTTGTTTGGAATATGTTTAACTTAAGAATCTGCGGGGAAATGTGTCTGTATTTTCAGATCACTATATGGAAACAATATAGTGAGTTGCAAAATCATTGCATCAGAACAGTTGCATGCATTGTTTGTTCTTATGTCTGAAATCTTCATTTTTTTTTCTTCTTCAACAGAGCCCTTCTGCTTGGCAAACTACCCATCAGCCTTTCATAGTGTGATGTTTAATCCAGTAGAACCCAGATTACTGGCTACTGCCAACTCTAAAGAGGGTGTGGGACTTTGGGATATTCGCAAACCACAGAGGTAAGAGCTAGTTGTCTTTATTCATATAGAGTATTATGTTGTCTAATCTTCTTTTCATAGGTGCTGGCATGCCATTCAACTAGCTGTGGTCCAAATGTGGGATGGTGAGAGAGGATCTGAATGAGAGGCACAATACAAAATTTTAGGGCTCAAAGTTTTGCAATAATGGAGGATTAATTTTTTTTAGTGTATATAGTAGAACCTTGATTTATACAAAAAACCCTTTTATTCATAATGGAGCTTCATCTCCCCAGGAGTTTTGGAAAGCTGAAAGGCTCACCAGGCTATTATCACTGCATCTTAACTTTACACCCAGTACTGATGCACTGAAATACTGGTAGAGTGCGCAGCCTTAGTGGAAGCTAGCTGTTTTTGAGTAACTGGAGGAAAAGCCATCAGTCTTCAAAAGTCTGTGTGCCTTGGGTGAGCTGACTCAGCAGCAACTCCCAGTTATCCAAGGATTTCAGATATTCAAAAAGTCCTATAGCTACTGAGACTTCTGTTGTCTAATTCAACTTCATTATTCTGCTTTCTGGCAAAAATGTACAATTTAAAAATGAGAGAGTAAGATCACAGTATGAGGGGGAGATGTACTTCCTTTTAAAATGAAGGACATCCCTAATGTGCAACATCTGAGTGTGGTATGTGCACTTAGGGTTTTTCTGTTGGAGCTGCTTTTTTGGGAAGGAATGTTCTTCTTTCTCCCCTTTTACAAATTTAACTTTAGAACTAAAATTTAATTCTCTCTTGATCAGCATAATCTGAGAATTCTTTTGAGCAGTTCAAATAAATGTACAAAATTTCCCTTTTTGTTTTTTCTTGTTTTGTAATTGGAAATATACAAATGTAATTACAGTGAGACTAAAGAAAATTGGCACCTGCAGATAAATGAAAAGAGAGAATTCCAAGACCATGAATTTACAGTGATTTATACTGCCCATAGCCCCAGATTTACAGTTTTACTCAGACAACATCGCACTTGCATTTATTACTTATCCACTGGTAGGGCAGACCAGTCTTCATCTAATGGAGTTAGATTAGTACTGGCTTTTATAGAAAACTCATTTAAACCTGTTAAGACATCCATTGTACTGATGACAGAATGATGGACTCCGATTTATTTAAACTGTGAATTGTTGAATGGCTTGATTTTGTTTTTTGGTACCTAGCTTTGGTCAGGATTTCCCAGCTCTGGGTCCTTGGCTGTGGAACTCTCTCTCACTTGGAAGATCTGTGAGAGTCCCTCACTGGCTGCCTTGTAATGTTACACGTCAACCATCTAAATGTTGAGAGAGTGACCTAAAAGGGTAGTTAGACTCTGTATCTAAATTGCCTTACCTGATCTTTTCCATACTTTCAACGCTAAGCGAACTGTAACTTTTCTGATAGTTACTGAGACTTATTTAGCCCTTAATGAGCATTATTGTCCATGCTCATCCTTTTAATGTGAAGTTCTAGTTTAAGGGCTTCTCTATGCAAACACTCTTAGACCCTAGCTTGCCTCAAAAAAATCACCTCTGCACCAGTTTGATGCCCACTAAGTGTCTGGGTGGATCCTGCTGCCATACAGTACAAATTCAATCTATTCTGGAAAGCATACTACAGAAGTGCAGTAGGGAACTCTTCGTGCACATGAGCAGGATCCACATGGACACTTACCCTGTACTAGCTTGCTGTGTACTATGTTTACACTCCAGGTTGCAGTGTACTGTTTGTGTAGAAAAGCCCTAAATAACTACTAACAGTTTAATTGTAGAATTCTGTGTCCCAGTTTCACTGATACAATCAGGTTCCCAGTTCAGTTTTTCCTTTGTCAATACTATAAAATATCTTTTTTGCTTGTAAAAAGATAAACAATCTGGGCTCTTTGTTTCTGGCACACCCCTATCAGTGATAATAAAGCTTCCATGGTTGCAACTCAGGGCTTGTCTATGCAAGGAAATTTACTGGCATAACTCTACCGCTATAACTCTCAGTATGGACACTTATTGCAGAATGAGTGCCTTTTTCCAGTTTAACTTGTGTCATGACACAGCTCTCTATTCCAGAATAAGTGTCCACACGGGGAGTTACAGCAGTATAGTTATGCCAGAAAATTGCTCCGTGTAGATAAGCCCTTAGTTACCAAATTCCTGGATGAGCCAGAATAGAGTGAAATGTGCTCTCCCAGATAGATGGATGGGCTGTTCTGCCCCATTGCTTAGCCTTAGTAAGCAGTAACTTACTGCAGAATGGAGAGTTCAGGGCATGGAAGGGAGGAATAACCAACTTTGCTTATTATTTCAGAGGGCACTAATTTAATCCATACTTGTATAGCTTTGTTCTTGCTGATACCCAAAATTGTCACCTTAAAAAGAGTCACCAATCTGAGTATGTTCTGTCTTTTGGCTGCTATTTATATTGTTCTGGATTTAACAGGTTTATTGTTGAACAAAATAATAAACTTTGCAGGGAGAAGTTGAATCTCAGACGCATTAAATCCTCATTTAGGGCAAGATTCTGCATCTCTTACTCAAGGAAAAAGTCCCATAATTGACTTCAGTGAGTTTTTTTGTTTTTTTGTTTTTTTTTCTTCACTGACTAAGGGCTGCAGGATTAGTCCACTGAGGCTTTGACTGGACTGGAATATGTTGGCAAAGACTTGCATATTTTAAGAGTAGTGTGTAGACAAGGTACTCTGCCTTTAGCACATGTTAAACTGGTCAAGTTAAAGCAACTCAATGAGTTAAGCATGTGTTAAAGGCCGGATGCCTTGTCTACACTAGACTCTCTTCAGCTGTGTTGGCCAACTTGCTAACCACCTTAACATCACCTCTTTAAACTCTGATCTAGACAAGGCTTTTGTGTACTTTCAGAAGTATGCCTCAGCTGTTCTAGTTTTCTACACTGGAGGATGTTGTGTGATATAGCAGCCCCCACTTCCCAAGATGGTGAGAAGGGGTCAAAATAGACTGTAAACATATACATCTAGGAACAAAGAATGTAGGCCATACAGAGTGAGGGACTCTATCCTGGGAAGCAGTGACTCTATCCACCATCACCCCCCAGATTTCTTCAATCAGCTGAACATGAACTCAGTGTGATGCTGTGGCCAAAAGGGCTAATGTCATCTTTGGAGGTAGAAACAGGGGAAAAGTTTCAGGGGAAGGAATAGAGTGGTTACATTACCTCCTATGTGTCTCACTAATGTGACTGCCACTGGAATACTGCATCCAGTTTTGGTGTCAACAATTCAAGAAAGCTGTTGATAAACTGGAGAAGGTTCATAGAAGAGCCATGAGAATGATGAAAGGATTGAAACACCTGCCTTATAGTGATACTCAAAGAGCTCCATCTGTTTAGTTTACAGAGAAGATTGAGGGCTGACTTGATCACAGTCTATAAGTACTTACAGGGGGAACAAAAATTTGACGATCTAGCAGACAAAAGTATCACAAAGTCCAAAGGCTGGAAGTTGAACCTAGGCAATTTCAGACTGGAAATAAGGCATAATTTTTTTAACAGTGACGATAACTAACCATTGGAAGAATGTTGTGGTGGTGGCTTCCCTATATCTGGTGATTTTAAAATATATGCTCTAGTTCAAACAGGAATTATTTTGGAAAAATTCTATGGTCTGTGTTATGCAGGAGGTCAGACTAGATGATCGGTGGTCCCTTCTAGCCTTATACCCTATGAATTAACTGGGTTGTAATCCCAGGTTACAGGTCTGTCTCATTTTACCCTGGGGTTACGTTCCGCAGTCAGCACGTAAAGCGAAAATTGCGTATAGTCAAAATTACATTGAGTGTAATGGTGGGCGGAATCGCCCACACTACAGGAATAGTATTTAAATTGTGATTTTTTTTCTTGTTTTTGCCGACCGTGTAAAGCTGAAATCACACATGTTAAATGCACCTAAGATGCGACAGACCTGTATTTTGTTCTAAAATACAAAAGTCTTTGCCATTTGCGCTAAGGAGAATTTCTATCAGTAATGAGGCTTTTATACCTTCTGTTCATCAGCCACTAAAGATTAGCAGCCATGACACTATAAGAAGCAGCACTCCTCACCTCTTCTAATTTAACCATAAAAACTGTAAACTAGTTTTCAATTTTTGTTCCTGCTGTGTGAGTACAACTTGTCCCAGGCTTTGAAACACAGCAAGTGCATTTTTCTGTTGCATTGATATTTTGGGAATCTTGAGTATGGTGCTTTGGCTCCTGAGTGTTAACATGTGAAGTGCTGATCAAACACAAACAGCGCTGTGTGAAGCCTAGCTGGGGCATAAGGTTGTTTTGTCGAAAGAAACAGATCTCCAAAATCATATAGGCCTTACTTATTTTCCTCCTTTCTTTAATAATACTTTAGTACCAAGTTTAGTGAGTTCTATAGGGAAAATGCTACACTGCTTTTGCAAATCCTTGAGGATGACTGTTCAGACTGAGCTGTCATAAGACTTTTGTGCCACTAGATGGTGTCTAGAATCCATATTGTGAACCCAAAAAACATGTTTGTGCGTGTCTTGAAAATTATCTTTGCTTACAAGAGTGAAGAATGTATTGTACAGAACTGCCTGGAGTAAATAAATAAGGCAGATTACATATTTTCTCCTTTGGACATGTCTAATTACACAGTATTTTTAAGTGTTCAAGTTTTCCACTTTTTTTTTTTTAAACCTAGAATATCCTTTAACAGGTTCCTTCTCCATCTCAGTTCTCTCCCTTTAGCAAAGTCAGATGAGGTTTATTCTTACCTATGTCAACTAATCTGGAAATCACTTGATCAGAATGGATTTAGGTGTCTCTTGTTTTTGACCATCTTCCACTTTTGAAATGGTCAGCAAACAAAACATTCCCATGAACTCCCATTAGTGCTTTGTGACTGCTGTTCATGATGGGAATGCTGAGCTTGCACCCCTATGCCTCGTTCTTGAAGGGTGGAGGTGTTAAATGCTGTCCAGGAACAAGTGTCTTGTTTGGTTGAGTGAAAGGGGGAGAAACTGAATAGTTTCCGTAGAGGATTGATAGTGAGATACGGAACTCCTCACGTATAAGAGAGCTGCTTCAAATCCAACTAAGGTTTGTAGTAACCAAAAGTTACCATCTGATGGCCGTACTATGACTTCTAGCCATTGTCACATAAGTCAGTCTGCTTTCAAGTAGCTGGGTGTTCAGGTTAAGACAGTAGCTTTCACCACCTCTTAAAAACAAAACAAGCAACTCCTAAAATCAAATCAGCTCTTAGTTGTCTTGTAGAACTTCTTTCCTCAGCTAAGAGAACAGTACTCCAGTGTATATTGCCTCTTCTGATAAGAAAAAGCTATTTGCATAAATTGTCTAAAATTTAGCTGAGCCTAAGATGCAGTACTATTCTTACAGAACTTACAAAAACTAAAGCTAAGAGGGCTGGCCTAATGAATCATATCCATATTAGCATCTTGAGTTTGGAGCCTGGTCTTACTGCCTCTCTCATACGCCAAGCCCAGGAAGGAAGTTCCAGCTCTGTAAGGTAGGGATTGCCTCACTTGGTTCAGTAGTGAACCTTCCCACCAATTAAAGAGCAGATCCTTTGGACTTTAAGGATGTTCCTTCCTGTCTGAATGTCCTGGAAAGGTGGGGGCTATCATATGGAAAATGTAAAGTGGGGTAAAATTCAGTGTGTCTTCAAGACTCCAGTAAAGTCAAAAAGAGAGCATTTCTCACCCTGTCTCCCCAAAGAAAGTACTGAAAGGTGGCTCTGTAGCTCAAGGTGGAACAGCTTGTAAAGAATCCTCTGTAGTCACAGAATGGACTCATCCTAACTGTATTAGTGGGAGTAAGGAGAATATTGTAGTCTCCTTAACCCTTGCTATTACAAGCAACTGGATTTCAGTGAACTGGCACACATGGCATTCGGCTATAGATATGCACCTTTTGTAAGGTATCATTTGTACATACTAAGGCACTAAAGTAGTAAGTCAGACTGTTTCTTCTCTGCAGTAGCTTAGTTAAGCTACTAAGATGGTTTGGGGAAGAGCTCTCACTGTGTCATACTGACAGTCAGGGTGTTAACATGTCAAGGTGTTCCTGTGAATGAAGTGAAAGAGTTTGGAAGTTGTGCGTGTGAGATACATTGGGTTAATATCGGCTGGTTCTTGTTGTAGCCCAATCAGCATCTTTAACAAGCTTGCCAGAAAAGCACTATTTGAGGCAAGCTTTGGTTGGTTGTCTGCAAGCTTTCACAATGGTACACACATAACGTAACTGCCGTCTCCAAGTGCTGAGCAACAGCACCACCAAGTGAAATGGATGGGAACTTCAGGTGGTCTGCACCAATGAAAATCCAAGCCTTAACTCCTGACTGGTTTTCCTTATTGCCTCAGTCCTGCCTACCTGTGTGGGTGTGAGCTAATGGAAACTTGAAGAGTTAACTTCCATGATGCTGGATCCAATGTAAGGCCTCTGCACTCTGCTATACAGTGGAACATTTGCCCCCCCTGTCCCACCTGGCAAATAAGCCTACTATGGAACCTCTGTTTTGAATCCCATCCCTTATGTAAGTGAGATGTAAGGATAATTTAGATTCTTAAGGAAAAAATCTAGTCTGGACTGTACCGACTTTTCTCCTAGTTAAAATTAATAGGGTGCTATTTATTCATATAATACTTCCCAGTGGCTTTCTAGTACTTTTTTTCTCCCCCTGCTGTGAGTAACACAAACCTCCATTGTGAAAGGGCACTTATGAGTTTGAATGTTAGTTAAGCATTGGTGCTGGATCGAGACAACCTTAAATAAACAGCAACTGTAATGTGCTCTCCATTCTTTGTGGAAGTAAAAGATCTGCACATAGTCTGATCTTATGACTGTGCTTTAAGTGGAGCTCTGTTCATAAAAGGACCTATTCTGAGGTACAGGAACTGTGGGGGGTTGTTAGTGCTTCTCTGTGGCCATATTGTGGCACCAGCCTCATGTTCCATAGTGTCAAGCGATAAGAGCTGTGGTATTCAAATAGGGAGAAAGAAATTAGTAATCTCAAGAGCAGACAATGTGGTCAAACAAATAAATGCTAATTCACAAGCTTTGGGATTGCAGAAGTCCCTTCAAATGGCCAAGAAACCACACCCCTTTGCTTGGCTCTATAAAAGCACTAACTGTTTAATTAGTTCAGTACAGTAAAATTATATGTGATATATATATATATATATATATATATATATATATATATATATAATATATATATATATATATATAAAATTTGTGTGTGTGTGTGTTGGGACATCTGCCAGCCTTTTTCCTAAAAGAAAGTTGTGCTGCTGTGTGCAGCAAAAAATAAATAAATGCATTTTTGTCAACTCATTTCCGCTTCCCCACCATTTTTGCCTTTTGATGTGAGTTTGACTAATTTTGTACTTGTTGAAATTACTGGTGATAGCTAGTACGGGCACAGGACAAATAGATGCAGTGTGAACCCCTGCCACCACAGCTCTACCAAAGCACCTCAAATCTGATTTGCAGTCCTCTCCCACAGTTCTACAAATGCATCAGACCTAAGTTGTAGCATCCTCTTACTCTAGTTCTGTGCTACCATGCAGTTCAACTGACACACCTCACACTTAACCTGCACTACTGGCTATTGTTCCACTCCTGGGCTCCTCCTGGCAATGCATAATTCAGTACAAATGCCCTACATGCCTAGATG
The DNA here is from genome assembly GCF_020497125.1 of Mauremys mutica. NCBI lineage: Eukaryota > Metazoa > Chordata > Testudines > Geoemydidae > Mauremys > Mauremys mutica. The sequence continues at coordinate 68,084,604 of NC_059075.1, forward strand.
CTAAATTGAGATCTGCGCATTTATTTCCAGTTGTGTCTGAAGACAGCTTTTTACTGCTGTGAAAAGTAATGCAGTAAACTGATAGTGGAACCCCATTGAATTTGTGGAGATCTTTGGTACTATTCCAGATTTTGTAGGATGAGGGTGTGTGTGTGTGGTGGTGGTACTATTTTTGAGGGTGTTAGAGCCTTCAGCATAATTACTGTTTTGGAAATGGATCAGGTATTGAAGATATTGTGACTTCATTCAGACTTTATCCACCACTTTACCTTGAATCCTGTTTTCTGCAGGGCTGAACATTTCTCTTTCCTAAAGTTTTATGTGCACATCTAATCTTTGGTGGTAGTTTTTGGAAAAATGCAGTGCTTCCAGTGGTTTAAAAGCAGAGGTACTTCTTAAATCTGTAAAATTTGCACAGCAAACTGCTGGTGTATTTGTTGCCAAATATTTGGCATTCCTGAGATGAACGCTTTTCTAATTTGCTGGTGTAGATACCCCTACACACTTACTAAGGTATTTCTAAAGATGCTTATCACTAGGTATGTCTATGCTGCAACTGGAAAGTATGATTCCCAGCCCGGGTAGACAGCCTGAGTCTCCTTCACTTTGCTGTTTTTAGTGAGCTAGAGCTGTGTGGATGTTGCAACACTGGTAACAACTTGGGTTAGCTAGCTGCTTGAGTGAGTCCAAGCCCCCCAGACTCATGGTCTGAGCTTGAGTGGCTAGCCTGTGCTGTAATGTTCATGCTGCTATTTTTAGTGTGCTATCTCAAGCTGAGGTAGTACCAATCTGTCTACCCACAATGGGAATTGCACCTCTAGCTGCAGTGTAGACATAACCAAAGAGTCTCTGCTGGATACAACCTGGTAGGTAAATCAAGCTTTTTGAGGTTGGTACTGTCATCTCTCTTTGGACTCCCTGCCTTTTTTAAAGCTTGTCTTAACTTTGCAATGGACTCAGAATCTTACTTAATGTTGCCTCTAACCTGGCTTTTGTCTATGGAAAAACCTCTCATCAGAGTATGGTGGTGCTTTACACCTGAGCTAGTTGGTCTGTCTTGGGTTATAGGCTAAAGCCAGAGTGCTGCTTATGCTCGGGCTGGTAACTGGCCCACTTTGCAGTCTGACTGCAGGCTAAACCGCTGAAGTGCTAATCTCTGCTTACTGCAGCACTGAGAACCATGGAATTTGATCACAGAAGTCCTAATGAGTGAGGATGGCAACAGTGTGGGCACAGTTACTTGAGGATGGCTTTACCGTGTTGCTGCTCACACCTGGGCTAGGCTAACCTGGGTACCGATCACTTGAGTTAACTATGCAGTCTGTGTCCATTAGCAACAAGCTTCTGTGTTGAGCTCTGTGCTGCTGCACCTCCTTCCCACTGAAGTGTGTGTTCTCAAACTCCCAGTAGAGTCTGGCCTGCTCCAGACCATAGTCTTCTGAACCCAAGCCTGAGACCTGTAGCAGCCTGAGCTCTGCTGCAGGTCAGAGGGTCCAGAGCTGAGAAGAAATAGGCACTAGCTGATACTGCTGAAGTCTTACTGTGGTAAACTGTTTTAGTTGCCCAAAAGGAGAATGGCACTATATGTTTGTAGTTGTGTCACTTCCCCCACCTCCATTCCTTCACGTTAATATGGGCTCCGAGAGCTAGGAGACAACTTGTGGACACTAAAAAATCTTACCAGGTATTGATAACTGGTGTCCTCAATGGTTGCAGGGAGGCAGTGAAAACAGACTAATCTAAAATATAGACAGGACTAAACAATTTCCAACACACATTCAGAAATTGTGGTTGGACCTTACACTGAGCAGGTTCTTCATATTCTTCTATGTAGGAGTGCCAGGTCTAAGAGGCAAGGCTGCTCTTTAATTTGAATCTTCTTCGACTTTTTTTTGGGTGGGGAGGAGAGTGTGGCAAGGGAATGGAATAGGGATAGTGGCCCATCTCCAAAGTGAAACTTGGGAGGAGTCTGATGGGTTTTTTTGAGTTGAATGGCTTCTCATTAGTAACAAAACCTTTTAGCTAAGGATCCTTTTAGCTAAGGATCTTAAAGCTTTTTACAGATATTAAGACTTGTTCAGTTTCCATGTGATAGAGATAAGTGTATCAAAATGAATATTTCTAATACTTAGATAAATTAGGGGATCCAGGTATACAAATATATATAACACAATGCTGAACTATTCTGGAAAAACAAACTCTTCAGTCTGAAAGAAGAGAATGGACTTTATTCACAAGGGGTTGTTTGTGGGTCCCCTTGCAAGGGAGCTGTTAGCCTTTTAGGGGAAGGAGCTCTAAAAGGAAGTTACTGATTGTTTGCATCAATAACTTCAGTGAACACAATCTGTGATCTCTCAATTGCAAATAGGAAGGCAAATGCTTTTTGACTGGCTATTGGAAGCATAGTTAAACGAGGTGGAATAAAAAAACCCTGTTTATAGGTAAAAATATGACCTCCATGTCTGTGTGTAATGAGGGTTTTTAACACCTGCAGAACAAAGACTAAATCACTCATAAAAACACAGGCCATAAGCCAAGCAAGAGGGAAGGGGAGGGGGGAATAGAGCTATTCATTGGCATAGGGGTGTGTCCTAAGATGGCTGTAGTGCACTTGCTAGATATATTTCTTCCTTAGACAAGCTATTGCTTTGTGATAGCTGTGAAATGGCACCTTTGTGTCTCAGCCTTGTCTCAAAGGGCAAATAACTTGTCCTTTTATAAGGGATTTATTTTCCTTTGTCCTTGAAACTCAGGTGAATAGTTAATGAACTTGTTTGTTTTTAGTTCGGTGCTTTGACAGTTCTCAAGGTGCCCAAGTCTGAGAGTCACCTTGTTACTTGTGCCTCCAGCAGGGGGGAGACGTGTGTATGCTCAACTGTGTCAGCTCCCTGACTCCTCCAGCATGTTAGCCACCCAAACAATCTTGTCCCCTGAGCCCCTTTGAAGCATTCCCCTGTAGTGTTGAGTGGTTTATCCACTGAATGCTCCTAGTAATACCAGATATGCTGTCCCTAAGGCCTGGTCTACACTGTGGGGGGTGGGGGATCGACCTAAGAGATGCAGCTTCAGCTATGAGAAAGAATAGTGTAGCTGAAGTCGATGTATCTTAGTTCGACTTGCCTCGCATCCTCACAGTGCGGGGTCAATTGCCGCGGCTCCTCCATCGACTTTGTTCTCCCGTTGACTGCTCAACTCCAGCTCGGCGAGAGGCGGAAGCAATCGGGGATTGATTTATCGCGTCTACACTACATGTGATAAATCGATCCCTGATAGATCAATTGCTACCCGCTGATCTGGCGGGTAGTGTAGCCGTACCCTAAGGGAACAGTACACACCAGCTTGTATGATTCAACTCAGGATCAATAGCTGGTACAATACCACAGTCCTGAGATATATCTATAGTGAAAGCAAGAATAAGTTTCTTATCAAATATCAAGATTCAAGAGAGAGTAAGTTAAGGATAAGGGAAGCAGAAGGGTTACATATAAAACAAAATACACAATTTCTAGAGACTAGACTAAATGTAACAAGCTAACCCTTTGTCTAGAGTAGGCTTATCTCCCCCAATGCTTTTTGCAGCATTTCCAGCCGAGGCTGGTTTTGATCCCATTTTCATGAGTGTAAACAGTGTTCCTTTACTTCATAGATGTAGGATAATAGGTGCTTTCCTTGTCCCTCAGCTAGTCCAGTAATCCTTTGAAGTGCACCCCCAGATAAGGCTCTTTCCTTTGCTGTTCTGCTCTTCCTGATAAATTGCACAATCCTTCATCTGCATAAAGGTGATTGTGAATGAGATAACACTCAATTTACATTTCAGCAGATAGATGGGTAAACATATCTGGTCTGGCAAGAAACCAGTTTTTCACTTTTGCCTGGAATTAACACTTTGTTGCAAGCTATAAGAACACATTTCCAGTATCTAGTCTCAATACATACATTTTACAGCTTTTAGTCTAAACCTCACGTGATCTTCTTTATGGATAAATACCCTGGAAGTGGTGTGCTATGGGTTGTGAATTTCAGGTCTGTTAGGAACTGCTGTTACAGAATAGTAAACCCTTTGCAGCTGGCACCCAATGGGCCTCTGTGTCACATGTAGGTGGTGGTGTAAAAGGAGTGGAGTGATCTACTGCTTTGATTATGTGTTTCTCTTGCGCATATTCATTTCTCATGTGCTTGAGGAAAGCAGCAGAGGGATGGGCTGAGTAAGGATGGTGTGTTTTGAGAAGGGACGCAAAGCGCATTCTCATAAGAAAAGGGCTTGCACTCTGTACTACAACAACGGTAGTGACCTGTGCTAGGAGTATCTTTTGTGAAAGGGTACCTGTAACGCTTTCAGCAGTTATATATTAAATGCTGCTTTGATTCCAGAATAGTGTTAGCAGTGAATAGGTACAAGGCCTTTGTGAAAGGTCTGACCTTTCCAGCATACATATTTTCCTGCCTTGGGTCAGTACCACTCAGCTTCATTTTATATAGCAGCTTTCATTAAAATTGCATCACGAAATCCTTTATGGAACAGTCAATAAATGGGACCTTGAAAGGATATTTAGAGAGAGGGTTTTCTTGTTTCCGCCCCCCAAGAATAAAAGTATCTTCACATAACAGACTGGGAGTCAGAAAACCTGACTTCTATTTTCAACTCTATCATGGTGTCAGCTGGACAAATCTCGCTGTCTTTCTCTACCTCAGTTTACCCATTTACAGGAAAGCATGTGATGCTTAACTGGTTGGCTAGTTGTAAATCCCTGCTTTGAGATTCTCTAATGGAAGGACTAATATAGCAGCAAAATGCTACCCCCATAATCAGATTGATTTATTCTTTCCATCACTTGTTACTTAAGAAAGTTGGGATTACTTTTGATACCAAAGAGGGGTGTGGCTGCACTTCGTTTCATTTACTTAGCTCTGTGTGTGTGTGTCCAACATCATGATAGCCTTGCAGTCTGACTCTAGCTCAACTGCTAAAGTAACAGAATCACTTTTCAAGTGCAGCAGTTTGTAATTCATAATGAATTACCTTTCCAGAGTAACACATTGCCTTCCCTGGGAGCTGTATACCTTGCTTTTTACTGATGTTAAATCGGCTTCATTTCAGAAACAATAATTTGTGCCTTTGTTTTTGTCTGAAGGTCACCTTCCTATGGCATATCTGGTGTCTCATCAGTCTGGCTATCTGGTGGAATCTGCTGTTTTTTGTTTTTACTTTGAATCCTGCTTACGTATATTCCCTTCACACACCGTCACCTTACTGTACAACTGCTACTTTTGATCAATTTAAATAATAAAATCCTAAATCAGAGAATTTAGAGATGGAAGAGGTCTATGAGGTGATTCAGACCATTCCCTGTGGTCATAGCAGGATTCTTTTTTAAATTGTATTCTCCACTTGGCTTTTTAAATCAAACAAAAGGTCTTCTGTTTCTGTTGAAAAACCATTTTACAGTCTGGTAGATCTCACTTATTATTTAGATTTACAGTGGCTCTTAGGGGACCTAAAGAGGGATCAGGGCTCCATTCTGCTAGGTGCTATACAGATATGTCATGAAGATGATTCAGAGGTTGAGCTCTCTGGGACAGGTTTATGAGAAGACTGGTGGATGAAACAAGCAAATGGAGAGGGGATAGGAGGAGGATTAGTTAACAGTAAAATAAGCATGATTTTGCAAAATCAGCAGTAGTCTTGACTCAGCTGCCTAACTGTTGTCATCTGGCTGTGTTCTGTAGTCATAATGGTGGAGGTGAGTTTGAAGAAGGGGTTTGAAGAAGGATGAAAGGCTGAATTCATTGGCAGGGCAAAGGCATCATTCAATGGCCATTTTAGATAATAGAGCTGGAATATAGGGCAGATCTAACCCCGGGGAAACGCTTCCTGATATTTACCCAGTTTTGCCAACTCTTACAAATTTATCACAAGTCTTGTGATATTTATTTTAAAGTCCTAGCTCCTGGAGTCAATTATCACATGAGAATCTCAATTTACTTTTTTGTTTTGTTTTAATGAAAGTTTTTAGCCTTCCTGGTTAGGGTGGAAAAACTTGAAAATGAGACGTAAATGAATCCTACAAGAACCGGAAAGCCAACCTCTCCACCCCCCTGTCATATTTTATAAATATAAAATTTAACCTCATGATTTTAAAACATATTTTGGTGTGGGGGAGGAGTACATGTGATTTTATTATTATTATTATTTATTTAATGTTTGGGATTTGCAGTACTGTTTACCCTAAATTTCTCCATGCTTTATCCAGTCTGGAAGGATGTAGTGTATTGTACTTATGTGGGGTTAATTTTATAAGGGAAGACAGACCTGGAAGCTTAATTTTTGCCCAAGCTTTGTTTTTTCACTCTCCCAACAAAGACTCCCAATTTCCTGTGAAGGATTCTGGGTAGTGTAGTCCTACAGGAATTACCAGTACAAAGTATTGCTATGATTAGAAATACTAAAGGGCATTCAGAACATTGTGCACATACTATTAAATTATATTAGACTTCTTAGGACCATCTTGTATGTGTAGATTAATTTTTGTACTGTATACGCTGATGGGCTGTTTTCACCTCCCTTTGTATGTTTCAGGGACATTAAGAGACCTCAGAACTCAGTAGGGGGGGAAATACCAAAGTAACCAACCACAATAGCTTGCCTTCAAAAAGCGGAACTACACAAAAATGAGGAAGCTAGTTAAACAGAAATTTAAAAGGAACAGTCACAAGAATGAAATGCCTCTAAGCTGCATAGAAATTGCTTTAAAACACCGTAGTAGAAGTTCAAACTAAATGTATACCCCCAAATTAAAAAAAAAAAAGGTCCAAAAAATGCTACCATGGCTAAACAGAGTAAGAGGCAGTTAGAGACGAAAAGACATCTATTAAAAATAGGAAGTCAGATCCTACTGAGGAAAATAGAAAGGAGCATAAACTCTGCCAAGTCAAGTGTACAGGTATAATTAGGCAGGCCAGAAAAGAATTTGAAGAGCAACTAGCAAAAGACTCAAAAACTAAGTACATCATAAGCAGGAAGCCTGCCAAACAATCAGTGGGGCCACTGGCTAATCGAAGTACATAAGGCGCACTCAAGGAAGATAAGGCCCTTGCGGAGAAGCTAAATGAATTCTTTGCATTGCTGTTCACTGCAGAGGATGTGAGTGAGATTTCCACACCTGAGACATTCTTTTTAGGTGGCAAATCTGAGGAACTATCCCAGGTTGAGGTGTCAGTAGAGGAGGTTTTTTTAAGAAACTGATTAAACAATAATAATTCACCAGGACCAGATGGTATTCACCCAAGACTTCTGAAGGAACTCAGATATGAAATTGCAGAACCACTAATTGCGGTATGTAACCTATTGCTTAAATCAGCCCCTGTACCAGATGACTGGAGGACAGCTAATGTAATGCCTATTTAAAGGAAAAGGAAAAGGGGGGGGGAAAGGGGAGGGGGGCTTCCTCCAGAGGCGATCCTGGCAATTACAGGCTGTTTAAGCCTAACTTGAGTATCAGGCAAATTCATTGCAACTATAGTAAAAAATGGAATTATCAGACACTGATGAACATATGTTGAGGGAACGCCAACATGGCTTTAATAAAGAGAAATTATGCCTCACCAATCTACTAGAATTCTTTGAGGCTGTCAACAAACATGGACAAATGTGATCCAGTGGATATAGCTTTCTTGGACTTTCAGAAAGCATTTGACAAGGTCCCTCACCAGAGGCTCTTAAGTCAAGTAAGCAGTCATGGGATAAGAGGGAAGGTCCTCTCATGGATCAATAACTGGTTACAAGAAAGGTAACAAAAGGTAGGAATAAATGGTCAGCTCTCAGAATGGAGGGAGGTAAATAGCAGGGTCCCCCAAAGCTCTGTACTTGGACCAGTGCTGTTCCACCTACTCATAAATGATCTGAAAAAAGGGGTAAAGGGTGAGATGGTCAAGTTTACAGCCGCAACAAAACTACTCAAGATAGTTAAGTTCAAAGCTGACTGTGAAAAGTTACAAAGGGATCTCACAAAACTGGGTAACTGGGTACCCAAATGGATGAAATTCAGTGCTGAAAAATGCAAAGTAATACACAATGGAAAACGTCATCTCAATTTTTATATATATATACACAAAATTATGGGGTCTAAATTAGCTGTTACCACTCAAGAAAGAGATCTTTGAGCAGATGTTTTCAGAGAATTATCCATAATGGCTACTTCTCTGAAAACATCTGCTCAATGTGCAGCAGCAGTCAAAAAAAGCAATCTGTTAGGCACCATGAAAAAAGGGATCAATAATAGGAGGGAAAATATCATAATGCCACTATGTAAATCCATTGTACGCCCACACCTGGAATATTGCGTACAGGTCTGGTTGCCCCATCTCAAAAAAAAATTAGAATTAGAAAAAATTTACAAAGAAAGGCCAAAAAAAAAATATTGAGGGACAGGAACAGCAGAAATTTAAAGCACTGGGACTTTTCAGCTTAGAAAAGAGACAACTAGGGTGGAGAGGCTAGATCTGTGAAATCATGAATGATGTGAAGAAAGTAAATAAGAAAGTTATTTACCCCTTCACATAACACAAGAACCAGGGGTCACCCAATGAAATTAATAGCAGGTTTAAAACAAACATAAGGAAGTACTTCTTCACACAACTCAGTCATCCTGTGAAACTTGTTTCCAGGGCATGTTGTGAAGGCCAAAAGTATAACTGGTTTTAAAAAAACAAAAAAATGAAGTTAGGTCCATCAATGGCGGCTAGCCAAGATGGTCAGGGACACAACCCCATGCTCTGTGTCCCTAAGCCTTTGGCTGCCAGAAGCTGGGACTGGACAACAGAGTATAGATTACTTGATAATTGCCCTGTTCTAGTCATGCCCTCTGAAGCATCTGGTACTGGCCACTGTCTGAAGACAGAGTACTGGGCTAGATGAACCACTGGTCTGACTCCCTATGGCCGTGCTTACGTTTTCAAAGCAGGTTGGATGTATAGCAGGTTTGTTTTGGCTTTGTAAATACAGTAGAGAAGTCCACTGGTCTCAAAAGCCAAGACTGTCATCTTGTGTTTTCTTCTATACCATTAATATTTTCAGCCCCTATAGGGGGTGATCTATAATAAATGAGAACTTCTTGTTTGTCTATTGAAAACAACCTTCTTTCAAAGCCTAACTGATCTGTTCAACTCTCCTTCTCTGTTTTCCCAAGCTTAGATTCTTTTTGCCAGGTTTTATCCCAATACAAATTCTTTTTGCACTGTTAGAAGTGCCTCAGTTTAGTGGTTACAGAGATGTTGACAAACCTGCTGGCATGTGATCATGTGTATTAAGCATTTTGTTTTCATATTGGTTACAAGCATTCAATTTTTTTTTTCCTTTTAAGGTCAGTCTTCTTTATTGCATTATATTGTAAACAGCCCTGCTTGAAATTATCAACACTTTCTCTCCCTTCCTTCCTTCCCTCCCCCACAAATGACTCTCATTTCCTAAAGACATTGACTGTAATACATTTCACTGGGCAACGTTTGTTGCTTATCAAAAGGAATGTGTATTGAATGCTATCCTGGTGCACTTTTTGTTTTAAACTTCCTCCAAGGTCCTATGCTATTCTCTCTGTGTCAGTGGCTACTAAGTGTGGCTAAGCTAACGTATGAACAACTCAGGCAAGCTTAGCTGACCCACCAAATGTTAAACATTCCATCTTTTTTTGGAATGTTTATTTAACCAGCTTTTTCTAAAAAGGCAGGTTTTTGTTTCAGGCACAAGTGGTCCCTCCCCCTTCCCTTCCCTGGAAAGGAAGCCTTGAGCTGATGCAAATACTGGCTGTTGTGGTTCTCCTCTCTCCCTGCTCCCCCCAGCTTCCAGCAGAAATTGGTTTATTTGCACTAATGGTGCTGATCTTGGATTGAAAGCCTTATATTGTTCATCTGAGCTACATGTTTGGTTAACATGTAAGTGCTGCCTGTACACAGTGCGTCCAGCTATGGCAATGACCGTATTGCACATAACTCTGTTGTTCTCTACTTCTTCACCCTGCCCCCAACACCAGTGTGTGTGTATATATAGGGAAGTGACACCTCTTCACTGAGTACAAGTGAATAAAGTTTTATGTTCCTATTACTTGGTGGCTCACACAGGGGAAAAATAAAAAGGCCCATGAGGGTATATTGTCATCTGCCCAGTTTTGGAGAGAGACTTTTTTGTCTGCTCTTCTAGCTACAGAGAAGGTGACGTGATAAATAACAAGTGAGGGAAATTCAGAGTAACAGAATGGCCTTTTGTCAGCAACGATAACAACCTACAAAAATCCTCTAAAAGATTTTCTTTCTGAAATGTGACTCTAAAAGACTGATATCTCTCACTAACTCCAGGACAAATGTAATAGCATACAAGTAAAAACAGATATTTTTTTCTCACTAACTGCCAGTCCTGCAAATTCACCTCAGTTTGTGAGGCAAGCTGTGTTCTTCCAATATCCCTGCCACCTGTAGTAAAGGTTCTAGGGTGCCCCATTGTCTCAGTGGATTTGCACAGGTGTAACTGATTGGAACTTAGTAAACAATGTGATTGAGATGGGATTGTATTCCAGCTTGTGCATCACTCTCTTCATTGTCTCAGTTCTTCAGGATTAAAAACAGTGACAACTTTGATTTTTATTCACTAAATACAGTAGCTAAGAATCTGATCTATTTAGTAAGAAGATGCTATTCTTATAGTCACTTTTCAAAGTTGAAATGAACTTCAGATGGTGGATTTCTCAGTTGCTTTGTCCAGACTCAGCAGAGAATTAGCTGGGCATTAAAAGCTACCCAAATTCCCACAGAGATCTATGCTGAGAACTGCTTAATAGTTAAGCATCACTTGGTGAGCAGATATTTGGTAGTCTCACGCTGATGGTGGGTTTTATAGCTTGACTTAGTACTGTGAAGTTGGAGACAAGCCCTACCACGTTGTTAATTTCACTTAAAAGAATTGCCAATCTAATGGACGTAATTTGTGGTAAGTAGGGTTGAATGTATAGTTGAGGCTGAAACGAGTGCCGCACGGCTTCTCTAGATCCATTCACTTACCTAGCTATGGTTTGTACTGTTATGTTCCTTTTCCCCCTCTTAAGCCCTGTGTATAGCAGAAAATGGGGTCCTGTCCGAAAAGTCTGCAAATGCATTTTCCTCACTTTCCCATATTCTCCAAAACCAAATGTAATACAGGTTTGCGGACCAAACAGTATGCAGTATTCAGCTCAGAAAGCCTACCTGAAATCTGCTTCTACAGGACTGAATTACTATTTCTAAATCTGGTGGCTATTGCGATTTGGCTAGATCTACTCCTGCTGGCTAAATGTTTAAAGTTTGTGGGTAGGGAGCTGTGTTTTGAAAACTATTTAAAAACAAATGTTCCATCTTCTAGCGCACAGAGGGTTTAACGTTTGTCCAACTCCTTTGAATGCATTCATGGCTGCAGCTTCTCTAGTGGGTAGTCCATTTTACCCACTAATTATCTTTTGCATATGTAAAATATGTAAAGTTGTTGTGTATGTGATGGCTACTATTTTGTTTTGTATTGCAAATATATCCTTGTGGGACTGGGCATTGGGGGCACCTTATGGTATAAGTTCAGATGGTACAAGGGAAAATTCTAATCTCCCAACATCAAAGTTTAAAAGAAAACTGTACCTATTTTTTTCATAGCCCAGCAATCTAAGTCTGAGAAGCAAGAGCCCTTTTATCTTGAATTATTGGAATAAAAAACTCAATATGCATTTATGAACTTTCTTCATGGGGCACCATAATGCTGAAAAGTGAGATTACTGGAAGACCTGTTAGTCACCAGGTAGTTAAGATTCTAACTAGCTTTGCACTATAAACTAGACCGCCTGAATTTTTTTTGTGCTTTTCTACCAGAAGAGACTTTTAATTGGGGAAAGTTTTGGGAGTAATCTAGACAGTGTGATTAGTCAGATTATTAGTACTAAAGATGTGCTGTGTACTTCACAGCTGATGGAGAAAGACACTGTTCCTGTCCCAAAAACTGAAAGTGACAGTTACGACAGTTTGAAAAAACACACTTTTATCTATTTGCCACATCGTAACTTTAAAATAGTTTGACCTAGAGATTCCAAACTTGGTTTATTGTACTTCTTGGGAGCCCCCCCTCCCCCTCCGGAATACCTTTTACTATCTTGGGAAGGTTCTAATAGGTTTGGAGTTGTTCAATAAGTTTGGGCCAAGGCTATGCAAAATCTTTAGGGGCTTATATCATCCACATATTGAGCATCATTTAGAAAGTCGACAGTTGAATCAAAAAGGTATGCAAGATTTTAGATGTCGCTACCTACACCCGCTATGACGTATGCCTCAGCTGCTTCCTTAACCATCAGACCCTCTTCTTCACCCTTCCCTATGTGAGTCTTCTATAAAATTTCTCCTCTTACTATGCATACTCCTGTCCATCCCCATCCAACTTTCTATATACAATTATCAAACATGGTCCACATTCTGCTATAAAGCACTAACTCACTTCTGCCATCTCTGCTTTTACCTCTTTCTTCCCCCCTCCCCCCACCCTTGACCCCCCCCACCCTTGACTCCCCAACCACCTGCTGCTTTGCTTCATGGAATTGTGCAGGGAGTATGCAGTGTAATCTAATTAAATCACCCTTGTAGTGGGGAGCTGGAGAGCAAAGAATCTGATGCAGGCATGTCCTGGCAGGAAGACAGAAAACAAAATGTCAGGTAACTGGTGCAACAAAATAATGAATTCTATGGCCATGAAGTCTGAGTCCAGGGAGCCCTGATTGGTCCAATCTACCCCATTTCATCTCATTGAGTACTTTTCTAGCTGTCGACAGTCTTGGAAAGATAACATTCAATCAGTTTACATTCAGCTCATGTGTTGGAGCTTCACTGCAACCAGAGAAACTTAATAAAAACTGAGATTCTAGAGTACAATTGCACGGCAATGGAATTGCAGAATACATGGGACTCTATTGATCAGAGCTGTATTTACATTAAAAGGTTAGCTTGCATTATGGGGGAACGTGAGGGCAGAGGCTTGGTGCTTTTGAGGGGCCGTAAATATACATTTCCATAGCTTCAGACTTCTTTTTAAGTATAACCTTAACTCTGAATTTCTTTTGGGCTTGACTTGCATTTGAGATAAAATATTCTTTTAAAGTTTGTTTCCTCAAAGTTACTAAAACGTTCACAACATTAAATCTAACAAAGTTTTTTGTTTTTGTTTTTTGTCAAATAATGTTGCGACCACTATGGGAGACTAATGCAAAGGTCTGTAAACCAGTTTCCATCTGCTTTAATGTTGCGTTACTACTATAAAATGGCATTTTTAGAATGTGTCTTTCATACAGCTGTCAGTGCACAGCAGTCACAGCCATGGAAAGGTTACTATAAGAGAACAGGTGGGGACAGTAGACTGGGAGAATTGTAGTGGGCTGATGATAATGAGTATTGGCATGGGGCACTGGTGGGCACTATTATTTCTAGGTTGTACAGAAGTTGGTTTTGAGCAACATTCTTTAAAAAAAAAAAAAGAAAGAAAATCAGTAGTGATGCAAGGAGAAAGTTCAAATAGCTGGTGTAGGGGAATCATCTGTGTTCATCAAAGTGGGGGAGGGGGAAAAAGGTGTGTGTGGATTGTGAGGGGGAACAGATATAGTGAGAGAGATGGCCAGAACTGATGAAATGGAGGATGTGGCGAGATGACCTCATGGCGATGGATGGAATGGCCTTGTAAACTTTTAATGTTTAACAATAAAACACTGTTTAAACATGAAGGTTTCTTCTGGGGCTAGTTAGTAAAAAGAAAACACAACAGTTTTCTTTTGTGATTGTGTGTGCGTGAGAGAGAGCTGCTTTTTGTAGATTTCAAGTTTTCATTTAAAAAAAAACACCTCTTTTTCAGGTTTTTGGTGAACATTTTTCAGTTTTTCCACAAAATGTTGACATTTCCCACGGAAAATGCTGACTTTTTTTTTTCCTCATTTCATGCAATTTTTCACCAAACAGACAAACCCCATTTCTCAACCTGCTCTTTTTTCCCTCTTCCTTCTTAAACTAGCACTGACATACACATGCAGCTTGAAATCTAGTCAGAGTGTTGGGTTTTTTTAAAGCTGTTACTTCCCCCTCCCCCCCTTTCCAAGAGATCTATTTTTTTTCTCCCCAGTTGGTTTATTGGGGTTGGGGGAGGGGAATACAATCCCACAAACAACAAGGGTGACTGACTATACAGGGGAAGCAGTACTAACAAATGGAGGGAGGCATTTTTTTTCTCCCTCCTACCCTTTTTCATTGCTAGGCCAGGTCTAGGCTACAGACTTTTACCAGCATAGCTATCTTGGTTAGGGGTATGGCAAGGCAAGATCTGTGACCAACATAACTACGCTGGTTAAAACCCCTATTATACACACAGTTACACTGGCAAAACTGCACTTTTGCAGATACAGCTTTTTTTTTTTCCTGTGATATGTGTGGCTTGGATAAGCTACACTGGCAAAAGCACAGTTTTGCCAGTAAAACTGCATCTACCTTAGGGGCTTGTCTACACTAGAAAGTTGTGCCACTTTAATGATACTGGCATAGATAAAGCAGTACAACTCCCCTTAGTGTGAACACAGTTATGCCAGTATATCTGTTCCCTTACAGAAAGGAGGATAAGCTATACCGGCATAAGGCATTTTTGTACCAGTATAACTGTGTCCGCACTGGTATAACTATATTAGTTTAAAAAAAAATCACACCCATAAATGACGACATTATACCAGTACAAAATCTCTGTGTAGACCCAGGCCTACGAGCTCTTTGCTCCTACAGTATAATGGTATAGCTATACGAGCAAAGCCTTCCAAATGTAGACCTGGCCTCAGTGAATTCAAGAATATAGTTACAAGTGTTACTTGTAACACTTCTAGGTACTTTTGTCTTTTAAAAAACCAACTTTCCCCCGTCACATTTGTTCCCTTCAAAATAGGCTGGAAATGGTTTCAGCCTCTGATGTTAGGTTTCCATACTACCATTGTCTCAGACTTCATAAAGAAGTCATTTACAAAGGAGGCTTTCAAGGGTTTGTAGGTTTAATATTTAGGAGTAAAACCCAGGATACATTTTCAAAAGGGACTGGTGATTTTGGGTGCTTAAATTGATATCTTATGGGGCAGGGGGCTGATTTTCAGAAAATGCTGAGCACCTGTTCTCTGAAAATCAGATCCTTTTAAGCACCTTGGGTGTCCAATGTGAGAGTCATTAGTCACTTGAAAAACGCCTCTAGTTTCTTCATGGAAGTCCAGCTCTGGCCACTGAGGGGGGGAAAAACTGAGCCCATTTAAAACACATTAATAGGTTCTTCTTGACTCTAACCAAAGAGCAAGTATCTGTTCAGTTTTACAGTATACGTCATGAAACAAGACATGCTTAAACCTTTGTGGAATGCAGATTCCCTTCCATGGGGAGTGACTCACTTTTATAAAAGCTTTGGGCAGAGAACTATATCTGAAAATATGATGCATTAAAACCTATGAGTCAACTTCCTCTGAAAATATGTGACATCTGTACGCACATGCCTGTTAGCTACTGAGGTGGACAAGATTTCACAGCTGTGTACAAATCAGCTGGTGAGGACTCCCCCAAACCCATGAATGAAAAGGTCTATCTCAGATGTTGTGGCAGGAGTCATTAAATCCCTTAAAACCAGACACAGAGCAAACAAAAGATTTTCCCCATTCGTAAGGATGTATTTTGAAGTACAAAGGAACCCAAGCCTCACAAACTGGATTTCAACCAAGTTTCTATTATCCTGGGCGCCTGAGGGAGGCAAAGAGCTTGGCTTTCCTGTAAAGAAGAATTTTTAGGGTCTGGGAACACCAACATTCACTTTTGTCTTGGACACGTGACCAAGAGTTGACATAGGTACACTTGTTGTCAGCATGCTGGGTGAGGCTATGGACTTCAATAGTGTCATATATTATATAAGCTTTGTCTGCTTAGCAGTATTTGTTGGTGGTGCATGTTTGCGATTAGCTAACTCTTATCTTATGCTTTCTCATAATAACTTAACCTTAAAGTAGTCTTTTATTTAAGATACCTAGAGCTGATTGTTCTCACTAGCAGTCAACACAAACATTACCTGATGTGCTGTAGAGATGTAAACTGTAAATGGAAGCTGGAATGAGGGAATGGTCTGAGAAAGAGCTGCAGCCTCCATCCTCCAACATGGTAGCAGAAAAGTATTAGCCCACACTAGTTAAGGCACCGGATGAACCAAAAGATCTGAGTGCTGGCAGTGTAAAGGCAAATAGCCCAACCCCTTCAACAGTAGGTTTTTTTGTTTTTTTTAAATTAACAATTGTAATCATCTGTGTCTTAGAATTTGTCCCATGCAGGGAATTCTATCTGCTGCACATGGGGGTAGGAAGGAGAATAAAATCTCTGTCAATTAATCAAGCAGCACTAGCCTCTATCTCCAGGCACCTTTCTAAACTGAGCACTTTTTATAGCTTGTCATTCAAGCTTTGACTCAAATTTGCTTGGGAATGGGTGCTTTGAATGGTTTTTCTGCAGAAATTGGGCAGAGAGAGAGACTTTATTCAGATGTATAAAATTGTTTATATTGCAGCATAATGAAAATGACAACACCTGGAGCAAAGATCATTCTGCAGAATTTCCTCTTCTCTTTAAAACTCTGATAACTACACTGGGAGATCACATATATATATATTTTAAAAAGTGAAACACAGTTGATACTCTTATGTACACTTCAAATTTCGGGCAGCCTGCCTGACTTGTTCTCTCTTTCCTTTCCTAGTTCACTGCTCCGCTATGGTGGAAATCTGTCCCTTCAAAGTGCCATGAGTGTCCGATTCAACAGCAATGGAACCCAGCTGCTGGCACTGCGTCGGCGTCTTCCACCAGTCCTCTACGATATCCACTCCCGACTGCCTGTCTTCCAATTTGACAACCAAGGTTACTTCAACTCGTGTACCATGAAGAGCTGTTGTTTTGCAGGCGACCGTGACCAGGTAACGGGCAAGTGGTGCCCTCCCAAGCTCACGTGTTAATTACTCTGTGCAAAAGTAGAGGCTTTCATGAGCATTTGAAAACAGCTTTTAAGAGCCTTCTCTGATTTGGGGGATATTACTGAATCCAGAACACGGGGGGAGGGGAGGGAGGAGGAATTGTCCTTAATTTCTTCCTGTTGCAATACTACACAATTGTAAGTGAAAAATAATGCACACCAAGGAGTGTGGTAAATTCTACATCTGAATAAAGTAATCTAAAATTAGAAAATGTGTTTTCAAAGGAAACATGTAAATTAGCTCTCTGAAAGGTCCATTTGATCAGTTTTCACACCTGTGAATTAGACAATATTGTCTAGGTCAGAAAATTAAACTACTTATTTAGTTTTTGATTTTACCGGCCTGTGGTAAAATCAAACATTGGGGGTATTTAAAATTTCTTTTTTCTCAACTTACATGTCAAATTTCATTATTTTACAAGTAAAAACAAATTTTTACAACTACTGGAACCACAAAACCTGCCCAGCATGTGAGATTTCCCCTGATATCAATAATAAAAATTTTGTAATCAGAACTTAAATTTCCCATGCAGGAGATAGAATAGAGTCTCTTGTAACTATAAGGGCTCAGGCATGAAAACATATTTCTGTTACTGAAGTAAGTGGATATGACTAAGAAGCATAGGGAGTAGGTATGTTTGTGCATTTCTAATCAGAGTGCACAGAAGCAGTACTGAAGGCAATTTAAAAATTAGAGGAGTTTGCCCCAAGGAAACTTAAAAAGGGCAAAGAAATATTACAGAAGCAAATTAACCCGTTATACATTTGGAAACATGCCACTTCTTATGGGTCCATAATGAACAAACCTAAAGATGACACTAGTCTTTTTCCTCTAGAGGTCAGAGTAGAACTACAATCAGGACCCAGATAGACCTTTTAGCATTATGCTTTTTATACTTTTTGTTTGTTTGTTTTGGGGGTGGGGGGTGGATACATGCATTACTTTATGGAAAGAATGTGGGCATTCTTCACTGGGCCTGTTCTCTGCTTTTTGAAAAACCCGATAGACACAGGTTATCTGGTTCAGTTAGGAAGCTGGTATATAAGCATTACATACAATATGGAATCTCTGAGCAATGGGAGATGCACTTCCTGATGAAATTTAGAGCAGGGAAGGAAAGAGGGAAGCTGAGACATAAAATGGAACATCAAGAGACAATTGGGGCAGTCTTCCAAAATGGCAAACTTTTTTAGGGTGTTATGTAAAACCTTTCACTGGTGCCAAAACATATACATGTAACTTAATCTTTGGTGTGGGGAAGTCTGTTAACTGCAGAAATGTCAAATATAACGGCATACTAATCACACCTAGTACATCAGTCAACCAAACTAAAGGAAAACTGCAATGACTTTTTTTCACCACTGATTTAGAGGACTCCAAAAATAATGAATTGGAATATGAAAGTTCAAGAAACTACACAGCAATAGTTAAAAGTAACTAACTCGATATGTTTTAAAATATCCAGTGATAGGAATTGGACATGTAGGGGCTGTCACTTCCAACAGGAATTGCATCCTGGTAGGGCATATCTAGACATGAAGATAAGAGCTGGAACCTGCAGCCAAATCCACAAAGGATACAGGACAGGAGACTTCTGCAGTTCTTTGTAAGACAAATTCTGTACTTTGGCGGGTGTGTTGGATTTCTTTGTTTTTGTGTGTGATATGTGTCCATTCTTGAAACCAGAAAAATTACAGAATTTACAGGAAAAGAGCTTGGAAATTTGCTCCCCTCTGTTTATCTTGGAGTGTTATGCTGCATCCAATTACTGTAGTACCTTAGTGCCTTCCACATAAAATCAGTAGCAAAGTCCCTAATGAGCTTTGTGGAGTCTGACACCTTTTCCCTTTATGGGGTCAGAACTCTGCTTTAGGGTTGTTTTTGGAGGTAGGAAGATGTGAGGAAGGGCTTGGAAATAAAAGGGATGTTAAATTTGTGAGTGTCACTTAAGATAGAAAGGCGTTCTCCGGCTGCAGCTCTCGTTTCTTGTCTTCTGGTATGTGCTAAGCAGACAATATGTATGATTCAGGCCTCGTTTTTAATTTTATGTTCCAGACATCTTCAGGAAGTAAGTCAAGATTTAATATTTTACATTGGACCTAGCGATTAATACTTTATATTCTATTCCAATTTTCAATTAAAAATACTGAGTATTGTACAAAAGTTGAGACCACCTGACAAAGTTGTATTTGATTTAAAAGTTATACTCCTAAATGTAAAACGTGGTTACCAAAGGCATACCTCAGTTGGACATGGGATGGGGTTGTGTTGATGGGGCTGTACTTGAAAAATGAGTTCTATCAACTAAACTAGTGATTTTTTTTAATTTATTTTGTCTTTGGGAGCTGGGGCAGGAAAGAGACCATTCTAAGGGGTCTCAAAGATGAAGCATGAGTTGCGGAACAAGTCATAAACATATTAGCAAATGATCAGGAAAAAACATGGAAGAAGAAAAGTAAATTTCCTGGATGGCAAATTTATTGAATGTTTAGGGATAAGGGAAGAGGTAGATTTCCATGTCTTTGTCCTCCTTTATATTATTCACTAGTTAGCTTAGTTTTACATCTATATTGGGCTGATAGCTGAATATAAAAGTTAATTCCCCCTAGAGAGCATAAAATACACTCTTCATTGTATGGCAAAAGTCCTAAATAACCAACATTGCTAAGAATGTATTTTTGGCTAACAGAACTTGTAGATGATTCTTTGTCCAGATAGTGATGAAGATAGAAACTCTTGAGTTTTATGGCCATCAGGCTCTACAGGTGTTCTTGCATTTCTCTCTTTATAGGGCTTTGAGCTCTGGAATCCCTCTCTCTCTGATAGACTCTGTTAACCATCCCATGGAACAGAGATAGAAAATGCTGTAATATTTGTAATTGAGACTGGGAACCTGCTGCAAGTGATTTGCATGCAGGCAAATGATATTAAAGCAGGCCTGCTGCTAGTAAAATAGAAGCCTAATGTCAATGAGTTAGTATCATTGTTCCTTGAAGCTGTAAAAAGTAGAAATGTTCATTCTTTAGCCTCACTATGAAATTGCTGAACTAAAAATCATACAAAATATAAACTGAACCTCAATCATTAATGAAATCGAGAGAGAGGTTATAAAAGTGCTTCACTGGTTTGCGTTCCTTTTGGACTTGCAGATATTTTGGGCACGTAGGCTGTGACAAGAACATATCCCTTTTGTTGGGCAGAGGCTAGCTAGCCGTACTTCTTTCTATGCCCTTGGTTACTGGCCTTTGTGTTCCTATGAAAGCATCTGAATCATTCAAGTCTGAACACTAACATAACCGTTGTCCTTACAAACCTGTTGAAATAATAAACAGAATATGCAAAATTTCCCCCCGAAATGCCAGACCCTCAATCTAGTTTGCTCTAAATAGCTGCATTCTTTTTAGTTTTTTTTAATCAATCCATAATGAATTTCCATTTATTTGGATTATAACTGATAATGATATTAGGGCCAGATTCTGCTACCCTTACTCATGTTGAGTGGTGTATTACTCTTCTTCAAATACCTAGATTCTTATGGTGACCAAAGTACAAATGAAAACTTTTATCGTTTGGATCCACACAAAATTCTGCCCTTGTCCTAGGTATTAAATATGAATACACTGTTCACATGCCACTTACTAAGAAGCCTCTCCTCTTCCTTTTACAGGAGCTCTGATCTTATATTGTGTTCATTCACTGATCAAGTGTCTTGTTTGCCTTAATTAGGAGCTCAACTCAGCCTAGCCTAGCTGCTCTCACACCCACAGAAGAAAATAAGGGATGTGGGGAAGGCAGATTGAACAGGCCCAACTTTGGCCTTAGTTACACGAATGCACCCTATCAACTTTAGAGGGACTGCCTGGGTTTAAATGAAGAGCACACTTTGTCCCAGTACATATACACTTAGTGGAAGGCATTTGTATCTTGGTGTTGGGTGATGGTATAAAACCTGAAGATAGATAAACTTCCTGCTCATGATTCCCAGCTATAATATGTGGTGCAAATGAACAGAATACCAATCACCAGCTTTTATTCCACACTATATATGTTTTGAACCACTCCAGGGCCTGTGGTAATAAAATACAGCTGGTTGTTGCTTGCTTCAATAAAAGGGTTAATTTGTTTCCTGTGAATAGAACAAAAAGTGTCTTGAATCTATGGCATGCCCTCAGACATTACATCACCACTCAGCCTCTTCTGTTGACATTACACTGAAGGGGAGTTTCAGGAATGCACAACTTGCTGTACTGCAGACTGTTCAAACTCCCTATAAAGTTACAGCTTTCGTTATGTTTAACTCTGCACACTAAACTCTGGTTAGGGATAATATGATTTATGCCCATCAACTAATCAAAACATCAGCACTGCTCTCTTCCAAACAGGGTTAGTTATATGGTTGCTAAGCCCCATAAATGGGGGGAGTTGCTGTGGTATGGAAATATAACTTTTGTTGTACTTCCCTGCATGCATTCTAGTTAAAAGGACATTTTTTGAGGCAGTGGTACTTATCAGTGTCTAATTCTTTAAAAATTAAAGGGGAGTTTTCCTCTCTAAAGAGTACATGTATGCTTTTCCTGTGCGAAAGGATGCCGGAGTATGAATGGTAGCTCACGTCAGGTCTTGAAATGTAAAGAACTCAGTGTGCAAATATGTTTTTTTGTTTTGGGGTGTTTTGGGGGGAGGGGCGGGGGTTAGGACAATTCCTTACATAAAAAAGAATTTAGTGTCTTATATATTTTACAGAGATAAAATTGGTGTCTGTCAGCTTGCTCAATGGCTGGTCTTCATTGATAAGATCAATTATTTATTTTATTTATTTATTTTAAAAGAATGCAGTTGGAACTGAGCTTTGTGTATAGACGTTGAAGAAATCCAATTCCATCACCAAACATTCACTTTCAGTGTTTGTCTTCCCTTCCCCTCCTCCCATCCCATCCCATCCCAAAAGAAACTTCATGGGATCTGAGTCACAGCAGAAGTGATAGAGAATGCCCCCTTTGATTCTGCTGACTCCCCCTCATCTCCCCGCAACCCTCCTGCCCTGAACATTTCTTCTCCCTCATTTCCTGCAGACCTTTGTAGGAGAGCTTTAGTCCTCCGGACATTGAGGTCAACACAAAAGGAGCTGTAGTCCTTCGCTCCTTTTAGGCTCTGCAGGCAAGGAGCCCTGATTTTGATTACTTTCAGAGGTTTGCAGAATTGGGGCTTCTTTTATGTGCACTTTAGGAAATCTGCAGTGTAAGGACTTATCTCTTCAGGATGATGGGTGTGGTCTGGTCTATGATTTAAAAATAATAATAATAATAATAATAATGACCTGTTGCTAACAAAATAGGGGCCAGCAATGGGTACAGCTGAACTGGTACTGAATGCTGTTTAACTGCAAGTGTAGACAAGAACATAAGAATGGCCGTACTGGGTCAGACCAAAGGTCCATCTAGCCCAATATCCTGCCTACCGACAGTGGCCAATGCCAGGTGCTCCAGAGGGAGTGAACTCAACAGGCAATGATCAAGTGATCTCTCTCCTGCCATCCATCTCCACCCTCTGACAAACTGTGTTCAGAATCAAGCTTAAAATCTGCTCTTTTCTAGACAGATAGTGATAAGAAGGCTAGGAATTTTGTATTCTCATAATTAATAGAATTTTCTATTCAGTGGGTTCAAGAGAGCAGGAAAAGCATGCAGGATGCCTGCAGCTGTAGCAATGTTCAGAAATAGTCTACATCTACTCCTCTTCCTCTCTGCGTACATAGAAACGTTGTCTTTGTTTTCTTTGGGACGTAGTGGAAATATTTTCCTTGCTGCAGAAATCTGCAGTCATAGATTTTCAGTTTCTTCTCCCAGTGATTAAAAATTCAGTTTTACTATGCAGTGAGTCTGCAAAATATTGATTGATAGGTTTTGATGACAGTTTTGTATGACAGGTCTTTAAAATTGCCCCTTGGACACTCCGTTGCTTTTAAGATTGGGGTGTGTGTTGGGAGTGAGAGTAGTGGTTTGATTTGAATTTTCAGTGCAGTTCTTTAGTCTGTTACACAGCCATCTGGCTTTTCTTGTTCAATCGGTACAGTTAATTAGACCAGCACGTCTCTTACCGGGCAACAATTGATCAATTACTGCAGAGAAAGCCTTTGGGGATCTGTGTAAGTTGATCAGCACATGGTTAACAACAATAGTTGATGATGAATGTTTTCTTCTCCAACAGCTTTAATTGGACAAACATTGTATGCTTTGTAAACATTTATGTAAATGTTATAAATGGAGAAGATTCTTTGCCCTTGACTTGCTTCTTGAGGATAAAGGGAGGTTTTAAGTCCTGTTTAATTACTTAACGTGGCTCAAATTGTAGCATAAAGAACCAGCCTGGAAAACAGTTTCAGGTTAATAGAATTGTGCTGATTAGTGTGAAAAAGGATAACTTTTGTTCTTTTAAGCCAGTGTTTTTGTTGTTACCATAACACTTAGGAGCCGCACTGTGGTGGGCACTATACAGACACTGAACAAAAACATGGTACCTGTCCCTAAAAGTTTACAATCTAAGTATGAAACAAGACAACAGATGGATACAAACAGATTGATGGGGGGCGTACAAGGACCCAATAAGACTATATTGGCCAGCTTTATGAGTAGTGGGTCTTGTGCACCAGCGGCCTAATCATAGTGTAGCGCCCCTCTCCACCTGCTTACCTCCTTTAATGCCAATCTTCTTACAGGTTTTGATGGACAGGTCTGGGTTCTTTTGGATCCCGCCACCCACTCAGAAGGGTGTATCTTCTTTATTTTTTCTATGAAATTATTTGGCGGTGCCTCCACCCCCCTCGCTCCTTCCTGGCAGGGACACCAGGGCACCTTGGGTGGAAAATTCTAACTACAGACACATAAAATATATTCAACACAATAATTGTATTAAAGAGGAGACAAATACAACATCATAGGGTGAAACACTATTTTTAGGGTCACCGGTGCCCACACTGAAAATACCCATGACTTGATGTAGCAAATGTAAAATTAGTGTCCCGTTGGTATGCGTACTTTGCTGGGGGCCTTGATGACCTATAACCACAAAATTCTTCTCTGCAGTGGTTTAGCAGTGTGGCGGACTGGGTTCAGTACAGCCCAAAGGGCTCACAAGTGGGAGAAGGTGGTAAATCCCTCCATAGTTGTAATATGCAGCAGGTTATAAAATCCTCAAACCCTTACCCCCTGGCTTGAGGACACAGTTCAGGGAGTAGAGGGTCCCCAAAACACATTCCCTGACCAACTAACTAAAAGATGGTGCACTCACAAACTCCATGAATGATCCTCAGGTTCAAAGATGATGCTGGATTCCTCAGTCATTGCAGAGGGGCTGCTGTCTGCTGGCAGGGATCCTCCTCAAGCAGGAAGCGGGCTGCCTGGGTCCCAGGATTTCCCCTCACCACAAAGAGATGCAGGGCTCAAGGTGTAGGTTATACAACTACACTAACATCCAAACTGTAGCCTCCTAGCCTAGCCTCCAGTCACACACTCAGCAGGCAGCTTCCCTGGACTAGCAGAGCTGACTATGTGGTGACTGGTCTCACCTAGGGAGCTGGAGGGCAAACCCAGCGTGGCTGGGGAAATTTGGGAATCATCAGTGGGGAAGGGAAAACCCAGCTGAGGGATCTGCTGTCAGGTCCCTAGAGGCCTGTTCTCAGGGGGAACCCTGCTTGCAGGCCTGGGACTCACCAGCTCTCCACCAGTCCTGCCCTTTTCCTGGCTGGCTCCAGACTGACTACAAAATGGCTTCTCCCTGGGACGGCCTGTCCCTCCCTATTGGTTGCTGGGTGGACTCTGAGTCTGCCTTGGCTCCCCCTCCATGAGCTGCCAGCAGACAGAATCCCAGGAATCTATGTAATCTCCTTGGGGGTTACAATCGTCAAATTTGTGTTGAAAAGCTCTCTCTCCTCTTGGTCACACTACATAGGCCTGCAGGATTTTCAGTATGTCTTGTCTACATCCGTGGCGCAGCCATGTTAATGGAATTGATTTTCAACATTAACCAAACTTAAAAGCCATTTTAGGATGCAAGGCAAACTTGTACAGTAGATTGGGGACAGCAGGGGCTTGTGAATTTTCAAAGGCAGAATAGGTGTGTTGCATAAATCCTATATATCTTATTCATAAAGGCAGGGTCTTGCTTTCTAAAGTGAGTCTTGGAAGGCAAAAATCTCCACGGAAGAGTCATCAGGCTTGTAGTCTTTTTAGTCTTAGTCATGAATTTTATTTTGGTTTGTTTATATGCTTTTTACGTAGAATGGCTTGGTTTCCTTTTGTTTGATCTTCCAGAGGGAAAGGTAGATTTGATATCTGGACTCAAGGAAAGAGATGGTGAAGCTGGGAAAAAGGCACTTGTTACCTCAGGAGTACAGATAAGTTTAATTAAGTAGAAAACGTACAAATGTTCACTTGACTGGGAACTGAAACTTGTATAAATCCCCATGGGGGGTTAAGATCAGTATAACTATTCGTATAACTCACTGTTTTTCACACCCCTGAATGACGTAACTATACTGAAGTAAGTGTGTAGTGTAGTGTAGACCTGGCCTTTAGCTATGGCACTGAGTACATGTCCCAGACCTGAAGAAGAGCTCTTTATAAGCTGGAAAGCTAGTCCCTTTTACCAACGTAAGTTGGTCCAACAAAAGATATTACCTCACCCACCTTGTCTTTCAAATATCCTGGGACTGACATGGCTACAACACTACATATAGCATTTCTATTCATAAGTTGTTCTAATTTTAACAAATACTTCTAGGAATAATTTCCACCCGCCTCTCGCCATACTTTTGATTGGGTATACGAACTCCCCACTGAGCCAGGGTAAGAAGAGGTTAATAGTGTGCCCTGGATACAGGTATTAAATCAGCTCTACTGCACAATCATAAGTGTCAAGCCAGGCCCTTTGGCTGGAGTTAGTAATAGGGAGGGAACAGTTATGAGGAGGGAGGCCTCAGAAGTGGCTGCCCTGATGAGGAAAACGCCATGTTGAGAGGCTTAAAGGGAGCTGGGTTCACAGGACTGGGAACTACAGCCAGGCATGGAGACAACGGTCTTGTGTGTGGAAGGGAAGGCTTGGTCAACAAACTGTTTGGTCTTGTCTTGTCTTCCAGGGAAAGAGGGGAGCCTAGAATATGAACTGTTTTTCCTGTCAGGCAGTGCTATTTTTGCTGAGGGTTTTTCTTTTTTCATTTTTTTTTTTTTGTTTGGAGACATTTTCCCCCAACTTCTTCCATAGACATGTCCTTATTTTTGTCTCAGCTGTGGCCAGTGGGCATTCTGCTAACATAACAATGATACAGTACTGAAAAAAACAGGTCCTTGATAAATAACAAATTATCTTGTTGCTTGCACATGTGCATATTTTTTTACACACAAGAAACATGGAATTATTACAATTCCAGTGAAATTGTAAAGTAGATGTCAGTCAATTAATATTCTCCATATGAAAAATATCTCCCTTTGTTCTAACAAAAAAAAAAGTGAGTTCAGATGGATATAGAATTCTGCTTATCAAGTGAGCCTTCCTTACACACATACTTTGCTTTAATCGGTATAGCTGAATAACCATTTCATGGGGATAAGAGAAAGTGGAATTCTCAAATTCTTCATGTAGGAAATGTAGATTGCAAGATGCTGAGAGCTTTCCAACAGACAACAATAGGAAAATAAAGACCTGAAGGCAGTAGGATTCCAGAATGTGCTAATGTTTGTTGTTGTGTGACTGCAGCAGCAACAGATCAGATCTCAACTTGTGTGTATCGCCTGTGGTAATTTCCTTTGGGAGAGTAAGGGAGGTAGGGGGTGGAGGCAATGGGAGGAGCTGCAATCGACCAAAAGAGGAACACCCAAGTCTAAAAGTAACTCTACCAAAGTCCTAGTCATTGTTAATTCCAAGTATTTTATGCATACTTACAGCTCTGAGAATGAATCCATGTGTTCTTCAGCAGCAGATATTAACCATACCTGAGAGTTTTCTTCCTTCTAAGGGAACTTCTGAATCAGCAACATGTAGTCATCTGGAAGCCTTTTCCTCTTGTTGTTGCTAAGAGCATAGATGGAGCTGATCCTTCATAAGAACATCTATACTGGGTCAGAACAATGGTCAGTCTAGCCTAGTATCCTGTCTTTCAGGACAGTGGCCGATGCCAGGTTCTTCAGAGGGAATGAACAGAACTGGTAATCCATCAAGTGATCAATTTCCCCGTCGCTCATTTCCAGCTTCTGGCAAACATCCTTGCCCATTCTGGCTAATACCCTTTGATGGACCTATCCTCCATGAATTTATTGAGTTATTTTTTGAACCCTGTTATGGTTTTGGCTTTCACAACATCCTTTGGCAAAGAGTTCGACAAGTTGACTGTGTGTTGTGTGAAGAAATACTTCCTATTCCAGGTGCCTGTTCATTTCATTTGTCAACCTCTAGTTTGTGTTATGAGAAGGAGTAAATACACTTCCTTATTTACTTTCTCCACACCAGTCATGATTTTATAGACCTCTATCATATCCCACCTTAGTCAGCTCTTTTCCAAGCTGAAAAGTCCCAATCTTATTAATCTTTCCTCATATGGAAGCTATTCCTTACCACTAATCATTTTTGTTACCCTTTTCTGCAACTTTCCAGTTCCAATATATCCTTTTTGAGATGCGGGGACCAGATCTGCACACAGTATTCAAGATATGGGCTTACCATGGATTTATATAGAGGCAATACGATTTTTCTGGCTTATTATCTATTCTTTTCCTAATGATGCCCTTTAATAGAATGAAATAATTATGTGCTGATTCTTAGCAAATACTTTTCTGTTAATGGCACATGTGATCATTCTGCATGTTAATATCTACTGTAGTGATCAGCTACTGCAGCAAAAAATGCAGACTATGAAGCAGGTGTTTTTAACATTGGAGGAGGCTTCTCGTCCCAAACATCTGAGCTCTTCCCTCAGTGTCTGGCCTGATTCAAAAGTTGCCACTATTTCACCAATCCTCTATTTGGGAGCCCACCATTTATCCTTTCACTATTTCCTACCACCCTTATGACTCATCACTGCTGGCTTACCTCCATGATCCTCATCAGTGTTACTCTACAAATCAGCTGGTAGAAGATACTCTGTTAGGAGTTAGTCTTGCACATTCCCTTACAACCTAAGATCCTTGAACCACATATAAAGTGGAGTCTAAGCTGACATAACATTCCTTATATGGCTCCTTCAAAGGGTACCTTTCTTTAAACCAGCTTAGTGCCATTCTGACACTTACCAACATATAACCATGGCACTGTGTGCTCCATGGCAACAACATTTTAAATTCTACAACAGTATTAATTCATTCTGTCCTGAAATGTACTTCATTCCTATTCCTATCCCCCAATACCACATGCAGCTATGGTTCATTGAAATACTAACTGAAGTAAAATAAATTATTTTCAAAAATGGATGTCTAAACAATCCTGGACAGGTGGCCCATTTACACGCCCCAGGCTTTGGCGCCAATGCTCTTGTACAGACGGCACAGATCAGAACCTCCTTTCCTCTCTGAATGTGCCAGGGACATGGGGAGATTGTAGATGGCTTCAGCAGCTCATCTTCCTTTTTAAGCTTCAGTTGCTGCATTGTTCTTCAGCCAGTGCAGCTCACACGCCTACACTCCTGGCTGCTCCCCAGTCCCTGACTGTAAAATGGACTCCAGTTCTGGTTCCCTGACCCCTGCTACATGGCTCCATGCAACAGTGCAGGGAGCATGCTCTGTAATCCAGTTAACTGCTATTGTGAGGAAAGCTGGAAAACAAGAGACAAGTACAGGGCGATCCTGTCAGGGAAGGGAGATATGGAGGGGGTAGGGTGACCAACTGAGAGGAAGAAAATATGGGGGGTCGCCGGCGGAGTAAAAGGGGAAAAAAAACAACTAAACACCCAAGTGCAAAATATTGGTCAGGGACGAGGGACAAATGCCTAAATATTGGGACAGTCCTGATTTTATCAGGACGTCTTGTCACCATAGGAGGGGGAGGTGGGAACGTTGGCTACTGGCTTTGATGGCAGCAAAATGGCAAATTCTGTGAGGTAGATGTGAATGTGGTTTTTTTTACTCCTACCCAAAGTCCATGGGGTTCTGATCTCCCATCACTGAGTTATTGGTTCAAGCTGTCTGCAGACTTGTGCAGGTGACTCTTCAGTTTACCCTACTAACAGCTTTTGATGGCTATCGCTAGGCACAGCTCACTATTTAAAATGAAAACTGGGACTTGGGTACATATGTCTGTGGCAAGAAGTGAATTCTGTGGCAAATTCTGCAGCTACAGGCTACATCATACCATGTATGCACCCACATGCCTCACTTTGGAATTTGGCCCACTGACTCTAAAGTAAGTTTAAGCTTGTGCAGCATCATCAATGGGAGAAAGGACTGTAGCATGAAGTGAATGATTAGAGGGAAAGTTTTTTTTTTTTTTTTTTTTTTTAAAGAGTAACTTTAAAAAGTAGGAGTGGAGCTTTAACTTCCTCTTCCAGCTCCTTGGCATGCAAGCTTTGGCAAGTTAGACTCCCTAAAACTTGGACTGCTAGACCTATGTACACCCACTTACTAAAGTGCAACTAACCACCACCACATACGTAGCCTCAGTTTTTCTCTTTGTTACTAGGTTCCCAAAGAGGTTTGCTCCCAAACCAGACTCTTAGCATAGCTGCAGCCTGATGCATTTTGAAGTTTCCAGGCGGGCTGTATGCATCTGTTCTACTCTTTACAAATGGTTTTTCTTTTTATTTCTTTTTCCCTTGCCCCCTTTTTAAAAAAAAAAATCTGAAACTAATTCCTTCTGGTTATTCTTTTGTAGTAAATATATGATCTAAAGCAAGACATGAGGTGCTGGATATGACAATGATTTTGGTAGAGAGGGAAACTTGGGGCATTATTGTCCAGCATCAGATGTTTCCTAATAGAAGTATTTGTTTAGCTTTCTCTTAGACCATTTTCAGGGATATTTTGTCATTTTATTTTCAAACTAGGGCCATCTTTGCCCTGTGCTGAGCAGTTTCTACTTTGATTACTTCTGGGTAGCAAATCTTGATAAGATGGCAACCCTTTGTATAATTTAAACAACAACTACAAAAACAACAACAAAACTTTCCATGTAGCCGTTTCTTGTGTAACAAATACCATTTGCAGAACTGCTTTGTTTCTTGAACTGTTTTTGTTTGGGAGGCTGCCTGCATAAGCCCTAATTCATGTAGATCTGGCACAGTTGCCTAGCCTGCTGTGGGCTAGCACTTGTAAGCTGCCATATGAAAGGGAACCGCTTGTATTCCTGGCACCACTAGGTCATTTTGGCACTAGTAAGCTGCCTAAGTGCCTGAACATGTTGGCTTGCAGGAATTACTCTTTGGAGTGCTTGGCACTGAAAGGAAGGGTTTCTAAGCAATACAGAACTAGTGCACACAAGTTTTGTAAAGCAACTGGTGTTTGATCCATGCTCCTTCACATCAGTAAAGAGGCAATTTGCATTTGTAGATGCTTACTCATACCCATATAGTTTTAAAATTGGAGCTGTGAGGAGAAAAGAATAGTTGGTTGCATTGTCGGTGGGTGGGGACTTTGAGGGGATTCCAGAGGTCTGATGTTGCATTATTGTGGCAGCACATATTTTACCTGTAAAATAACTACCATATTGTTTAAAATTTTTTACAAGG
Source organism: Mauremys mutica (assembly GCF_020497125.1). NCBI lineage: Eukaryota > Metazoa > Chordata > Testudines > Geoemydidae > Mauremys > Mauremys mutica. Next base: position 68,115,372 of record NC_059075.1, read on the forward strand.
TTGTGTGTTTCTCCATGTAGTTTGGCTTTTTGTTTCTTAGTCCTGTGTTAAGATCACAGGACCTGTCTCTTCACAGCCTGCTATCACTCTGCCTGATGAGTTTGTTTATCCCTGGAGAATGGAAATCAGTTAAACTCAAGCCAGACAAGTAGAGCTTATCTTCTGTCAGGGGTCAAGAAAAGGCCAAATTTTCTTTTTCTCTCACTCACAAAAAAAAGTTTGATTTTTGGGGCTAGATTAATCAGATTTTCACCAATTTAAATGATTCGTAAATCAGTAGACCCAACAGAGTAACTTTCAGTTTACATCAAGCTAACTGAGATCAGAATCTGCCCCTTTGTCCTTAGTTTACATGCCCTGTTGTCCATTATCTGAGATTAAGGTAAATGAGTCACAGAGCAGATTGTTGGAAGATATGGTAAGAGGTAGTTTTTGTGTCCCCTGGCAACTGGAAGGCAGTGAAATGTTCTCTTGTTCAAATGTACCCTTGTCACTGTGATGGGTTGGACTCCTTAGGATGCCACCTGATGTGTTGAGATATCACTGAGTCCACCTGTTATGCCAGCCTGGGACCCTTTTTACCTGTGTTGCTGAGCCAGGCTATTAAGCCTCCTCCAGCCAACACACAGGAAGGGCCACACCCAACTGCAGGATGAAACAGACACTGAGATCAGTTCTGGGAAGGCTCAGTTTAAGGGACTTGCCCCAGCACTCAGGTATCCACCTCTCTTGGGGTGCAGACCCAAAGGTATATTATGAAATTCACCTCCTCCCTCAGTATGGAGGAAGGGATGCATAACTCCTTGCCCCCTCCCCTCAGTTAGAAATTACAGAAACTGGGTTTAATAAGAAACAAAACAAAATTTATTAACTATAAAGGCAGATTTTAAGTGGTTAAAGGGATAGCAAACAGAACAAAGCAGAATACTAAGCATATAAAACCAAACACACAAACTAAGCTTGTTTCACTAAAGAAATTTGTTATAAATAGTAATTTCTTCCCCTAGATTTTGTTGCAGGCAGATTACAGAAAGTCTTGAAAGACAGCTACACTGGTCTCCAGCTTGAAACCTCAGTTAGTATTACTCACAAGCTGGGTTCCCTTCCAGCTTGGGCTCAACCCTTCTCCCCCTCAGTTCAGTTCTTGCTTCCAGGTCTTTTTCAGTGTCTCTTAGGGTGAGGAGGCAGAGGAGAACCTCGATGTCACTCCCTGGCCTTATATAGCTCTTGTGTATGGTGGGAACCCTTTTGTCTCCCAGTGGAAGAACACTGGTATTCCAAAGGGTGGGTCCAGTACTAGGTGACTCAGACCCATGTCTCTGCAGAGCTGTGGCCGCCATTACTTGTAGGCTGTCTGGAGTGTCCGCAGGAAGGCTACGCTCTTTCACAGTCCATTGTCTCTGCTAATGGCCCATTAGCCCTGTCTGGCTTTTCCATTGTTGTACCTGAAGGGCTAATTGGGGTTGACACCCAAAGTAACACATTTGAAATACAGATACATAATTAATATTCCTAACTTCAGATACAGAAATGATACAGGCATACAAACTGGATAATCACATTCAATAAATTATAACCTTTCCAATGATATCTCACATGAGCCATCTTGCATAAAGTATATCTCAGTTATGTCCTATTCATATCATAAGCATATTTTCATAAAGAATATGGAGTGAAATGTCAGTCATACTGCACTATGCAAAGTAGGGAATACATAAAGTAATGTGCATTGTGCCTTTGTGTACATATAAAGCATTTGTTCATCCATTATGCTGAAAGGAGGGGCTGTTTGTAACCACCTCCCCAGCAAAACTATAAGCTAAAAAAAAGTATGATAAACTCATATTTGCGGTGTTGCCTGAAATTTAAGAAGAGAGAGCTAGATTTCGTCATTTTCCCTCTGCTGAATAATAGCAAGATGATTCTTGGCAACTGTGAGTGACTTTCCATGGTAATCTTCATAAAGGTATCAGTGGTGCAGGGGTGGTTGACTATCTGGCACATTCTAGATGCTTGTGGTATCTGAGGATGAACAATTTTGAGTTTTTAGGAAAGGGTGAGAGCTCAAAGTTCAGGGTGGTTGGGTCTGGGATTTTGGTCTGGATCCATCTCTGCTTTGGAGGCTAGATTGCATTGCAGACCAAAAATAAAACACGGACAGCGGACACTTGCTTGGAACTCTCGTCCTTTTGTGTCCAGAGTTCTGAGATCCCTAGCTGGGGCAGCAGCCTGTCCAGACACACAGAGAAGTAAAACATAGAAGTTCTAAAAGCCATGACCAAACAGCTGGAATTCTCTCAATTCACTTTTAAGAGAGAACCTAATTCAAGTGATGCCTCACCTGTAACTTGCTTTATTTATTTTTATTTCTAATAGTACATCCTCTCTGGCTCTGACGACTTCAACTTATACATGTGGAGAATTCCTCCAGATCCAGAAGCAGGTATGTTTATATGTGGAATCTGACGAATACTAGTGTTAAATACTAGTTACCTCTCAAAGTATCGCACAATATCATACTGTATTATAGATTGAGGCCAGAAGGGACCCTCATATACTCTGTTCTAGCCTGACCTTCTGCATAATGCAGGCCCTAGAACTTCACCCAGTCTCTCCATTGCATTGATCCCAATGACTTGTGCTTAATCTAGAACATAACTTTTTTGGAAAGATGTTGACTCTTGATTTAAAGACATCAAGTGTTTGGAGAATATACCACTTCCTTTGATTAAACTGCTTCAGTTATTAACCCTCGCTGTTGAAAACGTGTACCTTATTTGTACTGAATACAATTAAGTATGACCTGTTGTGCTGGGGGACACGGATCAGCATTCACTCGCACTCCCTGTCAGTACTTGGCCCAAGCTGGGGAAGCTAATGATTCAACCAGCGAACCAAATTCGGTGATGAATCCTGGTCACGTGCCACCTGAGACACGTCGCACATCCGCTAATAAGAAGACTTCCTGTGCTACAGTTACATAGTAATGCATCAGATAACTTGCCTTAAAAATAAAGTGACAAGCTTTTATTTTATTCTTAAAAGCTGGTCAGGTACAGTGAATTATGAGAGCTAGCTGCTGTTGGGAGAGTAGGTCATAAAAGGCTCAGCAAACTGGAGAACTTTGGAGAAAATGAGGCCTCTTAATTTTGGACTGGTTATTAAACTTGATTCTGTATAATAATCTATTTTATTGGGATACAAAGCTGATGACTATGTTTAGACTATAGAAATTTAAAGATATTAACATCTCTTTACCAGGATTGTATGGATTTGTCCAGCCTTTCCCTTTGACTTTTTCATCCTTTTCTCTAGGAGATCACTCTCCTCAATTTCCTGTGTAACTTTTTGGTTTAAAACCGCTATTTGAAATTTGTAAGAGAAAATGTGTAGATTCTAAATTACACTTTTATATTCTAAAATAGGCTTGTTCATATACTCTTCCTTTACTTATCAGTCAGTTCCTGGATTCAGGCTATTTCATTTATCTGGCAATGGATGCTGATGGCCCTAATATCTAGAGGATCCATCCCTCTGTCAGTTGTCTTCAGCTGTTGGCTGTGAACCATGCAATTCTGAACTTGGTGCTGAGCAGATGAGCACTTGTGCACAAGGACTGATACCTAGAGTTAGAATCATAGAATAGAATCTCAGGGTTGGAAGGAACCTCAAGAGGTCATCTAGTCCAACCCCCTGCTCAGAGCAGGGCTAATCCCTAGACAGATTTTTACCCCAGATCCCTAAATGGCCCCCTCAAGGATTGAACTCACAACCCTGGGTTTAGCAGGCCAATGTTCAAACCACTGAGCTATCCATCCCTCCCCCCTTAGCACAAATTAACATGTCATGTTAGTCAACACTTTCCTGACCAGTCTTACTGAACTTGAGGGTGGGAGTAGTACAAGATTTCAACACTTCAGTTACAAAATGAATTGCTTAATGTCAAATGCAGTAATGATCAAAAAATCACGAGATAGAGTATGTATGTCTTGATCTCCTGTAATCTTTCTGGAAGAATTTAGCTGAGCTCATACTCTTGCTGGTAAACCATTCCTATCTCATATAGGCATCACTTTATTTGCTGATATTCTGCCACTCCCTTGAGGAGGCCCAATTTAACTATCCTGTGCAGCTAATCTATTTTTAAACCCCGAAGCATTTTAATGTACCCAGTGAACATTTCCAGAATTTGATCTGAGAATGACTCTTCAAGATTTTCATTAGTAATAATGGGACCATTATACACTTTATGGATATTGGCTTCTGTGGTAACTAATTTGCCAGCCATCCAGTTCATCTAGGATGAACTGATCTGTAGTTATGTCATCTTCACTCACCTCTTCTTCCAACCTAAGAGGGAGTGGGGGAATTCTCCAGAATTTATGTAGCCTTCTTTATTGTGATGAAAGGCAGTTTTTTCAACCCAGTGAGTGAGGTTTGACTACAAAAATTATCGATATTTACATGAAAAAAAATCTCCTTCCACAGGCGTGCTGAGGCCTTTTTCACCTCACCCCACCTCAGCTCATACAGGAAATTCCCTCATGCTCAGTTTCTGGCCTCCAATACGAGTCTTAAGAAGTGTCTGTATGCCCATGATCCAATAAGGTAGAGTGAGGATGATCATAAATGTTATGAACTAAAGTTTTACAAATAATGTGCTGTACTGTTCTAATTAATGGTATTTTTAGTAAAGATATGACTACAGCTGAGTTATGAGCCCTCTTCAATTGATTTGAGACATAATATTTCTATTAACACACATTCAAGGGAACAGTACTGATGATTTGTGTATGATATGGTACCTTTTTCTTGCAAGCCTGAAATTGCTTTACAGAATTACTAGGTAAGGAGAACTTCACTCATTACCAAAATGTAGCCACATCAATGGTGGAAAGTGATGATAGCTATTTAACAGCTCACAGCATCACCCCACAACAAATTAGAGGAGGCAGTAAAGGATACACTGTTCAAATAGAACTGCATTTACATACAGTAGAACCTCAGAGTTAGGAACTGACCGGTGAACCGCAGTAGGGAAGCAGCAGAAACAAACAAACAAAAAAAACAGAAAAACCAACAATAGTAAAACTACTTTAAAAAAAAAAAAAGGCGGGGGGGGGAGGGAAACCTTGTCAAATTTTTGTAAACTAAGGAAACTTTCTATGCTTGTTTCATTTAAATTAAGATGCTTAAAAGGAGCATTTTTCTTCTGCATAGTAAAGTTTTAGAGCTGTATTGAGTCAATGTTCAGTTGTAAACTTTTGAAAGAACAACCATAACGTTTTGTTCAGAGTTACAAACATTTCAGTTACAAACAATCTCAATTCCACCTGTGTTTGTAATTCTGAGATTCTACTGTATGTGGAATGTAACTACATGTGTTGGCATCTTTCCAGGACTCTGGAACAAACTCTGCTTGTCTTGCAAATAATTGTAGTTTAGAGAGATTTTCCCAGTGGGTAGGCTGGGTCATTCCCCACTCCACAGTAAGCTCTCCAGTGATTTGTTCAGCCTAGTTTTAAATGTCCCACACAACGGGGCTTTCATTGCTTACCTTGAGAAACTTATGTCACAATAGAATATTTCTTTAAAAGCTAGGAAGCTTAGAAGCGTTTTTCCAACTTTCTCCATATATGTTTGATTATTTTTAATAGGGATAATGTAATATACATGTATAAGTGCCAGCGATCACACTTCATTCACCCTTTTCCCTCCCTCCTTGAAGATGGTGGAACATTTGTTCCCATGCTTCCCCCACATCCCCAGTTCCTATCCAGTTCTGTTACTTTTCAGAAATCATCAATGACTTGGTGAGTTTTTTAGCTAATTCCCTCATTAAAGCTATGGACTCCTCATCAAAGGGTAGAAGTGGACAGAGACTGTTTTATCTTTCTTCTGATGGATAGCATTTCCTGCAGCACAGGGCACCCTAGCACCATGCAAGGACATTGGTCATTTATTTGGGTAACCAAATCTAGTATTTCTACAAGTTTCTGTTGGCAGTGAGGAAGGCTGAAGTGAGATGAGATGTAGGCCCCACCCATACTGCTCAGCAAAACTGTTAGAACCTTGTTTAACTGTTCGTGGTTTTTCAACAGAATTTACCAAAACCACAGTGGGAGAGGGGTGTGTGTGTATGTGTGTGTTAAATATCACTCCAAGAAGCTGTTTTAGCAACAGGAATTTTATTATTATTTTGTGGTTGGAGAAGGTGATCAGATGATCACTGAGTTATTTAATTGAAATGACTGTTGCCAGACTTTTGAGCTGCTTAATAAATCAGAACAGCAAACTGCATTTCCAAATCTCTCTTAATACCATCTTTTGACTGCAACTCTGTAACAGCTGGCAGTAACAGGCCTGTCATTGTGGTCCAGTTACTAAATTAATTATGGCAATTTTCAGCATGACTTATGCAATTTTTCTTCCCTTTTTTGCAATGTCATTGCAAATGCAAACAGCTCTTCATGCTTGAAGTATTAGATGGCAAGATTTTATTGCATTGGAGACAAGTTTGTACTTTGAGAGCTTAAAGTCCCAACATGATTAGTGGAGCTTTATTTTTTTATTTTTATTTTTTGGGGGAAAGTGATCTAATTCAGTGGGAATGTACTCTGGAACACTTTAAATTTAAAAAGTCTGTTGTGTCTCAGATGACTGGTGATTGGATATAAATCCCTTCATTTCTAGAACCCTGGTTCGAATCCACCTGAGATCACTAGTGACCAAAACTTGTCCATATTGCACAAACTACCACCTCAACTACCATTAACAAGTCCTTGTTGGCTTTCTTGGGAGAGAAGGCAAAGCCTGAGTGGGCTGTGAAGGCAGATGCTATGCAGAGAGGACATCCTCCAGAGTGGAGGCATTGTTGGGCAGCTTGTACTGCTGTATCCAATAGAAGTTAATGTAGTGCCCATCTTTAAAAAAGGGAAGGAGGAGGATCTGTGGAACTACAGGCCAAACAGCCTCACCTCAGTCCCTGGAAAAATCATGGAGCAGGTCCTCAAGGAATCAATTCTGATACACTTAGAGGAGAGGAAAATGATCAGGAACAGTCAGCATGGATTCACCAAGGGAAAGTCATGCCTGACTAACCTAATTGCCTTCTATGATGAGATAACTGGCTCTGTGGATGAGGGGAAAGCAGTGGATGTGTTATTTCTTGACTTTAGCAAAGCTTTTGATATGGTCTCCCAGAGTATTCTTGCCTGCAAATTAAAGAAGTATGGGCTGGATGAATGGACTATAAGGTGGATAGAAAGCTGGCTAGATCTTCAGGCTCAACGAGTAGTGATCAATGGCTCCATGTCTAGTTGGCAACCACTATCAAGCGGAGTGCCCCAAGGGTCGGTCCTGGGGCCGGTTTTGTTCAATATCTTCATTAATGATCCGGAGGATGGCGTGGACTGTACCCTCAGCAAGTTTGCAGATGACATTACACTGGGAGGAGTGGTAGATACTCTGGAGGGTAGGGATAGGATACAGAGGAACCTAGACAAATTAGAGGAGTGGGGAAAAAGAAATCTGATGAGGTTCAACAAGGACAAGTGCAGACTCCTGCACTTAGGAAGGAAGAATCCCATGCACTGCTACGTACTAGGGACTGAGTGGCTAGGCAGCAGTTTTGCAGAAAAGGACCTAGGGGTTACAGTGGATGAGAAGCTGGATATGAGTCAACAGTGTGCCCTTGTTGCCAAGAAGGCTAACGGCATTTTGGGCTGTATAAGTAGGAGCATTGCCACCAGATCGAGGGCATTGATTCAGTCTCTATTAGGCATTGGTGAGGCCTCATCTGGAGTACTGTGTCCAGTTTTGGGCCCCACACTACAAGAAGGATGTGGAAAAATTGGAAAGAGTCCAGCGGAGGGCAATAAAAATGAGTAGGGGGCTGGAGCACATGACTTATGAGGAGAAGCTGAGGGAACTGGTATTGTTTAGTCTGCAGAAGAGGAGAATGAGGGGGGATTTGATAGCTGCTTTCAACTACCTGAAAGGGGGTTCCAAAGAGTGTTCTCAGACTGTTCTCAGTGGTACCTGATGACAGAACAAGGAGTAATGGTCTCAAGTTGCAGTGGGGGAGGTTTAGGTTGAATATTAGGAAAAACTTCACTAGGAGGGTGGTGAAGCACTGGAATGGGTTACCTAGGGAGGTGGTGGAATCTCCTTCCTTAGAGCTTTTAAGGTCAGGCATGATGAAGCCCTGGCTGCGGTGATTTAGTTGGGGATTGGTCCTGCTTTGAGCAGGTGGTTGGATTAGATGACATCCTGAGGACTCTTCCAACCCTGATATTCTATGATTCTAAGTTTCAGCATCCAGGATTGTCATTCTAGGTCCTTTCACCAGCATTAAAATAATTTTAATGCATATTTTCAAAAGTGGGGATAACGCTGAGAACAGAAAGGGAAGAGAAACATAAATACCGAACAATGACCATTTTGGTTGCCCCAGTATTCAGTCTCCTGTCTTTTCATCTTCATTGTGCTGAATTCTTTGGCAACTACTATGTGTGGCTGTAATATGTCCATTTGCCTTAATGCTCAGAGTCTTTGGCACTTCCACATCCAAGAAAAATAATTTATTTTCCACCTTATAACATCACAAGATTTGTTCCTTTAACTTTGGGAAGAGCATTCTGGAGGACTATTGATCATTGTTAAATTTTATGGTGCCAACAATGTGCTAGACACTTTTTTGAGAACTGTATAGCTAAAAGCACCAGCAGACGGTGTTTCTCCTGACAGAAGAGAAGAGTAAATGTAAAGGGTGTGTTGTTTTTCCAAATTTATTTCAGTAGTTATTCTGGCCTTGTCTGCTTGTTCAACTCCACCAGTGTAGCAACAAGAGGCTAGGGTAGATGAGGCGCCGACAGCTTTTAGCAACAAAGAATCCTGAGGTAGACAGCCCTGAATTTAGACAGTGATTTTTACTGTAACATTTTTAAATCACATGTTTTTGCTGGCAAGTGATGCTGGAGTTTCCCAATCAATTTGACAGTAAGAGGCCGACAGTAACTCCTTGGTACTTAAATCAAATTCCATTGTGCTATAGAAAGTTCACTTTCTAGCATATCTTGATTCATAGGCATGGCCCTTCCCCTAGAGTCTAGGGAGTGATTTCAGCGACTTAACCATTTAAAATGAAAATTGCTAATTGCATTAATGAAGAATGTTGAGTTGGATCATTTAGGGTGGAACTTACTCCCCCCCCCCCCCCGGGACATTTCAAGTAAGAATTTTCATAATCAAATTATCCAGCCCACCTACATTCCAGTCACACTAATCAGTTAAAAAAAAACAAACTATTAATGTTTGCTTGTTTCACAAGAGCTGTTCCCAAGAGATACTTACAACTCATGCTAGGTCCATGTTATCACCTGCAACTTCCCCTACGGAGGGGATAAAATGTGTAGAAATCTTGAATAATTGGCCATAAAATTTGTTGGAGGGAGAAGCTGATCTTATGTAGCATCATACTCCCCCTCCCCATCCCAGGTATGGCAAGTGCAATTTAGATGTTTTGGTATTCTAGTGAGGGTGGGGGGAGGGGCTGCTCCACATGTCAGTCCCCCTGGCAAACCCATGAGGAAATATCCCAAGGAATTAACATTGACTGTCAGCGTTCGTTCCTTCAAGTCCTGCTCTGCACCTGCAGACTGTCAAGCATGTGGTTTGTTGGGGGGTGGGTTAGATGTTCAAAGACTGGTGGGGAGCCTCCAGCACCAATACCCCGGAGGAAACCCTGCTCCCACGGCAGGGCACAGTATTACACAGGGACTGACCCTCTGTGCAGAAGCCTCCACTCTCTATGGATGTTTCAGTTTGAGATTTCCCTGTGGATTTCAAAACATCTCCAGGCCTCCACTTTGTCCACATTATAGACTATTCAACCCCACTCTCTAGAAGGGATAGAATAGAAACCCCAGGTTTTTGCTTAACTTTAGCTTTGTGTGGTGTTCTGGTTTTGGGTTGTATGTTTGTTTGTTTTTTTTACACACAAGGGTCTGGTCCATGCTGTGTGTATCTGTGGTTTGTTTTTTGTTTGTGTGTGTGTGTTTGCTTGGGTTTTTTTGCAAATGGGAAGCCATGTATTTTTAAAACTAGAAACAGAGGTGTTTGCTAACATACAGAGAGCCAGACTCTGCCTGTCCTTTGCATGGGTGCACAAAGGAGTGGGGAGAAGGAAGAATTTAGGATGTTTTACCTGGACTTCTCTTCTCCCCCCTTGTAGGAAACATGCTTAATCTCATTACCTGTGTTCTACTTATTCATGGGGAGGAATTGAGGCAAGGCCATGGTCTTTCATTACCATCACCATTCCCCACACCACATGACTTCCCTGAGGTACAATCCCTCCATGGATTCCCCCTAGCATTATACAACTCAAATACAGGGCTGTGCCCTAAAGGCACTACGTGGCCCAGAATATTATTAATGGAAAAACAAATTAATTTAAATTGGCTTGCTACTGCAGTGCCATGTATTACAGATTAATGGTGTTTTGTGTCAAACTGGCAGCAGCTGTGAACATCTGGCCCTTCTCACTAGTTTTCAGCACTTTGAATAATTCACAAGGCTTGTATGAAGTTACATGTTTGTCTCTGAAACTTCCACTACCTTATATGAACGAGTGGATTTTTTTTTTTTAATTTATTTTTGAAGTTTTAGATGGAAAAGACTTTGTTAGGTCACTCAGTTTGTCCTCAGGAGGCCAGTGGAGGATTGTTCCCTGCAGTAAGTTCTCCAGAGCCTTGTCCAATTTTAAATGATTTGAGTAATGGGGCTTCCATTACTTTTCAGACTATTCCACATCTCAGTAGACTTCCAACACTAGGGCATTTTTCCAGCTAATCAGACAATCTGTTACTTATATTCATCCCATTACACCTGAGCAACTCCTCTCCATTCCAGAATTCCTCAGTGATACCTCTGGTTGTGTGGTCCAAAAATCTTAATTCCCTCCCAATGCTATGTGGCATTTCAAACTCCTATCTAATTGGCTGGGTACTATCACCTGTAGATCTTGGTTGGCATTACTGCTGTCCAAGTATAGCTCTTCCCTTCAATATGTTTAACAGCATTTCCTGAATGTATTGGCATGCATGTTTCTAAGTGTAATCTCACTTTGGTATTTCATGCCCTGTTTGTGGTGGTTCTGTCCAAACTGATATTTGCAGCACTGCATAATTTATTATCAGTGGATTTTATTTCCCTACTGTTAAACCCCTTCTTCCAGATAATTAGTACAGATTATAAAAACAGGCCTAATTCTAACCCCTTTGTTGTGGTGTTAGACACCTACATCTTAACATTGCAGGTTATCATTACCTTTTGTCTACTACTAGAGTCCAGACCTATTTCATAAACTATTATTGTGTTAGCCATTTAAAAACAGTCTAGGAAATTGAAGATATTTAAATACAACTATAATTAGCCTGTGGAATTTTGTTTTGTTCAGATTTGTAATCCAGGATCTCTAGCATAGAGAAATTAACTCAATGCTAGAAGAATTAGACTCTGCTATAATAATGTAAAATTAAACCAAACTGGTTAGTCCATTTGCCTCTGCTTTCTGCTGGATGTAATCGGAAATACCTAGCTCTGTCTCATAAGCCCTGTACTTGCACCACTCTCAGAAATGAGTCAGATATGTTGGGACACTGTAGCTCCTAGGTGCTATGCTAATACAAATAATAATTAATCATAAAACACATTAAACATTTCTTCCTTTGGAGCAGATAGTTTTGGTGCATACAAAAGGAGACCTATTACGGTCTCGATTTTTGAGCAACATGTAGGAAGTAGAAGTAGATCAAAAAGTAGCTACCACCCCTGTTAAGCCACTGAGTAACAGTGATGACAGTACAACTAAACTTACTGTCTTCATGGGAAGAATCATATAAAAAGTAAGTTTAAATAAACTTTTTGATTCTAAACTTTCGGAAAAGAGGATTTAAAAAAAATAATAATAAAAAACACCCTAAAGTCAAAAGTGAACAAAAAAAAAAAGGGCAGCAAGGGGAAAAATAAAATCTGTGTAGTCAAATGGCCTAATACAAGAGATTATTCTGGCCAAACAGTTGACCTCCATAAAATGGAAGTTCAGTCTAAGGGCTGGTCTACACTAAGGGGAAAAATCGATATAAGATACGCAACTTCAGCTACGTGAATAACGTAGCTGAAGTCGAAGTATCTTATATCGATAACTTACCCGTCCTCACGGCGCGGGATCGATCTCCGGGGCTCTCCATATCGACGCCGCCACCGCCGTTCGCGGTGGTGGAGTTCCGGAATCGATATAAGCGCGTTCGGGGATCGATATATCGCGTCTAGATGAGACGCGATATATCGATCCCTGAAAAATCGATCGCTACCCGCCGATACGGCGGGTAGTGTAGACGTAGCCTAAGTGAAGCCAACAGAAAGAAGCAAACTATGGCAAATAAAACTGAAGATGGACTTAGGAATTTGAACCGCTAATCACCAAAACCTCCCAAAATCTAAATATATTGGAAGATGAAACCCTATTAGAATGAGTCTGCCAGATCACTATGGAGTAAGTGGTTAGAGCATTAGCACATTACAGTAAAGGTAAATAACTTGTTTGCATTAGCCTTCACCACTGTCAGAGACTGAGGTGTCTGAAAACAAAGTGCCAGAGCAAACTGACATGTACGACAAGTAAATGGATGAGAATACTGTTATGGGTTTTGCCAGAAGCTAGGAATGGATCACTTGATGGTTACCTGTTCTGTTCATTCCCTCTATGGCCCTGGCATAGGCCACTGTCAAAGACAGGATACTGGGCTAGATGGACCTTTGGTCTGACGCAGTATGGCTATTCTTATGGGTTGAATTAAACCTTGTTATGGGTCCAGTATAACCGCCATTTTACATTCAGGACAAATGTGAAGAAGCCATTGTAATCAGGTGACTGAAACCGTTAAGTGGCCACTACCCGAAACACAGGCCCATGTCTCCTGTCAAAATGAAGGCACATCCAAGGCCACTCAAGAATTTGAATTATATGGGTAGGAGCTCAGCTAGGCATTGTTTGAGTAAGTGTGTGTACGTGAGATTGAAAAACAGAACAGTGAGAGAAGCAGAGAGAAACCCAAGCAAACAGTAACAAAAGTCTTGATAATGTCACCCTTTTTGGAAAGGAAGGCTTAGACAGTTCCTTTGCTCGCTATTCTCTTGTTTGATTTTTCCTGTATTCAGAGAAACAGTACTTTATGTATATTTTTTGTAAATAAATTAAAATTGCATCAAAGAAATACATGACTCTTACCAATGTCTCACCCTAACTGGAACAACCTAGAAGACCCTGAATTTTTGGCTAGCCACATAAGTCACAAGGGGTAAGAATCTCATCAGTAACATTAGAGAGTATAAAAAAATTACTGTAAGGGATATAAACACTTGTGTTTGGAAGCATAAGATCACCATTAACTGATAGGGTTAGAATAACCTGCTTATAGGGAGATTTTTCTGTAATTGTCCATTTTAGGTTTTCTTTGATCTTCCTCTGAAGCATTTGATATTGGCCACAGGATACTGGACTAGATTAGCCGGATGAGTCTGGTCCGGCAAGTGGAGTCTCTGTTAGCTGAAATGATAAGAATCTCCAGTTTTGGAGCAGAATGTTTGGAGATCCTTTCCCATTGTCGCTGAATTTCTGAGTGGCCACACTTTGCAGCATAGTGACAGCTGTGAAGTTCTGGATGCCCACGTATTTAAGATCTTTTGAATTTACATGTTGTTCTCCATCCAGAGCTCTCAATGTACTTTACAAATACTAATCTTCAGGATAACTCTGAGGTAAATAACTGTTATAACCATATTACAGATGAGGAAACTGGGGCTCATGGTGAAGTGCCTTGCTCAAGGGCATGCAAGAAGCCTGTGACAAATCTGGGAATAGAGCCCAAGGTGTCTGACTTGTAAGCCTGTTTTAACCACAAGATCATCCTTCTTTTTCCCATTTTATTTCTAGTGCCTGACTCTTAGGAGCATTCCATCCCAATATCAGACCTGAGTCTTGTACTACAGTGTGTTCAAATAGCCAGTGTGTAGAATCAGTGGATGGTTTAAAACTTGCCTTCCAGGCATCACTTGTATTGGAAACATTTACTGAACAGCTTCTGCCTTCTTACTCCTAAGGCTTTTTCCTGGAATGTTTCTCCACCAAGCTAAGAAAAGCAGCAAAGAATCCTGTGGCACCTTATAGACTAACAGACGTTTTGCAGCATGAGCTTTCGCATGAGCTTTCGTGGGTGAATACCCACTTCTTCTTGCATCCGAAGAAGTGGGTATTCACCCACGAAAGCTCATGCTGCAAAACGTCTGTTAGTCTATAAGGTGCCACAGGATTCTTTGCTGCTTCTACAGAACCAGACTAACACGGCTACCCCTCTGAAGCTAAGAAAAGAACTTCAAGAAATGCATTTGGCGTAACCTTGCACAGTTGGCCTGATGCATGCTGCTAATTGACGGATGTGATTTGGTTGGAAAGAATGCCGTAGAAGTAAGGCAAGTTGCCATGAATGAATGTGATCATGAACGTTTAGCATGGACAATAGCATGAAAAGGTGAGGAGTCAAACTCTGGTGTGAAATTAAGGATTTAGGTCCTGTTCTGCTTCCAGTTATACCCGTACCAACCCCACTTAGCCAGTGGGATTCCATTCGTATAACTGGCATTTTTGGTGGAGAGTTGCCCAAATTAGTTGAAATTCTCACCTGGTTCTATCTTGGTTACTGCCCAAGAAGAGATGTAGGAGAGGGAAAAGAACTTCCCAAAATTCTCAGAGGTTACTGCGGGTCTTTTCATTTTGTAAGTTTTGAAGCATTTGGCCAGGCTCTCTCTCCCTTGCGTTTTGCCCTTTTTTTTTTTTTTTTATATAATTTATGGCCTCCTCTCTTCCCTCTTTCTTTCATACATACATCTCAAATGTGGTATGTTCATTCAAGTCCCAAAGTTAGTTGTGTCCCACGCAGATTTAGCATCCCTTCTCTTTTACCATTGAAAAGTCCTTCTGCCAGAAATAAAGTACCATGAAACTGAAGTTCTGGAAAGAGTTATTTACATAAAAGGAAGAAGTCCTACATTTTAAATCAAGTAAATTTGTGTCCCTCTCATTTTGGGTTCTTGTCACACATTGTGTCCCTCATTTATGCATTGCCAGGTTGAGAGGTGAGCTTTCAGGGGTAGAGGAGTGGAGTAGAAATCAGCTGATGAAAGCTTTCACTAAGGGAGAAAGGTTGAGAAATTGGTAGATTACATGTTTCACGCTATTCATGTGAGCTACAAAGGAAGGCTGCTATAAAAGCTGTATTTGAGATGTCTGTTTTTGGTTTTTGGTATTTTTTCCCCTTACCCGGCTGTCATTTAGTGTCAGTGCAGCTTTTCCTACAGGAAATGGCCATTTGATGGAAATTTCACTGCTCTCCATTTCAGGAGAAAATGTTGCTAGTTAATTAGGACAACATAGGAATCGAACTACAGTACCATCTTTGTTCTGAAGTAGCTCAAGTATGGGGACAAAGGGGGAATGAAACCTGATGAGCAGAGCCACTTGGGGGGAAAGCAGTTCAGTTTAACCTAACAAGCAAGCTTTGTGTGGTGTGGTGGTGGTTTTTTTTTTTAAGTTTAGGATTGCTGCAGGCAGCATAGCTCAGTAAACCGCCTTCAGCTTTCTAAAAGATGTATTTTGACCTCAGGAGTTATATTTTGATAGATCATTTTCCTTCCTCTGTAGTTGTTTTCATTTTTGACTTTTAAAGAACAGTGCTGTTTTTGCTCACATTCTTCATTATGATGTTTCCTTATTTAAACATGCAAGTGCATGTTCTCAAACAAATTATACTTGCATATAAATACATTGAAGAATCAATTGTGTGAAAAGTTGTCATTGGGAAATAGACCTAATAAAATAAAATACAGAGAGCTTCTCACACTTAAATTGGAGTCACTAATGCAGGGCCTTACAGGTACTACCATTGTTTTCTGGCACTCTCCTTTATATATACAGTGTGGATTACTGCCTTTGCCTCATGACAAGGAATCACACCCCGTGGAACAATGCTCTTTTGCTACATTTCATTACCCACAAATTATCTTGCAATCTTTACCCCTGATAAAGGAAGCCACAATGATTGGGGAACCAACCTGTGAATTTCTCTGCCTCAAATTTAGACTCTAGTAGGTCTTCTGCTTCAAACAAGCCAGCTTCACTTGCAGTTCAATTAAATATGTTGCTGTTCTTTTATATGAGATGCATACGTTTATCACTTATCCCGGGGTTCTAAAACTGCCTATGTTTTTATTTAGGAGGTTGAAGTGTGTAGTCTCCAAGTACAGATTCGCTGGAGGTATAGTCCTCATCGGAGCTGCATTCTTTCTGTAGTAATTTTATGTGCATATTTGATATTCTATTGTCAACACAGGAGTTACAGAATATAGTTAAGATGTACTGTTAAATATAGTATGCTACAATTCAGTTCCCTTCTTCTTTCTTCTGTTTGCCTAGGTGGGATTGGCAGGGTTGTTAATGGTGCCTTTATGGTGTTGAAAGGTCATCGGTCAATTGTAAACCAGGTTCGGTTTAATCCCCATACCTACATGATTTGCTCCTCTGGCGTTGAAAAGATTATAAAGGTAAGAGAACGATCATTGTCATAAATACATTTTTCCTTTAAAAACTGATATTGAAACAGCACCTTTGTTTTATTAATGACTCACTTCCCCACCCCACCCCCCAAAAAAATGGTTTGATGCCAAGGGGGCTAATCCCTTTTATCTGTCTGGCCCCAAACAGGGTGTGTGTCCCATGAGTTGTCATGACTTCATAGCAGCATAGTCTCTCATAGTATGAACTATGTTTTTAATGTATGTCTTGTAGACACTCTCTCCCTTTCATAATACCTACCATTTGCAATCATATTCCTGTGGCAACAACAGAAATTGCATACATAGAAAAGTAACATTAGGAAAATGTCTCTGTGGTTTTTTAGCTTTTTTTTTTTTTTTAATTTAATTTGTTCTGTATCCAGATGCTAAGAGTTAGCACCACATGACCTGCAGCCCTTAACTGATCATCAGCAAGTGCTGCTGTTTGGCAGCAGTATTCTGACGGCAGTGGCTCAAGTTGGCTAGCCGCTAGCCAATCAAGTGGACATCATTTGTCTCTTACCCAACTCTTTAATTTGGGCAACCTATTTTTTCCATATATTTGAATCCATATTACACCAGTGCCATGTTCCTGATGTTAGACGTTTTCCCCTTTTTATATATATACATTTTTAATAGCAGATTTTTTCAGTTAAATATAGTGTTTGGCAAAAGTAGAATTTTCAATCTAAACCCCTTTGAATTTCAAATGGTATGGGGGCATACGGTCAGATCTGAATTTTGTGGATTTGAATCTTCCCCATGGTTTGTTTCCTGCTTGGGCCTGAAGGAAAAGGAACCTGTTTTCCAGTTTCATTTTGAGCATATCTAAAGTCTCATGAGATTTTGGCCCAAACTGGCGGAAATGTAGTAAGATCAGTTATCTCATGCATCCGATGAAGTGGGTATTCACCCACGAAAGCTCATGCTCCAAAACGTCTATAAGGTGCCACAAGACTCTTTGCTGCTTTTACAGATCCAGACTAACACGGCTACCCCTCTGACAGATATCTCATGTGATTTCTGACATTTTGGGCTGAAACATCCTGGAAGACTTCAGTACAACTGAACCTTAGCCTATACCTGTCCCAAGTACTACCTCCTGGGTCCATTTCTAATTTTTCACAAAAAAAAATTGGAGCTGTATAAGTTACCATATCTTTGTATGTATTCAAGAGGGGATGGACATTGCTAGGTGTCAGAATTGTCTCTTCTCTGTATTCTGCATTTTAAAATGTGCAGAATTTTCAGAAGACCAGTGACTACCAGAAACTACATGGAATGCAGAGGTATATCCTATTTTGCTATCAAGTACTTCTCTTGAGGGCGTAAGATGAGTTGGCTTCTGTTCCTGAGTTGTCCTAGGTGTTTGTACAGCACCTACCATGCTTTGCATGCCACTGCAACGGAAATAAGTAATTCTGTTTCACTGTTCCTGTTGACAGACCTAGACTGACCAAATTTCTAACCATGAAAACTGATCCTGCTTCAAACCATTTGCTTGAATGGCTTTGTAAGATTCTTGAGTGCACATGGCTGTAAAGGATGTTGAGTATAACTAAATGCTTTTAGTCAGTTAGAAATTGACCTTTACCCTGCCAAGGAATGTTTTAATAGTCTGCAACTTAGGGATGAGACGTGGCCCAAATCCTTGGGAACATGGCCCAATGCCCATCTGCTTCATTCACATTCCAACTATTAACAGCCTTTAGAATATTATTCTAGTTCCACTTTCTTCTTCGAGTCTTCCTCTGACACATTAGTTTTGCATCTCCACTTTCTTCCTCTTCTTTCTTTCCATTTTCATTTATATTCTCCTGAGAGTCTTGTGTATGTTTTTAAAACAAAAGAAAATATCTGGCTTGCATCATCCTAAGTATGGATTTTGACAAAGTGTGTTGTATAGTCTTTAGAAGCTTATTGACTTTCAATTTCTAACAGACTGCCTGTTTCTATTTAAATACAATTCTGCCAGAGGAATTTTTGGCTCTGTGAACTTAATTCATGCAGTCTAAAGTCTCTCTCTTTGGATTTTGGTTATATTGACCCTTTACCCTGTGAATCCTTCCTGCATGACTGTGCTTAGTCTGTTGGATTAATTTTGGCATAAACACATCCCCTGTGTTGCTTTTGTGTACTCTTTTTTTTTTTTTTCTTTTCCTCTTTGTCTAATGATTAAAAGCTTGGTTCAGTTAAGTGTTCATTCATAGGTTGTGTAACTTTTGAAAACCACTCTGCTCCAGCGCTTCCTTTAAAAGACAATTTCTGTTGTCTCAGTGTGTGTGATGGAACTTGCTTATCTGCTTTGAAACAACTGAAGTCTTCAAGATCACAAGCTGGAAACAAATCAATGGGGGAAAAAGTTTAATAAAATCCAGGCAACTCCACACATGAAAGTGGCAGAACTTCTTGCCCTTTGGTTGTTGTACATCATCGGTCTGGCTCAGCTAATTATGCTTCTCATTTAGGGGCCAGCATGTCTTGAGTTCAAGTCTGTTGCCAGCATTTGAGCTCATTTCCAGTGTTGAGCTCTGCACTGCAGTACTGCAGGTGAAGGTTCCTAACCTATTAGAGGTACCATCTTGAATAGCAGCAGTTACCAAACTGATCTGCAGAGCAATTGCTCGTCATGGGAAGTAGGTAGGTTACATGGTGCTGGCTGCTTCTCTTCGTTTGCAGTTCCTGTTACAAGTGTCCAGTGCTCTTCATTGCAAGGAAAAGTCTGGCGGCCAATAAAAGCAGCTGCTTGTAAGAAGGTAGAAGTTAGCTGCCTCTGCTCAGGGTCCATGCTATGTATTTGGATGAGAGGATTCAGGAAGTATGAGAGGGAATGATGTCCATGGAAAAGAGGAAGAAAAGGACCAGGTGGCAGAGATGCATGTGGAGGGCAGCCGGAGACAGAACAGGTGGACGGAAAAGATGAGATGAAGAGCAACAGGAGATGGCTTTTTATTGCATTAAAGCCTCTCAAAATGTATATCCTTTCCTAATGTAACTTTTTCATGTAAGCAATTGCTGTAGCTGCCCCAGGGATGTCATGATATTGTAAGTGAGAGGGGAGATGCACAATGGACCTCTACAGCTAGTTTTCAAATCACTTTCTTAAAAGCTCTCATCTTCCCTTTACTGCCACTCGAAAAAATCCTTTTTATTTTTTTAAATGAAAATATAAAGACAACCATTCAGCTATTGACTAGTGTTCCATTTCCTCAGCTATATGAGGTCTGTGATGAGCTAAAAGTGTGGATACAAGCAATTGTTTGGGTTTTAATTTTTAGACTAGCTTTACTAAATTTAGCACTTATTGAAGACAGACACTGCTAGCACCAACATCTAGGTATAAAACAGACAAGCTATTTGAAATTCCCACGCACTTCTGTCAACACACTTGCTATTTTAGTGCTGGGTCCCAAATTAAGGTGAAATTAATCTCTGGCTTAACTCTAATAAAATCAGTGGTCTTACTCCAGGGGTGGCTTTGGCCTTTGATTTTTAAAATGAACCCACATGAATATATCTCATTGGCTTGGACTTCTGATGTTCACCAGACCTGAAAACATGGCATGTAAGAAGCTTTAAATTCAAATCTGGATGCTTATTTTGAGGGTATAGTTAAACCCAGAGTACTTCAAACATTGAGCCCCATCATGCTCATTTTGCTCAGGATTATAATGTGTTTGAATCCATATTACCAGAGAGGAAATGTTGGATGCATTAACCCCGGGTATAGCTCGCTCTCTCTTTCCAAGTGCAGGCTTCTGAAGGGAGGACATGGTTTTGAAGAGCGTAGAAGTGAGACAGCTCAATGGGGGTGGGATAGCTCAGTGGTTTGAGCATTGGCCTGCTAAACCCAGGGTTGTGAGTTCAATCCTTGAGGAGACCACTTAGGGATCTGGGGCAAAAATTGGTCCTGCTAGTGAAGGCAGGGGGCTGGACTCGATGACCTTTCAAGGTCCCTTCCAGTTCTAGGAGATTGGTATATCTCCAATTATTACCTTTATTACCTTTAGAAGTGAGTTAAGGTACTGGTGTCATAGCTGCCCTTTGCAGTTTTATTTAGTTTAACATCTTTCCTACAAACTGCATTGCAAAATCCTTTACAATTAAATGATAGAATGAAATAATTGTCTTACACAGAGAGAGGTCTGTGCATCTGGGCAGGGGATGCTGGGAGTACAGAGAGCATGTCCATAGGACACAAACTAAAGCAAGTCCAGGGAGAATTTTAAGAATGAAAGCCATTTTACATTAAATTCTAAAATGAATAGCAGCTTTGGAGTTTGAAGATGAGTGATGTTGTTCGATTTGTTTGAAAATTACCAGTGTATCAAATATAGGAAAATCTTTTCACCCTTGTTTCTATGGTGACAAGACAATGTCTACATGGCTATCTGCTGCTGCTTGGCAGGATAATCTGATGTAGTCAGGTGGCTCTAATTATTTTCACTTACATTGAGAGCATAACCTTTTTTCAGTTATTTTGACATGGTATATAAATTATGTGCAGTACCTCATGGATTTTCCTGGATTATGACCTCTCCCCAAGTCTGAGACACTTGGGGCTGCATTTCTCTTCCTGTGAATTACAAAGGCAACTCACTTGCATGATCATCCAAGCATCCTCGTCTCTGACCAGGCAGATAATTCTGCACTCAGATATCTGTTGCCATCCCAGGTTATAAAACCAAAATTTGGGACAAGTGGAAGTAGTGTTTGTCACCTCTCCTCTTTCTACCAGGAGATGAATTATTTTAGGGATTGTTAGCTACCAAGCTTATTATCTCCATTTGTTCCACATCCCTCAGTGTGGTGGTCACCCAGACAGGACAGGCAAAAGTCCAAGACATTTTGTTTATGAAGAAACCCAGTTCAGGTTCCTCCAAGAGAAACTGCCCCAGTTGCTCCCAAACCAGGAGAGACTCCTCCAGAGATGCTTTCACAGGAGCAGGCCAGATCAGTTTTCTTTCAGTGCTTGGGACCTAGTTCCTGTTCTGTACAATCAGGCATATTTTTGGGGAAGAAATACAAAAATTCAAAACTATAGTGCTGTGTCATTGCTGTGTAGCCTTCTGGGCTCAGGCAGGAGCCCAGGCTCTGGGAGGTCCTAGAGAACCCCAGCTCCAGCCTAAGCCCGGAAGTCTACACAGCAATGAAGCAGTCCCACAGCCCGAGCCATGCGAACCCGAGTTGGCTGGCATGGGCCAACTGCAGGGGTTTTTTTGCTGTGTAGACATACCCTCAGTCTCCCTGCTGCCAGTTCCAGTGGCCTTTGCCTGCTAGGAGAAGCAGTTCTGGGATGCTCAGTTGCTCTGTGTGGAATGGCACATATGCAGTTCGCATGGGTGGCATGTGAACCGCCAGCTGGGGGAGGTTAGCCCTCAGCCCCATCCCTTGCACCCAAGGCCCTGCCCCTTCTGTGTTTCCCCCAATCCCGCCGCTGGAGCCCAGAGTCCTTTTCACTGTGGCTGCAGGCCCTGCCCCAGGCTAACCCCCCTAGCCCTGGGAGGGGGGTGGCGTGGCCCCATCCCAGGAGTGCCAGGAGGGTTGTCAGGCCCCTCAGTCCCAGAGCACGGGGAGGGAAGGCAGGTGGCGTGGCCCAAGCCAGGACTACCACACAGGGAGACTGGAGCCATGCAGAATGGGAAGCAGGAGGGGGAAGGCCTGGGGGCAGAGTGTGGGCAGGGTCACGCCGTTTGGGGAGGCACAGTCTCCCCCAGCCTCTGACACCCAATGCCCATGGCACTCCAGTAGGCATGTGAGACAGGATGGAACATGCTTAGTACAGATGGACTCTGCAGAGAATTTAGCAGCCAAATTCTAACTAGTCTCTACTGAGCATTTACAAACTGAAATATTTCAAAAGCTCATAACTTGGCCAAATTTGGACACTTTTCACAGGAACAGCAAAAGGCACATCCCTGACGGAGCCTCCTTCCTTGACAAATTTAAAATTCTTGCTGCTAAGCATGTAGACTCCCAAGTTTCTCAATGAAATTATGGTTGTAAACATTTTTTTAACATGGGCAAAACCAGTATAGTTTTTCCTGTTCTTTCTGGGAAATGACTCAACCATTTTTTCTATAACTCCTATAAAGTCAGTCTGAGGCAGACACCCAGCATGGAAACTTGCAGCCCCAACAATTAGTTTGGCAACGTTCTAAGGGACTGAAAATTGGGTCTTTATAATGGAAGCATTGGGCAACCCTGAGGGTATGTCTACACTACGAAATTGGGTCGATTTTATAGAAGTCAATTTTTAGAAACCGATTTTATACAGTCAATTGCGTATGTCCACACTAAGCGCATTAAGTCGGCGGAGTGCGTCCTCACTACCGTGGCTAGCATTGACTTACAAAGCGGTGCACTGTGGGTAGCTATCCCACAGTTCCCGCAGTCTCCACTGCCCATTGGAATTCTGGGTTAAGCTCCCAATGCCTGATGGGGCAAAAACATTGTCACGGTTGGTTTTGGGTACATGTCGTCAGGCCTCCCTACGTGAAAGCAACGGCAGACAATCATTTTGCACCTTTTTTCCTGGGTTACCCATGCAGATGCCTTACCACAGCAAGCATGGAGCCCGCTCAGCTCACCGTCACCATACGTCTTCTGGGTGCTGCTAGCAGATGCAGTACTGCATTGTTACACCACAGCAGCTCCTTGCCTTTGTGGCAGATGGTGCAGTAGGACTGATAGCCATCGTACATCTCCGGGTGCTCCTGGCAGACCTCGGTGAGGTCGATCAGGGCGTCTGGACAGACATGGCTCTTAGAGCACCGAATGGGAGCCAGAGACTCCAGGTTATTCTCTTCTTTAAGTTTCTTCTCATGGAGATTCAGTCCTGCCTGGAATATCATGCAAGCTGAAGGCTTCTGCCTCAGGCTGCTCTCCCAGCCGGCAGCACCGCATGGTCGCACCTACCCCGGCCTACCCCTTGCTCCCATGGCTCTTGAAGCCTGGACAGTAGTATGGAGCAGTTCAATTACAGGCTGAGCAAGTGCAGAATGGTGGTAGAATTTGCCTTTGGACGTTTAAACGTTTGCTGGCGCTTTTTGCTGACTAAGTCAGACCTCAGCACAACCAACGTTCCCATTGTTATTGCTGCTTGCTGTGTGCTCCATAATATCTGTGAGAGTAAGGGGGAGACATTTATGGTGGGGTGGGAGGTTGAGGCAAATCGCCTGGTGTCCGATTTTGAGCAGCCAGACACCAGGGTGATTAGAAGATCACAGCAAGGCGCGCTGCACATCAGAGAGGCTTTGAAAACCAGTTTCATGACTGGCCAGGCTTCGGTGTGACAGTTGTGTGTTTCTCCTTGATGCAAACCTGCCCTCTTTGTTGATTTTAATACCCTGTAAGCCAAACACCCTCCCCCCTTCGAAATAAAATAACTATTGTTTTGAAACCATGCATTCTTTCTTTATTTAATTTTTTTTTTTAAATGAGATAATGGACACGGTAGCCTGGGTGGGGTTGGGGAGGAGGGAAGGACAAGGCCACATTGCTTATTGTAGCCACACTAAAAATCAAACTGTTCGAATGACAGCCTGCTGTTGCTTGGGCCATCCTCTGGAGTGGAGTGGCAGGGCGACCAGAGCCTTCCCCCCCACCCCCCAGCGTGGAACATGGGGAGGAGGGTAGGCGGTTATACAGTGGATGCAGTGGGGGTCTGTGCTCTTGTTGGCTTTTCTGCCGCTCCAACAGATGCTTCATCATGTCCATTTGCTCCCCCAACAGACGCTTCATCATGTCCGTTTGCGATGCTGAGGCTAATGGGGGGAGCATCCTGCCTCCGCGCTCACTTAATTCTTTCCTGGCCTCTGCCACTGAATGCCTCCATGCATTAAGCTGTGCCTTATCAGTGCAGGAGGACTGCATGAGCTCGGAAAACATGTCATCGCGAGTGTGTGTGGTTTTTTTTCTCTGCCTTCTAATCTGCGATAACCTCAGGGACGGAGATGATAGGAGGAGCGTAGAAACATTCTACGATTCTGGGGGGACTGTATGGTAACCTGTGCTGCTGAGTTTGCCATGCTGACCAAACAGTAAATGAAATTCAAAAGTTCCTGGGGCTTTTCCTGTATACCTGACTAGTGCATCGAAGTTCAAAGTGCTGTCCAGAGCAGTCACAATGGAGTACTCTGGGATAGCTCCCAGAGGCCATCTGGAAATAAAATAAAGAGGATCTAAGTATTGCATTAGCTAGTGCATCCCATGATCCCTACAGAGCATTGGTATTTTGTTCTTTCATCGAGAAACCTCTAGCAGCCCTGGGCTCTGCATCAGTAGCATAGCCAAGACTGTTGACATTGACTGACTCAATTTCCCAACATCACTGCCCAGCTCCCCTTCAAAAGTAGCAGCATAAATAAATATCTAGAAGCAGCAAAGAATCCTGTGGCACCTTATAGACTAACAGACGTTTTGCAGCATGAGCTTTCGTGGGTGAATACCCACTTCTTCGGATGCAAGAAGAAGAAGTGGGTATTCACCCACGAAAGCTCATGCTGCAAAACGTCTGTTAGTCTATAAGGTGCCATAGGATTCTTTGCTGCTTCTACAGAACCAGACTAACACGGCTACCCCTCTGATAATAAATATCTAAACATTCTTACTTCCCTCTCTTTCATGGGAATGCAGGAGTGGGGGATCTTTTTGATTAGATCTACTGCAGTCCCTTGACATCGGGTGCATCAGGGTATGGGGAAGTCAATCTCTCACATAACCTTTTTAATTCAGGACTGTTTAGCAGATGTACTAGTAATATCCAGCTTTTTACCTGCATGCATTCAGCATCATGATCACTGAGAAGATATATAATGCGCAACTGGACTGCACATCATCATTACAAGTGATCCTAGTTTCCTGGGAAACAAGTGCCTTCATTATTGCTTAGACTGTACTGTAGGCAACAAACTATTCTTACCCATAGTGAGTAAGCAACACCTATTTATACAAAAATAGAACACTGATATTTGCAAGAAATATTACAGTCTGAAATACTGAAACTATTGGAGATTTGTGATGTGAGCCACCAAGGGAGGAGAAATACTCCTTTAAAAAAAATCTGGAATGGGGTGAAAGGAACAGTTCTCCAAGTACTATAAGTTCTTGTTTGGGAGGTGGGGGGCAGTTATGTCTAAAACATGGCCTTTTATAGCGTAATCTTTGTATTTGTATTGCTATAGTATTTGAACTGCTTTTAAATAGTATATATTTAAAAGTGTGTGTGTGTGTGTGTTACACATTGTATATATAAAAAGCAATGTATTCTTCTGTTTTACTCTTGCAGATCTGGAGTCCTTATAAGCAGCCTGACTGCACAGGAGATCTGGATGGTAGAATTGAGGATGATTCACGTTGCCTCTACACTCATGAAGAGTACATTAGTCTTGTGCTGAACAGTGGCAGTGGTCTGTCCCATGATTATGCCAACCAGTCTGTCCAGGAAGATCCACGAATGATGGCATTCTTTGACTCCCTCGTGCGCCGGGAGATTGAAGGCTGGAGTTCTGACTCCGACAGCGACCTTAGTGAAAGCACCATCTTGCAGCTACATGCTGGAGTAAGTGAACGCTCCGGGTATAGTGAATCAGAGTCCTCTGCCTCTCTGCATCACTCCCCACCGCAAATGGCAGAAGAATCGGATGAAACAGCCTATAACTTAGGGACCTTAAGATCAACAGAATCTCCGCCAGCAAGAGAAGATGTGGCTTCTCGTCAACAGAGGCTATCTGCGCTTAGAAGATATCAGGATAAACGTCTCCTGGCTCTTTCCAATGAGTCTGATTCTGATGAGAATACCTGTGAGGCAGAACTGGACACAGACCTTTTCCCACGGCCAAGGTCCCCAAGTCCTGGGGAGAATGAATCTAGCAGTTCTAGCAGTAGTAGCAGCACAGATGATGAAGAGGAATTGAATGAACGACGTGCATCGACACGTCAACGCAATGCATTGAGACGACGACAGAAAATGCAAAGGGAAGAGAGGACTAGTACAAATCCAGAAAATGTGAGCACCTACATAGGTGAGGATATCTATGATTACCCACAGATCAAAGTAGATGACCTTTCTTCTTCTCCAGCTTCTTCACCTGGAAGAAGTTCCACTAATATGGAGGTCCTCAAAGAAAGGGCCTCTCCTTGCTCAGATAGTGAATCAGTAGAGAGAAAGATTTACAAGGCTTACAAATGGCTTCAGTATTCTTATATATCCTATTCAACTGGTAAAGATGGTGAATCCTCTCATGAAGAGGGGGAGAATGATGAGGGGAGACCAGGAACTAGTGGAAGACATGGTACAGCGCCCTCATTAAATAAGGAAGATGCTAGTAACTTGAGTTTATTAGTTCCTCAAGGTGCCCAAGATATTTCTACTGAAAGCCCCAGCAAAGAAACTTTAAAGGAATATGGTACGGTAGAAAACTCTAGTAATGGTCAAGATCATGAACGCGACAATCAGCGACGGACGGAGGATCAAGAAAGCACATCCCAAGACACCAGCAGTGGGTCTGTAGAACATTCTTTTGATACAAAAAAGCTCAATGGAAAAGCCATCTGCAAAGGGCTAAGTAGTCGTACCGAAGAGCCATGCACTCAAACTGCAGGACTTCTAGAACAGAAAAACAGCCAGAACTGTCAACCAGCATCAAGCAACCACTTACTGGCTATTTCCAAGGATTCACTCTCTGCTGCCGCCATCTGCAGTGGATCTGGTAATTACTCCAGAAACCAAAATGATGACAGTGAGGACAGGAACCTTGAGGCATCCTGTGTAAATCACAATAATGGCCACTTACATCCTTGCCCTTCATACTTCTCCAAATCTCTGTCCATTGTTGAGCAGGAGACTGTAACCCAAGGACTACAATCACACTTAAATGCTGATAATGGCAACGTTGTACAGACAGGTGTGACCTTGCACAAAGACTGTTGCCTGTCTGAAATGGACTCCAACAGTTACAGTGTAGGTACGAAAGAGGATATCAGCAACTTGCATCTGACAGACAGTGAGAGCTCTCAAGCTCTTGGAGGACTGAAAAGGCACAGAGCAGAGTTTGAAGACACAGATTCAGAGAATTCTTCATCAGAAAAGAAGTTAAAAACATGATAAATGAAAATATCTGTTTAGCACACTCTCTCTCTCGTGCGTGCGTGCTCGCTCTCTCCTTAACAAAAGATGAACAGGAAGTATTAAAGGCACCTAGAGCCGGGGGTCTAAAATGTTGCTTTTCTGACTCTCCATTCCATTCTTCAGTGGGTCTATTTTAGATTGCCTATGGCTTGTGCTGTATAAAAATCCAATCAACTCTCTGATAATGAGACTGAGTATAGTGTACCCTTCAAGGGTCTGTTAAAGTAAATCCTTATTAAGACGGTTGACTTATTCTTGTGTGAACGTGTGTTGTTTGTTCAGCCAGCCACCTAATGTGACTGGTGTTAATGTAATTATTCTGCTGAAGAGGAATTTTTGCATACTGATAGTTATTCTACATTACAGGCTTTACAGTCTCATGAAGAATGATTGTTGAATTAGACCACACTGATAGTGCTGTGCAGTGTGTTCTTTAAGGAAAATGGGAGCAAATGGGAAGAAGCGCTCTGGCCCTGTATTCCACTTCAGAAAGTAAAGAAGTGTCAGATATGTTTTGAAAATATCCTCCTTGTTTATGTATGTGGAGATACTTCATAAAGCACTTAAGTTGATGTACTTCAGTGAAGTCATTTTAATATGAATACAAAGGTGTAGGAAACAAGCCTCTTTCCAAAATCAGCTGAGGCTGTTCCTATGATACCTTTTAGCTTTTAAAAAAAAAAAGTTAATACAGTTGCATCGTTATGCTGAAATATTGATGTTTGGTGTTTAGAAGTGTGAATTGATGTAGACCCAACTCCAGTCAAAGGCCATTCAAATATGGCACAGAAATATATCCTTGAATGTGCCTGGCATACTTTGGTTCATTGTCACCGGAACGTGACCCTGAATGCAGCGATGTGTAACAAAAGCATTACCTTCCGTGTGCATACTTACAAGAGGCAATCCGTTAAAGAAAGAAGATGGTTATTGATTATAGATGAGAGGGAGGGAAGGATGTATAAGGTATCTGACACAGCTTTTCAAGCCTTTCCAATTTTGCTGTTCATTTGTATCAAAATTGGTCCTGTTCATCACACTAGGGAGTTTGTGCAAATAGGCTGGTATTAGAATACATGGTTGGTTTTTTTGTTTTTGTTTTTTTTTCCCCTCTGCCATGCAGCAATATTGAAATTGCAACTGGACCTGTGGTTTCCAGCTCAACAAGTATTTCTATGTATGAGCTATTTACCCTAAATATGGCTACACTGAAACTTAGGAGGTGTCTTGTGTCAGAGAAGGGTGCCTTTGCGGCTTGTCGCTGTGACGCTGGTATATCATCCTGGAATGATGGGTAATGTTGGCTGGGCCCTGTTTTTACTAGAGTGCAGTAGTCCAACAGCCCTGACACACTAGGTGTTTTGGGGCAGTGGTACTATTGCCCACACAATTAGATGAGAGGAATCTAGGGAGGAAAGAGAAAACAGATACATAGAGAGTAAAAATTACTTGTTTGGTTCTGATAGTATTGATAAAAGAAAAATGCTTGTGCTGAATCTAGTAGTTGCTAGAAAGTGCTAGCAAAGGCTGCCTGGTTTTCAGGAATAAGGAACTCTGCCTGGGAAGACATTTTTTGCAATCTCAACCATTCTGTTCAGCTTGTGGTTCAGCATTGGTTTCAGTATAACTGCCTCACAGATACACTGTACCTGGGGGACAGGTAAAATGCCCTGAAAAAAGAAAATGAAAGACGTAGAGAGCTTTGAAAGGATGATGAAAGGAAAGAGGAGAGAGGGAAGGAGACAGGAGAAGAATGTGCTACCCTTGTGGGAACTGAAAAACCTTGATGAATTAGGAGGAGAGAGCAATGACGTGCCATAGATTTCCTCTCTCCCGGTCAGAGTCTGCTTTTCTAAGGGAAAACTCCAACGGTGAGTGATACAATATTTAGCGAGCATGTAAGAAGGTTGGAGGGGGAAAATGTTTTCAAAACAAGTGTAAGTAGCAACAAGGAAGTGTTAATATTTTGCTATCTTACCAGTGGAAAAACATTTCTGTAATAGTGGGACTCAGATTGCTGTAATCGAGATGGCTTCTTAGAGTGTCTTTGTTTATACTTTAAAAAAAAAACTGTTGTAAATCCTGGTTTTGTAAGCCCAAATCTTAAGGTTGCAAAAGCAAAAAATCTATCTTTTAAAGTTCATTAAATTGGAAACTTTTTTTTTATCCTTTTATAGTCACTTTTTTCCCCCTCCTGTGCATGTGCTATGAAATACCTGGAATTCCTGAGCAAATACTCCGCTGAAAAGTATTACAATAAGGAAGGTCTTTTCTTTGAATGCTTAGTGTGTTACTTTCTAATTTATTTTCTTACTATAAACAGAAGAAAAGCTTCCCAGGGCTTGAAGTTCAGCTGTCTTATAACTTCACTCCATGGGGACTCGCTACATCTTCCCAAAGATGTGCACTGTCCAATGATTCCCTAACCTTCACACGTTCAGCCCTTCATCTGAGCACTTGCTCTAGGGGAGGGGGAAATTAGGCTGAGATTTAACCCCTTGTTCACCAGGGATTAGATAGCATGGCTGTTCATTAGGACCACACCTTCAAATCCAGTATAATCAGTTCAGCTCTCCATCCTTCCAAGCGGGATATATTTTACTACCAGGATGGTGCATTTCCTGGCCAAGACCTTTTTAAAAAAAATCCAGGTCCTGTCTGCTCTGCATGGACATTAACAAATAAAACACTTTCTGTCAGAGGCCGGTCTCAGAGCCTACATTGGTTTGCTGCATCCCTGACTTCTGCCCTGCACCCCAGAATTTTAGTGCTGTACTATGTATATGAGAGACCTGTTCAAGAGCATTTTATCCTATTTTTGTTTAAAATGGAAAATCTTTATGAAAATGTAACTTAAAACATTTTCATCTAAAGATTTTACATCTTTTCTAGTCAGCTCTACTGTGTGCTTTGAGATAAAAGGTGCTACATCAATATTTTTTTACCTTGTTAGCAACTACTACCCTTCACCTTTTGCTATTCAGTTAGCTACATTTTGTCTCCAAGAATCTTCATGGGGGGTGAGAAAAAGGAATCCCCTTTTCTATCTCCTCATAGTGTAATCTTCTCTAATGGGTGACCTCCTGACACTCATCTATGAATCCACAGGGTACATTTGCCATCTTCAGACTTCCCCTTTCACAGCTTTAGCGCCAAAGCTAACCTAGTTGTCAAACTAACAAAGAAAAGTACCAGTGAAGTTTAACTTTCTCTAAGGCCATGTCTACCAACTTTGGTTAATGCAAATTACATTGTCATAAAGCTGCTGCAGTTAGTATATTGTGTGTGCATACCTGGCTTCTTGCATCGGCACTGCACTTACCATGGAGTGCTTTTGTCAATGCATGGTGCGGTGCACCATGGGTAGGTATCCCAGTGTGCAGTTCACCATCCAGCGCACTGTATTTTGGCAAGGCTGAGTGGGGCAGAAAAGTCATACCGGGGTGACTGGGAGCAAGGAGTCAACTTCCCAGCATGCAACTTTCTCCATCCTCATAATCTCATCCATATCCCATCATTTTCACATCTTTTTGAAAAAAACATGAACTTGGGCCACCCTACTCACTGTCTGCCATCTCTGATGGAAGCATGGAATCTGCACAGCTCTGCAATATGTTCATGAGTGATGCAAGCACAGGGCTCATGATCCTCCGGTATTTACAAAGTCACAAGAAGAACCAAATCAGGGGGAACATGATGATTTTGTGGAGGACAGATTGCTGTGGTACACAGACAAATTGAATTCAAGGTTATTGATGGCATTCACAGAGTAGCTGCTGATGGTGGAGCGCTGCTTCTGGGCCCAAGCACTTACAGGGTGGGATTGGATCGTACTGCAGGTTTGGAACAACGAGCAGTGTCTGCAGAAATTTCAGATGTGCAAGGCTGAGTTCTTGGATCTGTGTGTCGAGTTTACCCCTGAGAGCTGCACTGACAGTGGAGAAGTGAGTGGTGATCGCACGGGGGAAATCTGCAATGGGAAATCATTTTACAGTTGGAAAATCCACTGTGGGAGGCCATTGTCATGTAAATGTGCAGAGCCATTAATTGTCTCCTGCTACATAGGACTGTGACTCTTGGCAGTGGGGTTCCCAAACTGTGATGTGGTGTGATAAATGGCATGCATATCCCTAATTTGGCACCAGCCCACCTCGCCCCAGAGTACAGCAATAGAAAGGGCTATTTTTCTATCGCTGTTCAAGCATTGGTGGATCACCAGGGATGCTTTACCAACACTAATGGTGACTGGTCAGGGAAGATACATGATGATGTCACAGGACTGTTTAAGAACACAGGACTGTTCAGAAAGCTACAAGCGGGACTGACTTTCTGAACCAGTGGATTACCATTGATGACGTTAAAATGCCAATAGTGATCCCGGGGGACCCAGCCTATCCCTTGCTTCTCTGACTCATAATGCTGAACATTAGCCACCTCACCAGCGCCAAGGAAAGATTCAACAACTGGATCCACAGGTGTAGAATGACCGTTGAATGCTCTTTTGGTAGATTGAAGGGGACGTTGGCATTGTTTACTTACAAGATTGGATATCGGTGAAAAAAAATCCCAATGGTTATAAATGCCTGCTGTGTCCTGCATAATAGCTGTAAAGCAAAAGGGGAAAAGTTGCTGTGGCTGTCTGCTGAGACCAACTGACTCAAGGACTATCAGAAGAGCTCAATGCAGAACTATACGACTCAGGGATGCCCTGAAAGATCACTGTAACAGTGAGCCATGGTAAAGCATTGTGGACTGTGCTCTATCTGGCCTGACAGTTTTGGGGCCTGTTAAGAATTGTGTGGTGCTGGGTGTATGTTTGAATAAAACACTGTCAGTGCACCTATTTTGTGGTGCTTGCTGTATATTTATGACAGGTTTCGGAGTAGCAGACGTGTTAGTCTGTATCCACAAAAAGAACAGGAGTACTTGTGGCACCTTAGAGACAAACACATTTATTTGAGCATAAGCTTTCGTGGGAATAGACAGTCTATGCATCCTATGAAGTGGGCTGTAGCCCACAAAAGCTTATGCTCAAATAAATGTGTTTGTCTCTAAGGTGCCACACGTACTCCTGTTCTTTTTGCATATTTATGATTATTACTCTGTGTTGGTCACTGATCCTGAGAGTTGTCACACTATACAATAGCAAATAAGTGGGTGCTTTCAGTACCACTAGGTATTCTGCAGCATATGTTGAACACAAAGATTATTTCAAAAAAAAAAAAAAGAAACCACTACAAAAAATACATCTGTGCAAGTTAAAAGCAAATTAAAAACTAATGGAACAGAACTTAAAGGGAAAGAACATTCACGTCAATTTTGGCTACACCTACAGCAACCGTGGCTCTCACAGGTCAGCATATGTGAAGCTGTGGTTGTCCTTTCTGTCCCTTGGTATGGTGTAGTAGGGGTAGGAATGCGGTCCCTGAAACCATCTGGAATGTTGAGGAGGGCAGGATACAGGGAGGTGCTAAAATGGAGTCGTCCAAGCTGTAATTGTTGAACCAGTAAGTCCACAAGATTCTGCAGCATCTGTGTTTTGCTGCTGGAGAAGCCCCATTATGTCCTGGTGCATCTCCTTTTTCTGCTAGGACTCCTGGGCCTTTCTCCTGTCTGCTTTTTCCTTCTCCATACAGTCTGCAGTATTCGTTCTCCAGGACCTCTGCTCGTGGTCTGATGCAGCACTGGCTTGAAGGATCTCAGTGAACACATCATCCCAAGTCCCCTTCTTTCTCCTCTTTATCTGGCTCAGGTGTTATGTGGGTGTGGAGGGGGAACCCCTCAAGGCCGCAACAGCAGCAACTCCAAATAGAACAAATATACCATTCAGTATAGTCAAATCAGAACATGAAACTTAAGATTCAGATTTCCTTGCTCCCTGAGAGTTTTAAACAAGACCTGCTTATTGCCATGTCTGCTTAGGCATGCTTGTGCACCGCTCACAGCACCAGCCAGGATGAGTACTGCCCACAAGGGAAAGGAGGGAATTACTATTTCATGCAACTCAGCATGAGGCAATGGCACTGAATACTGGCACCAGACAGGCAGCGGTGATTTTAGATGTTATCTCACTCCTGGGGGTAACAAAGACACAGTGCAAAGCTGCTGCTGCTGGTGTCCCAAAGCTGCCCAGGCCAGAATGCCACTAGCATGTTTACTACAATGGTGCCTGCCATGGCTATTGCCGACTGACATGGGGAAGTATTCTACCATGGAGGAAGAAATAAGGCTGCCATCCCTAGAAACCTTTGGAAGGGAAATGCAGACCACTTCCATGAAAGTTTCATCAAGAGCGCTCGTGAGGGCTCAAGGGACACCTCCGTATACATAATTTGCATTGTGGGACAGCTGCTGGGAGGACTGTTAGGTCAACATAAGTAACACAGTGGCTACACTCACAATGCGTCGACCTCAATACATCGACCATGGCTCACTGCTGTGTGGGGAGGTGGTGTTACTGCATTGCTGCAAGGGGGTGCTTACATCAGTAGGAGACAAATTTAAGTGTAGACACAAATACAAGTAGGTCAGTGCAAGGCAGCTTATGTCTATCTAACTTTGTAGTGTAGACCAGATCTCAGTCAAACAGGGATGAGCACTACAAGAGCAGCCTTGCTGATTTTGGAGACCTTTCATTCCCACAAGTGGGCCTTAACGGTCATCATGCAAAATTCTGTGGCTGTTTTCCCACTCCAAGAGAAGAGATTCAGTGTGCGGAGAACTTGGAGAAGCCTTTTTTTCAAATACAATGACTTGTGGGGAGTTCCTTCTAAGCCAATAATGAGTTGTGGAAGCTGTTCAGCTTTCTGCAATGGCAGTTTCTCAGACACAGCATGCACAGATGCATATACCTGCCTCCAGAAGCCAGTGGCAGGGATTTTGACTGCAGCCTTGGTAAATGGGCAAGGCATTTGTTAATTCCAAGATATCTTGATGATGTGTGTAATTGGGGGGAGGGAGGTGTGAATGGAGAAATTTCAGATGAGATTCCCAAGTTACTTCAGTGTCAATTTTTCCCAAAATATAGTGCATGGGAAAAGAATGTTTCCTGAAATATCCCATTCCTTACTTCTTTAAACCTGGCTTTTCTGCCTATTCATAAGCCACATCACTTGATAACTAGGAAGACACTGTTCATAAATTTAAGGAAATGTATTTAAAATACTCTAGATCCCATCACAAGATTTTGTCGGTTAAGGATACTATCTGAGTGTGATGCTGGACACCCTAAAGGCATGGGCTTGAACCTTATTTTCTTTCAGAAGTTGGTATAATGTATACATGGAAAACCTTTATTCATCGTGACCATCAAAAGTTAATGCTGCCCTCTCCCATGAAGACCTTGAAAGTTTTTTTTTCATTTTTGCATAGCCTAGTTATAGCACTTTCCTTCTTTACTTGCCGTCAAGAAAGGGACAGGTATTTGAATTTCTTTGCTAGATTAAAATTCTGCCTGTTATTGGTTCTCCAACTCTGTCTGCAGTCGGCTTCATCAGAGGGAGACCCTTATGTTCGCCAACCTTTCCTCTCAGGCTCTCAATTTTCCTTTTACTGATTCTCTAAATGTTTCCCTTTTTTGCAGAACATGAAGGGTACTATAGATTGCTGTGGATAATCTTAGCATAATAATTGAATTGCCAAAGGTAGCCTTGGAGAACTTTTTTTTCCCAAGCCTGCTGTAATACATTTATAACTTTTGCATGTGCAAAGTGCACACCTACGTCCCTGTGGAGTGTTTAAAACGGGGGCCCAGGTGGACATGCAGTGGTGGTCCCACAATAAGAAAGGTGTGTTGGGTTTTAAAGAAATGGAAATAGCATATTTCTCATCTAACTAGTCACAAGTGTTCCTCTCATAAGCACTTAGGCTGTAGTGTAGACATAGCCTATGCCAGCAAAACTTACATCGCTCACAGGCATGAATATTCCATGCCACTGAGTGACATGAGTTACACTGATAGAAGCCCTCATGTGTACAGCGCTATGTCAGCAGGAGAGCTTCTGGCGCTGACACAGCTTCTGCCGCTCTCAGAGGTGGGTTTTTTTTATGCCAACGGGAGAGCTCTCTCCCATCTGCAGAGTGTCTTCACCGGATGTGCTGCAGCGGCATCAGTACAGATGTGCCACTGCAGCACTGTACGTACAGACATAGCCCTAGATTCAAATAATGCCTGAGGTTCTGGCCATTCAGGATCCTATGAAACTTTTTCAAAGGGTTATGGTATTACCCTCAGCATCCTGGTTAAGTTCCAGGTTGGACAATTACATCCTCTGTTGGAGTGGGAAACTAAGGTAGTGACAGCCTCCCATTTTGATTTTCCCTGTGTTATGTTAATTTTATTTCACCACAGAAGTGTGTGAGAAGGAGCAGCTGTATCCTCCGCAAATCTGTGTTGCATGTTCTCTTAAAAAAGAAAAAAGATGAGGGGCAGGACCCACATATCTGATCAAAGGACAGGGGACGTGATCCAATGCATCCAAATATTTTCTGTGCTAGAGGCGATTTAAAATGCAGATTAATAACCCAAATCGGGAGGCTTATAAAATGGATGTGTTTGTAGATCGACAGAGATCACGTACTCAAAAACTATAAGGAGAGTAACAACTGGGCATAGGCTGGCCACTTTTGTAACAAGTAATGTAACTGTCTGTCTGTATTTTTTTTCCTGTTCCTAAACATCTGGGGTGAAGTTTGCCCCAAAAGTGCACTTCACGCAAGGATTAAATACAAATAGTCATTTTGAGTGTGAAAGTCATTCTCTCTGTTCAGGTACTATTTTACAAATGCTTTTGCACAGTTAGTCACAGAATCAAGCCTGGGCACAGTTTGCATGTTATTGCAGAAGTATGTTAATATGAACAAGGTCACCCTGAAAGTGGTCTGGTTAAGTGTAAAAAAAAAAACCCAGCTAATCACATCCCCCTGTTGGAACCCCATGTATGTGCTCTGAGTATAGGTGAGCACAAGTTGTTCAGCTCAGCAGTAGAATAACATTCATGCAATAGCCGCAAAGAGTCCTGTGGCACCTTATAGACTAATAGATGTATTGGAGCATGAGCTTTCATGGGTGAATACCCACTTCGTCGGATGCATACAATAGCTGAGTTCCAGCCATCCAAACATAAGTTGCTATAATGTCCTTGCTTCTCTGATGTCCTGTGGTACCAAACAGCATCCTAGACAAGCCGACTGTCCCAAGTGCAAACCACAGTAACCCTGTATTTGGGTTACTGTACGTGCTGCATAAATCTGTCACTACTTTTGTGAGCAGGTCTGAGCTATTCTTTAAGTTTCTTGCTTTGCAAAACACCCAATGAGACTATGCATGTGAACTGTTTGTAGGTATGTGGAGTCAATTAGTACAAATATACCAGCATATGCCTACAAATATGTATGCATGTGCCTGTGTGTTGGCTAAGTGTGTGGGGCCCGTCACCTTTGTGCAGCTGATGATTGTTTTCTTGGAAAGACATTCAGCAGCGAGACCTTGCAGACGGGACCAGCAGGCAGAGTTAGGCCAAGCTTGTCACTCTGTCACTTGGAAACTCTGTGGTGAAAAGAACCCAGCTAAGAGGAGAATAGATTTGGCTGCGACTTCCTCTTGCCTAACAGGTCAGACTTCCAGTACAGTGCCTATTTTCTCATTTAGTGAGTGAACAGGCTCTCAAATGCTAGATTCTGCCTTCCGCTGTGTATGTGGCGCTCCCATTGTGCAGGCCTCACAGAAGTCGTTCATCCATAAGCAAACTTACGGTCTTATAGCAGCATTAACATCTGAAATCACTGACTCCTATGTATGTATACGCTTTGCATTCCAGGAACTTGAAGATGACCAAACCATGTGTTTTGTGGGGAAATCTTGTGTGTTTAAATTTCCTTCAACTCCCAGAACTAAGACTTGCTGGGCCAAATTCTGCCCTTGGAAACAAGAAAAGTGACTTCAAGGAAACAGTATTTGGCCTGAAATGCTGAGTTTCAGCCCAAGGAGCATTTTTATGGCTGAATTCTGAAATGCAGATTTACAATGGAAACACTGAAACAATTTGAACTGCAGTGGTCTAAATGGAGTAGTAACTCTAAGTGGGACAAGGGGTGAAGGAAGCAATTTAATCTTTGGGAAATATTTCAAGTACATTCTGGTTTTAAACACTTAAAAGCTCATCTACTAGCTCTGAATCCAAATTTAAACCTCTAATTTTGTCCATATGTGACTATGGTATGAGAACTAGCATTTCTGTCTTGACACCATCACTAGATATGTGCTAGCCATGGCCTCTGAAGACCTTTCTCACATGCTTTCAGTAATGTCCCTGCATTTAGCAATGTCTCCGTGGTGGGGTGTACTAGCTCTTGAGGGACAGTCTGGACCTTATGGCCAAAACAGCCCACGTACAATCAAGGAGATCTTGACCCACACTGGAAACAGGAAATAGAAACAAGAAAAGGAAGCTGAGCAAGTGTCAGAATCCTAACAAAGGCAACTGGGACCAGTGGTCAGATCAGAGTCAAACCTGAAGCTGGGCATAGTGGAGGAGTTCATAGTTCACTTCCAGGCCAGGGTCAATACCAAGGGACAGAGCCCAGGCAGGTTTCAGGGTCTGGGTCAGCGGGGGAGGGAATTCCAAATCAAGCCAAGGCCGAAGTCAAACGTTCAGGAGCAGGAATGATGATGACAGCTACAGGAACTCCATGCTGTTGCTTTGACACTTCCTGGAATGCCTCTTGGGTTTATATAGGGTGAGGAAGCCAATCAAGAGCCATGCAGCTGCTGCCTGACTCTTGAGGTGGGACTTCCTAAGGTTTGTGTCCACAGCGTGTTGCCCTTGAGGTGGGACTTCCTAAGGTTTGTGTCCACAGCGTGTTGCCAGCACTGGAGTGCAACTGTGTTATTACTGCTGTTGGGTGGCACCATGGAGATGCCAGCTGCCTGGCAGCTCTTCAGGCCTGGGTTCTAGACCCACAGGGTCTTACAGAGCGAAGGAACCAGAAGCTACACATGCAGCTGTGAGTTGCAGGTGACTAACGTGACCTGGGCCTTTAAAAAACTTTCTGATTTTAAGTTTGGTTGCTGTGACTCAAGGCTCTGAGGTAAGAGCATTATGAACTGGGTTAAGCTGCTCCTTCCTGAACTGGATGCCTGAGAGAGAGGAAAAAAGTCAACCAACCTGCCTCCTGGAACAATAAGGGTATGTCTACAAAGCACCATAAGACTGGGCTCTGATTTAGGTTTAAGCCCAAGTTCACCTTCCCTCCACACTGAAATCACTCTGCTGGGGAGAGTGGGTCAGAGCCTGAGTCGGAGAGTCTGCCAATGCTATCCCACAATCCCCTGAGACTCTTTCCCAGCCCTTAAGAACAGCTAAACTGGGTCAGACTAAAGGTCCATCTAGCCCAGTATCCTGTCTTCTGACAGTGGCCAATGCCAGGTGCCCCAGAGAGGATGAACAGAACAGGTAATCATCAAGTGATCCATCCCCTGTCACCCATTCCCAGCTTCTGAAAACTTGCTTAAACTTCCCACTTGCTTCCCAGGTAACAGAAGCAACCTCCTGGTTCAAATGCAGCTGCTTGGTGTTTAACCTTTCATTTCTACACAGTCTGCTGAACTGGGAACACATTTAACCTTCATGTGAATTAGTATGGCCAGCACTGCTGCTGAAATGTTCACCAGCGTGTTGCAGATGTGCCACCTGTTTCCTGAAATAGGACTCAGAACATGAGGTGAAGAAGTTTGTCTACTGGGTTGGGCTCCATATTGATGGTCTAGCTGCAGGGAGCATGCAGACACAAAACGGCTCAGCTGCATGTGTTGGTAGGCCAAAACCATCCAAAATACTTCCAGGCAATTGCCCTGGGACAGACAGACAAACAAGTTCTCCCACTATGAACCATGCTCTGGAGCAGGCTAAGCTGGTGAGGGTGCTAGGAACCCTGGGATATGATATGTGCCCACAGAAGCTGAAGTTCTGACTCAGTGCTACATGGTGCAGTATGGATGCAACTGCATGGTTGAGAAGCCCAAGTTTCCAATGCAGTGTGGATGCTCAAGTGTGGACTTGGAAACACCTACGTTTGTAGGCGCAAGTCACACAGCCCCAGGCTGTGATGTGTAGCCACACTCTAAGAGGACTAGGAACTTTGGAGGCCTTCTTAAAAAGCACTACGTTTGTTTTTTGGCTTCCCCTTTCTCAGATTTTGTACAGCCAAGCTTTACACTTGGGAGGGACGGGGAGTATCTGAGGGCAAAATGATACATCTGCCCAGATGTCAACTATCAAATATGCAATATCTATTCTGCACACTGAGTTCTAATTAATTATATGTACTGCTTGGAGGCACTTGGTGGAGTATGTCCTTTTGGATCTAAATGATTTACCAGATAATTTAGATTCTTGGTCCCAGAACTTTCTGGTTTGGCCTCAGCACCACATGGGATTTGCTGAGCAACTAACTTGCACTCTCTGGTATAAAGGAGTTCATGTTTGTTCTTTAGCCCTTGTAGAAGGTTCTTCTCAGGGTGTCTGAGCCCTCTGCCACCAGAGTAACTTTTCTACAGACTTTTTCCTCATCCACCATTTAACCCATAGTGAGGTGGATGCATTCCCAAGAACCTCCTTCCCCTGCCAGGGGATCACAGAAGGTGAGGTGAAAAGCCTGATCCTTAAACTCAATCTTCTTCCTCTTCTAAGAGGGCTATGGTGCAAACTCTACCTCTTCCTTGCCACATCCAGTTGTGGAACCCATATCTCTTTCTCCACCTCTGGCTGGTGTCTACAAAGACTTACTGTATTTGAATGGATGGAATGGAAACAGGTGTTGGTGTTAACCAGTCCTTTGCTACTGAGCAAGTAACTGCTTCTCATTGGTGCTATGCTATCACATCTGCCTCTCTGGTACCTCCTGCTGACTATATCTAATTTCATGAGTTGCTGCTTTGGATGGCCAAGCTCTTAGTCCTGGAGCTCACCATAGGGTGAGAAAAGACTCATCAGCCGTTTGGCCTTTTGGAGACCAGTGAGAAGGTGACCTAGCATCTGACCCACTCTGTGAATAAAGTTAGGTACCTACTGTACATGAGTTCTTCACAGGTCTACTTAAACCATTGATTAATCAGTGTTTGTTTCTTAGCAGCTGACACTTCTCTCTATTATGAATGTTAGTGTTACTGTACAACGCAGTAATACAGCACAGCCGCAGCCTTTCATTTCCAGCCCATGATTGATCATTCTTCTGGGAGCTTCTGCGCATTCTTAAGTCTGGTTTGTTTTCACTTTTATCATAAAATTAGCTGACAAACTGAGAATGGATTCAGCATGTCCTATGGAGCAGCTCTCCAGGACTAAGGTATATTTCTCAAGTCTGATACCATAAAAGCCTTAATAAGAAGCCAGGAATGTCTACAGTAATGTTTTGAATTCCCAGCTCACTTACTGAGTGGGGGATAACCCGTATATCCATCATTAGAGATTTTTAAAAGCGGGTTAGACAAACACCTGTCAGGATGGTCTAGATCAGTGGTTCTCAAACTTTTGTACTGGTGACCCCTTTCACATAGCAAGTCTCTGGGTACAAGCCCCCTTATATATTAAAAACACTTTAATATATTTAACACCATTATAAATGCTGGAGGCAAAGCGGGTTTGCAGTGAGGGCTGACAGCTTGTGACCCTCCCATGTAATAATCTCATGACCCCCAGTTGGAGAACTCCTGGTCTAGATAATACTTAGTCCTGCCATGAGTGCAGGGGACTGGGCTAGATGACCTCTCAAGGTCCCTTCCAGTCCTATTATTCTATAGCTGAAACAGTAGGAGTAATTAAAGCCTCTGTTGATGTTTTGATTTATTTACACACACATTTTTACCATGTTACCAGCCACACAAGGCTCCTCAGTTTTCATGTGGCTTACGGTCTGCAAAATGCTAGAGTTCAAAGAGGTGGAGGAAGTATTCTTCAGTGGTTAGAGCACAGATTCTGAATTCTGTTCCTGGCTCTATTGTTACTTGGCTGTATGACCCTGGGCAAGTCACGTCTCTGCTTTTGGCTTCAGTTTCCCCACTGCAAAATGGGGATAATACCTACATCTTGCAGTGCTGTGGCACTTAGTTCATATTTGTAATTGGCTTTATCTACAGATGGAAGCTCCTGTAGATTGGGAAAATAATTATAGTGGACATGGTGGGTGCCCAGAGGTTCTCTTTGTAGGATAGTGGGGAACGCCTGGGGTTTAAAGAAGGCTTCCAGACAGGTCAAATGGGCAATAGGGGACAGGCAGTGGCACTTTGTCAAAAATGGCATTACCTATTTCCAAGCCACTATCCCCCTTGGAAGCAAATTATCTTGACCGTTCTTGGATTATTGTTCTACCAGATTAAAACACAATTGGGGGGATTAGTTGGTATCTGCTGTAGACCATCTAATCACATGAGAGAGCAGGATGCTCCTTAAGCATCTATCTATAATATGTAGCAAAAAATGTACATTATGACAGTGATATATGCTGCAAGTTTCATGTTGCCAATCTTAAACCATCCTTGGGATTTCTGAAAACTTCCTAATGCAGAAAGTGTTGCATCCCCAATGGGGAAAATTCTGTATTCAGCCTTATCTTGGCAGGTAAAGAGGAATTAATCCCAGAACAAAAAGTTAGTGGTTGTTAAGTAGTGACTTGATCACATTTGTTCTGTGCAAATTGTGGCAAATTGCCAGCACTACTATGATAAGTCTCACGCTTCCTCTTCTTGGGGAGAGTGGGGGGTAAGGTGTTAGGGCGCCGTTTCTTGCCCCTGAACTGGGACATTTACTGCCCCACTAGTGTCCTAGAGGAGGGGAGTGGAGAGGGAAGGACCCAGGCCCGCCCTCTACTCCGGGTCCCAGCCCAGGGGCCCTAGGGATAGCAGTAAACCACTTGAACTAGTGGTTCCTTCCCCTGGGCTACTTCCCTCTCCTGCCCTTCAGCTTGTGGGGGCTTCCTGCCCTCCCTCTGCACAAGCCAGGTGCCCCTTTACCTAGGGTCTTGGTCTTCTCAGTCCATCGCGGCACTTCTCCAAACTTTCCTCTGCTCCAACCCCTCCACTTGTCTGATTGAAGCAGGGGGGTTTTATCAGGTGACTGGCTTCAGGTGCTTTAATTAATCTATAGCAAACTTTCTTCCCTCTACAGGGAATAAGGCTCCCTTCTAACGCTCTCCTGCTGCCCTCTGGCCATGCTGTATCACAAAACAGAGTAAAGTCCAAACCAGCAATATACGCTTGCTGCTTTAAAAGTTTCACAAAGCTTAAAACAATTATGAAACAAAGCAGCTGGTAGAATTTAAATGGAAAAATGTGAATGATAATTGGGGAATTATTTGAGGAAGTATTTACTAGACATCTAAAAAGCCCTGGTTTTTCTGGTTAAAAAGCCAGACTGGTTTAGAAGGGAAGTTAATGCAACAATAAGAAAAAAATAAATGTAAAAAAGGGGAACCCTGGAGCTTATAGCCTAAATGGACAAAGGGTGAGGAGACAGGAAGTAGTAGTATCCCAATTTTGCACATGGGTAATGGAGGCAAAGAGATTAAATGACTTGCCTGAGATCATGAAGTCTGGGGCACCACTGAGGACTGAACCCAATTCTGCTGAGTCTCTGGCCAGTGCCTAGACTGCAGGACCATCCGTCCTCTCATAGGACGTGTTGCTTTGCTTGGTAGTCAAATGCAGCATTGCAAAGGCTCGTGCTCAACAGAACTAGTGCCTCTTCTGCATATGCAGCAAAATGGTGTCCAATTATTTGCCAACATGATGTCAGAAGGTGAAGTGAATGTCCTATATGAATCCCATACTATCACAAAAGTCTTATATGAACTTGTCTTCCTGAAGACACCATTTTGTGGTGGCAGGTGGTATTCTTATTTTGTTGCTCTGTTTTGACCTTAGCGGGCTGAGTCTTTATACCGCCGTGCATTCTATTGTGTAATGTATTTCGTTGCTATGGCCCAAGTGCCACCAAATTAAACTTCTTGGGTTTTGTTCAAAGTGTAGGCAAACCTGGGACTGACTATTCAAATTGACTATTATTTTTATATAGTCAATTGTACTTTCCCTGGCTTGTCATTGCTGTAGCAGACAATATCCTATAACTCTGGCTGTTCAAAGAATGCAAGCACTAACTGTACTTGTGCACTAAATTAAAGCATGTGGGAGAGCTTTCCTGCTGAATTTACAGGCTACCTTGCAGAGTTCAGGAGCCCCATATCTTTTACATCACAGACCTGATAAAAGGG
Source organism: Mauremys mutica (assembly GCF_020497125.1). NCBI lineage: Eukaryota > Metazoa > Chordata > Testudines > Geoemydidae > Mauremys > Mauremys mutica. Next base: position 68,159,440 of record NC_059075.1, read on the forward strand.
ACTTTATGTTTGCAAAGCTTGTCTGTTAATATTACACAGCTGGGCTGTCAGAGGTTGCAATAACTCTCAAGGCGTCTCAAACAATAACTGCCTCTCCGGGTGTCTCAGGCTGATCTGACAAAGGGAAAAACATGGAGAATGGCAATATGTGTCTACAGGGAATAAGCTGACATCAACATCTTTGATCTCTTGAATCTGATGTCCCCTATTAGTGTGAACCAACCAAGTACAGGAGCTGAGCCAGGTCTGGGCATTGGTTCCTGATGAGAAGAATGAGCTGTAGTATAAATAACTAAAATATAAGAGCACTTTAAAAATCTCATTTTGGGTTGGCTTGTTGACAGTGGAGGCTGTAGGCTAGCCATCTGGGCTCTCATCGCAGGAACTACCTCTGCAGGTGTTACTCATTTTACTAGGGGAATAAATACAACTAAAGAGCGTTCAAAGGCCCAAGATTATTTATCAGGCTCCGAGCGACAGTGTGGGCTAGCGGATTGTCCATGAGGCTGGCAGTTGGGGACTGCTGAGTTCTACCATTGACTTTGTGCTGTTTAAGTATATCACTTAATCTCCCTCTGCCTCACTTTTTTTGCTGGTTAAACAGGGCTAACACTTCCTCAGTTCCCAGGGAGTTGTGAAGGCTAACGAGGGTTTGAAAGATTTGCTAGCCAAGTACCAAGAATTGTTAGTGGGGTCCATGCCCCACCAAATCAATTCTGAAATTTCCCTTTTGGTGTGTTACCATTTATGTTGCAGCTACGGCACATGAGAATTTTATGAAAGAAAATCTAGCCTTGCCGGTTGCTGAAGTTTAATAGTGTGGGTCATTTTTAAAAACCAAACCCAAGAAGGACCAAGCACCACCATTGCCAGCGCAACTGCAGTACTAGGACATATAGTGAGTGTGATGCACCTACCTGAGTCTAATGGAAGATCCCAGTTCAATGCCTCAGCAGCGGTATGGGATGAGGGAGGAAGAAAGAAATTCTGAAGATCTGCTTCAACTGTAGAATTTTTAAAATAACAAAAGAAGCAAGAGAAATTATTCTGTAGAAAAAACTGTTCTGTCCAACCCAGCTCCTCAAAACAGTATTTTTCAGCTGTATCACACACACTGAGGCTTCAACGTAGGAAGCCCCTTTCTCCAGACCCCTATTGCTTGAGCTAATGAAGAATGGGTGACCTGTAATAATATTCTGGCTTATAAACTCTTTGTGGGCTGGACACTGGAGAGAGACAACACCACCCATGTACCGGTAATCAGGTCAGGCCTTCTATCCAATAGACAGCAGCGATGACATATATTCATTCATCCCAGGGCATATGTTATGTGAGCACTAGCTAACTTCCTAGGATTGGGGGTTGCCATGGAGAGGTGAACTACAGGAGAGATAAGATGGCTTTTGGTTGCTGAGAGGCTGGGCTGTGTTATGACTACGGCTGACAAGTGATTAAAAAAATTAATTGTGCAATTAATCACACTGTTAAACAATAATAGAATATCATTTATTTAAATGTTTTTGGATGTTTTCTACATTTTCAAATAGATTGATTTCAATTACAACACAGAATACAAAGTGTACAGTGTTCACTATATTTTATTACAAATATTTGCACTGTAAAAAAACAAAAGAAATAGTATTTTTCAATTCACCTAATACAAGTACTGTAGTGCAATCTCTTTGTCATGAAAGTTGAACTTACAAATGTAGGATTAGGTATTAAAAAAAACTGCCTTAAAAAATAAAACAATGTAAAATTTTAGAGCCTGCAAGTCCACTCAATCCTACTTCTTGTTCAGCCAATCACTCAGACAAACAAGCAGCAAAGAATCCTGTGGCACCTTATAGACTAACAGAAGTTTTGCAGCATGAGCTTTCGTGGGTGAATACCCACTTCTTCGGATGCAAGCAGTCTGCTTGCATCCGAAGAAGTGGGTATTCACCCACGAAAGCTCATGCTGCAAAACTTCTGTTAGTCTATAAGGTGCCACAGGATTCTTTGCTGCTTCTACAGAACCAGACTAACACGGCTACCCCTCTGATACTCAGACAAACAAGTTTATTTACATTTGCAGGAGATAATGCTGTCTGCTTTACAAGGTTACCTAAAAATGAGAACAGGTGTTTGCATGGCCTGGTTGTAGCCAACGTCGCAAGATATTTACATGCCAGATGCACTAAAGATTCATATGTACCTTAATGCTTCAACCACCATTCCAGAGGACATGCGTCCATGCTGATGAGGGGTTCTGCTTGATAAGATCCAAAGCAGTGCAGACCGATGCATGTTCATTTTCATCATCTGAATCAGATGCCACCAGCAGAAGGTTGATTTTCTTTTATGATGGTTTGGGTTCTGTAGTTTCCACATCGGCGTGTTGCTCTTTTAAGACTTCTGAAAGCATGCTCCACGCCTCATCCCTCTCAGATTTTGGAAGGCACTTCAGATTCTTAACCCTTGGGTCGAGTGCTGTAGCTATCTTTAGAACTCTCGCATTGGTACCTTCTTTGCATTTTGTCAAATCTGCAGTGAAAGTGTTCTTAAAATGAACAACATGTGCTGAATCATCATCCGAGACTGCTATAACATGAAATATATGACAGAATGCAGGTAAAACAGAGCAACAGGGGACATACAATTCTCCCCCATGGAGTTCAGTCACAAATTTAATTAATGCATTATTTTTTCAATGAGCATCATCAGCATGGAAGCATGTCCTCTGAAATGGTGGCTGAAGCATGAAGGGGTGTACAAATGTTTAGCGTATCTGGCACGTAAATACCTTGCAATGCTGGCTTCAAAAGTGCCATGCAAATGCCTGTTCTCACTTTCAGGCAACATTGTAAATAAGAAGAGGGCAGCATTATCTCCTGTGAATGTAAACAAACTTGTTCGTTTTAGTGATTGGCTGCATGAGAAGTAGGTCTGAGTAGACTTGTAGGCTCTCAAGTTTTAAATTGTTTTGTTTTTTAGTGCAGTTATGTAACAAAATAAAATCTACATTTGTAAGTTGCACTTTCACGACAAAGAAATTGCACTACAGTACTTGTATGAGGTGAATTGAAAAATACTATTTCTTTTGTTTACAAATATTTGCACTGTAAAAATGATAAAAAATAATATACACTTTGTATTCTGTGGTGTAATTGAAATCAATATCTATAAAACTGTAGAAAAACATCCTAAATATTTAATAAATTTCACTTGGTATTCTATTGTTTAACAGTGTGATTAAAACTGGGATTATTTTTTTTTTAGTTAATCAACAGCCCTAGTTAGGACTAGAGCCCTCCTCCTCCCCCCATCTTCCATCTGCTAGGGAAAACTCTCCCCTGCCTCAGTGTGTGCACATGGCATGGACATCCTCTCCCCACTTCTAATTCTTGTCCCCTCCCTTAGGCTGGGAATTCTCCTGGGTCCTTGTGGACAAAAATGAATGCCAGAGTGGCTTCCCGCAGAAAGGCCAGGCTGGTGGTTAAACAGAAGCAGTTGGGGAGTATAAATCTATTGGGGTAGGTGTTTGACAGGATGGAGGGATAGGTAGGGGGGAGGGGGCTCCATGTTTGAGGGAGATAGCAGGTGGAGGTGGAAACATGGAGTGAGACGGGCAGAAAATGGGTAAACAATTCAATGGTTTAAGGGATAACAGTAAATATCACACCCCTCCCCACCCACCCCATGTTGCAATGCTATGGCTTGCACTGAAAATTCTCTACATAAAAAGGCCTGTTCTAAGACTGCAGTGTACACTCTCATTGCCTCTGACTGCACATTGTGAGAATGCTTGCTACCCAAAACCTAGCACTGAGTGGCACTTCAGATCAGCTGTATGTGCCAAACAATGGAAACTTCCTTAAAATCGTGGAGCTGATGGCTAAGTTTCATGCTGTACTCCAGGAGCATCTAAGAAGAGTCACCACCCAAGAAATGTACACACACCACTACCTTGGAAAAACCATTCAAAATGAGATCATACAGTTACTGGCAACAAAAGTCAAACAGAAGATTGTGGCAGATCTGAAGTCAGCAAGATATTACTCTGTTATTCTGGACTGCACACCTGACATTGGCCATGCAGAACAAATGACTTTAATGGTGCGTTTTGTAACAACAACAGAACCTAGTGAAAATTTGTGAATTGATTGCTTAATTATTTGCTCCATTATCTTTTCAGGTACTGAAGTTAAGCTGACTGGTCTGTATTTCCCTGTGTTGTCCTTATTCCCCTTTTTATAGATGGGCACAATATTTGCCCTTTTCCAATCCTCTGGAATCTCTCTCGTCTTCCATGACTTTTCAGAGATAATCGCTAATGGCTCAGTAAGCTCCTTGAATCTAGGATGTATTTCATCAGGTCCTGGTGACTTGAAGACATCTAACTTGTCTAAATAATTTTTGACTTGTTTTTTCCCTATTTTAGCCTCTGATCCTACCTCATTTTTGCTGGCATTCGCTATGTTAGATGTCCAATTGCTACTGATCTTTGGTGAAAACTGAAACAAAGTCAGTTAGCACTTCTGCCATTTCCACATTTTGAGTTATTGTTTCTCCCTCCCAGTCTCATTGAGTAACTGCCCTACTCTGTTCTTGGGCTTCCTCTTGCTTCTAATGTGTTTGTAGAATGTTTCCTGGTTACCCTTTATGTCTCTAACTAGTTTAATTTTGTTTTATGCCTTTGCCTTTCTAACTTTGTCCCTACATATCTATATTATTCATTTAGGTCAAATTACAAAGGGTGAATATAGTTTCCACTTTTTGGGTCAAGAGCCTTTAAGACTGGTGCTTGTATTTCTGCTGAGATAACCCACCTGAGTATTGAATAGCGGGCTGGGGCCACAAACATTACAAGGCAGCACAAGCATGTTTAGTGGCTCTGGCTTAGAGCCCAGACTTTGTATTCCAGCCCAACTTCCAGGCCAGGAAACTAAGTTGGGGTTTATTTTTTAATTTTGTTAACACCTTTTGGGAACTTGAAAATGAACCCAGATTCCAGACCATTTTAAATCATTCCCGTGTTCATTGCAATACTTGGATTAACTGGCCTGCTGTGGCACAAAGGAACATGCCTGTTGGTCATAGACAAAAAAGACTAGATGGTTATTGCAAACCTCTGCCCACTGAAGGGCATCTTTGGCTTCTCTGTTAACAGCCCTGACGTCCTGTTAGGAATTAGCAGTGAAATGGCAGTTCCCAAATGGGGCGGCTCTAGGATTTCCGCCGCCACAAGCAGGGCGGCACGCCGCGGGGGGGTGCTTTGGCGGTCGCCGGTCCCGCGGCTCCGGTGGACCTCCTGCAGGCATGCCTGCGGATGCTCCACCGGAGCCGCAGGACCAGCGGACCCTCCGCAGGCACGTCTGCGGGAGGTCCACCGGAGCCACCTGCAGCCCTCCCGAGGGACGCCGCCCCAAGCGCGCGCTTGGCGTGCTGGGGTCTGGAGCCGGCCCTGGTTCCCAGTGAGAGGCACCAGCACCATTCCTGGGCATTGAGAGAGTGAAACGGGGCTGGAGATTTCTAAAAACATTTAATAGCTGGTGTATGTATCTAATATAAAATATCTACCATTGCTATGCATATAGCTATCAGATACTAGAACTAATCACTGCAATTTCCCCAGCAAGATTAATCTGAAAGCTGACTCAGCACAAAATACAGGGTGCCGCATCCCACTTGTTGCATTAAGGCAGCTCATGATTATTCCCCTTTACAGTTCCCTTCCACTAGTCCTCTTTCACTTGCAGGGCTGTATCCATGCCTCTCCACAGATTATTTTACAAATGAAGAATACACTAAGTCACCAGAACAACACAGACCTATAAAGCCTGGGGACCGAGAGAGGGTTAGATTAGAAATGGTCAACGTACATCTGCAATAATTTAAAAGTCTAATTACAACATCCAAGGCAGGGATGGGTGTGGGGAACACAACTGGAAATAATTACTTTTGAAGAACACCCTCTTCCCCGAAGAGTTGTGTGCTGTAACAAGTGTATCTCGGAAAAAGCGACAGAGGGCTGTGTTTTATGGAGAGCAGGAGATGGGGCAGGCCAGGCCCGGCGACCTTTCAAGACTGATTTAAATGTTAAGGTATCTTTTCAACACTATACCAGATTACCTGAGTTCAAAAAGCACCAGGAGTGGAGTAGCTGGCTCCGCATGGTAAAATGCTTTGAGAGGAACAGTTAGCTGTGCAGTCATCTCCCTCAACTTCAGCATGTCCACAACCACCTGGTCACCAACTAAACACAATGAGCTCTGGCACACATGCCAGCTGCCTGGCATACTAGGATTACAAGGGATGCAGAGAATGGAGCTGGCCTGGTGGCTTGGCTATTGTTGTGCATTGCCAATGCTAACCACTGAACACACCGGTAAGTAACAGAGGCTGACTGGGCAGGAAGAGCCACTGGCAATGGAGGAAGTGAGCAGCCTGCTCAAGATTTTGGGGATTTCTGAATATTCCAATGAGTGAGACTGCATATTTTCAATTAATGTAGTTAGTGAAGGTTTATTTCAAGATAGTGGAGGTCTGGATTGCGACTGTAATTAGACATACCAGTGAAGAGTTCACTGCAGTATCATTAAACTCTCTCTTGAAGGGGCTTCTTAGAGCACTGCACCTAATCATTTAATCTCTTAATGATTGTATTGTTTGTTATTCATCAGAGCATTCAGAGTCAGATCTTCAGGGATCTCTCTCCATATGTATCCATTTGAACTTGGGGTTATATATGGCCGCTAGTTGGAAGGGATTATTGTATGTATTATTGTAGCACATAGGAGTTTTAGTCATGGACCAGACTCATTGTGCTAGGTGCTGTACAAACACAAAACACAAAGATGGCCTTAGTATAAGGCAAGATTCAAGCAATGGATACAGACAGACTGATGGGGGAGTACAAGGAAACAGACTCACAGACCACTGATGATCAGCAGTGGTCTCTACATACCCAAAGCTTAACTGTTGCCAAGTTTTTTGCAAGCATCATGGCAGAGGAGGGATTTGAAGGTGGATAATGACGTAGCTTTCTGGATATTTATGGGGCGCCAGCCTCTACCCAAGCATGAGTGCAAATTTTCCATGGGAAAAATCACAAGAATGCTTGTTTGAAAACTTAACATGCGGGCAATGGAGACTGGCATCGTGGGCTGCTTGGAGGTGAGCACTGACAGCTCAATAATGAATGAGCGATGATAGGTAGGGTGAGGATTGACTGTGAAGGGCCTTGAAAGTCAGAGCAAGCCATTTACGTTTGATGCCATGAAGAGGGAGCCAGTAGAGGGATGCAAAAAGGGGGGATGTGGTCAAAGCCACAGTCTAGAAAAAATATTTTTGCACTGGCATTCTGAATGGATTATGAGCAGGGCAAGATTGCATTTGTCAAGGCCAGAGAGAAGGCTGTTGCAGTAATCAAGACAAGGCAATGGGCTGAGATACATTGATGTTTTGACTACCGAATGTGTCTCCTGCGTACTGTTGTGTTTCTGTAACACCCTACAAACCTTCTCACTCCCAATTTCTTGAGCCCAAGTAAACCAAGTCACGACATAGACGAGGTAAAATTAATTGAATACATTATTCATATGAATTATTTGCTCATTTTAAACAACTAGCCGCTTGAGCATTCCCCCTCTCCCCCCCCCCCCCCCAAGTCAGATTTTATTTCAGGTACATCTGATTTACTAGCTTTAGGTGAATTGAGTTAGACTTAATTTCCTTCTCATAAAGAGCCTGATTGTGATGGGGAGCTTGTGTAGTCATCCAGAAAATTCATCATTGCATAAATGGAGAACACAGACCGAACTTCAATTAGCAGGAGATCTGCAAATGTTCACGGAGACGTTCTATTACATTAGCCAGATCAGGAGTTGGAGGCTTTGGCTTTTTCTCCTCACTCATAAAACTGTCCCCACCAGAGCCCTCTGTGGTGAATGGCTCCAATGTTCATCTTCTTTAAATAAATCTAATTACATTTTCAACATCGGAAACTGTGTGGATGAAATCAGCATCAACCATTCATCTCTTTATAATTCATGTCATGTTAAAAAGACAATGTTCCGCCACCGAAGGAAGCAATGCGCTGGGCCCTTGGGATTAGAGAGAAGAAGAGGGAAGTGTCTGCCAGTGTTACTCAGTTTTTTCCAAAGAAAAAAACTATTCAGAGGTAACACTGACTGACTCCAAAGCTTGTTTCATCACAGCCCGTCTTAGCCAGTGGGGGCAGCCAAGGAGGATCATGATGGTGAAGAAGGTGTAATATTGTGAGAAAACAGAGCGCTAGACTGGGGCTGGAGCACAAGGATGTTTTATATACAGGGACTTGAGATACCCATGATAAAGGTATGTTCTTGGTAACCTCATATACCTCTGGGACTCTGTTACACAGGACTCTACAGATTTTCACCAACACCTGGACTGTATGTAAATATCGCTTGGATGTGTTGTATTCTTATAACTATAATGTATATAGTTCTCTTGAACAGAGCTCAATGATACCACACTAAACACACCTGTGCTGCTGAGTGTACCATTGTGACCGAATGCACCCCTGTATTCACACCCTGCAGACTGGTCTAGATTGCACCCCAAAATGTGATAACCATCTACATCCTAACTTTCCATTATTCTGCTCCTCCTGTGTTGTGATCTACTGTGTGCAGATATTGGGCCACTTCCAAGAGGGTCTACAGAAGGTTAGTAATGCCATACAGTTTCTTCAAATGAATTTAGTGCTGGTAAAGGAGCTGGCTTGGCCTTAGATCAGAGGGATCTCTGAGGTAAACTCCTATGGGTTTTCCCTATGGAGAAATCCCCATCGTATGGCTGAACTTCCCTTACTTCTTGGGAGAGGGGCAGCCAATCAGGGGTGCTGCGGGTGCTGAGGGACAAGTTAGTGCCTCCCTCCCTGAGTTAAGGAAAGGTGTCACACTGCTGGAGTTCTTCAGGCAGCCCTGTAACTGTACTGAGCGCCCGCTGGGGTACTGCCTCTTCTTGCCAGTTCTGCAGCAACCCTATCTTTCCCTCCATGCTCTGCCCCTCCCCGGGTCTGGAAGGGAGTAGGAATCCCCTTGGCTTCTGAAGGTGAAGCGAGGGAGACGAAATGTCGTGATTTATGGGACAAGAGGAAGAGAATTGGGCCCTGATTCTGCAAAAACTTGTGCACGTCTTTTAAACATTGAAATCAGTAGGGCTCCTTCTGTGCTTAACGTTAAACTCATGCTTAAATGTTTGCAGGACTGGGGCCCAAAATGGCTATGGGAGGGCAGAGGGAAAGGATGAAATGCTGGGGCCTCACTCCATCTTCCTGGTCCTCCCTCTGCTTTTTCTCGTTCTTGTGCCAACTTACTTGTTTTTTGCTTTGAGGATTTTGGCAGCTATGAGACCTAAAGAAGGTAAAAGGCTCCCTCCTGTTCCTAATCTCCTGAGCTATCCACTCCTGGACGAGGTTTTAATTAACACACCGCCAGCTGTGCCTGTCTGGCCGCACTTGCTGTGTTAGTGACCCCACAGTGCAATGGCAGCTGTGCTCGGGGTGACTGAGGAGACCGGAGTTGTGAGAGAGCAATGGATTCAGTAGGATTTGTATAATTTCAGATTATGATGATTGTTCTAGCTCAATCCCAGCATGCACTGGACCATGAGTCCCACTAGCACCACACCTCCACTGGCAGGGAAGGTTGTATGCTCTGACAATGAAATAAGCAGTTGTCTTTGGTGAGGAAGCTGGGATTAATTGGTCCCACTGCAAGAGCTGTATGTGGATTATCACAAACAGGTTGTGATGGCAAATTTGTCCCTCTTTGAGCTGGTTCTGATTCCTCTGTCCTGTTGCCAGCTTGACTTGATTATGGTCACTGAACCAGGGTTTAACTTCAGCCAGAGCTGTATAGAGTGGAGCACCGGTCAATATTTTGAAACCCATGGGGCTGACACCCTGAGCCCCAGTGCCTCCCGCAGAGGGCTCAGGGAAATGCTCTTTTAGAATTTAAGCACTTCACTGAACCAACCAGATGACCAGCTCCTGAGACAAACTGAGCCACCTGAGCCCCCAGTGAAGTCACTTGGAGTTTCATTTTACTGAGCAGGTCCCAAGATCAGGCTCTAAAGGGCCCCAGTTAGTAGTGAGGCAGAGCGCACACAAGCGAAGCTTCTGTTTAATAATGTATGACAACACGGCAAATACTCTATCCTTTCCTCCGGGCAACAGAGCAGTTGCCGGAAGTGATACCGGGCCGCCTCCTGCTCTAAGGACAGTTGTTAGCATTCAGGCTGGTTCTGCCTCACATTTACATGGCATCCTTTACCCCAAAGGTTCCCAAAGCCCTTTGGAGGCTATATGTGACAGTAGCTTCAGCTGCTATTAGGATGTAGCTACCTCTGGGCTGGAAAGCAGCAGGTATTTTAACAATAAGCTGTAATGCCGCAGAACAGTTTAAGACATGAAGTGAAACATCCTGCATCCAATTCAAAGTGCAATGGACCTTTCAGGTAAGTAGAAAGTCAAGGTGCAATTTTGCCAGGACACAACATCTAAATCCTTCTATTCCCTTAAACAGTTATTTTTGTAAACAAGATTCAAGGAATACCCTTCATGGAAAGAAGGTCCCTTCAACAGATACAGAATTGGGAGTATTTTCCTACTATTTCTGGTTATCTCCTGTCATTTTTCCTAGAGAAAAAGTAAAACAAAAATATTTCCTGCCCCTAGCTCTTGTGAAAAGTGTCATAGAATTTCTAATGACCATTAACTTTCATGACTTTGGCTTTATGTCATCCAAACTATGGCACCTCTAGTATTCTGGCTCACTTGTTCCATGTTAGCTCAGAGGCAGAGAGTCAGCACAACTTCCTGAAGCCCCAGAGCTTTTCTTGGGGATCACCTTCCAAAGGACTGACAAGATCTAACCTTGGTTGGGTCTTTCTTCCTTTTGTTACTTAAATCTAAAATAATGTCTGTCCAATAGTCTAGGCACTGTAACACGCAATTCATAATGCAATAAAGTCCCAGCACCACTAGAAATTCCTGTCTGCTCCTTCACTACTCTGGGAAGCACACCCTCAACCCTCTCCAAAAACCCTCTCAGATATTAGTCTTTGCAGATGCCCAGAAGGTCACCAAATTTGAGCCATTTCCAATCAAGAGGGCAGGGAGTGAGTTCCAGAGTCCTGTAGCCCTCACAGAGAACACCTGGCCAGCCACTCCCACTCTTTTATAATGAGGGGGATCCAGCTGAGGCACCTGTCCTGACCTCATCTGTGGCAGGATGGCATGTGGAGACATGCGGTCCCTCAGATAGGCCACTCAAGCTTTACCAACACCTTCAACTCCACGCCGAGACCAATAGGTCAGATCCCAGAGCACTGGTTTCATGAGATGCCCAGCTAAAATAAGCAAGCCACTGTGTTCTGCACCAGCTTCAATCTTCAGATGGCTTTAACATGTAACCCCACATAGAGAGCATTGCAGTCATCTGATCTGGAGACAGTAAAGTCGAGTCCAACCAGGCAGACATACAGCTGGGTGTCGTCAGCACACTGAAGACACCAGACCCATGCCGCCTCTTTACTGACCCTCCTCCTTTCCCTACGTACACATTGGCTCCTGGCAGGACCACCTTGCTTGAGAGCTCTTCAGGAAGAGGAACAGTTGCCCCTAACTATGCATTGAGACCTCTCCGAGACAAAAGAAGGCAGCCCTGTCTGCTCTTATCACTGTCCACATGAGTCTACAACACTCACTAGCTGGTGAAACCTACTGAGGGCACAACACAACACACACACCCCTCCAGTGGTTTATTACCACCATATTTTGTGGCTAAGGAAGTGTGCCAATCAAGTAAATGGAAAAAAAATCAGTTAAAGGAAAACAGGTGTCCTTATAAAGTGGTATTGAAGCGGAGTGTAATGAACTCCAGGCTGCTACTAGGTATTTATATGGATTTCTTCAGTATGCTTGTAAAATTCTGACAGTTAACTGCTTGCCTACTGTCAGACACCCTGTATACTGCACCGGCTGGATAGCCTCACGTTTCATTGATGTGAATTATGTGTCTTGGGTGAAGCTGCCCATATGCACCTAGATGGCTGGAGGGTGCATTTAAAAACTAAACTGGAGTAAAGAATGGATGACCATTGCAATGTCTCCAGGGAGATGAGGCTTGGCAAGGAAAAGGGTTAAAAGTTTTACTTTAGATAGTCGAGGAAGAGGGAGTGAATAAAACCTTCCGCTGTTCGGTAATGACAGTGGCTATCAGAAGTGGTTACCATTTGCTGATTGACTGGTAACATGTGGAATGAGTTTGGTGTGTCAGTTCAGTTTCTGGTGTCCATATCACAGACTGAAGGAGGGTTCAGGAAAGGGTGAGGAAAATGGCAAGGGACGTAGGAAAATGGCAAGGGACCTAGAAAAACTCTCATCTGAATTCACAGTGAAGGGAATTTGCCTTAGAAAGGAGATGAGTAAGAAGGGACATGACCCCAGTATATAAAATTAATGAATGGTAGAGTGGGAGTGTCTGTTCTCCCTGTGTCCTAACAGTCAATGAAATTAAAAGGTGGCAAATTTAAAACTGATCAAAGGAAATACTTTTTCCACACAATATGTAATTAGACTGCGGAACTCATTGCCACAGAAAGTCACTGAGGCTAAGTACTGAGCAAGATTCAAAAAGGGATGGAACATTTACGAGGCTAGCACAAATATCCAGAATTATCATAACTAATTCAGTGGTGGGGGGAGGGATAGCTCAATGGTTTGAGCATTGGCCTGTTAAACCCAGGGTTGTGAGTTCAATCCTTGAGAGGGTCACTTAGGGTTTTGGGGCAAAAATCAGTTCTTGGTCCCGCAGTATTCTTGCCAGCAAGTTAAAGAAGTATGGGCTGGATGAATGGACGGTAAGGTGGATAGAAAACTGGCTAGATGGTCAGGCTCAACGGGTAGTGATCAATGGTTCCATGTCTAGTTGGCAGCCGGTATCAAGTGGAGTGCCCGAAGGGTCGGTGCTGGGGCCGGTTTTGTTCAATATCTTCATTAACGATCTGGAGGATGGTGTGGACTGCACCCTTAGCAAGTTTGCAGATGACACTAAACTGGGAGGAGTGGTTGATACGCTGGAGGGTAGGGCTAGGATACAGAGGGACCTAGACAAATTAGAGGATTGGGCCAAAAGAAATATGATGAGGTTCAACAAGGACAAGTGCAGAGTCCTGCACTTAGGAAGGAAGAATCCCATGCACTGCTACAGACTAGGGACCGAATGGCTGGGCAGCAGTTCTGCAGAAAAGGACCTAGGGGTTACAGTGGACAAAAAGCTGAATATGAGTCAACAGTGTGCCCTTGTTGCCAAGAAGGCTAATGGCATTTTGGGTTGTATAAGTAGGGGCATTTCCAGCCGATCAAGGGATGTGATCATTCCCCTCTATTCAGCACTGGTGAGGCCTCATTTGGAGTACTGTGTCCAGTTTTGGGCCCCACACTACAAGAAGGATGTGGATAAATTGGAGAGAGTCCAGCGGAGAGCAACAAAAATGATTAGGGGGCTGGAGCACATGACTTATGAGGAGAGGCTGAGGGAACTGGGATTGTTTAGTCTGCAGAAGAGAAGAATGAGGGGGGATTTGATAGCTGCTTTCAACTACCTGAAAGGGGGTTCCAAAGAGGATGGATCTAGACTGTTCTCGGTGGTAGAAGATGACAGAACAAGGAGTAATGGTCTCAAGTTGCAGAGGGGGAGGTTTAGGTTGGACATTAGGAAAAACTTTTTCACTAGTAGGGTGGTGAAGAACTGGAATGGGTTACCTAGGGAGGTGGTGGAATCTCCTTCCCTAGAGGTTTTTAAGGTCAGGCTTGACAAAGCCCTGTCTGGGATGATTTAGTTGGGTTTGGTCCTGCTTTGAGCAGGGGGTTGGACTAGATGACCTCCTGAGGTCCCTTCCAACCCTGAGATTCTATGATTCTATGAACTATAACACACATTTCAGAAGTGCTATTAAAACTTCTGTTCAGGGCTTAAGCCAGTCTCTAACTATTAGACATCAGCGTGAGACCTAATGTGCAGGTCATATTATCTCATGTTTGCCTACTGTAGAGTTCTTACGCCTTCCTCTGAAGCACCTGGTGCTGGCCTGGATGGACCTCAGATGTGATTGAGTGAGGCAGTTCCTGAGTTCTTAACAGAAATGGCCACGACGGGCATTAATTAACCCTTTTGTTGGCAATGTCAGCAAAGACTGAATAAGCCACAGAGATTGAGCTCCCCGTCTATCCCTACAAGTGGTCAGCCTAAGGTATGCTGGTGAGAGCATGGGAGGAAGGCTGCACTGCTACTGCCAGTGCTGCATTTGTTTTGTGTCTACAGAAAGGAATTCAATCTCCAGTCGCTCACCAATCTGCCATTTTGGCACTACTTTTAAATTCACTACAGAAACCCCAAAAAACTTTTCAGTTGCCACACCCCCAGCCTCACACTGTTCCTCAACACAGGTTCCTCAGGGTGCAGGCCTTTGGCCCCTATACTACCTGCTGCTGAAACTTCACTGGCATCTTGGTGGCCATCTCACTATAGGACACACTGTTCAACAAGTGGACCCCCCACTGCAATGCCTGCTGTGCTGGAGAAGCTTAGTCTATGGATAACTACCCAGGAGATTGTCTATAACCCTCGGAAGGAAGTGGGGAAAAGACTGAGGCTCTTGGTGGACTTTGCCCTGTCCTAAAATAATTTTCCACACCTGACGTTACCTCATAATAGGATTTTGCTGGTTGATACCAACCAGTGTGCATGGGGCAAAAGTGGTTTTAAATAGGTGTTGAAAACCCCTGACTGGAGAGTTTCCAATCTGTTTATTGCTACAGGTGGGAGAAGCCTGGAAGAAAGCCACATGCATGGAGCAGTCTAGACATGTTTGGGGTTTTTTTTTTTTCAGTGTTAAAGAACAGAAGTGCCATAAGCCTTTTTTCCCCCAGGGACTCTTACAAGTGGCCAATGTAAACAATTCCCTCACTGCCCTAAAATGTAGAGTAACTCACAGGATGAAGCAGTGACCTATTGAACCTCTGGGAAGGGTAATGCAAGTCTCTGACTGGTTCGGTGCCTTTAATGAGCCGAGTTTGGGCATTTCAGCTCAGTTGCTTCAGGCTTTGTGATGTGAACTGTACTCCAGGGGCCTTGTGGGGCAGTTCTCCATATCCACAGGGAAGCCCAAAGTTTCAAATTTGACTGCCTAATGTTAAGGACCTAAATAACTGGCCTGCTGTTCAGAAGCCCTGAGCTTCCACAAATTCCACTGTCTTTAGGCAGAGACACAGGTCTCCATCACTTCTGCAGATCAGGAGACTGACCCAGCTACCTTGATATAGATTTAAGTGCTTAACATCAAGCCCTCAAGCTTGAAAATGTTGACCTCCAGGTGTGTTTACCACCACCCTGAGGAAATATTATCGCTCAGCCCAAGTGCTTCACAACCATTACTGAATTATATCACACTTCCACATTAAAACTTTCAGATTTTCGATTAGTCCTTAAGACAGAGATCCTCTCATGGGCCCTAGTGCCCTTCTTAACCTGCCAAGTCCTTGCCTTCCCTGCAGTAGCTATAGAGCTTGTTTGCATTAAAATAAATATTAGGATAACGTTATGAAGACAAGATAAAAATAAACTCACTTTAATGTGAAGGCTACAGCTGCCGGGTACCTCCCTTAATTTTGTATCCGTAATGTTCCTTTCTGTTTCCTTTACCGGTGTCAGATCCCGTCTCATTGCCTGCAGCTTCTCTGCTCTAACTTCTTCAGATCACTTTACAGTTGGGTTCACCTCCTATATATTTTTTACCCCTCCAATTTTGCTTTTGGCTGCCCAGGGGAGGGATAGCTCAGTGGTTTGAGCATTGGCCTGCTAAACCCAGGGTTGTGAATTCAATCCTTGAGGGGGCCACTTAAGGATCTGGGGCAAAATCAGTACTTGGTCCTGCTAGTGAAGGTAGGGGGCTGGACTTGATGACCCTTTCGGGTCCCTTCCAGTTCTAGGAGATGGGTATATCTCCATTATTATTATTTGATCATGGTTGGAATTACACTAAAGAAGCACTCAACAAGGACAGATACAAAGCAGCTGTGCATTTGGGCTGTTTGTTAAAGTGCTGTGAAGATGATGTGACCTAGCCAGTGCTGGAGTCAGTCATGTAATACTGAACATGGAAACTGGTCACAAAAATCTGTCCAAGAAAAATCTGAATGGACCTGTCCAAGAGCATGGACTTCTTCCTCCCTGGCAATAAGGTGGGAGAAGTCTGCTGTTGATGGTGATGCCCTGAAATCATGAGGAAATGCTGATGGCCATGTAAATCTGTATACGCAAAAGGGTGAATTATTTTTCAATAAACCAATTGGAAGAACTAGGCAGAGATGTGTTCTCACTTTCTTGGTAGGGTGGGGTGTGCTTGTGTGTAAAGGGCTGATATTTATTACGGTTGGGTGTAGAGAGTGATTGTCTTTGAAAGTGGAAGGCAGCTTGGGTGAAAGTGATCATGAAATGGTAGAGTTCATGATTCTAAGGAATGGTAGGAGGGAGAACAGCATAATAAAGACAATGGATTTCAAGAAGGCAAACTTTAGCAGGGAGTTGGTAGGTAAAATCCCATGGGAAGCAAGTCTAAGGGGAAAAACAATAGAAGACCGTTGGCAGTTTTTCAAAGAGACATTATTAAGGGCACAAGAGCAAACTATCCCACTGCGTAGGAATGATAGGAAGTATGGCAAGAGACCACCTTGGCTTAACCTGGAGATCTTGAGTGATCTAAAACTCAAAAAAAGAGTCCTACAAAAAGTGGAAACTCGGTCAAATTACAAAGGATCAATATAAACAAATAACACAAGTATGTAGGGACAAAATTAGAAAGGCCAAGGCACAAAACGAGATCAAACTAGCTAGGGACATAAAGGATAATAAGAAAACATTCTACAAATACATTAGAAGCAAGAGGAAGACCAAGGACGGAGAAGGCCCGTTAGTCAATGAGGGGGGGAAGACAATAACAGAAAATGTGGAAATGGCAGAGGTGCTTAATTACTCTTGTTTTGGTTTTCACCAAGAAGGTTGGTGGCGATTGGACATCTAACATAGTGAATGCCAGTGAAAATGAGATAGGATCAGAGTCTAAAATAGGGAAAGAAGAAGTCAAATTACTTAGATAAGTTAGATATCTTCAAATCACCAGGGCCTGATGAAATGCATCCTAGAATACTCAAGATGCTGACTGAGAAGATATCTGAGCCATTAGCGATTATCTTTGGAAAGTCATGGAAGACAGGAGACATTCCAGAAGACTGGAAAAGGGCAAATATAGTGCCCGTCTATAAAAAGGGAAATAAGGACAACCCGGGGAATTACAGACCAATCAGCTTAATTTCTGTACCTGGAAAGATAATGGAGCAAATAATTAAGCAATCAATTTGCAAACACCTAGAAGATAATGAGGTGATAAGTAACAGCATGGATTTGTCAAGAACAAATTGTGTCAAACCAACCTGATAGCTTTCTTTCACAGGGTAACAAGCCTTGTAGATAGGGGGGGAAGTGGTAGATGTGGTATATGTTGATTTTAGTAAGGCTTTTGATACTGTCTTGCATGATCGTCTCATAAACAAACTAGGGAAATACAACCTAGATGGAGCTACTATAAGGTAGGTGCATAACTGGTTGGAAAATTGTTCCTAGAGAGTAGTTATCAGTGGTTTACACTCCTGCTGGAAGGGCATAACAAGTGGGGTCCCAGAGGGATCGGTTCTTGGTCTGGTTCTGTTCAATATCTTCATCAGCGATGTAGATAATGGCATAGAGAGCACACTTATAAAGTTTGCGGACGATACCAAGCTAGGAGGGGTTGCAAGTGCTTTGGAGGATAGGAGTAAAATTCAAAATGATCTGGACAAACTGGAGAAATGGTCTGAAGTAAACAGGATGAAATTCAATAAGGACAAATGCAAAGTACTCCACTTAGGTAGGAACGATCAGTTGCACACATACAAAATGGGAAATGACTGCCTAGGAAGGAGTACTGCGGAAAGGGATCTAGGGGTCATAGTGGATCATGGATCACAAGCTAAATATGAGTCAACAGTATAACACTGTTGCAAAAAAACCAAACATTATTCTGGGATGTATTAGCAGGACTATTGTAAGCAAGACATGAGAAGTAATTCTTCCGCTCTACTCCGTGTTGATTAAGCTTCAACTTGAGTATTGTATCCAGTTCTGGGCGCCACAATTCAGGAAAGAAGAGGACAAATTGGAGAAAGTCCAGAGACGAGAAATAAAAATGATTAAAGATCTAGAAAACATGATCTATGCGGGATGGAAGATTGAAAGAACTGGATTTGTTGAGTCTGGAGACGAGAAGACTGAGAGGGGACATAACAGTTTTCAAGTACATAAAAGGTTGTTAAAAGGAGGAGGGAGAAAAATTGTTGTTCTTAATCTCTGAGGATAGGACAAGAAGCAATGGGCTTAAATTGCAGCAAGGGCAGTTTAGGTTAGATACTAGGAAAAACTTCCTAACTGTCAGAGTGGTTAAGCACTGGAATAAATTGCCTAGAGAGGTTGTTGAATCTGCATCATTGGGGATTTTTAAGAGCAAGTTGGACAAACACCTGTCAGGGATGGTCTAGATAATACTTAGTCCTGCCTGGAGTGCAGAGGACTGGACTAGATGAGCCCTCAAGGTCCCTTCCAGTCCTATGATTCTAATACCAGTTTGGGAGACTTCATTATTTCACTTACCTAAATTCTCCTTGTAGTTTCAATTACATGCTGTATTCTTCCTCACTTTCCATCCCAAACGTTGCAGTGTTCTGTGCAGTGTTAAACGGCTGCTACATCCTACCAGAGGTGGCAGCACTTCAGTGCTGGGTCAAATGACCCTCAGATAAATGAGGTTATAAAGTGGTTTGGGATCCTCCTGGATGAAAGTTGCTACAGCAATATTGAAGTGCTGACAATTTTATCATATTGAAAACTCCTCAGGTACCTCTCAGTGAACTTCATTTCTTGTGTCTCTCTGGCAATGTTCCCTGTTGCCATAGTGATGGTTATTCCTTTAAATAGGTCTGAGTCAAGAACAATATTGTGGTTCCTTCTCTGTTGTGGTTTAGTTAAAAATAACCTTCCTCAAGTCCTTGGCATCAATCTCTGCTGTATCTGTTGAGTGGGACATTCCAGTCAAACTCTCTAATTAGCCCATTCCTCTACCCAGTTAATGGACTTGCCCCCGCCACAGTCTCTACATTATCGCAGCAGAGATTTTTGACCCTGGACCTTCATCATTGGTAAATATTGTAGAATCTCAGCCAGGTGAGCTAAAATGGACCATGCTGAGCTGTCCTCAGCTGGACACTGCGCTTTGTAGTAATGGTCTAGAATGCTGCAGAGCTTGGGGCCAATACCAACACTGTGCCTTTCCATTTGTGAATTAGATTTGGTTACCAAAAGGTTTTGGTTATCCTCAAGCCTTTCATGAAGGATAAATGTAGAAGGTGAAGAACTGTTGTAATGGTAGCAAGAGCCTATGGGGCTCGGCCTCCATATTATACAATATGTAATTAGGAGAGTCTCTTGCTGGGTTCATGCACCCCATGCAGAATATGCACGCCTGCACATGAAGGTATTCCAAGCCATTGGACAGCAGGGGCAACAGAAGGAAAATATATATTTGAAAAAAAATACTTCTCCCCTTCCCCAGCTTCTGGGTTTTAAGTGGTTTGTTAAATATCCACCCTTTGCTAAGTGTGAGCAGATTTTGAGCTTTGCAGTGGGTTGGTTTCATCTTGGAAGTATAATTGGTAACAGACGCTGGGTATTGTCTAGTGTAATTAAATTGTTTATAACATTTACACATATTACCAGTTTACCAGGAATGGAGATGGACAAAAATGCACAGAGGTATGGCCCTTCGTTTTCAGTTTTTATTTTATTTATTTTTTCCTGGGAATTTATCAGTGTTTATTACCACCACAACAAAAATAGATGAAAATCAGTGCCAAAAATATTAATGATTTTTCTGGGTAAATATCAGGGTTTATTTTGGTGAACAGAAAGCCAGAGGAAAAAAGTATTCAGTAGATTAATGCTTTGAATTCTGTTCATCCGTTTGCTGCAGAACTAAAACAGAACTAAAAGCACAATGCCACCTCTGAGTTTAAGAAAACAATACATCTCTAATCCCCAAATAAAACTTTTTCATTTGAATAAACAGTTTACTGCTGTAGACTTAGAACTATTAGCCTACAAATATTTACATTTTATAATTGGGCCACGCCATTTCCAGCACATACACTCAACTCCATCCTTTTCTCCTGTTTCTGTTTTTTTTTCTTTTTAAACTTTTGACTATTTCCCAGTGGTCTGAAATGTACTCGGATACAGATTTTCGTTTTATTCCCATTTTAGTGTGTCAAATCTTTAAACCGTCATCTGCTAACAGCTTGAAATGTGTACGGGGTGGGCATGAGATTCATCACTACGCTCAGAAGTGCACACACTTCAGAGCTTGCATGCCTGCTTGTTTATTGAGTGCATCTTTTAGACTAATACATAGCCTTACTTCAACAGGCAGCTTTGCATATACACACAGACTAATGTATTATTGTAATACATATTTCATGCAATGTATTATTTTTTCTTAATAAAACAAGTTATTTTTATATATTTGAATGATACAAAAGTAGGGTGAAAATCAGAAAAATCTGAATAATACTTTTTGTAAAAACCTAGGAATTTTTCAGTAAAAATCGGTTTAAACTGAAAACGAAGGGGCTTACACACAGGCAATTTCATTTGCAAAATAAAACCAGTTAAACCAGGTTTATGACTACTTAGCATTACTGTGATGGAGTGTCACTGTCAAACAGCTGCTATCTTCCACCCCAGAGAAGGCTGCACTCCAGTGGTAGATGAAGTAATTTCTGTATAACCAGTGTTTACACTGACAGTGTTTCTTTTGTGTTAACGTGAGATCTCATAGCATGGGGCGGGGCACCTATGGGACTATCTCAAGTAGTTCCTTTGGTTATACTCTGGGATCTGAGTTTTGGATGGGACTGGAAATAAGGGTTGTTAAAATACAGTGCTGCCATGATCAGAGTATCATCTCAGTGCTGAAATCAGGATCTTTATGTCCTCCTGTCTGTTGCCATGCTCTGGGACTACTGGATCCAGGGTGGTTCCAAAATGCTTTGGGGGTATTTTACTGCTGAGTCACTGGACCAGTCTGGTGAGGTCTATTAGAACTTCATAAGCATGTCTATTGACTCAGTGGCACATACACACACCTCCCAGTTCATCATATCTGCAAGTTACCATGATTTCCAGAGGACTAGAGATAGAAGCGGCTATATGAGCTGGAGCATCAGTGGGGAAACACTCACTCCATGTCCAATTGATCGCATCAGAGAAAATTATTGTATTTTTATGCCATGGAGAGAGTTTTCTTTTACTTGGCCATAACAACTACAAACTCCAGAGTTGCAGGCTTTTAGAAATATAAACATTTGTATAGTTTGTAAGTTGCTTTGGGATGAAAGGCACTATAAACAGAGACGTGTGAGATGCAGCCTCTCAGCTCTGATTTATTATGCTGCAATCAATAGCTGTCAGAGTTTAGTGCATTTTTTGGGTGGTGCAAGGAAGACTAGTAGGAACTATGAGGTGGTAACTTATTCCTCAAGCTGAACTAGAGCTTGATTAGCTTTCTTTTTATTGGGGTGGAGGATCAAAGTTTCCAACATGGTGTAAAGGGACCATGTGTGCGTCTTGTCAATCTCCAGTGACCATGCATAAGGGAAAAGAGTAGTGTTAGAGATTCCATTGCTGTCACATAACAGGCTCCTGTTTACCAATGTTGATACTGATTCTTTAACACGCTTTGAAGAATAGTTACAAGTGGGATGTAGAGACAAGGGCTCTTTGGTAATGCACCGTGCTGATCAAAGGGCAAAGCGTACTGAAGACTTTTTCACAGCACTCCACCTCTGCCTTCCCCTTCCTCCTCCTCCTGGGTAGCTTGTCTGGATATCAAAGGGCCTATTCCCAGGCCGGACTGGTGAGCTACCACATACGTTAGAGATGGAAAAGATCTAATAGGTCATTTAGTCCATCCTGCTTCTACAACCGGATTGATCCATATAGTTTAAGCAATAAATATTCATCAGCTCAGCCGCCTTTACTGTACCACTGCTTGAAGAGTTGGAATGGCCCAACTTTGGCCAGTGAGATGATCCAGAGAAAGCAGGGGAACTCGGATCCTATTTTCACTGCACTATCTGATATGTACTGATACCCTGTACATGTGGGCTGCCAGGGCTGGATTAACTCTCTCCTGTGGGCCCAGAGCTATTAGATTTTGTGGGGCCCCTGTATACAAGTCTTTTTCCTAATTTAAAACAAAATTCTCACTATTATGGCATCGACGCTATTAACACTATACTAAACTTGCCTTTTAATTAACGTAAAGCATTTCTGTGGTTACATTTCAGTCTTAAAACATGTAGACTATAGTTAAGCTAATTCAAAATAGCCTACTGCTTACCTCAGAACAGCTGTTCTATTAGTTTCTTTCAGGGCGGGAGTTTGGGTGCAGGAGGGGGCTCCAGGCTGGGGCAGAGTATTGGGGTGCAGGAGAGGGTGAGGGGTGCAGGCTCTGGGAGGGAGTTTGGGGTAGGAGAGGATTGTGACTTGGGGCAGGGGGTTGGGGTGCAGGAGGGGGTGTGGGTCTGGGAGGGAGCTTGGGTGCAGGAGGGGATTCTGACCTGGGGGGGGGGGTTGGGATGCAGAAGGGAGTGTGAGGTGCAGGCTCCAGCTGGTTCCCGGCCAATGGGAGCTGCGGGGACAGTGCTGGGGGCAGGGGCAGCACGCAGAGCCGCCTTCACCCTCCCCAGGGGCCGCAGAGATGTGCCAGCAGCTGACCACTTCCTGATGCGGAGTGGGACCACGGCATGCAGGCAGCCTGTCTGAGCCCTGCTGTGCCACTGGACTTTTAGTGGCCCAGAGATCGCCATCGACTGGCAGAAGCTCCAGGATCGACCAGTTGATTGCAATCGACAGGTTTATGACCACTGAATTGTATATAATTATGGATTTATGTTTGTGGGGGGGCCCCTTAGCCCGAGGCACTGGGCTGCAACCCCTAAAGCCCCAGCGTTAATCCGGCCCTATGGGCTGGGACCAATGCATGAGCTGCAGGTCTCTCTAGAAAATGGTAGCAGGTGGTTTAAAAGGAAAACAGTGAGACGAGTAAGAGCTTTGAGGGAGGTGGCTGGGTTTTGCCGGCCTCTCTTCGTAGGAGGCCATGGTACACCCTGGAGCTGAGAGCTCTGTTTCAAGCTTTGATCATGGGGACATCTGTAGCTGCTATGGCTTTACCTTTGTAGATGCTGGGTAGAGAAAACTATTGCTCAGGAGAAATAGTAAACCTAGGAAAAAGAAATAAGGAGAGTGTATTATAAATATATGGCAGAAAAAGCAAAAGCTAATCTATCGAAGATGGCTTGTTCTTGTAACCATGATAATAGGCCAAACAGATGAGCCTTCCCCCCCGCCCCCCGCATTGTTTTCAGGACAGGTATTTTTCTAAGGGTGGAACAAGGATTTATTTTCTGATCTCTAGATGAAAAAATGTTAAGGGTGCACAGTTAAAAAGTCATGAGATGTCCTGAGCCACTTTGCACATTCTGTACAGTGCTCAGTTTATGTTTTATTACATAAACAGCAATACATAAGCAACACATTCAAGCAGAAAAGCAGGATGTGGACAAAGCATAGCATATATGTGGACATGGTTCACTCAGTGTTGCTGTTAAACTTTCTTGACTTTGGGTGAGTTAATTGCATTTCTTGACTTTGGGTGAGTTAATTGCACAATTTTACCCTTTGCATTAAGGAGGGTGCATTTAATTTCCTTGGTTCATTTTACATGTCTGTGCTTATTTATTTAATGTATTTATTTTGGTTTTTACTCTCCTATAGCATGTACTCTTAGCTCTAGGCACACCTTGACAGGCTGCAAGAATAAAATCATACAAACAGACAACTCCAGGAATGCCTCTTCATCCAGTTATTAATAACAGTGCTTAAAGTGGTCCATAAAAAGTGGGGTGTCTATTATAATCTTGGAGGAGCAGCTTTGGTAAGGTAGTGCTTAAAGTGCACTCCTGAAAGACCCAGCTCAACTTTTATTTTTTTCCCTCTGGGTCTGTCACCCCTTGTGTGCCACCACAAACCCTTCCCCCCTGCTGACACACTTTAAGCACTGATTAGTAGCATAAATCTTAACCTTGTAACATTTAAATGGACCCACTTAAGCCCTGGAGTTCAGACTTCACTGGGATGAACAAGTTCTAGACTCTAGAGGCAGACAAGTTCCTTCCTTCACAACTGCTGCTGTTAGGTTGGAGACCTTTTCTACAAGGCTGAGTTAACAGTTCAGCAGTGCCCTCAATGTATGTTGTGATGACAGTAACTTGACAAAAGAAAAAGAGAGAAATTTCTTTGAACTGGAGTAAAGTAATTTTGGTCCAGTGTAAAACCAATATTATAGGAACAGTTATCATATAAGCCACCAGCTGACTGCGATGATATTTGCTGGATACATTTTAAGCAATACATGGAACTAATAAGTTTTGTACTTTGCAATTCTCTTTGTGCATGCGAAGAGACTGATCCTTATAAGGCGGAAAAGCTCGTGTCCCACTTCTGAAGATTGGAATGTTGACACGGCAGGGATTGCTTCATACGAGCCGCTTATCTATCAGATTCATGATAAAAGTGAAGAATTTCATGTGCTGTGGAAAGAATTTCTCTCTTGTCTAAAGGAAGCCAGAGATGTGCAAGTAAGAGTTACGATGCATGAGATGGCTAGATGTGGGGAGCCAGGGCTGCAGAAGTCCAGGAAATTGCTTTGTAATGTGGCCATTGGTTGTCCATACCTTGTGTTATTCACGTGTATGGTTCTATATAATTGTACTGAAATCAATACAATGTACATTTAAAAACTGTATGAATGCTTGGCATTTATAGACTATAGAAGAATGCAGCAAAAATTCTTTAGAGACCCTACCCTTATGGTATTTCTGGTCTTGATCACATACACAATTTTGACCTGTCTTTGACATTCAATTGAGTTTTGAAGGGGTAGGATTTTGCTGTGTGCGTTTCAGTGAGTTATTTGCAATTTCCCTCATACAAGTTTTTCCTGAGAGCAGCAGTTCCTGTGCCTATTAAAACAGGGAGAGAGAATATGCAGTGAAATCTAAAGGGCTTCATGTGTCTGAGCAGACACCCACACAGTTTGCTCAGTCACTAATACCTTTATTTTAAAAGAACATGTTTCCCCTGCAAACCAAGGAACGATGCCAGTCCTCAGCGTTAACTCTGTCCTTGCTGAGTTTTAAACACCAGCTGTTGCTCTTGTAGCCTCCTTTTTCAAAGTGTGGCTAGACATATTCTGTACAGTTGGGAAAAGTGTATTTTGTCCCATCACCTAACACAGGCACCTGGAATGATTTCCCTCAAACATTCTCAAAACATCACCTTCCGCCAGAGACTGACTGT
Source organism: Mauremys mutica (assembly GCF_020497125.1). Lineage (NCBI taxonomy): Eukaryota > Metazoa > Chordata > Testudines > Geoemydidae > Mauremys > Mauremys mutica. The sequence continues at coordinate 68,185,038 of NC_059075.1, forward strand.
GACAGATATGGGGAGGCAGGGGGCCGATAGCAGCCCTGCAGTGGACATAGTGAGGGGTGGATTTATATCTCCACCCCCACACTATCTTCTGGAGGAGAGCGTGGGACCCACTATGTTCTGCATGCAGGGGGAGGGAGGGGAAGAGGCAGAGACCAGAGTGCGACCTAGAGGGACTTGAGCAGCTACTGTGGCGCACAATATCGGACTGGCCTCTGGGGAGCAGGTAGGACTCTCTGGCCTAGCCTGGTCCTGCCTTCCAGCCACCACAGGTCCCCAGTGGGAGGGGCAGAAGCACATGCACCAGCCCCCAGGGTGGGATGGGAGATGAAACAGGGCACCAGCATCTAGCATAAGGTAGGGGGCATCGGTGCCCAGGGCCGGGCATCAGGAGCCGGCTCTCTGACCCTAAGTCTCAGTAGCTCCCTTCGCTCCCCCTCCTATCCCTCTGCCCCCGCCCCCATTCACAGGGAGCTTCCGCCCCCGCCCCCCCCCCCCCAACCATGGGCAATTTCAGCTCCCAGGGTGAATGTTTCAGAACAATCTGAGAACATAAAAACCCAGATAATTGTCAAGAGGCACCTTCCTGTCTCCCTACCCAAGGGGGATGATGGGTGTGGCTCCTTCCCTTTCTCACTCCCTGGGAGGACATAGGAATTTCGCCTTCTTTTTTCTCCTGAGGTGGAGGTCGGAGGGGATTCTCACCTACAGGTCCCAGCTCTCTCTCCCAGCTTGGCCCCCAGTGCCTCTGGTTACTGAAATCCTCCTTATCCCTCTCCCTCACTTCATTTTTGCCTCTCCGTCTCTGCAACTCCTTTCTGACTGGTGCCCCCTTTCTATCTGTCCCCTCCTTCCTACCCCCAGCTGTCTGTGCTTTCCCTCCGTAGCATGCAGGGGGACGCCAGGGCAGTTTATTCTCCTGCTGTGCAGCTCCCAGCCAGCATCTTGCTGCTGGGCAGAGGGAGCAGGAGGCTACAGGCTGGCTGGCTGCCTGCCACCCTCCCCATCTAATTAGTGCTGAGATGCAGTCAGCAGGCAGGGGGTGAGACGCGCTGGTCTATTAAACAATCTATGAGGCCGGTGTGAGATGCTGAGGCTTTGCTGTGTCACACCCAGGAGCAGCCCTCAGGCTCTTTAGCCTTTGGTCTCACGCCAGCGTAAGCAGCATTGCCAACCCCAGGCATTCACAAAACTTGAGTCCAGCCCTGAGACATCATGAAGATTTAAAAAAAAAAAATTCATTCTGGTTTCTTTATATTTGTCCATATGAGCCTTTAGGGAGCAGTCAGACCACGTTTTCAAGTTTTTTGCCACAGCCATGAGGGCTAGCAACTTCTTTTTAAAATGAAAGTTGAGATTCTCACATAATCCCAGGGTTCCAGGAGCTGGGGCTTTCTAAAAAAAACCTACCAGATACCACGAAACTCGCAATAAATTCACAAGAGTTGGTCACACTGAATACGTCCCTCCTCTTTCTTCTTCTTCAGTTTCAGCCCCGCCTTCACCCTGCCATCTGTCCCAGCCTTTCCATTGGTGTCTGAGTTTCACAGAAACTCCTGCTCCCTCCACAGCCTTAATGGCAGGAGGCCAAATTATTCTTTCTTTCTATTGCTGGGGTTGCAGATACCAAAGATGGGGTTAAAAACCCAGAGCAGCCTTTGACCAAAACAAGGCAGTTGGCAGGTAGGGACTGTAATCGTGACAACTCTCTTAAGCAAAGCAGGGTCAGACCTGTGGTTGCCAATTTTCTATTTGCAGAAAACCAAACACCCATGACCTGCCCTTTTTCTGAGGCGCCGCCCCCGCTCACTCCATCCCTCCTCCCTCCGTCACTCTCTCGCCCGTCACCCCCCCCCACTCATTTGCTCATTTTCACTGGGTTGGGGCAGGGGTTTGAGGTGCAAGAGGGGATGAGGGCTCTGGCTTGGGGTGCGGGTTCTGGGGTGGGGCCAGGGATGAGGGGTTTGGGATGCAGAAGAGGGTTCCGGGCTGGGGCCAAAAGGTTTGGAGTGCAGGAGGGAACTTAGGGCTGGGGCAGGGGGTTGGGGCACAGGACGGGGTTTAGGGTGTGGGCTCCAGGCGGCGCTCACCTCAGGCGGCTCCTGGGAAGCAGTGACATGTTCCTCTGGCTCCTAGGCGGAGGGGAACCCAGGCACCTCCGTGTGCTGCCCCTGCCTGCAGGCGTTGCCACCACAGCTCCCATTGGCCACAGTTCCTGGCACTCGGGGCGGGGGCAGTGCGTGGAGTCCTCGTGGCCGCCCCTGCGCCTAGGAGTCAGAGGAAGATGCTGGAAGCTTCCTGGGAGCCATGCAGGCACCCTGCCTGCCCTGCTGGGGGAGGCCAACCAAACTTCTAATGGCCTGGTCAGCAATGCTGACCAGAGCCACCAGGGTCCCTTTTTCACCGGGCATTCCAGTCGAAAACTGGATGCCTGGCAACCCTAGCAGTTCTCCATTTGTAAAATGCAGATAATAATGCTGCCTTTGTTTTATCTATATAGATTGTAAGCTCTTTGATGCAGGAACTGTCTTGTGCTATGTGTTTATACAGCACCTAGCACCAGGGGGACCTGATTTTGATTGGGGCCTTTATGAGCTATTGTAATATAAAGACATGCTGAGCACCCACAACTCTCAAGTCAGTGGGAATCTGTAAGTCAATGGGAGTTGCAGCCCCTCTCATGGCCAGAACCTTGCTGGGCTTTCCTATAATGTTATGTTCTTAGTATATTCACAGTAATTAGATCAAAAATACAAATATTCTTGCAGGAAGTTTGGAACTTAGAACTTCTTTATTTCTTAGAATTCAGAATGATAAAACATAAAATCCCAAAAACAGAGAGAGACAAAACAGAATGCTCCCTAATGGAGTGAGGCACAAATCACCTCACATTGCATTAAGCTGGCTCATTTCAGACTGGCTGACTGCTGCATGTTTTGCTACAGAGCGCTGTAGCCTGCAAGTGGGACCCAGAAATCCCCCCACTCTTAGAACGATAGCGTGCAATTCCACATATAACAACCCATCATCTCTAATAACAGATTACCTGGGACAAGTACTCTCTTACAATCTTTGGAGGGGGAACTTTATTACAAATTTGGTAATTACATTCTTCCTCTCTAAATTCTTCCTGCAGTTTTCAACTAGACTCCGTCCTCTTCACTTTCTGTGTTAGCCTGTTAGGTAGCGTAGCTGGGTACTTTTAAACAGTGGCCATGTTCCAGCCCACAAGTGAGCTCATTGCAATGTAGGGTGCAGAGATTCCTGTGTACATATTGTGATAGACCCAGGCCAGTTGGGTACAGCAGAATAGCAGAAGGCAGATATACTGGCTACTGGATTAACAGTTTTCTGTTCCCTGACTGACCAGAGCAGGGGCTGCTCCAGGCTAATGAGAACACCTGACTCTAATTAAGCTGTAAAGAGTCAGGTGAGGCCATTCAGTTAATGTGACCACCTGACTCTAATTAAGGCCCTGCTGATACTATAAAAAGGGCTCACTCCAGTCAGGCAGGGGGTCAGGGAGCCAGAGGAGAGGAAGTGTGGCTGAAGGGCTGGTTACTGAAGACACCCTAAAACATGGTTAAAGGAGCCCTAAGGTAAGGGTGAAGAAGGGAGAAGCAGGAGAGCTGTGGGAAAGTGGCCCAGGGAAATGTAGCAACTCTGGCAGTGAAAGGTTGGCTGCCAACAACTGCTACCATTAGGGTCCCTGGGCTGGAACCCAGAGTAGAAGGTGAGCCTGGGTTCCCCCCAACCCACCACTACAGGAACAGCTCCTGGAAGGGGAAGTCAGGTCCCTGTCAGGACAGGAGGCTGAACAGAAACTGTGGGTGTTCTCTCACCAACCTCCTTGCAGGCCTATGATGAAAAGGGCTTAGTAGACTGTAACCCTGGCCCTAGAGAGAGAAGGGCTACGTGGAGGGTCACAGTGAGCCACTGAGGCTAGCATAAACTGCCTAGAAGCGCAGGAGCAAGGTCAGAACTCTGCCACTATATATATATATATATAGAGAGAGAGAGAGAGAGTAATTTGGGATCCTTCAGAATGACAGGTATTATAGATATTTAAGCTATTAGATATTTTTACTAAACACCATTTAAACTGAATTTAAGACAATGGGTTCAATAAAATGGTCTCCTGACTCCTAGTCTAATACTTTTAATCATAGCATCAGTCATTCTTTCTAAAGATCAGGCCCTCTGAGAACAAAACCTGATGACTGTTTGCAAATTACCTTGACCCCAAGGCCATTCAGTGTTTTGTTTTGATTTGATTTTCAGCTTGTTTCAGTGACAGCTGGGTCTGAAATTTTTGGAGGAAAGGATAAAATTGATGAGGAACATTGCTGCAGGATTACAACTTCCTCCCTTCCCCTGCTTAAAGGAAGTGAGAAATCTGAAAGAATCTTTCCGAGGCATATCTCCCAGGTGGGTGACCCACAATAAACTCCAAAGGCCAAAGTCCTGTACTAACTGCATGTGCAGCAATCGCTTCTGTTATCAGTGAAGTTCAGCCACCTCTAGTAGCTCCCTGCACAACAACACTGCATACGTTTAGGGAAGCAAGTGAAGCATTCAGCTTCCCATAGACACTACGGAAGGAAGTTAGAAAGACAATTCTGTGAGTCTGAATTAGGCCATGGCACTGGGGCTAAGCTCCCTACACTGTTAAAAATTTTCATGGGATCCTCAGTGGTGAGGACAAGGGGCCAGGACTTTTGTTGTACACATTTCACCTGCAAGATGGTAAAGAGTCCCTGAACACCAAGCTGTGGTATGATTCAGTACTGACCTAGAGGTAGGGTCGACAACTTTTTAATCAAACACCCTTGTCCTGCCCCTTTCCTGAGGCCATGTCCCACCCCACTCACTCCATCCCCCTTCCCTCTGTTGCTTGCTCATTTTCACCAGGCTGGGGCAGTGGGTTGGGGTGCAGGAGGGGGTGAGGGTTCTGGGGTGGGGCCGGGGATGAGGGATGCAGGAGAGAGCTGGGGGATAGGGCTGAGGGGTTCAGAGTGCAGGAGGGGGCTCTGGGCTGGGGCAGGGGATTGGGGTGCAGGGGCATCAGGGCTCTGGCTGGGGGTGCAGGCTCTGGGGTAGGGCCAGGGATGAAGAGTTCAGAGTGCAGGATGGGAGCTCCCGGAGCTGTGGAGGCAGCACTCAGGGCCCCAGGGCAGCGTGTGGAGCCCCCCGGCCATCCCTCCGCTTAGGGGTCACAGGGACATGCCACCCACTTCCAGGGAGCTGCACAGAGCCAGGCAGGGAGCCTGCCAGCCCTGCACCAACCAGACTTTTAATACACCAGCATGTTCCGATCAAAAACCAGACACCTGGCAACCTACATAGAGGGAAGAGCTCCCCACTACTGAACTGTACCACTAACAACATTTCCAGAAGTGCTCTATGGCAAATACTGACTAGGTCTGAGTTAACTGAACTGAGGGCAGAATTTGGGCCTGTAACTGGAACTTATTTAGCAATTATGTTGTTGATGCAGGAAACAAAATAGAACCCATCTGCAGTGGCTTGGCAGCACTAGTGTGATTAAAATATAGTTAAAACTTACCCCAGCCATTACAGACAGCAGATAGCAGTCATATTCACACAGGGAGCAAAGGTGCCATTTGAACACAGGCACTTTTCTGACCATAAAGGCACTTTAAAAGGTTAACAAGCTTTCCTCTTTGCTTGCAGAAAAAATATGCCATGAACCGTAATGGATACTAAACATAAACAAAACTAGGGACATATTGAAAGTCCTTTTTGCTTTTTAAATCCAGGATTTGAGCTTTTCAAGAAAACTGAAGCAAAGTTAATAAAAGAATGAGGGTTTTACCTTCAGAGCTCCTAACTAGCAGGTCACTCCACGTGTGCTAATCAGTTGGGTCCTGCCTCCCACCAGCCCATGCAGCAATACCTCCTCTTTGTCTCCAGCACTCCCCTGTGGGGGCTAATACCTTTGTCAAGCCTTTCCTGCCCTTGCTCCTCAGAGAGCGAGAGATGCTATATGGTAAGCCTCATTCATGTGGGTGGAAAGTGTAGGGCAAACATTTACCTTACCCACTGAGGGAGAAATGGGAGGAACAGACACCCAGCCACCTGACAGACAGACGGGCTTCCCCTTAAATCAGGGATTCCATCAAAGGCTTATCTGAAGCTAAAAATGCCCCCTGGAGGCCAGGTCCCCAGAACAAACTTGAATTGCAACATCCCCTTCCCTCCCCTGCAGGATCCTTTGGAAGGAAAGGTGCTGTATAAGAGTATTATTTACATGCTCTGCTAAGGGCTGTTCTCAAAAACCACCTGGCAGCAGAGCAATGGCAGAACTGAGGCCAGCTAACAATCCCTTGGTTTAAAAGGATGGAGGCAGGGCTCTCTCAGCAGAGGGCCCATGTTTTTAATTCACTCCCATCATTGATCTGGCAGAACCAGAATCTGTTAGGCCTTGTACAGCTCTGGAAAGCTCATCTCTTTTACCTGAGACTGGGGAAGAAGATTTGGGAAGTCGGACTGATTTCTAGAATAGATCTATGTAGCGTGCAATAGATTCTGTATGCACTCCCTGAAACATGTTGAATAGGGTTCATTTTATAAATATAAATGCTAAGGTATGAAAAAGGTAAGTGAACAGTTCAGAAAAACAGGCAGTGAGAGAGGGTGCTGATATAATTCCAGTGGGAGTTGAAGGTGCCTGTGCTGTTTCTTTATTATGGGGACAAATAAAAGGCAGGCTAGCTCTTGTTCCTATTAAAGTCTGTGGTGGTTTTGCCATTAACTTCAGCAGGCATTGGATTGGGCCCAGACTCTTCTTTTAATTGCTCTTTTTAAATTACCATTATTATTGGGTTTTTCCTCAGTGAAGGCTTTCATTAGAGTTGAATGCAAAGGCTGTGATGCACATAGATGTCACTCCCGTGCAGTGCCCGAGGGATAGGATGCGACTGTGCTGCAAAAGCAGATCTCAAAGCAAAACACCGAAGGAGGAATTCACCCCTCCACTGCAGCCACTTTGCACCAGCTAAGCCAAAGGGCTGTGTGGCCACCCTGGTGAATTCCCCTTGGGGAAACAGAGACCCTCAGCAGGCACAGAGCCGGCTCTGCAGGGGGGTGATGCAAGGCAAGCAGGGGCATGGCTTGAGACCTCCTCCCTCACAGTGGCCCATAGAGGCCACTGCAACAGGTCTGTAGGTTATGGCAGCCCTCTCAACTGGTCAAGGCTGTCCTGGGGTCCAAATTAGCCCTCAGAAGCCCTTGCCTACGTGAGATGTAATTTTACCTTCCTGTTCTGGTGTAGAGATGAATTTGCCTTTTTTGCTTCCCATGTGCTGTTTGAAAGACCCACACAAACAATGGGAAAATTGGGGTGGAGTGTGACAGGGACTGTGAGGGAGACAGAGTCAGCTCCCTGCCTTGCAAGTTCCGACCCCTTCCCCCACCCCTCTCTCATTCACTACATGCAAATAGTCCTCTTTGGTTTTTTTTCCTCACAGACCAGATAAGCAGCTGCTCTGAAACGGACCCGCCCCCCCACGCCGTGCTGCTTCTCTCCTCAAGCAAACATTCCAAAGGGATCCCCCTGCCTGCCTCTGCTCGAGCAGACAGTAGCTGTTTGTTTTTTAGATAAGCAGCTCCAGGAGCCCCAAGTTCACAACAAAACAAAGAGAGGCATCACAACAAAACAAAGTGTTATCTTTACTTAAAAAGCATTATGGGAAGGTTCCGGAGGTTAGTTACAGCGTAGTAAGATTAATCACTGTTTACACTGGCACCCCAGCGCTGCAGCACCAGCGCTATACTCTTTATTCCTCTCGTCGAAGTGGAGTACAAACAGCGCTGTAGCCAGGGAGATACAGCGCTGTATGTGCCTTGCCAGTGTGCATGGGAGTGAGTTGCAGCGCTGTAAAGCCACCACCAGCGCTGTAACTCTCAATTGTAGCCAAGCCCAGGGAGAGTGTGTGTGGAGGGGAGGGGACTTGTTCTCTAATCTTCAGCTATAGTGATCTCAGGTATGACAAGTAACAGCAGGTACAAGATGTATGGACAGACATACAATTTGTGTCCCAGTCTAGTATGATTTCTTTGAGTTAATGGTGTCCCTTTAAGGCTGCTTTTGTTGCTCTTTTAAGAGAAAAAGGTTAGGGGTTTTGTCTGTGTAGTTCCATGAGACCCACACAGACTATCCCAGGGGCTTCTTGGATCCCCGACCAAGCCCCTGCTCAGAGAGTGTGTGCATTATGGTGTCACAAAGGGGGTATTCACTAGGTTATCCACATTTATTAGCAGATGCCTTCTGAGCATGCTACAAAATATGTCAATTGCCTAGACGTTTTTAATTTTTAATTTTAATTTTCCACATTGAACCAAGCAAGGCGCTAGTCCTCAGTAAGCAGTATGCCTGTGCAAGTTTCACAGTTCAAACAGGAATCTTGTTTAAAGCAACAACAGCAAAAATGTGTGATCTTCTATAGTATGAACTGTGTATTTTTTTCATACTACCCCATAACTCAAGAATTGAGACAATAGGAATTTAGCTCAAGCTTAAACAAACAAACAACTTGGAGTAAAGACCAAGCATGGAAAATTTTAGTCCCGATGAAGAATGTTTCAAACAGTTATGAGCATGTGAAAATGGGGGATAATAATGGAAAGTGTTTCACAACCTTAACTATAGCATCTGCTGAGAGTGAAAGAATAAAAAGCAGTCTTAGAAGGGTGTCATAAGGTCATGATTTAACCATTCCCAACTAGAGCCCTTAGTCAGCAGTGCACAATCGCTGTAGCTAAGAGGGCTGAATTAGAATCTCACTAGGAGGCAACTTGTGCACTGGCAATTAGCACATATATTCACCTAGGGTTTTAATCAGCAATAAATATAGAGCACTAAGTACACACAGAACTTAAGGAAACATATGGGAAGATTAAAATATACTTTGTGGGCTGTAGGTGGAAGTCTATCAATGAGAAGACTAGCACTGCTTCCCTGAAAGCAAGTTGTTGATTTGAGCTTTGAGCAGAGGATTGGACCAGATGACCTCCTGAGGTCTCTTCCAACCCTTATCTTCTATGATTTCTTGCTCCACCCCTGAGTTGGTCACACGCATTCTAGAATGCAGGTCAGAGTGTGTTAGGCAATCACAATGTTTTCATTTGTTTCGATTCAGGATAGAAAAGGACTGTTCACAAATAAAAAATACTTCCAATTAGGCTTTCACAAACAGCAGCCCTCTTAAATTTTCTCACGGGGTCCCCCTCTAGAAGTCACTTAACTTACAGATGAGATAGTCAATTTAAGATTAGAAAAAAAAACCCCACACCACAAGGTTTCTTCTTCGATATGGAAGCTGCCCTGGGAAAAGAGAAGTTACTATGAAATAATGTCACCCATTGAAAAGCCTGAGAATCAGCTGAGTTCCTGTGTTGGTTGAACCTCCTGAAACACCATCTGATACGAGACTTTAAAAAAAAAAAAAAAAGTCCAAACCTTCTCATTTCTCTTTCTTCTGTACCAGATTGCAGACGTGCAAGTAGTGATGTCATAACAATGCGATCACATAGCAGGTATTTGACAGTATTCAGATTAGCATTTTTTTAAAAAGTTTTGGTTTTGACAGATCAGCATTTTCTGATGGAAAAAAGTTTAAGTGAAAAATTCCCAACCAGGGAACTCAGATCCCACAGGAACAAGTGCAGTAAAAATGCCTAGAGAGATTAGATGTTAAAGGCAGAAACAAATGATAAGAAAAAAGGACAGTGCATAGACCCAATGGCACATCCTACTGGGAAGTTCATCATCCTTGTGGCAGCCCCTCTCCATCCTCTCTCCGTTTTCTTTGGAAATAAACATTGTACTGACTTGTACAATGATTCTGGAATGTGGGTGCATGCTCAGAATCACGGTTTCCTGGAGGATGAGCTGATCACAAGAGGCACTGGAATTCCACATCACCAAATGGCTGAACTGGAAGCAGAGGGAGAGGAGCCCCAGCTCTCTGGCTTCAGAAATGACCTCCGCTGAGTGTGGACATATGTAGATGTAGATGGTAAGAGTATCTCCTTAGCCCATCCCTGGAAGAAATAGGCAATTAGCATATATATTCACCTAGGGTTTTAATCAGCAATAAATATAGAGCACTAAGTACACACAGAACTTAAGGAAACATATGGGAAGATTAAAATATACTTTGTGGGCTGTAGGTGGAAGTGTATCAATGAGAAGACTAGCACTGCTTCCCTGAAAGCAAGTTGTTGCTTTCCACTATCCAGTGCAAATAGTGGAGTTGCACTGGACATGCCACCATTCTCTCATTCCCACAATGCATAGGGAGCAACCATTGCAAGAGTAAAAGCAAGGATCAAAAACCTTGCCACTTTCACCACACACCTCTCCCTTTCTGGGACCACTCTGCAGTTTGGGCAGAAAAGAGGGTCCCAGTGCACAAACTCAGTAGCCACAACTTCCCTGCCTGGGACAAGGACCCCAGCCACACCCATCACAGCTGCTAAATCTTCCCCCACCATCAACCCCATAACATGTATAGGTCAGATTGGATACCCTTCCTTTCCACACCTCAGATATGCAGGTGATGAAAATCTACCTGGGATACTATCTGTGAATTTCACCAGACTTAGAGCTAGCTCTGTTGTGATGACGGTAATCAAAGCTCATACTTCTGGGGATAAGATGATCACCGTGGTAATCAGGAAGGAAGCCATGGGTCAGAAGGACCTGACATCTGGCACAGCACAACGGAGCGGGGCTGCTCTGCCTTTCTCAGAAGCAGCCAGCATTAGCTGTTCTCACAAGTCAGGAGCAGGATATTGCCCTAGATGGAGCAAGAGTCTGATGAGATATGGCAGTTCCTATGTTCATAAACCTCGCGCAGTTTAGTAGTTTTAGTATGTTAATGTCAATAAAGCAAGTTTGTTCATGCACGGACCAAGCAAGGTTATTTTCTCTTTCTAGAACTGGGTGATCTGCACTTTCTTAAGCCCCCCCCGCCCCGAGCCAGGCTCCTTACTCTGCCCCTCTGTGTATAACAGCCCCCTGATGCCTACTGAGCTCTCCTTGTTCTGGGTTGGGTGTGTGGATCACTTCAAGCTACCCCATCCACAGGAGCAGGTATATTTGCTCATGGCCAGATCTCTTCCCCCGCTTCCTGCTGTAGTGTGAACACAAAGACAGCAGAGCAAGTGGAGAGCAGAATCCTACAAGACATGCTTTAGGAGGGGGAGGAGATTTCATTATCTGTAGAAAGAGGGGGGGCAGGTTATAGATCTGCCACTCGCTAGCCCTAGATTAGAGTCTAAAATGCAGCAGAGCTTTCTTTAGGAAATGGGGAGATGGCAAATGGGCAGTGATTGGATGATTCAACAGAGGCTTTTACAGCCTCCAAGGTGGTAAATCTTTGTGTTTTATTAGAAGAACTCAGAGACGTGGCTCACATTAGGACTCCACCTGAACCTCATTTGGAAGAAGATGGTGAGGAAGCTGGTTGGTACCTATTCTCTGAGGACATATTACGGGTGAAGTGGAAGGAGAGATCCATGCACCTGTGGTGAGTTCCGTAAGGATGCTTGGGGGAAAGAAATGAAATCCCCAGAAGAGGGATTGGGTGGTTTCAGTGATTGGTAACAAGATGCAGAGCCTTTTCCTCTCGAGCACTGGCTCACATGCAGGTGAGGTTTGTAGCGATTGAACATTGTTGCCATTTGAGAGCTGTTTGGTACCTATTCCAGGCCTGCACCTCCCCCCAGCTCTAACAGTGCATTCAGCGTATCTATATTCATGAACATGCACAAAGACCCCATTATACAATGTGGGCAGCAGCCATCCAAGCTTCCTCATGCAGCCCTGCAAATGTGCCCCAGCCTTGGCCTGGAGGGACCACGTCTATGGAGGACAAGGAAGCTCACTCTCAGTGGGCAGTCAGTCCTAGCCTGTGGCTCCTATACCAAATACAGCCAAACCCAGGGCATGGCTCTCACCTCAGAGCCTGAGCAAGTGAAAAAGGTTCCTTCACAGAGTCTCTTTTATCTGCTTGTGGCTGCCTTGCCCAAGCTGATTGAGATAGCTCAGTGGTTTGAGCATTGGCCTGCTAAACCCAGGGTTGTGAGTTCAATCCTTGAGGGGGCCACTTACGGATCTGGGGCAAAAATTGGTCCTGCTAGTGAAGGCAGGAGGCTGGACTTGATGACCTTTCAAGGTCCCTTCCAGTTCTAGGAGTTTGGTATATCTCCAATTAGCTTCTCAGAATCAGCCCCTGCTCCCTGAAACTGCTTCAGTTCTCTTGTAAGGAATCAGCTGCTTAAGGTTTTTTTTGCTGTGCTAGGTATCTCTGGTTGGCCCATATAGCCAGTTGTCCAGTTATGATGCCACAATTTAAGAAGGATGTTGATTAATTGGAGAGGGTTCAGAGAAGAGCCACGAGAATGACTAAAATATTAGAAAATATTCCTTGTACTGAAAGGCTCAAAGAGCTCAATCTATTTAGCTTAACAAAGAAAAGGTTAACGGGTGACTTGATTACAGTCTGTAAGTGTCTACATGAGGAACCAGTTTTTTAATAATGAGCTCTTCGATCTAGCAGAGAAAGGTCTAACATAAGCCAAGGGCTGGAAGTTGAAACTAGGCAAATTCAGACTGGAAATAAAGTGTAAATTTTGTTAACAGTGAAAGTAATTAACCATTGGAACAGTTTCCCATGGGTCCTGGTGGATTCTCCATCACTGGCAATTTTAAAATCAAGATTGGACATTCTTCTAAAAAAGCTCTGCTCTGGGCATTATTGTGGGGAAGTTCTGTGGCCTGTGTTATACAGGAGGTCAGACCAGATGATCACAATGGTCCTTTCTGGCCCTGGAATCTATGAATAGGGTTTTGATCAACTAAAAGTGCGAGCCCTTAACTCCAAACTAGTTGTGTTCTGTAAAGGGGATGGGAGGTTCATTATTCCAGGGGCTGTTGGAAAGATGAATCACATTTTTCAGGAGAGGAGGGTGCAGGGGAGATTGAAGGATTGGTTTCATTTTCCAAAAGGGGAAAAGGACGGGGGGGGGGGTAGGAGGGGGAGGGTTGTGTGGGTTCTGCTTGCAGTTTGTGGGGAGGAAGTATCTTTTATCTATTTAAATAGCACAGGTGCCTGGAGTAGCCAGTTGAATTGGCCCTACATCTTTCCATACCATTCATACCTTTCCCCTGATACCTTTCACCATGCATTCAACTCCTTGTCTAGAACAGCAAGCACAAACCACTCTAAAGTTGGAAACTGGCTGGGGAAGGTGGGGGGGAGACCAAAGGTACAAGCCGGGGCCCAGTTCTGCCCTCAGTTACTCAGGTGCCACTCTGATTGCCGTCAACAGGAGCTGCACCCATGTAAATTAGGAGAGTTAAGTCCCTGAATGTGTGTGACTGACTGGCACAGTGCCAACAATTACAGTTCGGAGGGAGAGAGAAGGAGCCTTGTGAAACTTGTACCAATAGGCTGATGCCTCTTTAAGGGGACTCCAGCGGGTCCCCCTTTTCCCTCCTCATCTAGCTGCATGATGTCACTTTCCCACATCGCCTCAAGTATGCAAGTTTGTCCATATAAGGCAGTCAGGCTTTCACCTTTCCCTGTCCCAGCTCCCTACTGCAGGGGGGTGGGCTGGCCTAGCGGGAGCCAGCCTTACCTTAGATGGCTATGAAAACCTCTGGCCTCTTTGCACTGCATTTTGAAGTTAGCTGCAGCCCCCCAGGCAGCAGTGGGTGGCAGCAAGCGGCTCTGCACATTCCTCCTTAGTGTGTAACGGGAAGGAAAACCCAGAGCCTGGCAGGGAGCAGCCATTCCTGGAATGCATCTCCTTGCAGCCCTGCCTGCTTTGGCTTAAAGGGGAACAGACACCCTTTCTTTGCTCTGGGTTTTCAAATCCCATCTGTCGGCAATGATAGCCTTAGGTGGTGTGGGAACTGTCCTCCCATCTCTGTGTTTGTACAGCACCTAGCACAAAGGGGTTCTGGTCCAGCCATACAGATAATCAATAATAATGCCCATTTTTATAGATAGGGTAAAGTGAGACCTGGAGGATCAAATCCAAACCTGGAGTCAGTGGCAGTGATACGACTGGAGGATTTGCAGTCGTACCCAACTTACATCAGCTCCGAATTTGACCCCAATGGCCCAGTTAATCATTTTCCTGTGGCCCTTTTACCTCAGCTAGGCAGCTGTGAAAGGGTACAGAGCAGATAGGCCTCCCCACAGGCAGTATTCCCCCCACAGGAAACTCCTGTGAGCAGGTGCTGAGCTAGCTCAGCCAGCAGGAGCCCCAGAGCAGGCTGGGCCAGGCAGAGGTGGGGTGTGGGCAGACTAGATAACGCAGGGAGTGATTGGAGAGGATCTGTGCCCTGCTATTCTGCATCCCTGCAAAGGTCCGCAGGAAACAGTACAGAGGGCTGCAAGTTAGCACGCTTCCTTCCCCCGCTCACAGACCTTCTCAAACCTTGCTTTGGGGGGGCCACACTTTTTAACCTCTCTGGACCATGTGTCATTTTATCCATTCCTACAGGCAAGGCCCATGTACTCCGTGGCAAACTGGACCTAACTTCTCCCACACTCTTGCTCGGCAGGCTGAGGACCCTGTGACGATTCCATTTAGATTTACAATGGATGTAAAAAATAAAGTCAGTGCAGTAGCCCCATGTTACTTTTTATATTAAATTCAATTTATTTTATGCTGCCCCCACGTTTTCCAGTATGTCTCAGATTCCTGTATCATCAAGACATAAGTGAGTCATAAATGGTGTCAGGGGAAACTAAAGGTTTTAACAGCTGGGTAGGGGGCAGCTCTGAATTACGGACTCTGGCCATACACCTCTTCCCCTGACAAGCCCCCCTGGGCCAGGCTGCGGGGAGAGCTCCAGCAGCTGTACCACAGGCGGGAAGTCCCCTTAAGAATTTCCTGGGGCCCATTTCCAGACCCTTTAAAGCCTCTTTATGCTGCTCCTTGGTGGAACTGCAAATTGGTCTCGTCAGCTGGATGTTACTGTTAAAACAATTGTTAATAAGTGAACTGCCATCACTAGCACTATATTAAAAGGTAACAGTTTTCAGCGAGATGAACAAGGCAGGTAGCACCACTAAGAGCCAATGTGTTGGGCTCTCCGCGGAGCCTGGAAGATGGTGTGCATCGGTTATGCTTGGTTCTTGTTTGTAAGGCTTCACAATCCTTATATTATGTAACCCACACACCTCCTGGGTCGGGTGTTCTGTCCCTGGCAGTGGCACTGAGACCACTTAGAGAGAGAGAGATTAATGAGTCTGCTCTGCAGCCTTAGCTAAGGGCCAGTGTATATGGCCATAGACTCAGGATCACAGTTCTGAAGCAAGGCCTGAAGCCTCAGCAAATGCCACAGCTGCAGAATTGCAGAACACTCAGGGCTTTCCCCTACGTTGTTTTCTTCATGTGTGGCAGGACTCTGAGAGCAATAAACTCCCAACAGCCACCAAAGAGCCTAACTATTACAAGTTTATTCATGTGTGGCGTGGTTTCTGGATGGTCTTCAGTTTCCCCTTTCCCTCTTTAACTTAAGCCAGTGTCACTGCATACGTCCAGCATGGCTTCCTGCTGGGGACCAGAGTAGCGTGGGGAACTCTGCCCTTAGGCAACAAGCAGGCATAGCAATGGCTGGGTACCACCGCTTCTACTGACAGGTGCTTGCTGTAAATCCTGAAGGCAGCACATGCAGCTGCAGCGATTGAGCCAAGGCAGCTGGAGTGAGATTTCATGACTGTGAGGTACCGAGCGCTCACCTTTTCTGTTGCATCACCTCTCCAATTTGCACAGACCATGGTCTGTGTTTCCTTACTCATACCCCCTCTACTTTAGTACTTTCAAACCAGCTTTTATTGTAGCATCAGAGGAAGCACAAAAAAGCAGCTAAACATTGTACAGAAAACTTGACAGAGGCAAGACACACAATGGAGCAAAGAGATGATGCTCGTGGTTTGAAACCTGCCAACCTCCCACATTGCCTGCAAAATCACAGGTATGTAGCACATGACCAGGGCAAGGAAAATCCCTCCCACAGGACAGGTTTGTAAGGGATCAAACTGCTGTCTGGCTGCCCCCTGCCATGCTGGGGCAAACATGCAGTTCTAGTGATAAATCTGACTCAGGGGTGTTTTTGTTGGGGTTTTTTTTTTGCCACATTTCCCCCTCTGCTTACAGAAGCTATCTGTGTTTTCAGCCAGGGTTTATTCACTTGTAGCTCATCTTCTGATGTAAATGATGTCACCATGCTGCATGTGTCACACCACAAACATTGTTTGGCTGTGGATGGTGCTGCCACAGGCACAGCGTTCTGACTGCCCACTGCAGGCTCAGACAGAAGAGTGGGCGGTAAGGTTGTTGAGGCAGAGACGCTTTGTTCTGTGAATGTACAGCATCTAGCACAGTCACTGGTCCATAACTGAGCTCCTAAGCGTTGCCACAGGACAAACAAGAAGAAGAATGAGCTGGGCAGGGGAATGTGTATCTGAACACAAAATAATAGCAGGGGAACACACACAAAATTACCAGCCAATGGCTTTTTAAATACAGTATTGTTTGCACAGGGAATCCAGAGTTGACCCCCTCTGTCACTCAGGTTATCTGCCACCCAGATTAAGAGAGAGATCCCTACCAACAGGGCCGGCTTTAGGAAGTGCGGGGCCCGATTCAAATAGTTTCGATGGGGCCCCGGCAGGGATGACTCACCCGGCGGCACTCCAAGTCTTCGCTCCCGGTCTTCTGCGGCACTGAAGGACCCGCTGCCAAAATGCCGCCGAAGACCCGAAGTGCCGTCGGGTGAGGAAAAATTAAAAAGGCACCTAAGTTAGGCGCTCTTCTTTAGGGCGCGGGGCCCTCTTAGGCGCGGACGCAGGGCCCGATTTGGGGGAATCGGCCTAAAGCCGGCCCTGCCTACCAAAGGTGAACTCCCAATACAGGAGCCAAAAGAGAGAGTTCGGAGACAGCTCCCTGCCTCCGGGGAGGAGAGAGAGGGGGAGAATACCTTGTCCGGGGCCAGGTGCATGTGAAGGAGTTGGGCCTGTGTGTGGCGCCTAGGCAGTGAGCAGCTGCCAAGTGACATTTGATCCCCTCCCATGAATTAGTGTGAGAACTGAGGGTGATTGAGGGGCAGATTGCACAGCCCCAAAACCACCAGTTCTAATAGATTGAGCCCTGGTCTACAGTACAGAATCCCCTGAGTGAGGCAGTTCCGCCAACCGAACTCCCGGTGTAGACAGCACTATGGCATGGTGCGTGGAGGTGGAGTATGGACAAGCCTTGAGAAGGATTGATGGGTCTGGGCTCCGTTAACTCTACATCAATGAGGCAGACTTAATGGAGCATGGATGATCTGAAGCTGCCCCATGAGTTTCGTTCTGCTTCAGCGGGTGAGTCTGAGTTTGGAGCCAGACCCGATTTATATACCTTGGCACCCTCCATTGCAGTTGTGTCCCCACATGAAAACATTGCATTGTGAGCTGATGACACCATTCCCTCCTGGCTGCACAGCAACGCAGCTTCAGTATGTGGAGACAGAGGTGGGTCAGGCTGTAGGGTGTGCAAGACCAACCTCATGGGGGGACAGAGCCAAAATCCAAAAGCTAGCCCATGCTCACCTGTTCTATGTGCCCTCACAGCTGATCTATTGCTGGGTAGGGTGGCCTGATATCACAAGGGGCAGAAACATGATTAATCCCCTGGGTAACAAGTAAAAATCAAATCTTTTCAAGGGAGATAATGTCCTGTTTGTCCAATGAGTTTGGGGGTGGGCTGCTTGGGTTTAGTCTGAGACAGGTGGGTCTGTTTGTTCTCAGCTTTCTGTGACCTGTCTGTCTGCTGGCCTGGCCTTCACTGATTGTCTGTACATCTCACAGCTGCTGGTTGGATGTCACTGTGACAAATGTCACCACTGAAATAAACAGTTTGTGCTAAGAAAGTGTGGAGATGGGGGTGACTGTGAGGCCCATCTGATAGTCAGAACTAGGAGGAAAGCATCTCACAGCATTTTGAATATTGACCCCTATTCTGACATTGGCTGCATAACAACAGAAAATAGCATCCTCCTTTACATTAGCAAAAGGATTTTATGCAACTTATGTCCAGATAAACATACTGCAGAAATATGGCTGTGAGTTCTGTAATTCCTCCATCTCCGCTATTACTGTACTTTATGTCTAGACAGCAGCTAGGAGCGTGCGTCCCAGCATGGATAGACAGACACACGAACTCTGCTCCAGCTAGCGAACTAAAAATAGCAGTGTGGCTGAGGCAACACAGGTGATGGCTTGGGCTAGCCCCAGAGTACAATCTTACCTGACCTCCTGAGTCAGGTGACTAGCCTGGCTGAGACCCTGTGCTGCTGTGGCTACCCTGCTATTTTTAGCATCGCATATCTGTTGCCCTGCACTGGGATGCACACTCCCAGCTGGTGTGTAGATGTACCCTGAATTATGTCTAACTTCTGAGGCACTAAATCAGGGCCCTGACCTATTATGCTAATTGTGACATGACAAAGTCATGACCCTTTTCACATTGCCAACCTCATTGCCCTGGCCACATTCCCTCCCTAAATTCCCCTTGTCGCTGCATATGCTTTTCTGACCCTGTTGCTGTCACTAACCTGTTGTGTAGCGTTTCTGCATGTTGTTAACCAGCTGCTGCCTTCCATCCCAGAGCTGGCTGTATTTCAGTGGTGGGTGAACTGATGGTTCTATACAGATGTGTATTTACATCTATTCGTACACAAAAAACGTGTATCTGTTAAGGTTGGTCTACACATAATAGATTTAACAGAACCTCAGCAGCAAAACAATGAAAAGTTAAGCCATCTAAGAGCATGTACATTGTGTTCCTCCAGCTAGAGACAGATTTCACTAAGAGCACAACCACCATACACCACAGACCACACGTCGCAGCTTTAACTCTTCCCCCTGTTCCCCCAAGAGATACAAGACTTCCAGCATCCCCTTCCCCAAACTCCTCCTGCTCCCATAAGGGCTAAGGTTCCATTGTGTGGGCTGCAACAAAAAGGGCACTGGAAAGCCCCCAGTTCTCCCCAGCCTGGGATCACCTTGCACATGGCAATCCTGAGCAAGTGTGGTGCCAGCAAAATCAGCTCCTTGCAATTCCCATGTAGGGGATATGGCCAGCGCAGGGCAAACTCTGGCAATCATTGACCAGAGTAAAGTCCCTTGGAGAACATAACCATCTGGGGTATGTTGGTGCAGCCCCATGTGCTGAGGTCGAGGTTGGTGCAGATCAGTCCAGATAATCAGGGATCTTTAACTGGCTCCCTGACATCACCCTTGTGCAAAAACAGATCTTGGCACAGGACAGAATCTGGACCTATGTCCCCAACCACTTTACAGAATTTAATAATACATAGAAGAGAGGGGGTTTATAGTATAAGATTGTATTTCATATGAGAGTTGAAAAGGGACAGAGAGTTGAGGTGAGAGATTCTAACAACTTGCGTGTGTTGTGTTTAGACTCTGTTCATAAGCAAACAATAGTCAGGCTGGATGTAGGTTCTAGCATGATTCTGCTGTGTAGATGGACAGGGCCTAACTCGTTGTGAAGGACAACATGCTGAAATCCATTGCAGTGTGTGAAAAACACCCATAATCTTCTGCCACTGGTACCAACAATTGAGGCAGTATGGGACAGCTGCCCAGATTTTCCAGAGTGCCCTAATGCAAACACAATTGTACAGCCTGATAAGTTTGGACAAACCAGTGATGTTGACACACTATTGTGCAGGGGAAATTGTAACTCTGTGGATGAACTAAAGCTGTAATCATAACAGATGAGCACGTCAGCATGGTTATGTCTGTAGTGTAGATGGGACCAACCAATGTGAGTTTCATAAAGAGGAAGAGGAACCGTGACAGGACACTGGCATAACTATGAAGCAGTGGTTCACTGAGGTCTAGGAGTATGATGAAGAAAGAGACTTCCTCAGTGGAAATAAAGAGTTTAACTACATGCATGGAAAGACATTCCCATGCTATGGCCAGGGTGAAACCCCAATTGCAAAGAGTAGAGGATAGTGTTGTGCTAGAGGTGATGGAGAGGGCTAGTTTTGCAAGCGTCATGCTGAGAAACATAATGCCTGTAAATTAGAGAGAACATCAGAGTCAAGGGAGGGATTTTTAAGAAGGGGTGAGCGTGTCAGATCTCAAAGTTTGATATTTCTCTCACAAACAAAGATCGTCTGTGTCTGAGTGTGGAGGGGGGTGGTGTTTGGGAAGAACATCTCTGTTAAAGACTGAATAACCCCCTACTTTGCCTTCCCCCCACCAGGTTGCCATTGCCATCCTTCCAAGTAGACTTGGCAAAACTTGCCTCTCAAGTCTGTCACAATTGCTCCATAAGCAGCTAGGCGGGTTGCTGCTGAGTGAGGCAGCAGAGTCCATCTAAGGGGCAGAGTCAGGCTGTCTTGGTAACCTCTGCTGGTTCAGAGAGAAACTGGGGGAAAAAAACCTGTCCCAGAATGCTGTTTTAGGATGCTGCACTATTGGAGGCAATATCTGTCAGGTCAGACATAAAAACAAGATCCTGCTCACTAGTCATTAAAGATCTCTCAGTATTTTTACTGGGGTACTGGCCCCAGTAAGATGGTCAAATTCCTATGTGGATAATTACATTCTGCCTCTCTCTAAAACATTAACCTTGTAGTTTCAGTTGGATACAGTGTTCGTCACTTCCTGTCTTGCACTGCTGTATGGTGTTCCTGTGCGTAGTTAAACAGCTGCCACCTTCCACCTGAAAGGTGACTGCATTTCAGTGGGGAGGTAAAGTGAATTTTGTAAACAACATTTGTAAAGTGCTCTGTGATCATTCCAGATTAAAGTAATTATAGAAACAGAATGGATAATTACTAATAGTAACAGTTAATTATAAATTCAGTATTAACAAACAAACAATACTCTAAAGGCAAAGGAGCGATCTGTGATAAATTCTACTTGGAAAATAAACTGCAGTGCTGTATTTAGAGGAGGATCAGAATATTCCTGCTCCCAGAATTATTCATTCAGTAGCACAAGTAAAACATTATCAGACATTTCAATTATATTTAGTAAAGATGATTGTAAATCGTTTTGATTCGAGTGATTATTTTCTTCATTTTTTTGTTTCCCCTGGGACTTACTGGGTGGCCTCCTGCAGCTCTCTCCATTTCTCCTCCCACTTCACATTCCCTCCTGCCCTCATCCTTGAGCTACCCCTGCCCCCAAAACCAGTCTTCTGCCTGACAAGGAATTTTCCCATGGGAGTCTATCAGCAATGGGTCAAGGGTTTATAAATGTACAAGATGCAGGCGATGGCTTAGAGGTCCAGCTCTCTGGTTTTTGTACACTTAGGGTGATTTACTGTTGCCCTGCCCTTTATGGAGTCATTTACAGCAATGCCAAGTGAGTCCTGTGTTTACATCCACTCGGCAGTGGCATAAATGCCTATGTACAGTGCAGGGCAATGATCAGTCTGGCCTTCAGGGCCTGGTTCAGTACTAACTTAAACTAGTTTTACACCACTGTGACTTCACTGATTTCAATTGTCTTAGGCCTTGTCTACATTGGGGATTTCAGTGACCAGCCACTGTTGTAGCTGCACCAGTAGAAACTTGTAGACAGGGTGAATGACTGCATCACTAGTGTAGCTTGCCAGGTTCAAGTAGGGGTACATTTTTACAGGTGTAAATCATGCCTATAGCAGCTGCCTGCCTACAATGGGGTCTTCACTGTTGCAGTTACTCCCGTGGCTGAAATTCCCTGTGCAGACAAAGCCCCGTTCCTAATTTAGTGTGGACAGAACAATTGGACCCTTAAATACCCAGTAAATCTAGGGAGGGTCAGTTAAACCCTTTATTCTTCCAACAGGGAGTTCAGTGCAGTTTATTGCACTAAAGGTATTTGGATGAGCCCTTAGAAACCAGGGTTCCATCTGATTGCTGGCATTACCTACTTTTTTTTGTGAGCAGAGGCTTTTGACCAGTGTCTGTGGCAAAAATTTCCCCCTTTCTCCACTCTTATAGAGGGTGCTGCTACCTCTACCCTGAAAATGGCTGTATGTCAGTGGTGCTGTGTATACCTACTTTGTAAAGTGCTTTGGGCTCCTTTGATATGAATGTTCCTGTGTTGTTTTCAATATTGTATATATCTGAATAAATGTAAAGTATTATCCCCCCAAGCTGCTTTTATGCACCGGAGAGACAAGGTGGGTGAGGTAATATCTTTTATTGGACCAACTTCTGTTGGTGAGACAACCTTTCAGGTTACACAGAGCTCTTCTTCCTATATGCCCCTGAGGCATACAGGCTTGTGAGATTTGCTCTAAAGCCTTAGGACAAAAGGCAAGTGCTATTTGAATAGGCCTTTGAATGTCCTTATGGATCAACAAAGCTCACCTGCCAAGCAGACAGGCATCCTTACAAAAAAATCTGAATGCCCCTGACGGGCCCCTTATGGGTGGCTCCCCATTGCCAGTATTCTGAGCACAGGCAGAATGAGCAGCAAGCAATTCCCAAAAATACCCAATGCCCTTGGCTTAGCTTCCTTCTTTTGTCTGTTGCAGCCCAAAGAACAGGGTGTGTCCCAGCCCTTCTCATGAGAGGGCTCTGCCCACAGCACTGTAAAAAACGCTCCCTTCGCTGGCCTGAGAAGCTTTCACAGCCTGCACAATGGGAGTAACTCCCATGGAAGTCGATGGCGGTTATGTGTGTCTTGTATGCTGAGACAATAGGGCTGGGGATGGTGGGGGGGAGCACAAATGAAAACAGAATAAAGCTCTTTCTCATGTCAGGATCTTTGGGTGATCCCCTCTGATTGGATCACCCTGGATTACTACTTGGGGTGGTTCAGCCTACAAGTCCTCTTCTCTGCATGCTCATTGAAAGTGTTTGTAGGGCTGCTGACCGGTCTCCTCTGCCAGCCCAGGAAGCAGTAGCGCTGGAACCCATTTTTACAGTGGGGGATCCCAAAAGCCAGTGGTCTCCAAACTTTTTACCTGGCACCCCCCCTTACTCCATCTATGCCTCCTCTCCTCAGAGCCGGGCCAAGACTGGGCCATGGCTTGGGGGGGGGGGCAAGATGTGACAGAGAGGTTGAGGCTGGGACAACAGCTGTGGGTGGGAGCAGAGCCCCAGGGGGTGGATCCTGCGGCAGCCAGGATCCTGCGTGCAGGACCAGGGGGCAGAGTCCCAGAGGCCCAGGCAGGGGTCCGGCAGCAGCTGGGACCACACATGCAGGACCCTGCATGTGGGGCCAGTGGCCAGGACCCCACACAATACCTGGAGGTGCTGCAGCACTCCTCACACCTGCCAATAAGGATCAAACACCACCCCCCAAACTGTGTTCAGGCCCTTCCTTCAGTGCACAGTTACAAAGTGATACAAACAAAGCTATTTCCCTGACCAAGGCAGGCTGCAGGGACCTCCAGGCCTTTCCCCTTCCATCATTCCCCCCTCCTGCAACTCCAGGACCCAACCACAAATGACTACTTACTTCTCATAGCCCTCCTTCAGTTAAGATCTTTCAGCCCTTTATATGAATCAGCTGACCCTTTCCTAGCCCAAACTGATAATCCCCTCTACCAGGCCCAAACACCTGTCCTTAAAGAGGTTCTGTCTCCAAACAGAGCTGATTGGTCCCAGGACACTAGAAGGGCAGAAGTTACAGTATTGTACCAAGGTAGAAGATGGAAACAGAGATGGGAGAGGTCGTCTATGAGCAGGGTTAGATAAGACAGGATTTGTCACATAAGGAGCTGGCAGTCTAAGGAAGCATGACAGCACTGAGTCATTGAGAAATCAAGTATCTGTCCAAGGGGCTAGGAGTACAAAATCAAGGGGCCCATCAAGGTTCTGGGGGGAGAGTGTTTGAGGCATGAATGTCAAGGAATTGTGGGCGGGGGGCCTGAAAGCAAGAATCCGCAGAGCGGATACTGGTATTTTAGGCCTCAACTATTTTGCTAGATCTGGGCTACTTTAGTTGTAATTCACTCTTATATTAGGTCAGGACGGTAGTTCATCTCCAGCTATTGCAGCAATGGATTAAATGGATGGGATCTCTGATATATTATTTTATTAATAATACAAATACTTACACTGATTTTTATAGTATTACAAGGCATCACATCACAGTGACATCTAGGTACACTGTGCACCAGTTAAAAAGAACCAAGCAACATAATGAGAATGGGGAACATACACTGTGTGACCCTCTGCAGCAACTAACTCTGTGTTCACAGAGAGCAGACAGCATCCAGAAGATTAAATGTCTGGGATATTAAGCGCAAGTTTTTGGGATCAAACCTATGAGGTGGTGAGCACCTCCTGGAAGATGTGGAGTGCCCTCAACTCATGAATTTCAGCAGGAGATGAGGGCTCTTGGCAACATCTGGGAGGTATGAGGTACTGGGCCATTAAATGTGGGAAGGAAATAAAATGAAGACCTGATGATATTCAAATCCAAAGCAAGGCTGTTTGTCTGAAAACACTGTATTCATCTCCTCTCAAGGAATTTTTTAGAACCTGTTTTGTTTTGTTTCCCCAGGTCTCAGTGAGTCAAACATCCTAAGGTTGGAAATCCTGAGCTGATGAGAGGAACAATTAAAAGGTGACTATTGCATGGCATTTTTACTGTCTTTAATCCATCCTGTGATATCCCAAAGACATAATAGTCTCAGAGATAAGTGATCCAAAATGACCTGCAGCTGAGGGAGCAGAACAGTATGTTACCAAACATTCATCAAATGTTTATGGAAAATAAATGTAAATGTATTTATAAATTGAATTTATTTTTGGGCCCTTCTCTGTTGAAGTTCTTATGATTCCCCTATTTTTCCCAATTTAACCCCCCATTTTGCACTTTAGAGCCTCAAAGACCAGTCATCACTATCATCTTCCTTCCTACTGAGCTCATCAATCTCTCTACAATATCACCTGACATTTTATAACACCTTTCATTTCTGAAGCACTTTGGTCAAGATTTTTAAAAATTCCTAATAATTTTGGATGCCTCAGTTCTGGGTTGTCCAGTTTGAGGCACCTTGAAAGGGGCTGATTTGGAAAGTGCTAAGTACGCAGCCGCTAAACATCAAGCCCCTTTAATGTGCCTCTAGTTGGGCACCCAAAAACCTAGGCACCA
This sequence comes from Mauremys mutica, assembly GCF_020497125.1. Lineage (NCBI taxonomy): Eukaryota > Metazoa > Chordata > Testudines > Geoemydidae > Mauremys > Mauremys mutica. The sequence continues at coordinate 68,210,201 of NC_059075.1, forward strand.
CAAATCACTAGTCACGTCTGAAAATCTTGGACTTTATGCACCACAAATACAAAGGTGATTTTATCCTCCACTGTAATGCAGCTGATTCTGGGGTGGAACATGACAACTGTTAAATAGTACAGAACTCTATAATTATTATTTATGGGTTTATAATGTCCAAAAGTGTGCTAGGTGCCTTGCAGTGCTGATACAAAGATGAGGCCCAGAGACCTTATATCTAATAGACTCTGCATAGCAGTTTAAGACGAGCAGTGAAGAAGACTATAGCCAATTCAAACTTCAGAGAGAATTTAAAAAAGGCAAAGAGTCATTACCTAATTTGGAAGATGATCATGACCGTGGGATTAAGGATTCAATCCTGCAAGGTTCTAAGTGCTCTGGCTCCAACACTGCAAAACTCTTAAGTATGTGACTAACTTTAAGACAGTGAGTAGTACCATTGACTTCAATATGTCAGTTGACTTGAATCAATATTTATCACTTGAAGCTTAAAATTGAAAACCCAAAATTTAGTATGTGGACACAAGTGTGTGGTTAATTAGCTGTCTTTATTCAACAACTTCCAATTTAAGCCCACCATCAAGTGGCTGTGCAACCCCCCAGCCATCTTACTCTCTATACCTCAAAGCTCCCATAGCATTGCATATAGTGCATGTATCATGCCAGCTGACCAGCTGGACTACTCTTGAACAAATGTAAAGTATTTTTAATTATAAGACTTAAGGATAATACTTTGCACTTCCGTAGTAACTTTTCATTGTTGAGGATCTCAAATTGTTTGACAAACAATAAATTAAGCCTCACAGTATCTGTGGGAGACTAAGAAGTATTATCCCCATCTGACAATGGAGAAAACAAAAAGCATGGAGAGGTTAAGCGACTCACCCACAATCACACACTGAGTCAGTGGTAGGGCCAGGGAAAAAAAATCCCAACACCCTAGTCATAGGCCTGGTCTACCCTTAAAATTAAGGTTGACAGCTATAGTGTTATGGTGTGTGAAAAATCCACACCACTGAGTGCTGTGGCTATTCTGACTTAATCCCCAGTGTAGTTGATGGAAGAATGCATCCATTGACCTAGATACCATTGCTTGGGAGATGGTGTTTCTACAGCAACAGAAACAACCCCTTTTGTCACTGTAAACTGCATCTACACTGTGGGATTATGCCATCATAGCTACAGGGCTGTAGCTGTTTCTAGAGTCCCCGTAGTGTATACATGACCATATGCTCTGAGCATTAGACCCTGCTTCCTCTGCTTTAGCAGTGCTGGTGATTCAATAGGTGGCACTCTTCTCTCTGAGTCAGTACTGAAACAGTGATCCAGATCACTTCAGAAGAGATGTCACATTGACGTCCTGCCCGCTTGTAGGCACTAAAGATCCCACAGTGTTTTTAATTCATGAGTAGCAGTGTTAGTGCCAGAATCCTGGACAGATTCCAATTTAGGTAATCACATTCTGTTCTCCCTAATAATTCTGCCTGCAGCTTCTGTTAGATATAATATTCATTTTCACTTCCTTTCCTAGGTGGATTTATAATGTTGCTTTTAAAGAATTGCTGTGTTCCATCCAGAAATGGCAACACCTCGTATCTGGCAGATAATTTCAATACCCTGTGCCACACTTATCTCATTTGAAAAATATGGCTCATAACATACTTTACAATTACCTAGCACTTTTTCATTTTAGATTTCAAAGCACTTTACAAAAATAGGTAAGTATTATTATCACCCATTTTACAGAGATCTGAACGAATTTGTTTGAGAATCACCATGGTCTCTAGTAGATCAGAGCTGGCTCTCCTCCATTTCTGATCAGATGTCTGCTCTGAGCTCTATCATATGTGTTCTATATAACTGTTCATATGTCACATACTCTCTATTCCTTAAGCAATCTGAAAACTGGACTTGTGTACACTCTCTCTAGGCCAAGGGATTGTATTTTGGTGTGTAATGCCTGCGGGGGAGCTATTTTAACAAGAACTGGGAATTTCCTTTCAGTGTCGCAAAGTAGCCATGGCTGGCTCAGAGACTCTTGCAGAAAATATTTGCTGTTACCAGGTTTTTTTCTTCATCAGCTTCACTGACAGAGAATCATGTCAAGTTCTCAAACAGCAGCAGCTTCTTAAATATTTTACTATGCCTGTCTTTGAAAAACTGCCTCTTGCTGGATGATCCAAGTTCCAAATCTATCCAGGTTTAAAGAGTTCTAGTGTAGTGTGATTTTGTTGGATAGAGAGAAGGACACCAAGAAACACTGAACACTTTGTAAAAAATGTTCTTAAAAAAACAAATTTCAGGCTTTTCATTACTTACTTTAAGTAAAATTATGAGAAAATGTCCAGTTGTTAATTAAATTTAACCCTACAAATTTGAAAGCTTGAGAACTTTGGTTTATTTTATTTACAATAATATAATGGTAGTGTGGTTGGAACATTAGCCATGGAGAAGCTATTGATGCTCCATAATAAAACAACATGTAACTGTAGAGACAAGATGGAATCCTGGTCCTTCAGCTCCAAAAACACAGGCCTTCAAACACTTGTGGTTAAATTAAAATCTCTGTTAACTATCATATATAGAAATACCATTATGTTCTTTCTGGGCTCCAGCCAGCCAAAGGGGCAATGATCTCACCCTATTCCACCTTGGTTGATCCTTGTGCCCATACAGAGCTCTATTGACTTCCCTGGGGTTCTGTGAAGATGCAGGGGTTTATCTAGGCAAACCCTATTATAGGATCAGAGCCATAGCTCCAGTTCAGCAAAACACTTATGTATGCACTAACCTTTAAGCATGTCCGTGAGTGCTTTAATTTTGGTTTGGAAAGTTGCCAGACTTACTCTGAAGGAATTTACTCAGAATTACTCAGGGAATGTTTTTGCAAACACTGAAGAAAATGTGTACAGTACTCTATAGTTTAAGCCCCCAGTTCTGGAACACACATGGGCTTAACTTTAAGCATGTGACTAGTCCTACTGAACTCAATGAGGTGATTGGCATGCATAAAGTTAAGCATGTGCATAAGGATTTGGAGCATCCGAGCCAAAAAATTATTGTAGCTTTAACTTTTTATGGCAAATGTTTCTTTGTCTCCCTCTGGCTTAATATGCATTTTACTCTCCTCTTCAAACGTTCAATATAATTTGATTTTTAACCAATAACTTTTCCCTATAAAGTTTGCAACTCAAACATTGTAGCACAGTGCTAGTGGAATCAGGAAATGAAATAACTGGAAACATTGTAACTGACTATCCAATTTGACAGATATGCACAGACTAAGGCTCCTATTCTGCGAATTCATACACATGCTTAACTTTCCATTCATCCCATTAAACTCAACAAGACTACAGACATGTTAAGTATACGTATATAAGGATTTGCAGGATTCTGGCTTAAATAAAGTGCATTCCTACTGACAAGTCAATGAGCTGTTTAACATTTTTTTGGTTTTTAATAAGGTGTTTTTCTAGTAATCCAGGTAAGGACTATTTGTTTGAATATTGTACATGGTTAACCTGACAATGTTTCTTTAACACTGACCTGAATAATGTAGAAGCTTGTTTAGTAAAACAGGAATGAGGGAATAATACATCAAATATAACAGTTTGCAGTGTTGATCCCAGGATATTAGAGAGACAAGGCAGGTGAGGTAATATAACAAAAGTTGGTTCAATAAAAGATATTGTCTCACCCACCTTGTCCCTCTGTCAAACATAATAAGCAGACATACTTTGTTGTTGCATTTTTGGCATTGCACAGCAGGAATTTCACTGGGTTTAAGAATGTCTATTCTGTCTGTTCAGTAGCGTCTGATATTACTATAAACCCCCAAGGTAAGGGGAGACGTCACCAAACTGAGTCCATAGCAGATTAAACTCAGATGTCACATGAGTAAGGGGGAGGAGGTGGGAGGGCAGCCTTAAATCAACCTATATCAACTGCTGAAAGCCCTGACTGACACAAGGGGGCCTCAATGAGAGCGATGGTAGCCTTGGAAAATGAACTTTTGGCAACTCCACCTAGCCAATGAGATTAACTAGGAGGCAGGGCTCTTCCCCCCGCCGCCCCCTTCCCTTCTGTGTGTGCAAAGACTAGGTTGAGCTCTGGTGTAAGTGGAGCTGCCGCGCGCCGCCACCTCCTCTCTCTCTCTCTCTGCCCGTGCTCCGCTGTAGCTGTGCTTCAGCAGGGAGCTCTCGAGACCGCCCGGGAGTGCGAGCTGTGGCAGTAGCAGGGGAGGAAAAACAAAAGCAGACCAAAGGACACACGCACAACCATGGATCATTATGACTCTCAGCAAACCAATGACTACATGCAGCCGGAGGAGGACTGGGACAGGGACATGCTTTTGGATCCAGCCTGGGAAAAACAGCAGAGAAAGGTAACACCCCCCTTTCACCCTCACCTCACCTCTTTCTCTCCCCCCCCGCCAAGCATCCTAGTAAAGATCCTGGAGCAGGGGGTGGGGTGATATTAGTAGAGGCTGCAGTAGCTCCATTAGAGAGGAGTGTTGTGTTACAGGCAGTTAGCAGGATGCGGGTGGGGAAAAGGTTTCCTTGGATTTGCGGGAGACTAGTTGTGTATTGGGGGGTCTGTGTGGCTACCTTCGCACGTTCAGTCACCTCCCTGTTGAACGCTAGGGGTATTTTCCACGTTTGAGGGCAGAGAGCTGGTTTGATTGATAGCTGGGCAGGTTTCCTGTTGAGAGCCGGATCCCTGCATCACCCTCTCGTTTTATTTAATTAAATAATGGAGCCTCGTCTGAAGAAGGGGGTTGGGAGTGGGACGAGCTGCAACATCAACCTAATTATGGATTTGTATATGCATAGCCGCCTATTTCCTCCTCCCTCCGATTTTTCCCATCTGGTCAGAGGTTGCAATGGACCCTGGAGCTGTACTCGCCTGCCCAGCTCTGCACAGGACCTGTTGAGATGCAGAGCTCGAATCCTGTAGCAAATAACTCGCCCCACGCCTGTCTTTTAATTCGCTCTGCAGCAGTGATTTTAATTGAGTTTAAACCCAGGTGTTATCTGGTGGCTCACAGATCCCCGTGGAAACAGCGTTTGGAGATTGTGTATTAAACGCCTCTGGAGGGCTTGTGTGATTTAAAGAAACAACGTGTAACAGACACACATTAGGCTGTTGTCTTTCCTACCTGTGTGTGTGGGAGGTGGGTGGGCGCTGAAGTAGTGCGACCTGTGATGGGCGGTGGATAGGCGAAGAAATGGAGCCGTTTTATTGCCCAGTGTAGCAGCGCAGAAGTTCCTTTCCCCCCTAAAGCAACAGATGTTTTCCCTGTCAGCGCCAGGAGCCATGCAGACGGGAGCCCTAGCTCAGTCCCCTCCCATTTCACAATGCAATTTACCAGGCTACACTCCTCTCTTTCTGATTTTCTGAAATAGTGACGGGACTGCATTTGGCTTGTCCTGCTGTGCGTGCTATTAGGGGCCGCCTAACTGCTCCTCAGGAAGCTGTTGAAGAGATGAGTTGGGCGGCTGCTGGTGCCCTGGGGGAAGGGAGGGCTGTGCAGGTACATGTGTGTCTGCTACGAAGTGTCACTCCCTTGCAAAGCTCTCCACGCGTCTGCGTTGCCTCCAGAGAACAATGGCACACAAAGGAACGCTCTCTTTGGAGGCAGCAGACGCTGATTAAGGAGGAAATCAGAATGTGAATGTAAAATTGGCTTGTTCCCCAGGGTGCACGCTCCTTCAGCTGGAGATGACCCCTGTACGCTAGACCTGCCTCCCCACTATACAGGGAAACAGGAGCACTACAGCTCTTTTGGAGATCAGATTGACTGACTGACCAGCGATCTGTTGTTAGTTAATTACCTCTTGCATTCCCACCACCTTATTCTCCCTTTTTGAATGGTCCCCAGTTCCATGTGATCACAAGCGGGATGATAGCTCACTTCTCATTTGAATGGTGTGGTTTAGGGTTGGGCTTGTGCAGAACTTATGTCCAAAAATGGTAACATTCATCCCTTTTTTTAAACTGGGGGTGGGGGGGAATTTAGGAGGAGTCCTAGCTGCTTCTTTTTCTCTTTTTAAGCCAAAGGCATCCTGTATTAGATCACTCTGGAATCCTAATCCCTGAAACATTTCCCTTTTAGTCACTTCATCAGACAATAAAATAGAACTCTTTTTTTCTTTTTTTTTTTTTTAAAGAAGCATGGCAGGGCACCTCCTACAACTGTCAAGTCACTAGAGTGAATCACTTGTTAATTTTATGCTTGCAGTTTGTACCACATCTTGCCAATTCTGAATAGAAAATGGAACTACTTTCTTGTCGCACATAGTGGACATAGGTAGGGCCCTACCAAATTCACTGTCTGTTTTGGTCAATTTCACGGTCAAAGGATTTTAAAAATCATAAATTTTGTGATTTCAGCTATTTAAATCTGAAATTTCATGGGGTTGTAATTGTAGGGGTCCTGACCCAAAAAGGAGTTGTGGGAGTTGGGGGGTCACAAGATTATTGTGGGGGGGCGGGTTGTGGTACTGCTACCCTTACTTCTGTGCTATTGCTGGTGGTGGCACTTCCTTCAGAGCTGGGCAGCTGGAGAGTGGCGGCTCTGCTGGCTGGGAGCCCAGCTCTGAAGGCAGCGCTGCTGCCAGCAGCAGCGCAGAAGTAAGAATGGTGTGTTATGATATTGCCACCCTTAATTCTGCGCCACTGCCTGCAGAGCTGGGCTCTCAGTAGGCAGCTGCCACTCTCCAGCCACCCAGCTCTGAAGGCAGCTGTGCAGAAGTAAGGGTGCCAATACCACAACCCCTCTAAAATAACCTTATGACTCCCCCCTGCAATCTCTTTTTGGGTCAGGACCCCCAATTTGAGAAACGCCGGTCTCTCCCTTGAAATCTCTATAGTATAGGGTTAAAGCACACAAAAGACCAGATTTCATGGTGGGAGACCAGATTTCATGGTCCGTGACGCATTTTTCATGGCTGTGAATTTGGTAGGGCCCTAGACATAGGTGTTGGAGGCTGGTGGGAGTATATCTGGAGTTTTAAAAATTGTGTTTGGCTCCCTTAATGAATTTGGGAGTAACTGTGTGTACCAATAAGAGGACTATTTGTTTTTCCATGGCCCCCACCCCCAATACTTTAATTCATAGTTAACTGAAATGGTGGGTTCAGAAAGATTTCCATTGGGGACTGATGAGTTAATTAGAAATGATAGCTATGGAGCGCCTGCCATTGGTTTCATAGCTTGAAAAGGATGCATGGAGAGGATAAAAGGCATGAGACCTAAAGCATACAAACAAGAGTGCTTATTTGAGAACAGTTCATGGTAGGTGAGCTTATGTCTCAACAGGGGGAAAGAGGGAAATTTTAATTCCCAGTCCATAGTGTGAAATGCTAGATTGCTTATCTGAAGGACCAACTAGCAGTAGTTTCTTTATTTTGCTCCTGACTAATTCAAAAGAATTGTCTGACTATGCCATAAAGTTTAATTCTCACCCAGGTATTAGGATACTAAAGTTGGTAAGATCTAATGTGGCCTAGTGGAGCCTAGCAATTTCCTTTGCAGAGCAAGATGATCAGTTTTGCTAATAGATACTTCTCTGAGGGTAGAGGTGTATTATGTTTGTTACTTGTGGTTCAATGGGGGTAAATATTAAGTGATTTCATAAAGAGTGTAACACCCTGACTTAGTTGTCAGCAGCAGGGATTGATCCCAGGCCTCTAGATCTAAAAGCATGTGACTCTGCTGCCTGAGCAAAAATCTTTTAGTCTTTTAGATCAAGGATGTAGCACACTCAAACCTCTATGTGGGCCAACCACTTAAAGGGGACAAAGAGCTACGCTATAAACATGGGTTACACACAAGAGAAATGAGTGGCACAAGGGGAAATGGTTTAAGGAATTCTTGTATCTATAGTAATCTACTATATTCTATTGAAACTGAGCCTGGACCAGTGAATTTGGAATATTGTATGGCATTCCTCCTCCTGTTGTGATAGAAGGGATGTAGATGTCTGTGTGTTTCTCTCTTTGGGGGATGGGGTTGTGGCATGGATCCTTTCCTCCAAATGCTACATGACCAAAGAGATTCTCTTCGGCAGAGGGATGTAGGATCCTAATCTCATAGTGAGACACCATTCTGGTTGCGCACGTCCATATGCGGGGTCAGATGGTGGGGGAGAAGTGGTATTTTCCCATGCTCTGCCCACAAAATAAACTGTCTATGCGAATCACCAGATTGAGTAAAATATGCAGATGTTCAAAATGTGATCTTGTGTGCTTCCTGGTGCCCGCTCAGTGGGACCTGAATATGCCCTTGCACTCTTTGGGCTTGGCTCCTTCTTTATTAAGGGGGAAGTGGTGGTATTTCCCAAGTATCGCTCAATTGTGGCACCGAAGATTAACAGCTGGGAGCAGAGCTAGAATGCTAAAAGTAGCAGTGTGGCCACTTGCGTAAATCCCATCCGACTCCCTTACTATGTACTCCAGAAGCAGCAAAGAATCCTGTGGCACCTTATAGACTAACAGACGTTTTGCAGCATGAGCTTTCGTGGGTGAATACTTGCATCCGAAGAAGTGGGTATTCACCCACGAAAGCTCATGCTGCAAAACGTCTGTTAGTCTATAAGGTGCCACAGGATTCTTTGCTGCTTCTACAGAACCAGACTAACACGGCTACCCCTCTGATACTATGTACTCCAGGCAGCTAGCCTGAGTCACTCCCCATGCTGCTGCAGCCACACTGCTATTTTTAGTGCGCTAGCTTGAGCAGAGCTAGCATGGGTATGTTGAGCCAAGCTGGGAATTACACCTTCCAGCTGCTGTGTAGATGTACCCAAAACGAGACTCTCAGTAAACTATGCAGATGTGATTTCCTTTCTACACAGCATGGCAGCACTTTAATGTGGCTGTGTAGTTGTGACTCCAGCACTGAGAGAGCTGCTATAATAAAACCATCTCCGAGAGGGGAATAGCTACCAGCGCTGGGAGGACTATCTACACTGCCACTTTACAGCGCTGAAACTTGCATTGCTCAGGGTGGTGGTTTTTCACACTCTTGAGTGAAGAAAGTTTCAGCACTGTAAGTGGCAGTGTAGACAAGGCCTTACACAAGGAATTAAATAGTTCACAGTGTTGACATTAAATAATAATCACTGGGCATCTAAGTTCTCACCCCAGTGAGGTGAATGGGGCAGTTCACACCTGCTTTGCAAACTCATGTCTGGACCAGATATGCTTGGTTCACATTTCAGAGGTTTTTTTCACAACCACAATAGCTGCTGCTGCTTTTATAGCAAGCCAAGACTGGAGAGAAAAGAGAGTAGATTCAGAGAAGAGCCTGTGTATTGCATGAGTACACACCAGCTGTTTCTGGGTTTTGTGTGTATATGTGTGTGTGTGTGTGTGTGTGTATATATATATAGTGTGTGTGTGTTTTTATAATCAGCTTTTAGAACTTACTGTCACTGTTTCAGTTTTTCCTTTCCATTATGTGAATAGTGCTGATAGTGCCCTTTTTTTGATGGCATGAAGGAAGAGATGCTTCCATCTTAACACTTCCAAGCAGAAGGGCTACTCTGAAGCTGTGTAAGACTGAGGGAATCTGCTTCAACATTTGAGAATAAACATCCGTACCCCCAGATAGCCATTCTCAGTTGTGCTCTATAGCAGTGAGTCTCAACCTTTTCAGACTACTGTACCCCTTTCAGGAGTCAGATTTGTTTTGTGTACCCCCAAGTTTCACCTCACTTAAAAACTACTTGCTTACAAAATCAGACATAAAAATACAAAAGGGTCACGGGGTGCTATTACTGAAAAATTGCTTACTTTATCATTTTAACCATATCATTAAAAATAAATCAATTGGAATATAAATATTGTACTTACTTTTCAGTGTATAGTATACAGAGCAATATAAACACGTCATTGTATGAAATTTTAGTTTGTACTGACTGTGCTTTTTATGTAGCCTGTTGTAAAACTAGGCAAATATCTAGATGAGTGGATGAGCCCCCTGGAAGACCTCTACGTGCCCCCAGAGGTACACGTACCCCTGGTTGAGAACCACTGCTGTATAGGCCAAACTAGGCCCTGGGTGGTAACTGTGCAATCCCATTGTCTTCAGTGGATTTGCACAGTTGTAACTAATTGAAGCTTTGTAAACAGTTCTGTTGACACACAAAAGGACTGGAATCTCTCTGCTGCGCTGCTCAGCAGAGCTAATGCAGGAGTAAAAAATAGTAAGAATTTAGATCTGCTGACTTTCAGTAACTGACTCTGAATACTCAGCAGATCTGCACCCAGTGTGCAAGGAGATATTTATACAGAGTTAGTTTTCAGGTAGTTTTCACACATTCCGTGTGCCTGTATTTCTCCTTCTGTACAATGAGATTGATGCAGTGTTCTTCACAGGTGAGTAGTGAAATTGGGATCAGTGTCTCCTATAAATCACTTTGAGATCTGTGGAGGAAAAGCCTCTAGAAGTCCTTATGAATGATGATAGGTGTTTTTAACCTGATAGCTGGAAGATGCCTCCGCTCCCTCACATCTTCTTATCCTCTCATTTCAGACTCCATTGAGTAACTAACTCCCTGCAGGAGCTTGCTAGGTGAAGAGCAGGAAGTTGTCAATTTAGAATGCAGGGGGCATTGCCACTGCTTGGAAAAACCAGCTTTTCCAGCTGCATAGCTTTTCTGTGAGAGGCTTTTTGTGCTGTCATGTTTTCAGAAAGGTTTTTAAGAGGCTTTCAAGAGCTCATCTCAGCAGTGATATTCACTTAAGGGGTGGAAAATAATGAACAGAACTAATTCTGCTCAATCTGACTTTTAATAAGCTTCTGCAGGGCCCATTTGTACAACAGCGGGAGTCTCTTGTGGGGATTAAATCTCTTTCCCTTGCAATATTGGATGACTCTTGGTGAAATCTTTCAGTTAGAAGAAACTACCATCTATTATACTCTTCCCCATTATTCTCAAGAAAATACAGTAAATGGGCTTCCAAAAAACACTTGCTAAGGCCTAACAGACTGATGCTACTACTTCTCATTGTTACCCAGTGAAACTTTTTGAAAGCCACTGTCAGAAGATCACTCTCAAAATGTTCTCATCACTGTAGGTTGTTGGGAAATCTATGTGGCCTTGTAAAATGTGCCAATTATTGCCTTCCTGTGGGCATTTACTAGTTTTGAAATACACCTCTACCCTGATATAACGCTGTCCTTGGGAGCCAAAAAAATCTTACCATGTTATAGGTGAAACTGTGTTATATTGAACTTGCTTCGATCCGCTGGAGCGTGCAGCCCCCCGCCCCCCCGAGCTCTGCTTTACCGCATTATATCAGAATTCGTGTTATACTGGGTCACGTTACCTCGGGGTAGAGGTGTACTAGCCAATTTGTTGTTCCAGTTGTAAAAGCCGCCATGAAATAGAACTTCACAGCCCACAAGAAATTTCCGCCTCTTGATCAGAAAAATCCCAGGCCTTGATCCAGCTCTCATAGGTCAATCAGGAGACACCCACTGACTTCAGTGAGGGCTGGATCAGGCCCTGAGTGAATAGGTGAGCTCCCTGCAGATCAGCAAGCTTGGGCTCTGTCTGACTGGTGATGGAAGCAAAGTCCACAGCTGAAGACAACCAAGCCCCAGTGAGAACACCAGCCCCTGGGGATGCAGTGGCAGTTCAAGCTAAAAAGTTTGTGAGGCCAGTGACTGTTGCGGTACCTCCATCTGAAATGCCATAGATCTGAGGTTTTAGAGATGCTGAGCACTGGGCACCTCTGAAAATCCAGCTCATGTTTTTTCAAATGATTAACTCCAATTTCAGACACTGGTCACTGTCTGTAAGCGACTGGTCCAAGGTTGCAGAACCGAGAGAAAAAAATCTGATTCCCAGCCGGGTATGCTAATGACGATACTATGCTCCCTTTCTGACCAGACAGCTGCCATCTTGACAATATGATGCAGAGTAGGGTGAAGAATCCATTTGTAATGAGTGAACAGAAATTAAAAACCAACAGAAGTTGTTTTTTGTCTATTCTTAAGGGATTACAGTAACATTATTTTAAAACATTGATTCAATGTAAATGATTCAAACACTTAATTTTTATTTTAAAAAAATAACATGGTCTGTTTTCTCCAGGCCTGTTATCACACAGGACTGCTTACTAGGAAATTGCAATAAAATGCACTTCTTGCTGAGAAATCTAAACCATTCAGATTTTTGGAATTAGTGGAACAGTGACAGCAATAGCTAAACTGTTCTGAATACTTCTTGTTTATAGGTAAATATTGACTAAATAAAGTATCTATAAATCACTGAAATTATCTGTTAGAAATGGCACCATCCCAGTAACTGGTAATCCTCTGAGTCTAGCAAGCAGTGTGTCATGTGCCGAATGTAAAGATAGTTATGAACATAAATGGTAGTTTGTATGGCCAGAAAGCTGTGGAATGGGTGCTGTCTGCCTGACTCTCCGTTCCATTCAGTCCAATGGATCTACCCACAGAAGTTGGTCCAATAAAATATATTGCATAGCCCACCTTATCATTTATTAGTTCTTTAAAGACATTTAACTCAAATGCATCCCTGACATGTTGCTGCAGAGGATGGATAAATCACTGGCTTTGGAAGGCAATTCATTGTAGAGCAGTGGGAGGTGGCTCTCTCTCTCTCTCTCTCTCTCTGATCCGGGGTTTTGTTTTGTTTTGTATTTTTACCAAGAACATTATTATTCATTGTAACCTCTTTGTATTGTGAGATGAGTGAGGCATCTGGGCTTTGTAGTGACTTGTTCATCCACACAGCAGCATGTTAGTGGAAGAACTAAGGAGGAGGTGGGGATGGACAGGAAAATGGTCTGTGCAGATTTGTGAGGGATGTTACAGGAGTGTGGACTGCAATTTAAAAACACAAGATTTAATGTACTGGATCAAACCATCTGTCCACCTACTCTGAGATCCATCCTCCTAATTGTCTACAGGAGGGGGGAAAACACCCAAAAGGAAGCAAGCTATTAGCCCAGCAGTGTGAATGTATGGTTCTGGGGAATTCCTTGACTGTTGCGGGCAACCAGTTTAAATTCTTGGGTCTGTGATTTGGTTATCACTATCTTACTGTACATAACTACACAAGGCAAAGGTGATACCATTAGCCAGCCTCCCTAACCTCATTACGGATTTTCAGAGTTCAACTTGGTGTGTATTTTGTGCTTACTGCTAGCCCAATAAGTGGTGAAATTTGAATAGAAACTGTCCAGAAAGTTGTATAAACACTTTCTTTTAGGCTGTCTAGTGAGAATTGGTCTCTTTGAAAAAAATTGCATGTTTTGAGATGGCCTTTTCCTGATACAGAAATTAAATGTAGCTAGATTACAGGTTTGGGAGTATGGGTCTAACAGTATTATTAAAATAGCTAGGATTGGAAGAGCAGTTGGCTCAGATTAAAATGACGTCTATTGTGTCTTAATTAGAGCGCACACAATTTTTTTTAATGTTTTGACCATTAGATCAGCATAATACAAATGCAGTAATGTACTGTATCCTGGAGGGTAGGGGTGCAGCTATTTTTGTCCTCTCTTGAACTAATGCCGCACTGCATGTGATATACAATTTCAAAGCCTCACATGTAATACATTTTATATACTGGAGGTTGTAAGCCATCTTCACCAATGAGGATGTGGGATTGTGTACTGCTCATTGCAATATCTTTGGAATTCACCCATGAAATTGGCCTGGAGTCCTCCTGGTTGGTGGCACAAGCTTTGGTGACAGAGATGGCAAAAGCCAACACATCTTTGCTTAAGAAGGCTTGGGAGCTTGTCACTACATCATGGCTAATTTTATTTTGTAGCATTATCTGTGACGTCCTGTGCCTGTGATTTATCATTGTTGTGTCTAATACTTAGGACATTCTCTGGGGTTTGGTTGCATTGGTATGAGGCAGCTTGCTCTGTCTGAAACTAGACTGGAGAAAGGGATGGAGACTCTATCTTGGGAAGACTTCATGAAGGTGTAGCCTAAGGCAGCCCTCTGGTTGTGTTGCTGGTTTTAAATACGTTATCTCATAAGGGCCAAGCACTGATTCTTGGAGAGGGGGAGAGAACTCCACTGTAGTTCTTTAAGAACTTCTAATGCATCCATTGTCATATGGGTATGTTAGGAAAAAATCCTCCATGGCCTCTCCCACCCCAAAACAGGGAAATAAGTACCCACCTGCCCCCACCAAAATACAGGGCAGTTAATAAAAGACCTGAGTTTGTGTATGCATGTAAAATACATCTATAAAATGCAAGAGTGTTTTTTTTCCCTAAAAATTGCGAAATGTGAGTTTTATAAGAGAGAGTGACTTTTTTATGAAGAATGCCCACCTCTAGGATTTCAGTGCTGGAGACAGTTATCCAGAGCCTTGATCAATTATGAAGAAGTAGATGGGGAAAGGATGATTTGTGAGCCTTGACTATTGACCATGGGGCCTCCAATCTGAGAGTAGACATCACTCAAATGTCAAGTCCAGTTAACCATATCAGGGCTACTTCCAACTGCATTTTGAAGCAAGATTGACTGACTCATTCTGAAAGGAGCCTGTTGGTGATGGTGGGGAATCTCTTGAATGGGGGGTCGGGAGTGGAGAGAAATGGAAGGGAATCCATGGGACTCTAAGCAACAAACTGTATTAACTGAGCGAAACCGCAAGCGTTAATAAGATTAGCAAAGAGCTAGCTAGCTTCCTGTTTCTCTGCTGCTGCCTTATTTTTTTTTCTTCTCCTTCATTATAACAGAACCCAGCCATAGGATGTTTGTGGTGTGGCCTGGAGCCAGACAAGCCTCTTAGCTCCCTATTAGGCAATAAAACAGCACTTCTCTCTCTCTCTTTCTCTCTCTTTTTCTCTTTTTTTTTCCATGTTAATTTCCCATCCTTGTATCTTTCCTGCTATGTGGTAATAGACATGTGACTGGATGGGCTATGACTACTGTAAGCAAGCCCTGCCAGGGCTGTACCAGTGTTACTGCTGCCTCACACCTCAGTGGTGCATGGACTCAAATTTGTCTTCTGTCTGCCTTATTTCTTTCCTCATTTCTTCTTCTCCTGCTTGTCATCTCCTGTTCTTTCCCTCTCTGTCCCAAACACACACAGATGCCTGGAAGTACTGAGACCTGAATTCAAGAAGGTTTTATGATTGCAAACCCAGGTCCTACAATTGTGTTGCACCCCCTTACCTGGAAATATTGCCAAGCGAGATGAAAAACACTGAAATACAGCCGCCTTCGGGGTGGGAGGCGGCAGCCAAGCAGTGGCTACAGCTTGCTGCATAGCTGGGGTTGGGCAAGAGCAATTCTGGCTGAGATGCCTTCTCTGATTGCACGTTGGTGTCTATCCCCCTAGGGCCTGGCTCTTAGAGGTACTGATCATCCACAACTCCTGCGGAAGTCAATGGGAGCTGCAGGTGCTCAGCATCTCTGGAAAACCAGGCCCAGAAATCTCATTTAAAGGGCTTCCTCAATGCATAAGTACAACTCCCATTGGTGTGAGTGTGAGGTGTATGGATAAACACAGTGTGGCATATGGTCGTTTACCCAGCTGAGTCTTACAGCTATGAATCAGTATACACAGAGAGAATGCCTCCTGGAAATGCATTCCACTCTAAAGAGCGGGAACTGACATCAAAACCTGCTCTTGTGTTGGAGCCAAGGGCACTGTTCTGAATGGGAGATGCTGGCAGGTGACAAAACTATGTTCTGGTCATTTGTATAATTTTAAGTGCACACTATTGAGGCGTGAGACTCGAGTTAACTTGTGTGTCTTCTCAGATCTGGGAGGTTCATGTAAGTGTCTGGGCTCTAAAGGCCAGCAGCCTCGTTTTTATGATCAACCCTACAAAAACAAACCAATGTGATTTAATGAAAAGATGTGGGGGTGGGGGAGGGGGCGGAGAAGAGTTTTCTTTAAGGAAATCATTCAGACTAGTTTTGGAAGGCTTCATTGGTCAGTGGAAGCGGGGCTGACTCCGAACAGAATCAGCAATAATTCCAAGTCTGTTCAACTTGTTGTGACTCCAGATTACTATGATGATGGTCACCTACCACCCAGAAATAAAAAGTTTTATAATATAAAATGGGGTGAGGGTAGCCCATGCTTGGATCTTACTCTGCAAGTGCTGTGTTGTGAGCTCTTTGCTGACTTGCCTAACTTGGTGATTATGGGTTCAAAAGCAGCTCAAGTCAGCAGAGTCTGAAACTGGCCAGTGTTTCTCAAACTACTGTACTGGTGCCCCCTTTCACACAGCAAGCCTCTGAGTGTGACCCTCCCCACATAAATTAAAAACACTTGTTTATATATTTAACACCATTATAAATGCTGCAGGCAAAGCGAGGTTTGGGATGGAGGCTGACAGCTCATGACCCCTGATGTAATAACCTCACGACCCCATGAGGGGTCCTGACCCCCAGTTTGAGAACCCCTGGGCTAGGAAACATAATCTCTGCTTTAATAACTAACTACTAAATGATCAGGGTAGATAGGCAGAACTGATTGCTGGGGATGATCAGTGGGCCCATCCTTCACTGTAGTATAGGCACATGCTGCTCTTTTGCACGTACTTAATTCCAGTTAAGTGTGGAACCCTTTTGGAGTGTCTGTATTCAGGCAAAGCAGGCTATTTGTGTCGTAAAACAGCTCAGGAACTTTCATTCTACTTGCTTTATAAACAGGTTCGCTATTGTGTGAGGTGGGTTCCACGGAGAACACACACATTGCTATCAGATTCTTTTAGTATCAGGCTTAGCTCTCAGAGGGAGTTGATCCAAGACCTGTTGAAAGCCACAGAAAGACACTCAGTACTTCTGTGAGCTTTGGATCAGGTGCCAAGGGTTCTTGCTACTCTTCAGTGAGGTGTATAGTGTGTTTATCATAATTACTGCTATAATGTAAGATGTGTTGCTAAACCCCTGAATACAGACCTATGAACTAGCCTCTCAAGATTTCTGGGACACGCAGAGAGATCCAGGTATGGTCTATATGTCCGAACTGTTCGTTCTCTCTCCTTCACTATAGAAAGTGATGTACATGTCACATAGGGTTTCCTGACATTCTCAGTGCTGTTACCTGTGGCACCTTTATTGGTGTGAATGCACCTCCCAGCAAATGCACAGAGGCAGTTGGTGAGTAACTTCTGCTACTTAATTTGTTATCCCCTAAGAAAGATATAAAACAAAATTAAGTCCCACCGCCACCCCCTAAAAAGCCCCTGTCCCCTTTCAATTGATTAATGGTATAGCAAGAACTATTCTATTAAAATACTTATACCAAGCATGGGTAAATACTTAATTTCCTTGGGGTAATATTAATTGCAGCCAATAACATCTGTCTATTTTTTCATCTGGCTTCTTAATACCCTAGTAGGTATCTCTGACTGAACCTTTTTTGCCAGGGAGATAGATATATATATATATATAATAAGTAGCAATGTGCTACCTGGCTTGGGAGATTTTGATATTCTGTGGAGAAGAGAACAGTAGCTAGGCCTGTGTGTGTGTGTGCGCGCACATGTTTCAAGCTACTGGCTTCACTCCTGCTCCAGATCATGGTGGTGGTTTTGTGAGTGGCTGCTGTCTGTGCTGTACCTGCACTGTGGATACAGCAAGAACATCAATCTCTCTAGCACTATTTATCTGGCACCTTTCACCAGCAACAAGTTCAGTCAGTTGAATTGCCTGGAGGTTGGGGTGAGAAAGGGAAGGAAGAGGGTCATCTTTATATGTTGCTTCGTTAATAGCCACCTTGAAACAGACTGGTTCTTAACTCATGGACACTAGCTGTTTCCCAAGGGCTTTGTTAGGCCACTGGAGAGCTCAGGCCAGGACTAAAACTGGTTCCAGCTGTGGGGAGCCAACTCTGAACTCACGCTGGGTTGTAGTCCCAACTCCTGGGCTTTCCTGGTCAGAAATCCTCATCACCCACCTGCACTCCTGACATGATCAAACTTTTCCCTGCCTGCGTTTGAGCTGAGAACAGGTAGTGGAAGTGACTTGGAGAGGTAGGCCACACAGAACAGGGCATCGCTGTGTAGTGAGGGGGGCTTACATGCTTCAAATCTTAGTGGTGAGGTAGGCTGACAGCATATATGAGACAATTGGGGATGGAGGGAGTGCAGGTGTAAATAGGCCTCACAGAGGAGCAATGTTATAGTCCCTGCCCCAGGGGGCTTACAATCTAAGTATAAGGCAAGAGAGGACAGACGAACACAGACAGGGCTGTCCAAGTAAACAATGAGACAGCACTGGTCAGCATGATAGGCAGTGGTCTCTGCACACCAGCAGCTTAACGGTTATCAAGGTGTGTGTGGTGGTTTTTTTGTTTTGTTTTTTGGGTAGGCATCATGGCAAAGGAGAGGTTTTTTTGAGAAGGGGTTTGAAAGTGATGAATAATGAGGTGGCTCTGGAGATGTTTACATGGAATACCTCCCAAGCATATTGGGCAGCAATGGGGAACCCTCTGGGAATTGGAATTTTTTCCCCTTTACTGTGGTTCTGGCACATTGGGTGTTCCTTTCCCCTTCTATTAAATAGGAACATCAGTTTTTCTCTCTCTCAACCTGAGTGGTACAGGACAGAGGAGGTATGTAGCTGGAGCAGGAAAAGCTGTGTGACCGTGATCTGCCTCACTCCACAGAAAATGCTTGGCCACAGGTACAGCATGGAGTGGCTCCATGAAACTGCCTGTCTTACCTCCCAGTAAGCATTGCTTCTTGGACCCAGAGGGCTTTGAGTTCAGGCAGCAGCCCATTGGCCCAACCTTCTCTTGGCACTCTGCCTCCAAGGAATGCTCCTTAGGGGAAAAAGGAGAGATGGAATCAACAGGGCCAGAGGCTGCAGGAGGCACCCACTAAGACTAAGCCACACCAGGTTGGAAACTTCTGGGTTAATGACTGATGCTTGAGGCCCTTGCATTATCATTAAAGGTTGCTACTCAAGGGAAAATACTGCATTTCCACTGTTTCAGATGACATGGCCTTTGGCTCAGGATGCTGTCAGTGTTCATGCCTGGCCAATCAGTCAGAACTAGCAGGCTTGTGTTAAGAGTTTCCAAAATGTTTGTCATTTACAAATCATTACATGCTGTTACATGCTTGTAACAAACTTATGAACATGATGGCATGTAGATAACTTGTCATGCACACGCCTGTCTACAGCAGACCTTATAGTTCAAATGGTTTACAGGCCTCCCAAATTACAAAGCTAGTGTATGAATAGGAACCCTCCTGTTCATGCAACCATGCCTCCACCAAGAGTGTAATTTTCATGCAACAATGTATCATTTTGTGACACATTACATTGCACTTCTTGCTGTGCCAGTCTCTGCAAATGCTCTGAGCCTGCCAACCACTGACAGGCTCTGAAATCTGAAAAGAGGTTTCCATTTTAGAACCTTAGCGATTTTCCCCTATACCTTCTGTAGTGGTTTGTTTCTTTAAGGCTGTTAACCGGCTGTAATCCAATCCAGTTGTTCCCTAGTTACTGTAAGCATTCTATTAATTACAGTAGTAATAATACTTGAAGGCTAATACCATCGATATATGCAGGGCTTGGAAAAACTTCTACCTGATAACTACTATCCAAGGCTGCTGCTAAGAAGGGGGAGGCTGCTGGTCAGCATCTGATGTGAAGCCCAGAACACCTCCCCTCTAGGCATGTTGTGGGAAAGTGCCTGAGCTTTGGACTAGGGTGCCACCTCAGGAACCCACCATGAGGAGCCACACCTCTTGGCACCATGCTTTGCCAGCTTGTGTCTGGCAAATTCTGGAGTGGTTCATGCCCAACTCCCATCCTGTCTGCTAGAGAAGAGGGTTCTCCCTTCTCTCACCTCAAAGGAGGCATTAAAGCTACTGTTCCCCTACCCTTATCCCCTACGTACATCCACCTGCTTGTAGATGGGGGTCTCAGTGGGCCATTCTTCATTTCTCCCTTCCCACCTCAAAGGGAAGGGGATACCGGTTTAGTGCTGGGCTCTCTGCTCCCTGCTTTGCTTGAAGGGCAATAGAACAAACAGGGAGTGGTTTGTTGCACCGATGGGCAAAGCAGTTCTTGTTACTAATTTTGACTCTCATTGGTGTGGGGACAATCCCATCCTGTCCCAACACTCCACGTCTTCACAAATGCCATGTGCCAGTTTCCTGCACTCCTCTGTCAGAAATGACACTCTTACTTACACAGGCCACAAGGAGTCAAAGGAGACAGTGTAAGATGAAGCCAAGTGGCAGCTAGAGGTTGATTTTTCATGTTATAAGGTGGTATAATGCCTAGTTTTTGCACGGTAAAAACAATCCCCATTCTTCCCCCAGTGGGAGTAATTCTCTTGTTGTCATATGAACCTCTTGCCCCTCCCCCCATATAATGTATGCTTTTCCTACTCCAAAAAAAACCTTTTTTTTTTCCAGTGGGCCTGAGGTGAGGTGATCTTTCTCTGCTGATTCACCCTTCTGCCTAGGGCTCAGAGTTTCCAAGCAGACAAACTCTCCTTGCCTTTGTCTTTAGACTCTTCCTTTTTTAGGATCAGTGAGGTGACTAACCCAAAGGCTTTTCCTGCTCTTCTCTTACTTCCCCCACATACTTATCTAGGAGCTTATGTGGCTCCCATCATGGTGGTATCTGTGTGATTCTCATACCGTCCTGTATCAAGCATGTTGTGCTACAGACAAGCTAACTCTTGTCTTGTGTAGGAGAGGGACTGAGGAGTGGCATTTGGGAAGCTCAAAAAGCAGAGGGCAATGCTGGGTGAGGGAGGAAGAAAGTAGATGGGTGTGGAGGGAGAGCTACAGAACATAAAGGATCTGACGTTAAAATCCTGGTGTATCTAGCTGCCAAATCTTTCTCTGTTCACAGGCTGGATGTGCCGAGTGGTTGAATTGGTCTGTTTTAGTGTGTGTTGGCCTGTGATACAGGATCAGGGAGTGAAAAAGGTATTCAGCCTGGCTTCAGGACAGGGAAAGGAAAAACATACCCCACCACAGAATCTTCAGTTTGGTTTTGGGGAATCTTATTTCACTGCTTTTACAGACTTCACTCTGGATATGTGTGGGGCAATAGAGATGTATGCAATTTGAATCATGGCTCTGCCATTTAAAGTGAGGAGGAAAGAAGGAATCTTAAAAACTGCTGGTGGGAGTTGGCCTGACCCATGCACTGGCTTTTGCCTCTGGAAGTGGTCAGATTTTGTTTGAAACCAGGTAACAGACAATCACCTTTGACATCACAGTCCCACAGAGTTGATTGCGTTATCACTTCAGAGGCCCTGATGTCACCGGTACACTATGTGGAATGGAGTATGACCCAGACTGTAGAACAAATTTATTGTACAGGCACTGCCTTTAGCACCGAGTCTTGTCATAAGGTAGTGAGGTGGGTTTCTGAAATACAGTTGGCCCCAACATGAGAGTAGGTCTGCCGAGTCCAAAGAGTATCCATGAGACAAAACTAGTTCATGAAACAACCTGGCCTTAAAGGACATTGTCAAAATTTACCTTTTTAACTTTTTTCCTTACAGACTTCTATAGTGATTATTACGAATGGAATTTGCTTCCCCTTTGGTGCCTGTTTGCATCTTACTAGGCTTGAACCATGAAAGTAGCCCCATCAGTTTCAGTTCCTTATTCTTCTTCTCTAGCACAAGGTGTTTGAGTTTCCATCTGTCTTAGGTACTGATGTGGCCCTGTTACCACAGTATTGGACCACCTCACAATCTTTAATGTGAGGTGAATAAGTGCTGTTATCCCTATGTTACAGGTGGGGAACTGAGGCACAGAGAGGCTAAGTGATTTGCCCACGGTCATGCAGGAAGTCTGTGGTGGAGCAGGGAATTTAACAGGCACCTCCAGAGTCTTGGAGTAGTGCCCCACCACTGACCATCCTAGTACATTGCTGCAGGGAATGCATTAAATCAAAACTGTCACTGGAGCTAAAAAGCTCACAAACATTTCCAGTTATACTGGGTCTTACAAATCCCCATCTTATTTATTTTTAAATCTCTAGTTTGAGCATAAACTCTTGGACAGCATCACTTTAATATCTTTCATCTAGGGCTATTGAATTGATTTAACCCAGGAGGTTTTCTTTTCTGATGTCAAATTCTCCTTCCCGCTCTCTTCTCTTCTCTTTCCTCACCATTATCATTGGGAGCTGTGAAGCTAAATCCCTGCTCTCACTGTAACCTGCTGTTGTCTTTGCTGCTTCCTTATGCTTTGGGTTGAAGTTCGCTGTTCCGCTTAGATGGGCTGCTGGCTCTCATGGTCTGATTTCGTTAATAAACTGAGACAATCGTGGAAAGGAAGAACTCAAAAACAGCACTTCTGCTAACAAATTATCAACAATTATCTTCTTCAGCTTCTTCTTTTTGTAGGCTATTTTACTTGTGCCATTTTAAAAGTATTTATTCTGAAATCTCCTGTTGGCAATGAATTCTGGCAGCCACTAGCTATCTAAACCTCACCCTGCTTCTGTGTATGGCAATAACAGACCAGATTGAAATAGGGAAGTTTGTTTACAATCAGATTATGGGAATCTGAGATGGGAATGTAATTTGCACAGTGCATGCAAGGAAACGGCTCTTGTGCACAACAAAGTCCTTCACCCTAGAACTCTGTGTACAGTACATAGCCAAGGATGTCCTCTGTATAAACATTCTCAAGTGGATGTGGAAGGATGGTCTTGAGTCTAAAGCAAAGAGCTAAGAGGTCTCGATTTTATTCCTGGCTCTGCCATGAATTTCCTGTGTGACCATGGGCAAATCACAATCTTGCTGTGCTTTGGTTTCTTTATCTGTAAAATGAGGACCATTCTTATTTATAGCCTTTTTCAGATATTACCATAGTATCTGAGTGCCTCCCAATATCAAGTAAGCCTCCCAACCCCAGTAATAGGGTTGCCAACTTTCTGATTGCAGAAAACCAAACACCCCTGCCCTGCCCCTTCTCCAAGGCGCCACCACCATTCACTCCATCCCCCGTCGCTCGCTCTGCCCCACCCTCACTCGCTCACTCATTTTCACTGGGCTGGGGCAGGGGTTGAGGTGTGGGAGGGGGGGTGAGGGTTCCAGCTGGGGGGTGTGGGCTCTGGGGTGGGGATGAGGGATTTGGGGTGCAGGAGGGGGCAAGGGGTTGGGGGAGTGCTCTGGAGTGGGGCTAGAAATGAGGGATTTGTAGTGTGGGAAGGGGCTCAGGGCTGGGGGCAGAGGGCTGGGATATGGGAGAGGGTGAGGGTGAGGGGTGCAGGCTCTGGGTGGTGCTTGCCTCAGGCAGCTCCTGGAAGTGTCCAGCTCCTGGGCGGAGGGGCCAGGAGGCTCAGTCCACGCCTGCAGGCACTGCCCTTGCAGCTCTCATTGGCTGCAATTCCTAGCCAATGGGAGCTGTGGCGCTGTCGCTTGGGGTGGGGGCATTGCATGGAGCCTCCCCGGCTGCCCCTGCGCCTAGGAGCCAGAAGTACATGCCTGCTGCTTCCAGGATCCGTGTGGAGCCAGGGCACGCTGGAAGCCTACCTTAGCCCTGCTGCGCCACTGACTGGACTTTTAACAGCCTGGTCAGCGGGACTGACAGAACAGCCAGGGTCCCTTTTCGACCGGGCATTCTAGTCAAAAACTGGATGCTTGGCAGCCCTACTCAGTAGGGTAGATATTAGGTGAGTATTGTCCATAAATATGTACCTACTCACTTCAAAAGTGGATTGAAGCTTAATTAATTGCCCTTTGTAAAGCACTTTTGAAATTCTGGGAAAGTCTTAGAGTACAGAGTTTTCTAGATATATGTGTCTGGTACAGCTCCCCCCTCTGGGACTGTTCATAAGCTTGTTGTATAGAGTTAAATCTACTGTGGAACTGGTGCAACTTGGTAGTTCTGTAACTAGAAAAAAGCCTTATAAAGAGGGATTAGGTTTGTACTGTGTGATCCCAACTCTGGATAATTTGCCAGGAGACCTCCATAAAGATCCCCTCAAATTGGCAGTCTCTTGGGTTTTTTTGCACTGGCCTTCAAACCCAAGATCTGTCAGGAACTCTTGTATCCTACTTTTGATTTATCTTTTGTATATCCAAAATGAAGTCCTCTCCCTTCTTTAGTTTAGCTGGGGAAGAGCTCATTCTGCAAAGTGGTATGTGGAACCACAGACAAATTGCAGATGGGATCTAGCCCTGATATAGCCAAGAGAGATGGAAGGCTGCACCCATCCCAGGACTCTAATGGCAATTGCTTTTTACTGCCTGGGGGGGGAAATCTCTCTTCCTCTGTTCAAGCCTTGCCCAGCCATCCTGAATTTTTGCAGGTGGGCCCAGTAATTGTGTTATTCTGTATGTGAAAAGAATAAACTCTGCTTTAATGTTCCATTGATAGGAATATAACAAAGTTTAACAGCCTTTCACTAAGCAATACATCTGAATTCAAGCATGGGAGGCAGGCAATTGGAAGCCTTGGCTGGCTTGAATACTGTTCAGCCAGGAACTGCAGACTGGCCATTCCAGTAAGGTTCAGCAGGATGCAAATGCTGTCAGGTCTGTAATTTACAGTAAACTGTCTATATTTAAGTAACTGTCACAGGACGCAGTATTGTGAGCTTAACTCTGACCATGTCATTCCCCTGGGTACTCTACAGACCTGGCCTATAGTTTGAATTTGGCATTCTGCCTCCTTTTGTGGTCCTAACACAGCCGCCTGCATTTTAGAAAAGAGTGTTAAAGCTGATAGTCAAAATACCTGCATCTGCTGCGAACCCTGGAGGGCTGAGCAAAGGCACTGCTTCTGTTGCCTATGAAGAAGCTTCTGCTAACTCGTTCTAGTCCCACTGGTGATCTTCTGAGCTCAGACCTACACTTGGGTACCAAGTTGGGCATTGGCTCATAGCATAACAATTGTATATGTGCAACCTCCATACTTGTTAAGGCTGAAGGTTCAAAAATCTGGAGGCTTTATGCAAATGATCTGATATCCTACATTTGAATATGCATTGTCTTATTTGCACAAATGGCAGCAAATGTCCTGAATACCATAATTTTAAGAACAACAAGATTGCAGCATGGAATAAACTGTGGATATATAACAATTACTGTGCTATGGGCAGGCTCTTGCTTCTGCCTGGGATGGTGTCCAGGTAACTGGTGATTGATTCCTCAGTTGCCCCTTGTCTTGCTGGGTTGGTAGCCCCTGGTGCCGGCTGATGCTTGCTCTGGGCTTTGAGAGGGCTATGATAGCTTCCTGCCATCATTTTGGGGATGCTCTAACTGGGCTGGGTGCACTGCTGTGGCAGCACCTTGTTCCTTGGCAGGTGGAGCTTTGGCCCAGCCTGGCCAGAGCTCCCTAGTTACTGCTCACAGGCCTGTATGACTGGGGAGAGATCTGAACACAGCTCCAAGTCTGTAGCCAAAAGTGCGTTGGGGCAGCATGCTCAAGGCTCAGTCTTCTTGGGTAGATCCTAGCAAAAGCAACTTTTACAATAGAGAAGCAGCCTGGAGTGTCTCTAGTTCTCCAACTAAGATCTCCGAGGCAGGAGCAGTTCAGAAAACTGCTGAAGACAGGAGCTTGCAGGCCAAATCCAGAGACTTAACAGCTCTGGCAACCCTAGTGGGGGAGAGAGAGAATAAACTCTGAAGAGTTTAACAATACTGTACCTTTTTATAGAAATAGACTGGCTAGTTCATGGCACAGTAAACGTTCTCCTGTGGAAATGGTAACCTTGTTCAGCTGCTGCCAATACATAAATGTGGAATCGCCTGCAGCAGGAGGTCTGATACTGAGATAGGATTTTAAGACTGTGAATAACTCAGACCATTAACAATTGTAATTAGGCAAGCTAAGTACTGTGCAGTACTTAGTGCTGTGAAGCCTCAGGCTTCCTGGCACAAACTGACTGGTTTATTTAGGAAGGAAAATTTTACCCTCCATATACAATGCTGTATAGCTGGCTAAGTGCACAGGAAGAAAAAAGTCCTCTGAACCGGTCTTGGATACTACAAATAGCAGGGTGGCAGGCTGTACAATACAATGGGAGGGGGAGGACGCATTACCTGGGTCCTGTCCCACTGGTTTGAGGCAGTTTCTTTGCCTACCTTGTGGTGGATGCTGGCATACAACTACGAAATACTTATGACCCCTTTCTGTAACTGTAAGAATTAACATAGGATTTGATGCACTGGATCAGACTTCTGGTATGACTGGCAGATGCCGTGTTTCAGGTAGTGGCAGGTACAGCCTTAGCTGTTTTCCACCCAGGAAACCATTTTTGGCATGCACTCCCCTCACCCTCTCCGCCAGTGGCCAATTGAGACCGAATACACCCCTGTAGTCACACCGTACATACTACTGTAATAATCTTTGTACAAAATATGCCTTGTGAGTTATCACTTAAAGGTTTCAGAGTAGCAGCCATGTTAGTCTGTATCCACAAAAACAGGAGTACTTGTGGCACCTTAGACTAACAGATTTATTTGAGGATAAGTTTTCGTGGGCTACAGCCCACTTCTTCTGACTTAAACTAAAAACTCACTGGTCAATAATATCATGGTGAAATGTATGTAGCAATATTAAATGTAAATTTCTTAATTCCCCCTGAATGATGTTGGTATACATATTCAAACCCATGTAGGCCTGGTTAAGCAGATCTCGCTCTTTCACCAGAGAAGGCCTTTGGACTTTGGGGGCAGATCCTGACTTGAGAATTTGGTCAGCTGTGTTGCTGGGAACATGTAAGGATTTCACCCTGAACCAAGTCTAGTTTAAGTCTTAGCTGCTAGGAAGCATTGAATCTTTATTTCTCTTGTAACCATTTCTGACTTCAGTGACTTTAAATAAACTTGTTTTATTCTTTAATCAAAACTAATCCAGTGTTGTATTTAAACTTAATTGTTTGGTTGCTCCAACTAAGGTAGCAAACTGTTGTGTATTGACTCCTTACAGGGGCAATGGACCTATAATATTTGAACTGTCCAGGAGCGGGCTGGACAGTGCAGAACACATGCTTTTGGGGAAAATCTGGGAGTGGAAGTGCGTTGGGGTCACCCTGCAAGTGGTAACCAAGGCAGGTGGAAGCGAGTGTGACTGGAGTGTTGCTGGCAGGCTGCAGCTATACACAGAGAGATTGTGACCAGCCTGCTGTTTGCGTGGGGCCCAGGTTGGGTGCTACAGTCACAAAGCATCTTGAGGCACCCCAGGTTGTAGGGCAGGTGGTGACACAACCCCTCACGAGTCTGGATTGCACCCTGGAATGGGATACTGGGCAAGGAGGGGGGTGGGGGGAAAGCCAAGCAGTATTGTGCTCCCTGGAAGTTGGCGCCTGGGCGACTGCCTTGTTCACCCACCCCTAGAACCGGCCCTGGATAGTGGCCACTACTTATCTATCCTTGTTGCATGCAATCCATGCCTGTTGCTTTAGAGAAAAGCCACGATCCTTGTGGCTCCTGCTCCCAAAGCACCTAGCCAGTAACCTGCCAGGTATGAGATTTAATTACCCTTATCTTATTTTCTCACTCTTGCACCTTTGCATCTGCATATTAGCATTTGTGTTATCCTCTAATGTGATGGTGGCTAGTGCAGGTCCTTAGGCCTGAGCCACAGTGGAATATGCCACAGAATAAACAGTCTTTGTGGGGAGCAATTGTGAGTGAAGGCTTTATTTGCCCGTCTCTCACATGGCAGTTTTCTTCCAGAGGAGATGGCAAATAGAGGATAAGAGACTGGTTGGCATGTACAAATGCTGTTTGCTACTCCCTGTGCAGTGCATGTATTATGCAACAAGTTTCTGTTTACTGCATACTTCTCTTGTAATCAGGGTTGGCATCCAAATCCGGAAACAGATTAGCACTTAGAGCCCCTGAAACAATGTGTGAATTCCATGTTGGTGCGCCATACCCTATACTATCAGCTCTACTGCAGAGACCAGCTCCTTTCCCTGTCCTTTTTATAGCAGGGGTGGCCAACCTGTGGCTCCGGAGCTGCATGCGTCTCTTCAGAGGTTAATATGCGGCGCCTTACCTAGGCACTGATTCTGGGGCTGGAGCTATAGATGCTAATTTTCCAGTGTGTTGGTGGGTGCTCACTACTCAACCCCCTGCTCTGCATCAACCCTGCCCCCACTCCATCCCTTCCCCCAAGGCCCCTGCCCCTTCCCCATAGCCTGCCGTGCCCTCGTTCCTCCCCCGTCCATCCCATAGCCTCCTGTGCACGTGAAGCAGCTGATTGCGGGGGGGGGGACATAGGTGCTGATTGTTGTGGGCTGCTGGCAGGCGGGAGGCTGAGGAGCGGATGGGAGGCTGCTGATGTATTACTGTGGCTCTTTGGCAATGTACATTGGTAAATTCTGGTTCCTTCTCAGGCTCAGGTTGGCCACCCCTGTCTTAGAGGAAGTAACTAGCACAGTAGAAAATGGATGTTTCTGGAGCCTACTAGGAGCAATAAAATGCTGTGGACCAAATTCATCCCAAATGTAAATCTGAAGTCAACTTATGCCAGGAAAGAACTGAAGCCAGTGAGTTACAATGGGAATGAACTTGATCCACATTATCCAGCTCTGTTCCAAAGGTAGTTTTAAGAATTGCTGGCTGAGACTCTGTTCTAAGACAACTGCAGAATGAAATACCAATTTGACAGGGATGGTCTGTCTCTCAGGGAAATGGAGGTCTAATGAAGGCAAAGCATCCCATAACTGACTAATTTAAAATATAAAGGATAATCAGAGTCAGTCTGATCTCTTGTGAAGTAGCTGTATCACTGGGCCAGGAGAGTGGTGGAGGAAGTCCAGTGGGATCTGTGGGCAAGGTGAGGAGAAGGGTATTACAGTCCCTAAAAGCGCTACATAACTACAAGAGGAGAGTGTAGGCCTCACTGTAAAGTCAAACCATTGTGCTTCATTGTAGCTAAACTGCTTTGCCTAGGGAGTTGGTTAGCAACAATTAGAGACACAGCCAGCCAGCAGAGGTCGGAAACAACTGGCATTGGGTGTGGAGGCCCAGTTTTGGGGACCAAGAAGGGGTGAAAGAGGTTTCACTTTACAGTGAGGCCTACATCCTCCTCTTGTGTTTTATCTTCATTGTAGCTTTGCTTTCATTGGACCCCCATTTTGAAAGGTAGGAGCCAATGCGGACAGCCTTTCCCCGCCTTATTAGTGAGTAGAGCTTAGCAAGCTTTCAGAACTGAGGGAGTGGGGAACTGGAGATGGCTTCTGCCGTTAGCACATATTTGAAATCCTCCTCTGTCTGTGTGACTATCGGTTCTATTAAAACTGCCATTTTTTTAAAAAGTAAACTAACCAAAGCGTTACAACATCTTGTAAGACACTTAAAATGGTTGGCACACCATCATTTTTCCTATATCAACATAAGGAACTGGCTCCAGGATTGGTGCCAGGATGACAACATGGGAGTTCCTGGCTTCCATTCCTCTGCTCTGACTACTAACCCATGACACAGCTTATCATACTATACAAGTTTTTAAAATATAGCGACTTGAAAATCTGTGTAAATCCAGTGTGATGAAGTAGACCTATACCAGATAAAGTTATTACAAGAGAAGCACATAACCACATGGGTTTATGGAAACCATCACAAATTCCTCTATTTAACAAATCCATGAAGAATGTTGTGGAGCACTATAAAGCAATCTTAATTTCTTATTGTGAGATGCTTAGGATGACCTCTATCTTTGGGGTGAATTTGTAGGTCTTCCTAAACAAGTGGCAAAAAAGCTTCTTAGCTCCACACACCAAATTTAGTTCCAAATGGTAACTAAAACTTAGTTATTAACTATCTTAATTTTCCCTTCCTTGATAGGTTTTTGCCTCATTCAGCTAGTTTCCCATGTCAGGAAAGCAGCTACCAAAACATAGGGGCTGGATCAGATAACTGATCAATTGAACACGCTATCATTTGGATTATCTATTTCTTGTCTCTCTCCTTTTTAAATATGAGGTGGAATCCAGGGTTTGCTGGTTTTCCTTTTTGTTCTAGTTACACCCACACATGGATATTTCTGCAACAGAAATGCAATTAGGAGTCCACTTGGGTAAAGAACAAAAATCTGAGTGACACTGATGAGGAAATAGAGCAAGCAGAAGATCTAGAGAGTTTGGGGAGATATGCAAAGTGAGCAAGACCCAACAGCAATACATTTTGCATGGCAAATATTCCAAATTGTTATCTGCTACCAATGGTGTCTGTAAACGGTATCTCAATGTTTTGCTTAGCGACTGTTGTCAAGGAGAATCTGCAGGTTAAAGCAAAGTTCAGAACCCATAGTGTATTAAGTTGATGTTGTCTCTAAGTGAGGTGCTCCTCTTCAAACAGATGAGCTGTATTGTGACTTGCTGTTCATTACTGAATGATTTAGAATATGCTTATATGCATGTGTGGGAATATGAATGCTTATGGATTAAGGAGTGTTGAAACCGCATGGTTGGGTGAAGATTCTTAGCAGCCTTACATGTATGGTGCCTTTTGTGTTAGATGTCATTATTTGTACTACATAGCATCTCATGGTCCTGTAGGGCAGGAGTGCTTTCCTCTGCAGTGATTCTTGTAGCTACTCAAGGAGCAGCATTGATGAACTTCGAAGGAAGTCCCATCCAGCCCTTGTTGGCCAAAGAGGCAGTGGTTGGTTTAATGAACCTCCATAGAGAAATCCTTTGAGGTTGGTCTAAACTAGACACCACTTTCCCCAAATTTCCCACCAGCGCCTTCTCTACTGTAGACAAGGCACCGGTGTTTCTACCATCATGTCATCTAGTCTGGGTCTGGGCAGAGTTAGAGAATGCAGTGGTTAAAATGCTAGCACCTTGTCTATGTTAGTGCTCCAGGTAGGGAAACTTGAGGGGGAAATAAGACCAGAGTAGACAAGGCTTTAAGTTGCAAGGCAGAAAATGGATACCTGATGGAGAGCAGCATAGTAAAAGTTGCATGGATCACGGGAGTGAAAAAACTGAAATATAAAACAGTGAGCTAAGCCAAGCAATAAATTGAAACACTAATTTCACTAAATCTTTCTTCTTCCTCATGCCTACCCCACCATTTATGTTGTAGCCTGAACATGCAACCATTTTTATCACATTGGCTCAATGTGTACAGTCATACACATTCTACTATCTAGCAATTAGTTGAAGACTGAGAGCAGTTTCAGCCTTTAAGAGAGGGAAACATGGCTATGGCTCATTCATCCATGGAAGACAGGATATAACGTATTAAGGGAACCTGCATTAAACAACCTCTCGGGATGAGCAAACATCATTCTAGTTGAACGAGCTTCTCTAGCAGTCTTGCAAGTGTAGTGTGAAATCATGGAGGATCTACTGAGTGACACTTGATGCCACAACACTAGTGTTATGAAGATAATGGGGACTTGTTTAATTTATTATGAAATTCAGTGGAAACAAAGTTGAAAATAATGAGTACTTGTGGCACTGATGAAGTGGGTTATAGCCCACGAAAGCTTATGCTCAAATAAATTTGTTAGTCTCTAAGGTGCCACAAGTACTCCTCGTTCTTTTTGCTGATCCAGACTAACATGGCTACCACTCTGAAAAGTTTAAAATGTAAGTTACATAAAGGAAAACAACCCACTGGTTTCATAGTCCTAGAGTGCGATTTTTATATTCTCTGTGTGGCTATCTGATGTTTGAGTAGGCCCGATAATGGAGTCTAAATGAGTTAAGTCTCTAATCTAGAGATCAGCCTGAACCAGAGCCCCAGTCCTAGCTTCATACCATTCCTGTGCACCCAGCTCTCAATCTGGAAAATCCAGATCAGCACTTCATTACTGAGACAGAGCTCCTGTGAAGGCACTCTTGGAGTGAACAAGAAGCAGCTAGCAAGGAGGGAATTTTGAGTGAGGGGACCTCTTCTCCGGAAAGCAAGTTCCAACTTTAGTCTGACCGAGCCTGAGTCTGATGCTTGCTAGGGCCTGATCCCTGAACAGGTGGGTTGAAAATGGTAAAGAAGATTTTAAGTTTGGTGTGTTGGGATGATTGCAACATGGGCATTGGCCCTCCTGGATTTAAATGTATGTTTGTAGTTTTGTTTGTGTAGATAATTCTCTTCCTCAGAAATAATTTTGCTTGTTGCAAATCACCATTGCTCCCAAACAAATCTAGGGTCCCTCTTTGTACATATGGTTACAAGAAAATCTAGGTAAATCCCATTCTGAATTTCTCCTCCTTCCCGTCCCCTGGATGGACTAGTAACAGCCCAGCACAACACATGGGAACTCTCAGATGCTGGTGAACTGTCTGTGCTGGGACTGGTACAAGCATGTAGTGTAGTGGCTACTACTGTAATCACTGTTTTTTTTTCCTTTCCTTCTCCACCCTCATCGCTGTACTGACTAGTGTGATAATGAAACAAAGCCTTTGGAATGTTCCAGGATTCTGCTGGAGGAGGGACGGCAGCAGTACTGCCAGCATAATTACAGAGGAAACTTGTGCCATGGTTACTAGCTAGCTCTATCCTGCATGTTGTATTCAATTTGCTGTTCCAAAAAAAATTAATCTCACTCTCAATGCACATACTTTTGTGGAACCTGAATAGTGGAAACTGGGGCCTGTTTAATGGTGAGGGAACGGAGACCTCAGATGTATCGTTGTTGATTGGCCTGTCAAATAGTGCAGGCCACCATGGCGCATGGTTGCCAAGATGCAGACAAAGTGTAAGTTCAAGGTGCTCTCTGTCTCCTGGACACCAGCTGTGTTGCAGTCAGTTCTCACTTGGGCTTGTGCCTCCTTGGCACTGCCGTCCTCTCTTTATTCCAGCACTGGACTCTGTATGGCAACGTAGTCTGTAAGAACTAGTGCCGTACCTTTCATAAAGGTGTGATGGTCTGTTTCTAAAGGTGTACAACTACTGAAGAGAGATCCAGTGTGCTCGCAACTTTGCTGCCTCCCACCCCAATCAGCAGCAGTGATTCACCTCTGCCAATCTCTTGATGAATATAGTATCAGAGGGGTAGCCGTGTTAGTCTGGTTCTGTAGAAGCAGCAAAGAATCCTGTGGCACCTTATAGACTAACAGACGTTTTGCAGCATGAGCTTTCGTGGGTGAATACCCACTTCTTCGGAAGAAGTGGGTATTCACCCACGAAAGCTCATGCTGCAAAACGTATGTTAGTCTATAAGGTGCCACAGGATTCTTTGCTGCTTCTTGATGAATATATGCACTGCTTGCTGATTTCCATCTCTTGATGTTCCCTCAGAAGTGGAACTTGACATCATTCTGTTTGTGTGTGATGGCATTAACCATCTGACTTCCTTTACAGTTATAGGCTTGTATTGGAGGACAATTTCTTCCCATCTTAAGGGGAAGGTTGCCGTGCCTTTGGTATGTGAGAGTATAGAGCCTTTATTCCCTTTTAGCAAAGTTGCCACTTACTGGAGTTTGGCAGATGGAACAGACTCAGTCATCTGTACTTGGCAGGATGGCACGTGGTACATCATATCACATCAACAGATCATGTGAAATATCACAATGGAATGGCACTTCTTCAGACCCTGAAACTGAAGTTAAATGTTCACTTCATTCTCCTGCCAATGGGACTCTTGAAGCTAAATTAAGTGTAAAAATGTAATAAGAAAAGCCAAAAAGGAGTTTGAAGAACAGCTGGCCAAAACTCAAAAGGTAAGAACAAAATGTTTTTTTAAGTACATCAGAAGCAGGAAGCTTGTTAACCAACCAGTGGGGCCCCTGGACAATTGATATACAAAAGGAGCACTTAAAGACGATAAAGTCATTGAGGAGAAACTAAATGAATTCTTTGCTTCAGTCTTCACAGCTGAGATGTTAGGGAGATTCCCAAACCTGAGCCATCCTTTGTAGGTGAAAAATCTGAGGAATTGTCACAGATTGAAGTGTCACTAGGGGAGGTTTTGGAATTAATTGATAAACTTAACAGTAACAAATCACTGGGACCAGATGGCATTCACCCAAGAGTTCTGAAAGAACTCAAATGTGAAATTGCGGAACTATTAGCTATAGTTTGTAACCTGTCCTTTTAAATTGGCTTCTGTACCCAATGACTGGAAGATAGCTAATGTAACGCCAATATTTAAAAAGGGCTCTAGAGGTGATCCTGGCAATTACAGGCTGGTAAGTCTAATATCCGTACCAGGCAAATTAGTTGAAACAATAGTAAAGAATAAAATTATCAGACACATAGAAAAACATAAATTGTTGGGCAAAAGTCAACATGGTTTTTGTAAAGGGAAATCATGTCTTACTAATCTATTAGTTCTTTGAAGGGGTCAACAAACATGTGGACAAGGGGGATCCAGTGGACAGAGTGTACTTAGATTTCCAGAAAGCCTTTGACAAGGTCCCTCACCAAAGGCTATTATGTAAATTAAGTTGTCATGGGATAAGAGGGAAGATCATTTCATGGATTGAGAACTGGTTAAAATACAGGGAACAAAGGGTAGGAATAAATGGTAAATTTTCAGACTGGAGAGAGGTAACTAGTGGTGTTCCCCAAGGATGAGTCCTAGGACCAATCCTATTCAACTTATTCATAAATGATTTGGAGAAAGGGGTAAACAGTGAGGTGGCAAAGTTTGCAGATGATACTAAACTGCTCAAGATAGTTAAGACCAAAGCAGACTGTGAAGAACTTCAAAAAGATCTCACAAAACTAAGTGATTGGGCAACAAAATGGCAAATGAAATTTAATGTGGATAAATGTAAAGTACTGCACGTTGGAAAAAATAACCCCAACTATACGTACAATATGATGGGGGGCTAATTTAGCTGCAACTAATCAGGAAAGAGATCTTGGAATCGTCATGGATAGTTCTCTGAAGACGTCCACGCAATGTGCAGCAGTAGTCAAAAAAGCAAACAGGATGTTAGGAATCATTCAAAAAGGGATAGAGAATAAGACGGAGAATATCTTATTGCCCTTATATAAATCCATGGTACGCCCACATCTTGAATTCTGCATACAGATGTGGTCTCCTCATCTCAAAAAAGATATACTGGCATTAGAAAAGGTTCAGAGAAGGGCAACTAAAATTATTAGGGGTTTGAAACGGGTCCCATATGAGGAAAGATTAAAGAGGCCAGGACTTTTCAGCTTCGAAAAGAGGAGACTAAGGGGGGATATAATAGACCCGAAGAAGAGCTCTGTGTGGCTCAAAAGCTTGTCTCTCTTTCCAGTAGTAGTTGGTCCAGTAAAAGATATCACCTTACCCACCTTGTTTCTCTGAATGATTCATGCAGTTTGGATGCAGGCAGATAGGAGCAGTTTGCGAACACCTCTCTTGATTAGTCGGATGATATGTACTTTGTTTGCCTGCACAAGGCTGTATAGGGAAGATGCTGTTTGGATGGTGAAATTGAAATATTTTCTCTTAATAGCAGTCAGTCCTACCTTTCCATTTTAGTCCTGCCAAGTGCCTTGTCCTTCTCGGTAGTGTTGTCCACAATGGTGGCTGCAGCTCCAAAGGGGCTCTGTAGCCCTATTTAGCTGTAACTTCTTTTGAAAGTGCCCTCAGCTCATGTGCTCGGCTGCTGAGCTGTTCACTGAAGTGCAGGTGCCTCTGACATCTTGGTGGAGCTTTGGAACCTTCTCCCTTCCCCACAGTGCAATGAATTATAGCCTGGGAGGTGCCTGAGCAGATGCCCCATGTGGTTCCTTAACTTGAGAGATGGATGCTAAATGAACAGCTGTGATTGCATACTATCTTCCCCTTGGCCTTTTAGGGTGGGAGCCTTCTCTGTGATGATGAAGTTCCTAATCACTCTTAGTCATTAATGATTAGGTCTCATAAGTGACAGCATGAGGAGAAACTGGACTGTATCTTTTTAGGGGTGGAGGGGTAGCTCAGTGGTTTGAGCATTGGCCTGCTAAACCCAGGGTTTTGAGTTCAATCCTCACAGGGGCCACTTAGGAATCTGGGGCAAAAATCAGTACTTGGTCCTGCTAGTGAAGGCAGGGGGCTGGACTCAATGACCTTTCAAGGTCCCTTCCAGTTCTAGGAGATAGGTATATCTCCTATTATTATTATTTTTTATCATCATCTTGTATTCAATGACCTGTAGCAGCTAACAGGGCTGGATTAATGCATAGGAATGAGGCATGTGCCAAGGGCACAGATTTGTGGGAGAGGTCCCTCCCCAGCCATACAGTGCACTCACTGCAGCCATGCTGTGGATCCACCGGGAATGAGTGTTCATCCTGCTCAGGGCACTGCTGACCATGACACAGGGGTGGCCAGGCTAAATTTGAGTGGCATTGTGATCCCGTGCACCAGCTCACAATGCCACTCACTCAGATTTGGTGAGCAGTGGCAGGATGAGCAGCCCTCTCTGGCAGATCCAGAGCATGGCTAGTCCAACCGCGATGAGTATATTGTGTGGCAGCTTGTTCATGAAAAGATAGGGGTCCAGAAATGGTATGTTTGCCTAGGGCCCAGAGATGCATTAATCGGCCCTGGCAGCTGAACAACTTGAACAGGCTGGACTGTCTCTCTGGATTCTAAGGCTGTAATAGTCACCATTTCATTTGGGTTTTTTTGCTCCCCACAAAGTGCCTGTGGTTGGGGTTGCCTTATTCATCCTTCATCTAGGATGGAAAGCTAGGTTATAGCCATCTTGAACAGGTCTGTAGTTTTATTTACATAGAACAGGCTTATGAAGAAGGAATTTTAGATGTCATTTCAGTTAGATATAATATCATTGTTGCTGTGTGCTATGAAATGTTTTTATAGTACCCATAAGTGTGCTTGCGGCTTCAGAGAAAACACCTCAGTCCCTGAAGAGCTCACAATCTCAATAACGAACATGACAGCTAACAATGAATAAAACAAAAATCAGAGAGTAGGGAAGCACATGGGTCATAGATGTTGTTTCTCAGTTCTGGCAAATGATGTGTCTTGATGGTTCAAAGGCATTATTTCATTAAAAGACAGTCCTGTGGTAATGTATGTTTAGGAGCAATGCATGTTGCCACCCCAGAGGTAACTGCACTTATGTGAGAACTTTTTAAAACGTGTAAAATTGTGGTGCACCAGGTGAAGGAAAGAGACCTATTCAGTAAACATTTCTATTTGATGTATGGGAGAGAGGGGGCACCTCCCTTAGATGGCTTTGAGGCTTCTGTTGTTGGCAGCAAGTCCACTTGTAGTTAATATACAACCGGAATGTCCACAGAAAACATGGATTTCAGTAGCTGTTGCTTGAACTCTGGAAAAGGGCGGGTGGGGAGGAGTTGCTTTGTGTTGCCTTAAACAGCAAATATAAATCCAACTGCAAGTCCCTTAATGTAAAGCTGATCATCTTCCAAATCAAATTCTGTATAAACCTTCCCTAGCAAATACTGCAAATGGGATAATGGTCTAGAAACACTGCAATGGTAACACTGTAAATTGTTTCAGAGTAGCAGCCGTGTTAGTCTGTATCCGCAAAAAGAACAGGAGTACTTGTGGCACCTTAGAGACTAACAAATTTATTTCAGCATGAGCTTTCCATTCTATGCATCCGAAGAAGTGAGCTGTAGCTTACGAAAGCTCATGCTGAAATAAATTTGTTAGTCTCTAAGGTGCCACAAGTACTCCTGTTCTTTTTACTGTAAATTGTAATGTCAACCATTGCTGCAGTTTGCTCAGGGTTAATACAAGAGCCTGAACTTTTAATAAAAATAATAATAATAAAACTGTCGTCCTTGAAATATTGAACAAATGCCACATGATTATACTCTTTCCCCATGACACTACTAGGCATTGATAATGCTGGTATCTCAATGGGCCCAAAGAATATGCTAGTGGTAGTGCTTGATTTCTGTTCTTTTCTTTGAGGTTCAGTACTGAATACAGTTCCTCCAGCTGAGGGTGGATCCTTGATTTTATACAATTATATTATAATAATGGTGGTGATAGTTTTCAACCCGTTTCTTATGAGTCCTGACATCTTGTCTGCTTTTCTGATGGTTGTTGCATGTTAAGCAGAAGAATTGGTAAGCTGTCCATACTGATACCCAGATCTCTCTTCTTGAGTGGCCACAGTTAATTTAGAATCCAACAAGATGTATGACTAGTTCAAAATTTTCTTGCGGATGTGCATCACTATGCATTAATCAGCAATAAATTTCATTTGTCATGGTGTTGCCTAATTACCAAGTTTTGATAACTGAGGAAGTTCAGTAGGAATTTTCCAGGCTTTACTAACCTAAATAGTGTTGCCACCATGCTGTTCACCTGTTCCAGGTCATGAATAAATGCACAAGGACCAGTGTCATGCAATGTGTGCCCAAAGTTCCCTACTATTTAACCTTTTGCCATAATGGAAATTGACCATTTATTCCTCCTCTTGTTTTCTGTTTTACCCAGTTTCCAGTCTGAAAGAGGACATTGCTTGTTTCCCTGAGTACTTGAGTTATTTGATAATCTCTAGTGAGTCACTTAGTCAAAGGCTCTTCAACACTCCAAGTCAACTGACATCTGGCTCTCACTTATCCACTGACTGGTTGAGGTACCCAAAGCTCTTTGGGGCAATGACTCTCCCCCCTCCCCCTCTTGCAATGTTTGATCAAAGCCTAATGCAATGGAGCTCTGTAGTATGAATAATACTATTACAAATGCTACTACAATATAAATAGCTAATAGTAGTGAGGCACAATTCTCCTTTACAGAATATATTACCATCACATCATGTTTGTTGAGGTGTTTTACTTGCTATGGAAGTAAGGCTTGCTGGCTTTTATTTCCCTGGGATGATCCCTAGGGCATGCTGCATTTAAAAAAAAAAAAAAAAAAAAAAAAAAGTACACCGCTTGTTACACTCCAAGCCTCTGGTATGATAGGTGATTGCATATTTTTATTGGAAGCTCAGCCATTTGAGGCCTGGCCTACACTTTAAAAGTTAGGTTGTCATAGCTACAGTGCTCGGGGTGTGTGAAAAATTCACACCCCTCAGCACCATAGCAATGCCAACCTATCCTCTGGTGTAGAAACAGAAGAACACTGCCATTGACCTAGCTACCATTGCTCAGGGAGGTGGAGTTCCTACAGTGATGGAAAAACTCCTTCCGTTGCTGTAAGAAGTTCCTGAACTATGGTGCTACAGCAGCATAGCCACAGTACTCTAGCTGTGCCACTGTAGTGCCCGTAGTGTAAACATGGCCTTAGTTTACACCCAACAGGTCGGAAGTAACTTATCTTGTATTACAGCACCACACTTTTTTTTTTCTTTTTGATACCTCCATCTCTGGCAGTACTCTATCTTTATTACTTAAAAGATGATGGTTGGGATAGATATCTCCCCAACATCCTCTGTGGTGAAGATGGATGCAATTCAGGCAGATCATGTCTTGCTTTATTAAAATCTAAGCAATAACTACAGTGGTGAAGTCTCTGCCAGACTTTGATGGTAACTAGGGTTGCCAACTTTCTAATCCCATAAAACTGAACACCCCTTCCCCACCCCCCTCCTCAAGGCCCCTCCACTTCTCTGAGGCATCCCCCCTTCCTCTGTCACTTGCTCTCCTCCACCCTCACTTTCTTTCACCAGGCAGAAGGTTGGGGGCCAGGAGGGGGGGTGAGGGCTCTGGCTGATGTGGGGGTTGGGGATGAAGGGTTTGGGATGCAGGAGGCGGCTCAGGGCTGGGGTTGGGATGTATGGGGGGTGCAGTTGCAGACTCTGGGAAGGAGTTTGGGTGCAGGAGAGGACTGTGGGCTGGAGCAGATGGTTGGGATGCGGGAGGGGGGGTGAGGGCTCTGGCTGGGGGTACACGCTCTGGGGTGAGGCTAGGGATGAGGGGCCGGGGGTGCAGGAGGGGTCAGGGGGTTGGGGTGAGGGAGTCTTTGGAGTGTGGGGTCCCAGCGGCTCATACCATGGTTCCCAGGAAGTGGCCGCCCTGTGGTCCCTAGGCACATGGGCAGCCAGGCAGGCTCTGTGCCCACAGGTGCCGCCCCCGCAGCTCCCATTGGTCACGGTTCCTGGCCAATGGGAGCGGTGGAGCAGGCACTCGGGCAGGGGCCGCACGCGGAGCCTCCCTGGCTGCCCATGCGCCTGGGGCCTCAGGGACCTGGTAGCCACTTCCAGGAGCTTTGCTGAGCTAGGACCGGTAGTGGGAGCCTTCCTTAGCCCCAGGCCCCTGCTGCACCGATGACTGGACTTTTAATGGCCCGGTCGGCAGTGCTGACTGGAGCTGCTAGGTTCCCTTTTCAACTGGGTGATCTGATCAAAAACCAGACACCTGGCAACCCTAGTGGTAACAGGCTATGTGTTAATTCTAGGGCTGTCAATTAATTGCAGTTAACTCATGTGATTAACTCAAAAAAATTAATCACGATTAAAAAATTAATCGTGATTAATTACAGTTTTAATCGCACTGTTAAACACTAGACTACCAATTGAAATGTATTAAATATTTTGGAAGTTTTTCTACATTTTCATGACTTAATTTATAAATTGTAGAGAAGGATGGCCAATTGTTAATGGGATCAGGAAGCATATGCAAAGTATTGAAAGGTCTTTTGGTGATTAAATTGAAGATGGGATTTGACACATGGTGAATGGGAGAGGGATAAATTTAGTGAATCAAAAGTCTGATGCGTTATAATTTTCAGTCTTGCTTAGTCCATGGAGAAGTGTGTGCGTGTGTGCAAGGCCTATGAATTTCTAAGAGCACTGTTCTACCTCTGCTATGGGGAGAGCTGCTGATTTAACGTAACCTTTGGATTTGTTCGGTTCCATTCTATGGCTATGCTTCTGCAACCACAGATCTAATCTTAGGGCTCGTCTATACAGAGCAGCAATACACACTACAGGGGTGTGATTGCTAAAGTGCATGAATGTGGTGCTCATTAACAGGTCCATGTGTAAACACTGCTGTAGTGCTTTTTCAAACAATGATATGTTAGAGCACGTTAGCAAGGTCTACAAAGACCAATTTAATGCACTTGGAAATCATAACCCTATAGGGTGCATTACCATATCTTGTAAACAAGCCTTTACACTTAAGAGCTAGTACTCTTGTGGGTATGTCACTAGTTCCATTCGCTGCTATGGGTGCCTCCTGCTGGCAGGCTGGGGATTAGCCCTGCCAGCTTGTGTTCTCCCTTGGGTGTTGTCTTCTTCTGTCATGTCTCCCTCTGCTGCCCTGGTCACTCCAAGAACTGCAGTCTCCTTTTCATGGCTTGGCCCTCAGGCCAGATCACTAAGGTCCTCCTCTTCTGGGGAATTTGGTCTTTTCAGATCTCCTGTCTGTCTGGTGCCTCAAACACCTTTGCTAAGTCCCAGTGGCTGTTAGGGGAACCCAGGCCCACGCTCTACACTGAGTTCCAGCCCAGGGTCCCTACAACAAGCAGCCACAGTCCTACCTCCTGCTGCTGTTGCCCTGGGCTTCTTCCTACATATCTGGCTTCTCTGGGTTTGCCAGCCTCCAACTCCCTCCACTACTTCCTTGCAGCCTTTCCCAGCAGCATCCCACCCTCTGCAGCTAACTCCTGGCTTTATACCTGCAGGCCCTGCCTGTTTCTGCACAGCTGAGCCTGTCCTTAATTAGCTTCCTCCAACCTAAATCTCCCCTGCTTGCAGCTGAATTAGCTGATTGGGCTCACCTGGCTTAATTCAGCTCTTGCAGGGTTGGTGTGGGGCATCCACCCCATCACAGGGTGTCTTTTTCTTTCCTGACCTTTAAGAGGTTCACGTTTCCTTTTAGAATTATGCCAACTTTTGGATCCTCTGTAATATGCTTGTAAAGCATATCCTATGGTGTGATACCAGCTGGAGTAACCTCTGGGTCAATTAATCTGGGAAGGCTCTTGAATTGTTTCTGACAGTGTGTCCAGGTTGACTTGTTGGTCAAAAACACCTAGGGTTTCCCTTTGAGGATCAGTCCCGGTCTATTTTAACAGCAAAACTCTTCCAACAAGGCTCAATTCTCTGTTATTCCTGGGTGAGAATGTATAGGGCTCAAACTGAACTTGGTTCCAGGCTTTTTCCCTCCAAAAACTGATGTGTAATAGGGATGGATGGGATGTACCTCCAAGACCAAGTATGCAGCTATACCAGAGACCTGTATATTTCTTCTGCATTAGGGCATAAGACCACATGTAAATTGCCCAATAAATTAATAAACTCTCTATCTAATCCATCTATCTAGTTGGAGCAATCAGTGTCTCAGGAGAAGCACCATATTCCACCATTCAGGGGAGTGGGGAAAAAAGAAGAATCATCTTTCATCTTCCCTCCCCTGCTAGATGATTCTACTGTGCATTTCTCTACCTGTGGGGGCTTTCTTGGCATTCAAGTGACACGCCAATTAAAGTAAGTTTTGAAGGAATGAAGCAAGCTCTGCTCTCAGCACCAATTAATTTACAGAGTCCTAGGTGCTACTCTTCAAGACTTCATGAAGCACACTTGCACCACAAAGATAAATGAAGAGTGTTGTGGGGTGTTAATAGGGTCTTGGTACTCAGTTAAGCTTGGGTAAGTTGAGGTGGGGGTGGGAGAGGAGAGATGAGTGGTGCAGAGACCCTGTAAGATCTAGGCAATTTTGGCAACAGAGGAGGCACTCAGTATTTAAATTTAGTGCAGACAAGGGGAAGAAAATTCCCTCTAGCATCTGGTTTGTATTACAGCTCTCTGCTTCAGAAAAGGGTGTGTTTACACTGAAGAGCTCTGGTGCCTAGCAAGGGGAGTTCTAACGCTGTTAGCTTCTGCGAGCTTCTGTGGCTTGTGGTCAGCCTTACAACTGCTCCAGTGTCCTTCCATTGTACTCCTTAAATAGTTCCTGTTATCTGCTAACCAACAAGGCTTTGCCATGTGGTATGGCTTCTTGGTCACAGTTGTTTCTTAACAAACTAGACATGGTTGTCAGTCTCCTAGGTCTGTTTAGGAAAATTGTGCTGGCTGCTTCTCATTCTGTTCAGCCTAGAAACGGGAGGCAGAGAGTCACTTGCATATGGCTTTATCTGAACATGTCACAAGTGACCTGAGCTTCCCAGTGGTGGCTATAAAACTGCTTAATGGTGCAATCTAGTCCTAGCTTCTTCTAAACCTTTGGTTACTGAATGTCACTTCTGCATTGTTCTAAGTCTGTGCTTCAAAGCAGCTGTAGGAAGGAGGAGTGAACACATTTATTGTTGTGATGTGTGGATTTATTTAAAAAAAATGTGATTTGTGTTTTCAAGCAATTTCAAAAGAGCCAGGTTTTGAAAAGAAACCTGGACGTTGATATTAGTTGCACCAGGACTCTTAAGAAACAAATTACAGTTAATGTCTTGCACAATACAGTTGTAACTAACATAAATATTGCCCTCCACTAAGATCTTGTGTGATCCTCCAACATGTCTCATCAGGAACTGATTGTACTCTAAGCCTTGTGTTCTATTTAACTATAGCTGTAGCAGGCCGATTGCTGAGCTCCAGCACTTTCCCTTTGAGTAAGGACTTTAAAAATTCCCCTGAGTTTAAATGTCTTGTTTAGATCCAAGACAAACATTCTTCAAAGCTTCTTCATATGCAGGGATAAAATAAAGATGCATTTTAAGTCCTGTATCCGTGACAAACTAATATCTGGCCTAAGGGGTTAGTGATCATTTTAGAGTCAGATATATCTGACCACTAGGAACAATGAAATTCTTCATAATATGGACAGCCTCCCTAGCTGCTGCTGCTGGACCAAAACTGCTGTCACCACCCCAGCCTAGGACCAAGATTCGTAACCCAAATAAATTCCTCCCCACAATCTTTGCAATGTCCCTCACCCCAAAAGAAATCAAAATCAATTCCCTACGCCCAACTTTTACCTCACTTAAAAACTACTTGCTTTCAAAATCAGACATAAAAATACAAGTGTCACAGCACAGTATTACTGAAACATTGCTTACTGTCTCATTTTTACCATATAGTCATAAAATAATCAACTGGAATAGAAATATTTTATTTACATTTCAGTGTAAGCATATAGAGCAATATAAAAAAAGTCATAGTATGAAATTTTAGTTTGTACTGACTTCGCTACTGCTTTTTATGTAGCCTGTTGTAAAATTAGGCAAATATCTAGATGAGTTGATGTACTCTCTGGAAGATTTCTACGTACCCCCCAGTATGTGTATCCCTGGTTGAGAGCTACTGGTCTAAGGAAACCAAACACAAAAGAAAGATTCATCAAGAAAAATGAATGAATCTAAAGACTGAATAGTGGATTAGTTGCTTTTAATAAAGATCTAGGATCTCAAATACACTCTTCAGGATTTTTGATTTATTGAAAATAACTCAAGATTTTGACCCCTTTTGGTCGAAAGCTGGAAAAACTTTTGAAAACTAGGATTCAACATTTAACCTTTCTCAGTTTACGTTGCCTACTCGATTTCCAGTCTCCTTTATTTTTGCAAATTCCTGAACGCTGCCTCCTCCTAAAACAGGCAAATTAAGGAATATACAGATTTATCCCAAGTGTGCCTAGGGCTTAAATCTTAGGCTGTCTCCGATACTTTAGCCACTGTAGCTCAAACTCTTGCCCGCCAAACATTCATCAGCTTCCTCTGCTGTCCCCATATGTTGAAATTAACTTCCCTATCCTGATAGAGTAGCATAGTGTTCATAATTTAGGTAGGGTTAGGCTTGTCATGTCTTTGCAAGAGGAAGGAG
Source organism: Mauremys mutica (assembly GCF_020497125.1). Classification (NCBI taxonomy): domain Eukaryota; kingdom Metazoa; phylum Chordata; order Testudines; family Geoemydidae; genus Mauremys; species Mauremys mutica. The sequence goes on from NC_059075.1 coordinate 68,254,760, forward strand.
TGATTGAAAGCAGTGTGGTTTTATAGAAGCAAAGCTTGGGCTGGGGAACTCCTAAGCCTATGTGAGCTAATGGGAACTCTAGTTTTCATGGGGCAATGATACTGTACAGACTTATTTTATATTAGAGAGAAAACTTCCCCTCCTGGAAAACCATTTTGTCTCCCAGGCCTCCAAATGCTCAGATGCACAGAGAATGTTGTTCTGAAGCCTCCATCTCTTTGAGTTAGAAAAGTAGAAACTTCAAACGTTTCCTGAAGGCTGAACTGATCAATAAAGGCGTTTTCCTTTCAGCAGTTTCTGCAGTGTTTTTCCCCTCTGTTCACAGAGGCTTTCCTGTGATCAAGACTTTATTACTGGATTAAATGGAGTAGTGCAAATTCTTCCCAATGATCTCTGGCAAAGCATTATCTATATTTACTTTAAAATAATGCAGCAGCATCTCCTGGCTTGTTTGGAATTATGAGTCACCAGATTCTTTCAGTCATTTCCTTCCCATTCACCCCCGGCAGATAGGACCTGATCCATACTCCATTGAAGTCCAGGGGAACACTCCCGTTGACTTCAGTGGCCTTGGAGCAGGTCCATAGGGCATGCTGACAGCACTTCCCAGTTTTTGTAAATACAGCTACACTAAGGGATGGAGAATATTACATTCAGGCAACTTTTCTAACTAACTTGATTTTTAAATCCAACTAGTTACACCAGTGCAAACCCTTAATGTAGATGTGTTTAAACCTCACTTATATCAATTTAATATAAATCAGCAAACCTCCCAGCTGACCCCTTTCTCCCATAGAATTGAATGTACTTTAAAGGCCCTAAAACTAAGTGGAGAGGAGTGAGGGTTTTTTTTTTTTATAAAAGGTTTCAGAACTGAATAAGAAGATTTTAAAAACTGTCAATATGAAGCTTTTTAACCTGTAAACGTTCCTTTGTTAAGTTTGGGTCCAAGTTGAGCAAAGGCATGAAAGAAAATCCCCTAGTATTAGTTGAATGCAGGGGTGAGCTAACTATGGCCCGGGGGCCACATCCAGCCCTCCTGACATTGTAATCTGGTCCTCGAGGTCATGCCAGGGAGCGGGGTCAGGGGCTTGTCCCACTCTGTGTGGCTCCTATGTGTAGGGATAGCCAGGGGACTCCGCACGCTGCCCCTGCCCCTAACACTGCCCCCACAGCTCCCATTGGCTGGGAACTGCAGCCAACGGGAGCTGCGGGGGCAGCGCCTGCGGACAGGGCAGCTTGCAGAGCCGCCTGGCTGTGCCTCCATGTAGGAGCCAGAGAGGGGACATGCTGCTGCTTCTGGGAGCTGCTTGAGGTAAGCACCGCCTGGAGCCTGCCCCCCTGACTACTTCTCACACCCCACCCCCCTGCCCCAGTCCTGATCCCCCCTCCAAACCCCTTGATCCCAGCCTGGACCATCCTCCTGCACCCCCAACCCCTCATCCCTAGAGCCTGCAACCACAGCCGGAGCCATCTCACCCTCCCAGACCCCAACCCCCAATTTTGTGAGCATTCATGGCCTGTCATACAATTTCCATATCCAGATGTGGCCCTTGAGCCAAAAAGTTTGCTCACCCCTGGTTCCAAGTCTGTTAGTGAGACTGTTTCCTGCTCTTACAAACTGCATAAACAGTGACAAATAAATTAGAGAATTACAGTAAAAAATGCATAAAATTTGGAGGTGTATAGCCTCAAAAGTAAAAAAAAAATAAAAAAATAAAATTTAAACAGCTCCCTTTAACAGTCCATTTAACGTGAATCCTTTTCTGTTTAGGTCCCCAGTCTGGGGCCTTGGCTGCTGAGAGGGGACAGTGTACCAGAACAGAAAGTGTGAGCTGAGGGAGGAAAAGGAGAATCAGCCATACTGTCCTCAGCTGTATTACATGGAATGAGTCAAAATTGCTTTCATCGCTCTTAAACTGGGCACTGCTGTTTCTCACAAAACAGGATGTCTGAAACATTGAACCACAACAGGCTGGAAAGAACTGCTGTAACTGATCACGCACAACTTCTAACTTACCTCTGCTTTCCTTTTTTAAATCTCACTTAGGACCATCGGCACTGCATGTGAGCAAACATTCTGGGCAGGGCTTTCCAGGAACTGGAATGGACTGGACTGACCAGACCAGGGTTTTTCTCCCCTCGAATGCTAACTAACTAGCTTTTTCTTGTCGTTGGCTCTGTAATCTGCAGAGGGAGGAAATCCATTCAACCAGGGCAACTTAGTCTAAAGGATTTGACACAGGTCACCTAGTGCATAGCTCAGTGTCTGTCGGGGACACGTTGGCTCAGAATGTAGTATGGCATCACTTACAGGATGGTGGTGGTAAGGCTTTCTTATAACCAGCTCTTGGACAGTAGGAAGAGTTGCAGCCTTTGGGCTCCCAAGGTGCAAGGTCATAAGGCCAAGCACTGGCAGATATCACCTGTCCCTGTGGTGGGCAATAGGAAATAGCTTACTATCCAATTGCGAGGGTGCTCGCAGCTGTGGACAGCTTAAATCCTGGATATCCTTGCAAGTAGGCTATATGTAATCTGCTAAATAAACCATGGTGGATGTGGGTTCAGATGCTTCCAGCTACTGGCATTCCTGGATAAACCCCCAAGGTATCCTGGGTAATTGAGAATTGCCACAGATTTGCATCTACCTTATACTGAGGGTGTCTTGTAAACTTGCCACCCAAGGCAGCATTGAGGTTCTGGGGTACAGTTAAAGTAGTCAAAGTCCAGAATCTGAATATTCCTTTCCTCTATTTTTTTTTATTTTTTATTTTTTTTAAACCTCCTTCCCCCTACTCACTGGTGGCATTGTGTGTTTATCACAATGGCTCCATATCCAAGGTACTTAGAACATTTTTACTTGTAACCTAAATTATAGCTGTACAATCTTGGGCCTCAGCCCTTCAAGTTACAACATCTAGGAAGACCTCTTCACCTATGTAGGGCCCCACTGAAGTCAGTGGGGCTCTGCATGTTGTAACCTGCAGGATTGGGGTCCTAACCTACATCTTCAATAATAAAGATTTGCAGGTCAAACTAGACACCCTGCACCCCACCCCAGTGACCACTGTGAAACCCCGCTGGCTTAGACTATAGGTATATGTCTGCACATGCTAAAGTTCATGCACAAAAAGTAGAGTGAGCTGGATTCTGTTATCTTAGCTGGGCTGCCATGGCAGAGATAACAGAAGTAAAAAGTAGCTATGTGTTTTGGTTTTTGTTTCTGTTTTTTTTTTTTTTTTTTTAAATCAGGTGTACGCATATGGAGCAGTTCTACTGAGTAAGAAGGTTCCTTTTTCAGTCGCTTCTCAGATTAAAACCACATTTTTCATTCTGCCTTTCGATAATTTCTGACATGCCAGTGGTGGGGGTGGGGGGCTGAGTAAAGCTACCTCTGAATTCCTTGGGGTTCAGATATGTATTTTACTTTTGAGGCTACATTGTTCTTTTCCTGTTCATGTGGTGGATTTCCCCTGCCCAATACTCATTTTATATGTATGCAAAACCTTAATTCCATCCAGATCAATGAAATCTTGTCATTTGGCAATAGATGTGATTATATGTCGGATCAGGGAGTTAATTTTTATTTCCTTCCACAACTGCCGAAGGATCATAAAACTCTCGTTTAGACTCTCATTGTCTCATGTCTCGATTGCTGCATTATCCTTTCTTCAGGCTTTGAAAACTGCAGTCTTGTCCCACTCGTATCCATACAGAATAATGCTGCCAAGATCATTTTCTTAGCTTGTTACTTTGAGCGTGTCACCCCTCTTCCTCTTTGTTTGCATTTCTTCATTGGCTCTCCTTTCTGGGTCACCTCGAATGTAAGCTACTTATCTTCACTTTCAAGACCCTTCAGGGGCTATCCCCACCCTACCTGTCATCAGTCATTCACTATTAAGATAGACTCCCACGTCCAATATGCCAGAGATGCCTGCTTCCATTGCCCACTTGCTAAATTTTCAACCAAGCACTTTCTCTCATGCTGCTCCTCATACTTGGGAGGAGCTCCCTATAAACATCCACAAAGCTACTGTATCCTCCTGAATAGTCTCCTTTGCCATGATGCCTACAAAAAACCTTAGAGAGACAAGGTGAGTGAGGTAATATCTTTTATTGGAACAACTTCTGTTGATGGGAGAGACAAGCTTTCAAGCCACACTGAGCTTTTCGTCCAGTCGCTACATTGCATATAAAAACCTTAACAGTTTTTAGCAACTGGAGTGTTGAAACCGCAGTCTGTGGTGCTGACCATTATCTCATTGCTTTTCCTTCCTATCATTCTGGCTAGTTTCCTGTTGTCTCTTACTTTTAGACTCTGAGCTCCTTGGGGCAGGGACCATCATTTTTGTTTTGTGTTTGCACAGCACCGAGCACAATGCTTCTAGGCACTACGGCAATACAAATTATTAGAATTCATAATAATAATGTATCTGTGGGTCATGCTAACTCAGGAATCACTTTGTCAATTATAACCATTCAAAACCAAGTTAGTCATTAAAATGACTATGCATTTGCACAAAGGAGGAGGCTATTGGGATGTCAGAAGAAAGTGTTCCTACAGCTGTGAATCAGTGTTAACATTCTGCATTTTGTTATGGTTGGTGTTACAATATGGGAATCTGTAGCCATCTTTTGCCACCTTACAGATGATGTGCTTGATGCTACAGCAGGCTTTAGCATGTGCAGAATGAAGATCTGGGATTTAGGAAGGCCATAGCAAAGGGAACGGCAGTCAGTAAAGACAAGATTAGAAGTGAAAGTAAGGGAGACGAATCCAGCATAGTAGAGTAAAGGTAGTGGGATAAGCAGGGCTCTTGCAGAAGTGGTGATGAACAAATCTACAAACGTGGGAGATCTGGCAGGAAAGACTCGAAGTTTACAGTGGCCTCACTAGTTTAGTTTATTTTCCTCCTGCAAATTTAGCTGTTGGTTTCAGTCACAGGGGATGAGGATGAAGGCTGAATACATAGTAAATCCATTATGCTAAGCCCTCAGGAAATCTCTTGGCTGCAGGTATTCCTTCCAGCTCCTTGCTCTTTGTTACCAAGCTGTCAGGCTCAGTGCCAATGACTAGCTCTGATTCCCTTTCTCACCAGAAACTAACTATGGGATCTTGTGGTTCTTTCTCACCGGAAACGTAACTATGGGATTTTCAACCAAGCACTTTCTCTCATGCTGCTCCTCATACTTGGGAGGAGCTCCCTATAAACATCCACAAAGCTACTGTATCCTCCTGAATAGTCTCCTTTGCCATGATGCCTACAAAAAACCTTAGAGAGACAAGGTGAGTGAGGTAATATCTTTTATTGGAACAACTTCTGTTGATGGGAGAGACAAGCTTTCAAGCCACACTGAGCTTTTCGTCCAGTCGCTACATTGCATATAAAAACCTTAACAGTTTTTAGCAACTGGAGTGTTGAAACCGCAGTCTGTGGTGCTGACCATTATCTCATTGCTTTTCCTTCCTATCATTCTGGCTAGTTTCCTGTTGTCTCTTACTTTTAGACTCTGAGCTCCTTGGGGCAGGGACCATCATTTTTGTTTTGTGTTTGCACAGCACCGAGCACAATGCTTCTAGGCACTACGGCAATACAAATTATTAGAATTCATAATAATAATGTATCTGTGGGTCATGCTAACTCAGGAATCACTTTGTCAATTATAACCATTCAAAACCAAGTTAGTCATTAAAATGACTATGCATTTGCACAAAGGAGGAGGCTATTGGGATGTCAGAAGAAAGTGTTCCTACAGCTGTGAATCAGTGTTAACATTCTGCATTTTGTTATGGTTGGTGTTACAATATGGGAATCTGTAGCCATCTTTTGCCACCTTACAGATGATGTGCTTGATGCTACAGCAGGCTTTAGCATGTGCAGAATGAAGATCTGGGATTTAGGAAGGCCATAGCAAAGGGAACGGCAGTCAGTAAAGACAAGATTAGAAGTGAAAGTAAGGGAGACGAATCCAGCATAGTAGAGTAAAGGTAGTGGGATAAGCAGGGCTCTTGCAGAAGTGGTGATGAACAAATCTACAAACGTGGGAGATCTGGCAGGAAAGACTCGAAGTTTACAGTGGCCTCACTAGTTTAGTTTATTTTCCTCCTGCAAATTTAGCTGTTGGTTTCAGTCACAGGGGATGAGGATGAAGGCTGAATACATAGTAAATCCATTATGCTAAGCCCTCAGGAAATCTCTTGGCTGCAGGTATTCCTTCCAGCTCCTTGCTCTTTGTTACCAAGCTGTCAGGCTCAGTGCCAATGACTAGCTCTGATTCCCTTTCTCACCAGAAACTAACTATGGGATCTTGTGGTTCTTTCTCACCGGAAACGTAACTATGGGATTTTCAACCAAGCACTTTCTCTCATGCTGCTCCTCATACTTGGGAGGAGCTCCCTATAAACATCCACAAAGCTACTGTATCCTCCTGAATAGTCTCCTTTGCCATGATGCCTACAAAAAACCTTAGAGAGACAAGGTGAGTGAGGTAATATCTTTTATTGGAACAACTTCTGTTGATGGGAGAGACAAGCTTTCAAGCCACACTGAGCTTTTCGTCCAGTCGCTACATTGCATATAAAAACCTTAACAGTTTTTAGCAACTGGAGTGTTGAAACCGCAGTCTGTGGTGCTGACCATTATCTCATTGCTTTTCCTTCCTATCATTCTGGCTAGTTTCCTGTTGTCTCTTACTTTTAGACTCTGAGCTCCTTGGGGCAGGGACCATCATTTTTGTTTTGTGTTTGCACAGCACCGAGCACAATGCTTCTAGGCACTACGGCAATACAAATTATTAGAATTCATAATAATAATGTATCTGTGGGTCATGCTAACTCAGGAATCACTTTGTCAATTATAACCATTCAAAACCAAGTTAGTCATTAAAATGACTATGCATTTGCACAAAGGAGGAGGCTATTGGGATGTCAGAAGAAAGTGTTCCTACAGCTGTGAATCAGTGTTAACATTCTGCATTTTGTTATGGTTGGTGTTACAATATGGGAATCTGTAGCCATCTTTTGCCACCTTACAGATGATGTGCTTGATGCTACAGCAGGCTTTAGCATGTGCAGAATGAAGATCTGGGATTTAGGAAGGCCATAGCAAAGGGAACGGCAGTCAGTAAAGACAAGATTAGAAGTGAAAGTAAGGGAGACGAATCCAGCATAGTAGAGTAAAGGTAGTGGGATAAGCAGGGCTCTTGCAGAAGTGGTGATGAACAAATCTACAAACGTGGGAGATCTGGCAGGAAAGACTCGAAGTTTACAGTGGCCTCACTAGTTTAGTTTATTTTCCTCCTGCAAATTTAGCTGTTGGTTTCAGTCACAGGGGATGAGGATGAAGGCTGAATACATAGTAAATCCATTATGCTAAGCCCTCAGGAAATCTCTTGGCTGCAGGTATTCCTTCCAGCTCCTTGCTCTTTGTTACCAAGCTGTCAGGCTCAGTGCCAATGACTAGCTCTGATTCCCTTTCTCACCAGAAACTAACTATGGGATCTTGTGGTTCTTTCTCACCGGAAACGTAACTATGGGATCTTGTGGCATGGCTGTGAAAGCTGCCAGGGAGAGACTGCTACCTTCCTGCTACCAGATGACTGAAGTGAGGTCCTCCAGCTTTGGTTTAAAGAAAGTTTCCCTCCCCATCTCTGCTCATGGTGAGGTGCTCTGGCTCTCAATAACAGAGTGAAGTCCCTGCATTCAGGAAGGGCTAGTATGCCTCAGGTGAGGAAATTTAGACTGTTGGCTGCTCAGGGTCCCTATTGAGAGGCTGTATTTTGGGGCGGGGGGCGGGGGGGGGGGGGGGAATAAGCTTCACCAGTGGGGAAAAATCTCTTCCTGGTAAGCAGTTCTCTCCTTCAGAAATCAAGATTATTTCAAGGTCCATCTGCTTAACAGAACAAGGAACTGATAAATTGCTCCAGCCCTGGTGATTGAAAGTGGGCCAACTGTCTAGAGCAGGTGAATGACTCGATTGGCACAGCCTTTTGTGCAGAGCAGCAGGGAGATGGGTTACGCTCTTTTAATTATTCACTCTCTCTATATTAGCTTTGTGTTTAGAAAGCCCAGAGCAACAACACTACCTATCCTCCCCCAGCAAAATAAGCAGCACAGGAAACGCCATAGAAAAGGCAACACCTGCAAGTCCTCTCTTGAAATGTGAGGAGACAGAGCTGCTCTAGTTGGCAACATTCTTGATAACAATAAGGGCTTTGACAGAGAGCAGAAATACTCGGAACTGTATGCAAAGTCCACGAGTGTGCTAAAAGCAAAACCAAAGTACAGTAGAACACCAGAGTTACAAACACCAGAGTTATGAACTGACCAGTCAACCACACACCTCATGTGGAACTGGAAGTATGCAATCAGGCAGCAGCAGAGACAATCAAAAAAAAAAAAGCAAATACAGTACGTGTTAATTTTTTTAGTAGTTTATGTTTAAGGGAAAGCAGCATTTTCATTCTGCATATTAAAGTTTCAAAGCTGTATTGAGTCAATGATCAGTTGTAAACTTTTGAAAGAACAACCATAAAGTTTTGTTCAAAGTTATGAACATTTCAGTGTTACGAACAACCTCCATTCCCGAGGTGTTTGTAACTCTGAGGTTCTACTGTACAAAGCTGCGGCAATACAGCTACATGTGGGGAACACATCACACATCTTGACCAGGGTATCCTCTGAGTAGACCTTCATTGGAGCCATGTTTAGGCTGCTGCAAGGACACTTCTCAGCCCTGCTTAAAGTTTTCACCTTACTGAAAACTTTTGCTGTGATCTCAAGCAAACCAGAATTCAATCCAGTCAGTATGTGGGCAGGAGACCTCCAAGGAAAATCCAGAAGGGTGCAGGAAGATAGATGACATTCTTCCCTTGGACTCATTACAGAGATCCAGCATGATGCAGGCAGCTCCAGCAGCAGTGGAAGGATTTAAAATGGAAATTTGAGGAAATTGTGGTCATCCAAGCTGCATGGCTCTTTGTAGTGGTTTTAGTCCTAGTATCCTGGTCAAACCCTAATCTGGGTAGTTGAGTTCTGCCTCCATAAATTAATTTGATTTTTAATTCCTGTCTTTGATGGCTTGTTGCTATTTTCCACCCAAGAAGAGGCTGCATCTTAGTGCTTGGCAACTTGATCCCTTTCAATATAGCTTAAGTATTGTAAAGTGTGTTTTGGGACTCGCAAAACATGTAATGCAAGCTGCAACGCTGTGTGATATTGCCTTGTAACATCACTCTGCCTTCAGACAGCCTGCAACACATTTTTATATTTTTCTTGTGTGATGTCTAAGGACAGAAACAATCGCTATTCAAGCCCAAATGAAGAGTTATGCTAATCAGAATTTCACTTTAAAATAATATTAAGGGCATACTTTTAATGTTCTCCACACAGCCAGTTTTATTATTTAATTTTGCCAGGACTTCCTTCTGCTTCTCAGAGGAAAAGAGTGAGGTGGCAAACCTTTTTGGTGACTTAGTAACATTATTACTGTTCTGGTCATGCAGAAGTAAGCATTGCTGGTACTTTACCAATCTGAAATGCCATCTGACTCACTGATTTAATGGTCAATAGGATTAAAATGGCAGCAGCAGATTCTTCCTCTGGCTGCACAACATTAATGGTAATGGAGACACAGGATTCATGAGGCACATATGCTTGGAAGAAGAGCAAATATTTACCATGTATTTATGGAGGCACATGCTGGGTTGTTTTTCTCTCACTACTTTAGTCTGTCATTGGCTAATAAAAGGTACACTCACTTCACAGCATTATGCAATATCCTGTGGGGAAAACCAGTTCGGCAAGGATCCCAGCTTTTCTTTCACCGAAGTGCCGCCGATCACGGCTTTTTTTTTTTTTTCTCTTCGCTGCTTGGGGCGGCAAAAAAGCTGGAGCTGGCCCTGGCTGTGTATCTAGAAGCACGCATAGATATAGCGCAATCATTGAAGAGATAGATGTAAAATCTGCAACACAAGCCATGTGCACAATCCAAACTTTCTATAGTGTAGATCTAGTCTGTGGGCAGCTAGAGCTGCTCTAATGGGTAATTGTGTTGCTTCAAAGCCCTGTGTGAACCAATTCTCTGTCCTTTCTTAGTAAACTATTACAGAACCATGAATGAGGGTCTGGATGATTTTAATTTAAACAAAACCTAATAGTAGCATGAATAGGGCATTACAGTTTGCTGAAGAAGTTAGTGGGCCCTTCTAGGCAATCCCATAATGCACAGCATCATGTCAAGAGCCAGTGCAAAGTGCCTCCTTCCAAACCAGGTAGTAAAAGCAGGCTGTGTTGTGCACTCAGAAACACACAGGTGCAGCTATTCAAACACGTGGCTCTCCAAACATAAGCGCCCGTGGCTGTGTGAATTGATTTTGTTTTCCAGACATGTATGGCGTGTACTTCTCAGCGTTGCCCCTACAGCCTTTACTTTGTGGTGAGGGAGGGACTTCCCCTAATTCAGGATGTGGCAGTTGAAAACCGTGGGATAGTACCCTGTAGCTGTAGGTTGCCCAAGATTTCACACTGCAAAGTACATCTGACCGGGTTTGTAAAGTAGATAGTGTGCTGTGTAGTGGACAGAGGATTGACTGTCTGAAGGTCTCCCCTCTTCTAAACACAGACTAAACCTTTATGGAAACTTACTCGGCCTCAAAATTGTGTGTATGTGTTAATAACATTACGTTAAATGTAACATGACACAAACAGGGAATTGGGTAGCTTTTGATAGTGGTTAACACTGTCTTGTTCTAGCAAAGCTTATGCTCCTTTGAGCTGTTTGCTGCTAGACTTAAACCTCCTAAATGGGAGAGTAGCAAACAGGACTTTCTTGGCTTAGTTACAGTGTCTCTGCAGCTATTGTACACCTATGGTGCAGCCTCTCTGCCATGGTGGGAAGTTTATACTCAACCGTAGAAGGAGGGGCTGGGGTGGAAGAAGGATTTAGTAGGACTAGAAAGAATAAAGAGCAGCTGAAAAGGTCAGATAAAGCTGGTATGTCTCAGCAAGAAGATAAAACTGCCCATTTGATTTTATTAATGCCTGTCACTTCTATGATTGTGGTGGCATTGACATTTTAGATTGCAAAAATTGCTTGAGGGGGTGAAGTGCCTTGTGCCTTGTGTGTTTTCCTGTTGCAGAGCGCTCTTACGCTTCTTGCAGCAATGTCACTTCTGTGTTTTGCCTTGTGCAACATATTGTAGCTGTCACAGCACCTGTCCAAGTAACAATGGAAGTCTCTGTCTCAAAGGTGCACCCTCTTTTTCAGCACTGACTCTGAGACTTTGCCACACTCCTAAGAATCTGACAGTGGACATATTGACTTACCAAGGCTTCCCCCTGAATTGCAGGATGTCTCATTAGAGCTGTTGATACAAAGAGAAGTGTTAGATTGGGAAAGGATGATGAGATGAGCAAAAGCCAGACCGACTGACTTTGGTGGAGGATTGGTGTGTGTGTGTGTGTGTGTGTGTGTGTGTGTGTGTGTGTGTAAGCCAATCTGGTGCTACTGTAATGGCAGGACAGCCAGTTGCTATGGGGAGGATCAGACCGGGAACTATGACTTGTTAACGGTGCTCATAGTAAATTGGGGGCCTCAAGTAGCCACATGCTTTTCTTGTGCTTCTGGCTGGCACCAACAAGAGTTGGTACAGTGGAATCTGGTTAGCTTGGGTCTTCCTAGCTGGAGAAGCAGGAGGACTATATAGCTCCCAAAAGGGTGTCTTTGCTTTATACATGTATGAAGTCAGGCCCTTGCCACAAGGAATGTACAGTCTAACCAGACAACCCAGAGTCAAAGGGTGGAAGGAAGGGGCACAACATAAAGTGACTGAGCAGAGGCTTGCATTGTATTTTGTTTCATATTTTTATATTTAATATTTTTCTGAAGTAATCTCACTGTTTCTTGAAACTCCTCTTCCTTTCTCAGCAAAGAGACTAGTCCATGTGGACTGTGCTTACCTATTTAAGCAGTCTTTCCCCTGTAATCCTCTCTACAAAACTAGTTGAGAGACAACACACCTGGGAGGAGAGTTGAGGAAGAAGTGCCCTAGATAATTGAGTGTGAAATGTCTGAAGGCCTTGGAATTGTTGGGATGGGGGCTGGTTCTCTGGTTGCTACTGCCTGCAGTAGCAGTCACTAGTACCATTGACTCCTCTCTGTAAAAGCAGGTGAGGGCTCCATTAGTAGGTCACAAATTTGAGTCTTCCTGGGTTTAGTGAGGGACAGATGCTCTTCCCTTATCAAATGGTTGGTAATGGGTCTTCTCCTTCCAAGTACTCTGTTGCCTTGTCTTTTGCTTAGTGTGGAAGCAACACACCCATCTCCATAAGCTTCTCAATCTAGTCACCTGGAGCCATAGACTGTATCTTGGCAGTCAAACACAGGCAGTTGCATTATCCTCATGACATGACTCAGAGTTTCATTTTAGCCTCTATGGAAATCCTGACAGGAGTCTGCCCACGTCTATTCTACTTCCAGCATATAGCTGCTGTAGGCTGGTTTACCCCTTGCCTCTCAGGAGAACATGCTTCTACTTCTGCAGCATGTGAGTAACAATTAAGTCTATACCAAAGCAATAAATATCTAATTAGGTGGGTTGAGATATGGTTAGTTGGGTTCCAAAGAAACTTACTAAGAAAATGAATAGAGTAATGACTGTCTGCTACCAAGAGGGAGACCCGAATTCATGTTCTGTTTACTTCACAAGTGAAATGGCTCAGCTGGTGGACACTTACTCTGCTCCAGTTTTGCAATGAGGACAATATTTGCTCTCCAAAGAACAACAGCAGATCCAGAACAGTAGGAGTGTTAATATTCTTTACTTTTTTATTGTTTTGTAATTTATCTTATTATCGGACTATTTACATTGCAATAGCATTCAAAGGCCTCAGTCGAGATGGGGACCCTAGTGTTTAAACAGCACATAGCACATGTGGGAGGAGACGATCCCTGTCCCAAAGGCAGGGGCGGCTCTAGGTTTTTGGCCGCCCCAAGCAGTCATGCCCGGGAGGCGCCCCCGAGCCGCGGGAGCAGCGGACCTCCCGCGGGCATGACTGCAGAGGGTCCACTGGTCGCGCGGCTCGGCTGGACCTCCCGCAGCTGCGGGCGGTTCGCAGGTCCGGCGGCTCCGGTTGAGCTGCCGCAGGCATGCCTGCGGGAGGTCCAGCCGAGCCGCGGGACCAGCGAACCGTCCGCAGTCATGCCTGCGGGAGGTCCACGGGAGCCGCCGGCCGAGCGTCCCCTCCGCAGTCATGCCTGCGGCAGGTCCGCTGCTCCCGGGGCTCCGGTGGACCTCCCGCAGGCATGACTGCGGCAGGTCCGCCGGCCCAGCCTGCCGCCCCCCCGGGAAAGGGCCGCCCCAGGCAGGTGCTTGCCCCGCTGGGCTCTGGAGCCGGCCCTGCCCAAAGGCCTTACAATTAAGGTGCAAAAAGAGAGGGTAACAAACCATAGAAATGAAAGGGGGTGGGGGGAGGCTGAGCGTAATGATGATAAAAATCACAAATTTATATGAGCTAGCTAAGTGCACAACAAAATGGTTCTGAATCACTTAGGGATTCTAATGAACACACATTGGCTATTGCTGACTACCCTTCAAACTAGCCACCCTTAGTTGGCTCATAACTCGTAGGTATCACAGAAGTGGGCCATGAGGAGGGAATTGAAGAGTTGTGGTCTTCAAGGCTGAAATTAAGATTATAACATAGGTTAAGGTCTTTGGGTCCAGGAGCATGGCTGTGTTTAGGATATTTTTGGCCAAGTGCCATCCATACATATGTATAGTGCTGTGTAAATAATACAGGGGCACCATTGTGGATTTGTGTGGAGGAAGCCCAACTGGCAGTACCTTTTTGTGCCACTACTATATCCAGTTTAGCAAAATTTTCTTTTAATCCTTTGAGATTGACAATGTATTTCTTGTTTCCTTTTAGCTCCAACTCCTTGTCCCAAAGTGGAGTGAAACAATGTCCTGGCTCTTGCCTTTGTAGACATCTAGGAAATACACATCTGTCGCTTTAGAGGAGTAATTTTAGCCAGTGAATAACTAAATGGGGGGATTCCAAGACATCTCAGGTTCCATACTCCAAGAATTATTAATGTCGTGCAGAATTGCCAGCTGCCTCACGCCACTTCAAAAAACACAGGTGTTTTTTTTTTTTTTTTGGGTCTGGCTGGTCCCAGGGCTGGGCTTGCACAGGAAATGAGGTTGGCTGCTTTCAACAGCCTTTTCCTCTTTCAAAAGCTTTTTTTCCTCCTGACAGGAAGTACAGCTGTTGTAACGGCTGCCAACTGCTGATGGCTACAGTTAGCTGTGTGGGGGGGCTGTTTTCTTAACCAAAAAAATTGGAGGAGGGTGCGTGTGAGAGAGAGAGAGAGATTCTCTATGAAGCGAAGTCAGTAAAAATGGCTTGAACCAAGGTTGCTAAAATTTCCAGGACCCCACCATCTTACCACATTCTCTCACCCCATGGCCTCTCATCTGCCCATCACACATCTTTCTAACCTTCTACTTCAAGAGTACAGGGTACTTTAGCTACATATGTTGTGCAGGGTAATGTAATTGTAAAGCTGCTTTCTATGTACTGAATGTTTTTAATAAAGTGCACCCCACAATTTGCGAGGATGCTTCCTGTGAGTCACATCAAGATGGCTGCTGTTTGTGAGAGAGTTCAGTGAGACTGCGTTTATTATTCATCAGCCTGCCCTTTGTAAAATGGCCCAGTGCATCCTCAGACAAGGTGGATGGGGTAATATTGTTTACTGAACAAACTTCATTTGGTGAGAGAGACAAGCTTTCGAGCTACACCAAATCGTTCTTTAGACCTGAAGTCTGTGTAGCTCAAAAGCATCTCTCTCTCTCATCAACAGAAGTTGGTCCAATAAAAGATATTACCTCATCCACCTTGTCTCTCATATCCTGGGACCAACCAAGCTACAGCCACATGGCAAACAGTGCATCCGCCTACAGAGCTCCCAACTGTTGCTACATCAGTGCACTGTGGGGCTGCATGGCAACTTGTGAACTTTTGTAGGACCTGAAGGGTGTGCTGGGAAACTGCTCTGGACATCCTACTACCCTTGGGAATTGTCACTACTTTCTGTATTAAACGAGCATGGAGCTCAACCAGGAGGAGCTGAGCTGTCAGCTGTTTGCGTTGCAAGCTGATTTCTGATTAAATTTCCAGGCTTTGCAGAGTTAATTGGTGTCAGAGGCAGGGCCGCACAGAGGATTCAGGGGGCCTGGGGCAAAGCAATTTTGGGGGCCCCTTCCATAAAAAAAGTTGCAATACTATAGAGTACTATATTCTTGTGGAGGCCTGGGGCAAATTGCCCCCCTTCTCCCCCGCCCCCCCTCCCGGACGGCCCTGGTCAGAGGGTCTCTGATATTGGTGAGTGTGATTATAGGAGAGATCTAGATGTGTCAGAACTGGGGTTCTTGCATATGATTCATTCTCAAGAAAGGCTTGCAATAGCATTGAAGTGAGCTCAGGTGCCTTCCAACCTCAGAGATGCAGTTATTGTCCATGTGATATGTCATTCCGTATTCTTTATGAAAAATATGCTTATGATATGAATGACACAACTGAGATATACTTTGGGTGATGCCCTGTAATGATGCGACGACTCACCCCTGCGGCGCCTCCTGTCGGTCATCCTGGGAATTAGCTCTTCGACCCAGGAGTGCACTCTGCAGGCCGGTGTCTCGTCTTGCCGCTGGCCCCTGTGTCCCTCCCGAACCCCGGCGCCCCTTCTGCCAGGGTTCTGCCCTCTGCAGTACCCCGCGGTCTCTCTGGGTCTCCCCTCCCTAGGGAACCCCCTAGCCCCACCTCGCCTCAGTCTTTGGCTACTGCCAGTCACCATCTAAGCCCCACTCACTGGGGCAGACTGCAGTATAAGCCACTCATCAGTGACAAGGGGGGTTTAGACCTGCTACCTCTGCCTATCCTTAGGCTGCCCCGTTGCAATCCCAGTACCTTTTCGGCCCTTAACAAGGCCTGCAGCCTGGGGGTTTTCCAGGCCAGAGCTCCCCAGCTTGTCTGGCCTTTCCCCAGCCTTGCTCCACTTTAGGTGCTTGGTTCAGCTTCCCTTCCCAGCAGCCAGGCCCTTCTCCCTCTAGAGACAGAGAGAGATATTCTGCTCCTGGCCCACTGCCCTCTTACAAGGGCCAGCTGGGCCCTAATTGGGGTGTGGCCTGGGCCGGCGCAACCCGTTAGGCGACCTAGGCGGTTGCCTAGGGTGCTAACATTTGTGGGGGAGCGGCGACCGTGGTGGCCAGACCTTCCGCCGCCTCTGTCAGGGGTGGCATTTCGGGGGCGGGACCTTCCGCTTCCAGGGGCGGCAAAAAAGCTGGCGGCGCTCCTGGGCGTGGCCCCAGCTAAGGCTGCTTCTCCAATCAGCCTTTCCCCAGCTACAGCCCTCTCCAGGGCTGTTTTTAACCCCTCCAGGCAGGAGTGAGGTGACCACCCCGCTACATGCCCCCTGCTAACATTTCAGGTACACGGATGAAAAAGCCCGACAGTGCTAATGGCCCATCAGCAAGAGCCAATGGACTGTAAAAGAGCTTAGTCTTCCTGTGAACCTGTGTGTTAGCCTGTGAAGAATGGGTACAGGGGCCTTACAGAGGCATGTGACCATGTCCCCAGATACTGGAACCCATCTTGAATTCTGTACTTTTCCACAAGAAGCTGGGGGTGCAACTAGGAAACAAAGGACTCCCGCCTTATGCAAATCCTATTTAAGAGTGAGTTAATCAAGGTCAGTTCTCCCCTGCTACCTCACCCAAGATGACTGCTGGAAACAACTAAGACTGAACTGGGGGAAAGAACTGAACCCAGGCTAGAAGGGCATCTGGCCTCTGAAGAAGATTATTAGAACCATATTTAGGGTGAGAACTTACATGTAACCAGTTTCTTTAGTGTATTAAGCTTAGTCTGCGTGCTCTGTTTTATTTTCCTAGTAATCTGCCTTGTTCTGTCTGCTACCTCCTTAACTACTTAAAATACACCTGTTATAGTTAATAAGTTTATTTCTGGTTTACAATATAACCCAGTTTATGTGATTTCTAACTGCGGGGGAGGGAGGGGAAAGAAGTGTGCACACCTCTCCCCACATTGAGGGAGGGGTTGAATTTCAGAATATATCTTTGGGTCTGTACTCCAAGTGAGGTGGACATCCTGAGTGCTGGAGCAAGTCCCTTAAACTGAGCCTTCTCAGAGCTGATCTGCAGCTGGATGTGGCCCTGTCTGTGTGTATGTTAGAGGAGGTTTTTAAGAGCCTGGCTCAGCAAGACAGGTTAATGGTGGCCTATGCTGGCAGAACAGGTAGACTCAGTGGTATCTCCGCACATCGGGTGGCTTCCCAAAGGGTCCAACCCATCACAGTGGCATAGTGTGCACGGCTTATTGCCCTGAAACACTGGTGGTGGCTAGAGAACAGACAAAGTAGTTACTGGTTTGTTTTCTGTTTGCTTATTTTGGGCAAGAGAAGTAGGGACAGAAAAGTAGGAAAATGAGTGAAAGTGAAGCTATGAGGAAGTTGGAGCTCTACAGGTTGCAGGTAGAGGAAAATGGAAAAAAATACACCAGAGACAGATAGAATTAAAACAGATGGGAATTGATGAGCAGAAGGCTGCACATCAGAGGGCCCTGGGACTGAGCCAGCTTGAGGCTGACAGAGAAAGGGAAGCCCAGAAGCAAGCCATGGAACTGAGACACTTTGAGGCTGACAGGGAAAGGGAAGCTCAGAAGCAAGCCATGGAACTGAGACACTTTGAGGCTGACAGGGAAAGGGAAGCCCAGAAGCAAGCCATGGAACTGAGAAAGCTTGAGGCTGACAGGGAAAGGGAAGCTCAGAAGCATGAACTGTCTGTAATGAAATGGAGGAGACAGAACCCCCACCAGGGGGCCCCACCTCTCTAAAAATCCATAAGTGGGAGCAGTTGTGCCCACCATATAGTGAGTCTGGTGACATTGTCGAATATTTCATCACCTTTGAGAGATTGTGTATGCTCCATGCAATTTGAGGATCAAAAGATGACCAGTTTGGTTGCAAAATTGACTGGGAGAGCTCTGGACATGCTCAATAAGATGTCCTTGCGTGATTCTTCCAATTATGGTAAATTTAAGGATTTGGTTTTAAAACGGTTTCAGATTACACCTGAAATTTAGAGTAAAATTAGAAGCCTTAAGAGAGGGGCTGGATTAAGTAATGTGGTTTATGTGAACCAAATGAGAGATCCACTGGGTAAGTGGGCGAGGGGAAAAGATATTACAAGCTTTGAAGGAATGTGTGATTTGGTTGCTCAGGAACAGTTCCTGAATATGTCTAGTGATGATGTAAAACAGTGTTTATGGGATAAAAAGGTGGAAACAGTCAGTGCCCTTGCATATGCTGATAAATTTGATCAAGCCCAGCCACCTAGTAGGAATAAATCACAGGCAGAGGGGTTAAAGTTTGGTGGGAAGCAAAGTCCCTGTTTTACCCCTGGGAAGGAGGGTGGATGGGAGGTTGGACACTCACCTCCCCAAGTTCACTCCTGCAGTCCTTGTCCCAAATCTCCTGTGAAAGCAGAAGAGCCCAGAAGGTGCTATCATTGTAATTCCACTGAGCACCTGAGGAATAAATGCCCTATACTGAGTGGAACAGGCAGCAAGTAACTCAGGAAAATGCTGCTACCCAGAACACAGAGACACCTCAGGCAGTTGCCACTTCTCACACAGGATTTGTAAAGGTTGCCACTGCACAGCCAGGCAGTAAGCACATGAAGGCTGTCAGAGTAAACGGCAGAGAATTCCCTTCATGGAGAGATACTGGTGCAGAAATCTCTGTGGGCAGGAGAAAGACATACTGCCAGGACAGAGGGCAGAGCTTTTGTTACTTAGGGGGTCACAAAATGCTTGTGCCTTTGGCTAAAGTGCACATGGAAGCTGGGGATTTGCAAGCTGAGTTAACCACGGCTGCAGTTTCTCATCATGCAACACAAATTCTTTTGGGTGACAACTTTTTTTCAGTGTGGCTAGGGCTATACAGGGGTCTGTCAGCAGTGAGGAGAAATCTTGTGCTGAAGCCCCAGTGGAAAGGAGCAAAGCTACAGATGCTGCTGAGAAAATGGGAGAGAGTCTCTTTAATTCCTCTCCAGGAGTGCAAAGCCATTTGCCACAAGGGGTGGGGGTGAGTAGAACCAGCTCCTGTCCGATGGCTGTTCCCTCAGGGGAGGGGAATGTTTTGCCTGATGGTAGGGAGACTGTCTGATTGCTGGCTGGCAGGTGGTTGCAGTTAAGCAAGGGATAAATCCTGCTCTAGGGAAATGTGTCCTGGAGGAAATGTGTCCTGGAGGAAGCTTTAGAGGGGGAAGGTGGGATCTGAGAAACTGCTGGGGGGTGGGGAGGGGTGAGGATTCCAGGGGCTCTGTAACTGGAGGCCAACCCCATTCAAAGACAGGAGGGTACAGGGCTTGACAGTGAAGGGTCTGTCATGGCTAGTAGCTGTGAGCCCAGAGCTAGGCAGGGGACAGATTGCCCTCCAGGGAGCGCAGGTGTGTGTGCCCTGGCAGGGGGCCCAAAGAAAGAAGTTAAAGAAGGAAAGTGGGGGATTACAGGAGTATCGCCCCATTCGTTACAAGGAAGGGTTTTGCCCAGGAGAAATATGCTGGATCTGCATCTGTAATCCCAGGCACCTCACCGGTGGCTCAGGTTTTAAGCGGGAACTGTATATCTGACCTCCCAGAGGGGAGCAGCCATACAACTGTCCTTTTGGGAACAGCGAGAGGGGTGACCCCATTCCAGGCCCCACTTTGGCAAAATGTTTTTCCTACTGTACTTGTGAAAACTAACTCTGTCTCTTTAAGGCAGGGGGGTTTTCTTACAAGCATTTTGGTATCTGTGAACATGCTAATAATCCACCTGATGAAGGGGCGGAGACAGCCACTTCCTGGGCAGGTAAACCCCTCCCCACAGCTAAGCATCAAACACTGAGGGTATGTCTACACTACGGGATTATTCCGATTTTACAGAAACCGGTTTTGTAAAACAGATTGTATAAAGTCGAGTGCACGCGACCACACTAAGCACATTAATTCGGCGGTGTGCGTCCATGTACCGAGGCTAGTGTCGATTTCCGGAGCGTTGAAATGTGGGTAGCTATCCCATAGTTCCCGCAGTCTCCCCTGCCCATTGGAATTCTGGGTTGAGATCCCAATGCATGATGGGGCAAAAACAGTGTCGCGGGTGATTCTGGGTAAATGTCGTCACTCAATCCTTCCTCCGTGAAAGCAACGGCAGACAATCATTTCGCATCCTTTTTCACCTGGATTGCCCTGGCAGACGTCATAGCATGGCAACCATGGAGCCTGTTTTGCCTTTTGTCACCGTCACCGTATGTGTACTGGATGCTGCTGACAGAGGCGGTACTGCAGTGCTACACAGCAGCATTCATTTGCCTTTGCAAGGTAGCAGAGACGATTACCATCCCTATTGCACCGTCTGCCATTGTAAATTGGCAATGAGATGATGGTTATCAGTCATTTTGCACCGTTTGCATTTGGAAATTGGCGATGACGGTTATCAATCCTTTTGTACCGTCTGCTGCTGTCATGGGTGCTCCTGGCTGGCCTCGCTGAGGTCGGCCGGGGGCGCATGGACAAAAATGGGAATGACTCCCTGGGTCAGTCCCTTCTTTGTTTTGTCTAAAAATAGTCAGTCCTGCCTAGAATATGGGGCAAGTGTACTAGAGAACCAGAGACCACAGCCGCTCCGTGTCAGAGCCCCAGAGATCCTGCAGAAATGATGAGCTGCATGCCATTCTAGGGGGTGCCCCTGCAACAACCCCACCCGTTGCTTCCCTCCTCCCCCAACCCTCCTGGGCTACCGTGGCAGTGTCCCCCCATTTGTGTGATGAAGTAATAATGAATGCAGGAATGAGAAACACTGACTTTTAGTGAGATAAAATGAGGGGGAGGCAGCCTCCAGCTGCTATGATAGTCCAGGCAGTACAGAATCTTTTCTTTAGACATGAAAGTGGGGGGGCTGATGGAGCTCAGCCCCCAGTTGCTGTGATGAGGACGGTTACCAATCCTTTTGTACCATCTGCCGGGAATGACCAGGAGTCATTCCTATTTTTACCCAGGCACCCCTGGCCGACCTCACCGAGGCCAGCCAGGAGCACTCACAGGCTGATGATGACGATGGATAGCAGTCATATTGTACCGTCTGCCACCGGGAAGGGGATGCTGGTGTTCAGCGCTTTAGCACCCCGTCTACCAGCAGCATGCAGTAGACATAGGGTGACATTGAAAAGAGGCGAGAAATGATTTTTTTCCCTTTTCTTTCGGGGGGGTGGGGGAAGGGTGTAAATTGATGACATACACCCTGAAACACCCGGGAAAATGTTTTTGACCCTTCAGGCATTTGGAGCTCAGCCAAGAACGCAAATACTTTTCGGAGACTGCGGGGACTGTGGGATAGCTGGAGTCCTCAGTACCCCCTCCCTCCCTCCATGAGCGTCCATTTGATTCTTTGGCTTTCCGTTACGCTTCTCATGCAGCACTGTGCTGAGTCCCTGCTGTGGCCTCTGTCTATCATAGCCTAGAGATTTTTTCAAATGCTTTGTCATTTCGTCTTCTGTAATGGAGCTCTGATAGAACAGATTTGTCTCCCCATACAGTGATCAGATCCAGTATCTCCCGTATGGTCCATGCTGGAGCTCTTTTTGGATTTGGGACTGCATTGCCATCCGTGCTGATCAGAGCTCCCCACTGGGCAAACAGGAAATGAAATTCAAAAGTTCGCGGGGCTTTTCCTGTCTACCTGGCCAGTGCATCCGAGTTCAGATCGCTTTCCAGAGCGGTCACAATGGTGCACTGTGGGATACCGCCCGGAGGCCAATACCGTCGATTTGCGGCCACACTAACCCTAATCCGACATGGCAATACCGATTTCAGCGCTACTCCTCTGGTCGGGGAGGAGTACAGAAATCGGTTTAAAGAGCCCTTTATATCGATATAAAGGGCCTCGTGTGGACGGGTGCAGGGTTAAATCGGTTTAATGCTGCTAAATTCGGTTTAAACGTATAGTCTAGACCAGGCCTGAGTGTTGGAAGTGAACAGCACAAAGGAATCTCAGGAGAGGGGGTGGATTCTTCGCATGGGCTTAACCCTGGAGAGGAAATGCAACTCCACAGGGGGCGGGCCAGTAACATACAAGGTCTCTTTACACCCTTTCCTTGCCAAAACCCCAAAGACATTCCCTAAGTAAGAACTTTTACTGAGGGGATGAGAAATACCATAAATGCTGAACAAACTGATCTGTTTAGACAGAAAGCATAGCATGATGATCATACTAATCAGGGGGGAGGGATAGCTCAGTGGTTTGAGCATTGGCCTACTAAACCGAAGGTTATG
Organism: Mauremys mutica; assembly: GCF_020497125.1. Classification (NCBI taxonomy): domain Eukaryota; kingdom Metazoa; phylum Chordata; order Testudines; family Geoemydidae; genus Mauremys; species Mauremys mutica. Next base: position 68,277,155 of record NC_059075.1, read on the forward strand.
AGTTCAATCCTTGAGGGAGTAATTTAGGGCAGGGGTCCCCAACCTTTTGAGGACCAGGGACCGGCAGAGGGAGCGCTCGTCCCGCGGCTCAGCTGGACCGCCAGCAGGCGTGCCTGCGGGAGGTCCACCGGCTCCGGTTGAGCTGCCGCAGGCATGACTGCGGACGGTTCGCTGGTCGCGCGGCTCAGCTGGACCGCCCGCAGGCACGCCTGCGGCAGCTCAACCGGAGCCGGTGGACCGCCCGCCGGCGGGCCTGCGGGCGGTCCGGCTGAGCCGCGCGACCAGCGAACCGTCCGCAGTCATGCCTGCGGGAGGTCCACCAGAGCCCCGGGAGCAGCGGACCTCCCGCAGGCATGACTGTGGAGGGAGCGCTCGTCCCGCGGCTCGGGTAGACCTCCCGCAGGCACGCCTGAGGGAGGTCCACTGGGTCGGTTCGCGGCCCGGTTTGTAAGAGGCCGCGGCCCGGTACCGGGCCGCGGACCGGGGGTTGGGGACCCCTGATTTAGGGATCTGGGGTAAAAATCTGTTTGGGAATTGGACTAGATGACCTCCTGAGGTCCCTTCCAACCCTGCTATTCTATGAATCATAATTGGAAGCACCTCTCTCTCATGAATTTGCTGATAACTTTGTCTCTTACTACACACACTGTGGGTTACAACAAAGAATCTGATATTGGTGGTAAATACTTTAAAAATGTGTGACATGCATGATTTTTTGAAAAATCTTTGGTACAGACTGGGAGTGGTAACAAGAAAGTTCTATGAGCATACTGCTTCTTAGCTAGTACCTGTAAACAAGCTTAGAGTCTGGCACAGCAGCGAAAGCATAACCAATCTAGACTGCTGTGTGGAAGGGGAAACTAAGGCACACCACCTCCTAACATTGGTGGCTAAATGCCAAGACACCTACACTTTAAAGGACACTGACATCTGCATTATGTACACAATGCTACACACCACAATGTTTTCTGTCAATCTGGGAACAGAAACCCAGAACTTTGCAAAAACACCTATGAATGACGTTACAGTGTTTGGTAACACTTGGAGGTTGTATAACCAAAGCCAAAAAGGAATTTTAGGCACACTGCCTCCACATTGGTCAGTGACCAACCCTCTGGCAGTAATCTCAGAGAGGAGGTGTGACGTGTCATTCCATGTTCTTTATGAAAATATGCTTACGATACAAATATGACATAATGGAGATATACTTCGTGCAAGATGGCTCATGTAAGATATCATTGGAAAGGTTATGATTTACTGAATATGATTATCCTATTTGTATGCATGTATCTTTTTTGTATCTGAAATTAGGAATATTGACTATATCTATATTTCAACTGTTACTTTGGGTGACACGCCCGCTAACACTTCAGGTACAACAGTGAAAAAGCCCCCAGTGCTGATGGCCCATCAGCAAGAGCCAATGGACTGTAAAAGAGCTTAGGCCTTGGCTACACTTGCAAATTTTCAGCGCTGCAGCAGGGTGTGAAAACACACCCTCTCCAGCGCTGCAAATTGCGGCGCTGCAAAGCGCCAGTGTGGTCAAAGCCCCAGTGCTGGGAGCGCGGCTCCCAGCGCTGTACGTTATTCCCCACAGGGAGGTGGAGTACGGACAGTGCTGGGAGAGCTCTCTCCCTGCGCTGGTGCTTTGACTACACTTAGCGCTTCAAAGCGCTTTGAAGTGCAAGTGTAGCCAAAGCCTCATTAGTCTTCGTGTGAATGTGTAGGTCAGCCTGTGAAGAATGGGTACAGAGGCAAGTGACCACGTCGCCAGATACTGGAACCCATCTTGAATTCTGTACTTTTCCAGGAGAAGCTGGGGGTGGGAGGTTCAAACTAGGAAACAAAGGACTTCCGCCATATGCAAATCCTATTTAAGGGTGGGGGAGTGAGGTAATCCATCTCCTCAGTTCTCCCCTGCTATTCCACCCAAGATTCTTTTATTCATCTAGTTAGCACACTGCCACACTTTGAACTTGAGGTATTTATTATTTTAATTTCTAAGTGAACAATAGGCACGTCACATTTCTGGCCTTGCATATATGACGCTTCCCCTTAGCAATCTACCAGCTGATAAGGAGGAGATATCCAGGCAATCTATATTACCATGTGTTCAAAATGCTAATCTTAATTTAGGTCTTTCTCATGACTGACCAAACAGTCATGATCACAGATTGCAGGATGACCGAGACAAATTTCACCACAACTGCTGACAAAATCTTTTCTGTGGTTATGCTCACCCCCCTGAGAAATCCTACGTTCTGACTACCTGGGATTATTTAAGACCCGGAGCATTTCCCAAGAGTATGTGGGTGTTAGTGTCCAGGCACAAATGGAATTTGGATATATGTGCTCTGGGAGCCTAAATTTCTTCTGCTGCATAGAATTGCTAGTTTATAGAACGGAGGCTGTATTCTGTCTTAGATGCGTCTGCACTGGCTCCCAAACAATGGTCCATGGACAATCAGCAGACCCACAGAACACTTTCTGGTGTCTTATAATCAGGTGCTTGAATTTTCTCTCTTCCAGCTATTATATTACATTACAGGCAGCAAATACCACAATTATTTGGAAAGCATTTATTCTTCCACATAAGCAGCTGCTGTAGGGATGTCAAATGACCATGAATGTGAGGTGATGAGGTAGCTTGTGTTACTATGAAGCAGAGAGGAGGTAGGCCACAAGACCATCCCTTTTAAGATGTTGCTCTCACACTTTGAGAGGCTCTGCTCTATGTAGTCTCCATAAGTGTGCAGGCTGTAGAATTTCCTAATGCTTTATTGATGAAGGAAAAAGGTGGGTAAAAGAATGATCCTCTGGTTCAAACACCTGCCTTGGAATAGGGAGACCTGGATTATTTTCCTTTCTGATGTATTGTGCGACTGAGTCACCTGCAGCCAAGAGAAGTAAATGGGAGCTGTGAATGCCTAACCCTTCTGAAAATCAGATTCAGGTGTCTCAAGCTGAGCACCCAAAATTAGGGGGCATTCAGGAGAACCTGACATCCTGGAGCCCTGGACTGAGTAGTTGTTTCTATGAAACTCTTATTAGTATTGTACTCATACGTGGAAGGGCTTTGCAGGCCTTTTGTGTCTTCAGGTACTGGCTCTAGTGCAGGGTCAATGCATCAAGTGTTCAGTCTAATTATGGCTTCAAGTTAACCCCCTGTATCCTAGCATCAGTTCTTTGGTTCTCAGTATTTCCTTTCTGAACTGTAATATAGCCATTGGAAAGATTGCCAACTACTCTTTTCTTCTCTTCCCTTCTGTTTCTAGACATTCACAGCGTGGTGTAACTCTCACCTCCGCAAGGCCGGCACGCAGATTGACAACATAGAGGAAGATTTCAGGGATGGTCTTAAACTCATGTTACTTCTGGAAGTCATTTCAGGTGAGAGGGGTTTTGTGTGGGTTTAAGTGTCATTAATGTTGCTCACCCAATACTAAATATATGCAGGACAGCATGGGCAGTGATGGTGGAAGCTTTGTCTGTGCCTGTTCTTGATCTGCAGTATACTGAGAGCGAAGCTCGGGTTTCATGGCCTCTGCCCATTATCCAGTGCTTTTGCTCTTCTCTCTCCACCCCTTCCTGTCAGCAAGGAATTGGGTTGAATTCGCTGAATTGTTTTTGTAAAAACAAAAACAACCCCCCAGCTAGAGTGACCAGATGTCCCGATTTTATAGGGACAGTCCCGATTTTTGGGTCTTTTTCTTATATAGGCTCCTATTACCCCCAACCCCCTGTCCCAATTTTTCACATTTGCTACCTGGTCACCTTACCCCCAGCCCTCCAAGAAATAAGTTGGAAAAAAAAATCAAAATGTTTTGATACTTTTCAAAACAAAACATTTTATTTGGCCCGAAACTAACTTTTTTTCTCCCTTCCATCACCCAGTTTGGCCACTGAACCAAAAAAATATGCACAGGGGTCTGTGTGTCTGTGTGTGGTGAAGTGGTATTATATACAATTTTATATAAAACTGGCTTTTATGCTTAGGCTTTCTTTTGATGGCTCCTTCAGCAGGCTTTCCATGTCAACAATAAGGGCCCTCTGTTTGATTTGCTCCCTTCCCCACCTCTTATATTTACGAATAGAGATGCCTCAGCAGGGACACTCAAATCCTAACTCCCCATCTAGAGTGTCAGTTTTTGTGCTCTGCAGAAATTGAGGACACAACAAACCTCAAGTTCCTATCTTTTCCTCAGGCTGCTAGTTTTAGAGGGTTCCGAGTTCAAAATGCTACTGACTTGGAAGTTAGGGATAGCAGATCCACAGCACATACTCTTTTTTGTAAGAAAGTAGCTGACAGAGTCATCTGCTTATTTCAATTATTTACCTTTTTAGTGAATCCTTGTTCACATGCAGGGGAGGAGTTGAAGGTGGGGAGGTAGATGTGAACCAGTGCAGGTATTCAAGTTGTAGATTGCTGAGGCTAAAGGGAAGATGAGGGGATTGAAAGATGGAGGGAGAATGTGTTAGTCTAACTTAAAAGTAACCAACTTGTAAAACGGGGGTGGTGATAGCTACATCCTTGTCTCCCATCAATCATCTGGCTTTGTCCATTTAGGGCAGGGATAGTGAATAGCTGGGCCGCGGACCAAATCCAGATGGCCAGACCTTTTTGAACAGACCCCAACATCTTTTAATTTACTTATTGTTATAATCATTGTTACTAGGTTTTTTAATTATTATTATTATTTATTATTTTCTCTGGAGTCTGGACCTTGACTGTACCTTAACCAGGAAATTTGGACCTTGGCAAAAAATAATCGACTATCCCTGGTTTAGGGCAAGGACTGTGGGTTCCTATATATTCTGAGCACTGTGGCATTCTAAATATTGTAAGTGATCCAGTCTATAGCAGTGTGTTTTGAGTGATGTGATGCACCAGTCTGCCTCTTAACGGCATGTCTACACTGCAGCAGGGTGCTAGTGTGCTCGGAGTAGCACCGGTGTAGCTTGGAGTAGCACGGGTGGAAGCTCAGGCTAGCTGCGCAGGTACATACCCAGAGGTCAGGCAGCTAGTGCAAGCCACCACCTGTGCTCCCCCCGAGCTAGCAGAGCTAGCCTGTCTGTGTCTACCCATGCTGGGAAGCATGCTCCCAACTGCACTATAGACTTACCTTGAATGCAGCTGGGTGTGGCACACGCCGCATGTGCTCCAAGCACTCAGCTCTAGAGGTTCAGGCCCTTGATAGTTCCCATAAACACTCATACTTTTTGAGTAAGGGGAAGATTAAATAAATATAAATTATAAATAAATTAATGGAGATATACCTATCTCCTAGAACTGGAAGGGACCTTGAAAGGTCATTGAGTCCAGCCCCCTGCCTTCACTAGCAGGACCAAGTACTGATTTTGCCCCAGATCCCTAAGTGGCCCCCGTGACGACTGAACTCACAACCCTGGGTTTAGCAGGCCAATGCTCAAACCACTGAGCTATTCCTCCCCCCTTTACTAGGACTGCCAGACACCAAAAGGCATGATTGCTAAGGCACAGTTACAACAAGACACTAACCCAGCTCCTAGGGGCAATCCAGTACAGGGATATAAAGGGTAGGGTCTCAGTGTTGAGGTGAATCCCAGCCACTATCTTGCATGTAGGCTGATGCCCTGCATATTCCTGCTGCAGTTACTCCTAGTACCCTGCCAACTGGGTGTGTCTGCCTGGCTCACAGCCTTCTGGTCTCAGCATCCAGGCTACTGCCTTTGCCTGCTGTCCCTCTTCTTTTACAGCCCTGGCTCTCTCCAGAGCCGCCTCTAACCTCCAGCGTGTCCTTCCTCTTCCTGTCCTCGGGATAGTGGAGCTTTCTACTGGCTAGATTTTGAACTGGGTAACAGTGCCCTCCACTGACTAGATCCCTTCCTTTGAGCCCAGCAGGAGTAGGAAGAAGATGCCCCAGTAATGAGACAGCAGGCTGAGTACAATAATAATGGGCCATGAGATCTATGAGCAGATCTGTGCCTCTCCATGTGGTAGTGAGAACTAGGGTGACCAGATAGCAAGTGGGAGGGGTAATACACACCTATATCAGGACTCTCCTTATAAAATCGGGACGTCTGGTCACCCTTATCGGAACTGGCCGTGGGGTGGGGTAGAATCCCTTGTAGCACAGCTGCCAGAGAGCAAGAGGGGGGTGCTGCTGGAGGTGCTGTGGTGAGATAGGGTTTCTGTTCAGATTGCCCTAGCCTCACACAGATCCACCAAATTGCGGTGCAGAGGGGGCAGGCAGGTATGGTTCCCTCTCCAAACAGGGTGATATGGGAAGATTTCCACAAGGAAAGTCCCTTCCTTTTGCTTTTACATGAGGAGGTGATGATCTGGCCCTATCACAAGGTTTGCCCTGAAAAGCAGCTTTCCCACCATGCATATATTTCCTACCTCATGCATTCCTTTCACCAGCAAGCTCCTTGCTTGCCATGCACCTTTTAAATAGGATACTGTCAGGCCAAACAAACTGGACTTAACATTTAATTCCTGTAAAAGAGCTCTCTCTCTCCCTCTCTCCACTCCCCCCCCCCCCTTTTACAAAGCAGCTGACCAATAGCATTTTTTATTAAACAAATTCCACTGTAAGCAGCTTTTAAGCCAACAGTTCCTTGCATTTTTTGGAAGGCTTGGCTTGTACATGAGAACCAGAAAGTGGAAGTGACTAGATTATTTTAATTGGCTGAGGGTAGTACAGAAAAGTAAAGCAGCAATGCAAACAGTAGAAAGCCAAGGTGTGGGGGGGAAACCCAAAACACTTCTCACATGGTTTAGTTCTAATAGCCTATGAGGGAACATTTTTTTACAGGGACGCTGTCATTTGACACTTTGCTCTGAAATCTAATTTGTTACAAATGTATATTCTAGTCTAATGGAAAGGTCCTCAGTTCTTCAATTTTTTCCACTGCAAAGTTATTTTTAAACAAATACCCTGCTGTAATGTCTGAAACACTGAGAACCTCATGCTGAAACTGATTGAAGCCAGCTTCATTTTTGTTTTGCAATGACTTTCATTATGCAAGCTTGGAGAAATGCAAAAAGAAAGCAGCACAGAGTGTCATGTATTTTTAGACCAGTGGCTCTCAGCCTTTCTAGATTACAGTACCCTTTTCTTGATTTGTCTTGTGTACTCCAAGTTTCACCTCACTTAAAAACTACTTAAAAAAATCAGACATTAAAAATACAAAAGTGTCACAGCACAATAGTACTGAAAAAAAATGGCTTACTTTCTCATTTTTACCATATAATTATAAAATAAATCAATTGAAATATAAATATTGTATTTGCATTTCAGTGTATAGTATATAGAGCAGTATAAACAAGTCGTCTGTATGAAATTTTAGTTTTTACTGATTTTGCTAGTGCTTTTTATGTAGCTTGTTGTAAAACTAGGCAAATATCTAGATGAGTTGGTGTACCCCATGGTTGAGAACCACTGCTGTAGACTATTAAAAGTGAGATAATTTTTTTAAATTTAAGCTGGTGGTAGTAATTTAGGTAAAGAAACTTGTTTACGCCGTAGGGTTAAGATGAGTGTCTCTCCTCTTGATTGTCAGGTAAAAAGAAACAGGCATGCAATAAATAATAGAAACAATTATAATTGGGAATGAAATAATTTTTCTCTCTCTGGGGGAGGGAAGGAATGCCCATTGAAGTAATCTGCTGCTTTTCCCCCTTCACTTTTCCAAACTTTTGTTAAAGAAACAACACATCTTTCTTCAATGGGGCAGAAGAGTTCAAGAAAAAATAACTTTTCTCTCTCCCCCATTAAACCTAGTGATATTGAGTCTAATCCGGCTCCCATTGAGTTAAATGGTGCAAGATTGGCCTTTAGGAGTAGACTTTGGAATGAGAAATGAACTGAGTGAATAACCACTAACAAATAACAACCAAATTTGCCCTTTTATCTCTTTGTGGATGTTCCACAACTCGCTAAAACTAGTTCTGAATGTAAAATCTCTTGCAGTTTTTTGAACTCTGTGACTCTCTTTGACGTTTGGATGGTTCTGCTTAGGTGATTGGTGACATGTACCTATCTAATTAGGTTTCTGGTGTGAGTGCTTATAGGATATATTAAAATTAAGTTTGTGTGAGCCTTTTGTTTTCTATGAATGCCAGTTAAACTGGATCGTGTGAATATTCACAGGAAGCCAATCAAAAGGGCCACGCATATACTTGAAGCAAACTACTTCAGAAGAATATCTTCCAAAGACTTTTCTAGAGTATTCTCTGAGCTCTACTCAAGTCAAAAGTTGGTGTTCCCTGTGAGATCCAGCCCCATCCAAATAGAGGTTACTTGCTCTTGTCAAAGAGCTGTGTTACTCCCTGTGAAAGGGCAGGCACCTCTTGAGCACCTCCTTGCAGCTGGGTGCAGTATTGTAGTCCTCTCGCCCCTGGTGCCTCCTGTAGGCTTCCAGCCAACCTTGGCGGGTCTTCAGAGGTTTGCCCCTCCAGCCAAGTCAAAGTCCAAATGAACCCTTTCCAGGGTATTAAAGTCCAATAAACCGTCTATTTGCTCTTGCTAGGGTCTTCAGCCCCTGGTCTGCACCCTTTAAATTCAGCCCTTTGTTCAGGCTCCCAAATAAGCCCTACCCCTTTTAGGGGTTTGACAGTTTATCTGTGACTAGGAGGGGGAACACAGGCCCACACACTACTCCAGGTTCCCACCCAGGGACTCCCTAAACAGCAGCCACACGCAGCTTGATTCAATTCATAGCTGCTGCTTCCCTGGTTCTCTGCCTCCCTGGCCCCTTTAGCTTCACCCTTATCTCAGGATTAAGATTCTTAGGTCCTTTGTCTTCCTGCAAACCCAGCTATGCAAAATGCATCCAGAAAACAAACTCCGGTTGTCCCTCAAGTTCCTCTGGCCAGAGCGGAGCACTTCTCTGGTCCTAGTGAGAAACTGAACTGCTAAGCCCAGGCAAGTAGGCCAAGTAGGGCCCTGATTGTCTGTTGCTAGCCCTTCTAGCTCTTGGAGGATCAGGTCTGTGTGGGTTGTGAAACTGCAACTGCAGAGTCTCCTTTCTAGGCAAGCTTGGAGGACCCACCTTTGCTACTCTTTTTCTCTCAGCTTGCTGCTTCTTGGGGTAGGGGTAGTAGAACAGTGAGGCTCCCAGCAGGAATGGTGGGGGGGTAGGCTGTGGTCGTGATGGGGCAGAGCAGAGACCACTGGGCAGGATTGGAAGGAGGAGGATGAGCTGCCAGGCACAGGGGAAGGCCAGCCCACTGCTGAACAGTTTCTGCCAGGGAGAGCTCTGAAGTTCCCAGCTGGGGAGTGACTGCGTGCCGCTGACACCAGATCCCTGCAGCCACAAGGTTCTGGGAAGGCTCTCCCCCCTTACCCCCACCTCCTTCCCCAGACAGGACCGTGAGGTGTTGGAGTCGCTGTCCCTGGTTGGCTAGTGAATGTACCCAGGCAGGAGCCATTCAGCAGACTGCTGGCCTTCCCCACAGCTGTGACCTAGTCCTCCTCTTTGCAGCCACAGCTCTCTGCTATGCCCCGCCAGGACCCAGCCTTCCCTGCACCTTTTGCCTGCAGGGATTCAGTGTCACAGCCATGCAGGGGGCCCTGCTCGCTCACTCACCAGCCAGGAGTGTCAGAACTGTCCCCAGGCGGAACTGTTCAACAACGAGGTAGCTGGGGGCTCGTGGTCCTACTTACAGACCTGGCCACAGGTCTCTCTTTTTTGCTGGGGCAGGATGACCACAGTCTCCCCGCACCTTGAGCCCTGGGGTCTTGGACTCCTCAGCCATATAGGGAGCCTCCTGCAGCCCCGCTGTCAGCACTGCCCTAATCCTAACCCCAGTGCTACTCCACAGAACTGTAAAAATAAAAATAGTTACAAATAGAAGGAAAAAACCTCTTAAATAAAAATTGATAATTTTTGTCAAAATTAGAAAAAAAAATCAAATTTTGCCAAGCCCACCTCTGCTACACAGAGGCTGCTCACAGAAGAGGAGAAATCCAGGTGATTTTTTTTCCTTCCTGGCATATGCAGTCGTGGTCATTCAGCACCTAGCTGGACAGAGCCTGCGGAAAGATGTCTCACACCGTGTCCTAAAAAAGGCAAGGCTTGGGCTCATCTGATCTTTGGCAGCAGTGAGTTCCATGGCAGAGAGGTTTCACGAGAGGTTGCCCTGTCCTTCCCACAGTTCAGATCCTGACCTGGTACGTGGGGAAGCAAGTTTTGGGGCACAGACCGGTTACTGTAATTTATGGTTGATATGCTCTCCAGAGCATGCATCAAAGGTTTTGGGGAGTGGCCTAGTCCAATAACTGCCTGAGGTGTGGTAATGGTAATACTCTCCTCCCCCAAACAAGGGTCTCTTCAAGGGTGCTCTTTGTATTTGCTGGGATTTTCTTGTGGGGAGGGGTCAACAAAGTGCATCAATTATTAGAATTCCCAAGAAGTGACCAAAAAGATCGTGTGCTGTATCTTCACTGCTGAGGGCAAGAACGTGCGACTTGGATCAAGCATTGGGATTATCTTATTAGATCTGCCTACTTGGGCTGGTGGTGGGGAGAGTGGAATGGAGCAGTTCCCAATTTGTTTTGTATATTTTTTCCCCCCCTTTCTGGCTAGGTGAACGTTTGGCTAAGCCTGAAAGAGGCAAAATGCGAGTGCACAAAATCTCCAATGTGAACAAGGCCCTGGATTTCATTGCTAGCAAAGGAGTGAAGCTGGTGTCTATTGGAGCAGAAGGTAAGGGAGCCAATACATGCCTCTAACGCTCAAAATCTGGAGGGGGCGGGTGATGATGATGGGTGGACTGGCAGCTCCCTCAGTTTTAGACCCAGTCCAAATATGCTATTTCCCCCACTCCACACCACATTCTCTCCCCTGCACCACCTTCCTCCCCCCAATTACTCTATAGCCTTGTTTATAACCTAGCTCATGCCTCTCTGTGTAAGGCAAGGGTGGGGGACGGGGGGAAGAAACATTTTGGGCCCCTTGATGAAGACTGAAATCCCACTTGCCAGTGTTGTTCCAGCGTTGAGGGGTCTGTGCCTTTCTTGCCATTTTCTTCATACACTTAGACTCATAGACTTTAAGGTCAGAAGGGACCATTATGATCATCTAGTCTGACCTCCTGCACAACGCAGGCCACAGAATCTCACCCACCCACTCCTGTAACAAAACCCCTAACCTATGTCTGAGTTATCGAAGTTCTCAAATCGTGGTTTGAAGACCTCAAGCTGCAGAGAATCCTCCAGCAAGTGATCCGTGCCCCATGCCACAGAGGAAGGCGAAAAACCTCCAGGGCCTCTGCCAATCTGCCCTGGAGGAAAATTCCTTCCCGATCCCAAATATGGCGATCAGTTAAAGCCTGAGCATGTGGGCAAGACTCACCAGCCAGCACCCAGGAAAGAATTCTCTTATTCTGACTCTCCTGTTCTGACTCAGTGGCAATGTTTAGAGAGACTATAAATATTTCATGTATGAAAGATGTTGTAAAAATAAAACTGTTCCATGAATATTTGGAATATGGTGTTATATACAAGGGGAGCAAGATTAAGAAGTGGGAGAAAAGATTCCTTCAACTGAGATTTGAATTGGAGAGACAAGGAAGCTGTTTTAGACAGTACAGTCTGTGGAGAAGGGGCTTGGTCTAATGGTGGTGAGGTTATGCAGAGGCCAGAGTGGAGTGAATTTAAAAAAAAAAAAAATTTTAAATCACCAATTTTAATCATGATTTAAATCAGTGAGCAGGAAACCTTGATTTAAATAATCAGTTGTAATTGTGTTTTGCATTTGTACTTTTGTTATTTTCCTAAAGAGAGGCTGATTCTCATTGGTTGGTAACAATTAAAAGGTATTGGTTTGCCACTTAATACAGCCTTTACACTAAATTTGGTGCTTCTTTTTGCTAATCAGGAAGATGCACATTTATTTAAGCAAGTATATAGTTTTACTTATTTATTCAGATTCTTAATGTTTACTTTTTTATTATGTTACAAAATGAATGATCCATTTCTTCTTGGGGGGACAATTTTTCTCCATAGTTTTCCCCCATTTTTTCATTTTTGTTGCTCTCTTGTCTATTCTACTATATGAAGTAATGCCCTCTGGTTTAATTCATAAGACGATTAGCCAGACTCCTGGGTACATTGCCTAAGACCCTGCAACGAACCTGTTGCAGAACTGGGAAAGTTATTTAGCCCAAATGTCCAGTCGTGTGGATGCTCAGTTTGAATTGTCAAAAGTGTGCTTGTTCTCCACCCCCAGAAGTGCTGAGCACCAGCAGCTCCCTCAAAAAGATGATACAATATATTCGAAATGGGAAAGGTTCAGAAAAGGGCAACAAAAATGATGAAGGGCATGGAACAGCTTCCGAATGAGGAGAGATTAAAAAGATTGGGACTATTCATCTTGGAAAAGAGATGACTAAGGTAGGGGGGTATGATAGAGGTCTATAAAATCAGGACTGGTGTGGAGAAAGAGAATAAGGAAGTGTTCTTGTTTACTCCTTCACATAATACAAGAACCAGGGGTCACCCAATTAAATGAATAGGCAGCAGGTTTAAAACAAACAAGAAAAAAATATTTATCTGCACAACACACATTCAACCTGTGGAACTCATTGCCAGGGGATGTTGTGAAGGCCAAAAGTGTAACTGGAGTCAAAAAAGAGAAGTTCATGGTGGATAGGTCCATCAGTGGCTATTGGCCAAAATAATCAGGGATGCTACCCCATTCTCTAGGCTAGGTATCCCTAGGCCTCTGGCTGACAGATGCTGGGACTGGATTGCAAGGGATTGGTCACTGGCCCTGTTCTGTTCGTTCCCGCTAAACCGCCTTGCATTGGCCACTGTCAGAAGACAGGATACTGGGCTAGATGGACCATTGTTCTGACCCAGTCTGGCCGTTCCTACATTCTTAGCTCCAAAAATTAGGTCTTGGTGGTCAAAAACTGAGTGGCCAAAAATGGAGGCACCCAAAACAAGAATATATTTTTGAAAACTGTGGCCTTAGTCTGCCTTAGTTTTTACCAATCTGTAAAAATGGGTATAATGTCAACCTTCTGCACTTCAAGGGAGTTTTTGTTCTTATGGCACCCTTCTTCTAAGGATTCTGCAGTACATGTTATTAACCAGTGACCCCTTCAGGTCTCAATTGAGGATGTATGCTCTGAATACTGCAAAACTAAACAACTTGTCTACTGATCTGGATTCCAACTCCATGGCATGGCTGTCCCTCCTCACTAGTCCTGTATTTAGATTCCATCTAGGCCAGGGGTAAAAGTAACTTAAAGGACTTACCGGTACGCCAGAGTCCTGAGCGGGGGCGTGGCCTCAGTCGGAAGAGGTGGGGCCTTTCAAGATTTAAAGGTCTTGGGGCTCCGGCTCCAGCTGGGAGCCCCAGGGCCTTTAAATCTCTCTGGAGCTACCAGCTGCAGAGGCGGCTGGGAGCCCCGGGACTCAGGGGCCAATTAAAGGGCCCAGGGCTCTGGCTGCTGCGGCGCTTCGGGCCCTTTAAATCACTGCGGGAGCCCGGCTGCTGGAGCTCCGGCGGGGATTTAAAGGGCCCAGGGCTCCCCGCAGTGATCAGAGCATCGGGCCCTTTAAATCCCCACCCGAGCCAGGCTGCCGGAGCTCTGGCAGCACTTTAAAGGGCCCAGGGCTCTCCACAGCGGCTGAAGCCCTGGGCCCTTTAAATCACCGCCGCAGAAGCTGGTCCAGTCCGGCACAGTGTACTGGCTCTTGCCAGTATGCCGTACCGTACCGTACCGGCTTACTTCCACCTCTGATCTAGGCACTTATATTGCCACTGTTCCTGGTAGTATTTGAGCATATCCAAAGCATTTATGGATTTATCCTCACACACCTAGATGAAGTTATCGAGGTTTATTATCCCCTTTTACCAGATGAGACTAAATTATTTGGCTATAGTCCCCAAAGGAAGCATGTGATAGAGTCAGGAATTAAACCCAGTATTGGGCCCAGGATGAGCTCCCCCTTGTGGACTGTCACCAGGCTGCTGTTTTGGACCCAAACCTTGGATCCCATGTGTTTTAAGCTTACTGACTCTGAGCAACGTCCAGATGCTGTCTGAGAGTCTGGCCTTGCAGGCACGTTCCTGGAGTACAGACTCCAATGCGAGTACCCCTTCTTGGGATGTGGACTCAGCAGCGTTAGCTCCAAGATCAGGGTGGACCCCCCCACCCAAGTCTCACTAGTAGAGCTTTCATACCCTCTCCAGAACTCCATCTGCAGGGGTGTACTCTAATTTACAGTTTCACCCTTTGGGGACTTTGTGACAGTTAAAGCAAGTAACACAGAGACTTTGCAAAGGCACCTCTAAGCCCACACACTTTGCTCATAGACATGACACAGAGATATACAGATCTATGGAAGAATAAGAAACACAAACACTCAAGTCCCGCCCTCAGTTTCCTCCCGAGAGTCCTTTGGGTATTAGTGTCTCAAAGGGAATCCAGGATCCTTCTGCACCCCCACCACTCCTCCTGCCAGGTCTTCTCTTTTGGTCTCTCCTTGTTAGTGAGAGTGATTTCTTTTAATAGAAGATTCTAACACCTTGTCTCCTCCCTGGGGTTTTTCCATTCTCTGATCAGACCTCTGAGCTGCAGCTGCCAGCAAGCTGAGTCATCAGCAAGTGAAGAGTCTTTGGCCAGTAGTCTCCATTGTTCTGTTAAGGCAAGGTTAATCAATTACTGATGGTCTTTAATGACACTTGAATTCAGGGACAGATGCTTAGATGTGTCACACACCCCCCACCGCCTCCTTAACACAACAGGGATGATGTAATCTAATGTGACCATCTTTAGTGGAAGACGTATAAGAAAATAGAGTTCATAAAATCATACAGGAATTCGTAAGTTCATATAGGCAGTTTCCCAAAACTGTTCCACCCAGATCTCCTCAATTGCCGCCTCCATTGACTTGGCCACAATTCATCCTTCCTTTTTAGTTGAGCCACTTCCTTCATCTCTTATTTCTTTGAAAGGTATCTGCATCCTCCTCCCTTTCTGATTGGCAGCTAGGTAGCCTTTGTTCCATTTTGTTTGCTTTACCAATAGGGTGAGGATTACAGCTGGCCAAATTGCTGCCCCAACCAATATCTGGCTTCTGATGCCATCAAGGGAATGGCCTTGCTTATGATAATCAAAAGAGCTGTTCCTGCTGATACTCTGAAGAAATGTGGTGCAGATTAAAACTGTCTGGTACAAGACTGTGGAAACCCTATGATTGTCAGAGCCTCTCCTCAGGTGAAGCAGGTGCAGAAAACAAAGATCAACTCAAAACTAGTGTGGTACTAGCTGGTGTAATAATTAAAATTCTTCCTTGGTCTATATGTGCCAGTGTCTGAATCTGTGGGGAGGCTGGGACTAAGGTAGCAGGGGGTGCTGAAAGTTAGGACTGAGGATTGGCTGATCTCCATTCAGAAAGCTGGTACATGTTCTTTAATGACAGCACAAGCTATAACCAAGCCAAAGTGATCACGGCATGAGCATGAAGTTGTATTTCAGCTAGACCCCACTAATATAACTATCGAAAGTGGTGAGGGAGCACCGCTATACTTAGGGTTGCATCCTGAGATCTGTTTAAAAGTTGACCTAAGACCTCTAAAATTGACATGCTTAGTTAGATTTCTTTGAATGTTTGTGTGTCTTAGGAGGGTGACGAATAGGATTTGGAATTGTTTGAGCCACGGATTCTGGAGATACAAGCCCCTCCTCCCAGTAGCTATTTTTTAAAATGTGTATAGGTCTGTGTTTTTGCACAGGGCTAGTGATCAAACTATTGATGAGCTATGGGTCAAAATGGTCTCAATCTTTTGGTGTTTTACCCAAGGTAGTGCATGGCTCTCTCAGAATCTTTGGGTGACCCGAATTGAGAGTGTTATTTCAGATAATGCCCATTTTTTACAGTGTGCATGCGCCAATACCGAAAAATGGCTATAGGGTTTCAATTCCTGCAAATATATATATGCTTTAAACTCTACTCTTGTAAGTGCTGTAAAATGAAATTTGGTGTGCCTCAGGGGGGCATGGGCTTATTGTTAGTGATCCATATTTGGGTTAATTTGACCAATGGATTCCTAAGTTACAGGCTGGGTCCCCCCCCCCCCCGCTACCCCGAAAAGGTGTCCTTGTGCTACCTTGTACTCTTAAACTGAAAGGCACTAATTACTGGGTGAATCACAGGCCTCTTGATGGCTGTGAACTCACCCTTCATTTAATATATCGAAGGATAAGTTAATCAGACCCCCACCCAAGATAAAAGGAGTTGTAGACGCAACCTGACATCAGTTACAGTTTTGTGAGTCGTGGTGGCAGTTTTGTATTGGGGGAATGTAATCAAAGTGTTGGGGGAAAAAATAGGCACATGCAAGATTCCTGAGAGGAACGGGATATTGGGGACTGAAGAGTGGGGGAATAGCGGGAGAGCATTTGGGGCTGCTGTGAAGGGAGAGGGAGGGGGATGGATAGTAGGCAGGTGAGAGAGGTTGGGGACGGGGCACCTCTAGCTTTGCCAGAGTACCAGAACCCCTGCACCTCTAGTTTTGCCAGTGGATTGCAATCACCCTGCGCTCCAACCTTCCTGTACCACAACACTATTCCATTGTAACATAATTGTCCTTCACTCCAGGCCCTGGAGGTGAATGTGGTTACAGGAATGGGAGGTAACTGCAATAGAAATGTTTGCAGGCCAGGGAGTGAAGACTTCAGGGCTTGCGGTGGGAGGCCGAGGGTATAGTGGGGGAGGGGGCCAGGTTGGAGGAGGGAACGCTTTGAACGGGTCAGCAGCATGGAGAGGTGTTCTGAAGACGGCACAAGATCAATGGGAGAATTACGGCGTAGGTAGTTCCTTCACTGAAGTGCCGCTGTAGCATTTTAAGTGTAGACAAGCCCTGTGTTAATGCAGAGTTAAGGTTGCTTGGTGGTAGGTCGTCCCCTTGCAGAACGCTGAGTTGAGTAACACTCAAACTTCTGAAAATCAAGAAAAGCAGAGTTAAGGCATGCTGACTGCACCCGGAGTGTATCCAAATAATTCCCATTGGCTACTGCCAGCTCCAGGGGAACACAGGGACAGTGGGGTGGGCAACCTTTTTCTTTTTTGTCCTTTAATAATGTAAGCTGGGATCCTGTGGGTGAGAGTGAATGGGCTATAAAAGGAGGTGAAGAGCTTGTACATTTCAGCAGCTGTAGAGGTGTGTGTGTGTGTGTTGGTTAACAGAGCATGTTAAGGCATTGCTGAAAGAGGATAGAGTTAAGGTTGTATGGGCTGCCTTAACTGTGCCTATCCTGGTTTTCAGACATTTGAGTTTTGCTGGACTCAGCATTCTGCACGGGGACCCACACCCACACCCACCACCACCACCATGCAACCTGAAAAGTACAGTAAAGTAGGCGTGGTGAGCCGTAGCCCAAACCACTGCAGTTCATAGGCGCTGATTTCCCCTCTGCCTGGTGGGTGCTTGACCCCTCCCTGCCCTGCCTCTTCCCACCCATACACCACCCTTGCCCCGCCCCCATTCCACCCTCTTCCCCCAAGTCCCTGCCCTACCTCTTTTCCGCTGCCTCCCCTGAGTACGCCACATCCCCGCTCCTCCCCCTCCCTCCCGGAAAGTCCTAAGCACCTCCAAACAGCTGTTAGGCGGGGGGGGGGGGGAAGGAGGAAGCAGTGGGAGGAGTGGGAACGCGGCGTGCAGGGGGGGAGGAAAGAGGTGAGGAGAGGGGAGCTTGGCTGCCAGTGGGTGCAGAGCACCCACTAAATTTTCCCTGTGGATGCTCCAGCCACGACACTGACTCTGTGGGTGCTCTTATGCTTCAGTTGATGGAGTAAGAAGATGTAGGTGGTCTAGGTGCTAAGTGAAATGCATATACATCAGCATTAAAAAAGGGCCTCTGCTGTTAATGTCCCTGGTGTGACAGTAACTCTGCCCACTGAAGGGATTATGAGCTTTTCTGGTGCATGTATTTTAATAGCCTAAATTAAGACTTCAAAAAGTCATCACATCAGCAACCTAGAAAATAAAAACCAATGAGGCAGTCAAAATGTTACTAACACAGCTCAGGGAAAACAAGCCATAAACCCCTCAGGCAGGTGGGACTGAGCTAGGAAATTATCTGAGTAACTTACTACAAAAGGGGGGAAACTTTGGCCAGGCAAGTGCATTTCTCACCCTAAAATAGTCCCCCCACCCCTCCATCTCAGAGTAAGGCTGCCATGTGGCATCCAAAGGACCTGATACCCAGGGGCGCGTGCCCTCTCTGTCTGTGTGTGTGTGTCTGTATATGTATGTATATAAAATATTAAACAGCAGCAGTTTGTTGTTGCCCATATCTGTGTCTAGAGCTATTTATTAAATTAGACAGACAGAATTGTTTCCCACCCCTTTCCAAAAAAGCAAGCCCAGGAAAAAATCCATGGGAAACTGTCAGGCATGGGCGACTGGTGAAAATATTCTTTGGCGAGGGCTGAGCCTGGCCTGGTGCTCTAGGTGGGGGAGGGAGCAAGCAGTGAGTGAGCCCACCCCACACTGGTTCCTGGCCCCACATGGTGGGGAGGCTTAGAGATTGAGCCCACCCTGTACTTATTTCCAGCCCTGTGCAGAGGTGAAGTCCTGGGGGTGGGAATCAGCAGGGGTGGGGTGGGGGTGGGTCAGTCTTGGTTTTATCAGACACAAGGCCAATAGTAATATTTTCCATGCTATTTTTCTTACATTCTAACAAATATTCTCTGGTATTTACAAGCCAAATGTAGCATTGTGCTGGTGCACGTGAACCAGAAAGTGGAATTGACTTCTTTATAAACAATAACAGAGCTGGCTGTTTTTCCTTGTCCAAGCTGAATGAAATGCATTGTAAGCAGACAGAATAACCAGTGAAACCTAACCACAACTTTTACAACTATCTTCAACTATTAACCTCAAGCATCACTATTAACCTTTAAAAATGATTTAATTGGAGGTCGTCTGATCTGTTCACTTGCAGTACAAGACAGCTGTAAAAATCTGGGTCAAGGGTGTTGTAGCCAGGGGTGGCTTTCAAATGATTCTCTATCTGACACTAAAAATCTCATTCTGCAGAGGTCTTTCTTTGATGTAATAGTGTCCACACTGGGTAGATCATCAGGATTCAGTCAAGTTCAACAGGGCCAACATTAACTCCTCACTACTTGCATTACTGTACTTGCATCTCCAGTGTAGACAGACAACAATCCGTTTCTTAAACATGTGAGGCACGATTCTTCTTTTGCTTATCCCAGTGTAACTCTGGCTTCAGTGGAGTTGCTCCTGATTTACATCAATGTAAGAGAGATGCAAATCAAGCTCAAGGAGTGCAACAATATAAAAGGTGCCATCTGAGCAAGATGTCTGCTTAAATCCTGGACAGCGCAGACATGCAGATGACAGACAGTAGAGTAAGGGTTTGTGTCAGTTCATGAGCAGGGGAAAGAGAAAGCAAGGAGACCTCTGCACTTCAGCATTTACAAAACAGGGTTATCTTTATCTCCACCTCCTGCCCTCCGCAACTGGGAGAGCAGGTGAAAGGATTGTGTGGCATGCATACCCACATCGCTGATGCCCAGTGATCTGTCCTAGGTATTGATTTGTCCCAGTCCATCAGTAGTAGTGTGCCTCCTATAGACCTCTGCTTGGAGGCTGTTCTGTATTTTATTTGTGGCCATGTTGATGGACAATCGTCAGCAGAGTGGTGTCTATTTAACTTCCTAATTATATCATTTCCTATCCTGCCAATTATCCAGACAGTGGCAAACTGCTTTTCCAGTGGCTGTGCTCTAGTGGGTGACACACATAAATGGCCAGGAAAATTAATTCTTTTGACCCTGCTTTTTACCACTGAGGTTAGGAGAGGAGAAGAGAGCATGGTACCTATTACATTATCCAGAGGGTCAGGATTCCTGGATTATGCGTATGAAAAGGGTGATGGCATTTCAAACTCCAGATCTCCAGAGCAAGCCAGTCTTATTCCTGAAGAGTGAATATTTGTCAGCCCCTTAATTGGCTGCCAAACAAATGGATGGAGGTGCTGTAATTTTTGCCTATCTTGTTAAGAGTGCATGTTGTAATAATGGGAGTCAGATGGAAGCGCATTTACTGGTGCAAAACATTTCCTGCCATTAGCAGCAAAGCCTCATCTGTTTTAGTCTCACATTCAATATGAGGATAGATCAGTTTAAGTCATATTAATAACATGCACTTGCAGTTGCGGTTTAGAACAGCCACTTCGTGTTACTAGCGGAAGCGCGCAAATAATTTTTGTAGAGTTCACACCTCAGAAGAGCGTTACAAAGCATAATCGGGCAATTGGTTCCACAGCAGGAGGCAGTCTCTGATCTGATCATGAGCCCTATAATGTCACATAGAAACTGCTCTCAAACTGTTCAATGTTGGCTGGGCTGATGGGCAGCAAACATCCAGAGTCTTTAATTAAACAAGTGTGAGGTTGCTCTAATTGGTTACATTTAACTCCTTTGTAACTTCTGTGGTGTCAAAGATTCTCATCTGATTAAGTGGATTTTAGCCCTCGAAACCTTATACCCAAATAAATGTGTTAGTCTCTATGATGCCACAAGGACTCCTCATTGTTTTTTCTCTTTATAGTGTGGAACCAGCAACTCCCTGCTGCACTGTGAGCTTTGCTCCCCTATATTAGAAGCAGCGATAGTCCAAGGGCTCCACATGAATCCTATAGTGGAATGAACTTGCAGTGTATCTTGGGCAATAGGAACACAGCTATAGGAGATGTAGTAAGATGAGGCCCTGAAACATAAACTCTTGTGTCAGAGGCCTAGTCTGAGGCCTGAAGCCTGAACCAAAGTACTTCCAGGCACTGCTAAGCAAAAGCTGGGATGTGAGCTAGAGGCAAGCCTCACTCACAGAAGTAGCGAGAAGAGGAACTTGTGCTAAGATGACATCAGGACACTCCATTGACATAACAAGGAACAGGCAGGTGCATCTTAAAGACAGGACAGCATAATGGATAGATCTGTATGTCTGGAACAACATGATCAAAGGGGAAACAGCACCCTAATGAGCCAAGGGGCTGTACCTCAGTACATCAGTATGGATGAGTAATCTGTCCTGTAACTGTATAAAAGTAGGTCCTGTCGTGCGCATCTTTGGCCAGCCTACGGGGCAGTGGAAAGTTCGACCACTGACTGCGCTGTGTC
The DNA here is from genome assembly GCF_020497125.1 of Mauremys mutica. NCBI lineage: Eukaryota > Metazoa > Chordata > Testudines > Geoemydidae > Mauremys > Mauremys mutica. The sequence continues at coordinate 68,298,307 of NC_059075.1, forward strand.
AATTGGCCGGGGGCACACATTCATAGTATGTCCTGTAGAGTCTATAGGAAACTATTACTGTGCTTCATTTGACAATACACTGCTTCATTTGACAATACACCTGGCTCGGGTTCCATCGTCCCTTACTAGAGTCTGTGGTTTTTGGGGATTCTCTCGGGGTTTGCTGTGTCAGCTATCTGCGCAGAGCCGGGGCAGCACACAGAGGGAACATGCACGCAGTCGACTGTTATCATCGAACAAGAGCAGAGCACCACACCGGTAGCTACTGACAACAGGAGAGTGAACGGGCTAGGATCAGATAGCTTCACTGGAGTAGGTGTGACCACTGGCTTCTTTCAGCAAGCTGCCAAAATTTGTACCCAAGGTGCTGGAGGATGTACTTGGGCTCCAGAAGGGAAGGGTGCCTGCCTGCCCGCTCTTTGCTCAGAGCAGCAATTATGTAAATTGTATCAGAAAGTCTTTAAAATGGTGATATGAATTACCTACCTCATATTGGTTGATTTTGTTAGTGTTTGTAAAGCACTTTTAGGATTAAAAGATGTCATAAATTGAACTGGAGTCAACTAAAATAAAAAGCTAGCAGCAGTTTCAGGTCTTAAACCTTCCCCTGTGTACTCCTGCCAACTCCTGTGATCTTTACAATCTTAGTTGGTTTTTTCCAAATGTTTCTCTCCTCTTGCTTTGGAAAAACCCACAGAAAATGCTGTCAGATGCACCAGATAAACAAACTGAACACAATAGTGCTATTTTCCTTCATTCTTTCTGAACTGCAGACATCTCAGGTTGTAGACATCATTTGTAACAAAAGTACAAAAATACTCAAAGGGAAATGTGGTTTTTTCCTTTAAATTGACTGTGTTCTGGAGCTCTTCAAAATACTAATATTGTAGGACTGGAAAAACTTGCTGTAAACTATTTCATTTCATATTTTTGATTCTTTCCTCAAACTGTGGGATGTATGTAATCTATCACTTAAATAAGCTTCTTTAGCTATCCTCCAGTCATCTAGTAATGTGATGCCAGAGGTGATCCGGGCAATTACAAGCCAATAAGTCTAACTTCAGTATCAGGTAAATTGGTTGAAACTATAGTAAAGAACAGAATTATCAGATACATAAACAAACATAATTTGTTGGGGGAAGAGTCAGCATGGCTTTTGTAAAGGGAAACTGTGCTCCACCAATCTATTAAAATTCTTTTTAGGGGGTCAACAAACATGAGGAGAAGGGGGTATTGTGTATTGGGACTTTCAGAAAGCCTTTGAGAAGGTCCCTCACCAAAGGCTCTTAAGCAAATTAAGCTGCCATGGTATAGGAGGGAAGGTCCTCCCATGGATAAAAGACAGGAAACAAAGGGTAGGAATCAGTGGTCCATTTTCAGAATGGAGAGAGGTAAATAGTGGTGTCCCCCAGGAATCTGTACTGGGACCAGTGCTGTTCAACATATTCATAAACAATCTGGAAAAGGGTGTAAATAGTGAGCTGATGATACAAAGTTTGCAGATGATACAAAGTTAGTATATAAGATAGATAGTTAAGTTCCAAGCTGACTGCAAAGAGTTACAAAGGGATCTCACAAAACTGGGTGACTGGGCACCCAAATATCAGATGAAATTCAGTGCTGATAATTGCAAAGTAATGCACATTGGAAAACATAATCCCAACTATACATACAAAATGATGGAATTTAGCTGTTGCCACTCAAGAAAAAGATTGTGGAGTCGTGGATAGTTCTCTGAAAACATTGTTTCAATGTGCAGTGGCAGTCAGAAAAGCTAATAGAATATTAGGAATCATTAGGAAAGGGGTAGATAATAAGACAGAAAATATCATAATGCCTCTATATAAATCCATGGTAAGCCCACACCTGGAATACTGCATGCAGTTCTGGTCACTACATCTTAAAAAAGATATATTAGAAATGGAGACACAGAAGGGTAACAAAAATGAAAAAGGGTGTAGAACAACTTTCATATGAGGAGAGATGAATAGTCCCACTCTTTTTAATCTTGGAAAAGAGATGACCGGAAGCGGGGGGCTGATAGAGGTCTATAAAATCATGACTGGTGTGGAGAAAGTGAATAAGGAAGTGTTATTTACTCCTTCATATAACACAAGAACCAGGGGTCACCTAATGAAATTAATACAAACAAAAGGAAGTACTTCTTCACACAACGGACACTTAGCTTGTGGAGTTCATTGCCAGGGGATGTTGTGAAGGCCAAAAGTATAACTGGGTTCAAAAAAGATTTAGATAAGTTCATGGAGGATAGGTCCATCAATGGCTATTAGCCAAGATGGTCAGGGATGCTACTCCCATGTTCTGGGTGTCCCTAGGCCTTTGACTGCCAGATGCTGGGACTGGATGACGGGATGGATTACTTGATGACTGCCCTTTTCTGTTCATGCCCTTTGAAGCATTTGCCATTGGCCACTGTCGGAAGACAGATACTGGGCTAGTTGGACCATTGATCTGAACCTGTATGGCTGTTCTTGTGTTCCACCTCTCCCCCCAGAAAAAACAACCAACTAATTAAAACAATCCTGCAGGAATTTAATTTGCAAGGAAATCTAGCAACGGGCAAACTTGCTTGTGGAAACTTGTCAGGAGTGTGAATACAACACATGGTCATGCTCTTTTGTGCTGTAACAAAAAGTTCTATGCATATTTTTCTTGGGCAGTGAGTGTCTGTTACTACAAAGATTCCATTCCACATTGGGCTAGTAAAGGCACCATAGTCCATTAGTGTGTTGTGAGTGGGGAGACGTGTGGGGAAGAAGGGTGGAGGAGAATGTAACAGCATGTCTGTTTTAGGGTTTGTCGAAAATTGGGAAATCTCTACCAGTACAAACCCTTATGGAGACGTGCTTCTCCGCTGCAAAACAGGGACTGCATCAATGAGGTTTACCCTTGTACTTTATGAGGGATTATCATAACAGCAACATTGCCAACTTTTCATGCATTCAAAAGTCACAAGATTGGCTTGAAATCATGAGCTTTCCAAAATAATAGATTTGGAGTTCTCTTTATTTGCCTTCTGGTTTTGGAACCTTTAGAGATCATACTTTCCAACTTTTATCTGCAACCACAAGAGCTTAATTTTTTTCTTTCTTTCTTTAAAATGAAAGCCAAGATTCCCATGCAATCCCATGACTCCAGTAGCTGGCTATGAGAAAAAAGCCAAGTATTGTGGATCTCACTATAAAATCAGGAGAGTTAGCAGCTGCAACCAATGCAAGCCTCGCTTGCACCAGTGTGAGGCAGCTACACAAGAGGTTTACACAGGGGTAAAAACTAACCCTGCCAGCTCTTTTGTTAGCATTCTAGTAGCTTAGGCCCAAAACAATAGGTTTATCCAACCCTTTTCTTTAGAAGTCTTTAAATTAGAAAGACCTTTCTAGTCATTTTAAAGTTGATTGTCTCTTAAACATTTCCCATGCAATGCAGGAAATAGCAGTAGAACAAAAAAGATAAATTGACTAGTTTAGTTTCACTGTCCAAAAATAGTTGGTGGCATACATTATATGTGATTCTTTCAGTTTTGTAATCTCTAGTACTAGTGACAGAGGCTAGGTATCCTAAAGTGGCTTTTTAAAAAACATTGACAATGTTTTCCTCTTAAACCCTATGGAATATTTTTACCTGTCAAGGGTCAGAGCATTAGAAACAGCTATTTGGTACATCATTTGTATTATCTGGCACTAATCCACAAGCAATTGCAAACCCTTTCTGAACCGGCTGCTACTCTCCAGAACTTACATCCCAAATTCTAAACCTATTATGTCTCACGCATGCACAGGGTCTGTTTCTAAAGCCCATGAGTTGTTGATCACTTGCTGATTTGCATTGCAAAAGGGTCCAGTGAGCAATAAAGTACAATCTGTTTCACATCTTAAGTTAATATTCTGCTTGAGTGGAGGATAACATGTGCCTTTTGCTGCATCTTCAGCTGAGATGTATGTGCTTTGATGGTGACATGCTGTTGATGCTTTCTGGCAATTATATATCTAAAAGTAGCCCTACATGGATGCAGTCTGAAGACCTGCACTTACCCAGGAACCAGCCATGTTTCATTTGTAATCTTGGTGGGGATTTGTCCACACCACAACACTAGCTCTTAGGGTTTAGTTACACAGGAAAGATTCACCAGTTACATTGGTATAATTATACTGATATTTTAAACTGCAGTAGTTCTATCAGGTGTATAACTCCCCTGCGTGGCCACTCTTGTTCTGGGATATGAGTAACTTTTTAAGATAAACTTTTTCAGTTTAGCTTGAACAGATTCTAAAGGCTTGTCTACTCTACAGAGCCCGGGCCAACATAGCTATGCTACCAAAGCCCCTTAGTGGAGATACAATGTATATGTTGCCCAAAAGAGTTCTGCTAGCTTTCAGCTCCTCAAATGACATTAGCTGTGCTGACAAAGGCGCTTTCCTGTCGACATAGTTGTATTTACGCTGTGGCTTTTGCTGGCATAGCTATGTCAGCAAGGGGGATTTTTGGACCAGACTCCAAGTCAACATAGCTGTGCTGGCAAAACTTTGTAGCATAGACCAGGCCTGCACAACTCGTAAAGCAGCAAGGGTCATATTACTCCAAAGAAAACAGCTGAGGGCCAAAACTCAACAGCCCCCCGAAACACCCCAGCCCCGTGGAAACACACGCACACACACCAGTGCCGCCCAGCCCCGTGGACACACACACACACACACCAGCGCCGCCCAGCCCTGGGGAAACAAACCCTCCTTCCCCAGCGCCGCCCCGCCAAAACAGCGGTATTGAACCTTGGTAATATGTTATAGCGAGCCCCTAAGGTAGTATAATTAAGGTAAAAGAAAAATGTCTTTTTGCTAGAAGTAGAATAAGATCTCTCCCTCCCCCTGCCCCCTTTTGTAATCAATTGCCCTGTTGAATGAATGAGGAAGGCGTGGAAGGCAGCACCTCCAGACAGCTGCAACCCTTGGAGAGGGGATGGGAGCTAAACCAAGGACAATCAAACTTGTCAAGTGGGCTGACTAGAGAAGAGCAGACATACTGATGACCTAGGGGGTTAGAAGCAAGCACATTCCTTTGGGAACACCCTCTTTGCAGCATTGGGACAACGCCCAGCCCAGGAAAAGCAGTAAAAGGACCAATTTTTATGAGAGACAAGATCAGTAGAACAGGTCAGCCACCAACTCGCTGCTCGCCTCCTCACCCCCCCAAGTATAAAGCCCCCCCTTCCCCCCCCGCCACTGCCCATCCGCTTGGCTCGTCATCCTCCCACCCACCCACCTTCTGGCTCACCTACTCACCCCACACCACCCACTCGCCTCCTCAGCCACCTTCCCCCCCCCGCCACTGCCCGCCCACTCAGCTCGTCATTCCCCCACCCCACCCCCAGCTCGCCTACTCACCTCCGCCGTCCACTCGCCTCCTCAGCCCCCCTCTCCCTCCTCCCCCGCCAGCTCACCTGCCCGTCTGCCGCTGGCTCGCCTGCTCCCCCCGCCGCCAGCTCGCCTGCCTGCCTGCCGCTGGCCTCTTACCTTCTGCCGCTGCCCCCGCCCCATGAAGCTGGCTTACCCTCACTCCTCAGCCTGCCATTGGCTTCTTCCACCTCGCCTGCCCGCTGGCCGGCCGGCCAGCCAGCCGTTGGCTTGCCCCACCCCACCGCTTGCCTACTCAGCCCCCGCAGGCCACACAGTGAGCCCACACAGGCTACATGCGGCCTGCGGGCCGTATATTGTGCAGGCCTGGCATAGACCAAGCTCTAAATGGCATACGCGAAACCAGAAAAAGGCATTCTTGTACTGAAATAAGAGTGTCGGCTTGGGAAATTACACCAGTATAGCTATAGCGGTTTGAATGCACTCTGTAACAGATACCGATATAACTTTCCCATGTAGACAGGCCGTTATACTGTCAGCTCTACTTAAAGGCTCAGTAGTAGAATTGAGATATATCAGTGGAGCTCTGCAGAGCTCACACATAACATACCAGTGGGTGCGGCAGGTCAAGACTGTGGTCCATTGGCACAGCTGTAGAGGTTGGGGTGGGCAAGCTTGTGGAGAGCCTGCCGGGCTGTATAAATTTAACTTGGGAACCTTACCCTGCTGGAAAAGTTCATCAGATGGAAGTCCAGCTCTCAGATCTGTAAAAGATAAAGCTCCCCATGTCAGGCTTCCCCTGGGGTTTGTGCACACAACATAAGGATTTTGTTTTTTCCTGCAGAAATTGTGGATGGAAATGTTAAAATGACCCTTGGAATGATCTGGACCATCATCCTTCGCTTTGCTATTCAGGATATCTCTGTGGAAGGTAAATCTCAGAGCCTCCATCTGCTGTTCGAGAACAAGTGAAGGTGGCTTTGGTTGGGGGGGGCAGGTAGCTGTGTTCCTTGCCACAAAGGAGATCCCGTTTCAGGAGTAACTGAATCAGCAGAGGACATATCTTGGATGACACAATGGGGCCTGAGATCCAAGCTGCCCTGAACTCTGACCACCCTTGATGGCCAGTTCATGGTTTGATATGGATATCCTGGGAGGAGTCTTCATATCCTGCTCCTTGGAGTGTATTTGAGAGGAGTGTGGAAGGAAAGGGGCAAAGGTGAAACCTGGCAATGTGCAGTGGGTCTTGGACTCTATGATCTTTCCTGCTGGCTGATCTATGGTGTTGCACGGAAATGTCGACCCGGACTAGGCAGCTAACTCCAAAATGCCACGTAGACCTACCCTGAGAGAAATAATGGTAACAAATCAGAAACCTGCATAAGAGGTTCATCCCTAGAAGAAGGAAGTTAAGTGCCTCACTGCTGTTTTCTAACAAAGACACTGGGTCAGAATGAATTGGAAGTACTGTTCTACAGCCTATGCAAGGGATCAGAAAATTCCAGGAAAAAATAGGTTAATCCGTGTGTGTCTTTGCTTTCTCTCTAGAGACATCTGCTAAGGAAGGGCTTTTGTTATGGTGTCAGAGGAAGACAGCTCCCTACAAAAATGTGAACATCCAGAATTTCCATATCAGGTAATTTATTTATTAAAAAAATTTTTTTTTATAGTATTTGGCTTTCTGATCTTTGTATGTTCATAGGGCTCTTGACACTATTCAGCATCTGGCATAAATAACCTCTCAAGGAAGTTCTGAGACTAGTTATTGTTCTGATATTATGTAGGCGAAAAGTAGTATCTACTGACTTGCCCAGTGTCCCAGAACAAATCAGTGGCAAAACCCAAAACAGGACCCAGTTTCTCTGCTTCCCAGTCCCTTTCTCCAAGCACAAATGCTGCCTTTGTCAAATACTTTGGAGTGTTAGGCCCACTGAAGACACTGTCGGTGTTTGTAGGCTGATTAAGAAATGGTACTTTCCCTGAGTGAAGCTACAAAAAGTTTTAGGATAAATTTCCTAAGGTCGTGTCTATATTAGAATCTTGTATCTGTATAGGAATGTTAGTTAGGGAGGTGATTTTTTTGTTTGTTTGTTTCTTAAACACCATTTCTGTACTGGCAAAAACACGAAGTTATACTGGTATAAGAGAGATTTTGCCGTTACAGCTCACTTTGCTTGGGGAGCCTGTTTAAGCTATACCAGCAAAAGCACTTTTTTGCTGGTATAAGCTGGGTCTACATTAGGAGGGTTTCCCGGTAGAGCTACCCCAGCAAACCTTTTCTAGTGTAGACATGGTCGAAGTTTGGGATCTGTTAAGCTATGCAAGTATCACCATGGAAGGGGGAGGGGGAAACCCTGCTAGTGGGGGTGGTGGTATAAAGTTAGGTTAAACAAATCGTTACAAAAAGCATAACTGTGCGGAATGATCCTGTCATAGACTGAGGAGGAGGAGAAATTGACTAGGATTGCCAGTTTTGTTTGGTTTTGTTTTTTTTCCTTTTCCTTCACCTTTTGAGTTCTACTAAATAAAAGCCCATCCCTCTCCAAAGGCAAAATATAGGTAATCTTTTGTATTAATCAGGGTGGATTGATTTAAATCATCAAGTGGGAAGCCTTAATTTAAATAATCAGTGTTAATTAACTTTTCTATTTGTACTTCAGGTTTGTTTGTTTGTTTTTAAAGAAAAATGCATTCTCATCGGGTGATCTAACTATTAAAATGTATTGATTTACAACTAAACCGAGCCTTCACACTAGATTGGGTACATCTTTTTGCTACGTAGTAGGGTACACTGTTGGTATACATTTATTTAAGCAATTATACAGCTTAAATATTGTCAGATTCATATTAATTGTACATTTTTACATGTTAGAAAATGGTGAATTATGGAAGGAGTTATAAGAATATACATAATTTTGAAAACTGAGCCAATCAGAGCTCAGGAAGGGAGAAGCTATAAAATAGGAGTATGAGACCACCCAGGTGGGCTCAGTGAGTGATCCTGATGGGGTAGATGATGGTGTCTCCTGGAGTCAGAGGCTGGGTCCCAATGCCTATGGTGACTTTGCCCGTCTATGACAGCCAGTAGCGCAGCCCCAGGGCCTCCACAGGATCAAGCCCTTAGTATAGTGCATGAGCTATTGTGCCATATTTACAAAGCTTGACCTCAAACGTTGGATGTTTCCCCCCGGATTCTTTCCTTGTATAGAAAAGCAGCCTTTACCTAAAGTTTCTGATAGAGGCTCATTGATTCAGCATATTTATTTTTTATTTAAATGTTTCAAGAGATTATAATAAATTTAGACCTTAACCTATTTTGTATTAAATTGAGATTTCATTTTAAATGGGTTTATTTAAATAATAGAATAAAACCCCCCATTTTTATCCACTCTGATATTGGTCTATTTTTGGTCCTCCCTTCTCCCCCCAGCTTTGGATTCTATGCCAAGGACCCCGGGGGGGAAGTTGAGGGAGGGCAAATATAGCGCTGATCATCGCCAATAGCGATTGCTCCCCCTCATTCTTGATCTATCCTCTCCTAGAAGATCTTTGGTTTGCATATGAAGGCGTTTTTCATCCCTAAGCTCTGCTTCTGCCCTTGAGTCCCTGGGCACTATGTAACAATTAAAGTTCTGTGGTGAGTGAGAATTGGCATTAGGGAGGCGGCAGCACTAAGAATCTGGTCCTACACCAAGTCAGTGGGAGTTTTGGCCACTGACTTCAGTGAGAGCAGGATGAGGGTTACAGAAGGTGCTATAAGCTAATGAGCCCAAAAGTAAAGATCTAGGCTCCCAGAGTCTTGCCGCCATCTGTCATGCCCCTCCATGTGCCTTCCTGACTGAACACTGCTAATTGTGCTGTCTTCCGTCTCTTTCACAGCTGGAAGGATGGCCTTGGCTTCTGTGCTTTGATTCACAGACATCGCCCAGAGCTCATCGACTATGGGAAGCTGCGAAAGGTACTAGCTTAATTTGATTTAAGTTAAGGAGCAGATACCCTGGGTTTGCTGAAATTAAGAGGGACTTGAGTTAGCTTGACAAACCAGGAGGAAAACTTAAAGTTGCAACTGAAACTGAAAATATCTTGCCTAAGGGAGGAAAGAGGGGAGAGATCAATAAATTCAGCCTCACTGAAAAAAGCTTTATGAATTGCCTACCTGCCATTCCCTGTTTTCACAATGACTTACTGGCAGATAAGAGGTGGCTGTGGTCTGTAGGAAGTATGGATCACGTGTGCCCAGGTCCAATGTAGCAAAATTTGTTAACTTAATTATGCCAATTCTTTTATGCTAGCCTTGTGTGCAAATTACATGAACTAGCCAGTCAAGTCAATGTTAGGTCTGGAGCAAAAAGGATGGGACAGGTTACCTGGCTATGAGGTACCTTTTCACAGAATTAGAGTGAGACAGGCATATGTGCATCCTTTGCCATCTCTTGAAGCCTTGTAATGCGCTGCCTCCTTAGTGGTAAGTCATCTCTGCTGTAGTGTTGGGCTCTTCCTAGCACTTGGATTGGCGCATTCAGCAATTGAAAAGCGTTTATAGGAAAGTTTGATTCTACTTTGAAAAACAATTCTATGAAAATGGGATCTTCCTGCTCAAAAGATCAGCTCCCTGGTGTATTGGAGGCAGATCAGATGACTTGGTGCCCAAAGAGTGTTTATTGCTTTGTATACCTGTTAGCTCTCCTGAACCAGCACAGTATGAAAGCGTGAGCTGGATTCCATTCCTACTTCTGCATTGTCAACAGAACAGTCTACTACTGTTCTACCCCAATATAACATGAATTTGGATATAACGCGTTAAAGCAGTGCTCTGGAGGGGGAGGGGAGGGAGGGCTGTGCGCTCCGGCAGATCAGAGCAAGTTCAATATAATGCGCTTTCACCTATAACACGGTAAGATTTTTTGGCTCCCGAGGACAGCGTTTATATCACGGTAGAAGTGTAGTTCCAGTTACTTACGCGTGTGCCAACTCATTGAAGGAAATGACACTGCACAGGTGTCACTGAGGGCAAGAATTTGTGATATTTGGAAACTGAGCATGTTAGATATAGAAATCATTGATATAAGCATAGAACCTCATTGCTAATGGATCTTGGTTCTTGCAGTGGTGGGGGCAAGTGGATGGGACCAGTATGCAAATAAGTAGAGTGCAAAAGAGTTAATTAAATCAGCTGCCTGTGTGAGACACTAACTGCACAATGCCTAATACTCCATAGAATCAATAACTTCCGAGGTGTTCACTGTCTTGCAGAGCAGTCAATTGTGTTTTCTATCAGTTTTAGAGTCTTGGGATCAGCTCTTGATGAATAAACAGTGGAGCTGGACCCCATCTGTTTACACAAACAGCAGCAACAAAAGAAAACAGGTTAAAGTCAACCATGTTTTCATTTTTTTTTCCTATTGGAAAAATAAGGCAGCTAAACAATGGGCCTTTGAAAATGAAAAATCCAGCAGGGAAACCACAGAGTTCCCCTACTAGAAACAAAAGCCAAATCACCCTGCTGTGAGGAAAGGGAAAGGAAGTTTGTCTGCTCACGCAGCCTGACAGTTTTTCAGAATGAAAATGAGTGGTTGTCCTGTCCACATGGAGGGCAAGAATTTGGTCTGGGGAGGGTTTGACAACCCCTGCTCCTCCCTTCTCTTTAACCTTCAAGAAGGGCAGAAGACAAACCTTCTAATGAGAGAAATTCATCAGACCTTTTCTACTGCTTCCTGTCCTCTTTCCCATGGTGGTTTTTCCTTCTCTGTGCACTTTTCTCACCACCATTGTTCCTTTGCCTCTTCCCCTTGCTCTTTTTGGCTTTGCCTAGTCTGGGATTTAAAGGTGCCCTGTTAGCATGTTGTCTACAGCAAAGGGGTTGGCTGAGGGACACCGTCTTTTACACACGCTGAACTGGTTCAGCTAAAGCCTAGGGAGAGTGTAGCAGGCAGCCTAGCTCCAACTCTACCAGTTTAGCTTATGTTGAAGGCAGCTGGGGGCCTTCCCCATGCTACACTTCTACATGTCATCCAGGATGTTGCTAACATGGCTCTTTTTAAATCCTAGTCTCGGCAAAGCCATTTCTCCCTCCTCAGATCCTTGCCTTTTGTCTCTTCAGTTCATCTCACTTAGTTTTCTCCACCTGCCCCCGGAGACTGCTGTTTCCTCCCAGAATTTGGAGCCTTTCCCCTGGTTTTGTTTCATTCCTGCTAGAGCTTTTGGATCAGTGAGGAGGAGGGTAGCAGCTGGGGAGCAGAATAAAAGTGACAGTTTATCATTGTAGATAAAATGAAGGGAATTGGGCATGTTCTGAACAGATATGGCTGAAGGGAGACACAATTGTCCACATAAAGGAATCTTTGAGATAAGCTGGGGATTGTGCTCTTTCAGTGAAGCTCAGACTAGTATTATAAGGGGCTTAAGAGGCAGCAGGAAAAACTGACATCTTTTTAATGAAATGTTGACACCTGATGTCCTATTGAGCTGCTTCATTAAAAGCTGCAAAAGGGCTCAGCAGTTCTGGAACACACCTGAGCCTTAATAGGCTTGGATGGCAGCAACTACTTGATATTGCAGCTACCTGTTTTGGACAAGTGATTGCTCTTCAGGGCTCTAGTTAATGGTAGGGAAGATGTTGGGGTGAATTCTCTTGGCATGCTGACATGGGGCAGTTTGTCAGAACAGGAGTTGGGTTTTTCCCTTCCCCCATCTCTCCCCTATCTTTAGCCTAATTGCAGACCATGTTTTTGATCTCTTCATTCAGCATGAAGATTGAATGATGGCATAATCACTCCTCCAGTACTGTAATCAGTACATAAACTTGGCCAGTATAAGCTTCATATTGCCATGTTGGATGCTTCCTAATTTGTTTAAGACAACTCCTGAAAACATAAGTCATACTAATTGGATTTCTTTCGGCTTCTGCAGCTCTGACAGATACAGTAAGTGCTCTGTCTCTCCACTCCCACCTCCTTCCTGATTGCTGGTTGATAGAGGAATTTTTGTATTGGTGACATTGCAATAATTACCATGGTAACATCTTGTGATATGGGGACTTCAAACTTATTGGAGGAGGAGAGACATCTCTGAGTGTGTGAGTCAGGGTTGTGGGGAAGAAGGGGGAGCTGTAGGAGAATCTAACATGAATGTCTCCAGTCAGCAAAAGCAGAGTGCACAAGATAGTTTTTATTCTGGCCAGGTTTACCAACGATCACAGTTTAAATAGTGGAATCTTTAAACAAGTAAAATACAGCTTTCCTTAATGTTGGCTCAGACAGACTCTAGCAAGCTGTTCCTTTCTTCTTCCCTCATCTGCCTTAAAGCTTATCTGAGGCAATTTGGTGTCAAGGCGCTTCTGCTGGGCCTTACCCCTTTAAACATCAGTCTTGTGTGTTCTTTGGGGTGCACAGCCCTAGAAGGAATTGGAGATGTTAGAGAAAGAGAAGTCTCAGCTTTCATTCTGTGCCGGTCTATCCAGGTTCTCATATCACCTGTCGCTGTGGCATATGAGTGCTGTATTAAACCACATGACTAATATGTGACAGATATGTGACTAATATGTGACAAGTTCTTTCCTTGTTTTTCTCTATCTAGGGGAAATCTGCATGTGGATTTAAAATAACAATACATCTGCTGTGCTGTGTGTGTGTTTATATTAGTGAAGGTGAGGTTGAAGAGGTGCATGTTGTGTTTGGAATGGAAAATGGTGATGTTTAGAGGTGGTTCTTAGAATCTGTGGGAGTTCATTCTACAGTCCTGGACTGGCATATAAGACAGCTCTGTCTCCTGCATGTAAGAGCTTCACCTTTGCAGTAGATGGCTCTGTTGTTTCTGAGAGGTGGACTTGTTGACCATAGTCCTCTTCCTGGATCTTTAGGCAATCATTCAGGTACAAGAGGACTGGATTGTTAAGCACCTTACATTTTGGTGTGAGAGTACAGGGAGCCAGTGTAGTGAGTGAAGGACAGGTATGATGTGCTCACGATGACCCCTGTTGATGTGGAGATGTGCTGCTGTGTCTTGTAGCTCCTGAGGAACGTGCAGGTAGACTGCATTGTTGTAGCCCAGTGAAGAGGTATCACAGGTTTGTATTACTGAAGCCAGGTCATCACCACTTGCCTAGGAGGGGACAGTCTCCTAGCTAGCCAGAGATGGTGTAGTGCACTACTCATCTCCGGTGCTGTATGAGAACTAATTTAAGCATAGAATACAGGGGCACTCCTAAACTGGACTGACTTGACTGACTATGCATCTTCCAGCAGAAGACTGCACCATTGCTATACAGTTCTAAAAGCATTTCTCTTTGCCAGTTCACAGTCTTGAGTTTTGCTCAAATTTATCTCCCCTGTTCATCCATGAGCTAGTCTTTGTCAAACACTAGGTTGTTTGCTTGCAGTGGTGTGGTCATCAGCTTCATTCCCTTATAGGCCACTGAATCTTGCATTTTTGTTACCTACAAAATTTATATATGTATGGACTTGTCTCACTTTGTGTTCACTTTTGCACACAACAGGGCTTCCAGTGCTTCCTCTGGGAGAACTTCTACACAGTAGATCTTCCCTTCAGGAAACGCTTCCTGACTTTCAGCCACAAAATTTCTTGTTAACTAGGTTCCATTACGCTAAGCTGTACCCATCCCGTGCCAGGCCTAGATTCCTCTCCCTCTTTGGTGTTGGAAGGATGTAGATACTGTCTGATATGCAAATGAGTTCGACTTAATGTTTTGCTCCTCTCTTTCCTGAAGGAGGTGTTGCTGAGTCTGACCACTCTTCAAAACACATGTTCAAACAGGTCTACGCCAGTGAAGTGTATCAGGGCTGGTTTTTGTTTTAAAAGGCCATTTAAATACCAAACTGTTTAATGATCACTTATCACTGAGAAATTAGACTGTTAGCGTACACAGTGCTGCTTAATGTATGTGGTGTTTCTGTACAGTAATGGAAATGCCATGTGGGCTAGGGGATGGAGTTAGTGATGGAGCCAGCACTTTGGATTTCTGAATTCTCGGGCTTTTTAATGCAACAGTCTGGCTGAGAATTTAATGTAGTTTAATGAATGAAAGGCCTTTTCTTTTTTCTCTCTCAAGCAATGGGTCTAAGGCCCTGCCTACATAAGGTGAAGGAATGCTGCTATAAATGTTGTTTGGGGTTTGCCAAATTCATGAAACACTGTGTATCCACACACAGTAGCTAATGTAAGTGTTTTACAAGCACTGACTTACTTACTGGTCCCGGTGCCTGAGGTGAGGTCTTTAGCGAAGCACTGGCTGAACAGGCATGGCTTATCATGGTTTCTCCCCAGTGCGGATAGGAAACAAGAATGTTGCATGCGAATTGTTGTGGCCTGTCCTCTTAACTCCATCCCACAATACAGTTCTTTGTAGCTGCCTACAATCTAAAAGCACTGATGCAATCACAGTTATGAGTATACCGTGTCTGGACAAAGCAAAAAGGTGCCATCGAGCAGCATTGATTATTTGTGGCTACGGCTCTCATAATGACAAATGTGACAGCCATCAGTTTCATGCCAGCTGTGTCCATACAATGGTTTCCTCACTTAATATAGACACATCCCATTTAGATTGAAGGACAAACTCTTTTCAGCCTTGATTGAGGGGAGGTAGGGTTTGTTTTGTTTTGTTTTGTTTTTTTGGCAGCGGTGGGGAGGAGGAGGGGAGCTTAGGGTTGTCACATTTGTCAGCCAAATGTCACTTTTTTTATTTTAGGCAGGGACCCAAGTGTTATGGAAGCAGGAGGAAGAAATCTCTCTCTAACTTGTAGCAGGCAGGAAATACCAGGGAAATGTGCAGACTGTATTTCTGTAGTCTAGCAACACTAGAAAATGACCTATTGCTGGCAGTGGTTGTCTGCAACAAAAAACAGCACTGCAACTGGCCTCCCTTGCTCCTCCTCATCTGGTGCTGAAAATCATTATCTGCAAATGTAGACAAGGCACTTTAAAACCAGCATAGAAAAAGTGACCAGTAGTACCATGTTCCGCCAGATCTTCACACTTTCTGAAATGGCACTGAATGCATTTTGGTTTGGTCTACACTGATACTTAGACTGTGTTCAATACTGGGACTCTCCACATGTGCCATTACAGATGGCCTTCTTGGCTCTGTGTATCTGAATGTATAGGAGTTAGAGATTGAAATGCTTATTGTTAATTGTGATGCACTCCTTTTTAGATGTTGAATGCATTGCCAATAGAGTATTTTTGCCAGCGTCTCTGTGTGTGTCCATTTCACTGATTGATAAAGTTTGCAGATGACACACAAACTGGGGGAGTGGTAAATAAAGAAGAGGCTAAGTCAGTTATACAGAGTGATCTAGATTGCTTAGTAAGCTGGGGCACAAGCAAACAATACGTGTTTTAATACAACTAAATGAAAACGTATACAGCTAGAAACGAACAATGTAGGCCATGATTACACGATGGAGGGACTCGACCCTTAAGTGTTGGAGTTAAGGGGCACAGAAAAGCCAAATGTGAAGTATGAAGAAATTCCATGCAGTTTATCTCCTAGCACTGGGGAGAGTCAGGGCTACACCACTCTTGTATTGATGAGAATATGCTGACAGAGACAGTCTTCACACTCTCCTGAAAACCTGTTAGTGTATGTGCTAGTTAAACACTACCAACTGCCATGTAGACTCTCCACCAATAGAAGCCACTGCTTCCAGTGCCAACAACATAAAAGTTGATGGTATCTCTTTGGCAGCTTATTTCACACAAATAGAATGATTTTTGGGAGCATGATTGTGACAGGTTTCGACTATTGCAATATTTTCATAGATTAAAACTAAATCTCATTTCCATAGGTGTTTGATGCAAAGCTGAATAGTCTGGAGTCCGAGAGTTCTCAGACTGGTTGGGAGGCACTAGATTGTTGGTACCTATGTTTGAACACTTAATGATTTCTCACAGAGCTTTCTTTTTTGATGATTCCTGCCTTTGGAATTCTAGCTCCTTGTTTGGTCCTTTAGAGTTTAGTTATCTTCATGGTATGGTCAAGGCACACTTACGTTCTTTAGGATTTGACTGACTACCTTTTAAGCTCTGTAACTGAAGTGCTTTTTTGCCCTGGCAATGGGTATAATAGAAATTAATAAAAATATGCTATGTTTTCAAGGGCTACATAGTGTCTGTTAAGTGGGGATATCTTGGATGGAGTTTTAATACGCATACAAAAGACAAGACCTTTACTTAAAAACAAAAAAAAAGATCTTGCAGAGTAGAGATTTATTCTAGGTGTCCTGGGAAACTGCCTTTTCTTCCCACTCAACTGTGTGCAATGAACTGTACACCAGTTGGTAACCATAGTCAAGCCCAGAGGTAGCTGCCATCATAGTGTTGCTGGATGTACCGTAAATAGTTGGTGAAGCATTCTGAAATTTTTTTGGGGGTGTGTGTGTGGTAAAAAGTGCTGTATAAATGTAAAATACCACTGTTACTATCAATATGACATTAAATCTATAGTAGGGCAAATTACAGCCTTTTAATTAGGCTGTGAGGTATGCATAATGTTTCCTATTGTTGCATCTTTATATCAAGATTGAGTCTCTATCTAAACTATATGTTCTAACTCATCGGTTCTCAAACGTTTGTATTGGTGACCCCTTTCACATAGCAAGCCTCTGAGTGCGATCTCCCTTATAAATTAAAAAAACTTTTAAAAATATTTAACACTATTATAAATGCTGGAGGCAAAGCGGGATTTGGGGTGGAGGCTGACAACTCACAATCCCCATGTAATAACCTCATGACCCCCTGAGGGCTCATGACCCCCAGTATGAGAACCCCTGCTCTAAATCAAGCAAAAGCTATGAGCTTGATGCAGGAGTTATTGGGTGGAATTCTGTGACCGGCAGGAGGTCAGACTAGATGATCATAATGGTCTCTTCTGACCTTAAAAGTTAGGAATCCCCACACCCTTTAGATGCTTTTGTTAAATCTGTTTGCAAAGTTGACTCCTAACCAATCAAATGCATACACTTGTGATTCCTGTTAATGCCATTAGTCACATGACTGAGTCCCCAGGCACTGCTTTTAAAATGAACCCATTTATTTAATCTGTTGTGGTGCCTGCTGCATCAGTGGTTTCATGTATGTATTTCTGTCAATCCAACTGAGTTATCTGAAGCAAATCAAACAATGATGGTCTCTGGTTTCAGAGAAATATTGTTCCTCTTGTTGCATTTTGATGCTAATGCTCTGGCTCTTCCTTTCCTAGGATGATCCTCTTACTAACCTAAACACAGCCTTCGACGTGGCTGAGAAGTATCTGGACATCCCCAAGATGTTGGATGCAGAAGGTAAAGTAGAATCCAATTTTTGTTTTTAATTTTTTTCCAAGAGATTCCTCACCTCTTCTAGATGGACATGTATTATTTCATATCTTCCTAATCTTGAATGCCCCCTCCATCACCACACCCCAAACAAATAGAATAAAGGTTACAACAGAAAAATGAATCTCTTGTTCTGTTTCTCTCTTCCTCCGGTACCCTCATTCTCCCATGTCTGCTCTGTAGTTTTTAACCTGGGGCTGATACAGTGATCAGAGACACGTAATACTTGGATAGAGCTATCTGACTGGGGTGGGGCTCCATATTGGACACCTAACTGAATTGTGAACCAACAGCACATTATGTGGTGGCCCTACATATAATGAAGGGGGGAGAACCTCAAAACAGACCAACTTCAGTTATTTCCTAAATATCGTCATGGTATCACTGTCCCCATCGTACTGTGTTTGACACATGTTGGCATCCCATCTCTGGACCATAACTCCCTATTAGTTATAGTAAAGGCTCCGATTTGGGTTGGATCTAGTCTTCAGTTCCCACAGACTAGACTCCTGATTACAAGAGTTTGCTTATATCTAATGCCAATTTGTCATCTCTGTAGTCAGAAGCCTGCACTGTCATTACTGCCTTGTGTAAAGGTTTCAATTATCTTGCCATGAATCTAAAATTTACCTAAGATCTTGGTTTCCCCATATCCTTTCAAGATCTAGATTTAGTGGTTCAAGAGAGAGTCCAGTGCAGAACATACTTTTCCCTTGACCCAGGATTCGTATCCTTGACTCTTTTTTGGTGTAGTTGGTCGCTGCCATTTAAATGAAGCCATTTGTTGAGAATTAGAGGAGGGTGTGGAGAACAAACTTGGCAAGAACAACTCTGCCAGTTTTCTCCAACCCACTCTTACCATGTCTGGTACTGTAAACTGCTTCCCTCTGAACTGCTCAGTAATATTAGGCATGAGACTACAGCACTGACCAGTTCTGGAAGCAAAGGCAGGGATCCACTTTTTCAGAAGTGCCTCTTATAGAAAGTAACTGGTTATCTGAAGGCATTTGGGGCAGCAGGGATTACCTTTTAGAAACATGTGGGGTCCAGTTTGGAAGGCTCCAACTCTGTCGTTTGCACTTCAGACCGCTGGCCAGGTCTTCATTTGTACAGTGGCTGTTTGCTCAAGGCCAGCTGGCTCTGAAGAGGGAGGCTATGTTCCAGGCTTGGTTTGGGAAGTGAAGACCTGTGAAATAACATGTCTCGGTGGTGGGGATACACACAATTAAAACTGGTTAACTAGCATTTGGACAACTAGCAATTTACTTTGCACACTTTTTTGATGCAGGGTTTCCAGCCCCAGTAACCAGTCATGCTTTCTCCCGCCCTTGCCCGCTCCTCATTGTTGTGACCCCAAGGAATTTCCATGTTTCTGGGCTGGATTTTATAAGACTGTCTTGTCCAGGTGCTCCCAAAGAAATCTACCCCAGAAATAACTGGGTCTAGTTTTGGGAATGATAGAAACAGATGGTTAAGGCCACGCAGGATTTCTCCTGCTTTGTCAGAGCAGCTCTCCTTCTAAAGGAATAGAACAAATGTGTGTACCTCTGCAGTGTAAATATCGATGGCCTGATCTTCAGAGGTGTTGAGTTTCCACTGACAGCAATGGGACTTGGAGCACTTGGCACCTTTGGAAAATCAGGCCATCTGTATGTTGGGGTGGTTTGAGGGGCAGGAAAAAACTCACCTCAAGAACTTTTAGGGGACGGAGGAGTTGAATTATGCTAAAACTGTGTAAACCCAACAACAGCCTATTGGTGCTTTGCTGGGTTCATCCCACTGATTCAACTGACAGCTCTCCCTTGGCTGGATCCTTCTAGAGAGGGATGAAATGTTCCAACATGAAATGTACTGCAATCCCATTAGGTTTGCCAGGGGCTAGATTACACCTCCTCTTGGGAGTTTTGTTGGTGAGGAAAGGGTTGCTGGGGAGGGTCAGGGAGTCCTGCGCAAAGAGTGTGCAGAGTAGGACTTTCCTGTGATACATGCGTGCCCCACACCAGGTGTCCTGGACCGTTCTGGCTCTCCTCCCTTGCTCTTCTCCCATCAGTCGATATGCTCTTAACTTCAGGTTTTTTTTGACAGACATTGTTGGAACTGCCCGCCCTGACGAGAAAGCCATCATGACCTATGTTTCTAGCTTCTACCACGCCTTCTCAGGAGCCCAGAAGGTATCGCAGGATTCCAAGCTCCCTCCACACAGCGCACCTGGTCCTGTTGCTAATGTCCAAACCTTTTTTCTTTCTCTCTCTCCTCTCTAGCTACGGGCATCTTTATATTATTTTTGGTAGAGTTGGCTGTTGGTTCAAAGTGGTGTCCCAAACATAATATTTTGGGGGGCAGGGATTGGGAGAGCATATGCCTGCAGTCAGTGTACAGTAAAGCCACAGGGCTGCTGAGTGCGCATTAATCCTGTGGTACTGGGAGCTCTCCCATCAAGATTCTCTCTCAACTAGCTGAGCACCAGCTCCTGTCATACCAGTAGGACTAGAATTGGAAATCAAACCTAAATCTTTAACACACTGTTGCGGTGTGTAGGCCACCAAGCTTGCTCAGACACTACAGCATACCATCATCTGAGTTTATTTCTGATGAGCCACTTTTTTGCGAGGCTGGGGAATGTGGCTGGGCAGGAGGTTTCAGAAAGAGCACGGAGTGGCAAAGCTAACACATTCACTCACCCGTATACACATTCACTACACCTGAGCTACAGGGTCTGTAAGGCCTTGTCTACACTTCAGGGGAAATTCGATCTAAGCTACGCAATTTGAGTTACGTGAATAGCGTAACTCAAATCGACATAGCTTATATCTACTTACTGCCAGGTCCACGCTACGCGATGTTGATGGGAGATGCTCTCCCATCGACTCCCCCTACTCTTCTCAATCCGGTGGAGTACAGGAGTCAACAGGAGAGCGATCTGCGGTCAATTTAGCAGGTCTTCACTATACACGGTAAATCAACCACCGATGCATTGATCACCGCTCATTGATTTCCCCCTTCTTCCCCCCCCCCCAAAAAAAAAAAAAGTGCAGACAAGCCTGAATTCTTCCTGATTCTCTTCACTTACTCCTTAGGCATCTGTGGAAGTATTTCTTCGACTAACTGAGCCACTGGAAGGATCATCCCAAATACCAAGCAGCCACTCCTGGCAGAGTTCAGCATAACACCTATTCCTTTTACATAGTGAATACAGCCCAGATTCAGCTCGGGTTTGAAGAGGTTATCTGACAGACCCTCTGGTGCTGTGGTTCTCGAAATAGAGAGGATCACGTATTGCATCTGAGACACCTACTTTCCCTTTTTCTTTCCTCCCTTGTGACTGTGGTGGAGGTTGGACAGATGTGTCCTCGCTGTATTTTGCCAAGCAATTGCCTGCTGGTATGTAGTTACTTAAAGAAAATATTGCCAAGTGACACCTGATAAATCTCCCTCAAAAATCAAACATACGGTAACTGCTTCAGTGCCATAGGATTATGCAGTGCACACTGAAGCAGAGTGGGAAATACTCTGCAAGAAGGCAGTCTGATCTCTGCAGTGGCCTGGCCACTTAAGACTCACAAGCCTTTCAAGAGCAGACTCTTAAAATGCTAAAGCAATAAATAAATTTTATTCATTCTCATGGCTGGGTCAGGCCCACTGACTGTGGGGCTGTGAAAATATGTAATTTGGAGGTTGGCTAGGAACAAGAACTGGATGCTGGGAGGAGAAAGGGGTGGTACCACTTTGATCCACAGAGCCAACTCCGCTGGTCACTTTCTGATCCGAATTCCCAGCTCTCCGCATGGAAATCTATTTGGCCTGTCCTGCAATGCATGATGGGAAGTTTTCTCCCCCTCTCTCACGCCACCCATGACTGTTTATTTTATTCTATGTTCTGCTTCTTACTTTATCCTTTCAACCTCTTTTCCTTCTTTGCACAGATATTATAGGCCCGCTAAGGCCGGATGAGAAGGCCATTATGACCTATGTTTCATGTTACTACCACGCCTTCTCAGGTGCGCAGAAGGTGAGACATTACTCCTAACAAAACCTTCCCTCTTCTCTTCCCTGTCCCCCCACCTCACCCAACAGTTAAGTCTCTGAGAAACATCCTAAACCTTTGGTCCATGAACAGAGAGGCAGGGAATCCCATGCACTGAGCAGTCTAACCACATACATAACTATTCTGGGATGTATGATCTTTAACCTGGCTGAAGAAGTTATATGAGGAAACTATGGATTCAGAAAGTGTTCTTTAAACATACTTCAGCTCTTTCCTTTATGCCTCTCTCTGCATCCGCTCCCATGTGGTGGACACAAGATTCCTGCCCAAGGTGGACACAACCCGAGTGACCAAGCTAACAGGAAGAAATTGACCTTTGGACTCCATCACCCCTGACTGGATGATGTGTATCTCAAAGCAACAAGCTTAATTTCCACCTGGTCAAGCATAGTCTTGTTCTGAAAGCTGATTAAGCTGGGACTGTTAAGGGTCTTATTTTGCAGCTGCCAGATTCCCTC
Source organism: Mauremys mutica (assembly GCF_020497125.1). Classification (NCBI taxonomy): domain Eukaryota; kingdom Metazoa; phylum Chordata; order Testudines; family Geoemydidae; genus Mauremys; species Mauremys mutica. The sequence goes on from NC_059075.1 coordinate 68,320,511, forward strand.
CCTACTGAGCTCCCACTGGGTTAGTGGCCTCTTCCTGGGCCAATTTCCAACGATATGCGAACTACCTAAGAGAAAGTAGCCCATAATTTCCTACCCCTAGACAGTGCTCCAGCTGCAAGTTTCATCCCTAATTAGTCTCTATTGAACCACCTGAACTTCCCCTCTCTTACCCATGTCTCCTCTCCTGGCTTGTCTCCCTTTTGTTCTTTCCTTCCCACTCATTTGCCTCCCTTCACCAAACCACCTGTTTCTTCCTCCTGTCAGATTCTTTTTCTTCTGCAATATTTTCTTTAATTCTTTCTCTGCTTTTATTCCAAGCCCCTTTGCCTGGCACTGGGCCTACCCCCAAAGGAGCTGATTAGCCAGCTCAGAGATCCCTGCCTCCTGCTGAGCAACAGTTTTCTAAAATGCCAATTTTCTAGTAGTGCTTTTTATAGGAGGAAAGCTCTGTGCACTGTTAAGTGTAGGTGTGCATTCTCCTCCTTCCCTCCCCCTCCAAGCTCAAGGGGATTCAGACCAGTGGTTTTAGAAATATGGTCCAAAGCTTGAGACTTAAGACTCATCTCTCATTAACATGTCACAAACAGGACACAACTTTCCCTTCTTTCTCACAACCGCTTTCTATAAAGGATACACAGTCCAATTTTTCCCAAGGGAGAGCCATGCTGGCAGCATACTGAGCGCCTCAGGGCTACATGTAATTTATATAAATCAGTTTTTATACCAAGATTCTACCCACAGGTTGCAGCTTCCACATGTAAAGAGCTAGCTTGAACTATAAGATTTTTAAAAAAAAAATGTTTAATCAAGCTGGAACATTGCATGCTGGGACCTGCTCTGTTTTATGCAAAATAGGTGCAGCTCTGGTTCCTAGTAAATTGCAAATGTGGTACTCCATTTGGACAGTGCTGAAGTAGGTTCACCTACTTGACATATATGGGTTTGGTATGAGGATCCTGGCTGGTAAATTATTTGAAACACTTCACAGCAGGCTCAGTGGAATACAAGCCAGCCATGCTTTCCCATAAAGACCATTCTCCCAGAGCCCATGCCAGACTAACCACCAGCCCCAGTATTTTCCAGTTGCCCCACACACAGTTCTTCAGTTTAGGCTGATGGCAAACCTCAAATGTGGGTAGAAGGTAAAAGAACTGGGTAGTTTCTGGTGGTGGTAAAGGTGCTGCCCCTCAGTCCTATGTTCGTCTCTTCTCCCGTCCCACTCCATCTTTTGAAAATATTTGCAGCAGCTCCTGTGCCCATTTCAGCAATTAGTACTAGTGCCAGGGCTTCTATCGATACTGTAAACAGAAACATTGTCTACTGCCACAATGTCTGAACCAAGTAATTAGAGTAAGAATCAGAGAATTTGCTTCTTTGCTATTAAGGTTTGAATCCCATGTAGTCTAATATCAGAGGGGTAGCCGTGTTAGTCTGGATCTGTAGAAGCAGCAAAGAGTCTTGTGGCACCTTATAGACTAACAGATGTTTTGGAGCATGAGCTTTCATGGGTGAATACCCACTTCGTCGGATGCATGTAGTGGAAATTTCCAGGGGCAGGTATATATAAGTAAGCAAGAAGCAGGCTAGAGATAATGAGGTTAGTTCCATCAGGGAGGATTGCCAATTGCTTGCCAACTACAAAACCAGTTTCTCCTCTCTTGGTTTTCACACCTCAGCTGCTAGAAGAGGGCCTCATCCTCCCTGATTGAACTAACCTCGTTATCTCTAGCCTGCTTCTTGCTTGCTTATATATACCTGCCCCTGGAAATTTCCACTACATGCATCCAACCAAGTGGGTATTCCCCCAGGAAAGCTCATGCTCCAAAACGTCTGTTAGTCTATAAGGTGCCACAAGACTCTTTGCTGCTCATGTAGTCTAACTGGCTTATAGGGAGGATTAAGAAAATTGATTAAATTGTCAATTTGCTAGCAACTTCACTATGACTGGAGGATAGGGTGTAGCTCCTTTTTGAAGCTCTGCCAGGGCAAGTCCTACATTTTCCAACTGTTGAGTGACAAGTTTAAAATCCCGGGCTAATACAGAGTGATTGCCGAGCATGACTCTGACTAGGTCTAGGAGCACAGTGTGTCTTTTTAAGCACTGCCGTCTCTTATTTGATTAGGTGACTTACTGTGATGTCGCTCCATTTTTCATTCAGATTTCTCATTACTGCTACCAGCCCTGAAGGGGAGGTCACATGATCAGCTTTCTGCTTCTTTCATTCTCTTATACTGAGTCTTGAAAGGTACAGGGACCCCAGCCTGACATGACATTTGTGTGGATGGCTGCTTTTCCTTTAAATGATTTATATATATAAAAATATGTGTGTATACTTGCTTTGGTTGGTTTGCTTGTTTTCTAACTGCTTCTAACTTTCACAACACTAAACTGCATGGGTGTTTAACTACTGGTTGGGTTTAATATGTTTTAATATGTTGTAAAACTTGACTTCTGCAGTGAAATTTTCTGAATAACTTCTTGCCATTTTATAAAGTGTTTGTCTGGTATGCAGTGTTCTGGGGTGCTCTTGGGATCATGTGTTAGTCATAGACTGGTGGCCACATCACAGAAACCATTATGGTCCTAGATCGCTTTATTGACATTCTCAGCAGGGAGACCCAGGGTTGAATGGGCCATGGAGACCACTCCCCTTTCATCCCTAGAGAGGTAGATACTCAAGGCCAGGATTGAGACACATGGACAAGATAATGTGGGCAAAGCTTATGGTGCCACTGCCTGTGTTGTATCTCTTCTGTGGCTAGAGTCTCTGGGACTATCAGTCCAGAACATTTCAGGAGCAGCAAATTGTCCATAAACATTCCTTTAATAAAGGAACATGTGGTGAGCCGTCTAGACATTACGTAGATTCTATCTACATTCCACTCCTTTCCTTAAACATCACTGCTGCTGCTCCTCTCCTGGGAGCACTGTTGGGAGCACAAATGGCGATCACATGGAACATTCTGTTGTCTAACCCTAATCACAGCAGGTCAGCACAACATATTGCCTGCAACTCTAGTAGTTGTAGCACTTTGTCTACTGTAATGCTCCTGCTGTTACTTGTAGTAACTGGATGATTTAGCGAGGAAATCCAGTGTAGGCAGGGCCACAGAGAAGCGGGGGTTGGTGTAGGGGAGAGAGAGACTGACTTCCAAACAAGCTAAACATCGGCAGTTGGGGATTTTTGTGTTTGGACACATGGACGCCCAAAATGTGGGGGGACTGGAGGAAATCTGCTATCAAACACATGTAAATATACCTGTTTAAAATGGAATCCCTACTGCTTAGTTGGCTGCTGCCCCAGCCGCATGTGAATAACAGGGTTGGAGAATTAACCAAAAAAAAATCCCCACCACCCTGGCCTTGGGTCCTATAAAGTTTGAGGTGACCTCTCTCTCCCTCAAGTCACATTGGATGTAGGGACATGGGGTATGTCTTTTTGAGATATCACTTGATATCCTCTCTGTAAAGTCCACCTGGATGGCAAAAATGAGCCTTTGGTACCAGCCAAGAGGAAGTTAAAATCAAAACAAGAGAATGCTTTCTGACATTTTAAACTGTCCTGAGCACTTTTCATTTATACTTTTTACCGAAATGGTTCTTTCCGCTTTAAAGACCATTTCTACATGTTCTTATTAATGTAGCTAATATCTGTATACCTGCTAGCTGGCCTAGTTTAGCTATGGGAGAGATGACTGAACACACACTTTTTGAGCCTCTTCCCAACGACTGAGATCGCCAGTTCCTTTGGGACTGTGCGACTTGTACGTCATTTTGGAGCTTATGATTTTAATTGCTATTCTTGCTACCTCACATCAGCCGCAATAATGAGAGGATTTTTCTCCAATGACATCAGAGGCTGAATAAACAAATATTAAATTCCTTTTAAAAATAGATGTATGTTTAAACGTGCCAGTTATGAGCTCATTAAATGGTGGGCTATTTACTGCTCCAGAATCACACGCACACAACCACTTTTGGTGTCCGTTCCACTTAGATCTAGAGCACCATGTAACTTACAGAATGTGAAAGCTGTAGATACACCATGTGCACTCACTCCTTGCATTGCTCAACAACAGTCTCCAGTTGGCCACCGGTGAGTGATGTAACGAGTTGGGATTGACTCCCTCTATAGGAAATCCTATCCCAGTTTCCTCAACCACCTGGAGATACCCACGTTGTGGAGGTAGGATGGTGATCGTATCTTTAGGGCTTCGGTGGGAAGAGGAGATGAGGATGATGATGATGATGGCCTCTAGTGTACTACTATCTGGGCCAGAAAGAAAATGGCCCTTAAAGTTGTCTGCACAGCAGATGTTTTTCCAAGGACTCTGTCCACTCCCGGAGAAGGATCTAACTCTCCTTCATGGTCACAGGAGCTGTGCAGATACATGGGCAAGTAATGCCCCAAGAACAAGCCTCTTATATATTTCAAGTGTTAAGCACATGCTCTTGCTAATAATGTGGCACTCCAGAGTGGACTGTTCAGACCTTAGTTTGCAGCTGGGATTTCCATTCCTTGATCTAAGTTTCAACATGTCCAGTCTCCCTCAGAAAGCCACTGTAATAATGATACACCATTGCTCAAAAGACTTGATTTGGGGAAGGAGGCAGAGAGATTACGAAACAAAGCCCGGTTAGATGGAAGGAAAGTCTCACTCTCAGCTGGATCATGAAAATCCAGATAAATGTAGGTCTGAATTAGCTGGTGGGGAAGGAAGGAAAGGTTTCTCCATCCATCAGATACTTCTATGCCTTGAGATGGAATTGCACGTAAAGGATATCAAAGATTGTATATTGTAGGGCAAGCTAGAAGATAGCTCAATTGTTAGACAGATTTTGAGGGTAAGGAAAGAACAAACGTAAGTATTTTCTTAGAAATTAGGTAAAGACTCACCCAGAGACCAGCATCGGGATCAAATACAAATAAACAGCACTTTCTTAAGGTTTAAGGAAGATTTCCCCCGGTTTGACACTTGCCATAGTAGTGCCCAGGCATCATAGATCAATTATTGGAGTTGTGGCTTTGAGCGTCTGCTTGTGGGGTGGAGAGGATGTCTCAGGCCGCTTATATGAATAGTTTCAGAAAAGACCCAGAACTCTGCCCCAGAGCAGACAGGCCTAGACTGCTGCCTCAGTTGAGCATGGAGGCTGAATCCACTTAAATGCATCACAGAGAGATGCTTTACTGGGGAGGAAAAAAAATCAGTTATGGTAGAAAGTCAAATAAACTAAGTTTCCTGGACATGCTTTCAGACCAGAGATGGGCTGCTAGAGCCAGGGATGGGAGACTTTACCCTTCACCACAGGTACGTAGCAGGAGGCTAAACCACAAGTTTTGGGTTATGGTGTTTTGACACTTTTTCCCCTTCCTGTTTTTTCTCCTGTTTGACAGGCGGAAACAGCAGCCAATCGTATCTGCAAGGTGTTGGCAGTCAATCAGGAGAATGAACAGCTCATGGAAGACTATGAAAAGCTGGCCAGTGATGTAAGTATCCATGGTGCTGTCAATTCCTGGGCAGCGTTGTGTGTATTACATGTATTACTGTAGAGCCTCGGTCTTGGACTAGGACACTATTGTATTAGGCTCTGTACAAACACAGCACTGTGTTTTTAAACCTACAGACAGATCTCTAGTACTGTTGAATATATACCATCCCATGTTTCCTTAGAAAGTGTTTTCTTCAATAAGTAAATATGAAAGACTCTGAACTATGTCAGGTGTCAAATGTAATATACTTTAAAATGGTGGCCATCCAGAGTGGAACAGCCTTCAGATTCTCAATTTTATTGAAAGAAATCATTGTATTACTAAAACTAAAGAGAAAAAAAGTCATTTTAAGAGAAGATGTGCAATATTGTACAACTTTATTGTGTAGTGTCTTTCATGCGTTAAGAGTTAAGTAAATCATAATGGGGAAGAGAAGTTAAAGGTGTAAGCAAGGAAGAAAATAAGCATCCACTAACATTTGGAAAGAGTCTATATAGGATAGAAACTGAAGCCTGTTCCAGATAGCAGGAGCTGCAGGGGAGAAGGCTCATGCATAGAGAGTTATGAGACTGCAGAAATGACCATAGGAGGCCTGTGGTAGACAAGAAGAAGCAGCAAGTGGAAGAGCAAAGGGATAAGGTCCATAAGCAGGGTTGGAGGAAGACAATAAAGAACTTTGAGTACAAAGAGGACAGTTGTAAAATTGATCCTGAAATGAACTGGGAGCCACCACAGTTGTTTTGGGATGGATGTGATGAGATCCCACTGCATTGTAGGAAAGCATGTGGCAGCTTTCTGCTCCACCCGGAGCTGCCCATTGTTTTATCGCCCTGCTGGCTGCCTAGCAGCTGTTTGCTGTGGAAGACTATTCCCGGAGCTGTGCTGACTTCAAAGAAGCTAGAGTGGAAAAATGAAAATGGAGGCAGTAACTTCATTTCTACAGCGTAGACCCTTCTGTGCCAGAGAGGGCAAATCAGTTACAACAGTGTCGCCCCAACAGAGCTAAAACACTGACAGGCTTGCAGTATTTTTGAACCAAGCAACTGCCCTGTAAAGGTCTAGCATGATCTGAGAACAGAGTTTGGTCTTGATTTTGCAGAACTGAACTATGAATTAACCACTTCAAGGCATTCTATGCTGTAATCGTGTGCAGTGTGCCTAGATAGCAAGTCTGAAAATCAGGACAGAGTGTGTGTGTGTGTGTGGGGGGGTGTTAATAGGTGCCTATATAAGAGAGCGCCCCGAATATCAGGATTGTCCCTATAAAATCAGGACATGTGGTCACCCTAATCGTATGCCTCAGCATGGTAGTCTGTACAGGGTAGATACCATAAGACTGTACTTTTACAAAGTGGTTGACAGCCTGTTCTTAAACCAATTCCCTGCCTTTGGCAGAACCCTGCTGGCAACACCCAGTTCAAACATAAAGTGGACAGTCCCTACTAAGTTCTGAGGACACAAGTAGTTTTAACAAAACCTAAACTTGGGGCTTAATTTTTAATGATTTTGCAGCTATTCTGACTCCTCCCTCTCGTCCTTGCTGTTTTCAGTTGCTGGAATGGATCCGCCGCACCATTCCCTGGCTGGAGAATCGGGCGCCCGAGAACACCATGCAAGCCATGCAGCAGAAACTGGAGGACTTCCGGGACTACCGTCGCCTGCACAAGCCCCCCAAGGTCCAGGAGAAGTGCCAACTTGAAATCAATTTCAATACCTTGCAGACCAAGCTGCGGCTCAGCAACAGGCCGGCATTCATGCCTTCAGAGGGGAAAATGGTCTCGGTGAGTGTGACATGCTAAAAGCGCAAGGCATCTGTCTACCCTTCCAAATCAAGCATACTACTTTAGACCATATTATTTGTATTACCATAGCGCCTAGGAGCCCTAGTCATGGATGAGGACCCCGTTGTGCAAATACAGTAGAAAAAGATGGTCCCTGCCCCAGAGAGTTTACAGTTCTTGAGTAGAAGAACTTAAACTCCCATGTTTAAGAAGGATGAATTCAAACTGGAACAGGTTCAGAGACGGGATACTAGGATGATCCGAGGAATGGAAAACCTGTCTTATGAAAGGAGACTGAAAGAGCTTGGCTTGTTTAGCCTAACCAAAAGAAGGTTGAGGGGGGATATGATTTCTCTTTATAAATATATCAGAGGGATTGATATTAGGGAGGGAGAGGAATTATTTAAGCTTAGTAACAATGTGGACACAAGAACAAATGGATATAAACTGGACACTAGGAAGTTTAGACTTGAAATTAGACGAAGGTTTCTAACCATTAGAGGAGTGAAGTTCTGGAACAGCCTTCCAAGGGGAGTAGTGGGGGCAAAAGACATATCTGGCTTTAAGACTAAGCTTGATAAATTTATGGAGGGGTTGGTATGATGGGATAGCCTAATTTTGGCAATTATTTTGGCAATTGATCTTTGATTATCAGTGGTCTGTGATGGGATGTTAGATGGGTTGGGATCTGAGTTACTACAGAGAATTCTTTCCTGGGTGCTGGCTGGTGAGTCTTGCCCACATGCTCAGGGTTTAACTGATCGCCATATTTGGGGTCGGGAAGGAATTTTCCTCCAGGGCAGATTGGCAGAGGCTGTGGAGGTTTTTCGCCTTCCTCTGCAGCATGGGGCATGGGTCACTTGCTGGAGGATTCTCTGCAGCTTGAGGTCTTCAAACCGCAATTTGGGGACTTCAATAACTCAGACATAGGCTAGGGGTTTGTTATAGAAGTGGATGGGTGAGATTCTGTGGCCTGCATTGAGCAGGAGTCAGACTAGATGATCATAATGGTCCCTTCTGACCTTAGTCTATGAGAAGATGAGACAGACAGGCATGAGAGAAGTGTGGCCATGCCACCCTCATTTTCAATATGAACCACTGGTCTCTGAATGTAGGACTCCATCCTAATCAAAGCAGTTAGATCAGGATGGGATATTTGCTCACTGGGACCTGTTGTCCTCACACAGACTATTCCTGCACATTAAGGTTGGAGTGGCAGTCCAGTCTCTGCTTCTCTGTGTACAAATTAGGTCCAGCCTTCGGGCTCCTGGCTAGCTGACAGTTAAATCTGTGATTGGGTGAACACTGGGTCCATCTGTTTTGAGGCCACAAACTAATTTTTATTGACCTCTTCAAGGAAGGAATGACCAAAGAGGTTTTTTCGTATTAGGAGGCATGTGACTGCCTCTCATGACATTTCACTGCATTCATAGATAACATGCTGTGAGTGGAAGTGCTTCACAGAGTGTCTCTTTTGGGTTCCGTGTTTCTGACCTGCTAAATGCACTCCATCTGGTCAGATCATCAGCCTGCTGCAAATCTACATCTCATGACCATGGAGCCAAATTCAGCCTCCTGTTGCTACAGAGTGATTGGAAGCCTATGGTCCGCTTGGATGAATGCTCAAAGCATGATGCTGAAGAACATTCCCAATCTTCTGAACCAATCCCTTCCTCTCATGCTGCTGTACCTTTTACATCACTGCAGGACATAAACAATGCATGGGGAGGCCTAGAACAGGCTGAGAAAGGCTATGAGGAATGGCTGTTGAATGAGATCCGAAGGCTAGAGAGGCTGGACCACCTGGCTGAGAAGTTCCGGCAGAAAGCTTCCATTCACGAGTCCTGGACAGATGGTAATGCCAATCCTAATGCTTCCTTCTGAAAGCATTTTGCCTCTGAAAACGTGCCATTGCCTGTCTGAAGATAGAGAGGCCTGGGTGTCACAGGAGTGATTTGTACTGGTCTTTCACATCTAGATTAGAGCTGAGCAAATAATTGGTTCAATAGTCAAACCAATAATTTTTTGGTTAGTTTTGAATTTAAACTGAATGTTATGTTTTTCTTTTTTTTTTCTTTTTTTTCCCCCATGCTGGTGGGAGGGGGAAGGGGATGGGAAAAAACAGAGAAATGTTAATTTAAATCAAACAAAATACTTTGAATGTCGATCCGAAGGGGCAGTTTCTAAACAAATGTTGATTTGGATTGACATTTCATTTTGAAAGTATCACTTTGAAAAGAAAAGTTGAAACAAAATGTTGAAATGTTTCTAATTTTTTTTTTTCAGCTGAAGGTATTTGTGGAATTCAGCCTGAATTTGTGAATGGTTTTGGTGGCCTGAAAAATGCATTTTCAGCTAATTTACTATTTGCCAATAATAATAATAATAATAATAAATTAATAAATCACATGGCTCTAACCTATACTAAACTGGACAGGTCCAAGACTGTAAGGGTAGAGAGTGCTGCATGTGGAAATGTAGATCATTTGGCAGAGCTGGAGGGAGGTGCTTATATTGCAGCTGGCAAAGCTGTTGCTTGGCTCACGCCAGTTGTGTGTGTGTGATTTTCATGAGCACCATCTCCACTTACATTTTTAAGGAGAAAAAATAATGTGAATGTTAGTATTGAGAAGAGATTCAAGTCTAGGAAAATAATAACATAATGAAGTAGCACCGAAGGACTATATTCAGGGCCCCATTGAATTAAGTCTTCTACAAACAAGAATGGCCACCACATAGAGCATGAGTGTCAGTACATCTCTATCTTCTGAGCTGGAAAACTACTGGTTGGCCTGTGGCAAATATATGCTTTTGGTGTTATGCCTGAAATATATAACCTGCTTCATTACCCCTCCGGAACCTCTCTGGCAGTGTGGTTACAACTATGTTCCATAAAATATATTCTCTAACTAAAATATATTAGTGTGGCCACATTCTGATTATGTAGCCATCTCCCCCTTGTGGCCACATAGACTCATACACTTTAAGATCAGAAGGGACCATTATGATCTTCAATCTAGTCTGACCTGCACAACACAAGCCACAGAATCTCACCCACCCACTCCTGTAACAAACCCCTGACCTATGTCTGAGCTATTGAAGTCCTCAACTTGTGGTTTAAAGACTTCAAGGTGCAGACAATCCTCCAGCAAGTGACCTGTGCCCCACGCTGCAGAGGAAGGCGAAAAATCCCCAGGGCCTCTTCCAAGCTAGAGACCGAATCTGGGACCTAGTGTGACTGACGGCACTTGGTTGAGCAGCGCTGTTGGCAGTTAACACTTAATACTTACAATCCAAGAGACTCATCTGAGACTGAAAAGTGTGACTCTCCAAACTGGCCTGTCTTGATTGCGGGAGTGTTCAAAGGGTTACATTTGGAGTAGTGGTGGGTCCACCATTGGAGTGTAAGCTAGTTGGCCTGAGCATGGGCATGAAGAATCCATGCTGACATTGGGTTTCATTCTCCTGTCCTTTGGCTCCCTCTGTAGGTAAGGAGGCAATGCTGCAGCAGAAGGATTATGAAACTGCTACCCTGTCAGAGATCAAGGCCCTGCTGAAGAAACATGAGGCCTTTGAGAGCGACCTAGCTGCTCACCAGGACCGTGTGGAGCAGATTGCTGCTATTGCACAAGAACTCAAGTACGGCTGCCGCCTGCTGCATTTGCTTTTCTAGGAGCTAGAATGGGGACCTTGAAGGCTAATCGGCTTTGCTGTCCTGCCCAGCACAATCATAAAACAATCCCTGTTAAGATTTAGAGTGCAGGAATGTAGGAAAATCCCAATGCCCCTGTCCTCTGATCAGGGGGCAGGAGGGGTTGAAACATGAGAGAGGTATAGGTTAAGAAACTCTCTCTGTGGGGAAGATTAGTAGTGGTAAGATAGGAGCATATGCTTGATTCTGAAAGGGGATTCCCACCCTTTTCCACCTCAGTGTGCTGCCATTAACTCTTCCCTGAAGAGCCTGGTCCTCTTCCTGCTCCTGCTGGATTTCAGAACAGTTGCTGTAGCGCTATTGCAGTTTTTCAGGATGAGGAATAGCTTTTTTGGTGGTGGTCATTGTTGTTTCTATTCTCTTCTTGCTATCTTAGAAAGGGCAACCAGGAAGCTACCCTATAATCCTTTTCCCTCCCTCTCATATATCAAGCTCTGCTTCGTCTGCCAGGGAGTAGAGATGGACCCATCAATCACAGATTTGTATGACATGACTTGTATGATTTCAAGCAGGTGCCATTGTTAGGCTCCTGGGGCCTATGCAGGTGAATAAGGCTCCACACTTCCAGGAGTCCTGCACTATATGCCTGGCCTGGCAGCTAGAGCACGGTCCACACTCCTGACTGACTCCAGTGCCAGTGAATCCCAGCACAGACTGAATTTCCTGACTGCCTTCCCTTGCTCCTGCTTGGAATGCTGCACTTCAGCTCTACTTCCTAGAGGGGGTGATGCAGGGGTCACAAGGGAAGTGGAGCCTCATCAGTCAGGGAAGCTGGAGTGTGTGATGGCCACAGTTTAAGGGCAGTTTGTAGGCATGCAAGAGCTGGTCAATAGCATGTGAGGAAGAGAATTAGCTGGGGCTGCATAAGGACCAGGACAACTTGGGGTTGGCTCATTTCTGTAATATTGAAGCATAAGTATCCACCCTATCTTCACCTGAACAGCCTGACTGGGGTAACAGCCGCATTTTTGGGGCTGGGGAGCTGTTTTCTTTACAAGATCAGGCTTATTGGATCAGTCCTTCACCAGCAGAGATTTTAGGAATTGCCCCCTTGTCCAATTCAGGAGGTACCTCAGAAGGAGAGGAGGGCCAAGTTACTTCTCAATCCCTTTGAGCAAAGATTAGAACTAAGGCCAGCTAGTCCATAGGAATTAAAGTGATCCTCCACTTCCAGAGTGCATGCTGCATGTTAGCCAAGCACCCAAAGTACTTAAATCTCTGATTGCAGCAGAGAGAGAGATTGGAGAGCCCTGGTCCTGGGATGGAAGAGATCATCCCCTTTCAAGCTGTGTGAAATGCAGGAGGGAACAGAGGGCTCAGCGCACATCCCAAAAACCAACCTCAGGACTGGCATCAATTGCTCTTTGTTAGCAGCCTCAGCGAAAAGAGGCCAAGTAACAGAGCATGGATGCTGAGCTCCCCTCTCTTCTGGAGATATTCTAACAAGCCAAGGTTGAGACATGTTGGTTGTGTGGTCTGGAGGAAGCCTGCCCTGCTGCTGTCTCTGCTGGGCTTGTTCAGAGGATATAGGAGAGTTTCACTATCCAGCACTTTCAAGTGTTGTATTCACTCAGTCAAGTCAATTATCCTACCCAGCATTCAGGATTCTCTGCTGCATGGCCTGCCTCCTGCCCCAGACACTTCCCAGGCTGGGTGTCATCAAGCTGCTCTCTTCCTTTCCTGCTAAGTGCAGAACCAAGGAAGAGATGGGTGTGCTCTTCTGCCTCCTCACTCTTACAGAACATTGCCCCATGAGTATGGGCATTGCAGGCAGTGCACTCTAGAGCAGGGGATATGGCAAATCAATCCACATTTTAATCCTGAGGTTATTGTTCTGTGCACCTCAGCTGCTCCTGTATGTTCCTCATTTCCCAAAGGGTGCCTGCAGCACTCTACATCCATTAGCATGGTTTCTCACTCTTTGAATCCACAGTGAGGACCTTCTCAGCCCCATCTCCTATATACAAGAAGTAGGTATTTAGGCAGCATGGTGTTCTGAAGTGGAATGCATTTGGCATGGCTATGTACTCGAAAACCACCAACTCCCAACTTGGACTGAAGTCTCAGCTTTTCTCTCCCAGCCCATTTGCCCATATCTTCCCAACCTGCACCATTAATTGGAAAATAGTCATGGGAAATCAATGGAGGGGTGTTCTTTTCTATTTTTATAATCTCCATATACAGGCGTTCTGAGTGTGATACACAGTACCACTCTGTAACATCATGTGCAATGACTCCAAAGCTGGGTACTGTTGATTTCTAAGTCTCATTACAGGGAGTGGAGGTATTTTTGATTACTTCCATTCTCTGAGATTGATGGGGAATTGTTGATTGTTCCTCCCCTGGGTGTCTTTGTTTAATTTTTCCATTTTTGTTGTTGCTTTTTAGTGAGCTGGATTATTACGACTCACCAAGTGTCAATGCCAGGTGCCAGAAGATATGTGACCAATGGGACAATCTGGGTGCTTTAACCCAGAAACGTAGAGAGGCCTTGGAGGTAAGATATGCTCACTAAGATCAATCTTGAGTCACATTGGCCTGGCGGTCTGGAAGAATCTTGCACTGCTGCTCACTGTGCTGGGCTTGCTCAGGGGATATTGGAGAGTTTCACTCTCCAAGGCTGACTGCCAGCACCATCAAGCGTTACACTCACTCAGGAATCTAGTCTGTTATCTCACTTCCTATTCTATAAGACATTCCCACGGCCCAAGAAGCTTATGATCCAGTTTAAACAAAGGCAATGCAATTCGGATAACACAGTGCACCGAGGATGATGCAAGTTTAAAACAGGGGTGATACATATGGTCTCTCCTAGATAAATGGTTTTGTGGAAGTCTATCCCAAAGCTTCCTTCCCCTACTGCAGAAAATTGATCATGTGTAACTTGTGCACCCCCTGTAACAGAAGATCGCCAGCCCCATGCTTGCCCATTGTTCCAGAAGAAGGTTGAAACCTTGCAGGTACTTGCCCTTGGGATTACAAGGCCATCCAGCAGAGAGAACCTTTCAGGCCCTCTGTTGTTCCTTGCTTATCAGAAACTCGAAGTTGAAGAGTGTGATTCTCACAGACACATGGTCTCCTCTTTCTCTTTTGCATCATTTGCTGCTGATCTAGAGATAACTTCTAGGACCACTCCATGGTTTCATCAGTTCATCAGTAGGGTGCCATAAATGCAGGACAGCCAGCAGCCTCCTTCCCTAGCATGGATTCCCACACCAGCTGCAATGCACACTAGTATTAAGTTTCAGATCTTCAAACTATTTCCCAAAGCTTGGGTATCCAGACTAGTAAACGAGTGTCATATTTTTACTTCTAGCCTAGTTGTACCATCAGATTTGGCACCTCTGCATTGCGTGAGCTGTTACATTTTCTTGGCATTCCTGTATTTTATAACTTAGCTCTCTTTTGAAAAGATTATTCTTAAAAAAATAAATAAGTAAAAAGAAGAGGGGGAAATCAGTCTTGTGTAATGGCATGATTATATAACGTGTAGCTGATTTAAGTATATGCAAATCAAAAATATTTAAGAAGTCGGTCTTTCCAGTTCCAGATCCTAATTTCAGGAACACTTTAAAAGTCACTTCCTTCTGAGAACGCTCAGGGAGCAGGGCCATGGCAAGGAGTGGGGGAGCAGATAAACACAGGAGGGAGGCTCTGCTTAGCTAATTACAAAGCGTGCTGTCTGGTGACTGTTCTCTAATCCTTTCTTCTTTTTGGGAATTCCAGAGGACAGAGAAGCTGCTGGAGACAATTGACCAGCTATACCTGGAATATGCAAAACGAGCCGCCCCGTTCAATAACTGGATGGAGGGGGCCATGGAGGATCTGCAGGACACCTTCATTGTCCATACCATAGAGGAGATCCAGGTATATGCAAGTCTTTCCCCTGAGATGTGCTTATGTGCAATCAGACAATACTTTTCCCTTGATTATGGCAAGTGGTGTGCTTATGGTGTTCTGGCACTTCTGCTCTATCTGGTGATCTTTGGGGGGGGAGGGGAAATTGAGTTTTTCTCAAATTCTTCAGAAGATCTGATATAAGCCAAATTTACTCCCGTCTAACTGGATACCAAGACTTGAATGTGGATTTTTAAAGGAGAAGTGAGAGTCTTGCTTAAAAATGACTGAGAGTCGAGAGGATCATGCATTCTTATCCTAATGAGAGGGCTTAAAGCTACTCTCAGGCCCTGTGTGCTAAGCCAGCAGTCCCATAATTCCTCACCCCCAGTTCCTCTGCTCCTCTTGTTTCTTTGATGGCTTCTCTAGTCCTGCGCTGGACAGCTACACTGCTGAATATTGTATTCGCCCCTTTGCTGCTGAATTACTGTTGAGGGTCAAAGCTTTCAAATCTCCATGACGTCATTGGAGGCAACAACTCATCTCATCTTCCCCTCTCCTGCAGCAAGGCTGCAGGAGAAAAAGCTTATAGTAGCTCCCCATAGTCCTCAGACCTCAGTGTTCCAGTTGCCCTTCTGGGTTCTGAAAGGCATTGCTATTTCTCCTACTTGACTAGCACTTGTGAAGACAGCAGACGGTACATGTATTTGCTCGGATTAGGTTGGCTGAGCTGAAGAAACGGGCTCTTCTTGCTGTTCAGCTGTTGCTTCATGGTAGCAACTGATTTGTTGGCTATCAGGCTAGGAGACTGTCATTTCCAAGTTAGGTCACTCCACATGAGAGAGAATGCATAGAGTGCTGGTGGGCTTTTCGGGTGTGGGCTCTGTAGCACTAGCAGTGACCATGAGCTACTAGGTGGAGATGTCATAAATGGTACTGACGCAGCATGAGCCCTACTACTGAACTAGAGACCTGCCGTTTGCTAAAGTGCTTCCTCTAGACCAGTGGTTCTCAAACTATGGGTTTGGGACCCCAAAGTGGGTCACAACCCCATTTTAATGGGTTTGCCAGATTTGGCTTAGACTTTCTGGGGCACAGGGCTGAAGCCCAGGGCCAAGCTGAATCCCAAGCCCCACTGCCTGGGCCAAAACCCACTGTCTGGGCTGAAGCCCTTGGGCTCAGGCTTCAGTCCCCCCTCCTGGGGCTGTATAGTAATTTTTGTTGTTAGAAGGGGGTTGCAGTGCAATGAAGTTTGAGAACCCCTGCCCTAGACCAATGAATTATTTTAACTCTTTCATATTGTAGATCAAATCTGAATAGAGAGTGCTTCTCCCATTTGTAACTTCATGGACTAAACTCCCCTTTCCATTCATACTTGAACTACATCCCTGTGAACACCACAACAGTTGCTTACATAGGAAATTATTTCCTGTGTTTAACTGTGTATAACAGAAGTAGGTTATCAGTCACACACTCTGCTTTCATTCTTCATTTCCTCTTCCCCTGTCTATCTGTACTATTCACCTCTCTGTCCCTGCACCTGCGCCTCTGCTTCCTGGTCCCCTTTGCCACCTCTCCCCCTGCATTTGTTTCCCTGGTCTTTCTCCTCTTTTACAGGCTTCCATGCTCTCTGGAATTACAAACCTAGAAATGGCTGGAAATGAGCCAGTCTCAAGTGACTTGCCAGCTGTCCACAAACTATCAGCAAGTGTTCCCCAGACCACCTTAGATTATTGTTTGGGAATCGCAGCATTAAGAGGAATAGAAAGGACCAGTTGTGGTCATGGAGAGGGTGCCATTTCCAGCTACGGAGCACTTTGCCAATGGGAATTTACCAATTTCTGTGGGCTGGAAGATGTTCACTGATGGGGATTTTCAGGGACCCCTTCAAACCCCGGACTATGCTTACCCTAGAATCCCCGTTTGCCCCAGGCTAGAGCTAGCTAAGCATAGGTAATAGGAGACCAAATATATGCTAAGTGTGTCAAAGCATAAGTAACAGTAGGCCATTAGGGAAATTTGTAATAAGTTTGTATGGCTCAATCAAAAGGTCAGTGTGGAGAAAGGGGAACCAACGCCTACTGGTAATTGGACAATATGGCTTTAGCATGGTAATGGAAAATTATTGAAGACAATGTAACCGCACGTAAGTGGACACGTATACAGTTAGCTGCATTAAGCAATTTAATAAACTATAAGGTAATACGAGATAAAAGTAACGCAAGAAGAAGAATAATGGCGAAAGCGGGAGCGTCTAGGACCAATGAACAGGAAAAGCCCTAGATGGTGAAAGGCTCTGATTGGCTTAATAATAAGAATTATACCAAATAAGGCTGATAATATTTGTAATGTGTGATTACGCTTTGCGGTTTTTATCTTTATAAGCCTGGAACCATGTACACACCCCAAGGCAACTGTCCCTCTTTCATGGGGGGGCCACGTTGACCTTCCCTTTATGCATATTGGTAATCAATAAAGGTGCCTCAGTGTGTCTGACCCAAAATCAACGGTGTGGCCAATTTTTCCACGACATTCACCTAGTTGTGATCCTTGAACGGACTAGACCTGCTTCTATTGATTCCACTGTAACCATATTAGATGTGGATCTGGTACAGCCCTACCTGGGAAAAACTAATGGCTATTTGTGCTAGCACTCTGTTAGTCACCCAGCTGCTATAAAGTAACACTAGTGGTCTGATCTCTTTTTTCCAAAGTCATTTAGTGCTCACAATGCTCATTGCAGGGATCAAGCACTCTGGGAAAATCAGCCCACCAGAGTCTAAAGCAAGATGTATTTGACAGGTTTTGTGATGTTATCTCTGTAGCTAGTCAATATGGGATACACCTAAACACGTCAAAAATAACTTGCCTCATAACTGCCTGCTTTAATCCAACTATGAAGGTCTGAAAAATGTTTGTGTGCCATAAAAGTGGCTTTTACCTGCTGTGGAATGGCCTTTTCTGCACCCTCAGAGATTGATTGCTCTGCTATAGCAGCAGAGGAATTTCCAAACGGCACTGTTTTCAGTAACACCTTAACGTGGTGTTTTGACTAATGCTCTTCTTATCTCTCCTCTGCTTGCACCTCTGTTTTCCAGGGACTGACCACCGCCCATGAACAGTTCAAGGCCACTTTGCCAGATGCCGACAAGGAACGACAGGCCATCCTGGGGATCCACAATGAAGTCTCAAAGATTGTCCAGACCTACCATGTCAACATGGCAGGAACCAATCCCTACACTACCATAACGCCACAGGAAATCAATGGCAAATGGGACCACGTGAGTGCTTGAAGCCTTGCACTTTCTCTGTAAGGGAGAAGATGTTCAGCCTATTTTATCACCCCAGGAAGTGAATTATTCCTTTTCTAAATTCTCCTGTCCAATGCACAGTGCTCAACTAGAGACATAGAGTTTAAGGCCAGAAGGGACCACAGGATCATCTAGTTTGCCTTACTGTATATCACAGGCCACCAATATCACCTAGCACCCACACACTAACCCCAACAACTGAAGTATTACAGCTCACAGACTAAACTGTCACAGGATGAGAATAGGAGGGACTGACATGCCCCAGTGCCCAGGGCCCCTGCAATGGCAGTGAAATAATTAAGTGAAGTATACCCAGATAATTCCAGCAAGTGACCCGCACTCTGTGCTGCAAGGGAAGGTAAAATGCTCCAAGATCACTGCCAGTCTGACCTTGTGGGAAAATTCCTTCCCAACCCCACATGTGGTGATCAGTTAGATCTGAGAAGGTGACAAGATCCAACAGCCAAACACCAGAGAGACAGAATTCTCAGTATCACCTCAGAGCACAGGCCCTGCTTTTCTCACATGATTTGTTTCCAGCACACGTGTGGGGGCTTAGTGTGCTTCAAAGTGCAGGATGTGCAGGTTAAAGAAGAGAACGTGGATCTTATTTTATTCTGTTCTTGTGCTGATGAAAGATGCTATCCCTAATACCAGTTGTGGTGATGGTCTTTGTGAGCAAATGGCAATTGAACAGAGCCCTTCAACTCATTTAACACAGGCCATCAGAGAAGACAGGTTTCATGTCCCGTTGCCCATCCCCCAAGCCGTCCAGCCCAGCCCAGATGCTTATGACTTCTTATTTGTCCACACCTCTTTGCTGCATCCGTTTCTGAATGCATTGTGTGTAGCTGACTGCGCGTGAAACGCATGCTGTGCCTTGGTATGTTTTGCTACAGGTGCGACAGTTAGTTCCCCGAAGGGATCAAGCCCTGATGGAAGAGCACACACGCCAGCAACAAAATGAACGACTCCGCAAGCAGTTTGGTGCACAGGCTAATGTCATTGGGCCCTGGATCCAAACCAAGATGGAGGTAGCATCTTAATAATTTTGAAACAATCTTTTTTTCCTCTCCTCCACAATCGCAGCGGGCATTCTGGATTGCCTCTTCCTTCAGGCTTACGGCAATCCTCTCTTCATGCTTCAGTAAGGGAGGCTTTCATGGAAAGTCAATGGATAGTGTGTGCTGAGATTGTCTCTGGCTAATCAGATGCATGGTACTTTTTTCTCCTCGCTCTTTGCAACAAATACAAAAATGTGGCCTCGAGAAAGGGATGCTGGCACTTGAATATATTCAGAGGGTTTCTCGCTTGCTTTACACAAATACAGCAGAAGTTTATTTTGTATAACCGCTTTCATACCATCTGTTTCAAAATGCACTACAAAATAAACACAATTATGTGGTAAAACAGCAGCAGGAAAGAGAATTTTTAAGGGATAACCTTTTTAGCTAAGATTTGAATGAAGGTAAGTAGAGTTAAAGATAGAAGAGTACAAGAAGGCTAGTGCTGATGGCAGGAGGTGAAAGGGGTGGGGGAGGCTCTTCAAGGAAGACATTTAAGAAGGGAGTAAGGGAGTCAGTGCTAGATAAGCAGAGACGTGAGGAGAAAAAAGCCACAAGAGAAGGAGCACAGAGATAAAGAGCATGAAGTAAGCAGCACAGTAGATACCATGTGAGGGAAGCATCTTGATCTCTCTCCTAGCCGAGGAAAAGAAAAGTGCTGGCCAGCTTATTCTCTGTCCTTAAATTACTATTACCATAGACATACTGAGAGGGTTCGCAGAGCAATCAGCTACACCTTCGTCTTTTATCATCCGATGTTGCCCAACTAGTGATTCCACTTCACTGGATCCCCTCAGTGTAGGCTGCTTGTCTGCCTTGAGGAAACGCCAATGCTGTTACTGTTCTTTGGGTCAGTGACCCAAGTGGCACAGTTGGAGGTGGTAACATATAATGCAGCTGCTCCTCTGAGCTCCAACTGTTCCCAGCGTCATTGCTTTTCCATCTTCTATCATCTTCAAATTTCCACCCTCGTCCAAGTACAGAGATGTATCTCTTATTTAGCCTCTACTACCCCTTTGCTGGCAAGTTTCTGATTTGCACAGAAATGGCTTTATATAAGTCTACTCATGTCATGTCCCCATGTCTTCTGAAAGTACGAGGTCCTGGCTGTATTAAAACATTTCCCATTGTTTAACTGGTGATGGAGAAGGAGGAGTTGTATGATATGGGGTATCGGTTTGTTTCCAACATGGAAGGCACCATTACCCTGCACACATGCTAATCCCTAGACCTAGATGATCTTGATAGACATCAAGGGGTAGATTTGTGGAATGATGGCCTTTGAAGTAACCTACTCAGATGTGCACCCACAATTCATTTTCCAGGTGTAAAATTCAGGTGCAAATTACACCTGTAAAGTGGGAAGATATGCCTCATCCAAGTTCGACACACGGTCAAAGGTCTGATGTGTTCATTTTAGAGGTCACACTCAGCAAAGCCTACCAGGGACTAGGACCCTTGTTCTCAAACCTGGCTTCTTATTTTTCAAGGCTAGTGGGGATCAGTCCTGTAGCAGGTGGCTTTACCTCTTCCTAGTGGGAAGAGGTGGAAGGTAAGGAGGGTAAACCTCTTCACTCAGTAGTTACCCTGGATCCGTTTACTTAAAGGATGGTTTTGACGAGGTTTTCAACAGAGCGCCAAATAGTCTGGTGATTGGGACTTGGCATAAGTGACACAGTGTGAGAGCATAGCATGTGTCTGATGTGGTGAGCACACAAACGGGTTAGGGAGGAAGGGAAATTGCAACCTGTAGGCTCATAACTAGGGCTCCGTATCTGTCATAGATGTCATGGAAATCACTGATTGTGTTACTTTCCAAGACCTCCGTGATTCCTGCAGGGGCCAGGATGGCTGACCCCACAGCCGCCCAAGCAGCTGGCTCTGGGGCCAGATGCTCAGGTGGCCCCCAGGACAGCCACACCAACTGCTGCTACGGGGGCCTTGGGCAACCGTCCCCGGCTGGCCCCAGGTGCCCCGCCACCTCCACCCCCAGCAGCACTCCTTCCCCACCCGATTTAATCACAGTTATTTTTAGTATAAGTCATGGATGGGTTACAGGCCGTGAATTTTTGTTTATTGCCCGTGACCTGTTCATGACTTTTACTGAAAATACCCGAGACTAAATCGTAGCCTTACTCATAAGACAGTGAGCCAGAACTTCAGCTGATGTAAACTGGTGTAGTTCCACTGACTTCAGTAGAGCTAGAATGGTTTGTAACATATGGGGGTCTGACCTCATATGTTTATCTCCTCTCTTTAAAGCCATAAAACTAGATTCTATTCTCTCAGATCTATATGACTTGTTGTTGAAGCATTTTATCCCATACAGGGAATAGGTAGATACTGTGTGTGTGTTGAGGCTTGCCCCTCTAATGGGCCCAACTCCCTTGGGTTTGTTTATGCAGGAGATCGGCCGCATTTCCATAGAGATGCATGGGACCCTGGAGGACCAGCTCAACCACCTGCGGCAGTACGAGAAGAGTATTATTAATTACAAACCAAAGATTGACCAGCTGGAGGGAGACCACCAGCAGATTCAGGAGGCACTCATCTTTGACAACAAGCACACCAACTATACCATGGAGGTAAATGCCTGGAAAAGTCTTCAGCCTGCTGTATTTTAGGCCAGGCATACAAAACAACCTAAGCTGTGTTGGCCTGATGTAGTTAAGATGAGCATCCCCATAACACCCAGATTCTTTTCCAAAACCCTTGGCTAAACTTCGCACTTATGAAAGTGAGGAACTGACAGCACTGCTTCGTCCACAATGCCCTGCCAGTGCACCTTAGTTCAGACCTGCTGCTCTGTTTGCTAATCCAGTTCTGAGTCCTTCCTGAGTAGTTGTGACTTCAGCAGGTGGTAGATGGGGACCAGTTAAGAACACCAATGCATCTTGAGTGTTTACCTGACACTTATTAGCCTGCTACTTGATAGCTGGATGCCTAACCTACTAGCCAGGGTGAAAATACCAGTGATGGTGGTGGTGTGGATACGTTATGCGTTATTTATACTATGTTATACCTAGAGACCGCAACCAGGAACAGGACCTTGCTTTGTTAGGGTCTATACAAATATAATAAGAGACTCTTGCCTCAAACAATTTAACAACTAAATAGACAAGACATACAATTTGTGAGGGGAAAGAATGCAACATGCAGGCAGTCCCCCCTCTGACCCCTGGAGTTTCAAGGAATAAGACAGCTGTGTATTGTTGTTGTGCTCCATACTTCATTGTAACATTGCAAATCAACTCCCTAGCTAATGATTTTTTTAAAAAATGTGACTTACTACTAGGGCTGGTCAAATAACAGAAGAAAGATAACACCTGACTATATTATGCAATTAACTTCACCGGTATTAGCTGACTAGTATTTGACCAGCTATAGAGCTAGTTGAGTTCCACAAAGTATTTTTGAATAAATTGTTTGGCACATACTGGAGAAATTCCCCAAATACTAATCAGCAAATACTATTCAACCAGCTCTACTCACTAAATTTCTCTCTTTAGCATTGACTTTCCTTTCTTGGCTTCTTTTCACTTTCCTATAATTATTTATGGTGCATCTTTGCTTGAGCTGTCTTCAGTGTGTTTCCTAATTTCCCTTTCTCTCTATGTTGAATTCTCTGCCTCCTCCCCTATATTGTCTCTCTCTCCTTTTCCTCTCTTTATAGCTATTCTGTACTTATTCTACCAATCTTCTCCTTCCACATCCACCCACCCATATATAGACTGGGAAATTGTGCCAGATACTTAATAGCCAGAGGACTACATGTACTAATAGCCACAGCCTGATATGAAATGTGGGGTCTATTGTCCAGGGCCAATGCACAGATGAGTGCCCCACCATTTGCCAGACTGCTGGGATCCATACCAGCGTATGATCCCTGAACTCTATTTGGGGGCAGTGAGGGCCTTAATTTTCTGTATCAATCTCTGGCTGGACCACCGCATCATTTAGTCTGGTGGCCTATGTATCACAGGCCATCTGCACCACCCAGCATCCACACACTGAACCCACAACTAAAATTAGACCGAAGTATTACGGCTCCTAGGAAGCTAGACTATTATCTGCCACGGGCACAGAATAGGAGGGACCAAGGTGCACCAGTGCCTAGAGGCCCCAACTAGGAACAGTGACTGAGATCCCTGCAATTGGCCAAGTTCCCTCATCATCTGGAAAGAGAAGTTTTCTCTCTCTGCTTCCCCCTCTACATCCTGCTGGGTGCCCCAAGAATATGGGGATGGTGAGGTGTCTCTGCTACTCCATGCCTTTCACAGACTCCATTCTTTTGCTCCTTCTCCCTAGTTAATAGCTTCAGTGTTGCTGCTGGAAACTTGTCCAAGCAACAGCACACTAAAACTAACCAGATTCCTGTCAGTTTCACTTTGGCAACAGACTCTCTGGTTACTTCTCATTACTGTATCTGGCTGTGCTATAATAGAGGCACTGGAGAAGTGGGTGTCAGACCTAGGTTGACACCTGTGCATCACTTTACACTCAGTTCACATTTGAAAGGTTTTCTGCATGACTGAGAGCTAAAAACTTTGGGCTTGATTCTTGTTTACTCTGAGGCTGCTTTACACCACTCTGGCAGAGTAAAGTGACTTTAAAGCTGATGTAATGCCTTAGTGTAGATGAGAATCTGACCTTTAATTTTTTTTTTAAATGAAGGTTCAGATTTTGAAGAAGTTGATGGCACTTGCCCAGGGTGAGAGAGATGTTTTCTGAGCAAGTGGATTTACCAGGCCCTGACCATCAGGATCACTTAACTTGTAATGATTAACACAGTCGAACCAAGGGCTCCAGATGCAGAAGGTGCCACTTTTTAAAAGAAAAGTCTTGTCCTTTCTTCTTCAGCATATCCGAGTGGGCTGGGAGCAGTTGCTTACAACAATTGCTAGAACCATCAATGAAGTGGAAAATCAGATTCTGACCCGTGATGCCAAAGGAATCAGCCAGGAGCAGATGAATGAATTCCGGGCCTCCTTTAACCATTTTGACAGGGTAAGTCTGTGCCCCCTGGAGCTCAGTGGGCCACCTGCTTCTTCATAGGCTTGGCATAGCATTAGAAACCAAACAGCTCCTGCAGTAGAACTATCCACATAGTAGACTTTTCATTCTTGTGCTTAGAGGACTAGGTCTCATGAGCCGTCAGCCCTGTGGAGATTGTAGGGTAATCCTGTCCACATTAGGCTAGTCTATTTGTCATGCTGAGACAGGAAGTTTGTCTGGAACGCAAGTTTCCTGACTAAGCTAAGACATGGGAAAGTCTGCCAGCATATTTAGAAAATGGATTATTCTCCCCACCTCTTATTCCCCATCTCTCAAGAGGGTTTCCACATAGTGACTGAGTATTGGATTTATAAAATTGTAGGCACCCATCCCCTCACCTCTGGAGGTCCCTCACATAAGTGCTACATACAGTATAACAAGCCATAAATAAATACAGAGCCACCAGCAAACACAATAATAAAATAAGCCCATAATAAACTCAACCATCATCCTGCCAGCAGCTCTCTCACTTGCATCTAAGGGAGATCAGCTGGCATGCTTCCATGAATCTGAACAGCCACATTGTTACCTGGAGAGAGGCACTCCCAAGTCCAAAACCATTTAGGGTTCTGTAGGTTCCATGCTAACACCTTGAATGCCACCCATAGACCTACTGGCAGCCAATACAGATCCCAGAGCAGTGTGCAGACGTATGCGCCTGACACTTGCTAAGCCTGTCACAGCATTCTATGGTGGTCTCAAGCTATATCCCCATTACTGCAGTCTTATTTTAAGGAGAAGCCACCTCCAGATGGCCAAATAATGGCCATCCTAACTCCTCTCGCATTGTTGAAGGTGTATTCAGGTAATGACCCCCTCTCTTCTCTCTAGTGTTCCCCAGTGTACCCTGTACATCCTAGCTTTCCATTCACATAAACAAGCCTTCTGTTTATATATGGATGCAAGATAGGGGAGGTTACATTGGTAACATGGAAAATATGGGTGCCTCATCCTCAATTATTTCTTCTGCTGGGACGCTGTAATACCGATTTAAACACCAAACTGAAAAAGTTGACTCTTTTTTTGAAAGAGGGAGTCAGCTGAAGCTGGCCCTGCACACCTACCCTGAGTTCCTTCTCCTGCCAGTGTGGCATGTCCAAATGATGATGACTGCAGGCAGGAAGCTCCTCAGTGCTGCCTTGCAGCTAAGTTCTGCTTTTCAGATTGGGATTCTCAATTTTGTGTATAACTCTTGGTGATGAACACTTCCCACCCCACAGTGTTTGGGGATTCTGAGCCAAAAGAAGTGCAGCTGTCGTGAAATGTTCTGCTGGGCTTGTGGCTGGCCTCCAGTAGGCTCTCTTGTGAGGAGGTTCATGTTTACCATGGGCGTCCTCTCAAAACACAGAGGAAAGGGGGTGTGATAAATGAATATTGTATCCATCGTTGGTGCATCCCTCTGTGTAAGAGCAAAGACAGATGCTATACAAAGCCAGGGGTGCTATTTTAAGGGTGGAGCACTTCAGAGAGCTCAGCCAGTCACAGCTCTGCTTTCATATACAGATCTTAGAAATACAGGGGTGGCAGCACTTCCCTGAGTTTCAGCTGTTTTTTTCCTGATGTGTTCTTGGGATGCCAGGTCTGTTCAGGAGCACACAAGATACTCCACCAGCTAAGCTTCACGGAAGCATGCCAGGCATACCTACCCTAGCCTACCCCTTTATTTGGGGCATCTGACTTTTGATAGCAAGAACAGTAAGGTGATAGTGTTTGCTACCCACCGTGTCTATCTGCTTCCCTGCACTCTGGGTTACTGTTGAAATGCAGGACTTCTGGCATTACTGGGTAAAAGAATAGCAATGTCAGGGACTGATTTGGAAAAAGTAGATTTTAAAGCTTGCTAGTGTTAACAATTCTTATTCAAACACTGTCAAGATGTGATCAAGTTCTCTGAGAAGCTACTGTTTTGAGAGCATTTTTAGCACATCCTGAAATATCATTGTGGTATCTAACTTTGTGCACTTTTTATTTTTCTTCCCTGTCTTTTTATCTGCATGTCATTCTTTCTCTACCTCTCTCCTCTCCTCATCCACTGCATGGTGCACCTGTTTGTTGTCTTTTCACCTGCTCTTGATCTCCTCTTTACCTCTCTTTTACCTGCCCCACACTACCACCCCCCTGGCACTGCATGTCCTGTTGCCTGGCACACCGCATAACCAGGATCACTCCGGCACACTTGGCCCTGAGGAATTCAAAGCCTGCCTCATCAGCTTGGGTTACGATATTGGAAACGATGCACAGGTACTGAATGCTAGTGGTGAATGCAGCGAGATGTTGAACTATGAGGAAATAACAGTTTTCTCCTTTCTTTTCTTTTTTGTTTTAATCCTTCTGTCATTGTTGTTCTCGTGTTTTACTGTACATGTATCTCTGTTCCATCCCACCTTTTCTCTTTACTTAATGAATTTTCATATCTACCCCTTTTAATTACCTTCATTTATTGTCTTGGGAGAATCCTGTTTATATCTACCTATTCCATTTACTTGTTTCACTTAACTTCCCTGTCTTCTTCTCTTTGTGTATTTGTCTCACTTGATATCATCATGCTTCATTCTTTTTTTTAATATTCAATATGTGTCCTATATAAAAATGATTTCATTTCCAACTGAATCATTGCTTCTTCATGGTTTTTCAAACCACCTTTATTGTATTGTTTTTCATTGTCCAATAATTCCTGTCCCCTTTTCCCAAATCCATTCTTTGTAATATCTCCTGTGGGTTCATCTCTTCCTCGACTGGTTTCCATTTTCTCTCTCTTGGTTTCTTCCATCCTTGCATCGCTCCATGTAGAAGAAGACTGGCATGATGGATTCTGAAGATTTCAGAGCCTGCCTTATCTCCATGGGTTACAATATGGTAACGTAGAGCCCTCTGTCACTCATGTTCACAATGATTCATATGACCTTCTGCAAAGGGGAAGGGGACACATTTGTAATGAATCAAGGTAAAATCTACCTTAATTCTTAGGACTCTCAGAAATGGAAACTAAATGTTGAAATGGTTGTGTGTATGTGTGCATTTAAATCTTTGTCTTACAGCTCTAGCTGGAGGGAAGAATGGGAGGGTTATGTCCAATTCTGATCTGTGTAGAGTGAGAATTGATTTGGAAAACTGCATAGCTTATAAACTGGAAGAAGCGATAACACAGCTCGAGTTGCTGTGTTCCCTGTTTGCATACAGCAACATGTAACCTTTCCAGCAATAAGTAATAGTGGAATTCCATGGAAGCCTTCATGACAGCCTGAGGAATGAATGAATGCTGTTGCTACAAATAAATATTTAAACAGTTTTATTTCTACAGGAAGTGTTTTTGCTAAATTCTCAATGTGTGTGTGTGTGCGCGCGCGCACACACACACACACAGTGCCATTTATAAATAGATAAATCCAACTAAAATTCAGCCTTTAAGCTTCTAGTGCCCTAAAGTGAGACTAAAATGGACAGTCTGTATAATGTGTCAACCCACACCTGGTGTGCTACAAGGGTACTTGCTTCAAGCCTCTTCCTAAGGCCAGTTATGACTCTAGGATCCTGCTATCCCTGTGTAAATCTTTCAGTGGTAATGTGGCAGCAAGCCTTTCAGCAGGTATAAATTTTCATCTCCATTGATAACATTACTGAGATCAGCTTTTTCCAACCAACCAAAGATACTTAGACTAGAAACAGTGCAATTAGAATGCTTTCCTGATAGCTGTCTCCCTTTCCTCTCCTGCCCTATCCCTTCCCACTATGATCAGTGAAATACACCTTTATTTCACTCCGCTCCTGCCTATTCATGCAGGCTAGAGTCCTGTTTGTAGCTTTCTCATAGCTTTTTCCTCAGTAAATAGATTAGTGTTCAGGACAACACCGCATTAGGCTGACTTAGTTGACAGAAGAATCATAATGGGGAGAACTTCTGCAGGCAAAACATATTGGTACTAATCTTCTCTAAGAGGAGAAGAGAATCACAGAAGAAGTTTAAATAATGCCCTTAATAACCTTGCTGCCATAAATGTTAGGCAAAGCAGTCTTCTGGTGTAACCTACTTCTCAGCCCAGTATAAATATAAATACAAACTCCTTTAGTCTGGTATACAAGGCCACATCAGTTAGCATTTGACCAAATGCTTTAAAGATTGTGTACGTGTATTACTGTTTCATGTTGATTTGCACTGAGTTGCCTGAAGGTTTCACTTTTGCTCCCAGGCAGAGATTGGGATCTACCCCTTCTCTTGTACCATTTTTTCCCCTGTATGAGAATGATCAGAATAAATGCTCTTAGATACAGAGAAAATTAAGAAGCATAAGGTCTTAGCTTCCATGTCAAAATAATATACAGTGAAAGAACCCCTGGGTCTAAAGACACTACCTTGGAGATGCTGCTCTGCCAGGCCTCTCCAAAGCATATAGGTTTCTGATTTCTGGTGCCTTTTTGGTAAGGATGAGCTTAAAACCATTAAGGTCCTAGAGAAGGGCAACTGGTATGATGAGAAGTAAAAGGGAAGTAAGAGATTCCAGAGAAGAAATTAAAGACTAAGGCCAATTTCAAACCTGGCTGCCCAAAATTAGGTTTTGAATCCATGTTTAGGCTCCTAAATAAATTATCT
Organism: Mauremys mutica; assembly: GCF_020497125.1. NCBI lineage: Eukaryota > Metazoa > Chordata > Testudines > Geoemydidae > Mauremys > Mauremys mutica. The sequence goes on from NC_059075.1 coordinate 68,349,351, forward strand.
GATTTTCAGAGGGCCCTATGATATAGAATTGCATCATTCTGTGCATTATAGGGACCTTTATATCTTGAAACATCCATACTATTATCCTCTGTTGGAGACATGATACTGAACTAGAAAGACTACTGCTCTGTTCTGCTTTGACAGCTAATGTAGGGTAGCAGTTTTGTGGGACTAGGATGGCATTGTTCCAGAGCACTGTTGAAAATACCTAACTCCAAAGGGGAATGAACATTTAAAAAAAAATCAGCTAGGGAAGCTTGTTGGTGAATGTGTTTGTGAGATTGATTTAAAGTGTCTTCCCTAGCTGTATTTTCTTAGCCATGAGATTGGGATCACTTAGAAACATTGCAGTCTCATTATTTCACCTTCCAGATGCCATCATTTGTGTGAACTGGACTTACATTCTGGTCATTCTTACCAATAGTCTGACCTGTTGCTGACTCTCTCGTTATCTAGGGAGAAGCAGAGTTTGCCCGCATCATGAGCATTGTAGATCCTAACCGCTTGGGAGTAGTGACATTCCAGGCCTTCATCGACTTCATGTCCCGGGAAACAGCAGATACTGATACTGCCGACCAGGTCATGGCTTCCTTCAAGATCCTGGCTGGAGACAAGGTAAGTTTAGACTTTTGAAGGGAAACGAATGCTACTTTTACATAAAAAAGAAAACTGTGGCTCAGGAGTGGCTGAACTGATGTGAAGAGACAGGAAGTATAATTCTTCAGAGGTGAACAATGAAACATTCTGCAGTCATGTGTAAATCTCTGCTTCCTGACCAGCTCAGAGGCCAAACAATAGCTCTTACCTTCATGTACCCTGCAGAGATCCTAATTTAGCAAAGCACATTAACACATGCTTAAGTCCCACCGACCTCTACTGAAGTCAGTGGAACTAAGAATATGCTTTAAGTATATAACTGCAATAATACAGAACAGGGTCGGCAATCTGTGGCACGCGTCCCAAAGGCGGCATGCAAGCTGATTTTTAGTGGCATTCTGCTGCCAGCCGGGGTCCTGGCCACCAGCCCTGCTCAGCCCACTGCCTGCCTGGATGAACGGAACCCCAGGCCGGCAGCCGCTCAGCCCACTGCCAATCTGGGGTTCTGTCTGCCACACCCACGGCCGGTCTGGGGTTCCGTCCACCGTCCCCTTCCAGCCGGTGTCCCAGCCGCCGGCCCTGCTCAGCCCGCTGCCAGTCTGGGGTTCCGTCCACCGGCCCCTGTAAATGTAAAATGTATTACTGGCACTGAAACCTTAAATTACAGTAAATAAATGAAGACCTGGCACACCACTTCTCAAAGGTTGCTGATCCCTGATATAGAAAATGTCTAACACACAAAGTTAATATTAAACAAGAAACCAATGTAGCTAATATTTCAATGCAAAAGTGTCTCTTGGATCAAAAATGTTTATTACCTTGAAGTCAAAACACATTTCTACAAAAGTTTGAAGTCATGGACAGGAAAGGAACCAATATCAATCACTGATGTCAGCTGATGTTTCTTATACACACAATAACTACAAATTAGCAGAGCAATTACCTTATCTTAACTTAAACAGTTTGGAGCCATGATACTAAAGTAACTAATCAAAAGTTATGGTTTTGGTTGGTTATTTTAAAGTGCATGATTAAATTCAACAAACACTGATCAATTGTGTTTTTGATTAATCTTGAAAAAGATGAATTACTGGACATCTACAAGTTCAAGTAGTTTTTCCACATGTGACAATTTACAATGACATGTAAGTGTATGTCTTACATAATTGGTATCAGATTTTCATTTATTTGAGGATAACCTCTATCAGTTAACAAATGATTTTCAAATACCAACCTTTTAACCATATTATTACAAATACTATATGATGTCCTGGAAATTTTCCAGTCTCAGGATAGATTATAACTTCTCTAGATTTGGTTAATCAGTGAAATGAATGTACCAATAAATCATAATTTTTTATTTTTCTTGCATAAAATTACTGGCAATTCCTTAATGAAATAAATTTAATCTTAATATATGCCAATATTTTCTAATACTTTTGGTGATCTGTTTTGAAATATGACAATATGTAGTAAAAATATTGGAATACCATGTTAACTGAAATCTCAGATTTTAATGAATTATCCTAATTTGAGTACTTTTTTCATGTTTCACTAATGATTTTACTATAATCTCTACGTATAAACCTCATGTTTCATTCATCTTTTATTACACATTCTTTCTGATCAGAGTATATCTCCTGTCTCAACAGCTGTGTAGTAAATTCCTAATTATTTCAACAGGATGAAAATTACGATGTAAATAATGTTATCTGTAGTTTTGTGATAAAGTGTTAAATTTAAACTTGATTACTGTGTACTTCCAAAAAAGGATAATTATCAATTTTAATTGGTTTTAAATGTTGTACTAAAATACTTTTTGATTCACATTGCACTAAGAAGGTAATCCTCCCTCAAACTCCATTCATGAACATAAAAGCAGAACACTTAATGAACGAATTGGGAAGTCAAAAGACAGAAAACCTGTGACCCCTAAATATCTTTTAGATGCTTCTAAATAAAATTGTCCATGAGTCAGTTAGCTACAGAGAACTTGTTGCTTAGCTCATGTTCAACAAACTGCTACCTTATATCCAGAATTTGAATTGGTGACGGGCCAGACTAGCTTCAGTGTGTTTACATTTCCAATAGCCAAACCTAGTTGGAGGTTTACTTCCTTTTGAAAGATGTCCCTAGGAAAGGTGGGATGTAGGAAAAGCAAGGAGAGTGGAGGGAGAAAACTATGGAAAAAAAACAAAAATTCTTTGGGAGACGATGTTGTCTGCTGCCTGTGCTGATATAATTTACCAGCACTGGTAGGAACTAATTCATTGCCTTGTGGATGCCATCCCTTCTCTGCAGAATGAGTCATTGAGGCCACATTTTGAAGCCTTAAAATCAACTTATAAGGCGCAATAGGGCACCCATCTTTTTAGTGCTTCTTAATGAGGGACTGGAGGTAATCAACAATTTCTGCTTCTTCCCATTCACCTTAAACAAGAACCACACCATCAGCAAGACAGCGGGCAGCCTGACACTGACAACCTCCCTGCTCTCCCACACAACCGCTCCGGGTCTTCCAGGGCTTTTCTACCAATATAATCTCTCTCTCCATTGCTGGTCCTGGGCCAAATTCCAACTAGGGTATTGCATTCTGCCTTCCTGCATACCCAATGTGCCTTCAGTAGGATACAGTTTTCTTAATTTACCATCTTAAACTATAGCACAGTTGCCCCACTGCACCCCTGAGCCAGCAGGGCGTGATTTGTAGAGTACTTTCTAAGTAGCACCATTTGCTGGAAAGAATAATTTGCTTTGTCTCTTGTCGTTTTTGTAGAACTACATCACTGTGGATGAATTACGACGGGAACTGCCTCCTGATCAAGCTGAATATTGCATTGCTAGGATGGCACCATACAGTGGGTCTGATGCTGTACCTGGTGCCCTGGACTATATGTCCTTCTCCACAGCGCTCTATGGCGAAAGTGACCTTTAACCTCTTCCTTTCTCCCCACAACATACACCCCACCTCCTCTCCCATCCAGGCGCACTCTTCTTTCTGTATGCAAAGCAGCCTCTGCTCCGCCTCCTTTTATTTTGTGTCTCTGTTTTTGCTTCAGATAACAGATCATGTTTATAAGGGGGGACATTGAAATGACTGTCTACCTTGCCCTTGAAATGACAGTTTACAAAATTATTTTCTGAAAAAAAAAAAAAAAAAAAGTTACATTTAAAAATAAAGACATATTTTATTATAGAAAAACAGGTATTTTTCTCCATCAAATTAAAACATAAAGAGAAAATTTTAAAATATTGCACCAAACGTTTTGTGTTGTGACATAGGAAATCGAGCACAGTGTTACATTCCATTCTTCTTTACAAAAATTAAAAAGAAAGAGAAAAAAAAAAAGCGCAAGCCACCTGTACTGTTAACTTTTCCATTTGCGTTTGTCTCTTTATCATGTTTATCTTGGGAGGGGGTGTCAGACACGCAAGTGCATGTGTTTGCTGGTTCACTCATTTCATGAAAATATTTTATGATAAACTTTTGAAATTGCTGTGTTTTCTAGGGAAAAAATAATGTACACAGCTCATGTTTTCATATTTAATTAAAAATTTTCAATATGCCTCCTATGTTTATCAGTGCACAACTTTTTTTTGTTGTTACTGAGAGTTGTCTGGTTTCAGAATATGAAGCTTGAGAGTTGGTAACTTTGATATATTGCTTGTCACAAACCATATTAAAAATTTCTTGTGATAACAAATCTAGACTTCCTTCATTTGTCTAGTGGATTTGTTTAATTCCATTTAATCAACACCCTGAACACAAGTAGATTCTTTAAAAAATCAATTTGATAGCCCTTTTTTTAAATCTTCATAAGTTCTGAGGTTAAATGTTTACCTCCATTTCCTTAGAAGCTTTTCCTTTGTGTTGAATGATGTTGAAATTTACATAGCTGATAGATACTTATAAACAGCTTCAAATGAGAAGTCCTATTGCTGCAAAATAGCATCTTGAACCATTCCTGATGTCAGCATATCTCTGGGAATAGTGGTTGTTTTTTGTTTTGTTTTTTTTAATTGCTACAAGACCAGCTCAGAATGAGTGTCTGGAGTTAAATAAACCCAAAGTTTTAAATGGTCTGATTAACATTCCTCCCCCTGTCAAAACTTAAGTATCTTAGTATTTGTGATGTTATCACTTCAGTCACCATAGTGTCTTTCATGTTTCTAACACGTTTAAACAAACAAACCAACTGCCCTCTGATAAAACTCTGTACAGGCCTTCTTTATATATCATAAGAAAACAAAAAAGGGCATTTAACCCCTTCCTATCCCTCCTCACTTTGCAGGTAACCTTTAACCTTCCCTAGTCTTCATCCCTTCTGCAACCTTTTCGGAAACTAAGGAGATTTCTTCACGTCTTTTTCAGCATGATCAGATGTCAGGGACTCTAGCACTTACAGCCAGTTTGTTCTTGGACTAATAGATTGCAAGAGTGCAACATTAATTCACAAAGTGACAAGGAACACCTGCTACTTTCAGTGCTGTTGCCCAGCAGAGCCAGTTCTGATTTCCTGGGGTTAGGCTGGTTTCTGAGCAAGAATAGAGATTTATTTTTAATCCTTCAACTGAATACAACTTTATTTCTTATTCTTAATCTAGTTTGTAACCTGTAGAAGAAATCACTGGGTTGTCATGTAATCCCAACCTGACAAAACCTGCCTACAGTATTTGGGAGAGGGGAGAACAAATTCTGCTGACATGCTTAAAAAATTCTTAAACTACCTTCCTCTTGCCTACCAGTGGTGGTAATGTGTCTCCAAAGGATACGGCTGAACACAGTTTAGTTACAAGACCACACTGTACTCAGCACAGTTCATCTTGAGCAGCTGAGGGGAACAGAGAGGTTATATGATTTACCCCAGGTTGCACAGCAAGTCAGTGTCAGAGCTGGATTAGAACCAAGGTTTCCTAATTCCAGGCCTGCACTTTAAACAATTAGACCATACTTCTCCCTACTTAAAACTTTGGAAGACCCTATATAATACACCAGTAAATTTTTCAAACTTGTAGCTGGATCATCATCATCTTCCCGGGCAAGCTCATCTACATGACTTGCAATTCGCTGCATGTAACTACTATGCTTTGTGGGAAAAGGAAATGTTCTTTTAAAGGACATGCAGTGCAGTTCCTACTAACTTGATTTTTGCTTCATATTAAAGAAATGCTAGAAAAAGAAAGCATACATGCTCTGGGCACTCTTGACTCCTGAATGTAGGGAAAAAAGGAGCTTCCTTATTCCACTGAGAATTTTGGGGAAAGAGATTTTAACTTTTCATGGCTATTCAGTCTTATGTACATTGTATGATTGAGTTGGCTATATGACCCAAAGCAGACTAGTTTACTGTACCTAAAATGGAGCCAGAAAGCACTTTGGATTTAGAATGACCCCTTTGGGGGAAATTGCTAATAGTACTTTGCAATGTCCACTCTTACTCTGATCTCAATGTACTTCACAAATGTTAATTATTTCTCTGTCTTACAGTAGTGCCTAGAGACCATGATTCCATTGTGCCACTAGAGACTCTACACTGCTTCACAACACCCTGTGAAGCAGGAAAGTAGTAATATCCCTGGTTTAGGTAGAGAGAGGTTAGGTGATTTTTTTCCCCCAAGATCACTCAGCAAATCAGTGGCAATGTTGGACTAGTAGCTGTTATACATGAGTCCTGATTCGGTTGTGTGCACTAATCACCATACAACACTGCATCCTCCGGGTTAAGATGTTAACAACATTCTCATGGGTGCCCTGGTTCTGTGTAGTTAAAAACAGCCTCATATTGGCAACAATGATAGGTGTCAAGTATCAGAGGGGTAGCCGTGTTAGTCTGGATCTGTAAAAAGCAACAGTGTGTCCTGTGGCACCTTATAGACTCACAGATGTGGTTTGAATTTAAAATCTTAGCTGCATCTACTGTATCTTGGGCTCCCCTTTCAGCTTCAGTGGATGGCCTTGGATAGTCTGCCCAGAGCTTACATGTCTGGTTCCTTGTTCTTTGAAACGGCATCTGGCGATATGTCCCTGTTTCAGATTGTGCGCTAGGGGCAAAGCACTTTGGCCCTGATCCATAAAGATACTTTGGTGCCAAAGTCCCAGTTTTAGGCACCACTGCGATCCATAGACCTCCTGTAGATGCCTAAACTCACTTGGTGCCTAAGTTTTCAGGGTCAAAGTTCCCTCTGTAGCTAAATTTCTGCCTCTAGGCATGTCTGGATGCTTCTCTCACACACAAGCCCTAGAGTGATCCATTATCTAGGAAAGAGGCATTTGTCTGCCTAACTCAAAGGGGCAGCCCAATTTGCTAGGTGAGCACAGGCTGCCTACCAGATCAGGTCCCATTCACAGTCTGAGAGTGCTACCAACCTTACAACTTTTAGCCCACTCGTTAGAGTACTTGCCAGGAATATGGGTGACCCAGGCTTATTTCCCTGCCCCCTCTACCTGAGAGGAGACAGGATTTGAACAGGGGTCTCTTGCCTCTTAAGCCAGTACTCTAACCACAGACCTATGACACATCCTTACATGGGGTTTATCAATCTCCTACTGAAAATGTTCCATTGTGTATAAATACTTAGTCACTGGAGCAGGGGCACTGGATCCTGGATCTCCCATTTCCCAGGTGCGTGCTCTAATCACTGAGCTATGGAGTCGTTTTCTCTCTCTCTCTCTGACGCAATGATTCTCTAAGGGCTTGTCTATACTACTTGCCGGATTGATGGGCAGCGATTGAGCCAGCAGGGATCTAGTCTAGACACGATAAATTGACCACCGAGCGCTCTCCCGTCGACTCCGGTACTCCACCAGAGTGAAAAGCGGAAGCGGAGTTGACAGGGGGAGCATCAGCTGTCGACTCACCGCAGTGAAGACACCACAGTGAGTAGATCTAAGTACATCGACTTCAGCTACATTATTCACGTAGCTGAAGTTGCATAACTTAGATCAATCTGCCCCCCCAGTGTAGACCAGGCCTAAGTCTCCCACATCCCCGGCAAGTTATAAGTTATAAAGTTATAAGGGCTCTACCACCAGCAGTTGTTTTCCGTGGAGTGAGGCAGCAGCTTTTTATTTTAAGCTAATATTTTTAGTTTCCAGCAACAAATTAGCAGCAATCAGTAGCCTAACCCTAATGTCAGAATTGATTTAATTAACTGATGGAAATGGTTATTTGTATGAGAATTTTGATCCACAGGTTTTCAAGGCTATGGCTAGTTTTTTTTTCACTCAGGGTGTGGGGGGGAAACCAATTGGACAATATGGTCTTTGCTCACAAAATCTCCTTTTCAGGGGGATTTTCTTCAGTCCTGACATGATCAGTATTTTCCAGATGTGAACTGGGATTTTTTTAAAATAATTTTCCAGATAAGTCTCCTAGAATTCAAAAATCTTAATATTGTTGACATCTGGCCATTTGAGGTCTTCATACCTGACACGATGTGGGGTTCTCTGATGATAGAGTGACAAGAGATATATTACTTCCTCACTCACCTTGTCTCTTAAGTATTCTCTTTTATTGGACCAACTTCTGTCAGTGAGAGAGAAACAAGCTTGTCTCTCTCACCAACAGAAGTCGATCCAATAAAAGATATCACCTTCCCTACCTTGTCTCTCATCCTGAGGCCAACCCAGCTACAACAACTCTGCAAACATGTGTAGATTGTAACTATTTTTTAGCTGCCAGAACTTAAAATGAAGATTTCCAACAGCTTCCCAAATAGATCTTTTTTTATAATTGGCACACTACTTCAATGGTGCTAGCAGTGTCCTTTGGAAGTGAATGACTTTTCCAGGTATTGTGCAATGATAGGAACTCTGTTAGTTGCAGGTTTTTGCGTCTTGCTTAAATAGTTCCAATTTCATAAGCTTTGCTTTCAAACAGTGTCCACTATCATCTCTCATCTTCAAAATTTTAGTCTGCGGAAATGTTCAGTGAAGTCGGCAACATTCAAGTCATTAATCCAAAGGTGACGCATGTGCCTATTGCTGGCCATCACTAGTGGAGCAGATTTACATCAGAAATGCTGAGTCATAGTACTGAGGTTATTTAAAATGCCATTGTGATTCCTCCTCAACTGTGGGTTTTTTTGTTGTTGTTTGGTTGGTTACTTGCTTTTTCTTTATTTCAGTCAAAGGCTTTGGTTCATGTGGGCTATGGCATGTTGGGAAATGGAGAGAAGGTTGCATTTAATATTAAGGGCTTTTCCACACTGGCAAGTTTTGTCGATGAAACTAATATCGACAAGGAAAAATCAACAAAAGCAAAGTCGCCAAAGCATAGCTACATTTGCTCCCTCTGTCAACAGATCATGTCCACATTCGGGGCACCTTTGTTGACAGAGAGAGCAATGGACTGTGGGTATGTATCCCACAGTGCCTGGCAACACTATCCGTTGCTAGGTGTTGTGGGAATGCGGAAACGGAGCGCAGCACATCCTGGGATGTGCCAAATGTACCATCATGCACCACTTTCTGTCCCACCCCTCCAATGGTTTCTGGCTTCCTTTCACACAGTTTTGCCAACTGTCTTTCTTTTGTAGTGCATGCCAGCATCTACCATGAGAGAAGATGGATCCCGCACTTCTCTCCTATGCTCTGCTAGCTGTTGTGCTGCCATGCGCAATGTCCTCACACTTACTCGCAGAGTTACTCGCAAAGCTAACAGAGGATGAATTGCAGGCAACCGAGTGTGATATGGACCGCAGCAACTTAGCGCTTTGTGCATTCACAGAGCAGCTGCATACAGTAGACCGTCACTTTTGGGCTAGGGAAACAAGCACTGATTAGTGGGATCGCATTGTCATGCAGGTGTGGGATGACGACTAGTGGGTACAGAACTTGAGGATGTGTAAAGCAACCTTCAGGAGCTATGTGCTGAGCTGTCCTCTGACCTGCAGCACAAGGACACCAGATTGAGAGCTGCCCTTTCGGTAGAGAAGCATTTTGCAATTGGTGTGTGGAAGCTAGTGAATCCAGACTGATACTGGTCAGTTGCAAATCAACTTGAAGTAGGAAAGTCCACTGTTAGGGCTGTATTACTCCAAGCATGCAGGGCAATAAATCGCATCCTGCTGCGGAGGACCATGACTCTGGGAAATGTGCATGAAATAATGGATGCCTTTGCAGAGATGGGTTTCCCTAACTGTGGCGGGTGATTGATGGCACACACATTCTAATTTTAGCGCCAGACCACCTTGCCTCTGAATACCTGAATAGGAAGGGATACTTCTCCATGATGATGCAGGTGCTTGTGGATCACCGGGGGCGTTTCATGGACATCAATGCAGGCTGATCTGGAAAGGTGTATGATGCACGCATCTTCAGGAACAGTGGCCTGTACAGAAAGCTGGAGGTGGGGATTTTCTTTCCAGACCACAAGGTCAAGTGGGGGTTGTAGAAATGCCCATAGTAATCCTGGGAGACCCGGCTCACCTCTTACAGCCCTGGCTCATGAAATCTTACACAAGGCACCTGGACAGCAGCAAGGAGCGTTTTAACAACAGACTGAGCAGGTGCCGCATGGTAGTTGAATCTGCCTTTGGCTGTTTGAAAGCTTTGGAGGTGTCTCAATGGCAGGCTCAACCTTACCAAGGATAATATTCCCATGGGCATAGCAACGTGCTGCACTTTGCATAATCTGTCTGAATCTAAGGGTGAAATGTTTACTCAGGTGTGGAGCACTGAAGCAGAGCGTTTGGCTGCACTAGGCATTTTTTTCCAAAAAAAAGTCACATTGCTGTGTGTATCCTATCAGAGTTTTGTCGCCAAAAGGCAGTTTTTGGTGACAAAACTTGCCAGTGTAGACAAGCCCTGAATCAGGGGTTCTCAAACTGAGGGTCGGGACCCCTCAGGGGGTTGTGAGGTTATTAAATGGGGGGTTGTGAGCTGTCAACCTCCACCTCAAACCCCGCTTTGTCTCCAGCATCTATAATGGTGTTAAATATATTAAAAAGTGTTTTTATAAGGGGGGGGTCACACTCAGAGGCTTGCTATGTGAAAGGGGTCACCAGTACAAAAGTTTGAGACTTCCTGCCCTAAATGAATAGAGCAGGAGACAGTAGATGCAATGAATGCTTGCACATTAGAGGGAGCATGGCTAGAAAGAAGACAACTTAGAGTGCTACCTCTAATGATCTTAGTTTAGAAAAGTGTTTATTCCTCTGTATTGTACCCATCCAATTTAATCTTACTGGCTGCTTGCATATTTCAGTCAAATTACCATATTGGAAGTCCTGAAGAAAGGAGACTATTTGAAATTGCTGGGAAAGAACCAATTTGAACTAAAATGACTTTTTTAGAAGTCAGAAGGCAGGTGTGATTGTTTCAGACAGTAGCAAAAAAAATCACTCATGTTGTAGACAGTGGAGAGGGACAGCTTTCTATTGTGTTAGCCAAATATTAAAGCTCAATCCTGTTGAATTAATTGAACTGCCTAAGGGACTCTTGGCTTTCAAAAGAGCTACTGTGATATGCCTTAAAATCCATTTCATTAGCTCTAAACTATTAGAAGAATTTGCCATAATAAACCTAAATTAACAGACCTATGTTGCATCGCCAGTTAGCTATCCTGGATTTTCCCTTTCATGCACAAAGGCAGCTAGCTCTGAACTACATCTTTCAAAGACATCCATATTTACGTTTCTGACAAAATACAGTCAAGGGCCTAATGCTTTGAGCTTTTGTGCATTGATTCTTGAGCAGAAAAGTTATCCATAAGTGAGGGTAACGATTAGTGAGGAGATACTGTAGAGATGAGTGCTTTAATAATGTCCAGATAGGCTTGAATCTCCTCCAGCTAAAACCAAAACTAAAGGAAGACCTGTTAAATGATCTAGTCCAGTGGTTCTCAACCAGGGGTACGCAGAGGTCTTCCATGGGATACATCAACTTATCTAGATATTTGCCTCATTTTACAACAGGCTATGTAAAAAGCACTAGTGAAGTCAGTACAAACTAAAATTTCATACAATGACTTGTATCAGAGGGGTAGCCGTGTTAGTCTGTATCTGTAAAAAGTGACAGTCCTGTGGCACCTTATAGACTAACAGACGTATTGGAGCATAAGCTTTCGATGAAGTGGGTATTCGCCCACAAAAGCTTATGCTCCAATATGTCTGTTAGTCTATAAGGTGCCACAGGACTCTGTCACTTTATACAATGACTTGTTTATGCTGCTCTATATACTGTAATGTAATTACAATATTTACATTTCAATTGATTTATTTTATATTTGTATGGTAAATTAGAAAATAAGCAATTTTTCAGTAATGTGCTGTGATACTTTTATATTTTTATGTCTGATTTTGTAAGCAAATAATTTTTAAGTGAGGTGAAACTTGGGCCTACCTACCCCAAGACAAATCTGACTCCTGAAAGGGGTACAGTAGTCTGGAAAGGTTGAGAGCCACTGATCTAGACCATGCGCTGTGGGCCATTGCAAAATGGTTTCCCACAGAATAATCTCCAGTCTAATGTTATGGCTTCGCCCACTTTGAAAACTAAAACCATGATCAAGAAGTATTTCCTTACTTATTTTTCTTAGTTTGAACCCCTTGCACCACCCTCAATGATTCCATCCTTGCCATTTACACCCTCCCAATACTTGTCAACGGTTCACATATTATCGACTACCACGGTGGTCAGTTTAGCCAAACTATAATTAGATTTATCTATTAGACTCCCCGCCCCTTTAGTATCTGGTTCTCTAAAATATTAATGACTTTATCCTTACAATACCCCTGTGAGGCCAAACGGTAGGAAGTTCTATAGTCTGTGAGGTAGGGAAGTACCAGTTCTCCAAAATTCCAGTCCAGTGCTTTAACCACATGACCATTGTTTTATCATTCTCCATAAACCATTTCCTCCAGCCCCTTAATTTGTTATTGCTTTTTTATGAATTACTTTGGCTTTGTTGTACAGTTTTGTCTAAACCCAAGAACTACCTGAAAAAGCTGCTGAAGCACAGAGAGAAACGTTAACAAAACATTTTATCCCTTTATTACTAAGCACATTCAAATGACACCAGTATTGTTTGTCATTCTCTCCTACTGCTTATGACTTCAAGCAGGGAATAATCTTCTGTCTGGGGCTCTGTGACATTCCCCAAAGGTATCAAGGGTTGTGAGGTACCTCGCCACCATTTGCTCTTAGTGTGAGGAAATTTTGTCTCTGGCTGCTGTGGATCAGCTCCCCGAAAACACTAGCCTCTGTCAATACAAGAACTACCTTCCAGGCCTCCACAGCCCCTCTCTCTATACAAGTTAACAATAGATACACACCAACAGCAGAGTCCCCCATGTTCAGTTTAGTGTCTAGCCCCTTATCCACTGAACACCCGGAGAGACCTGGCCTGTGTTCCCAAACACTGCAGCTTACTTACCTTAGAACACAGCTTCACTGAACATGCAGCACTTAGATACAGTGAAAACAAGAATGTTTATTATCAAAGAACAGAGATTCAATTGATGAGTAAGAATATTGGGAACATAGTTACATACAAAAGACAATTATAACATGCTTTCTAGAGCACAGAGAACCTTCGGTCTGCACTTAAAGAACAGGTTTCAAGCACTTGCAGACCTTGATGAAGAGGAAGGAAATGCAGATGAGATCAACAAGAAGTGGGACAAAGTAACGGCAATTTATAAACAGACCAGTGAAGCCTGTCTAGGCTACAGGCGGAAGAGAAGGAAGGAGTGGATTACACCCAGCACGTGGAACGCCATAGAAACCAGATGAGCCCTGAAGAAAAAAGTTTTAGACACACACTCCCAGAAGCTAAAGGACAAATACCACGAGCAGTACAGCAAGGCACACAGGAGGTCAAATGCCTTGTGAGAGTGGACAAACAGCATTATATTGATAATCTGGCAACACAAGCAGAGGATGCAGCTGCTCGTGGTGAACAAGGGACGGTACAAAATGACGGGGCTTATCAGTGGTAAACAGCAGACACCAACACACACTCATCAGGAACAAACAAGGCCACCTACTAACAACCAAAATAGAACAAGAAATGCACTGGACAGAGCATTTCAAAGAATTGGTGAACAGGGAGTCACCTAAAGAGGAAGCAAACATCCAGGAGGCAGAAGAAGATCTTGATATCAACACAGACACCCCAACTAAGGAAAAGATCATTCAAGCCTTAAAAAATGGGAAAGCTCCTGGCAAAGATAACTTGAATTCAGAATTGTTCAAGGTAAATCCTAAATTAGCAGCATTTATCCTGGCCCCCTCTATTTACATCAGTCTGGGAAAGGGAAAAAGTGCCAGATGAGTGGACCAATGGGGTTATAGTGAAGATACCAAAGAAAGGAACTGTGTGATTGTAATAACTGGTGTGGTATCACCCTTTTATCTGTGCCAAGCAAAGTATTGTGTAAGATCATAGTCCAACATACATCAGAGGCAGTTGATAACATTCTCAGAAAAGAGCAAGCTGGTTTTCGGAAAGGGTGTGGATGCACAGACCAGATCTTCACTCTATGAAACAATAAAACAGTGCTTAGAATGGCAACAGCAACTCTATATAGATTTCATAGACTTTGAGAAGGTTTTTGATAGCATTCACAGGACCAGCCTATGGCACATTCTGTAGGCATTTGGAATTCCTTTCCATATAATCAATGTCATCAAAAGATTCTATTTCAACTTTACATGCAGTGTTGATCACAGTGAGCTCGGTTTTGAAGTTAAAACAGGAGTAGGTCAGGGGTGTGTCATGCCTGCAATCCTCTTCAACATTGCCATCGACTGGATAATGCAGCGTACAACAGAAGACATGCCAAGAAGCATTAAATGGAAACTCTTCTCATTTCCTGAAGACCTGGACTTTGCATATATCACATCACTCTCCTATCACATACCCAACACCATATACAAGAAAAAACGACTCCACTCAATGCATTCACCCAGCAAATTGGACTGAAAATCAACCGCAATAAGACAGATATCATGACATTTAATATTGCCTCACCATCACCAGTATGGATAGAGGATTATGTTCTCACCAATGTAGAAACATTCACATGCTTGGGCAGCACCATCAGCCAGGACATCCAGAACAAATCTAATAAAGCCAGGAACACCTTCAGGAGTTAGTGCAGAATTCTGGGGAATGAGAGTCTGACATGTCCAAACTGTCTTCATTCCATACAACCTGCCTCAGAAAAATCCTCCATATCTTTTTGGCCCAGAACAATCTCAAGCCAAGATCTATTGATACAGTGCAGCTAAGAGTATCTGAGCACCATCATTGCCAGGAGGTGTTGGAGATGGATTGGTCATGTGCTTCGGATGGAAACTGATTCCATCACCAAAGTAGCAATAAGATGGACTCTTGAAGGCAAGCGAAAATAAGACTGTCCAAAAACAACATGGTGAAGAGCTGTGGAAGCCGAGCTGAAAAACCTGGGGCACAGCTGGGGAACCATTGAAAGACTTGCCACAACCAGACAGGAGTGGAGGAGCTTCATCACTGCCCTAAACACCAGAGGCATAATAGGATCATCATGATGATAATTCTAGAGCATAAACTTAACTAACAAGACATTCTTCTATTTACTAAAAGAACATTTACCCCAAGTTCTGTTACTTGCACAAAATTTTTTTGTTACTCTCACAGTCAAGGGCACCCACCTTCACCCAGTTCCTAGGGCTCAAGGCGTAACCTTCTTAATTTAGGCACCCCCACCCTTTCCCAGTTCCTAGGCCTCCAGGCAAAAAGCACCTAACTTTACCCCTCTGGGCAAACACCCTTTCCCTGTGGACTCAGGGCTTAATCTTTTGTGGGTTTACAGGGTCTTTTACCAGTGAAAGAGCTTTACGCAGTAATATACTACATAATATTTATTTATTAACAATCACCAAAAACAGACTGCACATGCTACGCATACAGTGCTCACCACTCCCAATAAGACAGATGAACTTTTCTTGATGGCCAGTTAGGATCAGGTCCATCTGGGGGACTCCAGTTTCTGCACAGTGTCACAGAGTGTTGAAGTCTGGCAGGGGCTATGTCCTGGAGTTGGTTCCCCAAAGAACTTCCTTTTGGACCCCAGTATATATAGTGAAATTTGAGTCCTTTTTAGCTATACCTTAACCAATCATTATACTAAAATTTTACTAACCAATCCTAACAATATAACAAAATTCTTTAACCAATCCTATCCCACCACCTTAATTAATTTACACCTAGCAAAATTAATTATGTAACAGACAGAGACCATACAGATAAACAATAGGGAAGTGGGGACCATAATGACAAAACAAAGAAATGAGGATTTCATAACCACAACTATTGCTATCAAACTACATTTTCTTTAGCCATCTTAAGATCTGTTTGTTTATCTGGTGATGGTGGGTGCCATTAGGACAGGGTCTCCTTAACAAACTGATATTACATTGTTTTAATGTAATGTAGATGAAATGTGAGGTTGTGACTTCCTGCTTCTCAGCTAATGGCTGCTGCTTGGCTGCTCTTTTAATCTAGCTGCTGATGAAGGCCTTAGGCTTTAGGCCTTACAATATGGCTGCAGACAACGGCCTCATCCCTACACTCCCCCCTCCACTCCCATTTTCAACCAGTTTGGTGGATACCACTTCTCATTAAGACCAAGCCTGTTGGCAACTTGTCCTTGTAGATTGAAGGAATAACTGAGTTCATCTGCATCCTGTAGAACAGGGGTCCCCAACCTTTTGAGGACCAGGGACCGGTCGGGAGCGTTCGTCCCGCGGCTCAGCCGGACCGCCCGCAGGCGTGCCTGCGGGAGGTCCACCGGCTCCGGTTGAGCTGCCGCAGGCATGACTGCGGACGGTTCGCTGGTCGCGCGGCTCAGCTGGACCGCCCGCAGGCACGGCTGCGGCAGCTCAACAGGAGCCGGTGGACCTCCCGCAGGCGTGCCTGCGGGCGGTCCAGCTGAGCCGCGCGACCAGCGAACCGTCCGCAGTCATGCCTGCGGGCGTTCTACCGGAGCCCCGAGAGCAGCGGACCTCCCGCAGGCATGACTGCGGAGGGAGCGCTCGTCCCGCGGCTCAGGTAGACCTCCCGCAGGCATGCCTGCGGAAGGTCCACTGGGTCGGTTCGCGGCCCAGTTTCTAACAGGCCACGGACCGGGGGTTGGGGACCCCTGCTGTAGAAACAGTCCCCCAAACCATTGTTTTAGTTTTTTCCAGTCTTGTTTTTTCCTATGTGCTTCTTTCATGTTGATTTCACATCCCACCATTAGCATTTGACTCAGTATGTCAATGAGCTGAATAACCCTCCATTGTCCTGACAGCAAAGGTGTTACTTGCCCTTTCATATTAGGTACAACAGGTTGGAAACCTGTTATGCTCTACAATCTGTCCTACCTTGTATTTTGCTTGGATGGTGGTTACCTTCTCTAAATCTGAGGAAGAGTTCTGTTGATGCTCAAAAATTTGGCCCTTCCACCAACAGAAGTTGGTCCAAGATAAAAGACATTATCTCCCACCTTGCCTACCTGTAGTTACCATGTCATTTACCAGAGTATGGCCAGGTCAACTACTTATGGATCAACAAGGCTGTCAACATTTAGGCCATGTCGACACTACAAAATTAAGTCAGTCTAAGTTATGTTAATGTACAGCCACCACAGTAATTAAATCACTTTTGCATGCCCACACTACGCTCCTTGTGTTGGCAGTGCACAGCGCTTGCATCAATGCAGAGAGCAGTGCACCATGGTAGCTATTCCACTATGCAACTCACCACCATGTAGTGCAGGGTGTTTTGGGAAGGGTTTGCAATGCTTTATGAGGACAAATGAGTCATGCAGGGGTGACTGGGAACATGGGTTCAACATCCCATCATTCCAGGGCCATCCTATTAAGTTTCATGTCACTTTTCAAAAGCCCTGCAAACGCACATGACCACCATCTCTGTGAGAACCAAGAATCCTGCACAATATTGTGATGAGTGATATGAACACAACACACCTGATCCTGCAGTATTTCTGGAGCCATGAGATGGAATATGATGATTCTTTGCAGGCTGCCTTTGTGTGTGCCATGGAAAGAAACAATTCAAGGTTGTTAGAATTCACGGAGCAGCTTCACATGGTGGAAACAAGCACCGACTGGTGGGATCGCATCGTTATGCAGGTATGGGATGACGAGCAGCAGAACTTTCACATGCAGAAGACCATGTTCCTGGAACTGTGTGCAGAGCTCACCCCAATGCCCCCAGCACAGTGACACCAAATTAAGATCTACACTCACTGTGGAGCATGGTGATTGCTGTGTGGAAGCGTACAAAGCCAGGTTGCTATCAATCAGTCAGGAATCAATTTGGAGTTGGTAAATCCATTGTGGGGGTTGCAGTGATGCAAGTGTGCAGGGCCATTACTTGCGACCTGCTAAAAAGGACTGACTCTGGGCAATGTTTGAGAAATAGTGGATGGTTTTGTAGCAATAGGGTTCCTTAACTGCGATGGAGTGACAGATGGCACGCATATCCCCATTTTGGCACCAGACCACCTTGCCTTGGAGTACATCAACAGAAAGGGCGACTTTTCTATGGCATTACACGTGCTGGTGGATTATCAGGATCATTTCACCTACATCAACATGAGCAGGTCAGGGAAGGTGCATGACAAACGCAGAGACTTTTCCAGACCCGAGGATTACCAAAAGGGATGTTGAAATGCCGGTAGTGATCTTGGGAGATCCAACCTACCCCTGGGTGGGAGACTTTGAAGGACCATTATAACAATGAGCCACAGTAATGTGTTCCTCTAGTGTGCTGCACCTGGCATTTTTTTCTTTGCACCCCAGTATGCACCTTGTAATGAGAGCTCTGTGTGTGGTAATATAATACTGCAAATGCACCTATTGCTATTATCTGTGAATGATGCCAATCCCAGCCACCATATCGTGCAAACTAATAAAGATGAATTAAGTTTCCATAAATAGACTTTTATTCTGAACCCATGCAAATAGACATATTTAAAGCAGACCAAAACTTTATAAATATAGGGACAAGAACCTTTGAAGGGGAAAGAACAGTCACTTCCATTTCACAAACACTCTCGCCCAGGTGGAGTGGTAGGGGTATTGCATGGTATTACAGATGCCATGTGGATTGGGGAGGAGGGCGTGTAGAAAAGTGCCAAAATGCAGTTCTCTATTGGCTGCAGGGGGAGGCGAGCATGGACCTATTGAGCTTGAAGGTCAGTCAGAGACCACAGCATGTCTGTCTGCTCCCTGAGAAGTACTATCATCTCTTGCTGTCCGTCTTTCCTGTCCTCACTATCCCTGTCCATTCTGTCCTCAAGTGTAATCCTCCAAGCCCGCTGTAGGGATATTAAAGAAGGTTTATATTAGACATGGTTTATATGAAAAATGACTTATTGTTAACTGATGCCTCATAACTAAAGGTTTATGTTAAAAGTAAATTTGTGATTCTAACCTGCAAGCCACCAGCTGTGTCTGTGTGAAGCCTGCTCAAAGAAATACTTTGTATAAAACTTGTTAAACATTAATTAACTCTAAGTAAGCCAAAACAGTAGCTGTTATAGTGTATAAATAGAGACCCCCACCCTCTGTAAGTTTTCATCTCACTTTATCTTTGATTGTTAAAAGACAGGGAGTCTCACATAAATTGGTAACACCCCAAAGAGTAAAGAGACAGTGAAATAGATGTGATTAAGATAGAGAATGTATGTGACTGAATGGTTAGGGAGTCACCAGCCTGAAGAATTCAGTGTCGGCTGAAGAAGGTGTCAAGTGGGATCAACCAGATGACCCCCCGGAGGGCAAACTGGAATCCACCCACCACACCTCAAAGGAAGGAAAAACAAAACATCTAATAACATGGAGCCAGCCATCTGCTGATTGATTTAGCAACAGCAGAATGAAGCAACTCCTATGAACTAACATAGGGAAAAATCCCTATAAAACTGGACTCTAAAGACTGAGGACTTTGAGTCTATGGTTCTGCTGCCAGCCTCCAGGAGCATCAGATGCATCTGACACAGACTCGGCTCCATCCTCATGACCAAGATACCTGGCCAGTAACTTGGCATGAGCAACATCTAGGCTGGTAACTATAACATCTATACAGAACCTGAATGAATGATTGTGTGAATGAATATGTGTGTGTGTGTGTGTGTGTGTGTATGTGTCTGTGTCTGTGTGTGTATAAGGAATAAGTAGTGATAGAAATAAGTAGAAAAACATTGTCTTTTGTTTTGTTATGGTATTTACAATAAATGTGGCATCTTTGCCTTATCCCTCTTAATAAGATCCTGCTGGTTTTTATTATATTGGTATAACACCGCTGCTTGGTATCCAAAGCACCAGAGTCTTGCAGGATCTCCTGGGACATATCTTTCCTTGTCCTCTTCAGCCTCCTTCTCACCTGGCTAAGCCACTCCACCAGTGTGGATGGAGAGACCCTCAAGACCGCATTTACAGCTGAAAAAGAAACAATAGCTAGAGATACTATTGTGAGTGCATTCACTCCCCACTTTATCCACACAAGTAACAAGCACTACTTTTTCACTTCTGCTTGGGATTCATAGAGCATAGTGCAATTCCCAGCCATGGTGCGGACAGCAGTGGGGTAGAGGGGACAGCTGGAGACTGGGGTGGACCTCACAGGCGTAAGTGTATGCGGATAGAGCCATTAAACTGAATATTGGCAGCATTTTCCACAGACAATGGTGTCTTAGCTGATATCTCACTCCTGAAGATAACAGAAGCTTAAAGGGAACAGCTCCTGCATGCATCTGGCTGCAGACTAGGTCCGTTTGCTGCTAGCCTGTGTGCTACAGCGATGCCTGGTGTGGGAAAGTGTCCTACTGTGGCGGAAGAAATAAGGCAGCCTTTTGTCAGAGGATTGCAGACTACCTCCAGGAAAGCTTCCTTAAGATCTCTATGGAGGATTCAAGGGCCATCCCAGTGCACATAAACAATCTGTTTTGCAAGAGCCCCTCTGCCTCACTGTTGGCAAGCAGATAGCAAATCTACCTCTATTGGTTATTTCACTACCTCTTACAGCACGATTAAAAATGAGTAAATGAACAGATGTGTCCCGGCAATATCAAAGCAAATTGCATACTTACCAGAGGTTCCTACACCTCATCCTCAGGGTTCACTTTGGTGGCCTGTACATCCAGCTCCCCTGAAGCATCCACAGGGCCCTTGCGGTGATGGGAGTGTCGCTGGTGAGGATGTCATAGAGCTCCTTAGAGAAGCGGCATGTCTGCGGCTCTGCACCAGCGTGACTGTTTGCCTTCCTTGCCTTCTGGTACCCTACAGCAGCTCCTTGATTTTCTTGTGGCTCTGCTGCATGTCCCTCTTGTAGCCCTTCTCTCCCATCCCCCAAGTGATCTGCTCATCAGTGTCGACATTTCTATGGCTGGATCGGAGCTATGCCTGCACAGCCTCTTATCGCCACAGACCCAGGAGATCCACAGGAGTACTCCTCTGTGTAGTCTGGGCAGGAGAGCATTTGCAGCGTGGAGCCCGCATGGTCAGCTGGGTAGTTGGTATGTGAACGTTCTGGGATGAGCAAACAGAAAACGAAATTTAAAATCTGTGGAGCTTTAAAAGGGAGGGTCCTGTTATTGTGTACATGGTTGCCAGGCAGTAGAGTTCAAAACAGTGACCAGAGCAGTCATGATGGGGCACTGTGGGACATTTCCTGGAGGCCACTAAAGTAGACGTGAATAATGCAGCATCTACACTGACATTGCATCAACTTAACTACGTCGAACTAAGTACTATGCCTCTCATGGAGATGGAGTTATTACATTGCCGTAGTGGGCGAGTTACATCAGTGGAAGCAACATGGTAGTGTAGATGCTTACATAGGTTGATGCAAAGCTGCTTTTTCCCCATCAACTTAACTCTATAGTGTGTAGACCAGGCCTAGCCACTGTATTGTTTAATCCTGCTAAGCACATATTATGAGCACTTTGTCTACACTAAGACTCCCACCAGTGATGACCTGCTGAATGACCTTGAGTAAATCACTATGCCTTAGTTTCCCCATCTGTAAAATGGGGATAAAGAGAAAAATACTTGCTGTCCTTTGTAAAATAATACTTAACTCCTGCAGATTTCAAAGTATTATTATTATTAGATTAGTGGTATACTATGAACAGAGGGAAGATTGGTAGGAATATACAGGCACAGCAGCACTCTATTCTGAAAAGAACATTATTTCAGTAAATCGTAACTGTCCCCTTACAGTGACTTCTGACGCCTTCTTAAGCTCCCTGGGCAGGGCTTTCTTTTCTGTACAGAACTCTTCTCAGCCTTTATTTGTCCTGAATCCTCTTTGAAATGAGTTTCTCTAGCTGTCTAATAGTTTAGGCAATCAAGGAGAAAAGTCTTCTAGTCACAGTGAGATACCTAGTCATATCACCAGACTCTGCCTCTCTAGGTCTCCCTGTGTCTTCTTTCCTGCCCCATCCCCTTTCCCTTTGTAGCAGAGTAGTGCCAGGGAGGAAACACAATGAATAGTTCCCCAAAGGTCCAGTTTGGAATTACACCTTCCATGTGAGCTCTACCATTGAAAAAATTCACATTATCACAGTTCTAAGCATACTCCTAGGCCACGTCTGTACTCTGCATACACCAACACTGGGAACAGGACCTCCTTCTGCCATAGGTATGTGGCAATTATGGTACTAGAGCTGGAAATAGAACCCAGGAGTCCTGACTCCCTGTCCGGTATTTTAAGCACTTGACTACATTAGTGGACAAATGCATCACAAAACCCAAGTTATACCTGAGATACATCATTGATATTTTTTATCTTCTAGACAGATAACTTAAATGTCCTTATAGATTTCCACCACTATTTCAACAACCACCACCTGTCCATTAAACTCTCTCTGGAACACTCCCAGACCAACAATCAACTTCCTGGACATCATGATCAGCTTCACCAATAGAACCCTACAGACAACTATATAAAATAAACCCACAGATCACCACACCTCCATTCATATATCCAGTCACCACCTCAAACACACTGAGGAAATCTATTCCCTACAGCCAGTAATCAGATACAACAGAATATGCTTCAAGGAGAAAGTCCAGGATATACACCTTAATACACTCAGAACTGCCTTCCCCAAAAAAGGACACTGTCAGAAAAGTAGATAGCATCATGGAGCAGGCCACCCTGAAACCAGTCAGCTCCGTGTTTTTGGGGAACCAGGGTGCAGTGTCTGGCCTGTCTGACTCATGAGGGACACCCTCCATTCCCAGTCTCTGCTTGAACCAAGACCAATCAGAGAAAAGGCTTGCAGAGAGCAATGAAGGGCATTGGGAGACACACCTAGAGACCCCTCTTGACAAGGGTGACAAGATTAAGACATCTCTATTTGCATACAGAATTGAGAGCAGAAACAACTCCCCTAGCCTCATCTGCATGAAAGATGGGATGGGGATTAGCATACAAAATGAAGAACAGAGAACTGGACTGAACTCTGGGACCAGAAAAGCAGGGAAGCACTGCATCATGGGAATCTCTGCTCCAGATGCTAATGAACCTACGCCTGCCCACACCCAGCTCATCGGTTATCAGACCAATTCTGGTAATGAATCCTTGATTGATATCCAACATACTGAAGCAGTCTAGTTGCACTGTGAGCTCCCTGGAAGAAAACACCACCCATAGCCAAGAGTGATCAGCTCCTATTGTCTAGCCTAAAGAAAACCTTTGAGTCATCAGTTTACCCATAAACAAATTAGTGTTCTCCATTGAACCATTGTTGTTTCTCTACGAAAACCCCTACCTATGTTCAAGTAAGGTTCGGATGCTTAGATCCAAACTATGCATCAGTTCCACTGGGACTCCATCTTCTCCTGACTGATCGTGCTGGGGGCTCTGCCTGTCTCCAGCACTCAGGACCCTGAGCTATCACCATCACCTGGGAACCCCAACCAGTTCAAGCTTCATGGAGTGGGTGAGATTCCCCTTCTTTCTCTCTCTCTGTTTTCCTTTCTACCTTACATGTTAACCTTTAATAATGTATGTTATGTTGGCTTAGGCTCTCCTTGTGTAGTTATCACTATTATTCAATAAATAACTTTTATGGTTAAGCTGGTTGCTTCTCTCTCTCTCTTGCTGAACTTTACTCTTTTGTGTTTTTAGCTTCCCCCATTTACGCTGCAGCAACGCTTCTTTTACCTAAGCTAAAGATCCCTGCAGCGCCCAAAATACTGTGGGGTTTGCTCATCAAGTAGGTTACTGCCAGTACAATTGTGATGTGAGAATGGGGATAGAGATGTGCTGAATCTAGGACACGTAAGGGTGGCAGCTAGAAAGTGCTGCTTGACCCAGCTCATTGAGCCCAGGAACATATAAGGGGTCAGCTTGAAAGTGGTGATTGACCCAGTCCACTCAGACTTGCTCTGTTAATGGTGTGTGTGTGTGTGTGTGTCCGTGTCCATTTCTGGGGCTGGAGGAACCCAGCCCTAGGGAACCTAGGTTCTGTGGGATAGCTCCAGTGGGATGGGACTTGCAGAAGGGAGAAGCGGAGCTCCATATGAAAACACACATGACACAAGCAGTACATTGATAGCATTACAGAAACACCCCATCCCCACCCAAGTAACCTGAATAAGTGAGCATACCCCAAAGTAACGGGCAAATCTGGTAATAACCCAAATACCCCAAGAGTACCTTCTTCAATACAGAAATAAGCCCCTCTCTAGGCACATCCCTAGTTGTCATCTACCATCCCACTCTGGACCCCATATGGAGTATCATCAAACTACAACCCATACTCAATAGGACCCCATCCTGAAATCTTTCCTGACCACCCTCTTCTAGCCTTCAAACAACCCCCCAACTTTGCCAAGCTCATCATCAGAAGCAAGCTGCCTACAAACCAGGACACATAAATTAAAGTAGCACCAGACCCTGCCAGAACAACAGATGCAAATAGACACATCTCCACTGCTTCAATGAGCAACACCCCCGCCCATAACATACCTTTCAAAGTCCTACATATGCCTATCACAATAGGTAGTGTACCTTACCCAGTGCACTAAATGCCCCAATAACAACTACATGGGTGAAACTAGACAATCACTATGCTCTCAAATGAACTAACACAGGAAAATGATAAAAGACAAAAACACCACCTCACTGTGGGTGAACACTTTTCACAGAGTAATCATCATACAGCTGACCTATCAGTCCTCATCCTCAAAGGAAGCCCTGGAGCTTAAATTCATAACTTTGCTAAAAATCACTGAAGATGCTAAAAATCATGGACTGAATACAGATTGAATGATTTATAGTTTGTTATAACAAACTATAACCCACTAACAACTCCTCCAGCTGCCCCTTCCTCCCCCCATGACTGGATGGGTGGTAACAGACTACAGGCCACTTCACTTTGAGTGGTCTCTTGAAATAAATGTTAATCATTTATGGTAAACAATCTTTCCACTTAGCATTCAGCTGTGACACTGGTCTACCCTATAAACTTAAATCAGTAAAACTATGTCCCTCAGGTGTGAAAAATCCACACCCCTGAGTGATGCAGTTATACTAACTTGGTGTAGACAACGCTATGTCCATGGGAGAGCTTCTCCTATGGACATAGTTACTGCCGCTCATGGAGGTGGGTTAACTACATCCACGGGAGGAAGTCTCCTGTCACCATAGTAGCAGCCTCACTGAAGCACCATGGCTGCAAAACTGTAAGTATAGACCTGCTCCCAAGTACCTTTCCCAGACCTGAAGAGCTTGTAGCCCAAAAGCTGCTCTCACCCAGGCAAGTTGGGCCTATAAAAGATATTACCTCACCCACCTTCTCTCCCCACCCGCTTATGCCAGGAACGCTTTGCTCCAGGTGCTGCCCACTCGCAGGACACCCAAGGCAGAGGGAGCAGCTTACACCGTGTCTCAGCGGGTACGTCCGGGCTACCCGCGCCAAGCCTGCTTAAACCGGGCTAGGCACAAAATCGGCCCGCTAGCTCCGCCCAGTTTATGCGTCACTTCCACGTCAGCCGCCACAGAAGGAACGCAACCAGCAGAGGCAGCTCCCAGGCTCCAGCGCGCAGCTCCTCTTGGCATCGGTCCTACAACTCCCAGCGTGCAGTGCGCCGGCAGTTCCGCAGCGGCACGTCCCGGCGGCTGTTGGGGCGGGGCAAGGCGGCGCGTTGCGTACTGGGAGGTGTAGTCCGGCGGCGGCGCGCCAATAGCAGGGTTCTGTGGTTGCCTCCTTCCTCTCCGGACTGGCGCCGCCATATTGCGGCGGAGGAGAGAGGCACCGTGCGCTGCGCTCCCAGGGTCTGGCTGGACCCAGCGGCCCCCCACGGGTGAATATCTTCTCCCCGCGAGCCTGAGGGAGCCGGGAAAGGGGCGGTGGGGAGGGGATGGATTGTGGGGGCAGAGGGGATTTGGGAGGGAACCGGCGGTCACGGGCGGGGGGGGGGGGTGCTTGGGGGAGGGGCGGTACCTGATCCGTGGGTTGCGAAGTTGCGCAAACGGAGCGACTCGCGAGCCCCGGCGTGACGCACCGAGCAGCCCGCGCGGCCTGCGCCACCTCGGGCAGGAGAGACCTGCCCCTCCCCCGCCGCCTCGTGCTTCCCGCCCAGCGCCACCGGCCCTACCTGCCTCGCTCGGACCCGCCATTGCCGCTGTGCTCCCAGAGCCCTTCCCCCGCGCGGCCGCTCCCCGCCACACATCGCTCTTCCCGCGGGTTCTGCTCCCGGCGGCGCTAGATGGCTGTTCCTTCTCTCTCGTTATTGCTTGCTAAACGCTTCGCAACGCCCCATTTCCCTGAGCCTGCGGTGCGGGGCCTGCTCTCGGGTGCTTTGTAAGTCAGGAGTGTGGAGATCTTTTTGTGTGTTAGCAAGCAAGTTTGGTCTGTTTGGTTTTTATCTGTGGCTGGGAAACACTAATCTTTGATGTTTCAGTACTTGATCTATTCACTCTGCAAGAAATTGCAGTACCTGCTCTATTTCAGCTTATTAACCTCTCTTTCACCATATTACGTAGCAAGTATGTAAAGGTGGCACATGGCAATCTCCAGGCCTAGGCAACACTCCCCCTCTCCGGATGTCACTCCAGTTTGGACCTGGCCTGGCCTTTTCTCCCATCATGACAGAGGGGTGGTTGGCTGGGCCCCATTTGAGCAAATGGGGTGGTTGGCTGGGCCACATTTGAGCAAATGGCCTTGGGTGTGCAGGGGTCACAGCGCAGCTCGGGTTTGGCCCAACCACCATTTTATTGTGACTAGGGCAAGGTATGGGCTAATATGCCAGCCTAGACTGCTGCCCAGAAATCTGCCACCCCAAGCAGCTGCCTAGCGTACCTATAACTAGAAAGGCCTCTGCAAGTATGCACCAAAACTCTGTGCCAAGAGGAATGCAACTACACAAATAAGGAATATCTAAACAATTAAAACTCACCATATTCACTTGTTCATATAAGATCTTATGATTTTCTGTTGCTGAGTTTTTTAAAAAAGACATACCTTGTAATCAGAAAGTTACTACCTAATGTTGGTAGATGCCCAGCTAGCTTGATGTCTGGGACCTAGTAGTTTTCTGTGTAAGTTGTTTAAGATGACTGGCAAAGTTGAAAACTTGCTACTGTAAGCCAGAACCAGCTAAGGGAGAGGAGGAGTATGCAAGGAAATATACCAGCAAGGGACTAAAAGCAGGGCAAAGATGCCTGGCAATAGCAATCTGTGGGTCTGTCGTCCCTTTCACCTGTTGAAAGGTTAGTGAGATTGGAAGTGCTCATTGTCTTGTTTTACATTTTCAAGAGGGTGAGAGAGGGCCCCTTCCACTCCTGGTTTATAATTCCTGACTGCTATCTCTCTTTGTGTATACGGCTGAACATATATGGAATCCTTGGAGGCAAGACTCAAGCCTTTTCTTTAGCATAGGTGTGTATGGGAGGGATGTTTTGTTTACCTGTTTGAGGTTTGTTGTCTTGTGTAACTGTTTGTAGTTAAAAACTTCCAGGTACAGAAATAAATAGTTGTTAAACAATTGTGACTATTATGAAGGTTTTCTGCCTGTTCCAGAGAAGGATGGCAAAGACAGTTCCAAGCCAAAATGGGCCTTGATACTGCAATAAGCCTAGTGCAGGCAAACCCCTTCAGGGGCAGACCTCTGTCACTCCCTTTAGACATTGTTTGATCTACACATTTCACTGTTAATTTGTTTTATTTATTTATTTTAATTTGGGTTGATCAGATTTCTTAATATTCCTAGTTCTGCATCAAGAAGTGTATTTTGGACATTTGAAAAAGTACATGCCCTTTAATTAAAATTCAAAAAATTGAATCCTTCTCTTCCTTTAAATCTTTCCTTATAAATGTGCTGCTTGCTGAAGCCTGTCAGTGCTACTCTGTGTGAGATGTAATTTTTTTATGTTAATGTAATTTACCACTTACATCTGAATTGCCATTAGATTTCACCCCTCATGGCTCATCTGGTATATTGTCCAAATGGTATTATTTGTCTACTTTAGGGCCTAGTTCTGTAACACTTTCATATACAAAAAGATTACAGGATAGAACCCTGGTATTTCAAGGTCCTCAGGGCAGAGACACTCTGTTTTTATGATGTTGAGAATATTGGTGCAAAATAATCTTGGGTTAAAGCTTACACAGTCACCTAAATTTAAACAGATGCACCCATACTTCCATATTAAAAATTGAAATGATGTTGTTCTGGACAAAGTTGTTTGGATTGTTAAACTAATGTTAAAGCAGGAGGAGAATGGCCTGGAGAGAAAATTCATTCTTACAGAACTCCACAAGTGAAAGGTCTAGTGGTGGTGGTAGTGATGGGAAAATGCACTTCCCAAAGCTTTTTCTGGAAGGTGTCTCAAATTAGATACCCAAAATCACTAGTCAGTTTTGAAAATCTTGGTCCCTAATGTTAGACCTCTGATCTGCCACTATTCAAATACTTATCTCATGATGAGAAATCACATCTCACTCTGTGGTCTGGTAGAATGCTGCTCACAGCAAAATGCTTGCATCCTTTTTTAAAGATGAAAATGCTTTATTGATATTTGGACTCATTTGAGCAAAGTGTAAAGTACTGTGATCTTCAGAATGAAGTAATACTAACTGGGTTAAGAGTTATAAAATATGTCTCTCAGATGATACATCATAACTGTAGTGTGGCCATGCTGTAAAATGCACCTTTTGGGTTCCATGTTTGCTTCAATGACTTCTATAGCCATTTTGTTTAGTTTACAAATAGAAAGCTGTTTCTTCTCATTACTAGTCCTGAGTTTGAAATTCACTTGGGCTTTTTTCCGGGATCCATATTATCCTCAATAATAAAGACTCTGCAGTTGGAACTTGGTTAACAATTCTGTTAATGATGTATGAGCCAGTTTACGCTTTAGATCACTAACCAATAGCTGGGTTGGCTCTGAAGGAACAAAAACAGTAAACAAACAAAAAAGCCCTTCTTTTCGGAAGAGTAACCAAACATGATTCTGCATACGCAGAAAGTGGCAATCTACTGAGTTAACAGGATTCCTTTTTGGTCACTTCAAATCATATCCACTGTTCAAAGAGCAGATAAAATTGGTGTAACATTGTCTGATCAGTGAACTATGCAGCCATTTAAATACATAATTGCTGTATGTCCAGTGCTCTTGCAATATTTCATATACAAAATATATGCAAGCTTTGTAGTTTATTAGTGTGCTTGCATTTCACAGGCTGTGCTAGTTGGATCTGATGACCCCAAACAGAAAACTAGTCCCTTGTTTCTCTGTATCAGAAGAATACTTCTCCAAGAGTGAATAATCTTACTCTGTAGTTAGTTTTCACATTCTGTGATGCTCATGTGCATTGCCTGATGCTGAAATAATTCCTTTATCAAAGGGCAGATATCAAGCAATATTTTTTATAATTTAAAAAACAACCTACGGGTTCTTCCATGTACATTCTACTTAAGACTGTAATAAAGGATTTCTCTCACTATAAAGAGGAATCCTATTTCTAACATGGTTTGGATTTTGTTGTCTTGAGTATCTAATTTGACCAGTGACCAGGATTTCTGGGGCTTCATTTAGAAATGACTCTGATTAAGCTATTTTTAGTTTATGATGAATCATGCTAATTAAACAACTGTTGTTTTACAGTTTCACCTTTAAACTAAAATGAGTGGCTGTCGTGTCTTCGTTGGACGTTTGAGCCCACATGCCCGGGAGCGGGATGTGGAGAAGTTCTTCAAAGGATATGGACATATACGTGAAATCAATCTGAAAAATGGTTTTGGGTTTGTGGTAGGTGTATCCTCATGCTTCCTCGTTTATGCGATTACAGGCTCAGTTAGCTTACTAGCAGGGAGGGGACATCACTTAGGGAAGAAATGTTTGAAACTGTAACAGTTCAATAGTGAAATGGAAAATGTTTGTGCTTTAAATTGCTTTTCATATGAGCTTAATTCAGATTTTTCCCACTCTAGGTTAGTTTTTGTTCAACAGCAATTTTGTCAGTGTTTCCTTTTAAAACTTGATGAAATCTTGGTTCTGAATTCAGTGGGAGTTTTGCCATTGCCTTCAATGGGGATCAGGATGTCACCCTTATTTCTGAGGACACTAACTACCCTATAACAATTCACTCAAGTGTAAAACTCAGCAGACTTTTGTTCTGGGGGAAAAGATTGGGTTTTACAAGAAATTGAAGGAAAAAAGCTTATACTGCAGTTTTCACATTATTTTAGTGCTTTGGCCAGGTCTCTAAAGCCGTGATACTTAGATCTCAGTGTTTCAGGAGCCAAATTAGTGATCAACATTACACAAAAGTAGTGTGAATTCATTGTTTCATTTACTATAGTACTATATATTCATATTTAAACAGTATGATGGTAAATATTTAGGTTTTATTTATATATATATTCTCACAGTTAAATGATTGACCAAGTGTTATTAACCAATTATAGTTGATAAAATAATATAGTAAAAGCATCCTGATTGGTTAATAACTTAGATTTGTTATTAAAAAAATGGTGTGATTTATTTATTATCACGTGCTACAAAGAGCTGCAGGAGACACATTAAAGAGCCACTTGCGGCTCGTGAGCATCATTCTGAGTATTACTGCTCTAAAGAATGGCTTGGTGCCAGTTGTTGCCAAAAATGGTTTTGAAAGTGTTTTTCTTTTGAAACCCCACAAATGAATGGAATTCAGTAGTTGTTGCACTCCCTGTTCAATAGCCATCAAGCCACTAGCAAATTATAAAATTTAGCTCTAATAGCACTTTTCATCAGGGACCTTAAAGCACTTTAATGTACTAACAAAAGCCTCAGTATTCTCTATTAAGTAATATTTCCATTTTACGTACTGGTGAACTGAGTAACAGAGATTAAGTGACTTGGCAGAAGTCACACAGCAAGTCTGTAGTAGAGCTATGAATGGAATCCATAACACTCGACTCTTGGTCATCTGCTTTAACCATTAAGGGGCAGATTCTGATATCCTTACTCAGTGTATAGCATCTTAATGTGTGAGTGATTTCAGTGGGACTGTTCATGATGTAAGGTGCTGAGTAAGGAGTTCATATTGTCTCTACATTATTTTCTTCCATGGGATGTTCAGTCATTTTAGCTATAGTTATGAAAGCAGATTTTGTGTTAAGCATTCAAAATGCAAGTGCTGCTGATCTTGCTTTCTGTGTGGTGTCAATGAGCAATGCAACTGGAGGTACTAAATAGCTAAAGCACTCTTAATACTGTTAAAACATGTTTCTTTGTGTATTTATTGCTTAAGTACAAGACAAGAGGACTGATTTATCATTTTAGAGATCATTTCATAGATTTTTTTTCTTTTAGATTAAATTTTATAGAATACTGTAAAGAAAGAGGATAAAGACACAATTTTTCAAACCATAGTGACCTAAAGTTAGGTGCCTAAATACGTGGCCTGGTATTTGTTTCTGAAACTATGCGCACCTACAACTCTAACTGAAGTCAATAGGAGATGTGGGTGCCAAGCACTGCTGAAACTCAGGAACATTTTTATATAGGTACCCAACTCCAGGGAAACTTTAAAATATTGGCCTAAGTGAATTCCCCAAGGTAATCTGAGACAGGTTTATGAATAGGAACCAGACTCCCAATCCAGTACCCTAATCGCAAGATTATCCTTCCTCCTTTGATAAGAATGCATAGAATAAGGGACTTGTTAGCTCATAACATATCCATATAAAGGATCTGATCTTCTCGGGACTAACTCACTGTAATCAATGGAGATAGTGGAACCACACTGCTGGCACTTAGTTTAAAAACTGGTTTGCAACCGTTTTAATGTTCTGTGATGGGGGAAAGCCGACTGCTGCAGAGGAGCACGTGGATCGGACAGAGACTTCTCTTAGAGGAGAGTCTATTGATAGAGATTCTCTAGGTTTTAGTCAGGAGGAGAAGATGGAAGAGGATAATCTAGGGGCCAGATCAGACAAGAAACATTCACATAAAAGAATCGGACATATCAGAAAAGGGCAGACAAATAAACAGTGACAATTTTTTTTAAGTACTTGTATATAAATGCTAGAAGTCTAAATAATAAGATGGGTGAACTAGAGCGCCTCGTGATAAAGGAGGATATTGATATAATAGGCATCATAGAAACCTGGTGGACTGAGGACAATCAATGGGACACAATCATTCCGGGGTACATAATATATCGGAAGGACAGAACAGGTCGTGCCAGGGGGAGGGGGATGGCAATATATGTGAAAGAAAATGTAGAATCAAATGAAGTAAAAATCTTAAGTGAATGCACATGTTCCATATAATCTCTATGGATAGTAATTTCATGCTCTAATGAGACTATAACATTAGGAATCTATTATCGACCACCTGATCAGGACACTGATCGTGATGATGAAATGCTAAGAGAAATTAGAGGGGCTATCAAAATTAAGAACTCAGTAATAGTGGGGGATTTCAGTTATCCCCATATTGACTGGGAACATGTCACCTCAGGATGAAATGCAGAGACAAAAATTTCTCGATACTTTAAATGACTGCTTCTTGGAGCAACTGGTATGGGAACCCACAAGGGGAGAGGCAACTTTCGATTTAGTCCTGAGTGGCGCACAGGAGCTGGTCCAAAAGGTAACTATAACAGGACCGCTTGGAAATAGTGACCATAATATAACATTTAACATCCCTGTGGTGGGAAGAACACCTCAACAGCCCAACACTGTGGCATTTAATTTCAGAAAGGGGAACTATGCAAAAATGAGGGGGTTAGTTAAACAGAAATTAAAAGGTACAGTGACTAACGTGAAATCCCTGCAAGCTGCATGGACGCTTTTCAAAGATACTATAATAGAGGCTCAACTTAAATGTATACCCCAAATTAAAAAACTCAATAAAAGAACTAAAAAAGAGACACCGTGGTTTAACAACCATGTAGAAGAGGCAGTGAGACATAAAAAGGCATCTTTTAAAAAGTGGAAGTCAAATCCTAGTGAGGTAAATAGAAAGGAACATAAACACTGCCTAATTCAGTGTAAAAATATAATAAAAGCCAAAGAGGAGTTGAACGGCTAGCCAAAAACTCATACGGTAATAACAAAATGTTTTTTAAGTACATCAGAAGCAGGAAGCCTGCTAAACAACCAGTGGGTCCCCTGGATGATTGAGGTACAAAAGGAGCACTTAAAGACGATAGTCATTGCAGAGAAACTAAATGGATTCTTTGCTTCAGTCGTCATAGCTGAGGGTGTTAGGGAGATTCCCAAACCTGAGCCAGCTTTTGTAGGTGACAAATCGGAGAAATCCTCATAAATTGAGGTGTCACTAAAGGAGATTTTGGAATTAATTGATAAATTTAACAGTAACAAGTCACCAGGACCAGATGGCATTCACCCAAGAGTTCTGAAAGAACTCAAATGTGAAGTTGTGGAACTATTAACTATGGTTTGTAACCTGTCCTTTAAATCGACTTCTGTACCCGATGACTGGAAGCTAGCTAATGTAACGCCAATATTTAAAAAGGGCCGTAAAGGTGATCCCCGTAATTACAGACCGGTAAGTCTAACGTCAGTACCAGGCAAATTAGTTGAAAACAATAGTAAAGAATAAAATTGTCAGACACCTAGGAGAACATAAATTGTTGGGCAAAAGTCAACATAGTTTCTGTAAAGGGAAATCGTGTCTTACTAATCTGTTAGAGTTCTTTGAAGGGGTCAACACACATGTGGACAAGGGGGATCCAGTGGACATTATGTACTTAGATTTCCAGAAAGCCTTTGACAAGGTCCCTCACCAAAGGCTCTTACGTAAATTAAGCTGTCATGGGATAAGAGGGACGGTCCTTTCATGGATTGAGAACTGGTTAAAAGATAGGGAACAAAGGGTAGGAATAAATGGTAAATTCTCAGAATGGAGAGGGGTAACAAGTGGTGTCTCCCAAGGGTGAGTCCTAGGACCAATCCTATTCAACTTATTCATAAATGATTTGGAGAAAGGGGTAAACAGTGAGGTGGCAAAGTTTGCAGATGATACTAAACTGCTCAAGATAGTTAAGACCAAGCTGACTGTGAAGAACTTCAAAAAGATCTCACAAAACTAAGTGATTGGGCAACAAAATGGCAAATGAAATTTAATGTGGATAAATGTAAAGTAATGCACATTGGAAGAAATAACCCCAGCTATACATACAATATGATGGGGGCTAATTTAGCTACAATGAATCAAGAAAAAGATCTTGGAGTCATCGTGGATAGTTCTCTGAAGACATCCACGCAGGGTGCAGTGGCAGTCAAAAAAGCAAACAGGATGTTAGGAATCATTAAAAAGGGGATAGAAAATAAGACGGAGAGTATTTTATTGCTCTTATATAAATCCATAGTACGCCCACATAGACTCATAGACTTTAAGGTCAGAAGGGACCATTATGATCATCTAGTCTGACCTCCTGCAC
This sequence comes from Mauremys mutica, assembly GCF_020497125.1. NCBI lineage: Eukaryota > Metazoa > Chordata > Testudines > Geoemydidae > Mauremys > Mauremys mutica. The sequence goes on from NC_059075.1 coordinate 68,383,857, forward strand.
AATGCAGGCCACAGAATCTCACCCATCCACTCCTGGAACAAACCCCTAACCTATGTCTGAGTTACTGAAGTCCTCAAATTGTGGTTTGAAGACCTCAAGCTGCAGAGAATCCTCCAGCAAGTGACCCGTGCACCAAGCTGCAGAGGAAGGTGAAAAACCTCCAGGGCATCTGCCAATCTGCCCTGGAGGAAAATTCCTTACCAACCCCAGATATTGCGATCAATTAAACCCTGAGCATGTGGGCAAGACTCACCAACCAGCACCCAGGAAAGAATTCTCTGTAGTAACTCAGATCCCACCCCATCTAACATCCCATCACAGACCACTGGGCATACTTACCTGCTGATAATCAAAGATCAATTGCCAAATTAATTGCCAAAATTAGGCTATTCCATCATACCATCCCCTCCATAAACTTATCAAGCTTAGTCTTAAAGCCAGATATGTCTTTTGCCCCCACTACTCCCCTTGGAATGCTGTTCCAGAACTTTACTGTGTACAGATGTGGTCTCCTCATTTCAAAAAAGATATACTGGCATTAGAAAAGGTTCAGAGAAGGGCAACTAAAATGATTAGGGGTTTGAAACGGGTCCCATATGAGGAGAGATTAAAGAGGCTAAGACTTTTCAGCTTGGAAAAGAGGAGACTAAGGGGGGATATGATCGAGGTATATAAAATTATGAGTGATGTAGAGAAAGTAAATAAGGAAAAGTTATTTACTTGTTCCTATAATACAAGAACTAGGGGCCACCAAATGAAATTAATGGGCAGCAGGTTTAAAACCAATAAAAGGAAGTTCTTCACACAGCACACAGACAACTTGTGGAACTCCTTGCCTGAGGAGGTTGTGAACGCTAGGACTATAACAGCATTTAAAAGAGAACTGGATAAATTAATGCAGGTTAAGTCCGTTAATGGATATTAACCAGAATGGGTAAGGAATGGTGTCCCTAGCCTCTGTTTGTCAGAGGGTGGAGATGGATGGCAAAAGAGATCACTTGATCATTGCCTGTTGGGTTCACTCCCTCTGGGGCACCTGGCATTGGCCACTGTTGGTAGACAGGCTACTGGGCTAGATGGACATTTGCTCTGACTCAATACAGCCGTTTTTATACATTAGTGTAAATGAGAAGGAGAATAATTCTCAGTGTAAAAGTCTGTAAATGTTCATCAGTTTTCACTATGTTCTGCTTTAAGGATATAGACCTGCTAGTTGATGCTTGCTGCACTGTGTAGCTCTTAAATATATACAAATTTTTAAGAGGATATGGAAAAGAATACTCTAGTGGGAAATGTGATTGTATCATTATAAATCTCTGATGCTTATTCCTGTTTCTTTTCTAGGAGTTTGAAGACCACAGAGATGCTGATGATGCAGTTTATGAACTGAATGGTAAAGAACTGTGCAATGAAAGGTAAACATCAAATATATATATTTTTCCTAAAGCACTAAATAAGTTTTATACCCCAAATATGATGCACTAGGCTCTGCTCCAACATCTGGTTCAGGTGGATCCCTGACAGATCTCCATGTAGGTGGAGGGGTCCGTTAGGCCCCCAGTCCTCCATCAGGATATGCTTAGTTTGTATTGTAGCATAGAATTCAACTGTTTTTTTGGGGGGGGGGGGGCTGTCTTTGTTTGGGGGGGGGGGGGGGGGGGAGAGGTTTGGACAGAGTTGTTAGGAATTTGTTTTCCCTCCAATATGTTATGTCTCTTCCCCAAATGAACAGATGCAATCTTACCAGAAATGTCAAATCCATTCATTTCACTCTTCTCCTCATTAGTCCATCTGTCACTTCCAGAAATTGATCAGTACCTCTTAGCATATGTATGACTTACAAGAGTGCCAAACAGTTATTGTACATAAGAAACCAATAAGTTACTTAATGAGCTAAAAACAACTTCCATATTTATCTTAAACCATCAGTGTGGGCCTTTTCTTTCCATAACCTGATGCTGTTTATAGACTCTTGTTCTTCCTTTCTGACCATTAACTCTCAATGTTTCCATGAAATTTACTACAGGTCTGCTGTTTAGATTTAATGTTTTGGATGCTTGTGAAATATCTGCTGTTGATTCTGCTATGCTGCATCAAATAAAAACTAAGGGCAGGACCTCTCTTGATTCTGCATGTGTACTTCCTATTGCAAAAGATTGGAGTGACTTAAGTAGTTACAGAATTTTTTTCCCTCATGTTTAAGAGTTACAATTGAACATGCCAGGGCACGAAGAGGGGGAGGCAGAGGCAGATTTCCACAACGGTTCAATTATTACCAGTCACGTAGCAGTGGACCTAGGTGAGTGATTTGGTCTCAATTTACTGCATATAAAATAACTGGGGATTCACTGTGCTTAAAACATTGTTTTTTCTTCTTCCTGTTGGTAGAGATAGGGGGAGCTCCACATCCTTACATACTGTTGAGGAACCCAGTACTGACACCCGTGTATCTTGTAGCCATTTATTTTTCTGGCTGAGGAGGACAAGATGGGACACCTTTGAGCCAATCATTGCTGCTCCTTAATTGACTCGAGGGATTTGCTGTTAGCAACTTGAGTGGTCCCTCTGTACCCCACTGCTACTGAACAAATACACTCCTGTGCTTGCACTCCGTACTGGCCTGTATGATGCTGAGTACAACACTGAGCCACTGGGTTGACCCATTCTTTTTTAGGCTTTTTCCTAACATAACTAGGTAGCTAATTACAGATGTCAAGTCAGTGTAATGACTTATTTTGAAACCAATAGAAAATCTTAAGTGTTAATTGACGTCTGAAACTGCCAATACAAAGTTGCATGAGTCAGCAAGGAAAGAAGTCATAAATACTTCCCAGTATGTATCTGTCCCAAAACCTTTTGTGATTCATATTGGAAAACCAACTCTATATTTTAAAAAAATATTGTAATTAAAAAACCCTTGCAAGTTTATTAATTTTTTAATATTGAGATCATATGTTTCTCAACTGGGGCATCTCTCTATCTAAGCGATGTGTCATGGGTTTAATGTTACTGTACAGCATTGGTTCTCCAGCATAAATTCTGTCAACCATTTTACTTGAAAGTTCCTCTCGTGGATCATCTAACCTACCAAGCTTCCAAATTTCCCATTGTCTGGTTCTAAAAAGTTTAATTCAGCAAACACTGGGGTGGGGTCTCATAGATCATGGTAAGAACCACTGTTGTAGGGACAAAGTGGTAGCATACACAGCCATCAGTATAAAAATACAAAAAGGCAAAAGTTGCTGACTGAAAAGAAAGTGACCCCCTAAAGGACAATCTCCGTCCATGGATGGAATTTAAAAACTGTTACAGTACAGAACATGTATCTACTACATATGCTGGACATACAGTATGTGTGAAAAAGTATTACTTTGAATTATTTAATGATAGTGTTATCTTTGTGTATTGATGATGTATTTTCGTAAATGATATATTTTGCATAGTTAAATGACACAGCACCACTTCGTTTTTTACTTTAAATTGTTATTTCTAAAGTAAACCATTTGAACTGATGTATGAATTAGTAACTGTGGACTATGCAGAGTAGTTTTTGAAAGAAGGGTAAACATTTCACTGAAATATAATTCTTAACCTCTCTGAAGTTGTTTCAGAGGCAGAGTTCCTCCCAACCACAGACCAGTAAAATCTGGGGCATCTAATTTGCATATGCAAGTATGCTAATTAGATTCTTTTTTCTTTAGCGACAGTGACCTTGATGCGGTAGGATTGATCCGAGGTCCAGGCTAAAAGTGAACTTTTAAAGTAGGAAGTGTGATTGAAGGTCGTGGGCATCTGACGTTGTGGCCATGTTCATGACGTCAGACACCCGGTGCCAGACAGGAAGAGACTACCGTTTGAAATAATGAAAAAATGGGACTCAGCCTGCCAGTTTTGGGACTCTGGGACTTCTGTTTAAATGCTCTGAAGATCTGGATGTTCTGAAAAAAATTGGGACACTTTGAGGTATGCGCTGAAATCAAATTACCTATGCTTCAGTGTACAAATCGGTACACACCATTAGGGCTACATTTTATGGGATGAGGTGTGGAGTTGAAAGAACCGTAACACTGAGTGATTCTGGCATCTAGACAAACAAATTAACTTAAGGTGTGACCCCAATGATGTGTGTTAATTTTCTATCATATAATTCTTTCATAACAGTAAGTGGGGTTTTTGTGCCAGGGCAAGTAAAATTTTACACACATGCATGCACACACACACACTCACACAAGACAGTCCTTCTCTGTATTTGTCATTTCGTATGCACCTCGTGTGAGAGTAAAAGGACAGACTAGGGAGCAATGACAATTGGTTTATTTATCCAAAACTAAGAATGCATGAAACTGTGTCCTTGGATGTACTTAGTACTACAGTAAGTACCCAAGTCTGTTTCATTTAAATAATATAACTAAACACAAGGGTGCCCACAGTAGCAGAACAACCTCTTTGAATTGTGATTGTGTGAGACATAAATTGGAAGGGATGAAAAAAATGTTCTAAGTCATCTGATTGGCTTAAATTGCTATCAGTGCCTTGTAACTCTCTTGATAGCCTTTACCAGAAACAGCTGAGTGGAAGAACAGTCAAGTGGAAAACATTTATCTTCTCACTGTACTGTTGTTGTTCTCCCACTATTCTGATAGAAGTCCAACATAACGCCATTAATAGAACTGTATATTATCTCTTCAAAAGCCAATGTGCTTTTTCCAAACTCCCCAATGGTTCTCAAACCCTCTAATAGAGTTGTTGGGATTGGGAGCACTGATTGCCTGTTAGCACTCTCCCTCCTCTCCATCCCCCATAACTCTCGATCAGACCTTTTCTTGTTCCTTTTTATACAAATAGATATATATTGTAAACCAAGCTTTATATTTAGCTTCTTTAAAACAAACATTTAATCAATGTTCATTTAAAACTACTATATAGTAATTCCTTTCAGTAACATTACATGGCATGAATATTTCTTTTATTCACAATCAAAGTGCCACTGCCACTTGTATGCAACCAGTTGGCTTCATGTTGTGTTTCTTGAAGTCAAAATATTCTGACCCATAAGAAACTGCCATAGGGGCACATTGGCATATCCAGACATTAGCAAGTGCTTGGGAATTGAGAACCATTGGGCTAAATTGTCTTCAGATGCATGCATGTGTCTCTTTGACTTCAAAAGGCAGAATTTGCCCCTTGTCTGCAAGGAAGTAATTACACCTTCAGTGAGAGTAGCTTCCAGAGGCAATATGACCACTAGCGTATGACCAAAGCCATTAGAGTACTTAGATTATACTTTTTTGTCTGAACTAATTTAATGAAAATAAATTAGTCTTCAATAGATCTGAAAATGTCATCTATATTGACTGCTTGGTGTAAAGTTTTCCCATTGAAATACTAATTTATTGCTAATGTCAGCACTTCCACTCTTATAATGGGTGTATGCTTTTAAATATAACATAGAGTTAACCAGGGAGAATCTAATCTGCACTCCATCTGTAAGGAAAATAATTAGTATTTAACTCCATCAGCAAACTGTCAGAACACATGAGCTTGTGTGTAAGAGTTTTAAATACTCTACTTTGGGGAAATGTATTTTATTGTCTCTGAATTCTTATAGCTGGTATGGACCTCCTGTTCGTACTGAACACAGAATTATAGTTGAAAACCTTTCTTCACGGATCAGCTGGCAGGTGAGTTAGATTTCAATCTTTTTTTTTTTTTTTAATCTTTAATACATTTTATTCAGAGCATTTTATTTTCCTGCCCTTAAGGAGGCAGTTTGCAATCTAATTGTGTATTAAAGCCATAATAAATATTTTTATTAAAAGTAAAAAAAGTGCTTGAATTATATATTCCAACACTTAAGAGTAACTAATTTTCAAAACTACAAATAGGTATCATAGTTGACATTTTGTAGTTGGGAAGCTAGTGGTTCTTGCTTGGTTATGATTTTCAGCTGGTGATCCTTTGGATTATCTTTTAATTTGGGGTTACATTTGTAACATCTAAATCATTAATCACTTTACTAGGATGGAATATTTGAGATTTCCACACCTTTGAGTTTACATTTTTGTTCTGATTGAAACTTGTAGTCTTTTTTAATTGCGCTAAACATTTTTTTGAGGTGCAGCATGATTGAGAAGAATCCATTAATACTGCATGAATAAAGCAAATTCCAAGAAAGCCACTTAGCCATAGTGTACTTACTGCAGGGGTTCAGATAAACTCTCTTTAAAATTATTTTTAAAGCTATATCACTGCATTTGTGATGTCTGCAACTTTTCCTAATCCTTAGCTGGCTTAAAAAGAATGACCACGTGATCACTGTTTTTATATTAATGTGTGTGTTTTTCTAATATACTCATTATAAGGAATTAACTTTTCTTTGTGGGCTTCTCAACAGAAATATCTATTGCTAAGCCCATACTACTTACAAAAAGTAGAATCAACAAATGAGGTATTTTAAAAAAATAAAATAAACACTGCATTAATGAACATAGATGGATTTTGTTTGTATATTGAAGAGACGGACATGGATAGATTGTGTTAGTTTAAGGCCCTGGTTCCTGCAACAAGATCTGCAAGGGCAAACATTCTGTGCCTGTCTGCAGTTTCACTGATGTTAATGGTGCAGGGTTCCACCTATGTGGATCCAGTGGCAGAATTGGGACTTAAGTTTACAAAGGTATGTGCCATCCTTTGATATGGAGAGCACAATATTTGATTATATGATTCTATATTAAATAATAATCCTCTGATCGGTTTTAAACTTGATTCAGCAGACAAGTGGACTTCATCTAAATCCCTCTAGTACATACTACACAACTACTGTGTATATGAAGCTCTAAAAATCACTGATCTTGTAGAGGTAACATTGAGGGAGGAGTAAAAGCTAAAATGGAGTCTTGAGGAAAGCAATAATTTAATGGAGGTATTTACGTTAAAATTAATTGACAGCTTGGAAATTGGATCTTGCAATAACTTTTACTTTTGAATATTTGTAATGGCTTTATTCCTACTAATTACATGTTAGATTTACATCTTCTTAATTCAGATTCACCATAATAAATCTTTTGTGGTTACCTGAGCATGTGAACATATCCATACCTAAAAGTTTGGGGAAAAATTTCTTGAATGCTTAACCTGAAAGTTGAGAATGTTCTGACACTTTTGCACGTGCTAAGTATGCTAGTGCTAATGTAAGCACTCCTGACCAGCTTTGCACTTTGTAGGCTCAGTGTGAAATTACTGTGAATCTTGGCACTGGTCCATTAGAGATGATTTAAGGCGGACAATGTGCCATTTCTTCTAGATTTGTGGACGTATACAATTAAAGTACTTGGTAAGCTAGAAGTGTGACAAATTATAGCAAAACTGTTTTAAAAGACAATTACTTCTCTCTAAAATGTTACAATTTAAAGTAAAATTCCCTGTACAAATGTAGTTTAATTTTGCAGCCATAATACATCAGAATTTGCTAACTATTAAACATTAAAAAGTAGTATACTATTAATATGATGAGACTAGAAATATGATAGTTACTAAAATACTGGATTCTAGCTTATCCCAGGACAAGTTCTGGTCTTGTCTCCCTTTAAGAAATTAGCTATTTTGAATGAAATAGATACAATACCTTGTCTTCAAAACTTGTGGGCATCTGGATGTGTAGCTCCCCAAAATTTGAAACAGGACTATATTTGTCTACTTTTAAAGCCAGCACCTTCAAATGCGAGAAATAGTTAAAATGTATGTCCACGTCACATTTCTCTCCCCCCCCCCCCCCAATTTTATGACTCCATGTGTGTTTAAAGCCAAACAACCAGTAATTTTAATTACCTGTGCCTATGACAGTGCAAATTTGTTATGACTGGCTTCCCATCAACACTATCAGTTCTCCCAAAAAATAAATGATAGTTGATCTGATAATAGATCTGTGATTGCTAAAAGAAACATAAAAGCCATGTCTTCTTAGGACAATATTATTTAAGTTTATTCTTTTTTACAATTTTCTGTTTTTTTTTTTTTAAATACATTGTCTATTAAATTTTTAATTGCTGAGGATCACAATGATATATTTTTGTGAGTGAGGTGAAACCAAACATCAACCCTCATGAATTGTGAGATTTCATTGCTTTTTTGGAGATTAGTTTAGATAGTTTTAAGACCTTCTGTTGGTTGAATTAGAGCAGCGTCCTAAACTTCCTATATTTATACAAACATATTTCTTCTCTCTTCAAATAATATTGTTAGTGTCTTAATCGTATCTTGTTCTGTTACACAACTTTTTATGACCGTGATCCTTAGCAAATCAGAGTATAAATATTAGGCATTTGTTTGGATGGCTCAAAATTGTAGAACCTAAAACAACTTAATAAATTAGAATGCAATTCTATGTGATTGCCTTACTTAATTTCCTTTTCTTAGCAGCACTTCTAAATTAGAGCATTTTGTTCTAGATCAAGAAAACCTTTGATTTTTTTTTAATAACAAATGTATAGTTTTAAATTTGTTGGGTGAAATCCTCACCCCACTGAAGTCCATGGCAAAATTCTCATTGACTTCAGTAAGGTCAGGATTTCACCCTTTATCTCTGAATTACTGTACATGTGTTTAGTTTGCAGTAATGTTTTTTAAATGTGGCTATGGATCATATATTAAATGTGGTAACTGAATGAGATTGTTTGGGTTTTTAAGCATTTTAAACAAGAAAAAGTATTCACTATTTTGCAGCCTAATGTGTAATTCAGATGCTCACTTTTAGAACTAAATTGTTGAGCTTTATTAAGCATTAAACTGAGTCTTCCATATGCTGTAGCAAATGTTCTAAAGTTTATTTCTTAGCTTTTTGTTTGTATTTTTTTCTCAAACATATTTCTAACCAAGTGCATTTTGAACCTCTTTTAACAGCCTTGCTTTGGGTTAACCCTCGTTTCTCTTGTGTGGAGGAGAGAGAGCCCAAGAGTTTGGGGTTTCTAGTGGCTGAAATTCTAGGGCTTGGCCTGTTCTGAATTTTCCTTTTGGTTCCTATGACACTCCTGTTTTGGCGATCTAGATCTTGGTTTGTCCAGGTTTGAGCTCGATTTGGCTAGCACAGGTCAGCCGCAGGTTCTGTATCCACTTCCGGATGTTGTCAAGTATTTTCAGGGTCTCTGGTACATCCCCCTGAAGCGTATTGCTATGAGCCATTCCTCTGCCCTTCTCATGTAAGGGAGTTCCTCTTGGCCAGCTAGGTATTGGACAAGCGACTGTTTTCTTAAGGTACCTGCTTATATCATCTGACCACTTGTGGTATGTTGCGGTAAGTAGCCTTGGGCTATAAAATGCGCAATATTATTTGGAGAATATATTGTTTTTAAGTTTGGCAAATAACTTATAAATATAATTGTATTTATCTTTTTAATCACCTGTAACATTATTTGTTCACTTCTTTTTATCACATTGTGGGGCAAGTAAACATGCTATAGTGTATATTCAGTCTCTGTTGAAATTAAATACAAGTATCTCTTTTGAAATAACACTGAGGTTGTGACACAAACTGGTGAAAGCCAGAAAAATCAGAGTTAAAACAGATTATACTCTTGTAACTCTGAATATTCTGCCGTTTGTCACTTTGTTACAATCTTAGCATTAATTAAACATAGACATTTTGCATTTAATTTGTGTGTATGTAGCTTTAAGTGGGGGTGGAGGAGAATATGCATGTAGGCAATTTTAAATATGCAAGATTCTCATTTAAATGAGGCTTTCCAAAATAGCTTTTATGGTCAGTTGTAAAAGTTTGCATTTAATATCCTATAACTCCCTTATCTGGTATAGTTACAATGTTAATTAATGCTTTAATTGCTGCACCATGTTTTCATAAGAGCTGCTTTTGGGATATGGGCTTAATTTAAAAGCAATAATTTGTTTTTATTATTGTAATTGTTACTAAGTAGGCTGAGTTTCAAAAGAAGTCTAAATGCAAAAATTGTCACCTGTCTAACAGAGAACTTTACTTTTTTGACTTGCAGATAGCTTGTTAGTGAATTTCATGTTTAAGCTGAACTGTAATTTTTGCTGCAGGACTTGAAAGATGTCATGAGAAAGGCAGGAGAGGTGACCTATGTGGATGCGCACAGAAACAACAGGAATGAAGGGTAAATCCATATTTGTGTATAAATCTGGGCAATACCAGGATAATGATGATCCAATCTTCCTGCTATTTCAAAGTGTAAAAATCACCATACTTAGAGCTAAGGTACTGTTCTTGTTCACGAATTTCCTTTTAGGGAACTTTTGTACAAATTTTGATTGTCCATAAACATATGCTAAGGGACTTGTTGTGGGTAGCCTAGGGAAAAGGAAGCATGGCTGGAACATTACTGTTCTCTGGCGAATCTCCACTGCCAGAATAACTCCTTGAGGCCCATTGCAGACAGGTGCAGCTTAAAGCAGCCCTGATAACATGTTTGGGGGAAGAGAGAAGTAAATGAGGCCAACTAAAGAAGGGAATTATATTTACTGCTAAAGTTCTAAGGAGGGGGCAGACTTGGCTCATTTGTATTCCTTCTTCCCTGAAAAGCTTACGCCATATCTTGAAATCCTTCAGAATTTTACCCAAATAAGGAATGAAGGGCAGGCAGATACTCAGGTGTGCCATACGTTGTCATAGCTCCATTGACTCCCAGCTGATGTACAGCAGCTGAGATCTGCCCCCAAGTGATGACTTCAGGAGTTTGCCCTTTATCATTCAATATTATTTAAGAAGCGTGTGGACATTAGAGGTGGTTAGGATTGTTTTGTCAATGTCAGTCCAGTTACTAATCAAGCTAGAAAATCAATTTTAAGGAGTTAAAACCTGAGCATGTAGATCTAAAAAAAACAAACCACCCACTCTAATGAATACAAAATCTTTTTTTCTCTTTCCTCCATTTTCCCCCATAACTTATTTTTTGTGACTTCCTGATGATCCATAGTGTTGTGGAGTTTGCATCATATGATGATATGAAGAGTGCATTGGACAAGTTGGATGGCACTGAGCTCAATGGTCGCAAAATTAAATTAATTGAAGATCGCAAATCACACAGGTATGTCGCCTGACCTGGCAGTTTTGTAGGTTGGTATCAGCACTGCCAAGAATTGTGCCATGTTGTTGTAGTATTTAACTCCTTTGCTGTCATTTGCAATACCACAGTACAAAACCAGTTCCCAGCAGTAGATGTACTATAAAGAGTTTCAAACAAAATGTTAATTCAGAAATGATGGATTTTTAGTGCTGATTTGAGTTTTATTTGCCATCTTTTTGGTGGAGACAATTTTATAAAGAATAAACCTGATGTTTCTCTAAATGGGCAAAATGAAAGACATTACATCCAAAATTTGGCCCACATTAAAATGGTTATAATGTGAAAATTTCCTCCAAATCTTTTCATATTCTTTCCATTATTCAGTCTTCAGGAATTTTTGCAAAACTGCCTTTCTGGTGAGATCCAGTAAAAAGCAACTAATTAATGTATGTTTTTAAAGCTGTTCTGACATTAATTAGTAATTAAAAGTAATAAAAATGTATGCTAATTTCCGCTCCATCATTTATACAAAGATCTGTCTTGTTAAACGGAAAAAGATTGACAGCAGAACAAGGGATATAATTTTCAAATCTTTGAGCTTGCAGAGCTCTTGTGATACTCAGACATGTTAACATCTTACTGAGGTCCCAAGGATTGTACCTAATTTACATATGCTTTTATAAGGGGAAAAAATGATTACTGTGATCTTGTGCTTGCATTTTTCTTGATAGATGAGTATAAATTGCTTGCATACCCTGAGTTTTAGTTCATGAGGATCTTACAAATGATGGAGAGTAAAAAAGAAACTCAGTAGCAGAAGTGATTGAATGTTTTGTGCAGTGGTTTGAGTTCTGTAGATGGAAATGTTTTGGGTGCAAAGTAGCTTTTTTCAAAATAATTAACATCCATTAAAATTCTTAATTTAAAAATACTCCAGAGTAAGACCTTTAATGTTTTTTCCCAGAAGCAGGTCTCGTTCAAGAAGCTACTCAAGATCTCGCAGCAAGTCCAAGTCTGCAAGATCTTCCAGGTCAACCAGTAGGTCTCGCTCTCGCAGTCGTACGCCTGACAAAAAATACTCTCAGAAGAGCCACCACTCTAGCGTGCCGCCTTCTTCTCCATCTCCCCGTTCGTCCAAGAAAAAATCTCGTTCTCGATCGAGCTCTGCTGAGAGCCGTAGTTAGTGTATTCCAAAAGATGTGCCAGTGTGTTTAATTTCTGAGTCATATTTCCCTAAAAGCTTGAGACAAATTACAAACAAGGGGGGTGGGGGGAAAAGAGTTAACATGATGAGGGGCTAACCACCTTTTTCATTACCAAAATGCATGTCATCAAATAGGCTGCAGCACATATAACAGGCCATCTCTGTCTCTCTGTGAGGAGTGAAGTTGTATGAGGGGAGGTGGTGGTGGGGTGGGGGGGGTTGCCAATTAATAATACAATATTTTGTTTTGTCAGTAAATAATTCTCACCTAGTTGCACCATGTACACACGTTAGGTTTCAGATGGAGGCCATACATTGCATTTTTTTTTCAGAACAGCATATTTGTATTAGCTTTTGTTGATACTGAATCTGTAGAACCTGAAGTGTAGATTTTATTCATTAGTCAGACTCCTATGGCTGTATTTCTTTTTTGTAAGTAGATAACTGAATTCTTTTAGTGGCTTAATATTTGGTTCACCCCCATTGCTGGGCTGAACTAGCTATTAAATTCCAGCTTTAAGAGGTCTCAGATAACATTCGCAGTATATAGGTGTCCTTTAGTACTTGTCAGCATATTACTGCCTGTTTAGGTAGTGAGTGAATCAATATGTTAACCCCTTGGTGAAGGAGTCAGAATTTCCTGTTACAGTGGGACATACCATGACCAGATGACAAAGGATTATCAGGATTTTCTTCCAGTTAGTGAGACTTTCAGTAGGATGGTATAGGAAAGAGTGAGGAGGCCCTCATTTGACAAATGAATCCATTAGAAATTGCATCAGATACACAAGTCTCTCTATGTATTTCCCGGGTTTTAATATGTTTATAAAGGCAGCATAGCTTTCATATTCACAACAAGAATATGATGCTAAATACCATGAACACGTGTGACTAGCGAAAATCAAAATGGCTGATGAAGGGGAAGTTTATTTTAGAACATAACAGCAGCAAAAATTCCCAGTAAAAGTTTAGTTAAGGTTATGACAGGAAAATTCGGTAATGTCTAAGAGTAAAGAGAGGGTATCTTTAAATTTACTGAATGTGCAATAGTTTTGATTAATAGGTATTTCTACTGCAAATAGTATTGTACGTTCTTTTAGTTTATTGTGATTAGTATTTTTCTGGCTTTTGAATAGTTAAAAGAAGGGGAATCTTGTTGGAAAAAGTTTGTAAATCAAATCCCAAGGCATACTTATGTTAAATGTACCAATCTTAGTACAATAAACAAGTGTCTTTACCTGCTTAGCTCACTGAGTGAAGGAGTTTGTCACCGTAGTGCTAGTACTGCTCATTTTGTAAAGCCTTTGTGAGGCTTTTGTTCTGTCACAAATTATTTGCTTTTATAAAAACATGTTCTCATGAAAGCTAACAAAACACAAACTAGAAACAGCAACGGACACATTTTTGTCATTAGGCGCTTTGTGATGTGCGGAAAGTAGGCCTTAAGGTTTTACTGTCATGGCCATCTAATGGCTGTTCAGTAGCATATGTGAAATGAGTTAAAGGCCAAATGGCAGTCTAAGTGTGGTTCTTAGCCATGTCCAATGACTACCAGTCTCAGCAGAAAGGCCAAGAACTGAATTACCCTGTCACCCCAGCGGGGGATCCCACTGTAAGGACTGAAGTACATTTTCTGGAAAGAGTGGGGGAAACTTGCCTTGCCTATGCTATTTCTGCTTTTTGGATACAGGACCTCTGTCTTCAAGGTTGGCCCCTTTCATAAGCATAACTATTGCTTCTAATCTTGTTTTTGGACTCTGGGCTTGTAAGGGCTCCATGTGCTTTTAATACATTAGCACTTCACTCGTGTGTAGGGAACAAATGTAGATCACTTAGCAAGCAAAACAGAGTTTCATAGTCTGACTAAGCAGTTCATATTTTGACACCAGCATGCAACATTGGAAGTCTGCTCAGAAGAGGCCCAGGACTTTGAAAAGTAAAATGGTCAAATGTGTCAGAGCTATGTGGGAAACCTTGAAACGTGCTTGCCCTGGCCATGTTTGACTCAGTTGTTTTCTGTCAGTTTCATTCTTTTGTAAACACTAACTTCATCCCCATCTTTAAAATTAAAATGTTAGTGTTAATATTACTTCAGTTCATGCAAGGCAAGCTCTATTTGCACACACTTAACCCTTTTCCTGGCCTAGTTCCTATATGGTAGGTAAATATAATATGAAATATGTCTTTCCAAGCTTCTGACCATGCCACATTAGGCTTGCATCTGAATTAAATATTGAGTTAAAACTAAAGTTCACCCTTTAATCCTTGTTGTTTTTTTGGTCCTTGACCCACACTAGGTTTTTTCCCCCAAAACTTCCCACTATTGATTGCTACCAGTAGTAGCAACAGTAAGAAATGTTGGGTGGAAGAGAATCCTATATGGACAAACCTATAAATAGGCTTCTGGGTCCCTGTGTAGCCTTTGCAGCCCTGAATACATAAAGACCATGTTTCTATAATTTTGAGTCCAAGGCTTGGTCTACCCACAGATTTTGTACCTGTATAACTGTTTTGGTTAGAGGTAGCATAACTTAAAAAAAAAAAAAGTTACACCAATGCAATCCCTAGTGTGGACACAGCTATAACAATATAATTGTGTACAGTTATAATTTACTCTCCTTCCCATACAGGAATAGCTGTGCTATGTAAGCATCTTCATACCAATGTAATTGCATCGACACTGGAGGGTTTATACCACTTTATACTGATGGCTGACTAGAGAACTAATAGGATTGCAACACCTCAGCTGTGGGTGCCATTAAAGTGTAAATGAATTACATGAGACTGAATGGGGGGGTTTCAAATTCAGACTGTTTTATACTTTGTTGTGGGGAGTTAGGATTAAAGGTGATCTGCAATGAGTTGTTAAAAATGGGTATTTTGCCCCTTTACGATGCATAAAGGACTGGAAGGTATTTTGGGGGAGTGGAAGAGTTATATTTAGACATACTAGGAATATCGCATCTCGTTTTCTGTTTCTTCTGGAAGATTAATGGGCCCTAACTGGATTGGGAAGTGTGGAATCTTGAACAAACTTCCTTTCTCAAGTTTGTGTTAAGTATTTGTTTGAAAAACAAAATAATTCAGTCATCTGAATAAAAGGCTCTTCCAGCTCTGAATTGCTCAGATTTCACTGTTCCGTAGTCCCAATCCATCAACATCCAAGATAGGCAATCCCACTATTCAGTCTCAATTGAGCCTGCAGCGTCAAAAGCCCTCCTAAAGCTACGGGCAGGAACCAGGACCAAGGGTTGTATCTGCACCAGTTCTCTCTCAATGGTTTGTTTCCACATCTTCCCCCAAGGATGGAGAAAGAGAGGAGGGAGGAGCAGGAAGCAGAGAGAGAGAGTTGTCCAGAGAGGAAGGATGGTCTGGTGGTTAGGGTGCTAGCCTGTGATTTGGGAGATTGGGTTCATTTCCTAGCTTCACTGCAGAATCCCTGTGTGATACTGGTAATTCACTTACTCTCTCTGCCTCAATTCTTCTGCTGTAAAATTAGGCTAATGGCAGTTTCCTATCTCACAGGGGTGCTGTGAAGATAAATACAATAAAAACAGTGAGTCACTCAAATATTACAGTAAGGCGGGCTATATAAGTACTGTAGGTGGGTAGATGGAGCCAAAAGGCAGAATGTGACAGTCTGGGAAAGGATTTAGGAAGCTGTGAGTTTCAGAATAAAAACAAGAAATAATACAACTGCCTCAAACTATCCAATGACATGTTACCTGCAGTGTAATACAGAATTTGAGGTAGACTGGCCCCATTCCATTCCCCACTGACTTTCCATCTCCTATCTGTTCCCTGCTTTATGGAAGTTTGCTATGGAATTTAGCCGTGTGATTTTGAAGCCAATCTCTAGAATTCTGTAGCAGTGCTATGATTCTCTAATAAATGCTATAGGCCCTAAATAATCTGTGTAGGGCCCTATTTGATGGAGCCCTAGTAGCATTAGCCCTATTAAGTTATAGAGCACTCTTTCATAAGGGCATCATTTTGAAGGCCATAGGTTGCCATCTCCATGATCTGCAGTTCAGTCATGGGACTAATTTCCACAAACCTCAGATTAGACTTCCTTCCCACTTGATTCCTCTGTCTCCAGGGGCAAGGGCATCCCCCATTACAGTCCCAGACAGAACTGCTGCTCTCCCCAGTAGCAATTACTGACATCTGCTGCAATAAAGCAGGAAGCTGCAGCATGCATCTTGATGCTAACAGCAGAAATCCAGCCTCAACATAAAGTCACAGAGTCTGTTTACCCAATGACCTCAGATATTAAGGAGGCTGGAGAATCTGTCAGGGTCTGGGGGCATTAGCAAAGTTGAGAGGTTTGGTCGGAAACTTCCAGGTGGTGCTGAAACTTACTGTTCCTTCTATGACTAAAGCAAGTTCAGAAGTCCTTGACCATCACAGTCTTATGCAAACTCTCTTGAGTTTATTAATTGGCTTGGAGGCAGGCCTGGCTAGTTCTCAGGCACAGCTGAAGGGCTCAGTCTTGACCAGCACATAAACCGGGTCTGGGTCTCCCATCTCCTCCTTGTTGCAGCTTGTCCAGCTCAGGTCTCCTGTACCTGGAACATCCAGGAGGAAGGGGGAAACAACCATGTCCCAGGGGCATAGCACCATACTGATCAACATATCTCCCACACGGATGCCTTCCTCCCATTGGTCTGAGATCCCCATTTTGGTCTCAGGCTGTCAATATACAGGCTGGTCAATATAATATCCAGTCCCACCATCCCTTTGTTCTCTACTCAGTGAATTAAGGTTAGAATCACTAAGGTCTATTTGGAGGACACAGCAGCTAAAAGAAAGAGATGCAGATTGGAACTGCAGCGATTGCTTGAATTAAGAGCGCCTGAGCGGGGCAAGCCCCAGACCCTGCTCCCCAGCAGGAGCTCCAGAGGACAGTTTAAAACAGTTGGTGGACTGGATTTTGCCCACCCCTGGATTAGTGTCTGTCTAGAGCCATCTAGTGGTGTATGACTGTACTTGCAATCACTGCCTTTGGAATGATGACATGGAGGGAATTTAATTTTCAGAGACTAATGTGGAAAACTCACTTTCAAGAACAAAGATGAAACAACAACATCATTCAGAACATATTGGAGTGTCAAAAATAGGGGCCAAAAGTTATCACTGCATCTTAAATCAGTGTTTTCATGAAATGGACATTAACTCCCCACCCATACATTCTAGTTATGTACAGAAAGGAACACATCTTTATTACCTCTGAGACGTAACACTGACTTTTTAATCTGGGTGCTAGTGGCAGCAACTCCATGTGAGGTGGCAATCTCTGACAGCCATTTATGGCCCTGAGTACCTTTTCTAAATTGGACATAGTTGTGTTGCTGGCAGTGCATTTAGAAGTATACAGAGAGAGAGGATGGTAGGTGGCCAAGCCATTTCAAATATTGCCTCCTGCAGCTCCCCGCAGAGTACTGAACCACCAATGGGCCTCTGGGTCACACAATGTCTGAAGATATTTGTATCCATTAGACAAAGACAATGCATTTCTCTTTTAAACCTCAAAAGACAGCTACAGGGATGGAGTTTCTTTTTGTTCCTTCAGGACTTCTTTCCAAAATTAATGTGTCCACAGTAAACAAGAAAAGGAGGGTAAATAGGAGCTTTGGATTTACCTTCACTAAACCAGACATCATTTTATATCCCTAAGACTTTCTATTAACAAGTTCTTATACGATTCATTGAAATCTATTCCAGCCCTTTCTCTGAAAAATGTCACTTTAATTTCAAGGTTTATAAAGTGTATTTGTCCAATTAGAAACAGACAAGAATATGTCCTGTTTTTGTCACTCCTACAAAGAACATCACTGTCCTTTACAGGCTCCCAAATGTGCTCATATTCCTGCTCTGAGCCCTCTGCCTCCCCAGGCCCCTGAGGCCAATACTTAGGGTATGTCCACACTGTAATCACAGAGTGTGATTGCAGCTCATATAGACATACCCACTGTGACACTCTATACCCCAAAACAACACCCTGTCACCCCCATATTTACCATGGTGATATGATTATATGTTTTGCACGAAGTATGCCTAAAAGTCGTGACCTGTTGAACATTAATATCCTGATGGATTGTATGTGCTATTATTGTATGTGGAGTTATGAAGTTTTGTCATGTGAATGTTACTGAAATATGTTATGAAGCTGGAAACACCCACAACCAGCCTTTCAGGTACAACAGTGAAGAAGCCAGACTGTGTTGATGGCCCATTAAGGGGAATCCACACTACCAAGGACTATCACAGGATCTGTGTACAATTAAGACTTCTCAGAGGTAGCATGAAAACAAGGGATAGTGCTTGGCACATAGCAAAAGATCTTTCCAGCAAGCTGGAGGAACCTATAAAGGAGGAGGTGACAACATCATTTGGCCTCTTCCCCGCTCCCAGCAACTCAAGACCTGGGAACATGTCTGGAGGACAAAGACTGAGCTGGGTAGGTGGTCCCAGGCTGGAAAAGAAAATCCCAGCCTGTGTAGGAAGGAACTATACCATCAAGGTGAGACACTGATTGATTCAAATCCTGTCTAGTTTATAGAACTCAGATTGCGATTTTACTTTTATTTCTTGGGTAACAACTTTGTACACTTACTACTTATAATCACTTAAAATCTTTCTGTAGTTAATTAATCTGTTTTATATTTTACCTAAAACAGTGTGTTGCTTGAAGTGCTTGGGGAATCTGCTCAGTGTACAAAAGCTGGTGCACGTCCACTTTCCTTTGTAGAAGTGGTGGACCGGGTAATAAATTTACACTGGTCAGGCTTCTGACCAGGGCAAGATGATACAGCTCTGGGGTCCTAGGCTGGGGAGCTGGAGGAATTGGCTGGAGCCTCTCTATTGTTGGTTCATGAGTGGCTAGGAGAAGCATTCATGTAATTCAGCTGGGTGTGTCCCTGCCTGTAGATGTCTGTGCAAGCGCAGGACCTGGAGGGAGTTTGCAGCTTGTCACAGCATCACAGTGTGAGAGGGAGCCCAGGCTGGTGAGACAGGGTTCAGCAATACCTCAGTTCCAGGTTGCACCCCTGGGAATCTGTAACACCCAAATTAGCTTTAATCTAGCTAGCTTGGGTACTGAAGCAACAACTCTGTGGCAGCACAGGTTTCAGTGCGGGCTGTAGAGGCCCACCCGCGACCCTGGGTAATTACTTGGGTGGCTGGCTCACACTGAAGCTGTGCTGCTGTGGCTTCACCATTCCAAGACCTGTACTAGCTAAATTAAAGCTAGCTCTGGTATGTCTACCTGAACTGCAATTATACCCTGTGACTGCTGTGTAGACATATCCTTAGACTGGCTTCTGCAGCAGGCAATGGGACCTTATAGTTCACGAGCCAGTAAACTCTAAACCTCACTTTGACCTGAACTGCAATTAAATTCTGATCACTGTTGACCTTGATGCATGGTAAAGTCACCTGTTTCATTTTGCTTGACAATCATTCTGCTCAACACTATGGCAATAACACTGTAATGAACTGTTGGTCAGTAGCACTGCCTTCTACCACTCAACTGTGTGTCATAGACCCTATAATGCTGTGATGCACCTGCAAAGCAAGGGACTACAACTCCCATCTGCCCCCTCCCCACAGCACTTTGCCCAGGCCAGGTAAGGGGAAGGGTTGTGAACCAGGAAGTGCATGGGCTCTGTTTTGGGAGCAGTGGCTGCATGGCAAAGAGGAGCTGCAGGGAAGCTGAAGAGCTGCATGGCAGCAGTAGGGAGCTGGAGAGAAGCCCCAGGAACTGTGGACAAAGCTGCATGTGGAATAGGCTGTGACTCCCAGACATTACAGCATGGGTGCAAGTCTATGTAGAACTTTTGGGGTGGTAACAGCAGGTGGGCAGGGAACCAGTGCAACGGGGGCCCAAAGAGAGACACTAGCTGAGCCTTGCCTGGAAACCCACAAGGGTTGCTTGAATAGAAACTGGACTGGAAAGGACAGAGTCCACAGAGCCCTAACTCTCAGATGCGGTACTCCAGAGATTCAAACAAGAATTGCTGTTGCTCACTTTGAACTGCAGCTGTGTAAGCCTCTGCATCTAGGGTAACTGCAAACTTTCCCTTTCCTGCCAGCCCTAATACAAACCTCTCAGCCATGTGTCTAAGTGGCTATTAGGACCTACAAGGCCTAGCTGCTGAAGCACCTTGCAGTGCTTGCCTCCAAGCGTTGTACTGGAACCCTAGGGGCTTGATGTAGTGGGCAGCCCCAGTAATTACAATGATAATATACTGGCAGAATTTTTCAGCTAGCTGAAGTGATAAAGGACTGTGCTTTTTGGAGCAAGAAGCTTTCTGTTCTGTTGGCTCTCGCTGCTGCCATAATGTTCTGAGAGACCATGAAGCCTAAGGTATGTTGCAATGACTTAAGCGTCATTTCATTTCAGGCATGTTTCCTCTTCCCTCACCTTTTTTGTAATTCTTTGTTTTGAGACTGAAGGCTCTGGGTAAGGTACCTGAGGGCACAATTCCCTTCCTCTCAACCCTGCAATCAGTTTCTCCTCCTCTCACTGTCATTACAGATCTACAGGAGGGCTGGTCCTCTTTCACCCAGGGGTGATTTACCAGGAGTGTAACACTGATTGGAGCAGTTACACCAAAAGGAAGGCTGCAGTTAGAGATGGTGGCGCAATCAGTGTCAATGTAATGGATGGGACAGAGCAGATATATCGACTCCAGACAACAGAACTATTCAGTCACCACAAAGAGGCAGCATTGAGAGTGAAGTGAAAGGGTTAGTTAGCCTGTGGCCCGAAATATAAACTAGGGCAAATTATATGCTGTAGTGAAATGCTAGGTAATAGCAGCTGCGTATGTCTGGATATGCTCAAGATGTCTAAAGGACAATCACTACTATTGATTTGCAGGGCTTAGGAAAATGAGCTAGTGATAAGGAAAGAGAGAGAGGTAGGTGAAACCCACTCTTCAGGAGTAATGAAGGGTTTTAAATAAAAGGATAAGCGTTTCATAGGAGCTGAATAGTGATGTTGTATCATGTAATGGCTGCTTACCACAAACCCTATCAAATCTTACTCCTTGTTCTCTCCTTTGTTAGCGTAAGTTGTCTATATTGGATCTTAGCCGGGTTGGGCCTGAGCTGCAAAGCCAAGATCTGGATTTGGATCCAAGCGTTGTCCCAATGTAGGAGAGTGTTTTGAGAGCAGCTCAAGATAAAAGAGCAAATTAGGAAAAGGGGGCATGTGAGGGAGCGAAAGAGAACCAATGGCAGCTTTGAGCCTCTGCTCCAGTGCCTGCTGGGGTGGGCAGTGTTAGACGTGTAACCCACACACCTTCTGGGTGGGGTGTTCTGTCCCATCTAGTGGCACTGAGGGCTTGGCTACACTGGAGAGTTGCAGCGCTGGTGGAGGCTTTACAGCGCTGCAACTTAGTAACTATCCACACCTGCAAGGCACATCCAGCGCTGCAACTCCCTGGCTGCAGCGCTGGCTGGACACCTGGTCTGCTTGGGGTATAACGAGTGCAGCGCTGGTGATGCAGCGCTGCTCGTCAAGTGTGGCCACACACCAGCACTGTTATTGGCCTCCAGGGTATTAGGAGATATCCCAGAATGCTTTTAATTAAATTACTCTCTTTGTTTTGTTATGATGCCTCTCTTTGTTTTGTTGTGAACTCGGGGCTTCGGGAGCTGCTTATCTAAAAAACAAACACAGCTCTTGTTTGCTGTGATCAATCTGTAACTGACTGTGACCAATCAATTGAGATAACCCACTACCTTGCTGTGAATGAGGCAGGCAGGGGGATGAATGTCTACAGCTTAGTGTTTGCTTGAGGAGAGAAACAGCGGCGGGAGGGGGAGAAAGGGAGTCCGTTGGAGCAGCTGCTTATCTGGTCTGCAGGCTATTTGCAGTTAAGAGTGAATGAGGGGTCGAGGAAATGTTCAGATTTTGCAAGGCAGGGAGCTGACACAGTGTCGGCTCCAAAAATCCACTCTCTCTCTCTCTCCCCCGCTCCCTGTCACACTCCACCCCACCCCCCTCTTTTGAAAAGCACGTTGCTGCCACTTGAACGCTGGGATAGCTGCCCATAATTCACCACTCCCAACAGCGCTGCAAATGCTGCAAATGTGGCCACACTGCAGCACTGGTAGCTGTGAGTGTGGCCACACACCAGCGCTTTCCCTACATAGCTGAACGAACACAGCTGTAACTCCCAGCGCTACACATCTGCAAGTGTAGCCAAGCCCCCAGACCACTTAGAGAGAGAGATTAATGAGTCTGCTCTACAGCCTTAGCTAAGGGCCATGTGGCTTTTAGCTCATGCAGTAGAGGCTCATGCACTTAGCTCCAGAGGTCCCAGGTTCGAAGAACCAGCCCTGCTCTCTGTGTCTGTGTGTGCACACATGGACAGAGGTGGAGGAAGTGCATAGTTAGAGACTCCGAGGTGGGAGACTGAGTTCAGACTAAGCCCAACAGTCACATTTATGCTGGCTCCTTTGCATTCCCTTCAATATACAGCCAGTGCTCCCTGGTGGGAGGGCGATGATTTGCTCTTTCCAGATATAGGACCCACTCAATTTTAGGTGCCTCAGTTTTTAAGTACCCAATTTGAGCCATCTTGTGCCCCATTTTTAAAAGTGCTGAGCACCCACAGCTCTAACTGAAGTCAGTAAGATCTGCAGTTGCTCAGCGCCTCTGAAAAGGAGACTCATAATGTGGGGCACCCCAAAATGCAGGCACTTCAAATCAGTGTTGATAGTTTTGGCCAGACTCAGGGTTCTAGACTGAGCCCATGGGAGATCAGGAGAGAGGGGAGTAGGGGGCATTGCTGCTGGTGCCCTGCAGGTAATGTTGGAAATACAGGAGTTCCACTTCCGCCTACTGAAATCAACAAGAGCTGGTGGAAAGGAAGTTGATTGAAGACGACCATGCAATGGTGGGGATTGAAGCAGACATTGGCACCTCACTGATACAGAATGGAATGGGGAAGGAAAGTGAGAGGCAGAAAAATACTAAGGGAAAGAGGCTGAATTTGCTGAAGGCTTTGCATTTCACAGCTACAGTTAAGAGTTATTCCTTGAACTATAGTGGCAAGGACATGTGCTTTGGTGCCAAAGGCCTTGGGCCCAGTTCCCACTGAAAGCCGTGATTTCTCTGCGATTTTCAAAGGCGCCTCAGAGGGTAAGATGCCCAACTCCCACTGAAACTCAGTGGCATGTGGGCACCTTTGAACAACCCAGCCTTTGTGGCCACAGTTTTCCAAAGGGCTCAACATGCTGAGTGCACCTTGGGTATTGAGCTCTTTTGAAAATCTGGCTTTCCTTGAAGGGACAAAGTGGGAGTTGAGCACATTTGAAAATCTGCCCCAATTGTGAGTTCTGAGTGCTTGAAAATCTGCTTTTGAGCTCTTTTCACACCTGGCCCTATACATTTGTGGCCATGGATGCATGCTGTGCTTCAGAGGAACCAGGGTTAAACCCTACACCCACGTACTCTCTAGTTCAAAGTGTTTGTTTTTTGTCATATTTGGCTTCTTTCTTTCCTAAGGTTTAGTCCAAAAAAACTTCAGATGCTGGACGTTTAACAAAAATCATAAGATAATAGTCCTGCCATATCTCAAAGACATGTCCCTCTCCTTGTTTTCCACATAGCTGTTATTTCCAATGAATGTGTAATTAAAAAGCTGTGTGATCAAAATTCTAGCCTCTTATCTGTTAAAATGTTTCCTGAACTCCTTTCCTCTAACTGCCAAGGCCAATTCTAACAAAATCCAGGAATCACTTCTGACCACATTTATTGGTCTTCCAGGCTTGCTAGAATGATTCTGCCTTTCTTTCTGCAGACTCTCTACCTACATCCCGTCTCCTTCTGCATTCATTTGCTTTTCCCTCTTGTAAGATCTATATTGGGACATCTTAAAAGCCGTATCTGGTCATAGTGCAAAAAACATGTCTCAGTTATTCAAAGAGCTGACAGCTCCTTTCCCCACCCCACCCCCACCCCAAGGTCCTCACATTGCATACCATATCCTCTAACAGTAGCTGATATTTAGAAAGCAAATTTCATACAAAGACTCCAAAGTTCTCAACAAACTTCAC
This sequence comes from Mauremys mutica, assembly GCF_020497125.1. Taxonomy (NCBI): domain Eukaryota; kingdom Metazoa; phylum Chordata; order Testudines; family Geoemydidae; genus Mauremys; species Mauremys mutica. The sequence continues at coordinate 68,408,169 of NC_059075.1, forward strand.
AAACAATGGGACAGTTGACCTTACATAGCTGGGTAAGCCCTGGGCTGTGCTTCCCCATATGCTGCCCTTCTCTACACTAGAATGTTTTGGCAACGCCACTGGTGATAGCAATGGTGGGAGGAGGAGCCCTAGTATACAGGCAGTTGGATCTTGGAGAAATGCATGTTGTTAGTTGTAGTGCAGCTCTGTAGGGAAACTTTGTGCAGAAACTACTAAAAGTTTGTTCTCTCCCCCTGAGTTTCTCTATCGCATGTACCCACATAAAGTGGACAAAAATATTACATGGTGTCAAAAACACCAACAAGGGAAGGGGATTTCTGACAGGTTGGAGGATAGGGCTAATATGGACTCACTTCAGCCTAGTGTCATGGCCTGATGCTGTCTCCCAGAAGCCAGAAACGCTTCCTTCTCTTTCCACAGCATCCCCTGGTAACTCCCAGATAACCCTGATGTGTTTAATACTTTTGGACTACCAGTGTCTTAAGGATTGAGGAAAGGCAGTTGTGGGTGGAGAGCTCTATCATGGGTATGACCCAGCATGGGACTGCAGGTCAGACCTGCTGTGATCAGTCTGTAGTTCTGCCACTCCTGAGACCTTGAGCAAGTCACTTCACCTCTACAGTTCAGCTTCCCTCTCTGCACAATGGTGTTAATAATACAGAAAGGAGTGGTGTGAGGAGCAATTATTAATGCCTGGAAGGTGTTTTGAGAGATTCTGCTGATGGGCACATTAGAGCCATGTATTGTTGTTACTAGTTCTCCAACCCATCATTCTACAGTTCTCTCTTTGCACATGGAAAGGGAATGAAGCTGTTCCCCTTTTACCTGGCATCACACTCTGATTTTGCTTGGGGGAACCCTGCTCATGCATGGTATGGGCTAGTCTGTGATACCTGGGACATTTAATAGAGCACAATTAATCCTCATTTTAAGGAGCTCGTTGGGCACTACCCCAATCGCTAACCTGTCATCCGTGAGTTCTGTGAAAGGGTCATCCCTAAAGAAAACATACCTGCTACCTATCATAGCCAGCAGATGGTGCTGCCACACTGCATTGCACAAGTGAGCATTTTACGACGGATGACTTTTAGAACGGTGATCATGACTTAAACCCTGTAGGAAAAGCCTGCATAGGGATCTGGAAACTCTTGCACAGGGTCCTGCACATACTCCTCTGAGGGAAGCAGGAGGGTTGCCCCCCAAAATCAGCAGATCACCCAAGATGTGTGCAGTTCGTGAAGGCTCTGCTAGGAGCCCAGGCTGTGTGTGCAGAGGTCCTGTGCTCGCATGCTGATTCCCGGTTCCCACACCCTCCCTCTGACTCCCTGACAAAATGGCTCCTTTGGAGTCAGTCTCTCACTGGCATCTCTCTCTGGAGTCCCCCCTGTGATGTCTTCCGCTCAGCTGTGCAGCTCAATGTTGTGGGGAATCCCAGCAGGGTTGATGTGCATCTGTCCCCCAGCCCAGTCTCTACCCAAGTGCAGACTCCCAACCCTGCAGAGGAAGAGGGTTACAATTTCATAAAGGCCTCTGCTTCTCTCCTCTGTGGCCACTGGCAGGGGATCTCTAGTGCTTTCATTTGTACAAAGAGACTGAGGAGATGATTTGGGATCTAGATACTTAAATTACAAATTTAAACCACAAAGCAATCACCCAGGAAGCCTTTTACTGGCTTTCATTGAGGGAGAGAGCAATTAGCAGGACTTGTAAGTAGAAAAAGCTGCACAGGCTTCACCTCTGAATTAGAGTAAGAAATCAACATATCTGAAGGGGAGCCAGCCCCAAAATACACACACAACTACCCAGGAAAAGGGAGCAAGTGTGGGTGTTTTGGGGCTGTCTGAGCTGTATATCTGGTCCGGCTCATCCCAACAGTGTGATTATAGATTTATTGTTGCCACTCTTCTAAAGCAATTTTCAAAATGATCTGAGCCACCCCCTTTCATGTGCCAAATAAACTCAAGGTAGAAAAAGTTACAGTAATATGAGGGAGCTAGATAAATAGCCATACGATAGAAGAGAACAGTTGTTTAAATAGTCAGTCTGAAGAAGACTGAATGTGGGCTCAGCAAAGCACCTAGGTAGATTTAATGAAACCTAGAGCCTCATCTGTACTATGACTTTCCCTACCTGTTTTTCAGCAGCATTGCAGTGTAGATTGCAAGCCAGTGTTTTTACCACCATGTCACCTAACCCTGTTCTGAGCAGGTTTCTCTACCATGGTGCTGACAACATCTGCCCCCTTTTGGTAGCAGCACCCTTGATGAAAAATGGGTAAGGAATTTCCTAGTGTACCAGGCCCTAGGAAATGGCAGCCATTGAGATCCTCTGGTGTCTGGTTGAACTCAAGCAGATTTCATTGTTTGAGTGGCAGTCACTCCCTTTCCCCTGTTCTTGAGAGGTGTTAAGGCACAGGCCTGGTGAGGAGATCCTAACGCTGCAAGATTCCCTCAGAGAAGCCGGGGAACAGGGTCCCAGAGGTAATGTAGAAAAGCCAGCTCCAATTATGCCTGCTTTGAGATCTCCAGAGACAGAATCTGGCTCTGCATGATTTTTCCATGAGAGTTGCTCTGGGTCCTTTATGGGTACCTGTAGTGGAGTAGAACCTGCCAGTCATTGCTGCACTACAGCACTGTTCCTGCAGCAGACCTCTCTGTAATATTTGCCAGGTGGGTCTGATGGCTAAGGGGCTTCAGGAAATATCTTTTAGCTTGGTTGGGGAAATGTTTTGCTGCCTACATGTTGGGCCTACTGATTGGGCATCCATTCTTGGGACTACTTGGCCTATCTTCGATCAAGTGCCTGATTCTCTCTTGCTTACACCAATTTTACAGCAGTGTAACCCCACTGACTTTAATAATTTCTCCTGATTTATCCTGGTGTAAGTGGGAGCAGCATCAGGCCGCTGGAGCTGCTGCTCCAAGTATAATGGAGTTCCTTCTCCAGGGCTGGACTCTCAGTTTCTAGGGCTCTAGGCACGAGCAGCTGGACTCCCAAGTTGCTGGAGAAGAGGATCAGGCCAAGAGCTGCTAGTATCTCTGCTCCTGAGGTTGAGGTGCTGGGTTGCTTCCTTCTCTTCTTGTCCTTTTGTTGTAGAAGGAAATAAGGCCAGGGCCTGTGAGTTGCACATGACACAGAATCCCATCTGGTCTCTTGCTCTGCTTGTGCTTAAGTCTGGTCCTATTCTTCCCACCAGGAGCTCAGCACATGCTCCCTCGATTTACAACGTTCCCAGTACTTGCTGGCCCATGGAACAGACAGGGGTAGTTCCCCGTGGTTCTGTATGTGTGCATGGGTTTGGAATGTGAAAAAAGGGGTTAGTTTAATTTGTCTCCCCCTCACTGTGTCTTCACCATTTACCTTTGGGGAGCCCATTAGCATTAACACCTCTCAGAAGATCCCTTCCCCATTCCTGAAAGTGTCACCTCCCATGTGACAGAAAACATGAAAATCCTGGTGCTTTAGTGCCAGAAATCCTGACTTGCTACCGATAAAATTACCACACGCATTGCCCTACAGTGAGGTCAGCACAGTGAGCAAGTGGCAACATGCAGTATGTTTCCAGTAGTCCTTTGAGATGCCCTTGGATAATGCATGTAAACTCATCTCCTCAGGAGTGTTCCTCACAAAAGACAATTGATGCTCCTCAACCCTGAACTGGAAACCCCTAGTGTTCCAGTCCTGAGCTATCATGCAGCTCTGCCAATGCATTCCAGTGCTGGCTTTTCCCTCCCCTTGCTATTCCAGTCCTACGCTGCCTGCAGCTTTGTTAATATACCTCAATCCTGACATGTAAGATCCATGCCAGTCTGGGTCTGTCCCTCTCTCTCCAGCCGCTCTGCCAGCTCACTGCACTTCAGTCCTGCCCTATGGATCTCCTCCTCTATTAAAGCTGAAGAAACTTTCCAAATAGTGTTCACTTTCCATCACTGATGCTGTTTGCTTTTCTCCTTTCACTCAGCTTGGACAGTGAAATGGGACTCACTTGCACTTCCTAGATCTTCTGTATGAGGTGCCAAGCTGTTAGATTTGAGTTAAAGCACCCAACATTTCAAGGCCAGGGGTAACATTTTCAAAAGCACCTAACTGACTTACGAGCCTAAATCCCACTGACTTTCAGTGAGATTTAGGCTGCTAAGTGCTTCTGTCCCACTTTCAAAAGAGACTTAAGTGCTTTTGAAACTGCTATCCTAAATCACAACTATTTAAAAAGCAAACCTCCTTTTCATTTACTTAAACAACATTCTTGAAAAGATTTCTGTTGGTTAGGTTTTGTAAAAGCTGTTGTTGTTGTTACCCTCTAGTGTTTTTAGTTTCTTATTAGCGGAAGCCATATTTTGGGCCTAAACCACACATCACTGTTGCTGTAAGACATGAGCTGGGGGGAAATGGCAGTGCAGTGGAGTAGATTGCATTTCAGAGCTCCTGACGTTATTTATAGAAAGGAAACTGCTGCACTGCAAAGCCGGGGCATAAGGCAAGTGAGCAAGAAGGAAAGGACAGGGCCTGCAGGAGGCAAAAGCTGTGTGTTGTGTTTCAGGACCAGGACGGAAGAGTTGCGGGGGCGGAGGGGCAGCCCTATTTTTAGATACATCTGCAGAACTTTGCTCTGTTGTCATGAAATAGCTGTTTCCCCTGTTTCTGATGTAAGCGTGCCTGCGTTAGTTCAGGCCTGCTTTCAATTTAACTTCTAATTCTTTTGTCTTGAGTAAAAGGGAGCGTGCTCCCATGAGCTCCTTGGACAGGGCAATACCAGGGGCAAGAGACTCCTAGTTAGGGAGATTGGATCATGTCGAGGCCTCCACTTTCACTTTCATGGCTGAGGGCAGGGGCAGCTCTAGACATTTCACAGCACCAAGCATGGCGGCATGCCGCAGGGGGCACTCTGCCGGTCACCGGTCCCGTGGCTCCGGTGGACCCTCCGCAGGCATGCCGCTGAAGGCAGCCTGCCTGCCTCCCTCTCGGCGACCGGCAGAGCGCCCCCCGTGGCATGCTGCCCCAAGCACGCGCTTGCCGTGCTGGGGCCTGGAGCTGCCCCTGGCTGAGGGACTGCAAAAGCACAGCTGGTGCTGAGACTGGAGGCCTAGAGGATAGGGGACATGATAGGGCACTTTATAATACAGCCTGTGTAGGGCAGAGGTCAGGATGTGCTTAAACCAACCTCAGGCCCTCTGCAAAGCCATTTGATTGGGCCTCTCACTGCAAGACACAATTCTGTATACAACCCTCCCCTCTATGCTCCACTTCAAACTGTTCTGCCTTGCTAGTTGGGGTGGGTGTGGGGGCTCAGTCCTATGTGGGGGAGGGGAGATTAGCTAATGCATCCACAAGCAGTATATAGGACTATGGAGGGCTTTTCGGTAGCAGTGAGTAACCCATATCTGATTCCCCATGATGCTCAAGCTGTTATCCCCGCAGAGTTCTCAGTCAGTATGAAGTAGCTCCTGCACCACACATGGAAATACTGAGGGAAGACAAGTACTAAATAAAAATGCATACTGGGAGAACATGGTTAGACAATAGCAATGCAGAAGAGGATCTGGAAGTGGAAAGTGAATGACAGATTAAATGTGATCTCCCAGTACAGGGCTATACTCAGGGCCAGCTCTAGGCACCAGCACTCCAAGCATGTGCTTGGGGCGGCATTTCCAAGGGGCAGCACTCCGGCTCCTTTTTTTTTTTTTTTTTTGCTCTTGGGGCGCAAAAAGCCGGGACCCTGCCCTGAGCGGAGGTGAGCTGCGGCGGTGGGGGGCGTGGGGAGAGCTGCAGGAAGTAACCGGGGGGGGCAGAGGAACCGCTCCCCCCCAGCTCACCCTCCGCTCCACTGCTGCCTGCTCCCCCGAGCGTGCTGCCGCTTCGCTTCTCCCCCCTCCCTCCCAGGCTTGCCGTGCGAATCAGCTGTTTTGCGGCAAGCCTGAGGGGGAGGGGAGAAGCAGAGTGGCGGTGGCACACTCAGGGGAGCAGGTGGAGTGGAGGTGAGATGCAGCGATGGGGGGCGCGGGGAGGGCCGCAGGAAGTAACCCTGGGGGGGCAGGGGAACCACCCCCCCCCACTCACCTCTGCCTCCTCCCCTGAGCGCGCTACCGCTCCGCTTCTCCCCCCTCCCTCCCAGGTAAGCCTGGGAGAGATAGGAGGGGAAATGCAGTGCACCCGGGGGAGGAGGCGGGGCTGGAGATTTGGGGAAGGGGTTGGAATGGGGCGGGGAAGGGCGGAGTTGGGGCGGGGCTATGAGAAAAATGTTTTTGCTTGGGGCGGCAAAAGACTTGAAGCCGGCCCTGGCTGTACTAACAAAAGCAAGGCCCAGACTCCACTCTCCATACTGAGAGATGGGACCAGATCCGGGGGAGGGGAGGGAAGAGGGGGCAGAGGAGTTGGCTGATTTGCACGATACCTTTGTACTTCTCTGATCCTGCTGCTCCTCCGGGCTGGGCTAGTCCCCTGCTCTATGTAGAGAAGACTGAGGGCTGCTCTTGTTTATGCCATTTGGGCACAAGGAACCAATATCTCAGGCAAAGATCAATATGGTGCTGGGGCATTCCAATCATAGCCCCTTTCCATTATTGACAGCAGTGCAGGGGAGTGGCACAGGACTCTACTCCATTGGAGGATCCCCGTTGGCTGGGATGGTCCTCCATCGGAGATTAGGCTGGCTGTAGGGTCAGATTTGACTGGTAGAGCAACACAAAGCCTCTGCCCCACACATAGTCTCCACCAAAATCACACATTTAAAAAAAAATCTCTGCACAACAGGGGAAGGAGAGTGATCATCTTGTGGTCACTTTTTAATATATTTATAAAGCACTCAGATACCACCGCAGTGGATGTTATCTATGAACGCCAATTAGGAAACAGATAAATAGAATATACTTCATGTCCATAGGCATTTTCAGGCATATTATTTTGGCCTTTAGAGGGCACCCATACTATTCCATGAATATAATCAAAATACTGAGAATTACATAGAAAACTTAATTTTAAAAATAGAATGGACGGCTGGATTTAGAGTTTGCTAGTTCAGCCCTAGAGTTACATGCAGTCAATATTTCATGAAAAACAAACTGGGTTTGCTTTTTTCCTCCTCCTTAAAAAAACCCCAAAACACTAATAAGCACATAGAAATAAGGATTTCCCTACCTTTTGGCTCCATATTTACCCATAAATGAGCATGAAAATGATATGAATATATGAGTTTCCAATGATAAAAAGTGGAGTTTGCAATGGTCAGCCTGATAGTTCCTGTAGGCACAGATTTAGGGAGCAGTCTGTAAATGAGTTGGTTGTCCCAGGTGCCACTTGTGCCTGGGGGTGCCTCTGTACTGCCTTACTCTTTAGATACCCTCTTCCAGGTCCTTTTAAACAGACTCCTTTGCTCTCTCACATAGCCCTCCTCCCCTTTGACTGGGCCTGTGAGGACATTCTCTGTGTGGGTCGCTATCTTCATCCATCCTGGACAGAAAAGCCGCATTCTGATGGTTCTTGCCAGATGATGCTCTATATGAAAATGAAAGAACTGTAAGGTGAGGTACTAACGGGTAACCAGGCATGTGAATCTTTCATTGTCTGAAGCCATCAGCGTGCTGAGTTGTCAGGAATGAGAAGAAAGAGAATCCCAAACAAATAATATTGCAAGACTTTCACCGGCCAGACTCCTCCTTGAGGACCGAATACCAGGTTTCACGGTCCAGGAGTTTCCTACTCATATACAAGATAGGATGTTCCTGACCATGGAACTTTTGTGAGAGTGCCGCTCCCAGGGCCCGGTGTGAGACATCCGTGTGTAAAACAAATTCATGGGAAAAATCAGGGCTACACAGTACTGGTTTCAGAGTAGCAGCCGTGTTAGTCTGTATCCGCAAAAAGAACAGGAGTACTTGTGGCACCTTAGAGACTAAGAAATTTATTTGAGCGTAAGCTTTCGTGGGCTACAGCCCACTTCATCGGACGCATAGAATGGAACATATAGTGAGAAGATATATATCTACATACAGAGAACATGAAAAGGTGGGAGTTGTCCAACCAACTCTAACTTAACCAACTCTTAATTAATTAGCCTCTTAGAGTTGGTTGGGCAACTCCCACCTTTTCATGTTCTCTGTATGTAGATATATCTTCTCACTATATGTTCCATTCTATGCGTCCGATGAAGTGGGCTGTAGCCCACGAAAGCTTACGCTCAAATAAATTTCTTAGTCTCTAAGGTGCCACAAGCACTCCTGTTCTTTTTGCAGTACTGGTTTGTTACAAAGAATCCATTTAATTTCTCAAAATGCCTGATCATACTGGGGAGACCTGCCAAGGAGCTGGGTTTGTTTTTTTTTAAATGAGATCACTAAGGGGAGCTACAAGAGAGACAAACTTGGGTACAAATTGCCTATAATACCCTGCAGCCCAAGCAATGCCTAAACTTGATTTTTTGTTTTCGGAATGGGTACGTTAGCTGCGGCTTCCACTCTGCCAACCAAGGGTTGTGTACTTACCTGTTTCCCACCAGATACCCTAAGTATGTGGGTAGGTGCCATATGTTGTAAACAAGTTGGCTGCCCCCAGGTGCCCCTTCAGGGCCAGGATGTCTCTGTGCTGCCCTGCTCTGTATTCTCCCTCTTGCAGGTCTTTTTAAACAGACTCCATGTGCTTGCTCATCCAGGCACCACCTTTATTGGGTCTGGGTTCATTCAGACAAATGAACTGAAAAAGCAAAACTCGAAGTCCCAAAAGGCTGTCCCAGGGCCTGGCTCTGGCTCTTACCTCAGAGCCTGGGTGAGCAAGAAGGCTCCTTCACCAGGGCCTTTTATCTGTTCTTAGGAGATGCTCCCTTATGGGGTTTGGCTTGCAACTACCCTGCTCAGAGGTGATTCCCTTAGAGACTTCCCAGAATCAGCTCCCCTCTTCAAGAGATACTACACCTCTCATAAGGAACCAGTTGCTTGAGGTTCCCTCCCCACACCAGATGTTTCTGGTTGACTCATTTAACAAGCCTGCTCCAGGCTTCAAGTCTCCTGCAGGCAATTCCCTCACTCCCTTTGCTCTCTCACACAGTCCTATTGGGTAAAGTTAAGCACATGCCTAAATCTTTGTGGAATCTTTCCTGCTAACTGTGTTCCACAATTAGGTAGATAAAATCTTTTAGCTTTAAGCGAATAAGACTTCAACAGAAGCAAATGCACACTTTGCTCAAGGTGCTTGTAGGGTGACCAGATGTCCCGATTTTATAGGGACAGTCCCAATATTTGAGGCTTTGTCTGATATAGGCACAGATTACCCCCCATCCCCTGTCCTGATTTTTCACACTTGCTGTCTGGTCACCCTAGGTGCTTGTAGCATACATTTCTCTACAATTCTTCTTATTTTTTTTAAAAATTATACCTAATAGACCAAAGGTTCCCTGTCTGTGGTTTATGGCCGCTGTAATTTAGGATCCGAATGTAGATTTGCAAACCTTTTTTAAAGTGTGTGTGTATGGGGGAAAGAGGAATTCCGCTAAAGCTCAGAATGTTTAGAAATGTTGTTATGATCTCTTTCTATATTTAAAATGAAAGAGAGCAGGCTCTGGGGGGAGTGATGTAAATGTTCCCCTGCAGTGTTGTAAATGCTAACAGAAGTGATCATGAGAACCACAGTGAAGCTGACTATGGGCAGGAAATGAGGCTATTGATCTAATTTACTCCTAAGGTACTTATGTGGGCCACATTACTGTAGTATCTGAGTGCCTCACAGTCCTTCATATATTCATCCTCACAACACCTCTGTGAGGCAAGGAACCCTGTTTTAGAGATGGGGAACTGAGACACAGAGAGATTAAGGACTACATTTTTAAAGGTATTTAGATGCCTAAAAATGCAGATAGGTGCTTTGTGGGATTTATGATTCTGACTCATTGATTCAGAGATTCCAAAGCCAGAAGAGACCATTGTGATCACCTAGACTCAGCTAACAGACCATAAAACTTCCCCAACATAATTCCTAGAGCAGAAATACATCCAATTTTGATTTATAAATTGCCAGTGATGGAGAATCAACCATGACTCTTGGTAAATTGTTACAATGATTAATTACCCTTATTATTAAAATTTTACACCTTATTTCCAGCTTGTCTAGCTTCAACTTCCAGCCATTGGGTAGATTGAAGAGCCCATTATTAAATATTTATTTGTTCCCTGTGTAGATACTTATAGACTGTAATCAAGTCACCCCTTAACCTTCTCTTTTTTAAGCTAAACAGATTCAATGTAATCGTTCTCTCGGCTCTTCTTTGAACCCTCTCCAATTTATCAACATCCTTCTTGAATTGTGGACACCAGAACTGGACACAGTATTCCAGCACTGGTCACACCAGTGCTAAATATAGAGGTAAAATAACCTTTCTATGCCTACTCAAGAGTCCCCTATTTGACCATAGCAGTGCATTGGTAACTCATGTTCAGTTGATTATCCACCTTGACTGCCAAATCTCTCATAGTCACTGCTTCCCAGGATAGAGTCCCCCACTGTGTAAGTATCAGCTGCTCCATTATTTTGCTGGGGATTGATGTCAGACTGACAGACCTGTCATTTTCCAGATTAACCTGTTTACCCTTTTTAAGTATCGGCACAACATTAGCTTTCGTCTAGTCTTCTAGAACTTCCCCACGGTCCCAAGACTTCTTGAAAAGCAACACTAACAGTTCAGTGAGAGGCAACTCTTTTAAAACTCTTGGATGCAAGTTATCCAGACCTGTTGATTTAAAACTGTCTACTTTAGTAGCTGCTGTTTTACATCCTTCTAAGATATTAGTGGAATGGAAAGAAAGTTATCATATGATGTGACTATATCATCTTCCACCCTCCCCTTCCCAATACAGAACATTTATTGAACATGTCTGTCTTTTCTGCATTATTATTGATAATTATACCATTTCCATCTAGTAATGGACCAATACCATTGTTAGGATTCTTTTTGTTCCTATTATAACTCTGCTGGCCATAGATTTTGCCTTGTGCCTCTTTGCTTCCTTTATCAATTTTCTACAATTCCTAGCTTCAGATTTATATTCATTACTATCAACTTCCCTTATCTTCCATTTGTTTATATGTTTTTTAAATTTTGTTATGACTGCCTTCACTTCCCCTCTAAACCAAGTTGGTTTTTAATCAATATGGGCACCTTTTTTGGTTGTGGCTTTTTACGCATCTAGTAAAACATTCCTAAACAATTCCCAATTATCATTCACATTTCTCTGATTATATTCTTCCTCTCAGTGCATTTGGATCATAATTGTGTTTTCAGCTTTGTGAAATTGGCCCTTTTAAAACACCAAGTATATATATCACTGGTTTGGACTTTATTCTGTTTGCACATTATAAATGTGATCCAGTCATGACCACTTGTATCTATGTTACCATTAATTTTTATTTCTGTGATCAGTTCCTCTTTATCTGTCAAGATGAAGTCTAATATATAATTCCCTTGTGTTGGATGCAACAATGGGAGTTAGGTACTTAGGCTCTTTTGAAAATCCCACTGGGCACATATCTGCATCTTTAGATGCCTTTAAAAATCTGGCACTATGTGACTGGCCCAAGGTCACAGAGCGAGTCTGTGACAGAGGAGAAAATGGAATCCTTGTCTGTCCAGTCCCAATTGCCTGCCCTAACCACTGGACCATCCTTCCTCTCTTGAACTGACTACCAACTGTCACAGTCCAAAGTGAGCAAAGTGCACAAAGCAAGCAAACAGTGTCAATGGGAAAAAGTAAACATGATTTTTAAATTGATAACCTCGGGAGTTGATAACAGAAGGGATTTTTGTTTAGCCTGTGATTTTATCATGACAGTGCACCTTTAAAACTACAAGCACTAAACTGGAACATTTCATGGAAAGCCTGTACATTTGGACAAAAACAGCTTATAACTTTTAAAATCAGTTTGATTTCCGTAGTGAACAAGGCTATGGATCGCCTGTCGTTTGATACGCCGATCCCAAGGGGATGAGCACAGTATATGTGCTTAGATAGAATGGGTGCACTTCCTACTGCTGGGCAAGTTTGGGGGGTGGGGTGGATGAATATGGATGGAATACAGAAAACAGTTTTTTCATTTTAGGAAAACACAAAAAAGAGTGTGAGTAATTTAGGGCCTGATTGAAAGTCCATTTAAGTCAATAGGAACCTTTGTGTTCACTTCAGTGGGTATTGGATCCGGCCCAAGAAGAACAGGTTATTATCTCCTTCACTGACTATCTGCAGCCACACCCCACACTGCACATGATTCAGGTTTGAGCCTGATCAGTGTTTGGCTGGGAGAACAAAGTTAAAAAACAGATGCTTGTAGCAAGTGGTGCTGATGACTCTTCCATCTGAGCCAGTGTCCCAAAATCAGTGTGAGGAGCAGGCTGCTACTGGAGGGGGTTGCCATCCTCTGAATGAGACCGTAGTCTTGACCACAGGGCTCATTCAATCAAATCTAGGTCCCCTTGGAAAGCCACTCAATTGGGATTCCCCTCTGTAAGAACCAATAGGCAGCATGTGACCTCTGTCTGACCTGTCCTAAACTGCTCTCCCATGTCAGCTGAGGGACTTCAGCCTCCTAAAGGTAGACGGGAGCAACAAGATGGTTTCAATTCAGAGCAACCAACTGCTCAATGTACAGTGGTGGTCAAAAAAGTAACCCAACAGCCTTAGATTATATAAAGCACAGGACAGAAAATACCACTGAGAATATTCTAATGCCATGAGGAAAATTAAATTAAGTCTGAGAGTTAGGAAAGAGTATTCAGTAGGAAGAGTGTTAACCTGGGATTTGGGAAAATCAGGTTCACTTCCCCATTGTGCCACAGACTTCCTGTGTGAGCGTGGGCCAGTCCCATATGACAGGTTTTCAAAACAGCTCTGCACCCAGCACAATTAGGTCTTTTATTTAAGTGCCTTATACTGTGTGTAAATTTCCCTATCTGCGAAATGGGGATAACACCACCTACCTACCTGTCAGGGAGGTTGTGAGGAAAATACATTCATTGAAAATTGTGAGGTGCTCAGATACGATAGTAATGGAAGCCATATAAGTACTTAAGGCAGAACATATGCCTTAGTAATTTAGGGTAAAACACATCACAAGGAGGAAATAATTGTCTCCAAACCAAGCATTACAAATCCAGGAAATTCAAAGTTAAGGTAAAACTTAAAAAAAGTCCAAACATATTAGGGCATGGAAATACACACTTAGGACACCCAAACACCCTTAACTCTGCCCTGTAGTGATGCTATACCATAGTCATATAATTATAATTAGTGCATAATATATGCACTAATGTTTGTGGTCCCAGATTATATTAATTTTTAAGGACACATTTTTTTAGTCCATTGTGTGACTATGGCAGCTCCATGATGACCTGGGCAGACCCTTGGCCATGGGGAATATCCCCAGAACATCTACCAGCCTCCTGTACAATGCCAGAGTGGTGTACAGGGGGACAAATCATAAGAGACTCAGGCCCAATGTATTCAGAACCAGTGTGTTAGCTTGTAGAGGGAGATAAGGAAATGGTGAACTGAGATTTCCTGTTAAATAGAAGTGAGGAAAACCTGTGGTGTGTTCTAGAAAGGATAAAGGGCTATGCAGCCTTATTCCTCAGAGGGCTCAAATAATTATCATCACTAAGTTCTTAGTCAGCATAAAGGCGCTTGTGATTCACGCCAGGGGGCCTGGGTGAGAAATAAACACTCCACTAGCATTTCAACCAGTTTCAGGTGGAGAGGGGGCCCCATGACTATGGCCCTCCTGTGGCTACAGGTCTCTCAACATTTTCTGAACCAGCCCTACCTGACCATTGTAGGCCTTAAAGATCATATAGCACTTTTTGTAAGAGTTTGGGTGTCAGGCTGTCCTGGCCATTTTGCATTGTGGGTAATTACATTCTGCCTCCCTAAACTTCCTATGCAGATGTATCTGGCTACATTAGCAAGGAGCCATGCCTGAGGTGATGGCAAGTGGGAAGATCAGAACAACGCACTGAGGGGCGGGTGGGAAACTGGGAGGAGGAGTTGAAGGGGACTGGGACAGGGAGCTGGGAAGTGGGGATGGAGGACTGAGACAAGGAGCCAAGGGGTTGGGAAGAACTGGGATTGGGATGAGGAGACAAAGGGGGTGGGAGAGGAGACTCAAAAGGGGGCATGAACAGGCTGGAAAGGCCAGTGGTAGGTAGGGTCAGGCTTGGAAGAGACAGCAGAAGAAGACTCTGTGTCCATTAGAGTAAACTCCCTTCAGAACTTGGAATAGAACCCAGAGATTCTGAGCTTCACCTTTCTTCTGCTGTTAGCAAACAGCTGTGAAAATGTATGCCTCTTCCCCTTCTAATGGCTGATGCACATAGTGGATGATAGCCTACTACTTCTAACAGCTACTCTGTCAGCTCCAGGGGCAGAGGTGTGTGCTGTGGGTCTATAGGTTCCAAAACTGATGATGATGAACCACGTGGGTGTCTGTATGATGCAATATGATGGAATTTCTGCTTTTCCAGTTTGCTGTTTTTAAAAGCTAGCAAATTGTACATAAGAACTTGTATTAAATGAACATTATTCAGGTTGCAAAGCTAAACACTTGACAGTTAGGAAATGTGTGAATTACAGTTTGCCTGTACAACCTTAATTCAGACCCTCTGTGCTTATGCATTATGATAATTGGATTCTCTCTCTACCTCTGCCACAGAGTTTCTGTGTGATGCTGGGCAAGTCACTTAAATCAAAATTTTCCCAGGTGGCCACTATTAGTGTGTTCCTCATTTTCTGGGTGTTCAACTTGAGACACAAGGGGACTGATTTGCAACTGAAGTCAATGGGAGCTGTGCTATGAACATATAAAGGGCTACATAATGCTACATTATCTGAAAAATCAGATCCTAGGTATTTCAAATTGGGCACCCCAAATTAGCAACACCTTTGACATTAATGTCTCTGTGCCTCAGTTTCCCATCTGCAAAATCAGGATAATAACAGCCCTCATCTCATGAGGAGGTTGTGAAGAAAAATATCATTAATGGCTATGAAGCACACAGATATCTTAGTGATGATGAATGCCATAGAAAAGCCTATGATGAAATGAATACTTCTGTATTCAGAGCAGAGTTTGAATAGTGTGTAGTGAGCAGTAAATAAGAATTTCAGCCACACATTGAATGAGGAGGATAAAACAAAATATTACAGAAGAACATAAGAATGGCCATACTGGGTCAGACCCATGGTCCGTCCTAGCCCAGTATCCTGTCTTCCGACAGTGATCAATGCCAGATGCTTCTGATGGAATGAACAGAGCAGGGCAATTGAGTGATCCATCCCTTGTTGTCCAGTGCCAGTTTCTGGCAGTCAGGGGTTTAGGGACACCCAGAGTTGGGGTTGCATCCCTGACCATCTTGGCTAATAGCCATTGATTAACCTATCCTCCATAAACTTATCTAATTCTTTTTTTAACACAGTTATACTTTTGGCCTTCACAACATCCCTTGGCAATGAATTCCACAGGTTAACACTGTGTTGTGTGAAGTACTGCTTCACCCATGTTTATTTTAAAACTGCTGCCTATTAATTTCATTGGGTGACCCCTGATTCTTGTATATTGATTAGCTGCTCATTAAGTGAGCACCTTCTGTGACCACTGAATGAGGCAGGGGTCCTCTGGAAAAAATAGTGTGTGATCATGTATGCACATGTCGTTTTTGGTATGTAATAGTATATACACTATTCTTATAATTATGGATATACACAACAAAGAGGCAAATCCCTTCTTTAAATGCAAAGCTCGACTTCACTGTAACTATGGAGCTACAACCAGCACCTACGCAATACAAATATAACTACTGCTGACACTATTTTCCTGTTGGTGGAGAGGGGTGAGGAGGTGGATGCCAATGTTATTTTTACCTAGGGTACCCGGAACACCTAAGTCTGGCCATGAATTCTTTTCACATTGGTTAACAGCCTTGCTCTGTATCCGCTTTTCTACCAGTCAGTATGGTCGCTTACAGTGGAGGTGTTGTGACTGAGATCAGAAGAGGCCCAGGTAGGCCGTAGGAAAGTGCTTTTGCTGTAGAGCTAACAAAGCACAATTACTAGCTTCAGTCCACAGAGCCTTGTAAACATTACCCACAATTTCCCTTATTGACTCTTGCCACAAGCCTCCACCAGAGCACTGGCCTCCTGCTCCCTACACCAACAGTCACGAGCTCAGACTAAGAGACAGGTGCCAAATGTGGCTTGTATCTTTGTGCAGAAGGCCTGCCAGAGGTCGACTCGTGCCTCCTTAAGCAAACAGGGATCCTCGCCAGCTGATAAATCATTTACAGGGACAAGTAAGAAGTGAGGAACTAGATTAACCAGGTCACTGGGTGTCCCGAGGGAATGACGTGTCAGTGGAGCTGAAACAGCAGATCCATAGCTGCAGTCGGCAAGCTTCTCATGCGCTGACTACAATACACAGAAGTCCCTAGAATCAGACATGTTAGATTGGAGAAAACCATTTTCTCATCCTGTCCATCTTCTAGACCATGCAATTATTCCCTCTTTTACATTTTCTAGGGTATTGTACAATCTAGTTTTAAATGTCTCAAGATACAGGGTTTCCACCCACCTTGATGCATCTCACCATCAGGAAGTTTCTCCTAAAGTTCTGCTAGTTCTGGAAGGCAGAGTTACTCCAAAGACAATGAGAAAAGAAAAATCACTGATGGCCTAGACTTGGATTGTCTGGCTCATCTGGCTTTTCTGTTGTTAAAGAAATTTGCAAAACATGAATATATTCAGAAGGACAATATTATAATATGAGTTGTGTGAATGCATTGCAATTTATGAGTCACATCCATTTTACACCAACAGAATTGCATTGACATCAAGGAGTAGAAGGACGGTCCACTGCTTAAAGCATTAGCATGGAATTTGTGAAACCTGGGTTCATTTCCCTACTCTGTCACAGGCTTCCTGAGTGATCTTGGGCAAGTCACTTACTCCTTCTGGACCTCAGTTTCCCATCTGTAAAATGGGGATAAGGGTACTTCTTTACCTCACATAGCTGTTACAAGGCTAGATACACTAAGTATTGTGATGTGCTCAGATAATACTGTAATGGGGACCAGATAAGTACTATAAGTAGAAAGGTACTGATTTACTTTGTTGAAAAGATGAATCAGGCTCAATATCTTTTTAGAGAATTTCCAGTGGTCAGAAAGAAGGAGGTGGAAATCAAGCTCTTTGTCTTCGGCATTGCTGATGTCTATAAACCACTGCACTGTGTCCTCTCTTCACTTCAATTATTCCTCTGCCCTCAAGTAAGCTATTTTCCTTTGGGCAAGTCATTTCACCTCACTGTGCTTCATTTTCCTTGCCTATAAAATAGAGATGATTCCAGCCTACATCAAAGGATTAATTAATCTTTGTAAAGTGCTTTGAGAGCCTTGGAGGAAAGATAATGACTTGTGTACTCTGCAGCAAGCTGGACCTATGTTCCGCAAACACATGGAATCTGTGGCTCTCTGCCGCAGACTGGAAATTCTGCACCAGCTTCAGGAACATTTTTTTTAAAAGGTGCTTATTGAATTCAATATGACAATGAACAGTGTAGTCAGTCCCCTATCCTGTGTCATTAATTTTGATATGAAATTCAATTTATTTTCCTGTCTCCCTACGTTTGCAACGTGCCCAAAGTTTCAGTATTGACAAAGCTGAACTGCACTATAGAAGTTGTCAGCAAGGAAGATGGAGATTTTGGTAGCTGGGTTGGGTTTTTTTAGCATCTTTGGGATTGTGGGTAAGTAAATTAGCTGCATAATGTTTACATCCTCATCATTATGTTTCAGAGTTCACTGCTCATTTAGATGAATGTGTGCAGCAGATACATCTGGGCCATGTACCGGGAAGACAACACTGTTTACACTCTGTTCACATTTGAACAGTTTCCATCACAACCATAATAGCAAAAATGTAATTTTCAGAAATGAAAGCTTAGATTCTAGAGCAAAACTCTTTGGCACAGGGGATTCTTTGATGGCATCCTGTAGTCACAGAATCCCACAATACACAGGGCCCTGACTACAATTGCAATGTGGTTTTGTCTATAGGGATCCTGCGGGAGTATGTGATAGTGGCAAGAATTACCTATTTTTTAAAAATCCCCTTTTTGTTTTTTACTCCCTGTCTCCTGGAATCCTGAACCTGGAATATGTGTTCTCACACATTTTATTTCCTCCATCTTGGGCACTGTGCTTTGTAATTGCAGCACAGGTTATGGGCCTGGACTTTCGTTTAATGATTTGTTTTGGTAGGGTTGTTCATGAGCACTGTGTGCACTACTGTGTTGTTGTAAGGTAGTTCACAAGTGTTGTGCTACACACACTAGCTTGGATGTGAGCATCTTTAGTTGTTTATTTTGTTGAGTGAATATAGCACCGAGGCATGAAAAACACTTTAAACGAATGAGATGAACTTTAGAAATGGATCTAAGAGAAAAGGCCTTGACCATGTCCCTTTAATTGTTGTCAGACACTAGCCAGATGACCTGTTAAACCCCTTGCCCCTTGCACTATGGAAGGATAAGGGCAGGTAAAGTCCAGTAACATTTTAACTATGAGATTAACTCTACTCCAGTTCAACACAGAGACACTGCTGTCCTTTTGGATGAAAGGTGCTGACTAGAGTATCTGCCATACGCCGTCCCACACTCCCCCCAGTACCAGCTGCAGTCCCTCCAGCTTTGCGGCAGTCAGGCAGTACAAGCCTACTTCCCCTCCCTAGTTGGTGGCTTCCCTGTGAGGATCCAGTTTAATGCTTAGTATTGATTGGATGTTTATACTCCGTAGGAGAAGACCCAGCAGTCTGCCACTGTGCCTCTGCTGAGCCTCTCAAGGTTTCAGATGCAATCTGGCCAGAGTTAGTGTCGTCTGTGGATGAATATAATTTAGATTACATTTGTTTGCCAAGGCAGTCTCTTCCCATTACTAATGGATCTATAAGATTTCCCTACTCCCCATTTTTCTCCAATTGCAGACTTTCCCCTCGCCAGGGCCGGCTCTAGGTTTTTTGCAGCCCCAAGCAAAAAAAAATGTGGCTGCCCCCGACCCCTCCTGCACTATTTTTTGGCTTTTACATGTTTGCACTTTGCAATTTTGTTTTGTTTTGACTGTTTAAAATTTTAAAAAATGAAAACAGAGAATTTCTAGTTAGTGAAATAAAACTATTTCCTACAGTGTAATTTTAACATTTAATTTTAACAAAATCACAATTACAAACAATTTGGGTTCAACTATACACTGTAATGAAAAAAAATAGTGTCTTCCAGTTTCTCATAAATTAAAAGAATGAATATGAACTGAATTTTTCTGGTTTTTATACTTGCTTAGTCTTTTAATAAGTCAGTGAAATCTAAATTTTTTGCAATGGTACTTTCAATTGAAATTAATGCGAGTCCTGACAAATGATTTTGAGACATGGTGGACCTCAAATAATTTTTTAGTACTTTCAGTTTTGAGAAACTGCGCTCACCAGAAGCCACTGATACTGGTAATGTTAAAAGAATGTGTAATGCTATAGCAGTGTTTGGAGTGAAAAAATCATTTCTTGCTATAAATTCTAATACTTTCAGAGGAGAAGTTTTAGGACTTATTAGCTCAGATAAAGTTATTAATTCATCATACAATTCTACTGAATCAATGTCATCAGCATTATCAGTACTGAACGCTAAATATAGGTCTTGGCAGTGCTTCATGAGGTCTTCTTTGGAAAACTGATTTTTAATATTTCAATATCGTATAAAAATTCAAAAGTTTCACAATGATCATGCAACTGACAAAATCTTTCTTCAGTGGAAGTTATAGCTACATCCAAAATACAATAGAAACATTCAACTTTAAACCTTTTGTTTGGATCGAGAATAGGATCATCATGAGCCTCATAACAAAACTGTCTTGTTTTTTTCTGAGGACGAATGAATTGTTGAGGTGAAAATGTTGGTTAAAAATCAAGATCCTCTGCTACTGTTATTGCTTCTTTGACAGTTTCTTCAAATCCTTCATCTGAATGGAATATTTAAAAAAATACCAGCCTTTATTCAAAATCGTCTTTGTCTTGGATATGTCTATGGTTATGTTCTGCATAACTTTGCTGGTCAAATTAATTTGATTTAGAATATTATGCCAAATAACCATGCAATATGAAAACTGAAACTGCATCATTTCATGAGTCAATGTTTTCAGCATACGACAACTCCTGGTTTATTTCAAAAAGTGCATCATAAATCTCTCCTGATGAATATCGGAATGGTCTAATAGCGTATTTCCTGCAGCAGGGCCAGCTATAGGCCAATTCCACCAATTCCCCCGAATCAGGCCCCGTACCTAAGAGGGCCCTGCGCCCAGTGGCAGGGCCGCCGGGCGGGGGCAAGTGGCCGAGAATCCCTTCCCTGGCTAGAGGTTCCTTTTTAATTTTTACTCACCCGGTGGCGCTCCGGGTCATCGGAACAACTTCAGCGGCGGGTCCTTCACTCGCTCCACGTCGTCGGCAGCACTTCAGCGGCAGGTTCTTCAGTGCCATCGAACACCCAGAGCGACTGAAGGACCCGCCTCCAAAGACAAGGAGCGCCACCCGGTGAGTACAAGCCTCATGTGTTTTTTTATGTGTGTTTTTCATTTTTTTTTCTGTCATCCCTGCTGGGGCCCCATTGAAACTCTTTGAATTGGGCCCCGCACTTGCTAAAGCCAGCCCCAGTTAGGGTTCCTATGGGTAGGGTGCACCACCCTAGTGTTAGGGTTCCTATGGGTAGGGAACGTGGAGCTAGGGTTAGGGTTCCTATGGGTAGGGCTTCCAGCCCTAGGGTTAGGGGTGCTAAGGGTAGGGCACTTGGAGCTGCGGTTAGGGTTACTATGGGTAGGGCGCCCCGCCCTAAGGTTACGGTTCCTAAGGTAGGGTACTTTGAGCTAGGGTTAGGGTTCCTATGGGTTGGGCACCCAGCTCTAGGTTTAGGATTCCTATGGATAGGGCACTTGTAGCTAGGGTTAGGGTTTCTATGGGTACAGCTTCCCGCTCTAGGGTTAGGGTTCCTGTGGGTAGGGCACTTGGAAATAGGGTTAAGGTTCCTATGGGTTGGGCTTCCTGCCCTAGGGTTAGGGTTCCTATGGGTAGGGCACTTGGAGCTAGGGTTAGGGTTCCTATGGGGAGGGCTACCCGCCCTAGGATTCGGGTTCCTATGGGTAGGGAACTTGGAGCTAGGGTTAGGGCTCCTATGGGTAGGACACTTGGAGCTAGGGTTAGGGTTCATATGGGTAATGCGTCCCGCCCTAAGGTTAGGGTTACTATGGGTAGGGCACCTGGAGCTAGGGTTAGGGTTCCTATGGGTAGGGCTTCCCGTCCTAGGGTTAGGATTCCTATGGATAGGGCACTTGGAGCTAGGATTAGGGTTCCTATGGGTAGGGCTTCCCGCCCTAGGGTTAGGGTTCCTAAGGGTAGGACACTTGGATCTAGGGTGAAGGTACCTATGGGTAGGGCACTTGGAGCTAGGGTTAGGGTTTCTATGGAAGCAGCAAAGAATCCTGTGGCACCTTATAGACTAACAGACGTTTTGCAGCATGAGCTTTCGTGGATGAATACCCACTTCTTCGGATGCAAGTAGTGGAAATTTCCAGGGGCAGGTTTATATATGCAAGCAAGAAGCAAGCCAGAGATAACGAGGTTAGTTCAATCAGGGAGGATGAGGCCCTGTTCTAGCAGTTGAGTGAAAACCAAGGGAGGAGAAACTGGTTCTGTAGTTGGCAAGCCATTCACAGTCTTTGTTTAATCCTGAGCTGATGGTGTCAAATTTGCAGATGAACTGGAGGTCAGCAGTTTCTCTTTGGGTAGGGCTTCCCACCCTAGGATTAGGATACCTATGGGTAGGGCACTTGGAGCTAGGGTTAGGATTCCTATGGGAGGGTTACCTGCCCTAGGGTTAGGGTTCTTATGGGTAGGGCACCCCGCTCTAGGGTTAGGGTTTCTAAGGGTAGGGCACTTGGAGCAAAGGTTAGGGTTCCTATGGGTAGGGCACTTCGAGCTAGGGTTAGGGTTCCTATGGGTAGGGCTTCCCACCCTAGGGTGAGGGTTCCTATAGGTAGGACACTTAGAGATAGGGTTATGGTTCCCATGGCTAGGGCTTCCCGCCCTAGGGTTAGGGTTTCTATGGGTAGGGCACTTGGAACTAGGATTCGGGTTCCTATGGGTAGGACACTTGGAGCTAAGGTTAGGATTCCTATGGGTAGGGTTTCCAACCCTAGGGTTAGGGTTCCTATGGGTAGAACACTTGGAGCTAGGGTTAGGGTTCCTATGGGTAGGGGACTTGCAGCTAAGGTTAGGGTTCCTATGGGTAGGAAACTTGGAGCTAGGGTTAGAGTTCCTAAGGGTAGGGCACTTGGAGCTAGGGTTAGGGTTCCTATGGGTAGGGCTTCCTGCCCTGGGGTTAGGGTTCCTAAGGGTAGGGCACTTGGAGCTAGGGTTAGGGTTCCTATGGGTAAGAGATTTGGAGCTAGGGTTAGGGTTCATAAGGGTAGGGCAATTGGAGCTAGGGTTAGAGTTCTTATGGGTAGGGCTTCCCACCCTAGTGTTAGGGTTCCTAAGGGTAGGGCACTTGGAGCTAGGGTTAGGGTTATATGGGTAGGGGACTTGGAGCTAGGGTTAGGGTTCCTATGGGTAGGTCTTCCCACCCTAGGGTTACGGTTCCTAAGGGTAGGGCACTTGGAGCTACGGTTAGGGTTCCTATGGGTAGTGCTTCCCGCCCTAGGGTTAAGGTTCCTAAGGGTAGGGCACTTCGAGCTAGGGTTAGGGTTCCTATGGGTAGGGGACTTGGAGCTAGGGTTAGGGTTCCTACGGGCAGGGCTACCCACCCTAGGGATAGGATTCCCATGGGTAGGGCACTTGGAGCTACGGTTAGGGTTCCTATGGGTAGTGCTTCCCGCCCTAGGGTTAAGGTTCCTAAGGGTAGGGCACTTTGAGCTAGGGTTAGGGTTCCTATGGGTAGGGGACTTGGAGCTAGGGTTAGGGTTCCTATGGGTAGGGCTTCCTGCCCTAGGGTTAGGGTTATTAAGGGTAGGGCACTTGGAGCTAGGGTTAGGGTTCCTATAGGTAGGACTCTTAGAGCAAGGGTTAGGGTTCCTAAAATTAGCGCACTTGGAGCTAGGGTTAGGGTTCCTATGGGTAGGGCTTCCGGTCCTAGGGTTAATGTTCCTAAGGGTAGGGCACTTGGAGCTAGGGTTAGGGTTCCTATGGGTAGGGTGCCCCGCCATAAGGTTAGGCTTCCCAAGGGTAGGGCACTTGGAGCTAGGGTTAGGGTTCCTATGGGTAGGGCTTCCTACTCTAGGGTTAGGGTACCTAAGGGTAGTGCACTTGGCGCTAGGATTAGGGTTCCTATGGGTAGGGCTTCCCACCCTAGGGTTAGGGTTCCAAACGGTAGAACACTTAGAGATAGAGTTAGGGTTCCTATGGGTAGGGCACTTGGAGCTAGGATTAGGGTTTCTATGGGAAGGAATTCCCGCCCTAGGGTTAGGATTCCTATGAGTAGGGCACTTGGAGATAGTGTTAGGGTTCCTAAGGGTAGGGCACTTGGGATTAAGGTTATGGTTCCTATGGGTAGGGCTTCCTGAACTAGGGTTAGGGTACCTAAGGGTAGGGTACTTGGTGCTAGGGTTAGGGTTTCTATGGGTAGGTCTTTCCATACTAGGGTTAGCGTTCCTATGGGTAGGGCGCTTTGAGCTAGGGTTAGGGTTCCTATGGGTAGGACACTTGGAGCTAGGGTTAGCATTCCTTTGGGTAGGACACTTGGAGCTAGGGTTAGGGTTCCTTTGGGTAGGACACTTGGAGTTAGGGGTAGGGTTCCTCAGGGTACGGCGCTTGGAGTTAGGGGTAGGGTTCTCTTTGATAAGGCGCCATGCCCTAAGGTTAGGGCTCCTAAGGGTAGGGCACTTGGAGCTAAGGTTAGGGTTCCTATGGGTAGGGCTTCCAGCGCTAGGGTTAGGGTTACAATGGATAGGGCACTTGGAGCTAGGGTTAGGGTTCCCATGGCTAGGGCTTCCCGCCCTAGGATTCGGGTTCCTATGGGTAGGACACTTGGAGCTAGGGTTAGAGTTCCTATGGGTAGGACACTTGGAGCTAAGGTTAGGATTCCTATGGGTAGGGTTTCCAACCCTAGGGTTAGGGTTCCTCTGGGTAGAACACTTGGAGCTAGGGTTAGGGTTCCTATGGGTAGGGGACTTGCAGCTAAGGTTAGGGTTCCTATGGGTAGGAAACTTGGAGCTAGGGTTAGAGTTCCTAAGGGTAGGGCACTTGGACCTAGGGTTAGGGTTCCTATGGGTAGGGCTTCCTGCCCTGGGGTTAGGGTTCCTAAGGGTAGGGCACTTGGAGCTAGGGTTAGGGTTCCTATGGGTAAGAGATTTGGAGCTAGGGTTAGGGTTCATAAGGGTAGGGCAATTGGAGTTAGGGTTAGAGTTCTTATGGGTAGGGCTTCCCACCCTAGTGTTAGGGTTCCTAAGGGTAGGGCACTTGGAGCTAGGGTTAGGGTTATATGGGTAGGGGACTTGGAGCTAGGGTTAGGGTTCCTATGGGTAGGTCTTCCCACCCTAGGGTTACGGTTCCTAAGGGTAGGGCACTTGGAGCTACGGTTAGGGTTCCTATGGGTAGTGCTTCCCGCCCTAGGGTTAAGGTTCCTAAGGGTAGGGCACTTCGAGCTAGGGTTAGGGTTCCTATGGGTAGGGGACTTGGAGCTACGGTTAGGGTTCCTATGGGTAGGGCACTTGGAGCTAGGTTTAGGGTTCCTACGGGCAGGGCTACCCACCCTAGGGATAGGATTCCCATGGGTAGGACACTTGAAGATAGGGTTAGGGTTCCTATGGGTAGGGCTTCCTGCCCTAGGGTTAGGGTTATTAAGGGTAGGGCACTTGGAGCTAGGGTTAGGGTTCCTATAGGTAGGACTCTTAGAGCAAGGGTTAGGGTTCCTAAAGTTAGGGCACTTGGAGCTAGGGTTAGGGTTCCTATGGGTAGGGCTTCCGGTCCTAGGGTTAATGTTCCTAAGGGTAGGGCACTTGGAGCTAGGGTTAGGGTTCCTATGGGTAGGGTGCCCCGCCATAAGGTTAGGCTTCCCAAGGGTAGGGCACTTGGAGCTAGGGTTAGGGTTCCTATGGGTAGGGCTTCCCACCCTAGGGTTAGGGTTCCAAACGGTAGAACACTTAGAGATAGAGTTACGGTTCCTATGGGTAGGGCACTTGGAGCTAGGATTAGGGTTTCTATGGGTAGGAATTCCCGCCCTAGGGTTAGGATTCCTATGAGTAGGGCACTTGGAGATAGTGTTAGGGTTCCTAAGGGTAGGGCACTTGGGATTAAGGTTATGGTTCCTATGGGTAGGGCTTCCTGAACTAGGGTTAGGGTACCTAAGGGTAGGGTACTTGGTGCTAGGGTTAGGGTTTCTATGGGTAGGGGTTCCCGCCCTAGGGTTAGGGTTCCTATGGGTAGGTCTTTCCATACTAGGGTTAGCGTTCCTATGGGTAGGACGCTTTGAGCTAGGGTTAGGGTTCCTATGGGTAGGACACTTGGAGCTAGGGTTAGCATTCCTTTGGGTAGGACACTTGGAGCTAGGGTTAGGGTTCCTTTGGGTAGGACACTTGGAGTTAGGGGTAGGGCTCCTAAGGGTAGGGCACTTGGAGCTAAGGTTAGGGTTCCTATGGGTAGGGCTTCCCGTCCTAGGATTAGGGTTACAATGGATAGGGCACTTGGAGCTAGGGTTAGGGTTCCCATGGCTAGGGCTTCCCGCCCTAGGATTCGGGTTCCTATGGGTAGGACACTTGGAGCTAGGGTTAGAGTTCCTATGGTTAGGACACTTGGAGCTAAGGTTAGGATTCCTATGGGTAGGGTTTCCAACCCTAGGGTTAGGGTTCCTATGGGTAGAACACTTGGAGCTAGGGTTAGGGTTCCTATGGGTAGGGGACTTGCAGCTAAGGTTAGGGTTCCTATGGGTAGGAAACTTGGAGCTAGGGTTAGAGTTCCTAAGGGTAGGGCACTTGGAGCTAGGTTTAGGGTTCCTACGGGCAGGGCTACCCACCCTAGGGATAGGATCCCCATGGGTAGGACACTTGAAGATAGGGTTAGGGTTCCTATGGGTAGGGCTTCCCACCCTAGGGTTAGGATTCCTATGAGTAGGGCACTTGGAGCTAGTGTTAGGGTTCCTATAGGTAGGACTCTTAGAGCAAGGGTTAGGGTTCCTAAAGTTAGGGCACTTGGAGCTAGGGTTAGGGTTCCTATGGGTAGGGCTTCCGGTCCTAGGGTTAATGTTCCTAAGGGTAGGGCACTTGGAGCTAGGGTTAGGGTTCCTATGGGTAGGGTGCCCCGCCATAAGGTTAGGCTTCCCAAGGGTAGGGCACTTGGAGCTAGGGTTAGGGTTCCTATGGGTAGGGCTTCCCACCCTAGGGTTAGGGTTCCAAACGGTAGAACACTTAGAGATAGAGTTAGGGTTCCTATGGGTAGGGCACTTGGAGCTAGGATTAGGGTTTCTATGGGTAGGAATTCCCGCCCTAGGGTTAGGATTCTCTTTGATAAGGCGCCATGCCCTAAGGTTAGGGCTCCTAAGGGTAGGGCACTTGGAGCTAAGGTTAGGGTTCCTATGGGTAGGGCTTCCCGTCCTAGGATTAGGGTTACAATGGATAGGGCACTTGGAGCTAGGGTTAGGGTTCCCATGGCTAGGGCTTCCTGCCCTAGGGTTAGGGTCCCTACGGGTAGGGCACTTGGAGCAAGGGTTAGGGTTCCTATGTGTAGGGCACTTCAAGCTAGGGTTAGGGTTCCTATGGGTAGGGCTTCCCACCCTAGGGTTAGGGTTCCTATAGGTAGGACACTTAGAGATAGGGTTATGGTTCCCATGGCTAGGGCTTCCCGCCCTAGGGTTAGGGTTCCTATGGGTAGGGCTTCCCACCCTAGGGTTAGGGTTCCTATGGGTAGGGGACTTGCAGCTAAGGTTAGGGTTCCTAGGGATAGGAAACTTAGGGCTAGGGTTAGAGTTCCTAACGGTAGGGCACTTGGACCTAGGGTTAGGGTTCCTATGGGTAAGAGATTTGGAGCTAGGGTTAGGGTTCATAAGGGTAGGGCAATTGGAGCTAGGGTTAGAGTTCTTATGGGTAGGGCTTCCCGCCCTAGGGTTAGGGTTCCTATGGGTAGAACACTTGGAGCTAGGGTTAGGGTTCCTATGGGTAGGGGACTTGCAGCTAAGGTTAGGGTTCCTATGGGTAGGAAACTTGGAGCTAGGGTTAGAGTTCCTAAGGGTAGGGCACTTGGAGCTACGGTTAGGGTTCCTATGGGTAGGGCACTTGGAGCTAGGTTTAGGGTTCCTACGGGCAGGGCTACCCACCCTAGGGATAGGATTCCCATGGGTAGGACACTTGAAGATAGGGTTAGGGTTCCTATGGGTAGGGCTTCCTGCCCTAGGGTCAGAGTTTATAAGGGTAGGGCACTTGGAGCTAGGGTTAGGGTTCCTATGGGTAGGGCACTTGGAGCTAGGTTAGGGTTCCTAAAGTTAGGGGACTTGGAGCTAGGGTCAGGGTTCCTAAGGGTAGGGCACTTGGAGCTAAGGTTAGGGTTCCTATGGGTAGGGCGCCCCGCCCTAGGGTTATAGTCCTAAGGGTAGGGCATTTTGAGCTAGGGTTAAGGTTTCTATGGGTACGGCTTCCTGCCCTAGGGTCAGAGTTTATAAGGATAGGGCACTTGGATCTAGGGTTAGGGTTCCTATGGGTAGGGCACCCCGCCCTAGGGTTAGGGTTCCTATGGGTAGGGCACTTGGAGCTAGGTTTAGGGTTCCTAAGGGTAGGGCACCCCGCCCTAGGGTTAGGGTTCCTATGGGTAGGGCACTTGGAGCTAGGTTTAGGGTTCCTAAGGGTAGGGCACCCCACCCTAGGTTTGGGGTTCCTATGGGTAGGGCACCCCACCGTAGTGTTAGGGTTCCTAAGGGTAGGGCACTTGGAGCTAGGTTTAGGGTTCCTGTGGGTAGGGCACTACGAGCTAGGGTTAGGGTTCCTATTGGTAGGGCTTCCTGCCCTAGTGTTAGGGTTCCTAATGGTAGGGCACTTGGAGCTAGGGTTAGGGTTCCTATGGTTAGGGTACTTGGAGCTAAGGTTAGGGTTCCTATGAGTAGGGCGTACTGCTGTAGGGTTAGGGTTCCTAAGGGTAGGGGACTTGAAACTAGGGTTAGGTTTCCTAAGGGTAGGGCACTTGGAGCTAGGGTTAGGGACTTTCCCATCTAGTTTGACTTATAGGTTTAAGTGTGAGGTTTTTGTTTAAGATGCTTCTTCAAGACTGCCCAACGGTGTGTGGAAGTACTAAATAAATATGTAAATTGCTTGCACTGTGGTAAAATATGAAACGGCATCTTCAGATTATTTGGTGGTATCACTGACAACCAGATTGAGCGAATGCACATGGCAAAGAACGAAAAAAGCTTGTTTAAATTCAGTATTCTTTGCTGTACACCTGCATGTCGTCCTCGCGTGTTTGAGCTGTTATTGTACCCGTGGCAGCGCATATTTTCTAAAGGTATTCCATAGTGTTCCAATTTCTTTAGAATTACACCTGTGAGGGCTTTCCCAGTAGTTTCATTCACTAGTATAAATTCTAGAAAATATTCACAAATTTTCACTTCTGCATTTTCATCAGTTTTCACAAATCGTAAAACAATTGACATTTGCTCGGTTTTGCTCATATCTTGAGTACAATCAACTATAATTGAGTAATATTTGGCATGTTTCAAATTTGATAAAATTTCATTATGCACTCCATTAGAAATTAATTGTATTATCTCATTTTGTGTATTTTTACCCAAATAATGGGTGTGAATCTCTCCATCTTTCACTCTTCGTACATGCTCAGCCATAACATTATCAAATTTTGCAAATAACTCAACCAATTTTAAGAAATTTCCATTGTTATCTTCATATAAAATATCTGAGGATCCACGGAATGCGAGGCACTGTTCAGCTAGGAAATTAATGATTGCCAGTAAATGTTCCAGCACAGCTTGCCAATGTAGAATTTCTGAGTTTAGTTGACGTTGCTGTACCACATCGATTATTGTACCGGAACGTAATCTGTTTGACAGCTCAATCCAATTTGTCAATGAGCGTAAATGATTTTTTGATGTTTCATGTTCTTTCAAATGCTGATGCATATTTTGCCAGTCATTAAAACCTGCAGTTGCCAGAAGAACGTCCGAGTTACAGAACAGTTTGCAGCAAAAACAAAACACTACATCTTTGGTCTGTGAATACACTAACCATGATCTGTTAATTTGTTCCCCATTTTTCATTATTTCTTCATACTGGATGGCATGAATCGATGATTCGACTCATTAAATGGATATTCAAATGTAGGATCTAGTTTTGAAGGACCTTTTTTCACAATAATCATTCGCATTGCATCAGTAATTATTGTCGGCCATGTACTTGGATCCGATCCTATGTCAGTCTCTTCACCTTCCAATAATTGTTCTTCGATTTTAGATTTGGATAACAGTTCTTTGTTTCTGGACTCTTCAGCTGAAGAAATAAATCTTTGGATGGATAGTGATTGTTCATCGTTATCAGTTAGCAAAGATAATCTTTGGTCAGATTGTTGTTCATCTTTGTCAGTTGATAAAGATAATCTTTGGTTCGATTGGTCTTCATCAGTTGATGAATAATCACCTTCAGTGCATTGCTTAGAGCTTTCTCCTTGATTGTTGACTTTTTTAAAATACTTCTTTGAAGTACGAGATAGTTTTTCTATTTCTTTTTGCCGTTTCTCTCTTTGTTGCCGGTAGGCAGCACCGGAAAGTCGTTTTCATTTTTGTCCCGGCATTTTAGCCCTATAACCACTGGCGCCGACGCAAAACGGAAATTAGCATGAATGGCGCCGATAGGGCAGCACAGTACACACACGTAATCGTGATTTGAGTGACTGTATCACAACCTGACACGATATTTTTCACGTGACGCTCCTATCGCACTACTGTACTTGCCGTAGGTAAGGCGCTAGTCATTGGGGCAAGAGAGCTCCCCATGAGCTTGGAAACACACTGGACCCAGCCCTGCTGGCATTTTCCCAGCGCTGAGGCCGCCCGGCTGGGAGCCCGAGGGGCATGCAATGGAGACAGCTCTGGGGCTGGAGGAGCCAAGGAAGAGGTGCTGGGCTTGTTGGACAGATGCTGCCCCTCTCTTCCAGGTTGCTCGCCCCCTGCAGGGGGGGAGTGTAAACGGGTCGGACTCACCCCTGCGGCGCCTCCTGCTGGTTGCTCTCCCAATTTGCTCTGTTCAGCCCTGGAGCACCCTCTGCAGGCTGGTGATCCCCCTGTTCGTAGGCCCCCGTGTCCCTCCTCAGACCCGGTGCCCCTTTCTCTGGGGTGCTGCCCCCTGGCAATAACCCCTTTCTTACTCTGTCTGGGTTTCCCCTTCCTTGGGAACCCCCCACCCTACTATCCCCACTTCGCCTCAGTAGTGGCTACTGCCCAGTCTCTATTTAGCACCCCCTTCGCTGGGGCAGACTGCAGTATCCAGTACTCATCATTGGCAAAGGGGGTTTGGACCTGCTGCCTTGGCCTAACCTTAAGTTGCCCTCTGCAACCTCCCAGTACCTTCTGCCCTCTGCTAGGCCGCAGCCTGGGGCTTTCCAGGCCAGAGCTCCCCAGCTCCTTAGCCTGTCCCCAGCCCTGCTTCACCCTAGGTACCTTGTCTCGTCTACCAAGCAGCTAGGCCCATCTCTCTCTATCACCAGAGAGAGACTGTCTGGGCTCCTGGCTTCCCTGCCTTTTATAAGGCCCTGCTCCTCAGTTTGGGGCGGGCCCCCAGCTGCAGCCACTTCCCTAATCAGCTCAGCCCTGTCAGGCCACTTTTTAAACCCCTTAAAACCCCGGAGCAGGGGTCCACCCTGCTACAGGGAGGCAGAAGGAGACTCCAGGTACCGGTGTGCTGTGCAGGGCTGGGGAGGGACGCGGCAGCCTCTGGGGCTCCAGCAGGCAGAAGCTCCCCAGGGGTTCCGGGGACCCTCTCGCCTGGCCTGACTCTTACCTTGCTGCAGATCTGGCCCGGGGTGGACTCATCTCCTGTTGCCGCCAGGGGTTGGGGCTGCTGCTGAATCCCGGCCGCGCTCATCCTCGGTCTTTGCCTTGGCCCCGGCACGAGTTTGGCTCAGCCTGGGCTGCCGCTCTGCTCCCCTCTTTCCTCCCCTGGCAGGAGGCGGTGCAGAGGGGAGGCGAGGACAAGCTGAGGAGGAGCGGCCCGCCTGGGCGCCATGTTCTGCCCGTCCTCTGCAGCCGGGGCAGGGCCGCGCTACCGGATCCCACCTGGGGGAGGGGGCTGCTGCCCGTGGGAGAGCGGCGAGGACACGCTCCCCACTTAGCTGTCTCCCTGCCCTGCTGGAAGAACAACAGGCTGGTTACCGCCCCCGGGGCGGTCAGGATCCAGCCCAGGACGCTACCTCAGGTTTGAGCTGGGGCCCCAGCATTATGCCGCCCCTGATATTTTGCCGCCCCAAGCCCCTGCTTGTTTTGCTGGTACCTAGAGCCGCCCCTGCCCCTCGCCCTCTCCACCATCTCCACCCCAAAGCACACTCTGCAGCTGAGAAGGTGTGGATGGGCACTCTGTGAAACAGTCAATATGGCTCTTGAATTTTCTGTACTCTGTGGCTGTGTACTGAGGGACTCGCATTGCAAGTATCCAAATGCTTTCTGAGGGCCTGATCAATCCTGCACTCCTTTAAATCAGTGGGAGTTTTGCCATTGCTTTCAATGGCTGCAGAATCAGGCCCTAAGGGCCTGATGCAAAGCTGACTGAAATCTATGGTATTCTTTCCACTGATTTCATTGTAGGCTTTGGTTCAGGGGTCCTACATCTTTGACTATTAGTGGTAAATATGCCCAATGGCCTGTGATGGGACACTAGATAGGGTGGAATCTGACTTACTACAGAGAATTCTTTCCTGGGGGCTGGCAGGTGAGTATTGCCCACATGCTCAGGGTTTAACTGATCGCCATATTAGGGGTCGGGAAGGAATTTTCCTCCAGGGCAGATTGGCAGAGGTCTGGGGGGGTTTCGCCTTCCTCTGCAGCATGGGGCATGGATCACTTGCTGGAGGATTCTCTGCACCTTGAAGTCTTTAAACCACAAGTTGAGGACTTCAGTAGCTCAGACGTAAGTCAGGGTTTTGTTACAGGAGTGGGTGGGTGAGATTCTGTGGCCTGTGTTGTGCAGGAGGTCAGACTAGAAGATCATAATGGTCCCTTCTGACCTTAAAGTCTATGAGTCTATGAGATGTAGTCACCCTACAAATCAACCCAGTGAACGGCTCCAGATCTGCAAAGATTAACATTTAAGAGCATAACAGACCTTAATGAGAACTTTATAAAAAACGTTGTATAGAAAGTTACTTATTGGGATGTGTTATGAACCTTGTTACAGTGGCATCCTGTTAGTGCATGAGAACCACACAGTGAGACTAGCTGGATTCACAAACTGAATCTGACTAATCTGACTAGCCTACAATGAGTTCAAGATGACTGAAATCATGAACAATGTATGCAGCATGAAAATCAAATTAGGTGGATACAAGTGTTTTTAATGTTTTAGCTCTATACTCGGGTGGGATGACGATAATACAAGTAAAAGGCTAAAAAACATATGACCTAAATGTTCAGCAGTGCCGGTGACTAGTAATTTTAACAATCAATTCTTGGGTGTTTAACTTGAGTCTCCTTAACAAGTCCTGATTTTTAGAAAGTGATAAGTACCTAAAATCACTAGGCCCTTTTGAAAATGTAGGCCACAATTTTTCAGTTTGACGGTGTTCTTGGGAGCAAATTCCATAGGACATAGAAACATCTTCCATAACCTCATGAATCTACATTTCTGATCTCAGTCATTTGCATCAGGATCATGTAGGAGAGGAAGTCAATTTAGGTCTAAAATGGGGGCAATAGAAAGGTAGAGGGGGAAAACATGAGAGGAGCAGTTTTTTTAGTTGAACCAAATTGTGTCTTGGTCCAAGTTGGCATGGCTTATGGGTGCAGCATTACTGATTTCCAAGGTTCTGTCCTGCAAGGTACTGAGAGAGTCCTGCATTTATTTAGGCATAGTGACATCATGAAACCATAACAATGTCTCATGACATGATGACACTGTCATCTTGCATTAGCACAACATTGTGCTATCAAGCTGTTAACACTGATGTATCATTACATGATTATTGCTCCACAGGACAAGCAGGCAGCTATCATACGGGGTTGGCATCACTTTCATAGAACGTTCTGGGAGAGAATGTGGACTAATGGTCAGAGCAGGAGATTGGGAGCCAAGAGCCTAGATTCTGTTCCCGGCTTTGCCACTTACATGCTGTGTAACCTTGGGTAGTCACTTAATCTATCTGTATGTCAGGTTTTCCATTTGTAAAATGGGGATAATAATATTACCCTACCTTACAGAGGGGTTTGTGAGGCTTAATGTTTACAAAGCACTTTGAGCAGGCTGAATGGGAGGACTTCAGTACAGAATTCTGCTCTACTAAAAAGAATCCATAAGGTAGTCTCATCAACTTCAGTGGGGCCAGGATTTCACCCATAGTCTTTAATGTCATTTCAGTGTGCAGACTCCACCAAATTCCTCAGCTAGATATGTTCCTGAAAATACTTACTTCAAAGTTAATAGTTGTAAATGAAAGTACTTGAGAAAATTCCTCAGGAGAGAAACAGAGAAGACATAAGAGTATATTACCTGATAAACTGATGCACTCCCCATTAAAGGGAAAGCAAATTCTCTTTTTTCTTTTTAAGAGAAGAAGAATAAATGAGCTGTGACCAAACAATTTAAACATGGCACTGAGAGCTTGGGTTTCACATCCTCAATGGGAAACAGAACAGAGAAGTGAATCCCCTTGAAATAAAAGTGAAGTTAATAATTGGATGGCTTTAGCTGCTTGCCACATCCTGTGTATGCTGATCATTCTGTTTATAGCAGACAGGAGTCTCTCTAGAATCTTCTTTACCAATTTAACTCTTTACTAAGCCACATGCTACTAACACCAAGAAAAAAGCCATCCTGCCCCACTCTTCAAGGACCACAATATTTTAAATAATGGTCTCTTTCCCACACACACACACCCCTCTTGCATAGTCTCGCTCGCACATGCACACACACACCACTCTTTGCATAATCTAGCACTCACACTCTCATACATACACACAGACACCTATCCACAAAATGCAAACACCTTGGTATAAGCCAACCAGAGAGAAAGTAAGAGTTCCACAAATGGAAATTGACTATAATTTTATACAGTTGAAGCACGTGAGTTAGGTATAACCTCACTACTGTTCCATAGTGTTATTATCTCAGCAGAGTTTCTCCCTGTGACTGGCCTGGGGGTCGGAGAGCTTGGCTGCAGCTTGATTTGGTATATTGAAAGTATTTTCATTGACCAGAACAGCTCTTTTAATTGGCTTAATTTCTTTTTGCTTTTCAACTTCTGATGCCTTGGTGGTTTATTATTATTATTATTATTTTGAGTATGACACCTTAGGTGACCATAGCACTTTTTTCCATTAGTAAAAGGTTTACTCATCTTAATAGTTTTCACTCAGGAAGGCTCAGCTATCCATCCATCCTTCATCATGAATTTCTATTCTTCAACCATTTGATCGGCACTGATAACTAGGCAGTGTTATTTTGGAAACAGCTGCAACAAGACACATTTATCACTGCTGCTGGGTAAAAATTTTTGACAAACTTTTTTTGTCAAAATATGCAGATTCAAGTCAACTGAAACATTTTGTGAATTTGTGCTGATTTTAGCAAATTGTTTTGGTTTAAAAAAAAGATTTTTTGGGGAAATGTCAAAATGAACTGTTTTGACATTTCCAAAACTAAATGTTTTGATTTGTTGGGCTAGATTCACAAGGGGACATAAGTACCATTCACAAAACTGAAGCAGAAAAGGAGAAGGTGGTGGAGATGCCCCTTCTAATACCAATTACCCCATTGGTTAGGACACTCGCCTGGGATGTCTGAGACCCTGTAGATCCAGCCTGTTGGAATGCCTATTCCAATGAATATTGAATTATTTATACAAAATGGAGCAGCTTCAACAGGAGAGACTGAGAGACCCCAGAAAAGCCAGTAGCTGGGTGGATGAACCTGGATCTCCCACATCCCAGGTGATTGTCCTAACCAATGGGCTATTGGCATGAAGGGGGCAACCCCACCTTTTCATTCTCCTTGGTTCTGTGAATCCAACCCATAATTTCCTGTTATTTAAAAAAAAAAGGCTAAAAATGCCCAAAATTGAAACAAAACATTTTGTTTAACACTAAAGGATTTTTTTCCCAACTTTTCAATTTAGGGTTCACCCAAATCGAGTTTCCCTCACACTCACATACCCCAAAATTGCCAGCAAACTGAAAAATCAATTAGTCACCCAGCATGCCACTATTCATCACCACCACACCTGGAGTTTGTGTTTGCTTAAGCCATCAAGGGCATTAAAGGTGAATGAGATGTTCATCTTTGACCCACAGTTCATGATATCTCTGAACTTGTAAAGAGCAGCACACTTCCTCCATCCTGATCACTGCTGCTGTATGATCATCTAACCGCTGCTGAAGTTCCAACATTACCTAGCAATTGCAAGTTTGGTGACAATCAGCAGGCACGCTGTCTTAGTAAAAGGAACTTTACGTGACTGTGTGAATTTAAGGGCTGGATCTATAGGCCAGAAGATAGAACTGCTCTATCCAAAATAGCATGAGTGGCTTAAAAATCAAGCAATTTTAAAATATAATAAATTTGGATTCTTTCTATATTGGCCTTTTGGTTTGTGCATCTCCAGGGGTTACATTTTCAAGCTTTCCTCTGCAACCAAAACAGCTAAAAACATTTTTTTTTTAAATGAAAACCAAGAGTCTCACATAATCGCATGACTCCCAGGGCTGGGTCTTTAAGAAAAACAGCAAATATTGCGACACTCGCATTAAAAATGTGAGATCTGGCTTTCCTTCCCATGCAGCAGCAGCACTAACTGCTTTCACCAGGCAGCCTAAAAAAATAAATTATATTTATGCAACATCTTTCATCCCAACTTTACAAAGCAGAGACATAGTACAGAGGAAATACCCTACCAATGAAATGCAGCTTACAGAGAGATGCAGCACAGCAGCTGCTTAGTGGCATCCCATAAAACTATACAACCGATTAGGACAGCAAGTGGAGAATGCTGTGTCCAGCTGAAAGTACTGTGACTATTTAGGTAGCAGGTAGTAATGCCCTAAGTTGGAATTTAGCTAGGACTCCAGGGCTAACATTTCTACTCTTGTGAAAAGTATGAATAGATTTTTAAATGGCAAGTGGTCAGAGCCTCAGTTTCATTTTCCATCCAAAAGACTGTCCCTCCAGCAGCACCGCATCCCTGGCACGCTGCTAAGCCTCTGTCTCAGTATTGATTAAGAGAGAGGAATGTCATCTACTGAATCACCAGCACCACTGCAACACTCTGGATTTTCTTTGTAGGGGGGTGAGCTCTCCCATCTTAGTACTGAAAAGTTCAGCCTGGCTTATCTTGTAAGGTTTGTGAGCTACTCTTCTGAGTCAACTTCAAAGACTGTAACATCACCTAATAATCAACTACTAAGAAGGGAGGACTATCCTTGCAAAAGTTTTTCCCCTCCTCCCACTTATCCTGCCTTTGCTTTGACCTGCTTATCAGTTATATACCACAAATATTTCAGTCTCTAATTAATTCATCTGTTAGCTCATCAAATTCACATGACTTGGCTTTATTACATAGGGCTGTAACATGCTGATCAATAGTCTCACCTGGCAGCCAGCTTGTAGAAAAATGTGTTTTTCCCAAGTGACTTTCTTGTGTGGATCAAATTATGCTTGAAACTTTTGAATGTTATTATCTAGCAATTTGCAGCCTCCCTCATGCTCCCACTGGAATGTATGGTAGCTGTCCAATGTCTCTGGGCCTTCCGTGTGTTGCAGTGTGGAGGACTTCACCCTCTCAAATTTTTCTGCAATGTCACTTGCTTCCAGGAAAATGTAGAAGCTCTGCAACCACCTCCTCCATTTCCCAGCCAGGCTCCCTTTTGGAATAAAGGATTCAGGCAGACTAATTTGCTCCATTTGAGGTTTTAGTATCTGTTGCTTACCGGGGCTAGAGGTATACCAACCACAAGGTCTGATGTGTGCTGCAGTGTATTAATTTATCACAGATGCCAGTCCTCATGGCAGAGTTCAGTTTGCTTTCCCCGTAAAGCCCATTCACCAGCTCAACCTAGTCTCCACAAATTCAGCATTTCTATTTGGTGACTGTGCCTACCGGACACACAAAAATATAGTGAAGTCTGGCAGCATTTAGATTATAGCAGACTAAATTACTTATATATTTATCTCTCTTTCTTATTACATGGTTCTTATTTTACAATATGCTGCAGTGCCTATTGTTTCTCTATAGTACTGTTCAGACTCTATGGAGTTCAGATACGATCTAAATGGGCACAGTCTAAACGCCGATGGTAGAGATCTGAGAGCACCGAGTTAGACACTGCTAGCACAGTAATTGTGTTAGGTGAATGTGGCAATTACTGTAATCCAATCAGTAAATCTCACACCACCTGGAACTATACTGAGAGACAGAATGTTAACCAGAACACCTGCTTTACCTTCAACTTTTTTTTCTTCAAAAAGTGCCTCTGAATCTTTATCTTCCCCTTGGACAGTTTAAAGGTGGGTAATAAAAAGGAACATCCAGACAGCACTATCAGTTATATTTACTGTTTTAGATGCTTCTGTCATTGTGCTTCTCCCTTATACTAAGTAGTACTAGACTTCTATACCTCCCCTCACCATCCTAGTAATCTTTGACTTAAGCCTATGCATCTCTGTTCTGTTGTGTTGTCTTTCTCTGGGCCTTCTCTGTTTCTACTATGTCCTTTCTGAGATGATGTGACATACAATAAGTGACTATGTACAACTAGTTTATACCATGTTATAATATTTTCCATCTTGATCTTTAGCTCCTTCTTAATTCAGGCTTACTATCTTATCCCTTTTACTAACCACTCTTGTGTTTTGAGTAAACGGTTTCATTGCCCTGTCGACACGATGAGACCTAGATCTTTCTCTTGAAATCACTAATTTGGAGCATACAGGTGAATATGAGTGCTTTAGATGATTTCCTCCAAAATGTATTATCTTGCATTTACCTATGTTGAACTTTATCTAGCATCCTGGAGTACAATCTCCTAGTTTTGTTAGGATTTTCTAGTGTCCCACAATCCTCACTACCCTGGACTAACTTGCAGCTGCAATAAATAATTCACTGTTTATCAGCAAATTTTGCTGCCTTGTTCCTTGCCCATTTCCATAATGTTAATATCGTTCAGAATACTATTTTCATCCTCTTCCCCTGCATTAACCTCTTTCGATGTAGAAATAAACTGCCAGTTTTCCAGTTCTGTTCTTCCTCTTTCAGACACAGTTTTTAATCCATGACAAGGCTTCCCCTGTCATCCTCTCATTACCAAGTTTCCTTATTAGACTCTCGGGAAGATCTTTATCAAGAAGTCTTTTGAAACTGCATTTATTGTAGTCCCTGCTTTTTCTTGATCAGCTATTTTAGTAACTTGGAGAAGTCAACTGACTGGAGAGGCATGATTCAGCCTTACAAAAAGCTACAAAATCTTGCTAATTTTGTTCAGCTGTTTTACGATTTTGCTCAGTTGTTTTTCTCAAAACAAAGGTCAGGGTTAGGAGGTCTATACATTCTGGTATCTGCATTAGCTCCTTTTTGAATATTGGCACCTTCCAGTCTTCATATCATATACAGTATCAGAGCTGGACATTTTGTAAGGCTACTCACCAGGGGTTTCATCCTGAACCACTGGAGTCAATGGGAGTTTTGACTTTGATTTCAGGGTGAGTGGCAGCAAGTTTGTATAGCATTTCCTCTTGAACGTCTGCTATGACGGTGCCTCAACCATTTACCTTAGGAGTCTAGTCTACTGCTCAATTGCTCTTGAGTTTGAGGGAAAACTAATTTTTAATCCATGTTTTTTTTAAATGTAGATTTACTAACTTCTTTATAATAGAAAGAGTGCTCTCTAGTCATTGGAAAGGAATGGGGTTCAGGACACCTGGGCTCTTTTCCTTGTTCAGAGAAGGCATGTAGAGTGCTAATTACACCAGGGGATTGAGACACAGGAAGTGTGGACTCTATCCCTGGCTCTGCCCTGGACTTGCTGTGTGGTCATAAGTATGTTACTTAATCTCTTTGTGGCTCAGTTTCCCAATCTACCTATAAACTGTTATATAGGGATTTAAGAGATGATTGGTCAAAGCATTAAAGAAGTACCACTGATGATTAAACTTTAACGGTAAGTTTTTCAAAAGTGTTCAATGTTGTCTTAGCTCTTCTCCTGTTGGAGTCAATGGCAATTTTACCATTGACTGCTGTGGGAGCAGAGTTAGGTCAATGTTGGATGGTCTGGAAGCTCCATTAGGGTATGTCTTCACTAGCAATGTTAAAGCGCTGCCG
This sequence comes from Mauremys mutica, assembly GCF_020497125.1. NCBI lineage: Eukaryota > Metazoa > Chordata > Testudines > Geoemydidae > Mauremys > Mauremys mutica. The sequence goes on from NC_059075.1 coordinate 68,447,726, forward strand.
TGACAGCACTTTAACATGGCTGTGTAGTCGTGGCACCAACGCTGGGAGAGAACCCACCCCCATAAGGGTAGTAGCTCCCAGCTCTGGGAGCACGGCTCCGAGCGCTGGTGCACTGTCTACACTGCCACTTCACAGCGCTGAAACTTGCAGTGCTTGGGGGGGTGTTTTTTCACCCCCCTGAGTGAGGAAGTTGCAGCACTGTGACGTGGCAGTGTAGACAAGGCCTAAATATATAAGTTTACTATATCGAACGCCTCCTTGAAACCCAGAGTCTTTCCATTATATTCCCTCTACCTAATGAATCAGTAATTATGTTGAAGAAAACTATTATTTCTTTGATATGACCTATATAAAACCAAATTGTCGTGCACATAGTTGGTGGTATGCCAGGGTTCTGTGCCCTGTGTAATATTGTCTTGCATACGTAACCATTGTTTAAATCTCAGATCAAAACAAACCAAGCCACGTTGTTTGTCAGTTATTAGACATCTTTCTTCCAAATAGTCACACAGCCTTCATTACCATAACAGTAATTATTATTACATAGTGCCTTATTATATGCTTGAGAATAGTTAGCACATTTGCCTTTTCCCACACATTAGTAGCTTCTCCTGACTCTCATGATTCACCGGTGCTTATTTCTCAATGTCCCTCTAGTTCTTTTAAAATTCCCAGCTGCATTTCATCAAGGCTTGCAGATTAATACATTAGTAATAGAATTTTTGGTTTGTACTGCAGCAATGCCCAAAGGCCCTGGGCAGGATTGGGGCCTCATTGGGCTAGGTGATATGCAAACACATAGTAAGACATGGACCCTGCCCCCCAGGAGTTTAATAAATATTTAGTTTAGTCTAGTAATGTGATTTGGAGCCTTTCCAGGCTGACAGTTCAAATCTAGCCCCAGCAACTGAAATTTATTACCATCTGATGGTTATTTATTGGCTTAAGTGAAATGGGTTGGGGATCTCAAGCACTGTATCATGATCAGTGGAACTGGAGTTAGAGGTCCCATGTTCTGGGTGTGGGGGACCTTTATTGATGGGATACCAGTGGAACAGGGAATGCCGGAAGTTAGGCTGAAAGCAACCTAGCCATGTGGACAGAGCAGTTCACAGAGTTTCATGAAGTTTTATGTGTTCAACTTAATCTGCATTCATCCTCATTCTTTGGTAATGATAACAAACAGGCTCCCAGTGGATGAGGTTCACATCACAAAACCACCACCACAATTGGCAATAATTGACATCCTTTGTGGTAAATCTTAACCTGGCCCAGTATTCCAGATGAGGGATTACCATTGGCTCTTTTGTTATCTGCCCCAGTTCTACTCTCTTTGAACCACTTCTGTGATACAAATGGAAGGGGAAATCCCTGTATCTACCCAATGGTCAGAGGAGCCAGTGTAGCAAGTCCTCTTACAGCTCCTGATGTAGGAGGTGTGTCAGAAACATGGCTGGAGCATGCTGCACTCTAGTAATCCCCAAATGGCATAGATTAACACTTGCCATCCTTTGGAAAAAATATGTGATCATGTATTTTAAGACTGCATCAAAATGCACAGGCATGAGGTTCATCAGAAGAGACCAGACTTGAACCTGGCTCCCTGCCCACTGCACCTTCCCCCAGGCTAAAAGGCATTTTGATGGGATGGGCAGGAAAGCAAGCTGACTGGCTAGTGCAAACACTTCACTGAGGCTTAGAAGCATATGCAGTGCGGTGGGAATGTTCAGAAAACTATGGAACAAGCGCAGAATAAGTTCCATCATGGATATGCAATTCCCCCTCCCCCCCCCCGGATTATAAATTGGCAAAATCTGGATGGATTTGCAAGCAGGTAGAAAAAGGCAGCACCCTGTCCTCAGTGCTACATCCCTTTCAAGTAGCAAGATCCCACCCCAAACCCTGGAGGCACTCGAGTTGTTTCAAACAAATAACAACAAAAAACCTAGACAAATATTTAACATTGGCAAAAATTCATTAGCACATTCAACCTCCGGCAAAGACCAAGCATGGAAAATTGCACGGGGGGGAAATTTGTCAGACACAATTGGAATTGCACCAATGTAATTGAGCAGATATTGGCACATAGTGACTGAATTGCTTTATATTCCTTCTGGATGGGAGGTTCTATACAAATCTAAATCATTTAGATTCGTATAGAATAACATCCATGGGTTTATAAATCTGGAGTGAGATTTTTTGAAAGAAGTCTGGAATTTGTGCTGTTTTCTGTGTACCGCACCTTTAAATTTCTGGCAGGCCCTCCATTTTGGAGAGCAGTTTATGTTCAGATCTGCGACAGGTATTACTTGCTCTCTCATGGAGACTTTACTGTCATGCTTTTTTTGGGTCGTTGTATTTACCATTGATCTAAAATAAAAGTCATGTATCTGAGAGTCTTTGACTGCCCTTCGTGCACTGAACAAAACAAAAGTAGCTCTAATCCGGCTAGGTTGAAGCTAAACTATTAAAATGGCTTTTCCTTTTCTAAAGTGGCTGTTACGCTCTGCACCACAGCCCAGATCCTCGGCTTCAGCCAGTGAGCACAGAGCAAAGCTAACGAAGTGGGGAGGAAAACTTCTTTTGTGTGCCAGACCAATTCTCAGACACAACCTACAGCAGCTTGAAAGTTGATGCTGGCTGCCAACAGCAAGGGTAGATAGTGTGGCTGGGAGTTCCTGGGGCATAGGGAAGCTGTGATAGCTGTGGTGGGGGAGAGTGGTGTAGGAGTCACCATGCCAGCTCTGTGCCACTAGATTCCCCCTATGTGTGGGTGCTCTAACCCTGGCTAGCTAGGCTGGCTCTAAGGCCATAATTCACCAATGGTGCAACATCAATCTGCAGTTGAGAAATTGTTCCCACACCTTCATATGTTTGCACTGTTTCTTTACTAAACTGGCCTACTTTCCATGTTGTTATGAATATTAAAAACATTTATATGGCCTAATTAACTTGCTAGCATTTCGCAAACAGTGATAAGACCTGCTCCCTCCCTTGAAGAGTTTACACTCTAAGCTAGACAGAACAAACACAAGATAAGACACAGGACAATAGTACAAGCAATGGGGTGGGTGGTAGAAGGAATTGTTTTGAAAATGTAGGTTTTGAAGAGCTGAGAGGGTGGCTACAAGATGAGGCTACATGGCCTATTACAGACAAACAGCCTCATTCACTGCAGTTATGTACAGCAGTGCAAAGTGCATGTAAACCGCTACCAAATCAGTATGGTAAAGATTTCTACACCCACTTTGTACTCATGTAAACAGCTACAACAGGATGCAAGACAATGGTGAACCCGGCCTATAGGGGGCAGTATAGTAGAAGGCACAAAGCCAGAAAAAAATGAAGGCAAGTATGCTGAAAACAGTGGAAAAGTAAGAGCAGAGATGTAAGGCCAAAATGACATCTGGAGCACATTTATTTTACACAGATGGGCAGCAGGGGCTCCAGACACAGATTTTAACTCTTTTCTTGTATCACCCACTGTTTTTCCATTGCTGTGCAGTTAGTGGCTGCTCTTCCCTCTCTCCAGCATGTTTGGATCCCTCTTCACAGCCACTTAACAGTGGCAATGTATTGGCCACAAGAAAATTAATCATAGAAAGCAAATGTAAGTATAGGCTCAGTGTCCTGTTATGTGGAAATACATTAATGGCATTAATATTTCCTGGAAATTATAACTTATGTCCATTAAGTTTCCTTACTCGATAGCCTGCCAAAATGACACCTCTGCATTTTCCAATGTCAATGCCACCAGTGCTAAGTTTGTCACAAGTTATTCAAATATTTTTGATCTTTTCTGCAGAGAGCAAATTCTGTCCTCACCTCCTGCCTCTCCCCCTTCCCCCCTGCCAAACGGATTCAAGTATCTGAGCTACTAAGAAACTATGAGACACTCTTGTGACCAGCAGCCTGAGATCCTAAAACCCAGAAATGATTAGCAAAGATGTCATATAATTTATCTCATGCTGGATGTTCTTTATGTTATTTACAGGTGTAAAGTCAGGAGGATTAAGAGCTTTTAATATTTGCCTGGTACTGGATCTTCCAACTCCTGCAAAAATAATGCTGTTGGCGACTTGAGTTTCCTGCTACCGCAAAGTACACACACACACACTCTCTCTCTCTCTTTTATAAATGTTTACACACCCAAGCTGCCAGGAATCGCAATCCCATCACTTCCTACCACCTCCACGCACTTTCCTGTATCTTTGGGAGTTTGTTTTCTTACCAAGCAGCTGCAAATATACCTTTTTGCTTTTGACCAGAAGGCTAGGCATTTCCCAAAGAGCCAGCAGTGCCCGGTTTCCAACTTGGGCCATTCATACCTCCCAATGGATACACAGAAGTGTTACATATAGGGAACACAAGACCAAAATAACAGATTTTAAAAAACCCAAACACACCTTAAGGACGCATAAGGGGAGAGAACAGAAAGAGGCATGCCTGGACTCACCTATCCATGCACGATATTTGTAAAGGCTGCTGAAGAACTGGTACATGGAATGGGGAAAATGTGTAAAAAAGACATTGGGGGTACATGAGACTAAAAGAAATCTACCTTTACCCATTTCCCCAAACACACAAAAATAGCACTGTGACCCAGAAGATACTAATACTTCAGTGAACCAGCTATAGGAAGGTTACTCTGCCTGTTTAAAGTCAGTGTACACTAAAGCATTATGACTGAGAAGCCACGTTCATTACACAGGAAACCCCTATTTTCAAGGGCTTATAACCTTCTCAGCTAAGAACAGGTGCCTCTGGTAATTTTAGTATTTCTGCAGAAAACCAAATCTGTCCATGGTTGTAAGAATTAGAAAATCACAAACTCTGCATGCTCCAAATCCTCAATCTTTATTTGGTTTAAACTTGGCCCTTAGGCTAACCACTCCTTATAGTCACTGGGAGTTAATCAGAGTAAGGACTAAGGATTTTTCCTCTGTCTTTTAACAATGTACTGAGGCATGCAATTCTTGCGGGTCCATCTGAGGCAAGCATGTTGAAATAAAGTGTTCATTGGTTATGAGACCAGTTAGAGATCAGTTTAAATTTCCCCGTGCTGGAGTCTTCGCCCCCTGGCCCAAACAACATGACAGTACATGTCCAATTCCAATTTTGCGAACTGTGGTTCTCTGCATTGAAATCTGAAAAAAAGTGCACAAAATTGGAAATTAACAGCCATTTGCAATATACGCTCCTCCCCGTGAAGACAATGATAAAACTCCCATTGATGTCATCACGTCCCATGAAAAGATAAAGCTAATTCAGGAGCGAGGCCACCAGACCTGGTGGAGCCTTTGAGATGCCAACTTTAACTATTAGGGATTATTAGGAGACGTAGTGGAGGAGGTGGGGGAGTAATTATCCCACATCTGCCTAATGCAGGGTTTCTCATCCTTTCCTCTGACGCATCTTGTACTGACCACTATCAGACACAGTATACTAGACTACAGGGACCATAGGTCTGATCCACTCTGGCAATTTCCATGTTCCTTTATGTGCATGTGGACTGGATAAGACTCACCCCGCCCCCCCCCCGCTTTTTAAAATCATGTCACTGGGGGAGCTTGGCCAATAAAGAGTGAAGGGAGGCCTAGTCAACTGGTTGGCCTGTGCCTGAATATTATGATTAAGGCTTATGTGATGGCACTCCAGACGCAGCACCTACAAAAGAGGCCTACAGATGGCCGCAGAAGAGGCTCAACAAATTTGGCAGACTTATTGCTGACCCCCAAGTCCATTTGCACGATCTAAGCTGCAGAGTAGGTGCACTGCTCTGAAGAGCTACAGTGCGAACCCCAGAGAGCATGACATTACATTCAGATAAAGACACCCATGTGTTTACTCAAGCATGTGGTTTTTTTCTTCCTTTTTAGAAACCAAAAGTCACAATTAAACTCACTGCAAAAATGTGATTGTAATGTTATATTTGCGAATGGACATGTCTGATTTTTCAGCCCCCAGAGAGACCGTGCATAGGTGCACAACAAATTCCCATTGTGTGTGTGCATGTGGCGAGTCTGGCTTATATTTATCCAGGCACGTGCTCAAAGGAGAGATTTGCTTGCGCACAAATCCAGACATGCCTCGTGGCTGAAAGTCAGGCTCTTACAGCCTAAATCCAGATTCCATCAAAATTCTCACTGGACATCAATGCAACCAGCATTTGACCCTAAATGCACAGAAGTTTTAAAACAGAAAGCTACAGTTCCCATAGTAAGTATAATATGTATATCCTATTGCATACATTTAATATAAGGCACAAAATATGTATACTACTACTAAATATAATATGTATACAATGTGGTGAGTTGATTGATATGGGGCATGTAACAGAGAGTCCAATCCTGCATTCCTTGTGCACCCAAACTCACATTCAAATCCATGTGGGTTGGGTGTGCAAAGAATGCAGGATTGTGCCCATTGTGGCACACCCTCCACGATGGTCCTGAGACATTTGAGTAATCGGAGTTGCTCTGTATAAAGTACAGGAGACCAGATTCAATGAAAAAGCCAGGCTCCAAGCAAGTCGGTCATGAAATAGTTATCTGTACTGGCTTCCTCATTTGGACTTGGTAACCCTTGGAAAGTCCCTGGAATGACGTTTCCAACCTAACAATTAAAAAGGGTTTAATTATACAGAGGCTCAGAGCTCTGGGAACAAGCACCATCCACAGAGCCAGTAAACAACTGCAGAAAATAACATGTTCAAGCTGCTCTCTCTGCTGGTTGTTTCTCAATTCTGGCAAAAAAACAAAACAAAAATGAATCTAGAAAGAGAAGGAAAATTAGCGGAACTAGTGTTCTATCCTTAAATAAAGAATAAGGGAGGGACCGACTCTGTGGGTGTTTGTTCTCGATTTGTTATTTTGGCTGTTCTTGGATATCGAAGGAGGGGAAAGCCAGGAAGAAAAGTTTAAAGCCCAGTTCCTGAGACTGAAGCAAACAGAAGAGGAAGTGGGAATAGGGATAATTTGTTTTAAGTTTTAAATGTGCTTTTCGCTGGGTTTGCATTCTGGACTCTGCAGTTACGGTTTCAGTTCTCCTTGGAAGTCTTGGCTACATGAGGAAGCAGAATAATCAGTACAATAGTGAGATGCATTTTAAGGACGAGTTTATAGTTCAAGTCTCAGTCTGGATGGATTAATAACAGGGAGCCAAATACCACAGTCCTTCCTCTGGCAACACTCTCACTCCCACTTACTTCAGTGAGAGTGTTGCCTGAGTAAGGACTGCAGGTTTTGACCCAACAAGTTTCACATTTAGGGAGCCCCAGGTTAGACGCCTTGAAACATAAGCTTGTTACAAAGAAACCGCTCCCCCCTCCTTCCATCAATATCAGTATACATAATTCTTTGTGTACTAAAATCTGGAACTGATTATTTGCTAAGAAACTTTAGTCCTCCCCGCGCCCTCCAGCTTTATTATTTCAAATAGCTAAAAAGTGCCCTTTGGGGACTAGGGGAAGAGTGGAGGGCAAAGGCAGAAATTAGCAAACACCACTTTAAGGACTAAACACATACTTTAATGATTTAAATTAATATGGATGTGAGTTATTTCCTTTAGCAGAGCCTGCCAGGTTTCAATAAAAATTGGAAAAAAAGCCGTAAGACTAAGGGGGTGGGAGATGTGAATCAACTTGAAGACAGTCAGCCTGCAAAAATGCAAAGACAGCAGCAATGTTAAAAATGGATTCAATCAATTTAAATCAAAGTAGACAAATCCAAGCCAGCCCAAACTGGAAATAACTTTTTATAGTTGTGAAATGCAATGCACAGCTCAGCTGCAGCCCTTAAAGCTTAAACAAGTAAAGTCTAAAGTTTGTGTGTGCTCTGATATTTTATTTTACATTGATTAAATAAGTTCCTGTTAAAATTTGTCAGGAGGAGAGTCAAACGGATTCATACTCTAATTTTGCCTTTCTAAAGAAACGTGCTTATAATTAGGTGACCTAATTATATTGCAATGGAAAATGCACTTAAACACACACATTGTTTCATAACAGATCGAGGAGTTAAAAGTGTTGTGGAATAAACATCTGAGGGCTGGAGTGGGTGACACTTACTGTAAAAAGGACGAGGCGGTGATGAAGGACAAATGGAAATATGTAGGAAATAAATTAAGAGTTTAATATTTCCACTTCAGTCTAGTCTTCCATTTCTGAACTTCAGAGGGGAAACTGATCAGCTTTTGCAAACGTGTTGCTTTCCTGATGCAAAGAGCAGATAAACAAGTTTACGGGTTGTTTTTTAAAAAGTCAGTCTGTCATGTTTCAATCCATGTGCCCCTCTCCTTTGTCATCCCGCCAAAAGAAGAAAAAAAAATAAGAGTGAAATGAAACCTAGATGGACTGAAAAACCATCTGTTACATTCAAAGAGGGGAAGGGAGGGGAGCACAGAATGCAACGGGTACTCATGCAGAAAGCGCACCCCGTGCAAACACACAAAATAGTACTCCAGCTTTCTATCAAGCAAAGAGGGGAAATCGAGAGGGCCTTGTTTTTTGTCAGTGTCACTTGCTAGGATCTGATCGCAGAGACCATCTTAAATAAAAATCTGCCAGTGTGTTGTTAAGCAGCTGGAAACTGGGTCCCTGCTTTACTGGGGAAATAGATTTCCTTGGGGGAGGGGGGGACCCTCCAACACATAAGCATGCAACTGGTGTCCAGCAGAAAGGAAAGAGCTTCACTCGAAAAAAGCAAACGTTACTACCTAGCTCACAGAATCAATATCCTGCAAACAAACACAAACAGCCCTTCCTCTTTAGTTTCACGGTAATTACAGCTGGGAGAAAGGAAGATGAGGCTCTGCAAAGATCAGCTTTGTTTTGCTCGTCTGCTACCCCGAACCCGACCACAGCTACGCATCTACTCTTGCGCGCACACCCCACCTGCCTTTACAAAAGGCTAAAGTTGCCGTTTCTTTCCTGCACACGAGAAGGAAAGCGGGGAAACTACCGGGGGGGGGGGGGGGGAAGAGGATCTGGGCACTCGCAGAGCCTGCTGCAAAGACACAGCTCCCGCCCGGGCCGTTTTGCAAAAGTTCAGTGCAAGCTGAGCTGGGGGGAGGAGGGGGAGCAGCCCAAAGTGGGTGCAGCAAATGATGTCACCACCCCTTGCATAATTCCAGCACTCACAAAGGCGCGCGGGCCCTTCCCCCGCCTTCTAATCACAACCAAGTTGTACATGCACGTCGGGCTGGGGGTGGGGAGCTTTGAAAAACTTTCCTCCTCGTACCAGGAGCCCAGCGCAGGCTCCGATCGGGCTTTGCCTCCCCTCCCCGCCCCCCTCCTTCCTCTTGAAAGTTTTCTCGGGCCCGACCGGCGGGGTGAGTCAATCGCGCTGTCAATCATCTGCCTCCTCCTCCTCCCTCCCCGGCTGGCAATGGGCCGCGAGCTCCTCCCCGGGCCGGGCTGGGAGCTTGCAAACTTTATAAATTGAGTTTAGGCAAAGCGGCGGGGGAAAGCGAGCGGCCGGCCGGAGGCAGAGCGAGGCGTGGCGGCAGAGCAGGGGGCAAGGACTCGGAGCAGGGCGCTGGAGGCTGTGCCTTACTTCCCACACTGCGATCCCTTGCGCCCGGCTAGCGCTGCTCTGCCGCCCTGCGATCGCCCACCATGTCCACGGCGCTGGTGTCTCCGACCATCTTCGACCTGAGCGAAGTTCTGTGCAAGGTAAAGGGGCTCGCCTGGGCGGCGCGCGTGGGGCTGATCGGCCCCCTCTGCCCGTGCGGCTTTAGGGGATGCGGCTTTTGTCGGGTCTTTCACTAAGTTCGGTGCCTGTTTGGACTTAACTGTGTCGCCAGCCCTCCCTGGCGCTCGCCTCGTGCGGCGAGGGGAGGTTGTGTTGCCTCGATCGTAAGTCAGTTGCTGCTTGCCGTAAAATTATTCTGGTCTTCTCCCTCATGAGCTGATTGTGGCTGGTTTTCCTGTCTTTCGTTGCCCCTAGGAAGGACTAAGCGCAGCCGAGCAAACTTGTTAAATGTTTTGAGTGCCTTTCCGGGGTTGCGTTTTTAGTTCTTTCTTTATTTTTGCAAATAGTCTTCTGGAGGCCAACGAAGTTGTAAAGAGAACTCGTTAATGTGGCCAAACTGTTTGTGAGTTGTTCCCTTTTTTCACTGTCTCCTCTTTCTCCCACCAGCCAGACCTCCGGTGGGGGGGGGGGGAGATTTCTAATGTGTTAATCGCGGCATTTTGCGAAGATGTGTGTGTTTAACGAGTTCGGGTATGAAATCCCAAGAATCCAAGTAGTTTTGTAAAACTTGTTGAGGACGTTTCCCTTCCCTTTGAGTTCTGTGCTTTTGAACTGAGATGCTTCTAAAAGTTTTGGAAATGTAAAACCTTCCTTTTTTTTGTGTGCATATGCGTGTGTCAAAGCTACCTCTGGCTTCAGAGAGCTGTTTGACATGGGGCGTTGGTAGAAGGAATTTTAACGTGTTAGTTAGAAGGCTTTTTCTTCCGAGTTGTTGCTCGGCCACTTTTAATTGCTTAAGTTTTAGGCTGCTGTAACACGCCTGGTCTTGTTGCTATGATTTTCCCAAGTTAGTTCTGCTTCTGCTCCTACAGCTGCAAATTTACTTTGGGGGCAAAACGATCTGGTGATGAGGTTCCTTTAATAATCTTTGCAGGCCAGTGTGCTGCACTCACAGCTGCTTCCATTCACTCAATGCAGTTTTACTTTTCTTATTTTCCCTCCTCCCCTTCGGATCAGCTTTGTTCCCTCCCACCCCCTGTGGATTTCTCCTTTGTTTAGTGAAATTCTGTCTAAAGACACTTTTTTCTCAATTTATAACAGAGCTGGTTTAAAAAGGGAAACAAAAACAGAGTTCTCTACCCTCAACAAACTGATAGTCAAGAAAGTACTTTTCCTCCTACTCCTTAGATTTTTCCATGTTTTGAAATTATCAGCGTTAAAATGATTACAGATAAAAATTCTAGACTGACTCAGTTTTTGCCTGTTTACTTTCTTAAAAGTTGACAATGAAGGTGCACTACTAAAACAGGGCTAGGAGTGTCATATTCAATGAATGTGAACAAGGGCTGTGCCTCCCCTTTAAAATCAAAACACACAAAAAATTAATCTGGATAGGTGAAGAGCTTTAAAAAAGCTCTGCTTTTCAAAGTAACTGTAGCAAACCAGTGTAACTTTTCTCGCTGAAAGAGCTTTTTTAATATTTAAAACGGAGTTTGTAGATGAAGTAATTGGTTCCTGATCCCTTCCAGACTTTCCTTGCAGCCCAAAAGCTAATTGCAAAGGAATCCTCTTGCGGTTAGGGGTGAAGACTGGCCTGGATCAGATGAAATGCTATTGCTGTGCTGGAGGAGCAAGAGAAATGGGATTAATTTAGATCAGTAATTAGTGCATTTCCAAAAAGTCCCGTGCCCTCACCCATTTGTCTCACACATACGCCCTGTCCCTGAAGCAGGACTGTCCCAGATAATGCTTCTGTACTTTTCTGTAGTGCAGAAAATCTACAATTCTCAAAGGTTTCTACAATAGTCTCTGACATTAGAGGGGTTTGTGAACAGGGTGGAATAATTCAACAGAGGAGAGATGACAGGAAGTACTGGCTCTTGGGTCTGGCAAGGGTCCTGAACCTGGGGAAGATGTGGCTGTGGGACTGCAGGTGGAGCAGGGTGAGCAGTTGCTTGCAGCAGGGGAGGACTGTGACTCTGGAAGGAAGAATAGTGGGTTTGGCTCTTGCAGGCAGCACTAGGTGTGGGTAGGTGGGGCATCCAAGTTATTGCCTTGGGCGGGGGAGGTTGTATGTATTGCAGGTTGACTGGGTAGGTGGGGCACCTGGTCATTGCCTGGGGAAATGGGTGCCGGGTAACAGGATGATTTGCTGTCCTACGAGGTGGGATATTAGAAGCAGGGTTATTTTGCAGAGCAATGGGGCTGTTGAAGATAGAGGCTAGGTTTGATATGGAGGGGCTGGATGTGGTCACCTTGTTGACTGATGAGTTGCATTGGGAATAGGCTGCAGGAGGTTGCTGGAGCAGGCTGGGTGACTCTCTTGTTTTTCTCTCCACAGAGTAACAAGATGTTGAACTACAGCCCTTCAGGTGTTGGAGGGTGTCTGTTGGATAGGAAGGCAGTGGGCACCCCAGCTGGCGGGGGTTTCCCTAGGAGGCACTCTGTCACCTTGCCCAACTCCAAGTTTCACCAGAACCAGCTCCTAAGCAGCCTCAAGGGGGAGCCGGCCCCTGTGCTGGGTCCCAGGGAAAGCCGTTTTCGGGACCGCTCCTTCTCTGAAGGTGGTGAGCGCCTGTTGCAGCAGAAGCAGCCTGGGGGACAAATCAACTCGAGCCGCTACAAGACAGAGCTGTGCCGCCCCTTCGAGGAGAACGGTGCCTGCAAATACGGTGACAAGTGCCAGTTTGCCCACGGCATCCATGAGCTGCGGAGCCTAACCCGCCACCCCAAGTACAAGACAGAGCTGTGTCGCACTTTCCACACCATCGGCTTCTGCCCTTATGGGCCTCGTTGTCACTTCATCCACAATGCCGAGGAGCGCCGTGCTGTGGCTGGGGGCCGGGACCCCACCATCACCGACAGACCCCGCCTCCAGCACAGCTTCAGCTTTGCTGGCTTCCCCAGTGTCACTGCCAATGGGCTGCTGGACAGCCCCACCTCAGTCACCCCACCACCCATGCTGAGCGCTGATGACCTTCTGGGCTCGCCCACCTTGCCAGATTGTGCCAGCAACCCCTTCACCTTCTCCAGCCAGGAGCTGGCCACTCTCTTTGCCCCCAGCATAGGGGTGCAGGTGTCCAGTGGGGGTTCACCCACTGCTTTCCTCTTCAGGCCCATGTCTGAGTCCCCCAACATGTTTGACTCACCCCCCAGTCCTCAGGACTCCCTCTCTGATCAGGAAGGCTATCTGAGCAGCTCCAGCAGCAGCCACAGTGGCTCAGATTCACCCATCCTGGATAACTCGAGACGTCTTCCCATCTTCAGCAGACTCTCCATCTCTGATGACTAAACTGGGGTTTCCTCTTGCCCTCCTCCCACCTTTATTACAATGTTAAGCTGAACCCCCCCCTTGCCCCCTCCCAGTGCCCCCAATCTAAGGGTTAGATGTTAACCTAAAGGCTGTCCACTTGCCTGTAGCCGACTCACTGGCTTAGACCTTAAGTGCCAAATTACAATAAAAAGCAATAACCGTTTACAAAATTAGTGCCTTTGAACATTTTCACTGTGACTGTATTACCTCTCTGGCTGCAGAGGGCACCAGCAGCCTCCTTTAAAGCTCTGTGCACTTCCAGATGTGCAGGGAATATCCATAACCAACTGCTCCCTCCACTGGCCACAATAATGCATTGTTCCTTCCCCCCTTCCTTCCCATTGGCCAGTTTCTGCTAGACTTATGGCATGTGGACAGCGGTTAACATCCAACCCTTTTCCCCTTTAAAGACTAATCTTGCCTGGGTCTGCTCAGGTCTGCAGGAAGAAAAAGCTGAGAATGGACAAAGATTGTAACATGAGTGGGACTTGTGACTGGGGGAAAAAGCCAGATGGACTATGAAAGACTTGATTTTGGTGCTAAAAGTTCCCCATGTATACATGTGACATCTTTACAAACAATAAATAAAACTAGAGGGGGTGGGCAAATGGAATTCATTCCACACACGCAAGTTCCGTGTATTCCAAGTTCCAGTAGACATAGCTTTAATGGTTTTGCTCTAGAGTACGTTAGATCTATCTTAGAGCACTCACGCCAAGCTTTTTATTATTTTTTTTCTGGGTTTTTAATTTTGTATAACTTTTCAGAAATTGGAGAGCAAATTTTGCTTGTCACTGCACAACAATATAAAAAAAAGCTTATTTAACTTATCAAAACGTATTTATTGCCGAAACCTATGCTTTTTGTTAATTTTGTTCATATTTATCGGGATGATGAATCCATAGAATATATTCTTTTATGTTTAAATTATGATCTTCCATATTAATCTTAAGATTGTGAAGTGTCTTTTTTTCCTTTTTTCCCCCCACAGTTTAATATATTATACTACAATGACATTTTTGTAACTTTACACTTTTTTGGTTATTTTATTTTAAAAAATGAAAAATTAATTTAAAAAAAATGCAAAAACTGTGTTTGGATTATTTATTTTAGAATTTCCCCCCTTTTTTGTGTTGGACTGCAAATTGAGTTAATGTGCTCCTTTGCCTTTTCTCTTCCTCCTCCTCCTCCTTCCCCTCCCCCCTAGGTCATACAACACCTGGGCTTTAGAATGTATGTGTATAAGCTCTGTTGTGAGACAGTATGGAAGGAAGACATTTTACTTCCTTTTTTTTTTTTCCGATAGCTTCTTAAAGGAGACAAAAGCCTTTGGCTTAAAGTGCCTATTTGAAGACATTCCAAATGCAGTTTGTCTTTGCCTTTCTGTGTTCCAAGTTTGGAGTTTTCCTTGTTGAGGTGAACGGGACTGGCACAAAGAAAATAATGAATGTAATTTTTTTTCCCCCCTGTTACTGTTCACTACATTGCTTTTTTTCTCTGTGAGTTTATTTAAAAGAATCTCTTTTGTAACGACTGTTTGCAGTTTAAATCAATAAACCCCAAGTTTTTTCAAGAAACAGACAATGAAATTGGTTTTTCTTGCAAAAACGAGATGCTCTTCTTTTAAGATAGCCACTCAAATGTAGAATACTTCCTCCTCCCAACCCACAGTCTGCACGGGGGACTTTGATATACCATCTGTCCTTCTCTGAGATGAGAATATGCTGATCAATTTAAACAAGCAAATGGGTGTAAAAGAAGACACATGCAGTGGCTTATTCGATCAGGCTTTGTTGATCTTCATGTTTACACTGGGATCTTCCTCTTGTCTTAATTTTCAAAGTCACTCAGGCTTTTCTCGCAAACTTCCTCTTCTGATATTTGTATCTGGATCTCCTGGACTGGCTTCCACTCCTGCTAGAAGAGATGGACCTTTATTGCACCAAGAGAGTATGAGCTATGTTTTGAACTAGACTCTGGTAAACTGAAGTTTCTGATGAAATTATTCTAATTATTTTCAGATTTCAGGGTTTGCACATTAGTAACTGTTCTAGTTAGGCTTTTAGAGGGACTACATATTTTACAAGGTGAAAGAACACCAACCAAAAGCAGTTGAGTCAAAATGCATAAATCTCATCCCACATCATAGCCCAACCCTCACCTACTCCTTCAATGCAAAATTTCATTGGCGCTTCCAGGGACTGCTGGAAGCATATTGTCTTGGGGCACTTTCTCCTAGCGATGCTTACAGTGTAACTCTTGTACTCAGACTTGCTTGAGGCTCCCCTACCCATCTGAACATGTTTCAGCATCTTTCCAAGTTGTTGGGGGTGGGAAAACATACCAAACCAACAACCATCTACGCTCTGGCTCTTGCCCCATCTCAAGGAAGTTCAGGAGAAAACCTTTACAGATTTACTGTAGAACATCTTCCTAACATAGAACCTGCAGGACACCCAGGGCCTATGCTAAACTTCCACCTGTGATATTGGAGGCCCTTTGGACCTAGCATTTCTACAGTGCAGTTTGGCAGAAACATAGGGCCAATTTAAGAGGTAAAAGTGGAGTGGGAGGTGGCTACTAGAGAGATGGGTTACACTGGATCATATAAAAGCCGTATGGAATTTTATCCAGCAGAACTTCACATGACTGGTAAGCAGTACATGCTGCCCATGGGGGAAGAGCTCCTGGCACAACCACCATGCTGTTACTAATGTTTGACAAATGTCCTTCAAATGCATTGCACAGGCAGCAGCAATCTTCTGCTTATATTTGCACATTCTCGGTTACTCAAAACTGTTCAAGCCTGAAAGACTGGTATCTACCATAAGGTGCTTTGCAGCAGTAACTGCTTAACTGTCTCTCCTGAATGTTTAATGGAGTTTTGGTTTAAAAAAATAAATGCTCTGAGCGGCAAAGGATTCTTTGGCATATTCCAGAGTGTGAGCATGGAGCTGGAAACTGCTCACCATTCTAGAGTTCTTTGAATGAATGTGCTTTGCCCTGTTAATAATTGATGAAGGAAATAGCTGTGCTACTTGCATGTTGCTCTCTGAGGAATAATTAGGATGCTGTGCTAAAAGCAGACCTTTGCACATAGTACTTGTGTGGTTCCCCTGACGGTGCAGTGGCCTAATGTGCCAGCTTTTGGAGACAGGCCACCATTTGTCTTTGGATGGTTCGTGCTTTCTTGATGACACACACCTTTGCCAGTAGGTTTTTATGGCAGTGTTTTGCAATAGTTAAATAGACTAAACTTGAGCCCCGGGTGGATGAGGGAGGAGAAGGAAACACTCTGTAACCTCTCAGAACAGGCCACAATACACATTTATTTAGTATGACCTCTTTAATATTGGGAGTCTCCTGGTCTCTAACCCCAGTTACTTTGATATAGGCCTGCCTATAGCATAGCAGCTATCTTAACGGTGCTGCTATTCTCCTGTCCGTGGATGAAGCTCAGTTATCCATATTGATTCTTCTAGATGGCAGCTGACAAATCTAAAACTTAATCATGAAATGTTAATGTGTCATCAGATATTAGGAAGATTAAATTGAGTCACCAAGTGGCTTCATTGCTCCTTTTCTGAGAAGTGCTGGAGAATAGTCTTGGGCAATTGCTCATCTGATCTAAGGGGCCTTGTCCAGTATTTCCTTCTGTTGCCTCTCTTCAATTAGTATATGGGGTTGTTAGGTGAGTAGTGAGGAAGTGTGGGCAACAGTGTCTTCAGTATGCTAATAGCCCACTCAATCTCTTCTGACTGGTTCAGTGTTCTGACATGCAAACTGATGCATGGATGAGAGCCAGCTGCCTGAGACTCCATACAGATAGGATTAGGGCGACCAGACAGCAAGTGTGAAAAATTGGGATAGGGGTGGGGGGCAATAGGCGCCAATATAAGGGACCCAAAATCGGGACTGTCCCTATAAAATCAGGATATCTGGTCACCTTAGATAAGATGAAGAATGCTTACAGTTGAGGGAAAACAAACTAGATGGCAGAGCTTACCTCAGCAACTCAGATTGATGGGGTTTGCCTGCTGTTCACTTCTAAGGTTCTCCACCCAGGCCTCTTCGTGGTTCTGCAGTCGCTACTTGAAGTTTAAGTAGTTGCTGTTCCAAAGACTGCTGCTTGCCATCTCTGCTTGACAAGAAGATTTCATCCATTTCTTTCAGCCCCAGGCCTCACTTGTTCCCTACCTTTGGTGCCTTGAGATTAATGTCTATAATGCTCTCGACCTTCAAACCGTCCAGAAATTGCAGCTAGTTCAGAATAAAGCAGCCTGCTTGCTGAGCAGTGATACTTCTCTCCATGGTCTGCATTGGCTACCTGATGTCTGGCATGTTAGAGGCAGATTTTGATCTGCAAAGTTTCTACATGGTTTAGGCCCAACCTATTTGAGTGACTGCCTCTCCCACTCTGTGATGGTATGGCAGAGGCACTCTGGCTTGTAGTTACTTGAAATAAACAAGATGGAGCTCTGAAATGCTTTCCTCTCCCCATTCCCAGGCACCTTGGTCTGACAGTCACCAAATCCAACCTCTCTGGCAAAACATGCAAGACTCACCTATTTGCCCAAACTTCTCTGGATGTGAGGCATGCAGTGTGAGATGGGCTCTTTACGGGGGTGGGAAACAGGTATCTCTGCTGTCCATTTTTTGATGTACTGGGTTTAGTCTGTTTTAAATAGATGTGATGTGTGTGCCTGGAGTATGAAAGGGCAGTGATAAAGCAAAATACATTTAAAAACAATATCCTACGAACTCTTGTTTCTCTCTTCCTGCTACTTTTTTGCTCTGTCAATGTAGTTAAGAGATGGACAAAAGGAAGAAAACAGTCTCCAGCTGTGATTTAAGAACTGTGGAAGTGAAACAGGAACATTGTTACAAGCTCCAAAAGCACCTGGACTGTCTGTCTGTCTAGTGCCTACCACAGCAGAACCCTGGTCTATGAACAGGGCCCCTAGCTGCTACCACAATATAAACAGAGAATGCAATGAGCTGCCCAGGCAAGGCTGTCTTACAAAGCAGAATGAGCATGCACAAAAGGACATGTAGGAGGTTGCTGCTAGATGATGGGGGTGGGTAGAGCAAATCCATACAACACTTTATAAACACAGGTTGGAGCAGGGATTGTGCCTCCTTGTGTTCACACAGTACTAACTAACGGTGGGTGCTACAAGCAACAATGAACGGGCTCTCCAGAAATGCCTCAAGAACCAGTGGAGTGTTGTGAGGAGGGTCTGGGGTGGGAAGAGTATCAGGAGCATTTGAGTCTGAGTCTGGAGAGCAAGGGCTTGGGGA
Source organism: Mauremys mutica (assembly GCF_020497125.1). Taxonomy (NCBI): domain Eukaryota; kingdom Metazoa; phylum Chordata; order Testudines; family Geoemydidae; genus Mauremys; species Mauremys mutica. Next base: position 68,466,032 of record NC_059075.1, read on the forward strand.
AGCTATAAGGAGAGGAGCTGCAACAGTGTGAGAAGATGGGGTTTCCAACGTTGATGTTGCAGAAGTGTGGGTGGACAGACAGATGTGTGAGGAGAGGGAGTCGAGAACAAAAGACTGCTGAGGTTACAAACCATGGAAGCCAATGGAAGGGCTGAGTTGAGATGAAGTTGTGCTTGGGAAGGCTCCTCATGCCCAAAGAACCATGTCTGTTTTTGAGACCTGCAGGAAATTGAAAGCCAGGCTTGTTCAAGACAATGTGGGTCAGGGACAAGTCACAGAGGTTGAAAAATGGTCTGGTAACAGCAGCAGCTAAGGTTAAACAGTGAAAAGATGAGTGAAATGAAAAGTAGATGAAAAACAACTTAGGGACAAGAATGGAGTCTTGTTGGGACACCACAGAACAGAGATCTGGGGCCAGAGGAGACCCCATACTGGAGACAGTTTGGTAAGAACAGAGCCATAATGGGAGGGGAAGTGCAGGAATCATTGCATTGGTTGGGGGTCTAAGTCTAGGGGGAAGGAGTGCTCCATGATGCCAAAGGCTGCACTGAGGTAAGGGAAGGAGGAATTGAGACAGCTCCTGTCTTTCCTCAAGAAATGGGAGTTCAGGTAGGCACGAGAATACTGTCAGCAGAGATTTGGGAATAGTGTTTCATGAACTCATGGAACTACACTTAGAACTTTGAAAAGGGCCAGTTTAATCCAGATCATTAGAAGATGATGCTGTCGAGTGGTGTACATTGTCCTTTGTTCTGAGACTCTGTGGCTCCATGTCTGCTTTTTGCAAGCCTGTACTTTTTCTCTAGAAGACTTCCAATTAAAAAAAGCTCTTTAAAACACCCTAAATCAATACCTGCTGTGCTATGACTAAGCCCCTCAGGCAGCATTGTAGCTAATTTATAACCTCCCCTTCTGAATGAAGGGGGGTTCTACTGGAAACAGACACAATAAGCATAGGCAAGGGTACAGAGGAACACAATTCTGCAGTAAACCAGGGAGGAAATGGGAATGTGGGTGGCTGCCAGGTGTGGCAGTTTCTTATGTTTCCTCATGGGTAGACCAGAACTCCTGTTTGGTTAGCACAGCTTTCTGGGCTGAGTGGGGTTTATTATAGTGCAAATGTTTGGAATTCCATGTCTTAATTTTCCAAAGATTTTTAATTTTGTTTTGTTGTTACCATTCTCTCAGCCTCTTCTCGGTGACATGGTTTAATCAAAACTGTGCTGCTTTTTGGGGATGCAAAGGATGAGCTTGGAGCCCTCATTCCTTCTGCAAATTAATCTTTTTACAGTTTTATTTTTATGTCCTCCTCCACCCACCCACCACTACCACTTGCTCAACACATGGAAGTGAAACTTCTCCATTTAACGTTCTCCAGGCTTTATAACTGTCTGTGTAGCACATGGCTGCCAGCTACACAACTGTCGCAGAGGTCAGAGCCTGTAAGGCGGTGTTTCCCTCCCGGTTTCTAAATGGACGTTGGTATGTTGTAAAAAGAAGAATGGGAACCAGTGGAAACAAATTTATATTTCTCTATATTTTCAGATCCTATTGCCCCTCTTTGGTGGCATCAGGGGCAAAAATGCTTTGAGACTAGAATGCCCACCATGTTAACACTGGGCTTTCAACAACCCACTGTCCTAGATGTGAAAGTCATGTGGAAGTTTAGCCATGTGTTTTGCCATGTCTCTGGAGTTTTATCTCCTGCATGGAAAAGGAGGGGGATACAAGCAGGCAGCAGTTGGAGTAACACAGATGGATACATTGTACTGCCCACGTAGAACTAATACTTAGCACTTCTCTAGGTTTGCTTTCACATGTGGATCTGGAAGCACTTCACTAAGATGCTGAGCATTTCTTAAGGTAGGCAAATATCACTGTACCTATTTCATAGATGGGGAAATTGAACTACAAAGCAGTTAAATCAAGTGACTTGATCAAAGTTACACAGTCTGTCAGCCGAAGAGCTAGGAAAATAATTTAGGACTTCTGACTTTTACCTTTCTGTTTTAATCTTCAGACCACAGCAAATATTTCCTGTACAGATGCCAATGTTGATTCACAGGACAAGGATGTGGAACGCAAGTAATAGAAATGCCAGTACTGCTTAGGTCTATAGTCACAGACCCTGAAAGAGAGGCTAGAGTACATGGAATAAAAGCAAGCAAAGTTATTTTTAAATGCTTTTGATATATGTGCTTTTAAGGAATTTCTTGGAAGACATCAGCATTTACCCTTCTAATGACTGAGGAGAATGACACTCCACTGCAGGCCCAGCTTTTAGTTAAGGAGACTATAAGAATCCTGGTTTCAACATGACTCTGCAGTCATGTGACCATGGAATGTCCTGTTCATATGCAACAATGGAGTCGTCATGTCATTTAAGAAGTGCAGTAGTTCTCTGAAAAATTACTGTAAAAAACAGTACAAGAAGTTTCCGTTCTCATTTTCTCTCATCACCTCCAGATGTGATATGTTCAGTTTGCAAATTAAGCTTTTTTTTCTGCCAGCCCTAAAAATTCATCCTGGATCTAAAAGTAAAGACTGACTCCAACTTGCTCCCTCTTACCTATGCTAGCCTAGCATGTCTAACAGGAGTAGAAAAACAGTAAAAACTTTTTTTCACTAAGTTTAGCCAATAGTCAGCTGAGCACACACGGGAACAGATCTGTTGAACGAGATATCTGCCATTGTTACAGTCACTTTTCTGACAATAACAGCACTTTAAAGTGGGTGTGAACAGCTGGAAAAGTTGTCTTTTTAAAAAAACAAAGAAACAATTTGTGATAACTTTAAAACAGGCAGTTGGAGGAGTGAACCTAGTGATGGAAATGGGAGGCAGGAGGCCTGCTGGGTTATCATATCATTAGGTTTGGCAAGGACTTCTAGTGAGTCATCTAGACTATCCCTCTGACTACGGCAGGATTGATTTCATTATCCCTAAACCACCTCGGATTCAGATAGCTGTCTAGAGTTAACCTTGAATGCTTCCACTGCTGACAAGCCCACAGAATTCCCTCAGCAGCATGTTCCATTGCTCAAGCTGTCCTAATGTTTACATATTTATCCTAATATTTACCTTGAATTTATCCTGCTGTAGTTTGTCCATTTATTTCTTGCCCTGTCCTTTTTGGCTAATCAAAATGGAATACTACCCTCTTGATAACATCTCTTTACATCCCTCACCTGGGTTGAGAAGAGCAGAATAACCGCCAAGATGGAGATAGACACTATCTTTCTACAATACAACCACATACAGCATTTAACCTTTGTCACAGCATCACATTGCTGATTTTTCTTCAGTTTGTCATCTCCTGAGGCCCGTGACACTTCTCTGTAGCACTGCTGCCGAGCCAGTGCCCCCCCATATCGTGTTTGTGTGAGGATTATTCCTTTACTGAATTTCATTTCTCTTTCCACTCTATTAAGAGCCTGCTCTGATTGTACTACTGTCCTTCAAAGTATTTGGAACCCTCCAAGCAGCCCGCCAGCTGAAGGTTTGGATAATGTACTGTGGCAGTGGATAATACTTGATGCTTCAGTGTAAGTTGCACCCTGGAGCCCTGTAGCACCTGGTCACTTGTACAATCCTCCTCCTGAAGGGGAAAAAAAAATACTTCTTGTCTCTGGGCAGCTTAAACCCTGAACATAAAAGCCAGTTTCGTTCCTCTTACCATGAATTTGCATAGTTATAACTGTTCATAATGGTCATAAAATTATCCAGCGTTTTAAAAAATTCACCCATAGTATTGGACCTTGTGACCTCCCTTATCAGCTCAGTTCCAAAGGGTGACCATACTCTATGTAAAGACGTAGTACCTTTTGTTTGCTCTGAGTGTACTGCCCTTTAGGGTTATCGACCGACCCTTTTGGTCTCATATTATTGGCCAGAGTAAGACAGAGAGATGTTTCACTTTTCACTGTGTCCTTCATAATTTTGAATACACCAATCAAGTCTCCTTTGCCATTTCACCTTTTCATCCCAAATAATCCTAGTTTATATAATCTCTTGTCAAATGGCAAACCCACCTAGACCTCTTCTATGGATTGCTCTTCTATTGATATTTTTTAACCTCTTCTACACCCTCCTCAAAGTGAAGCAACCAAAATTAGACACACACAGTTCCAAAAGAGTTCAACATAACTGTCAGAACATTTTAAATCACTTTCAATGCAGCCAGGAGTACCATCTAATTTTTTAGCGGCTTCTCTGCACTGGACAGGCTGCTTCATTCAACTGTTCATGAAGGTCAAGATTTTAAAACCTGAGTTCTTAAAATTAGACTCCTAAATTCATATTTAGGTTCACAGGAGTTGCTATACTAGATCAGACCCACAGTCCATGTAGTTCAGAATCCTGTCTCTGACCATCGCCAGATAAAAACTGTAGATAGATTTGTAAATAATTTTTATACTTCATAGCTTTTATATTAGTATAGTTTAGTTAGTATAGCTTGTTTTTCCCCATCCTGGGGACTCCCTACCTGTGGTCTGGGACTGTGCCCAGAGTCCCAAGGTTCAAGAATCTCAGGTCCTGCCTTTGCTCCTTCTCCGTGAGTGAGGATCACCAACACTGCATCTACTGCTGGGGTGAGATGCATATGTCTGCAAAGTGCAGTATTTGTTGCTCATTTCCATCAAAAACTCACAAAGCTCATGAGCTTTGTCTAAGGAAACACCTTATGCTGAAAGCTATGAGGCTCTACTCCAATTTGGGCCAGGCAGACCCTCTTGTACATTGGCCCCCAACAGATGAGCAGCGCATCTCCAAGCATGTGCTTAGGAGCACAGTCTGCAGCTCCTAAACCTAAGGACTCTTCCTCCAGGTCTTCCTATGAGAGTAGAGTCCACTCTTATGGTCACAAGGCCAGATCCCTGTTCAGGACTGTCTACAAGAGAGGCGATCCCTACCGCCCATCCCTACAGCCCATAAAAGTTGGGTAAGTCCTCGCACAGGAATTGTAACAGGCCAACACCACTGGAAACCCTCAGGCTGTAGGATAAAGTGTGCAAGAAGAAAGATCCATTGGTGACTCCAGTTCTGAAACACAAGGACTGTTATCCACTGGTTCTGTCTAGGAATGTGGGTCTGGAATCACCAGCTCACTCATCCAAGGACTGCACTAGCCCCCAAGAAACACCGGAACCATTGGTTACGACCATCAGAACCCTCTGAACATCAGGATGTATGGAGACAAATACAACACCACAGGATATTTTCCTCCCTTACCCCCAGTCTCCTATCCTGTGTGGCCTGGCCTTCCTGTGGGCAATTACACTGGAGGATGATACTACTTCAGTGTCTCAGGAACCATCTCATCTCCAACCATCGAGCAGGAGTGATCCGGTACCAAAGCCCCACCATTGGAAGGGGAGCAGTTTTCTGACTTGGACAAGTCAGATGTTCTGGCCACTCCTCCATCTCCTCAGAGAGAGCTGAGCCCTGACAGGCAGTTGAGCAGATCTGGATGCTACAATCTGGATGCTACAATCTGGATGCAGGTGGAGGGTTCGGGGATCCCCACAGTGGCCTGGGCTCCCTGGGTGGCTCTTACCATTGCCTGCTCTGGCTTCTGGCCTGGCTGGGGGCAGGGCCTCGGGAGGAACAGGAGGAGCAGGGGTGGGGCCATTGAGAGGGGCAGGGCCTTGTGGCAAGGGGAGACTAAAGCCCACCTCAGCCCCCACCAAGAAGAGGCTGGTGCTGCCAGCAGGGGCTGCTGGTACTGCTTCACGCCTGCCCAAGACATGCAGATGGGGAGAGCAACGTGACCTCCCTGCCCCCCAAACTATGTCCATGTTAAAAAGTGGATAGGCATGCCCCCCCCCCAGCTCATGGATATTTTGCAGCCTGGAGGCCCAAGGAAGGTGATGCTTCCAGTTAATAAGCCCATCATGAAGCTGGATAGATTGACATATTTCAGCATCCTGTGCCCCACACCTAAAAGAGCAGAGAGGTGCTATTTTGTCCCTACCACGAGGGAGCTGAATTTCTTTTTCTCCAACTCCATCCCCAACTCTCTGGTGGTACAGGCAGCTACAGAGAGGGCTAGGTCACAACATCAAGGGACCATCCCACAGACAAGGACTCAAAGAGGTTGGACCTCCTGGGGAAAAAGGTCTTTTCTTCTACAGGCCTGCAATTTCGTGTCGCTAACTAACAGGCCCTGTTAGCGAAATATGATTTTAACAACTATGTCAGGCTAGCAGACTTTAAAGACAAGCTTCCCCATGAGGACAGAGCCCAATATCAGTCCTTCATAGGACAGGGCAAGTTAGTGGCAAGAATGGCTCTCCAGGCTGCAGTGGATGCAGCAGATATGGCATCCAGAGTCCTGGCCACTGGTATAGTCATGAGGAGGGATTTTTGGCTATGGTCTTCACATTTCCCCAGAGAGGTCCAGAATACCATATAGTCAAATCTCTTCAATGAGAAAATGGCTGGGTCCCTACACTCACTACGGGTCTGAAGAGAGAACACCAGAGACAAGCCAATAGGCCAAGGCCACCCTGTCCTCGAGTGTTCTACCTCCAGCATCCAGCCACACCTCCCCAGAAATGTCAGAGGGCCAGAGGCCTTGATTCTCAGCCCCTTCTACCACCATGACCTCCACTCATTCCCAGTCACCTGCAAAGGGCGGTTTTTGCACCTCATTTTAGACCCACCTTCTACCACAGATGCCACCACCTCTTCCCCCATTATATTCAGAGACCATCTCGCAGTCTTCACCCACAATTGGGACTTGATCATGACAAACAGTTGGGTCTTGGATATTATCCATCAAGAATACTCCATGCAGTTCCTCTCCCTTCCCCCTTCAGGGACCATTTTCACAAGGTGATTCTTCATCAAGAGGTGGACTCCTTCCTACAATAAGTGGCAATAGAGCACATCTCACCTCAGTATCAAAGGCAAGGGTTCTATTCACAGGATTTTCTAGTCCTCCAAGAAGATGGAGGATGGATACCCATTCTGGACCTTCAACAACTAACCATCTTTATTTGAAAGTCAAAATTCAGGATGCTTACATTAGCATCAATAATTCCCTCCCTATGGGAGGAGATGTGGTTCATGGCTCATGAAGGATGCATACTTTCATGTAAACATACCTCCTTCCCACAGAAGGTTTCTGCAGTTTATGGTGGGCCAAGAATATTTTAGTTCAGAGTCCTTCCCTTTGGGCTAGCAACAGTACCCAGTTTTGTGTTTACAAAACTTTTCTCTGTGGTGCCAGCCCAACTGAGATATCAGAGTCACACAGATTTCCCATATCTGGACAATTGGCTCTCAGTAGGTCACTCATGCCAAGAGTGGTGATGGATTTTCTGCTCCATCTTCTAGCAACTCTGGACATCTGCCTAAACAAAGAAAAGTTTATTTAATCACCCACACAGAAAATAAACTTAATCGGCATGACACTGGACTCTGTTTCCGTGAAAGCTTTCCTTCCCACAGAAAGATTTCAGTTAATGAGCAGCCTGATAGCCCGGACTACTTGCAGACCAAGAACTACGGTCAGAATGTGTCTTTTAGACCACATGGCTGTGTGCACTTGTGAGATGCTGTTTGCCAAGCTTACTTATGATGTCTGCAGGCCTTGCTCTGGTCTGTCTACACTCCAAAGATCACATCAAGTTCAGGGTGTCTGTTCCCACCAGAGTCATCACCTCTCTTGCCTGGTGGTTCAACCTGGAGAGCGTGAGGTGGGTGTTCCCTTCAACACTCCTATCCCCACTGCCATCATCACTTCCCTTCTGGGTTGGGGTGCTCACCTGAACAACCACACTGCACGAGACACATGGACACCACGAGAGGCAGGTTGCACATCAATATAGTAGAACTGAGAGCAGTTCCACTTGGCTTGCAGAGCCATTCTCCTGCTTAAACATTTACACTATATCAGAGTGATGTCAGACAACATTACCACAGTCTCTTACATAAACAGGGGAGAGCAAGATCTCTTCCCCTTTGTCTCAAAGCAGTCAGGCTTTGGAACTGGTGCATCCAGAACCACAATGCTATCCAACCTCTCTGATGCACAGCACTTGTTAGCAGACAACCTGAGCAGGCACTTCTCTGTGGACCACAAATGGGAGGTTCGGTTCACAACTCTGTCCTGAGAGAAATATTCACTCAGTGTACACCTCAATGAGATATCTTTGCATCCCAAATGAACAGAAAACTTCACCTGTACTGCTCCAGAGGAGCTATGGGCCATGGCTCCCAGGGCAATGTTCTCCTGTTGTCATGGATAAATGATCTCAGATATGCCTTTCCTTCCACTCCTCTGCTACCATGACAGAAAGATCTGGGCCAGGGCCAGAGTCATTCTCCTAGCACTCAATTGGTCCACACACTTTTGGATACCAAAGCTCCTGAAAATTTGAGCCTACCCAATTAGAATCCACTCCTTCTTAGGCCTCCTAACTTAGGAGGGGGGCAGAATCAGATAACCCAATCCAGACTCGCTCCATCTCATGGCCTGGTGTTTGAATGGGCATTGAAAGTAGAGCACTCCTGTTCGGCACCTGTTCAGGCTATCTTTACCCAAAGTAGGACGGAGTCAACTGGGACTTGCTACCTAGCTAAATGTAGATGTTTCTCTACCTAGGTGCAGCATAATCAACCTTCTCCAGGCACTGCAGCTATTTCAGTTGTTTTAGATTATCTCCTGTCTCTAAAAAAACTCACATCTTTCCAATAGCTCACTGCGGGTCCATCTCGCAGTGATTAGTACCTCCCTCCCTCCGGTAGAAGTATGTTCTGTTTTCACCCATCCAAACTACAGTAAGATTAATAAGGGGCCTAGTCAAGACCTTTACACCAGTGGTCAAACCTACACCTCAATGGGACCTCAATCTCATCCCGCGAACACTCACCAGACCATCATTGGAACAGTTGGTGACAGGCTGCATGTCCCACCTGTCCATGAAAGTTGCAATCACTTCAGCCAGGAAAGTGAGAGAGTTGCGAACCCCCATGGCAGATGCTCCTTATGTTTTTTTCACAGGGAAAAGGTGTCACTTTGCCTCCATCCTGAGTTCCTCCCCAAAGTTATTTCTGAATTCCATGTCAACCAAAATATCCATTTACCTGTCCTTTTCCCAAAACCCCAAGCTTCTGCCAAAGAAAAAATACTTCATTCCCTCAGTGTCAGATGTGCTCTGGCGTTTTACCTGCAAAGGACCAAACCTATCAGAAAATCACCAAGACTTTTTCTCACCATAACAGAAAGATCACAAGATCAAGCAGTATCATCTTAGAGAATCTCTTAGTGGTTTTCTGGATGCATCACTGAGATTAGCACACTGACCGTGCCCTGATGGAGTCAGGGCACACTCCATGAGGCCACAAGATGCCTATAAAGCATCCCTGAAGAACATTCCAATACTAGACACATGCAGAGCAGCCACCTGGAGCTCCAGCAATGCATTCACTAGATTCACTAGTGAACTTGCTAGTTCAGGCCTCTGCTGTGGATGCAGCAGTGGGAACTGCAGCACTGCAAGAATCTTTGCTGCTGGCTTCCTCACACCCTGCTCCAGTCTGAGCACTGCTTGTCAGTCACCTAGGTGTGGAATACACATAGGGACCAGCACTTGAAGAAGAAATGGAGGTTACTTTGAGATGTGTGGTCCCTATCTGTATTCCACTACCTGCCCTCTGTCCCCTCTGCTTCAATCATATTGGAGTCACAATATGGAAAGTTGTCAGCGCACACTGCCTCTTATTCCTTAGGTCGGGAGCGCGAGGTGATTACTGCACTTTGCGGCCAATGGACACTGCTTGTTAGAATTTCTGGACTCAGGCGCATACTGTGCATGCCTGCCCACGTGTGGAATACACATAGACCACACATCTCAAAGAACCTTCAGTTACTGGTAAGTAACCTCCATTTCAGAGGCCACTGGCATTTTTACCAGTGTCCATTATCTTATATTTCTTCAAGTTAAATGCATTTGGCTGTCTTGCTGCCCAATTTTCCGAAGTGTTTAAATCTTTGCAGAATGCCTCACAAGCCTCCATCATCTACCACCCTAACTTAAAATGTGCTCTGAAAAGTGACTCTGTCAACAGGGCATCTTGAGAGTCTAGGTTTGTCTCTCAATCGCTACAGATCAGCTCTGTGTAGTTTACAAGTAAAATGACTTTTTCTAACCATCAGTCCAGCAAAGTCAACCTGGAATCTGAAAGTCAAGATGGATTTTTTATGAATCCTGCCTTACTAATAATAAAAATTCTGCAGTCAGGACCCAGCTAAAAATTCTATTGATGAGACAGAGGCAAAGTGAGACTCCTGAGCTAGCCAGAGTAAAAAAGTAAAATCTTATTTTGTTGCTACTAAAAATAGCAGCTATGACTCTGACTACCCATAAGGAGCAGATGTGTGATGTGAATAAAAGGTAACATGTTTACATAGCCAGTATTCAGAGAGCATGTCAGCCAACTGGGATAAAGTTGGTCTAGCATCGTGGGCCAGAGCAGGCACCAGAACCGAGGATAAGAGCTAGAGTCAATAGTCAGAAGCTGGAGTCATTGGTCAAGCTGGAGGGCAGGAACTGGAGCGAGCAGGGTATCAGGCAGGGAGGGTTCAAGGCAGGGGCAGGACAGAGGCAAGGCTCGGGGCGGGGCAGGAGTAGCAGGAACAAGGTAGCTCGGGGTGAACATGAGCACTGAGCAGCCAGCAAGGTCCTGCTGCTGCTGACTTAAGAGCTGGTGTGCTGGCCCCTCCAGCCAATTAGGTGTATGGCTAATCAGGCAGCCTGCTGTTGGCCAGCTGTACTAATGAAGCTGCCTGGAGATTAGCTCTGCTGCAGGCCCTGATTCCTGACAGAGTGGAACCACACTTCAATATTACCAGCAACTTGCGCCCACTGTCTGCCTCTTCCTCCATATGTAAAATAATATCTGTCTCCTTATTTCCTCGTGCGGGTACTGTAGTTTTGAGAATGCTTGGTGGAAATAAGGAGACAGATCAACAGAGCCAGACGTGTACCCAGAAGCCTCCTACTGCAAGACAAACCCAAGAAAGAAACCAACAGGACTCCACTGGCCATCACATACAGTCCCCAGCTAAAACTCCTCCAGCGCATCATCAGGGATCTACAACCCATCCTGGAGAATGATCCCACACTTTCACAGGCCTTGGGTGGCAGGCCAGTCCTCGCCCACAGACAACCTGCCAACCTGAAGCATATTCTCACCAGTAACTGCACATCATACCATAGTAACTCTAGCTCAGGAACCAATCCATGCAACAAACCTCGATGCCAACTCTGCCCACATATCTACACCAGCGACACCATCACAGGACCTAACCAGATCAGCCACAACATCACCGGTTCATTCACCTGCACTTCCACCAATGTAATATATGCCATCATATGCCAGCAATGCCCCTCTGCTATGTACATCGGCCAAACTGGACAGTTTCTAAGGAAAAGGATAAATGGACACAAATCAGATATTAGGAATGGCAATATACAAAAACCTGTAGGAGAACACTTCAACCTCCCTGGCAACACAATAGCAGATCTTAAGGTGGCCATCCTGCAGCAAAAAAACTTCAGGACCAGACTTCAAAGAGAAACTGCTGAGCTCCAGTTCATCTGCAAATTTGACACCATCAGCTCAGGATTAAACAAAGACTGTGAATGGCTTGCCAACTACAGAACCAGTTTCTCCTCCCTTGGTTTTCACTCAACTGCTAGAACAGGGCCTCATCCTCCCTGATTGAACTAACCTCGTTATCTCTAGCTTGCTTCTTGCTTGCATATATAAACCTGCCCCTGGAAATTTCCACCACTTGCATCCGAAGAAGTGGGTATTCACCCACGAAAGCTCATGCTGCAAAACGTCTGTTAGTCTATAAGGTGCCACAGGATTCCTTGTTGCTATTACTTAACTGGCTCTTAATGCATGAAAAACTTTGCCCCTTAACCTGTGGTTATTTATTTTCTGTTATAGTTGTTTATAAGAGACCTTTTTCAAAACGTGCTTGAAAATTCATGGAACCAGACTGTTTATTGGGTCACCCTTATCTGCTCTTTCAGTGGCCTTTCTAATGCAGACTATGGCTGTATTCTCACATGCAAAATTATTAGCAATTGAAACCACTTGGTGTGATACAACTTTAACCCAGCACCCCAGAAGGGGTTAAGATGAGAACATGGTTGGAAAGTGAGGGACAGAAATGAGTGCAGGCAGCATATGGGCCCAAGCACAAAGTGTGTGTCGTGCTTGCTCTGTGGTAGTTCAGCTGACAGGAAGTTGCAGATGTCTGCTGAAGAGAGAAAGCCCCCTTCCCCCCCCCCCCCCCATCAGCAAGTTCTGCAGGAGGCAGAATGGAGCCGATTCAGTTTAGTTATCTTATTATAGAGACTGCTTGGGAGAAGTGGGAGGAACAAATAGTGTCCATTTTCTGAAGCTAATTTAAATCACCATTGTCAACCACAGAGCAAGGCACGATGGATCCATCTCTGGATGCGCCGAAGTCTGGCCACATCTGCTTAGGATTTCACAAACAGAGAACAGACCCTGCATTAAAGCTGGGAGAATATGTTGAGGTAATGTGTTCCTGGGCTACTGCCCTAAACTTCCATAGCATGTGGCAAACAATAATCAGACACTCACTCTCTTTTCCTAATAGTGTTTTTATTTTCCCTGCTTCTCTCCTATCCTCCAGTGTACCTAGCAGGTATTCTCAGCCCAAGAAAGGGCAAAGTCTATTATCATCTCTGCTCCTGTTAATCCATCTCCATTAGCTGTTCTCATTCTTACTGTAGAGCAAAGGCCTTTCCTGTCCATCCACCCATGCTGGCCAGTCTCAGCTCACCGCAGGCCCTTCAGCTCTGTTCTCCTGTTCATCCATCTGTAGCAGCTATTTGTAGCCCTGCTGCTGGGACAGGTCTCTCCAGCATTGCTTCTGCCCATTCATCCATCTCCACCATTCCCAGCCCCACTGCAGAGCAAAAGCCGGTTTGGGGGTGTTGCTCTTCCTGCCCATCCAGTTGAAGGGCTTTTCTGGAATTTCAGCAGCTTGGACAATGCTAGTTGGGGTGGGTGTGACATTTAGATAACTGTGTCTTTGCTCACCATCACCATGGTTAAAGCTGCTAGGGACAAATGTCCCTATTGGCATCACACATGGGTCCTTTGTCAGAATTGCTGCCATAAACTGTATGACTATAAAGTGGTGTCCAGCGTCTGAGTAGCCTCCTTTTCCTGCCCTCACTCCTCAAAATAACAGCTTCCTGGGCGAAGAGACTGAGCGGTGTGCTCAGGGGCGTCTCTAGCCATTTTGCTGCCCCAAGCACGGCGGCATGCCGCGGGGGGGGGCTCTGCCGGTCGCCGGTCCCGCGGCTCCGGTGGACCTCCCGCAGACGTGCTTGCGGATGCTCCACCGAAGCCGTGGGACGTCCACCGGCAGAGCGCCCCCCCTGCGGCATGTCGCCCCAAGCACGCGCTTGGCGTGCTGGGGCCTGGAGCCGCCCCTGGGTGTGCTACACCAAAATATTTCTCCTGTATCCCTCTGGTTCCTCCTCAGACACCACATGGATTTATATTTTTGGAACCAAATCTTGTCTAGAGAGTAAGTCCGAGGTCCTTGCCTAGTGTGCCTGTAGGTAACCACCTCTGCTAGCATTCGAGGTATGTGTGCATTTCTTGTGGCAGGAACACTCAGCCTTTGGGTAGTAGAGGATGCACATCAAACTCTTCTATCTCATAACATGGCTGCTGATCACTTAGCTCAGATGCACATGCGATAATGGAGTTTGGACCCTGTCCTTCATTTTCATCTGGATCTCAATACTAATCATGGCTATTTCAGTTAACTCACCCTATCATTCCTTCTTCTTCTTCTTAACTGGCCCAATTCACTCTGCCCATCAACCCCAGATCATGGCCACCCGAGCCAACTCTCCCCCATAAAAGCACACAGATCAACAAAATTTTCCAAGAAAACTGTACATGCAACTTTTAATTTCTTAGGGTCAAATGCTGCAATTCTCAGCTGTAAGCTGGAAATGCCATAGGACAATAAAATTTCTTTTGACATGTCTATAGAAACCATCAGACACACCAGTGATGCTGTAATAGTCACAGACAAATCGCATTGTTAAGTTGGAGCTAAGGTAGTGATCATGTATCAATAACTTAAGGCTAAAAAAAATAAAAAATTACAAGAATGTTGTAGTCATCACTCATCAGCAAAGAAACAAACAAACAAACAGCTTTAATAAACTCCAAACATTAGAAATCCAGGAAACTCAGAGTCAGGATTGAATTTAAAAGAATGTCAAACATGGATGCATGGAAATACACAGTTTAGGCCCCGATACAGCCTTAATTCTGCACCTGACTGATGGCAGCCTCTGCCCTTGCCTTCTACGTTCCTTCTATACCTAGGAGTTTGCAGGATCCACATGAATTTGCAGGATCAGGCATCGTAAGATGTGTTATTTTTTAATCAATTACCTGTTCTAAGTTCAAAGACTAAGGTTGAGGTCATCTTGTTTGGAAAAGCCACTGTATTGCCTATCCCACTTCCCTTCTTCAATTTTCTCACAAGGTCTCTAAGAAGCATGTAGTCTTTGGCGAAATCTACATTTGGAGAGGACATTGCACTTGTACAGCTTGTACTGACAGGCATGTAAGACACTAACTGTAAGTGTGAAGTTTTGTCACCACATTAACCTTTGCTCTTTTCGTGTAAGTGGAATAATTCCCTAGCTGGGCCTAGCAGGTTTGCACATATAAACACATTAGCACTGTAGTTATCGATAGCTGTTTAACTGTTATCACATGGAGCCTTAATGAAGAATGGGCGATAGTACATTCTTTTTTTTTTCCCCTGTGGCCAGCAAGTGAAAAGGCCAGAGTGGGCACAGTCACTGAATAGGTAGGAGTTAGGAATTCTAGTATTTGTGGTCACTGATTAGATCAGACTTTGTTATGAATGGATAAGGGTCTCAGGGTTTCTGGACCTGATTCTCTCCTGTGTCTGAACTCCATTCAGCACAGAGAAGCCGGGGGAGGCATCAAAATGTAAACAAACACTATGAATGGCAGAAAGTAAATTGGGGTCTAAAATTATTATATTTATTTGTATTATTGTAGCACCTAGGAGCCCTAGTCATGGCTCGGGACCCCATTGTGCTAGGTGCTGTACAAACACAGAAAACAAAATGACCTTCCCTGCCTCAAAACACTCACAATCTAAGTGGTTCCCAAACTGTGGGGCGTGCCCCACTAAGGGGGCCCAGAGGAACGTTCGGGGGGGCAGGGAGGGAGTGTCACCCTGCCCCACTCCATCCCCAGCTCTGCTCTGCCCCAGCCTCAGCCCTGGCTGCAGCTCCACTCCTGGACCCAGCCCCACCCCCAGCTGTGGCCCCAGACTTGTCCCTGGCTCCCAGCTTGGCTGTGGCTCCAAACCCAGCCACGGCCATGGCTGCTGGCCCCGACTGTGGCCTAACCATGGCTCCACTCCCGGGCCCAGACCCACCCCCAGGCTTGGCCCTGGTTCC
The DNA here is from genome assembly GCF_020497125.1 of Mauremys mutica. NCBI lineage: Eukaryota > Metazoa > Chordata > Testudines > Geoemydidae > Mauremys > Mauremys mutica. The sequence goes on from NC_059075.1 coordinate 68,481,557, forward strand.
TGACCCAGCCATGGCTCTGGCCCCAGCCTCAGCCCCCTATCCACCCCCTAACCCCGGCGCCATGGCCCCACTCCAGTCCTGGCTCCTGATCACAGCTCCCAGGGGTAGGGGGATGAGGACAAGGGTAAGGGGAGATCACTGATTTAAATAGAAACATTATGTCTTACCTATCAAAGGTGTTATTTATTAGTAAAGGAGGTAAGAGCATTTTAAAAGAAAGATTTTGAATTTAAGTGTCCCTTTAAAGTTGTACTTTTATTAGCAGTTCTTTACTTTTTCAGTGTCAGTTGGATCACTACATCTTGAACTCGGAGGGCCAGATTCTCCACTCCAGTGGCATGAAGAGGCCAGAAAGCACAGTGCAATTCCTGGCAGGGGAGAATCCCTGAGTGGCATGGAGCTAGCGTAGCCCTCTTCTATGCTACCTTCCCCCAGCCCCCAGTGTAGGGGCTATGGTGAGGAGGAAGGGATTGCCTGGAGTGCAACTGTACTCCAGTGATTCCCCAAGTAGGGCACTGGCCTGTTGGGGCCACAGCCAGCTGCCAAAGCGTACAGCAACCCCAAGATTGCTGTAAACTGCTCAGGGGATGGGGCTGGCATAGAACCAGCCTCATGATTGGGGACCCACAAATGGTTCTTCCCTCAGCTTCTTCAGGTGCTTACAGGGAGGTGAGAATTGGGCCACTAGAACCCAATCCAGCTCCCAGTAAAATCAATGTTGCAACTCCTATTTAATTCAGCTGTGCAGAATTGGTCCTTGAGTTACTGTTATCATTCATCTCTGCTGAAGAAACAAAACATAGTATTCACAATAGTCCAAAACAGGAGTACTGTAATGAGTTGCAAGCCAAGACTGAGGAGCAGAGCTATGGGCACTTGAATAGCAATTGGTGCTGCAGACTGGGCCTGAGAAGCTGTGGCAGCGCTGTATGTATGCCCAGTTTTTACTAGAAAAGGGTACTTCAAGAGTGATGTAATGTGGCAGGGGGTGTCTTAGTGCTTGAAAACCAGGGGATGCTCCATATCAGCTCTGAGTGCCTTTGGGCTCAGCAGGGCTGGGCTGTACAGACATGTGCAAACCAAGTATCATGGGTGCCCCAGAATTTAAATAGCAGAAGGTGCTGTGGATTTTTATTGTGGTACACCAGCAGAGCTGTCGGGGGGACTTTGCAACACTATAGCTAGCGCTAGACAGTTGTACCAGTCCCTGGTTTCATCTATTGGGTAGAATATTAGAGAAGAAGAGGAAAGAGAGACAGCAAGTGAGCGTAGGAAAAGAGACAGAAAAAGACCCCCAAACATATTTTGGTAGAAGGGCTGGATTTTGAAACACTTGTGATCATGTCTGGCCTTTAAACTAGTCAGCAGTCTTCCATACGTGCCAAATGTGTCAGAGAATGTCACTGCAATACCTGGGAAATATAGCTAGCCTCAGCAAAGGTCCTGTACCAGGAAACTCAATATGTCCATGGCCACGTCATACATGATAATATGGTTAAACCCCTCAGCATGCCTTGTCATAACACACATCTTATCAGCCCTAGCTGATAAGAACAGCAGCCATCAAGCGCCCAAACTGACATCATCCATAAACTCACTAGTTTAAGGTAGAGCCTGAAGTATCTTCCTATGCCATCAGCCGTGCCTGACTGGGTTGAACTGGCTGTACTGAACTTCCAGGCAATTTGCTAGAGGCGGAGAAATAATAAGAATTAGCCACAGTGGCTTTTTTTGTTTCCTATGTTTTCTGCCATTCGGCAAATGATCAGAGAGTAGGTGGAGGTGGCTTGAGTCCTTGCCAATTAAAAAAGGTCTGATTTCTTTATAGCTGCCTAAGGAAAAACTCTTGTTTCACTTGGCTGAAGGAGGGGAGAAAAAGTTCTGCTTGAGATTTGACAAAATGCTCAGATCCAAAATTCCCCCAAGTTCACAGGGTTTGGGTTCCAGGGTTTAGGTTCAAAGACAGATGCTAGTTGCCAAATTCAGCTCTGGATCCGAATCCCAACTTCCCAAGGTTAGGTATGGATGGTTGGGATGTGAGTTAGTTAAGGGTGATGTCTAACTGCAAGGCACAGAAGTCCTTGTCAATCAGTGTGTTTGACTGCAGTATTGGTTCCTGTGGACAAACCTAGCAGCTGGCTCTGGCTGGTTTTGTCTAATTTAATCTGGGGTGAATTTTAGGGCTCAGGGAAATGAGAAACTGGATACACCAATAAAGAGTGCAGGCCTTTGCTGTACGAGGTTTTCCAGATAGTTCTATGACCTGCCCTTCTTATCATAGGCTCCCCAAAATAGCTTTGTTCTGATGCACTTCAGTCTAGACATGCAACACCCCAATTATTCTAGTCCTGGATAGTCCTCTGGAAAGAAATTGCCAGTCATGTTATGTTGTGTTGCAGTTTTGTGGCTGAGACAAAAAGAGACCATATTAGATCAAATTCATTTTTACTTGTGCTCTATTTGCTTAAGCTTCTGAAGGCTGCCATAAAACTAATAATACTGTTTAAAAAAATAATTGATTAAAAAAATCCTTAAGTAGAATTTGAAAGTGCATGGCAAACATTAATATGGAGATAGTCTGATTTCTGTGCTGAACATACTCATTAATCAGGCTATAGAGAGAGGCTAATTAAGCACAGACATGCATTTTACTTGACCTTTTACAAATATTTTCCCCCTCTGCAAAATCTTCTTGGTTCTTTCTGTTCACCAAAGAGATACCCAGAATGCATCATTCTGTGGCAGTTCACAAATATCATGGGCTGCATGCATTGAGATATTGCATTCTGGGATCTCTTCAGTGAGCCAGGAAGAGCAAAGAGGATTCCCCCAGATGGAAAAATAATTTTTGAAAGGTGGATTAAAACTGATTGCTAAATTGAATGCCCTTCACTCCCCATCCCCAACCTGGTCCCTTGGGACATTCAGCACAAAAATCTGCATTTAAATCAATTTTAATCATTGCACTTCATCTTGGAATTCAGGCCATCATCTGAAAGGCCAGAGGCGTAATCTACTACCTCTGCACTCCTTGAGGGAGGCATCCACTCCCCCAGTGCAGTAATGACTGGTGAGCCCTGACTATACACACAGCTTCTCATCCACTCCCCCAGCTCTGCCTGTCTCCAACAGAAGTGTAGACAGTTTGATTGGACAGGCAGAATAAGAGAGGAGGCTATTTAAAACCAGGCCAGCATATATGTAATGGGTTTGTCGGGTTGTTGTTTTTTACAGTATGTGCTTAGAATGATTTTGCAGCCTCTGCAGATGAAAATTGCTTGACCACTTTTTCAGAGAATGAATGAACTAAAATTCAGCACTGGTTTTGACTGCCACATCCATAGCTTTGATGCAACCCATTCCAATGTGTATGAGGTTTCTCTACCAACTTGCAAATGTCACCAGCCTCCAAGAGGACTAAGCAAAGCTAGAACCTACAGGGACAACTGATGAGCCAGAGACTAAGGATCTTACTCTGCTCTGCCTAGCACCTTGTGTAGTCATTTGTACCTGCACAAAGTCAGTGCAAAGTGGATATAAAACACAATCAAGCAGAATTAACCATTCACCTACACCAGTGGTAGCATTTCTCATCTCCTGGGCTCGCACCTTCCTCATGTGTAACTGACTGCACAAGGTGCCATAGCAGTGGCGTATCAGGCCGTAAGTAGCTGGAGCTTTTAGGCGATGTGCAGGTAGGCCCCAAAAAAGTTCGGTGCAGAGCTTCTCTGAGGGTGACAGGAACAAAAGGCAGTGTCTTCATTGCCCAGTCCTTTGTCAGGTTAGACATGGCAAAAACGGCCCAGACTCAATGGACTGGCTGAGCTGTGCTTGGCAGGGCCGCCCAGAGGGGGGGGGGCAAAGGGGGCAATTTGCCCCGGGCCCCGCGCTTCGCAGGGGCCCCCAAGAGAACAGTGGAGGCTCCCGCCTCCGCCCCTCTCCTGGAGCCTCAGCACATCAAGCGCCGTCTCTCCGGCGGGGCCCCTGAGCCCTGCCCCGATCCGAGCCGAGTGGTGAGGGGGCGGGGCTGGGAGCTCCGGGCTGAGCTCAGCTCCCTCCGCTCGGCGTGGAGCTCGCAGCCCCGCCCCCTCCCCACACGGCTCTGAGCGGGACGGAGCTCAGGGGCCCCGGCGGAGACACGCTGCGGCTGTCGGGCGAGGCGCTGAGACTCCGGGTGAGGAGGGAGCCGGGGGTAAGAGGCTGGGGCTGGGGCCGGAGGGGTTGGCTAAGGGGCAAGGAGTCCTGGGGACAGGGAGGGGGCAGAGGTGGGGGGCGGAGGTTGGGGGAGCGGTCGGGGGGCAGGGAATGGGGGGGTTGGATTGTGGGTGTTCTGGGGGGGGTGGATAGGGTCAGGGCCGCCCAGAGGGGGCGGGGCAAGAGGGCACAGGAGTTTCTTCACTCCCGGTCTTCGCCAGCGGGGGATCCTTCCGCTCTGGAAGGACCCCCCCCCCCCCCGGCGAATTACTGCCGAAGCGGGACCTGCCGCCGATGTGCAGCCCGGTGTTCGGCGGTAATTTGGCGGCGGGGGTCTGGGACCCGCTGCCAAAGTGCCCCGAAGACCCGCGCCGGGGACCCCCCCCGCCGCCTAATTACCGCCGAAGACCGGGCTGCACTTCGGCGGCGGGTCCCGCTTCGGCGGCGGGGGGCTCCCGCCGCGGGTCTTCGGGGCACTTCGGCGGCGGGTCCCGGAACGGAAGGGCCCCCCGCCGCCGAAGACCCCGGGCCCCCGGAATCCTCTGGGTGGCCCTGGTGCTTGGTGCAAATCCAGAGGGAGTTCAGCAAGGTGACTTTGAGCCTTATTTCTGGCTCCCTGAGCTGGGAGCCAGCACACATAACTGCTGGTCCGTCACACAATTTAAAGCAGCCTCGGGGCAATTCTATTTTACAGCAGCTATCTATGGCCCAAAGTGGCCTTACAGTAGCTGGAGATCCAGTGCACTTAGTGGTAGATCCCCAACCAGACACATTTTTCCCTGGACATATCCCCTGTGCTAGGTTTGGGAGGGACAGATGGCATAACAGCTGCTTCACTGGCCCTATGCAGACTGGAGATTGCCCTACACTGGGGGAATCCCAGGTAGCTAGTTCAGCTTATGGTTGCCACCTCTGAGGTACAAAAAACGCCAGACATCCAGGACGATCCTGAGCCCATAAAACTGGACAGCTGGCAGTGTGTACTGAGCCCCCCAGAGATTTACCAGGACAGCTAGTTTTAAAAAGGGACAATCCTGGGAAAACCTGGATAGGCACCCCTAGTTAAGCTGGGTTTGTGCACATCTGTCTTGTGCCCTCAGAACCATGCAGATGAGTCAGACTCAGAGAGTTCAAAGTTCCGTTGAGGTGTACTGCAAATTCACTGCTGCCTTGCACCGAGACGGATGTGTTTCTTATTCTGTGTGGAACCTGACCTAGGTGTAAGCAGCAGTGAGAAGCCACTGTGCTGTGGGGAGGGGAGGCTTAACGGAAGCTTTAGTAAACAATGTGACTAATTTCAAAAGTCCTCACCTAAGAATGCTCTCCAAAATACTCCACTTCTTAAGAGACCTTGGTATTCCTTTGCCTACTTGCACTAGTACTAGCGTGCTTCCTGTTGTAGGAGCAGCAGTGATCTGTATGCTATGTATAACCTGTATGCTCAAAAAGTCTGTTACACCCACCCCCAACCCCCTTTGAATACCTGTGAAGTGGCTTTCTCCCACCCCTCCCTCCTGGAGTGCTTGTGAGATGAATGGGCTGCTTAAACACCTGGAAGATCAGAAGAGCTCCCAGGTAGACAAGGTGTCTGGAACTCTAATTAGGTAGCACTCACACACCCAATGCATGGACACTGGCTGAGGTGGAGTGTGACCAACCAGACACAGCGAAGTCATCTCTAGTCGCAGGCCATGAAGAGCAGGTCCTTAAAAGGGGAAGGGGCTATGTGCTCAAGACGGCACTCACAAGCTTGTACCTCCCGTGAAGGCCCTTCGCCCAGACTGCCTGGCTAGTGGTTCGCCGCATTGCATTTCATCGTGCCTTGGGCAGACTTACCTTCATCGCACCATCCATCACTGGGCTGTGGGACACTTACCTTGAAGGATCCTGACATCTCCAGTGCCGTGCCTGTCCTGGGAGCGTGAGTCTGCGAGTGTGACACACCCCCCCTTCTTTTGAGCATAGCTATCAGTATAATAAACATGCTGCTTTCTGCCAAACTCTGGTGGGTCATTAGTCCTCCCTAAGCTTACTAGCTGGCCCAATTTTGGGCAACACTTCCCATGTTGGTATCTAAGCGATGATACATTAGTTGGTTTGGCGCTTACTGTTGCTGTTCCTCATTACTAAAAAAAAACAATTTTAAATAATGAGACATTGGGAGACTGGATGACTCAAGCTATTGGTAAGATATTAGAGAGGTTTACACCTCTGGAGCCAGGCTCCAATCCTGCCCAGGTATATGGAGGCTGTTCAGTGACCCTTGTAAAGTGGTGGTGATGTCTAGGGCCTGGTCTACATGAAAATTAAGTCGGCTTAATTACATCGTTCAGGTGTGAAAAATCCACACCCCTGAGCAGTGTAGTTAAGCCAGCCTAACCTCCAGTGTAGCCAGTGTCAGGTTGATGGAAAAATTCTTCTGTGGACCTAGCTACTGCCTCTCTGGGAGGTGGATTACCTGCGCCGATGGGAGAAGCATCCCATTAGTATAGGTAGTGTCTAAACTGAAGTGCTACAGCGGTGCCGTTGCAGTGTTTTACATGTAGACATATTCTTAGGGCTTGGCTACACTTGAAAGTTGCAGCGCTGGTGGAGGCTTTCCAGCGCTGCAATTAGTAACCGTCCACATCTGCAAGGCACATCCAGCGCTGCAACTCCCTGGCTGCAGCGCTGGCTGAACACCTGGTCTGGTTGGGGTGTAGCGATTGCAGCGCTGGTGATCCAGCACTGCTCGTCAAGTGTGGACACACACCAGCGCTGTTATTGGCCTCCAGGGTATTAGCAGATATCCCAGAATGCTTTTATAAATTACTCTCTTTGTTTTGTTGTGAACTCGGAGCTCCGGAGCTCCGTTGATCCCGGAGCTGCTTATCTACAAACACAGCTCCTGTTTGCTGTGATCAATCTGTACCTGGCTGTGAACAATCAAATGAGATAATGAGGCAGGCAGGGAGTGAGTGTTTGCTTGACAGAAACGGGGCAGAGGGGAGAGAGGGAGTCCGTTGGCTGCAGGCTGTTTGCAGTTAAGAGTTAAGGGTAAGGGATCGGGAACATGTTCTGATTTTTCAAGGCAGGAAGGTAACACACAGTGTTGGCTCCAAAAATCCACTCTCTCTCTCTCACCCGCTCCCTGTCACACTACGCCCCACCCCACCCCCCTCTTTTGAAAAGCACGTTGCTGCCACTTGAACGCTGGGATAGCTGCCCATAATGCATCACTCCCAACAGCGCTGCAAATGCTGCAAATGTGGCCACACACCAGCGCTGGTAGCTGTGAGTGTGGCCACACACCAGTGCTGTTCCTACGCAGCTGGATGACCAGCGCTGTAACTCCCAGCGCTGCAACTTTCAAGTGTAGCCAAGCCCTTAGTGTCCACATCACAACACTCCCCTTGACAATCACTGGTCATTGACCTCATGCTGACTGTCTCAGCAGAGAAGCCAAGGAATGAATGGGTCATGAAGATTCAGTTCCTCTTTCACCACTGAGGAGGCTCTCAGGTCCAGTCGGTAAGGATGGAGGAGGGAAGCTTGCATTGCTGCTTCACATGCTGTACATATTCTGTAGACAAGGGACATTGGTCCTCAGGGATGTCAACCCAGTATCCTTCCCCAGCACTAAATGTATGAAATGGTGATACAGTGAAAGAACATTGTTAATATAGTAAAAACAGCAAAGAGTTAATATAGTAAAGTGGTCATGATAGGGTTAATTGGATTACCGAGAGCATTATGGGATGGAGCCATGCTCCACCCCTCCCTTACTTCATATTTAATCGGGATGTTTTTCTGCAACACTCTGTTATGATGCAGCTGAACAAAGCAGCAAGTTTCCAGCCTGCAGTCCAGAGTGTGAAATGGTTTTTTGTTGAACTGACCGATCCCTTTACAAAAGTCCAGGCTGCTAGACATAACTAGTAACCTACCTAAGAAGGAAGGCCTTAGTTTCAGATTCCCCTGAGGCAATTCCTGCAATTAAAAAAAAAAAGACAAAACCCTGAATTAAATTAAATGTTTGTAAAAAGGTATTTCTCTGTCACCTACACTACCGCACTGGTAAAAGGTCCTGTAAAAAAGAATTCTTTCCCCAACCCCATCCCTTCACCTCAGAGGAACAACCCATCTCATTCCCTTTTGTTAGCACCATATGGATGAGAAAGTAAACACATTCTTAGGGCATGTCTTCACTGGCAACGTTAAAGCGCTGCCATGGCTTGTGTAGTTGTGGCATAGCGCTGGGCGAGAGCTCTAAAAAACCCTCCTCCCTGAGGGCAATCGCTCACTGTCTACACTGGCCCTTTATAGTGCTGAAACTTGCAGCACTCAGCGGGGTCTTTTTTCACACACCCTGAGCGAGAAAGTTGCACCGCTGTAAAGTGCCAGTGTAGACAAGCTCTAGATAAGGCCCTCTGGACAGAATCAGCTTTACATGTCGGCAGGATACCGACCAAGCAAGTGGCTTGCCTCCCTACCTCCTCTCTCCCTGTGGGTATCATTGCCAGTCTCACTGGTGAGGGCACCACAATATATATCTCCCCAGAAATTATGCCTTTGGGTGCTGCTTTCCCTTTAGGTTCCTGCTAGGACATTTGCTAGTGAGAGTTTTGGTAAAATGTGAGTTGCAGTGGCTTAGATTGATATGGCTCAATTTATTGCACACCTCTAGATCTCTTGCCTGATTGTTAAATGTTCAGTGCTGCATTCTGTCATAGTCTCTGTGGCAGAATCTGGTGGTATCCTCTGAAGTGCCAATTTATCGCTGGCACTTACTGCATATGATGCAACACCAGAGGGGAGTTTTTGCCTCATGTACCTGGTAGGTTTGGCTGCACTGATGCAGTTAAATTAAACAAACAACAGAAGATACAATAGGAAGGACTGAGGTCTCCCACATGCCTGATGACTCCCTCCAGGTAAGCACAGGAAGCAGACAAATTATGGGCAGTAGACTGTGGATACTCCCACCTGATCTTAATGGATGGTCACTGCTCAGTGCTCTTAAAACAAGGGAGAAGCCACTGACAGTTTTCACTAATGGAATATGCCTATTGGTGATCAGTTTAACGCTGGGTACATGAGGAGAAGTCAATGTGGTTATGTAACTGAGCCCATCTGTAAAGTGAGAGACTGTTGATATCACAGTAACTGTCCATTCCCCTCCCCTGAATCCCAGTATTGTGTATGCTGCTAGTACAGTGCCACAGGAGGGGCCAGAGAAATTCTTTTGCATGATAAAGTCGAAGCTTTCTCCCACCCCAGGAGCATTCCCTCAAACCCAAACTCTCCAACGCTGTTTTGCAAGCAGCAACCTCACCGTGCTACACCACAGCTAGAAGGCCCTGGGGATAACAGGAGAGGAGGTGAGAGGAATAAAGGGGGTAGGTGGAGCTCAGTGCTGCCTCTTGGTGCCCTTCAGCCAGTTGGCAGGAGGGAGGCTCATCCAAAGTGTGTTCTGTTTGCCAGAGAAGACACTTGGTACGTCAGTGCCAGGTGGGGCCTGGCAGCAAAGTACAAACACTTGCCTGCTGCAGCACGCCCTGTTCCCACAGGTTAATCTCACCCTCCTTCCCTTACAGCTCTGCATCACAAAGCCACGGAGGCTGTCGAGAACTGCATGTCCTGGGTGTTATTAACCACACTTCCCCTGTTGGTTTACTTTGTTTCTGTGCTGGAACGGAGGCTGGCGGTGCTGGAGGTGGGGGAGGGGGTTGTGGTGCTGACTAACACACTACAGCTTTGGGCAGGTGAGGAAGCTTTGCTGGCTCAGCGTTCAACACACTGTTTCTTTTTGTCTAGTCTAAGGGCTTGTCTACACTTAAAAGGCTGCAGGGGCGCAGCTGCACTGATGTCATGCTTCAGTGAAGACGCTGCTGCCTACGCCAACAGGAGGGCTTCTCAGTGTAGGTACTCCATCTCCCTGAGAGGCAGTAGCTAAGTCAACAGGAGAAGCCCTCCCGTCATAGGGAGTTATGTCAGTATCACTGTGTCACTCAGGGGTGTGGATTATACCAACATAAACTGCTAGTGTAGACCAAGGCTAAGCTGGAGCTAATTCAAGAGGAATTTTGCGCTTCTTTACCATACATTGGTACTGATATACCAGAAAAGACAAACTGCCCATATCGTTTGGGGTCTCTTGCCTCCAAAAGTGGCCAATGCTGGGTACTTCCCAGGAGGATTGTAAACCTCCACAGAGTTGTACAATATTATCCCATAGGGAGTGCTGAGAAAACAAACTTTTTTTTCCAGATTAAATTATTGTTTATACAGTATAGTGAATTACAGCCTGCCATCTAATTGGCTGAGATGGTCATGGGATGTAAAAGTTTTGCAGAATTGCCCTCCCACAGGGTATTAGCCGTGCTTCTGTAACCTCCAGATCAGACTGCTGCAATGTGTTCTACATGGGGTTACACTTTAAAACCATCTGGAGAGGTTGCAGGACTCTGGAACTCATTTCCCACACCCCCTTTTGGGCCAAAATGGCCCACAGTTGGTGACTTTCTGGGCTAGCTGCAGAAGACAAATATCTGAGAGAGTTTTTGGGGAGGGCTGTGGGCGTGCTTCCCGAGCAGTGAAGGGGTGAAAAGGAGTTTCTGGTGTCTGGCTAGCTGGGGTCCTGTTGAATTGAAATGCTGCTGAGATTTAATTGTATTGTTAAAGGCACCTAGAGCCTTGGGTAGCCATTTTTTTTTTAGTTAGTCAAAATAGAAATAAAGAAATGAATACATACATATATATCTAGTTTGTTAGAACTACTGACTGGTTCATCATAAGCTGAGACAAGAGCACATGAATAGTAGTGTGGTGTAGTGGCTAGCGTAAAGAACTAGCCATGGGCTCTGTTCCACATTGTGCCACTGACCTCCATTCCCACTCTGTAAAATGGGGGAAGTGATGCTCCCCCTCTGCAAAGCACATGGAGATCCTTACTTGAAAGGTGTAATAGAACCTCAAAGCATGGTATTTATTAACTATTACTATCGATTAGCTAACTCACCACATGAGCTAACCTTCAGGAGAGAATAGCTTTGATGCAAAAAGACCTTCGACAGTATCTAAGGTAAAGTTACATCACACTTCTGCTGCATTTATGCATCAGTTAAATTATGGGAAATTGTAGAAAAAATAAGGATATAAAATTATTTTTTAAACCTTCCAGAAGCAGCTGGAGGTACCCAAGAATACAGAAAGGAAAAGCTAAATTTGGTTTCCAGCTGACTAGATCAACAGACTATTAAAATAGCTATTAACTCATGAGCACATCTGCTGCTTTTTGTTAACAGTAACCACAGTAACTGCATTTTGGGTGACATTCATCCTAGGGCAAAGGAGCAGCAAAAGGACTATGCATCACTCATGTCTTACTTAAGCCTTATCTTTGGTGCTTAAATGGGACCTAACTATTGCATAGGCCTTGGGGTGCCCTCTACACAGATGTGAATCTCGTGTCTAGTGCACTGGTTTGCATTTAGCAGTTACCTACCAGTGCATTGAAGCAGGTTACCACTATCTTGGCTGGGTCTGTGCCTGTGGGCAGTTTGAGGAGAGTACCTCCTTTTAGGAAAAGCTGCGTCTGAAAATGAAAGTGGGGGAAGGTGAGGAGGGGAATCATTTTCAATATGTGAGTCCAAGATGGCTGCCAGCATTGCTCCTGCAGCTGGGCTATTGTCTGTAACATGTGACTCTGAATTTCAATATAACTGCAAAATATTTTTGAGAAATGAGAGAGAATTTTAAAGACGGTGCTGAATGCCTGAAATAACAAGGAGTGTTTGGCACATAACTGACCATAAACTTACCATTTTTAGGATTTCAGGAGCTGCAAAGATGCACTGACCCTGCACAGTTCTGCAAAGGCACCTCAGTCCATGCCTGCAGTACAACCTGCTACTCCAGTCTTGAACCCACACAGCTCTGCCAGAGCACTTTAATACTGATCTACAGCATCTCCTGTTATTCTGACCTTTGGCCCCCTCCATATTTCTGTCAATGCAGCTCTGTTTTCACTCTTTCTGCCCCCTCTTATTTCAGTCCTGGGTCCCCATCCTGTACTGCTAATGCATGGACATCAGTCATGATCTTCAGCACCCTCTAGAAACTGTTAATCATTCTATTTACTGGTTTTGTGATCTTAAACCAGGTTTGAACTCAGCTCTCCAGAGGTGAAAGCGTAATACCATATAGAGCGTGCCAACCAATCCTGTCCCTAACCTAACAATATTTTAATCACAAAATCCAACCTCAAAACCCACAGCATTTTCAGTTACTGTATTTCATCACCACACAACTGAAAACAACTTTTTTTTTCAACCACCCTTGTTTTTTTTGCATGTGAATCATAAACCATGGAACTTAACAGATGGAAAAGACCTTTGCACAAATTGTCTCTCACTTATACTAGTGTAAATCTGGAGTAATTCCACTTACTTCAGTGGTATTGTTCCAAATACACACCAGTATAAACAGAGCAGAATTTGGCCTGTAAAGCATTAGAGACCAGCTAGTGTCCATTCAAAAGCACTAGTACAGGTCTGTTAGCTACAGAATATTCTTTCGCTCAGTTTATTTTTAAATGTCCTAAGTGACTGAGTTTTCATCTCTTCCTCAGAAGTTTATTCTGCTGCCTAATAATAGATTTCACAATGAGGGTTTCTTTCCTGAAATTCATCCTAAATTTTCCTTTGTTTGGTTTTATCTTGTTATTCCTAGCCATGCCCCTTGGTTCACCCTAAGTAACATATAATAATAATATTTTGTTCTTCAGTAGATCTGTGGGTCTCAAAGGGCTTAGCAAACATTAATTAATATGACCTCACAAGCATCCTGGGAAGTGGGGGAATATTGTTCTATATTATTATCTGTTTTACTGATGGGAAACCTGAGACACAGAGAGGTTAACTTCATGCAGGAAGACTGCAGCAGAGCCAAGAAAGGGATCTTGATCTTCTAACTGCCAGTCCAAAGCTATAACCGCATGACCATCCTTCCTCCCATGGTGTTCGCTCCCTTGTGGAATCACTGGACATTTCACAACCTAACAAAATAAATATTTACTGCTCTCAGCCTCACTGGTGTCTGGCTACAGCTATGCTAGGACAATAGGTGATGTCCAGGGAACGCGTTTGGTGTTTGAATTGATTAAGGGGCTGGAAGACTGAAAAGTAAGGACCAGATGTGACCTGGTGTAAATCTGAGCTACTCTGGATTTAAATCGGTGTGACTAAAAGCAGAATTTGGCCCTAAGAGCCTGAATCTTCTCTCACTTATGCTTGTATGAAACAGAACTATCTCCCCAGATGTAAATGCAATTACACCAATGTAAAATCAGTGTATGAGAGAGACAAAATAGGCTCTCGATTATGGCTGTGAAAGTGAAGGAAGGTGCAAGGGGGCTTTCCCTCCTTTGCACTTTGTACCAGGACCAGGAAGAGGCCCTGGTCCCTGCTAACACCCACTAGGCACCTGCAGGGGCAGACAGCAGGGCCAAACCACAATTTGAGGACTTCAATAACTCAGACATAGGTTAGGGGTTTGTTACAGGAGTGGGTGGGTGAGATTCTGTGGCCTGCATTGTGCAGGAGGTCAGACTAGATGATCATAATGGTCCCTTCTGACCTTAAAGTCTATGAATCTATATTCCCCACTCCTTTCCTCCGAACCATTGGGGAGCACATGCAGTACCCTGCTAAGGGTGTTGCAGTGGGTGTGTTCCTCCTGTGAATGGGGAACTCCCAGACACATTTTGCCTCCCTGAAGTGCATCTCCAGCAGGTCCCCCAGGGCAGTGCAGCTCTAGCACAGGACTATGCCCATATGGTATATATCAAGCACTCAGTGGGGCTTGATTGTCATCCCGATGTATGGGAGCTTAGGATGGATACATGGTTTGTGAAGTGTAAGACTTTGTGAACCTTCCTATTTGGGGTTTTGCAAAATTAGAGTTCACAAAACCTTTTTCCTCTTGCAAAGTAAACCCACGTTTTTCTCAAGGCTGACTCACTGTTAAAACATAATGTTTTTCTAGCTAAAGAGAAGTCTGCACTATGTGTTAGAGATAAAACAACCTCCTCAAAACCAGGCTGGTGTCCTACATATGGTATATATGCTCCATTTGTTTGTTTATTAGAATCTCTTGCCTTGTCTCTCTCTTCCTCTTTCCAAGCCTTGTGATGTTTTGTACTCACCACATTCGCAGCTCCATTTTTTTTTACCCTTCTTTTCCTGATGGATTAGTTCTCTCTGCCCATCTCTCTGCCCATTTCATCATCATTTCCCCTACCTGGAATACAAACCCAGTAACATTTGCAGTCAAGTCCAACTTTCAAATCCACAGTAGAAGAGGGGGTTCAAAACAAACCCACCAATCCTTAATGTACAAACACAAAGAAGTTGATGGAATTGTTTTGCATTGTACAAGAGAATAGAATTAGGTGAGATGAGAGTAAATTAAACAAAGAAAACATTAGATTGAATAGCAGAAAACATCCTCACTGAGTTTTGTTAGGTTGGGGAATAATTCGTTTTTCAAGGGAAGTGGTTGAACTCTGTCACATGGTATTTTAAAACTAGACAGGCATTTTGCTCTTTAATGTATTATAGTGACAATCCTGCACTGTCTCCCCAGACAAGAGACTAGGTGAGTCAAGTAGGTCTTTGTCATTATAATCTGTATGATTGTTTACTCAGTAGGAGGTAACCCACAGAGATAGAGATGAAGATGATTGCAAAGATGGGTCAGAAGTTTGCTGAACATGGAAAAAAATGTTGCTTGTAAGCTTGGTATGAAGGAAGGTTCCATGAACTACACGCAGAACAGAAACAAACAAACCAATGAGGTCAAGTAGAGTTTTGGTTTAAAAGGAGGCCTACCTTTAGCTCATTACCAGATGGGAGCTTTCCTCCAGATTCTATATGAATGTCTTTTTTTTAAATGCTTTAAAAACATAATTTGAGTTTAATATGAAAAACACAGCAGTGGAGGAAGTGCACATAGATTTACTCAAGTGTCCTGTGGGTAAAGTTGGACAAGGTTGCTGGACAGGGCGTCTGCCCTTGGAAGGATAGTCCACAGTCTAATAGAGCAGAAGTTTACCCTGAAGAAAATGGCCTTGTGGTTAAGGCACTGGACTAGGACTTGGCATATCTGGATTCAGTTCCTTTCTCTACCACAAAATTCTGTGAAACCTTGGACAACTCCTAGGGTGAGAGGCTCACCTTGCTCTGGCCCCTATATACAAAAGGGCTGGAGCAACATAGAGGCCCTAACTGCCCCATATCTGACTGGGGGAGGATTCCCCAGGCACTGCAGAAGACAGCTGTCATGGGCCTTAGGGCTGTCTAAGTTAAACCAAAGGCCTCTTTGGGTAGCGCCCAAAGAGGCACAGCACAGAGTCTCGCCTTAATCTTTCTGTGTCTCAGTCCCCCAACAGTAAAACGAGGCTACTTCCTCTCTCCCATCTTGTCTTAAGTTGAGATTTGGGACAGGGACTGTGCCTTTGTATACTTATGAGCAATGCCTAACGTAATGGGCTCTGATCTCGGTTGGGGCCTCTAGGTGCTATTGTAATACAAGTAGGAACAACCCTACATTAATAATAATAAGGTAAGTTCAGCACAGGCCGAAGGGCTCAATTATACCAAATACAAAAGTGCGGAGAAGCAGCAGCATATCCCACTGCTTGGCAATAGTGAAGGACTAAGAGCCTCCTAGAAACATGTGTGCTGGAAAGGACTGACTTCATTTAGTCACTCCCCACCCCAGCGGCAGGGCTCTGGCTAAAGTTTCTCTAGAATGTGTTTGTAAAATCCGAGTCTTGTTTATTTTAGAGCATGGTAACTGATGACCCCATTTTTACCCATAGACCCACGTTGCATAGAAGTGCCTATTATCTATTAACCTTCCCCTGGTCGTATTTATTGTCTGTACCGTTTGGCTGGGAGGATCTGTGGGGTAGAGACCAATTCTTTCTGTGTATTTTGTTCAGTGCTGAGTACACTGACCGTGATTAACAAATAACAATAAGAACAGGTACTGCAAAGGCAAAGCAAGTTTCCTTTTACAAAACTGTCCCTGGGACTTGGGGGCTAATATCTCTACTTGAACAATAGGTGTAAATTGTGGTGTATATGTTATGCATGAAAAGGCTAAGTCATTTAAGGGTACCACTTAGAGTGACCAGATGTCCCAATTTTGGGTCTTTTTCTTACATAGGCTCCTATTACCCACCACCCACTGTCCTGATTTTTCACATTTGCTGTCTGGTCACCCTAGTACCGCTTCCACTAGTAGCTAGCAACAATGTACTGTCTCAGCACAGGCCCAATGGGACTCTGGTCTTTCACTTCACTCGGAGCAGGCTTTGGCCTGTTATGATCAGCCAAGGAGATATTTATCTAATGATGGTACTGCTTTTAACTGCCTGTGGAATCTTAATTCAGATCCTTTGTGCCAGGGGCGGCTCTAGACATTTCGCCGCCCCAAGCACGGCGGCATGCCCCGGGGGGCGCTCTGCCGGTCGCCGGTCCCGCGGCTCCGGTGGACTTCCCTCAGGTGTGCCTGTGGAGGGTCCGCTGGTCCCGCGGCTCCACCGAAGCCCCGCGGCATGCCGCCCCAAGCACGTGCTTGGCATGCTTGGCATGCTGGGGCCTGGAGCCGCCCCTGCTTTGTGCGTATGCATTCGGACTGGTCACATACTATTTGTTCTACAAGACACCTCCCTAATTCAGTGCACAGGATGGGCAGTAAATGAAGCAGAGGGTTGCAAGAACAGAAAGGATATTCTCTTGTCTTTAATGTACTGGACTGGGACCCAGGAGAGCAGGGTTCCACTCTGTGCTCTGCAAACTACAAACTTCCTGCTGTTGCTGGGCAAGACTGTATCATAACCCATGCATGCAAGGGGTCTGAATTTCACCAGCAATATTAGTTATGGTATATTCTGAATATAATAGCTTGACTTTTTAACCTTAATGTTCTTTTAATGTAGCTGTATGTATGCCCAAAGAGACTGTCTAGTCAGTCTGTGCCTAAAGCCGTCACTGCTTTGGGCACAGACTGACTAGACAGTCTCTTTGGGCACCATACTGGAGGAGGTGTTAAAATCTCTTGGCCTAGCTGCAATATCAGTTAAAACAGAAGGTTCCATCCCCCTCGTCTCAGAGCACACAGGACCCAGCCCCTCTGCTTCTGCCCATCTCTCCAATACACACACAAGTTGGTACTCTGGGATTTGATGTGTCCCAGAGTCTGTTCTGCATCAGATCAAGTGAACATTCCATCAGAGGAGGTGACAAGCTCATTTGAGCCTGAGATGCCTGTGCCCTCCAGGATCTCAGTTCCAGAAGTATGTGGCTAATGGCAACGGTATCTTACGATCTCCTGCACCCACTGGAGAATGAAGAGATAGTATGAGAGGGTGAAACTGAGGCAACAGAAAAAAGGTAAGAGACCCGAGAATGGAGAGCAGAAAGAGAAAGAGGTTGCAAGGGAGGGAAACAGAGTATGGGGCCCAGGGCCATCCTTAGGCATATGCGGCTGGATAGGGCACCCGAAAATTTGGGGCACCACCCTCACTGGCTGTGGTGCGGACTCCTCGCCTCTCTGGCTGCTCCCCCACGCTGGGCCAGCAGGCTTCTCCCTGACCCCCTGGCATCTCCCCTCCACCCTCTCACTTCTCAGCTGGCCCAGTGAGGGCTCTGGCTTGGGTGGGGCCTCATGGGGCCAGGAGTGAAAGTTTGCATGTGAATGAGCTGGGGAAGCCGGGCCAGGCAGGGCCGGGGGGTGGGGCGGCAGGCAAGGCTGGGAACAGAGTGGGCGGGGGTGATACCCGGAGGCTGGGGAGCGGAGCTCAGGGGATAGAGCCGGGCACAGGACTTTGGGGAATGGGAGGGCGGAGGAGGAACCGGGCTGGGAATGGCTGGGGGGAGCCAGGCTGGGAAGGGAAAAGTGCAGAGGGAGGGTTCTTTGTCTGGCTCAGTGAGTGAGCAGCAAATGCGCTAGGGCCTCCTGGGGAGCAGGCTGGGGGTCCTGGGGGCAAGCAGCTGTTCCGAGCAGCCCCACACTGTACCTGCACCTCTACCCTCTTCTGCCCACATGCCCTGCCCCGCCGGCAACTCCCTGCAATACCTCTCCTAGTCTCCTCTTCACTCCACCTCTCTTTTCTCTGAAGTTAAAGCCCAGATGCCCTTTGGACTGTCACCTTTTCCTCTCCTCCCTTCCCCAGCAGGTAGCAGCAGCAGACGGGACTGTGAGGAGGGCGAGGCACACACGCAACCAGGCTGGGGAGGAGGGCAAGTTAAAGGCAAATAATAGTAGGTGGTGTTTGCTCTTCCTGCCCATTCACAATATTCCGGTGTCAACAGGAGGAAACTGACACTAAAGGAGGAGAGGGATGTTCCCGGACAGAAGAACAGCAATCAGGGCTGCAGAATGCAAGGGAGGGGGTGACCTCTTAGCTGGGGAGGAAGATGGACTTGCACTTGACAAGGCTGGAGTAGCTAAAAACTTTCATTTAGGGAAAAGGGACATGATTTTTTTTTCTTGTGGATCCAAGTATCTCCAGGGCTGTGTCTCAAGCTGGTAGCATTTTGAACAAGGGAGAGTTCTAAACAGTGCAGCGCTGAGTGGGATTTTCACGGTCCCTTCAGGAATGCAGCACCTTCTTCCTCACCTGTTGGAAAGACCTTTAACAACTGCCTTAAATAATGCAAAACAAGACCCACTGTTCAAATGAAACTTGGCTGGTTATGGCTCCAGCCCCACTGTTGAAGCATTGTTGAAACTGCGTGCTGAGGGCTTGTCTACACTGGGTATTTACGGTGCTGCAACTTTCTGGCTCAAGGGGGTGAAAAAACACCCCCCTGAGCGCAGCAACTTTCAGCACTGTAAAGCGCCTGTGTAGACAGTGCACCAGCGCTGGGAACTATGCCCCTCGTGGAGGTGGTCTTTTAGAGTGCTGGGAGCGCGCTCTCTCCCAGCGGTGACTACACAAGCCACGTTAAAGCACTGCCGTGGCAGCACTTTAGCATTGCCAGTGTAGACTAGCCCTGAGTTATACCCAGTAGAATCCCACTGAGCCATGTGTGGCAACCAGCTGTGGAAATCAGGGCAGAAATAAAGACTGGCGCCTGAATATAATTCCTTTTCTTATTAAACTGAACATCCCAAGCACCTCTTTACTTGTCAGGATTAGCGGGAAATGCTCTGTTTTAGGGAGAATGAAAGGCCATTTGGGAGTTGATGGCCCAGAGCGGTGGCAGGAAAGGGCCTGGATGGGGGCTGGACTCAGCCATTGGTATCAGCTATTTCTTTTTTGTCATTCAAATGGATTTTGAGTCATGGCTGACATCCCAGCCATCATGTAAAACACTTCCCTGTGGCCCTTTGACAGGCACACAGAGGTATCTCATGGCCAAGTCCCTATCCTAGGACGGGAGAGGAGGGAGAAGCCTGCAGGGTGATCTCCCACCTCCATGCAGCCAGTGGGCTATGCTTGCCACTGCCGTGGTGGAGCCTCCACATTTATTTATTGACAAAATTTTAAAATATTGCACACAGAATTTAATTTTTTGGTGCTGAATTCTGTGAGGAATATGGGGTGCTGGGCAGTTGGGAGGGGGCTGTGAGAGGGGCACTGGGCGGTGTGGGGGGGGTCTGTGGGTGGGAGATCGCTGGGCATAGGGATCTGTGGTGGAGATCTCTGGGTGAGGGGGCCACTGGGCATGGGGGTTGCTGGGCATAAGGGGGTGAGGGGGTACCGGGCAGGGGGACGGTGTGGGGGGGCATGCTGGCAGTGCAGCGCTGGGGTTGGGGGCATAGGCGGGAGGGAAGTGCAGGGGTTAGGGGTAAAGGTGGCACAATTAAACTGTTTTTAATAAAGAGCATGTGGCAAGTTTTCCAATACTGTAAGCTTATGTTTGTGTTGTTAAGAGCAAGTTGGGCATAGGAGCACCAGTTTAATAATACTGCACGGGGCCCCATAAAGCCTAAGGATGGCCCTGATGGGGCCCAGAGAATGAAATGGGTTACAGAAAGATACTGGAAGGGGTACTGGAAGGAAAACAGATCACAATGGACTGGGAGGGAAGAGAATGGAGTAAGAGGAAGAGAAGAGGCAATAGAAGAAGGAAGGGAGAGAAAACAGAAAGGAAGGAGGATAAAGGAGTGAAAATAAAGTGGAGAGAAAAGAGAAGAATGAAATTTGAAGATGAAAGAGAAAACAAGGAATAAAGAAATAGAAGGGGCATTGGGGAACAAGACCAGATTCTCAAGCATGTTAAGATAAGAATGTATTGATGTCACTCAGATTCCTGTGAACTACAGAGTATTTTTTTGCCCAGGGTAGCAGAAACCTTTAGGCCATCCCTGCTCTAAAGACACAGAGCCTGTCCACACGAACACTAGTTTATGGCAGGCTGGGATGGTAGCCTGCCAGGTACCAGTGTCTGTGTGGACCCTGCTGCTGCACACTAAAAGTTCTATAATGTGCTTTCATCTACTCCCTTTGAAAGGGAGTAGATCAAAGAGCACTAGGGAACTTTTAGTGCATGGAAGCAGGGTCCACACAGACACTTAGTGCGGGGTAGATTTACACCCCAGCCTGCTGTGAACTAATTAGACAAGGGCATAGACTCTGTTAAGAAACAAAGAGAGACCTGCGGTCATTATTGTCATAGGCATCATGGAACAGGTGGAGAGCCCAAATGCTTGGCTCACACTGAGAATCTAATGTCCTACAGTGACTCAGCCCTCTCCAGGTTATGGTTCTCTGGCACCTACCTACCCAGCACAGATTCTTTTGCATTTCAGACCTGCACAGATGGCAGCTCTAAATCCAGGTCAGAAAACTGTCATTCTTGCCATCTAACTGCATCAGTCATTACAACTCAATTACTTATTGTTGTGATATCTTAATATGCTAGGCAAGCAACACCAACAAACAGCATGATGCAATATTTTGGCTTGGTACACAGAGATATTAAGAACTTCCAAAAAAACAAACACTTTGTGATAGAAAAGGACCAAACATTTAATCAAAAGCAGCTCAGTCTTCAATGTGCAGTTTTACTCTAAAATGTGGAAAAAAAGCCATCATTCTGCTCAGCGGATCTGCTCCTTAGGCCTGAGTCGCCTCTCACAATGGTGTAAATTAGGAGTAGCCCCAATGAAGTCAGAGGAGTTACACTGGCGTAAAACTAGTGTCAGTGAAAGGCGAAGCAGGTGTGTATTCAGGCACAGCTGCTGAGCTTACTGACAAAAACAAGGTCTTACAACTGTTTACTCCTATAAGCCCTGCGGAGCCAACAGAGTACTGAGCCGTGAGCTGGATCCTTTTTTCTCAGTACATAGCGAGAGACTAGAGCTGATTGCATTTTCCATCAAAAAAAGTTTCAAAGAAAGAGTCCCAGTTTCTGCAGACTAGGAATGTTCCACGGGACAATTTTGATCTTGCTGAAGTTTTTTATTTTTGTGGGGAAAATCAACATGAAATATTTTATTTCTGGTTGCACAGACTCGGACAGAAATATTTCAGTTTGCTGAACAGAATCTATATGTTTCATTTTAGGTTGATTCAACATTAATCTGTGTCTGCTTGAGCTGCTGCCTCATGGGAGTTGCAGTTCAGATGCATTATTATCCCCATTCTATTCTGTGGGCCAGCCTCCTGAGTGGACTCCATCTCCCATGATGCACTGTGGTGGTTCAACCAGAAGGAAGTCAATAGCACTTTGGGCTGGAAGTTAATGGGTCTGAGTTTCATGCAGGGACTTGATCTCACACCCAGTGCTGACACTGCAGTGTAGTACTGTGAGTATACTTAGCACTGTGCAATGTCATACCAGTGGATACTCCAGCAGTGATTTTGATATAGAAAGCTGGGTGTATTCCGTTGTTGAGTGCACAATAGTTCTGTATAGTCCCTCCACTTCTGGTCTCTAACTCATTGCTTTTGGATCTCTGAAATTATGAGAACTGCTTATAAATAATCCACATTTCCCTGTGGACAGGTTGCCTTCACAGAGCAGCTCCAGTGTGATCCATGCCTCATCCATCTCAGTTAGTCACATCTTGGAAGCAAATAATGAAAGAGAAAAGTAACATGAGATGAAGAAGAAAGAAAAGGAATGCCCATGAAGCTTGGCTGAAGACTCACATCCCCCATGTGAAGAACCAGGCAGCAGACTTCCAGTATTCCAGATGATGTAATGTTAGTTTAAAGGCAACGCACACCTCTGCCTCTGTGTGCTGATGAGCAGAGCAGGCAGGGGCAAGTATACACCCAATCAGTTCCAAGGCCGCTAGCTAGAAATGGACCGCTGTGTATATACATGGCAGTAACCACAAACTGTATCTGTCTGTTTAGTGCTGCAAAGGAACGTTTTACGTTTTGAATTCAAATAATTCCATTTTGCCTGTGGGCTGTGAGGAAATAGGAGAAGATGGAAGCAGGAGTCAGCTTGTTCTTCACGGAGGAAGTGGCCTAAATTTTGTAACAGTAATATTACATATTACATCTTCTGAATGGAATATAAAACCTAGACCCTGAGCCCTTGTGATCATTTAAGATTTTCACAAGAGTAGTGGCATTCCCCCTGTTGTTTTGTCCAAATTCCCACACATGTAATTAATTATATGATGCCCCTCTAAATTCCTTCTAAAATTTCAGTCTGATAGAAAATTATTCACGTCCTGTCCTCACCTGTTTGATAGTGTTGCTGTTTTGCAGTTGCAGCTGCTGTGTTCCATCACAGAGGTCATTCATTTCTCTTGTTGACTAGCGGTGTATGTAAAGTGATTCACTTGTGTCCGGATATTGTAGCAGTAGCAACCACTATAACTGGAGCGCAATGTCCAGCATAATACCCCTTATTCAGTTAACTTTCTTAAATAAAATTCTTCTGGGCTGAATTTTTCCACATTAGGTCTTAAGCCCATATTCTTTTTTTTAGAAAGTTTCAGCCATGTTTGAGAGTAAAATATATACATATGTTCCATATGAATGGATGGTAGTGACTCCTGCTTAATTCACATATATCCAGTGACTGGGGATGAATTTGGCTAATGCCGCGTAGGAGCTAAATGGTGTTTAACCAAGTGTTACATATGCTGTAGTTTTGCCTGGGATCATGAGAGCCTTCCTGGCTTGGGGGAACCAAACTAGAGGGCTCCCTTAAGAAGAATTTCAGCAGCCTCCAGGGTGGGATGGGTGCTTCACTCGCAGCTGTGCTCAGCCTCACCTAGTCCAGGGAGCTTCTGGATTTGATGTCCCTCCAGCTTCAAGGCTGGAAGCTGCAAGATGAGAAGATATTTTCATGCAGGGCAGGGAGTAAATAGCAGAAAAGGGAAGGATGGGAAAAGAGAAAGCATTGACTAATGAACACTGCTGCTGCAGATGCATTTCCATATAAAAGCTGAATACAGGAGAGAGCGAACAGAGAAGCTCTCCCATTTTCTGAAGTGCTGGAGGGACTGGCTGCCTTATTTACATAAGCTCTTGTGTAAACATCACAATCACCTCTGACAGGGGTGGAGGTTTATCTTGATCTGGGATCAATGGAAATGATTTTTAACCCTTAACATTGTCTTAGGTTGCCCAATTCACATATAACATAATGGCATATTTGTGGTGTAATGATCCCCGGGGCTAGGAAGCTGCCAGAATTGCTATTCCTCCAAGCTACAGTAAGAAAGGCCATGCTGTAACAGTTACCGCAAAATATTTTTAAGTTGTTTTCTTCCTAGCCTTGACTAATTTTCTAGGGGACTATTGCTTCCTGTCCCTGCCCAGCATTTGGGGACAGAAAGCAAAGCCTTTTCCATTGGGAGCCTGTAACTCTGGAATGTTCTCTCCCTCCGCAGACAGAGCACATTAGCAAGTGCAGTTCTGCTTGGAAAAGTGGTTCTGTTAAAACACTTATGGCAAAGTCTCATAAAAAGTCAGAGATATGAAATCAATGGAATGCTACAGACAGTTAACAGGATTCTATAGAAATTACTCTTGAAAGTGATAGGATTGGAGAATCAATCCAATTCTAGAGGTTTTATGAAATCTCCTACAAAATTCTGTATACTGTCTACAGTGAGGTTGCACAAGTGTAGCTGATAGGAATTTAGTAAACGACTTCAATGATGATGTTCAAGAAAGAATAGTCTCTGCAGCTCACTCTGCTGATTTGGCTCTGCAAGGCTAATGGGAGTAAAAAACAGTAAAAACTGCCTTTTGTCACTAATGTCAACAGGTCTGAGTGTAAATATGCACCAGGAGCAGACGTTTTGAGTGAGATGGTGCCATTTTTCAATACTATATATTAAAAGTAAAAATCGCACTTTCAGGGTGAGGGTCAAGACATTCTTGTTTCCTTTTTAGTGGCATTTTGTTTGAGAAGTAATTTAAAATGTTGATAATTACAGCATGTTTGGGGGAATGGATGGTTATCATAGTGTCATAGACATTACTGATGGAAAAGAACTAATTTGTCAGCTAACCCTGAAAGGTGAACTGTCAGGCTGGAGAGAGGTTACTAGTGGAGTTCCTCAAGGATCAGTCTTGGGCCTAGTTATTTAAGATTTTCATTAATGACCTTGGTACTCTAAAATTTGCAGATGACACAAAGATGGGCGGTATTGCCAATACGGAGGAGGACCCAAATATACAAGAAAATTTGGACAACCTTGAAAACTGAAGTAATAGAAATGGGATGAAATTTAATAAGTGCATGACCTTGCACGTTGCCGTAGGGATTAACAGCAAGAATTTTTGCTATAAACTGGGGATGTATCAGTTGGAAGTGACAGAGGAGGCGACAGACCTGGGGGTATTGATCAATCACAGGATGGGTATGAGCCACCAATGTGATGTGGCCATGAAAAAGGCTAATGCAATCCTAGGAGGGATCAGGAGAGGTATTGCCAGAAGAGATAGGGAAGTGTTATTACCATTATACAAGGAACTGGTGAGATCTCATCTGGATTATTATGTGCAATTCTGATCTCCCATATTAAGAAAGATGAATTCAAATGGGAACAGGTGCAGAGAATGGCTACTAGGGTGATCAGAGGAATGGAGACCCTACCTTAGGAGAAGAGGCTTAAGGAGCTTGGATTGTTTAACCTAACCGAACAAAGGCTCAGAGGAGATATGTTTGCTCTGTTTAAATACATCAGAGCGATAAATACCAGGGAGAGAGAGGAGTTATTTAAGGGCCAGTGTTGGTACAAGAACAAATGGATTGACTGGAGATTAGCTAATGTAGTTCCTATATTCAAGAAGGGGAAAGAAAGTGACCCGGGTAATTACAGGCCAGTTAGTTTAACATCTGTAGTATGCAAAATCATGGAAAATTTTTTAAAAGAGAGAGTGGTTACGGAGCATGAGGCCGATGGCAACTGGGATAGATTACAGCATGGATTTACGAAAGGTAGATCGTGCCAAACCAACCTGATCTCCTTCTTTGAGAAAGTAACAGATTTTTTAGACAAGGGAAATGCGGTGGATCTAATATATCTGGATTTCAGTAAGGCGTTTGATACGGTACCGCATGAGGAATTACTGGTTAAATTGGAAAAGATGGGGATCGAAATGAAAATCCAGAGGTGGATAAGGAGCTGGTTAAAGGGGAGACTGCAGAGGGTAGTATTGAAGGGGGAACTGTCGGGTTGGAGGGGGGTTACCAGTGGAGTTCCTCAAGGTTCGGTTTTGGGTCCGATTTTATTCAATCTATTTATTGCTGACCTGGGAACCAAGAGTAGGAGTGGGCTGATAAAGTTTGCGGATGACACCAAGTTGGGAGGTATTGCCAACTCGGAAAAGGATCGGGATATCCTCCAGGGAGATTTGGATGACCTTGTAAACTGGAGTATTAGTAACAGGATGAAATTCAATAGTGAGAAGTGTAAGGTTATGCATTTAGGGATGACTAACAAGAATTTTAGTTATAGGCTAGGGACGCACCAGTTGGAAGTAACGGAGGAGGAGACGGACCTAGGAGTCCTGGTTGATTGTAGGATGACTATGAGTAGGCAATGTGATGTGGCCGTTAAAAAAGCTAATGCGGTCTTGGGATGCATTAGGAGAGGTATTTCTAGTAGGGATAAGGAGGTGCTAGTCCCGTTATATAAGGCGTTGGTGAGACCTCATTTGGAGTATTGTGTGCAGTTTTGGTCTCCCATGTTTAAGAAGGATGAGCTCAAACTGGAACGGGTACAAAGAAGGGCCACTAGAATGATCCGAGGAATGGAAGGCCTGTCGTATGAAAGGAGACTTGAGGAGCTCGGTTTGTTTTCCTTAACCAAAAGAAGGATAAGAGGAGATATGATTGCACTCTTTAAATATATCAGAGGGATAAATACCAGGGAAGGAGAGGAATTATTTCAGCTCAGTGCTAATGTGGACACGAGGACAAACGGATATAAATTGTCAGTCAGGAAATTTAGGCTTGAAATTAGACGAAGGTTTCTAACCATCAGGGGAGTGCAATACTGGAACAGCCTACCGAGGGAAACAGTGGGGGCGAAGGACCTCCATGACTTTAAGATTAAGCTAGATAAGTTTATGAAGGAGATGGTATGATAGGATAACGGGCTTAGTCAATAGGTCAATTAAGTGCCACACTGGTAAATAGTACAATGGGTCAATGATATGATATTCTTAACCTTTTTCCAGAGGGTATGGCTGGAGAGTCTTGCCCGCATGCTCGGGGTTCAGCTGACCACCATATTTGGGGTCGGGAAGGAATTTTCCTCCAGGGTAGTTTGGCAGTGGCCCTGGAGGTTTTTCGCCTTCCTCCGAAGCATGGGGCAGGGGTCGCTTGCTAAAGGAGTGGGTGGATTGGCTAATGTGGCCTGCATCTTGCAGGAGGTCAGACTAGATGATCATAATGGTCCCTTCTGATCTTGAATTCTATGATTCTATGATTCTATATAAACTGGCCATCAATAAGTTTAGGCTTGCAATTAGACAAAGGTTTCTAACTGTCAGAGGAGTGAAGTTCTGGAACAGCCTTCCAAGGGGAGCAGTGGGGGCAAAAAACCTAACTTGTTTCAAGACTGAGCGTGATGAGTTTATGGAGGGGATGGCATGATGAAATTGTCTACAGTTGCATATGGCCCATCCACAACAGCTACTAGTAAATATCTCCAGTGGCCTGAGATGGGACACTAGGTGGGGATGGCTCTGCGTTACTACAGAGAATTCTTTCCCAGGTGTCTGGCTGGTGGGTTTTGCCCACATGTTCAGAATCTAACTAATCACCATATTTGGGCTCAGGAAGGAATTTCCCCTCAAGACAGATTGGCAGAGCCCCTGGTGGGTGGGTGGGTGGTTGTGTGTGTGGGTGTGTGTTTTTCTCAGCAATGTGGGTCACGGGTCACTTGCTTATCTGACCTAGAGTAAATGGTGGATTCTCTGTAACATGAGCACTTGATCTGTCTGCCCCAGTATTCCATCTGTGTAAGGGAGATCATAAAACTTACCTACCTATCCAGGCTTGTTGAGAGGAATAATTGGGGATTGTCTATAAATATTTACAAGTTTAACATGTATAACATCTAAAAGTTCCATAGTTCACTTTAGCTACCTGCTTCGAAGTGGGAGCAGATCAAAGTGCACTAGGGAACTTTTAGTGTGCAGCAGCAGAGTCCACACAAACATGTAGTGTGTGGTAGATTAGTATGGGGTACATTTGCACCCCCACCCTCTTGCTGCAAACTGAATGTTCGTGTAGACAAGCCCTTAGATAGTATTTGTAAAGCACATTGAAATGCTTAGTCTTCACCTTAATCTAGCTGACTTTTAAATATCTGCTCTTGTGTTTTGCTCCTGTGCCAGCATTAGATTGTGATCACATGCACATACAGAAAGCTATTGCCAATTCAGGAGCAATTTAGCTCAACGAGACACCTGTCCCAGATATGCTAGTTGCATTCAACTCACTTCTTTATTTAATGCTTTCAACATTTAATGCCCCAAACAACTATGGCCCTGAGCTAAATCCCTGGTTCCAAATACCCCTGAAATGCATGTAAAATGCTACTGTTCTGATTGGGCAGCATTTTGCAATCTCTTTACACAGACGTAAATAACTATATAAAGTGAAACACGTGGCGAGCCAGACCTACTGTTCTGGGCTCCCGGGCCAAGTGGCTCCAAAAAGAAAGAGAGAAGTGTCCTTTCTCCTGCCATTCCTTTGACAGCTGACAACACTGATGTTATGAGGCAAGACTGGCCTCAGTAGTGCATCCACTCCTGGTGACTACATGAGGAACCCAGATGGGCAGAAAACCTGCCCTCTGCCCACTCTGCCCCCAATTTGGGAACACCATCATCTCTCTTGGGTCACTGACAGGCATGACTGCAGAAAGCAGTGACACCAAACACAGAGGGGGCCCAAGAAACAAGCATGAAAAATGTTTAGCTGGGCCAGGCTGGAAATCACCGTTTACCCACCTGACTTGTGGGGTAACAGCAGAACTCGAGCTGGTAGGGAACTAGTTAAGTTTAGGCATGCACTTGAAACCCATGTGCTTTCTGGGGGCATAAATGTGACACCAGCCAAAAATTATTTCCCTCCAGCACAAAGAGATGTTTCTTCCCAGCCCTTGATTTTTCTGCACCTGGGTCCCAAAAATCTCTTCCTTCCAAACTACTGTTCCACCAGACTTTTTTTCTCCCCTTCTCCCACCACATCCAGTTGTGGTGGTATGTAGAAACTTGGTTTCTACTGCCATGTCGTACCCCTTCAGTCCACTGGTTCCAGCCTTGATCTGCCCCTGGTGCTTTATAGTGAAGTGGAAAAGGACTGGCTTAGAGATGGACATAGATCAAATCCCCAATCTGAACTCCCAGCTCCACCTACAAATTGGTCCCTCTATAACCTTTCCTGTGCAGCCAGCCTGGACACACTCAACATTTAGGGCCAAATTGTGACTGGCAGGATGCACCCACACAGCGGAGTACGGGTTTATAAGGCACTCCCTTATTCTCCTGCAGTGTCACAGTGTGTGGGAGAGAGAAAGTGAGAGAGAGTGTGTGTTTGTGTGAGTGAGAGAGCAGTCTCCATAGGACACTATTCCTCTCCTATGCCTCGAGTTGACTCTGTCCCCCTCCTCCCAGTATTCCAGCCTGCACAGCAAAGGGCTCGTGCAGATTACTTCTGAAGAAAAAGGGCATCAGGGACCAAACTGTGACGCTTATCTAGTACTGTCCCAGATTCACTTCTGGGGCAGCACACCCATGCATGGCCCTTTCTCAGGGCTTGTGGTAACACCATGCTCTAGCGCTTAGGGAAGTTTGGACACTAACTGCTGCTGGGGCTCATCCTTAGGGTGGCTGTTCAGTTTGGATAAGCACTAGAAAGTGGGATGCTTCTAAAAACATACCCACATTATCTAAACCTCTTGAGTTTGCAAAACTGGGCTGGAAATCTCAAGAACATGCTGTTTCTCAACATTTCTGGTACTTCCTGGTCAGGCCAGAAATATCACACGAAAAACTTCTCTTTAAGCACTCTCACTTCCACTTACAGACAGAACCAGTAAGTGCAGCGGCAGCAAGAAAATGAACCAAGGGTCGGCCGGGGCGGGGGGGGGGGACATAGCAGAATGTCTTCAAAATTTCACAAACGATGTAGATGTTGAGGTCAAGGTTGACTGAAACTGGGCAGGTTCTGACACCTATCTGGTGTGAACGGAGCTTGCAGATTTCATTCCACTAGTGGTCACTAAACTGGGCTGTAATTGACCCCAGAAAGATTTCAAGGTGGAGCCTGCCCATCTCAGCCAAGAGGCCTAAGATTGAATGGGCCATGGAACCTGAACTCCTCTTTCCATCCTAGAGCTGCTGCCTGTAGGGCAGAGTTGAGGCATATGGCAGAATGGGGCAGGCGGAAGCTTTCACTCCCCAGTCTACATTCTTCCTGTATATCAGTCTCCAGCCTTTCTCACCAGCACTAACTTCACTTGTACACAAAGACTTTAAAAAACTGGCTTGGCCTGAGTCGTAAGCCCGGGTTTTGGGGGAGGGGAATTTTCTTTCAGCAAAACTACATCACCTATCCCTGGTGCTTTCTCTGGCCCAGCTAAAGTGTTCTCACCCATTTCTTTCTCTGCAGCTAATTAGTAGGTCCCAGCCAGCACGTTGTCCGGAGCTGGTAGTTCCCTTAATCTCTCTGTTGCTAGGGCACGCCGACATGCACCACTGGTACTAGGTCCAGCGTGATGTGGGGGATTGTGGAGAGAAAGCGCTGATCAAACAGAGTCTGATTTAAAAAAAAAAGCCAGCCCTTTTTGGTGAGGCTGTAAAGTTCACAATGGGGGAAAGCCCCTGGTGAATGATAAGGCCTAAAGGAGCTCATTAAGTTGAGGCAAGCTGAGCTGACTTATCTTATCCTCCCCCCAGCACGGAAGGCTCTTTTATCAAAGTGGGGGAGCAGGATCACTCCTTGATGAAACGCTTTGTACAAAAAAGTAATTATTTTCCTGAGGGTTTTCTGTAAATCATCCGCTTAAACATTTTTGAAAAAGCGAGTTGAAATCCTGGTGAAAGATACCAGATTGACAGCACTGGAGACCGCAGGCCTTGGGTTTACCCCCAGGAAAGGAATTAACAGTCAGAGGTACCATAAGCCTTCACCAGTACTTGCCAACCGAGCCAGCCAGTTTCCCAGGAAAAATAACTGCAGTATAAAAAAATTAACTAAACTATTTGAACTGCAGTGAAGTTTAGGGTCAAGGCTGAATTCAAAAGCAAAAGTTTCAGGTTTTTGGGCGAGTATTTCTTACTATTTTGACCTAGTTCATCCATCTATAATTTCACTCAGGTTTAAGGAGGTGAAAGGAGCTGTGCATTAAAAGAGGGTGCTGCCTAGGGCAAGGGGCCATTAAAAGAGGGCCCTAGGGCACGAGGACAGTAAGAGAGCACCTCCCACTCTGGCATGTACTCCCCAGAAGAATTCTGTTGCCCTTTGCTAGAATGTCTCCAAGGACTCCTGCCGCTGTGCAGCATCACTGCATCCTCCCCCTTCCTGCCCCCAATGGAGCCTGTGGTTTAAAAGCCACCATATCGCCCTTATTAAAAAGCAATCCATTAATGTAAGTAGTTATGCTAACATTCCCTGCGCAGTGCCCTCCTCCCTTAATTCTTCCACCCTTGCCAAGAATTCCATTCCCAACTCAAAGTGTGCAACCACCCAACCATTTGGGCAGGTGAGACACACAGACATCTGGCTTCTCCGAGGACGTATACAGTTATTTATTTCACACAGATGTTTTTTCTTTAGTTTTTTAATGTGCAAATCCTTTTTGGTTAATTCCTTGCTCCTCCCACTTTGTATAGTTCCTCCTCCGCCATAGGAACAAGCAGGGTCCCTTGTTGCATTAAGAGGAGAGCATTTTCCACATGGCAGCCCAGCCTGAGAACACAGCCTTACTGTTTGATCTCTTTCAGGTATCAGAAGATCCTTCTGCAGGGTGGTGTAAGACAATCCTTTCTAGCTGAGGGCTTTCCTCTGAAGATGGATCAGGTGTTCTAAAAAGCAAGCCATCGGCTCTTAACTCTTTCTGACTTGGGCCAAGTCTACGCTACAAACTTTTGTCAGCATAGCTATGTCAGTCAGGGGTGTGATTTGTGACTAACATAGCTGCACTTTTTCTGGGATAGCTTATTTTACTTCACCGGGGAGTAGGGCTGGAATGAGCCATGCTGGCCAATGTGCAGCTTAGCTGGTATAAGCTGTGTCCACACTGTATTCCAGCAAAGTGCTCCAGCTGGAAATACCAGTAGGGAGAGATTCCACTCACTAGGGACCCTTTAATTAGTATTGCTCCTTCTCAGACATATACACATGTGCATGTATGTGTGCGCATAGACACTAACACATTCATTAAACACACACATGCTCAGTCTTAGACTGCCTTGGCAAATTCAAGCTCAACGAGACTTTATTTGCTTACTGAGATAAAAACTTGTAATAGAGTGGGACCACTAAGGTATCTCAGAGATATGGCTGAGCTATCATGCCAGGGCTACCCAATGGTCCTGAATTGCCATTGCCTTGCATTCACCAAGTGTAGGCATTTACACTAGTGCAATGTGCATGTAAAAATGCACCCAGTCTGCTTTGGTTGTGTTTTACACCCAGTTTGTACTCCACTCTCCACTGAGGTAGATAACACAAGATGCAGAGCAATGGAGAAGCAGATCCACTCTATGTGAGGTTTGAGCCCTTGTGGCCATTTGTAAGCAGTGTCTATTCCTGATGCAGTGGCAGGTTGCTACATAGTGCAAAGCCATCTCTGCTTTCTTCCAGGCCCAGGCATAGTCTTTCTTCATCACTTTTTGATGACAAGTCTTTTGTGATTCCTGCAATCCTGAGAAAATATCTTTCATGCACTCCCTCACATTTCAGAGGAGGCTGAGAGGCACTTTATAACTCAATCTCTCTTGGTAAATTGGTTGCACAATCACTCCTCTCTAGGTTTCATATGTGCATTGTGCCTCCCAGTTTCCACTTATAGTTTGTAATCACTGCTTCTGTATTTGGGGAGAGTCTGCCACAGGTTGACACATTTTGTTGTGGTAAGGAGGCTACTAGTGTGATAATTCTGTGTAGGGATTAGTAGCAATCTGGTTTGTTGCTGTTTTTTATTTATCCTTCTCCGTGACTTGGTATTTTTGGTGCTGGTCTATCACCTAAAGCACCTTTCAGCTGTAGGCAGGGCTGTTTGCCTCACTTATTCGCAGTTTACAGGTATTGGGCCTGAAGAGGAACAATGATGCCTACAAGTGGAACACGGTTTTGTTCAGATTTAGTTTTTGCTCTACTAGTGCTTAGTGGCAGAGGGAACATTTGTGGCTTTAGTTGGAATGGCACCAGAAACGGAATATTCTTTTTTGTATGGTGATTAGCAGGGGGTACCTGCTCTGCAGCCATTGTTGTTGCTAGAATTCCTGGGCCTTGTCTACACTAGAAAGAGTTTGCTGGCAAATCCTCCCAGCAGAGACGCAGCTTATACCAGCAAAAGAGTGCTTTTGCTGATCTAGCTGATATCAGTTCCCCAAATGAAATAAACTCTGGGACTTTTTGCTGGTATAATTGTGGCTACACTAGGGCTTTTTTCAGCACAGCTTTGTTGACCAGGGGTTGATTTTTTTCGCACTCCTAGCTGTGACAGCAAAATTTTAACTGTAGGCCAAGCCATACTAGAGTTTCGGCTGGGGTTTTATTCCAAGCAGAGTAATCATCTGTTAAAGTTGGGCCTCAGGCTTCACTTTAGTAGAATGGCATTGGATTGGATTGTCCAATAGCTTTAGCAGGAGTTTTACTGCGGGGGGGGATTGTATCTCTCTAGTGGTTGTATTATGACAGAAGGCCTACAGGCACATGCACACCCAGTGTTCACTGGCAAACATAAGTGGAGGTGAGAGCTCTTTGCCTAAAATATATTTTTATTGTAGAGCAAACAAAAGTACCAGCTTTTTGTCTCCTGTTGGCAGCTAGTGTCCAGCAGGCAGCCCATGTAGGGGCATCTGGACTCAGAAACAGCTAATGCTGCTTCAAGGGACATTTACTTTTCCTTGAATTTCCAAGTGGCAATCTGGGGAGTCATCCGGCCTCAGAGTATTGTACCATGGAGCATCGATCCCAGTAGAAGTGCTTCCATGGAGTTTCAGGGAAGGGGCGGCACTATTCTTCCCTTTCTTACATCCTACTTTGCAGCCTTGAGGCTTTTGTGCTTTGCTCACACAGAAGCAGAGGAGATGGTCTGGTCCTATATTCATTTTCACTTCCAGCTCCTACTATGATACGTGGCCATGTGTCCCACACACTGCTGACCTTTTGGATGAAAAAGCTTGCTCTCATTATCCATAGGATACCCACTTATTCGAATATCGTGCAGGACACAATAATCATTCTGCAACTTCATGATGCTGAAGCATGATATCAGGTCACTCAGAACCCTGAGCCTCTGGCTTCCTGAAGGAGTGCTCTCTCCACTGATCTGCAGCTGTGTTCTGTACTCCATCCTTAATCTGGTAGCCTTCTCATTAAGGTCAAGAAAAATATAGCCAGAATGAGGACTTCAGGATTTGTGATGCCTAGCGGAGTAGCAGGCAGGCACCTAAATAAATGTTCTGATATTCAAAAGTACTGAGTACCCAATAGCTCCTACTGACTTCAGTATCTTAGTTGACTCCATAAGAGCTCTTGTGTGCTCAGTACTTTAGAACAACCAGAGAAGAAATTGTCCCCAGAGAATCTCTCCCAGTTTTATTCTGAACCCAGTATGTACTGGAACAGGATTTTGGAAGTTAATGGCCCAATCTTGCTCTCATGGCAGTCAACAGCAACATTCCCACAAATGTCAGTGATACAGAATTGGATCTTTAGTGAATCCTGGGCTGTGTAAGCAGGGGAATATCCAGTAGGAGTACAGAAGGATTGCTTCTGTAGATGACATTAGTGAGACTATTGCTGGAATACTCTGCCCATTTCTGGTATCCTCACTTTAAAAATAATGTTGAACAATTGACATGTTACAGTGAGACACTAAAGAAGCTCAACCTATTTAGTTTATCCAAGAGAGGGTTCAGAGGTGACTTGATCATGGTCTGCCAGTACCTACCTGAGGAAGAGAGGTTTTTGTAGTAGATGGCTCTTTAATCTAGGAAAAGCATAATAAAACCTAATGTTGGAAGCTGAAGCTAGACAAAAGCAGTCTAAAAATAAGGCACACGTTTTTTAAGGTAATTAGCCATTGGAACAATGTACTTATGGGAGCGGTGGATTCTCCATCATTTGAAGCCTTTGAATCAAGACTGGATATCTTTCTAAACGATAAGCTATAGCTCAACCAGAAGTTCTGGCTTTGATGCAGTAACTGCTGTGTGAAATTCTATGGCCTGTGTTAAGCAGGAGGTAAGACTAGCTGGAGCAGCTGCCGTGGGGCCTGGGATTGTGCCGGGGAGCAGGGACCAGGACCCAGAGGTGCTGGAACAGGCCTGGGAACAGGTAGGAACCCCCAAGACCCTCCTTCCCAACCCAGAGACAGCTCCTCCCTGGCCAAGTGTCAGTACCTCCCTTGCTATCCCACTGCCTCTCCCCGAATACAATACTATTTAGCTCACTAGCTTGTTTTCAAGAGGGGTCAATAACTGCGGGCACATGTTGCAATCTTTGGATTCACTGGGTATGGTCAGTATTTGACCAAGATGGATGAAAATTTAAGAACGTTCCTGTGTCTCTGTCATCATATCATCTGTGATTGAAATGACTGACTGCAAAAGACAGAGGAATTCTAAGAAGAAAAGAAATGGAATTGGAAGGAAGAAGACTCATAGCTAAGCAAAGAAGACTCATAGCTAAGCTTTTCCTTTGAGAATCCACTCCTGGCTGCATGCCTTCAGTATCACCTGATGTTACAGCAGTTAACCCAAAGTGAATCATGCCTGATTGTAAGGAACTGCAGCACCCTCTCAAATGCACTTCCTCCTTGGCAACAGCAACTTAATGTCTACATATCTCGCAGGCTCATCAGACTCTTTAAAAAGAACACCATTGTGATATCATCACAGCAATGAAACACAGATTTGCTGTGAATTACGTCAGCATTTTCAAAGCCAGTAGGCTATTGGTAGCTCTGTGCAGCTAGAGAAAATGTGATAGCATAAGAAGTGTTAGGATTTCTATTGGTGTGAGTTTAGGATGACTATGCCACTCATGAAAAGTGGAGCCATAAATGATTTAAGCTGAGCTCCACAAACATATAAAACCAAACAATGCTCCCAATTCCACCAACATCCACTTTGCACTGTTGGCCAGCTGAGAAGGGAGTCAGCAACAGTGAATCCGAGGAAAAAGGCAGAAGAAAAATGATCTGACCACTCCTGAACTTCGGGATGTCTGAAATCTATGTGTTAAACAGATTCTGACCAGCAGAGGTGGATGTTAATAAATATAGACTAGTCACATATGTAGTCAAACAGCGAGTGAGAGGGTAGAAACAAAGGGTTTGATTCTGATCTTCCTTATGCTGGTGACATTACCTCGATTAATACTGAAATCAGAGGAGTTATACTGGTATAAAAATGGTACAAACTCAGGATCAGGTCCCCTTTCTTTTGGGGGAAGCAGAAGCTTCAAAACTAATACCAGTAGGTTCCAACAAAACAACAGCAATACTGAAGAAAGAAGCAACAGCTTCTATCATGGAATGGCTACTGAAGGAACCAAGGCTGGTGGTTGTGAAGCATTTGCAGTTTCCCTGTTTGAATGAAGACAAATGAATGAAGGCTACTCCTTTCATAAGGAATTGCAAGCTGCTGTTTGTTCTGGGGAAGAGAGGTTTGAATGGCAGGGGAAGGTACCAAGGGGTCAGTTGTAGGCACATCCCTGCTTTTTGGTGGTGTAGAACTATACTTCCAAAGGAAAGTAAGGCTAATCTTAGATTTCTTTTTTTTTAAGTGTCTGGCCCTTTCTGTGGTGGAGATACGCTATTGTAATCTTGAAAAAGTAAATCAATGTGAACAAGTCCCTAGTGTTGAAAGTCTGCCACTGTGATTAGGTCCAAAATTCAGATGTTACCTACAGTCTCCCACACAGCCATCTAGAGCTGGTCTCTGTGGCCCATGTAATCCAGGGAGGTGCTTCCTCCTATTTCGGTAGGGACCCCAGATCAATTTGTGGCTTTGGGGTATGGAGACAGGCAGTTGCTGACGGTGCTAAGACTACCGCAAGCTCTTTCCCAGCCACTGGCAAATAGAAAAATGAGTGGCTGTGCTGTTCTATATCTGCATTTTCTGCCAGGTCGTTTGGTGCAGATCTTGTTATTGCTCTTTTTGCAGCCCTTTAAAGCAGTTTAATTTGAGTTCCACGCACAATCTGAGGGAAAACCAGTGCCCCACATGGAAAAGGGCACAAACAGGAGGGACAGAAATGTTATTTTTCAGCTTCTAAAGACAGTTTTTACAAACAACAGAATAAAAATAGAAAAAACTGAAGCCCATTTAAAAGCGGTGGCTGACCAAGCCTCCCTTGAAAAAGAAGCAGAACGCAAACAGTGAAACGCTGAAGCCTGTTGACTCTGCGTCATAATCTATTGCAGGTTCCAAATTGTGAAACCTCTCAGCAATGTGGGACAGATGTTATGGCAAGGAAAATAAAACAAACAGACAACACGATGGGAAATGTAGAGGAGATGAAATGACACCATGTTGTAATCCCATTGGGAAAACTGCAGACAGTTTTCCAAGATACTGTACTGGTGAGCAATTATGAGGCTAAACAAGTAATATAAATAAGGCCACTAGAGGTCTGTAATCAATTCTGCACAGTTTCTGCAGTGAAGTGTGAGTCCCAAGTGCATATGAGGGGGAGGGGGATATTTCTGCCCCACTGTCTTATAAATGAGCCCTTCAATATTCTGTTCAGAGCTGTGTGTGTAACAAATGTACACAAGTGGAGTTTTTATAGCACCCACTCCTGTTCCTATGGCAGTAGATCAAGGGTAATAACAATACCATAGTTAATTAATTCAGTAGAAGGAATTCCCACTTGCAAAGGTCTTAACCCAGCAGCAGAGAGAAGGTGTCAATCATAAGGGCAGAGGTGCCATAGCTTCAGCTTGCATTTGTTTTTCTTCACTCAGGAGGCAAAGAGGGAAGATAAAAAGTAAATGTCAGCTACAGCTAGTGATGAGTGAACCTCAGAAAGCCTGGCATTTGGCTAAACGGCCAAAGTTTGGCTGCACATATGAACCACCCAGTTCTGGAAAACTGGGCTGACGGTTTGTGAGGAGCAGTTCTCTTGGTAGAATCACCATACTTCCTGATTCCGCTCAGGACAGAAGTGCCATAACCAGGGCCGGCTTTAAGCCGATTCCCCCAATTCCCCGGAATGGGGCCCCGCGCCTTAGACATCTTTTTACATTTTTTTTTTTTACTCACCTGGCGGACGGGGCGGGGGGGGAAGGGAGGTGGTCCGCTCTGGAGCTTCGGCGGCATTTCGGCGGCAGGGGGTCCTTCGGTGCCGCAGAAGACCCAGAGCGGACCCACCGCCGCCGAAGTGCTGCCGAAGCCCCGGACCACCGCTGGGTATTTGAATTGGGCCCCGCCGTTCATAAAGCTGGCCCTGGCGATAACAGCCTACCACAGAATTCAGAACGTCCACTCCCCCGTCACAACCAAAAGGCAAAAGCTGCTGCACAAAGAATGAAAAAATGAAGGGAACATTTCAGGGCTTGGATTCAGTTAGCATTCTGATGGAAAGTTCAGGGCAGGTCTTATTTTGTCTGAACTGTTTTTCCCTTCTCTGGCTACAACCAATACCTCAGAGGAGCAGAGGGGAATGAAATCACTGGGAAGGTCCAAAAAACTATTCAGCAGTGACCAAAAAAAAATCAAAAAAAAATCCTTGTATAGAATGGACAGGAAAAATAGCCAAATGCCTTTTTGGAGACAGCGTGCTCGAGTGGCCAGAGCAAGAGACTGGGCATCAGGGCTCCTGTGTTTTGTTCAGCTCTGTCACTGACTCATGTGATGGTGGTTGAATTGCTTAGCCACTCAGCCTCAGTTTAGTGCTCTGTAAAATGTGAATGGTACTTCACTGGGTTTGATGAAGTTTCATTAATCACTGCTATGAAGTGTTGTGAGAACCCATATTTGCATTTTTGTGTCACACAGAGGCCTGGTTATTTGACAACTGACAGCATCAGAGAAGACCTTTCCTTTAAAATGCTTTCCACTTTCACCACACCAGTAATCTTGGAGGGCGGAGGAGACTAAGGAGTTAAGAACTGTTTGTGAGTGAAACGCTTACAGCTCTAGGGGAGGCGGAGGAGAAGGGGGAAGTTTGTTTTCTTTACTTAATCTGTTCCACTTTAGTCATCTTTGACCTTGATGGATATCTAGAAATGGCAGATGTCTACGGGGGCCATTAGGAAAGGAAAGAGGAAAAAACGGAAACTTGCTTACATATCTTTCATAAATCTATTGCACACGTATGGGAAATATATAGAAACATGAGCAAGCACTGTTTATGAAGCAAAATATTATGTGATTCTGCAGAGTTCAGATGAATTACAGTAATTTCATGTCATCATAGGGACATCTGTTTATAAAATATAGAGGGTGAAATTCTGGCTCCATTGAAGTCAATGGCAAAACTCCCATTGACTTCAACGAGGACAGGATTTCACTTATATCATTGACCCTGTTTCTTTACCTCTGTAACTAACTACACTTCAGAGTATTAAAGCGGAAATCACTTTACAAATCACATTCCCTTTTTGCTCTGTATGTTTTTTGTTTGCTTTTCACATGCTTCTCATCTAGCTTGGCCTTACACTTTCTCCTGCATTGGGAAACCATTTTTAAGACAGAGGCCTTGAAAGCGGTTTCTGCAAACATGGTTATACCAGCCCATGTTAACAGAGCAGAACTTTGCTGAAGCTATTATTAAAAAACATTTTCCAGCCACTGGCCAATCTTGGTCCTGGTGTACGGAACTGCAATTCTACTGACTTTAATGGCGATGCAGCTCCTTACACCGGGCTGAAGCTGCCCTCATGTCACTTGACACTGCCGCGGGGATTTTTGATCAGGCAAGATGGATTCAAGCTAAGAGCTAAAATTCCGCTCTTGCAAAACGCTGACACTTCTACCACACTTTCGAAATAGGCACTACCTTGTTTGTAGAACTAACTAAAAATGGCTTGTTTCTATGGTCTTGTCCACACTAGGTGGCATAGCCATGTTTACAGAAAACTTTTTAAAAATCCACTGTTTAAAAGTTATTTCCTAACATGGGACATAATGTAGGGTAGCCTGGGGTTTCTCTCTCCTTTCAGCGCCACAGGCTGTCCCTTCTTTGGTCTCTAAGTATCACCTTCCAACTGCCTGCCATAGAAATGTCAACCTCCAACATTCCAACTGCTTCTTAAAAGGGCCCTTCACCTTATATTTTCTTACTGTGCACAAATATTGAATCACTGGAAAAGCTGTATGTGACTTTGCTGTAGTGCCTCCCCGAACACCCCCGCCTCACACACACACAAAACTTCCTATTCTCTCTCTCTCTCTCTCTCACACACACACACACACACACACACTACATTCCTTGCACATGGGCCCACTCAGAAGCACACATTTTAAAACACACGTACACTGTCTCGCTTTATGTGAGTTTCCACTGAAAGAGGAAGGCAAGAAAGGATGAGCCATTGCTACAGGAAGAACACATTCTGCCTACAGATTGGAAAGAAGAAGTGCTGCAGTTTGTGAACAAGAACTCTGATCTGGGCTTTAAAGAAGCCTTTACGCTGGTGTATTCAACTTCTGCATTTACTGAAAGGGTTCATGCTGAGCTGCCAGAACACAAGAAGATGTGGAAATATGTCAGGCCTGCTCCTGTTCCCATTTAAAATCAGTGGCAAAACTCAGTTGACAGCAATATTGGGTTTATCATATGTAAGCTGTACTACATAATTTTTAATTTCCTTAGGAGGGGAGAGCTACAGTTTTCATGGCATCTAGCAGGCATCCAGCCCTTTTGCTAACACACTGCTTGCTAGAGCTTTTAAAATTATATGTGTATCACTTCCCTCTG
The DNA here is from genome assembly GCF_020497125.1 of Mauremys mutica. NCBI lineage: Eukaryota > Metazoa > Chordata > Testudines > Geoemydidae > Mauremys > Mauremys mutica. Next base: position 68,522,350 of record NC_059075.1, read on the forward strand.
CTGAACTGTATGGGAAGAGACCTGGCAAACACTTGGTCAGTTTGCATTAGCATGGGCATGCTCAGCAGAGCGCTCATGCTTATTTGAATAGGGTCAAGAGTCTATGGCAGTTGGAGGCAGGCAGTAACTGTCAGTCAGGAGGTGCCTCCAGGACTATGTGTGAGGTGAAGTGCACCGTTGACATTAGCGCTGAGAAAGACGGGTTTAGTGGTTTGGGTTTTTTGCTACCATGTCGCCTCCTGCTCCCATTGCTGTCATTGCAACACATTCTGTTAGAATAGCTACCTTCAGCCATCACGACACTTCAGAAGTTATTGGCATGTCCAACTAAAGTTCAAAATGCCCCCAGACAAAAAACGTTATTAAGCTGGAATTAAGACTGAAAGTACGTATCCGTGACCTGACTGAAAAATGCCTTTGAACGTTAAGAAGCAAGCAGCCTTCCATTTGCCGTTTTTTGTGATGAAGTACTGAAAATGTGTTTCTGAAAACACAGGCTTTATAACTGGATTCATGCACACGTTTCCAGTACTAAGTGTGACCTAGTTCATGTAAGTGTTAGTTTCATGACCTGGGAGGTTGTGGACTCATACTAGCTTTTTGTTTCATGACACTTTGATAATATAAAATCATAGCACCCGCTCCTGTGAGCTGCTGAACAGGCCACTAAGGCTGTGGCTACACTTAGCACTTCAAAGCGCTGCTGTGGCAGCGCTGCCGCGGCAGCGCTTTGAAGCGCTAAGTGTAGTCAAAGCGCCAGCGCTGGGAGAGAGCTCTCCCAGCGCTGTCCGTACTCCACCTCCCTGTGGGGAATAACGGACAGCGCTGGGAGCCGCGCTTCCAGCGCTGGGGCTTTGACCACACTGGTGCTTTGCAGTGCCACAATTTGCAGCGCTGGAGAGGGTGTGCTTTCACACTCTGCTGCAGCGCTGCAAATTTGTAAGTGTAGCCAAGCCCTACGAAGGAGGAATGGGAAACGATTGCCGTCCAGTGCCATGAATTTGTTAAATACATTTTTTTCCCCTGTGTGGACTTAATATGACCTTAATGAAGTATGTAGTTGGCACAATCACTGCGTGAGCAAGATTAAAGCATTCTTGGTTTTGTGGTCACTGATAAGAGGGAAATGTTGTGGAGGGATAATGAAGTACAAGCAAGTTTCTCAGGGGGATCAGGGTGAAGGGCAGAGTTAAGGCAGAGCGAGTACCTAAACTGGAATAATCATAATTTTAAATGATTGGGTTTAAGTTTCATTGAACTCCACACGGCAGTGGTGGCGTGGAGTTCTGATTGTTTTTTGCTAACTGCAATGTTCTAGTAATTATTTTTACCTGCAAATTACTGATATCTATTCTATTCTCAGGCAAACCTTCACATTCATTAAGATTTTTTGTGTCTTGAAATCTACTTCAACTATATCATTGGCATCAAGTATTGCAACTCCAATACCAGCCCTGCTTCCTAACCAGAGATTGGCAGGGAATGAGGCTCAGACCGTTCAATACACAACACTTTCCAGAAGGGTAAGTTATTCCAAAAATCATCCAACAGTAGGGCTAAATTCTGCTCATGCAACTGTGTTGGGCCTGAACCTTGTTTGCATTTGAGAAAAGCTCAATGCAGCTCAGGAAGAAATGGTGTAAAAGTGACTTTAAGCAATTTTTGTATGCTCCTGATCCTGGGTAGCTGTGAACTGGGCAGGTTTCTAGGTATAAATTAGAATTGCCTTCATGACACTGTAAGATATCCTACTGCCAATGGCCTCAAAGAGCTATTACAATAGCTGCGAATCAGGCACCGACCCGTCCTCTCATATTCCCAACCTCACTTACAGGGAGGAAGGTGATACTGGCCTCTCTATGCCAGCTCTGTGCCACCAGAGGATCCCCTACACTGGGGTGATCTTCCTGTGGCTGGCTATGCTGACTTTAGGGTCATATTGCACTGAAGGTATGGCACAAAGCAGTCCAAATGCAGAAGAGAATCTGAGTCATTGACTTCAATGGGCTTGTACTGGCTATATGCAGTATTTGGCTTAGAATCCATTCACAGGAAAGATGCAAAAATGATTGGCTGTATATCCAGGGCATTATCTGTTGTGGAGGAGATTTGTCTCCAAAGATGACTGAAGAACTCAGTCACACTGTTCCTGCCCAAACAGAAAGTTCTCCTCCATCATGGACGTGCCCTGTATTCACAACATCCATCCAGGACTAAAGACATCTTTCCAAACAGATTCTGGAAGGTGGGCAGAGAAGTTATGTCATGGCCATAGCAATACATGCTGGCCAAAACCATTTCTTTGAATAGAAATCTGGCAGGAGAGAGCCCTTGGTGTTTTACCAAACTACAGAAGTGAATAGCATTATAGAGTTCTGCCAGAAAGGTTGGTCAGTGGGACCAGGAGAACCAGATGATGGAAAATCCTAAGTATTTTGCAAACCCCACCCCCTAAAAGACATTAACATCTGGTTTGGGATCATCCAGATGATATGAACTTTCATGTGTCTTTTCTTCAGGGTTGGCTCAGAAAATTCTCTCCAGGCAGATTAGCTAATGAATTGCTCAGCCCTTCTCTAAAAATGCAAAAGAGTGATTTCCTTTACCCCTTCCTCCCCTTCATTTTGTAGTTGTCAGTTCTCCCTATATCCTCCAGGACTTCCTACCTGGCTGTCAATGCCATTATGTATTCACCACCAGCGGGCAGGGCATGGATTTACTATGGGTTCCCTTTCCCTGTGCACTCTACCAGCTACAGTATATGGCTGTCACACAATCCTCCCAACTCAGTTTCTTTGTGCTCATCATGACACGTTAAAGGCTCAAGCCTGGTTCTGCTGCCAGCACCTCATAGTCCCAGCTCAAGATTACCCATCAGGGCCAGGCAGTGACTCTCCCCGTTTCTGACACCTCCCGGCAGAAGCTGAGAGCGAATCCCATCATTTATTTTGGAGGCCTCTGTTAATCCTATCCACCCTCTCTCCCCTTGATTTACAGAATCGCAGCTGCTTCCAACTTGCGATAGCAGGATGGCCTCTGGGTGACCCCGGATTAGTGTAAATATTTTGCTTTTATTGGAAGGAAATGTGACATACATTTGGGATGGAAGTTATCCAGAGACTGCAGACTTGGGAGCCAAGCCTCTGGGAAGCACACGCAGCGGTGGTCTCAAGGTATTTTGCTGCTGAATGCTTTAGAATTCTCATCCCCCCTTTCGCCCCATAGAAGGGCTGCTTTTAGAGTCAGAAGGATTTGCCTTTCGGTGATGGCACGGTTGCAGTTCAAGGTTAGCCCAACAGTGTCCCTTCCTCTCAGACACAGAAGACAGGAGGCCACTTCGCATTTGTGTACCAGTCAGTATTCTATGCTTCTTAGAGGAAACTGGTGCATACAGAAACACACCAGATTCCCATTGCTAAGGTATCTATTACTGTGGAGAACGAGGAACTAGCACTAGAAGACAGTGTAGTATATGGGACTGAAATGGGATTAGGAGCCAAAGCTTGGGTCTGCCACTGACTTCTTGTATGGCTTTGGGCAAGTCACTCTATATGCACTATGGGTGGGATTTTCAAAAATGCCTAAGTGATTTAGGAGCACAAGTACCACTGAAAGTCAGTTAGGTGCTTTTAAGATCCTCACCCTACAACTATAACTATTTAGGAGGACCCATGTGCAAGAGAGCTGTCCCCAACCTGCGAATACCAGGGTTAAAGTTATAATGCAGCTGGAACCTATTCAGTTTAAAATCCCGATAGACCAAGGCTTTAACCAGGTGACAGGGACACCATTACAAATGTTTACAATACTGCTTTTAACATGGTCAGGGAACAACTATATTGTAACAGGGGCCAGTGACTCGGTGATAGTTTGGTGTAGATAGGGCCTGTAGTTCTCTTCCTTAGTATCCTGATCTATTAGGTATGTATAATAATAGTACAGCCCTTACAAGGATACAGTATGACGCAGAAAGTTAATGTTTGTGCAGCACTTGGAATAAGACACATATTATTACTATGATAGTATTTCAAAGTTCATTGGGTACAGTTAAATAAATCCTCCCTATCTGCATGTAACCCTGATGAGTGGTGGATCTTGCTTGTAATGCATGATTACCAGAGAGTTGTGTCTGCTTATTCAGCTTCTCTTAGGCTTGTTCTACATACTACAAACTTAGGCCAGTATAAATTATACTGGTTTAGTTATACCGACCTAATCCCCAGTGTGAACAGCACTATGTTGATGCGAAGGCTTCTTCCATCAACATAACTACCGCCTCTTGGGGAGGTGGAATACCTGTGTCAAAAGGAGAAGCTCCTGTCGGTATAGGTAGTGTCTTCACTAACAGCTACAGCAGCACAGTTGCACCAGTGCAGCTGCGCCACTGCAGTGCTGTAAGTGTAGAAAGCCCCTAGTCATGTAATGAGATGGCAAAACCCCACAGCCCATCCTGGGACCTCTGGGCACCAGAGTCTAACAAATATTATAGTATCTATAAATGAGCAATTGGCAGAAGATTGTTTGTGATAGGAATGCAGATGTTCACAACTTGAGTTAAACCCATAGAATTTGTAAACCTGGTCTAGATCTCACCTTCATCATCTCTTCTTAGGGTATTTCAGCACTTCCCAGACAACAAGACTGTTCATAAAGTTCGTGTGTATCTAATTTCAAATTGAATGTCAGTGGTTCAGCCCCCTGTCAAGGCCTAAAAAGAAACAGACCTGTTTACAGGACAACAGTCTTCATGCACTAAAGCCAGGGCTTAACAAAATGTGCAGTGATGCACGGTCAAGCTGTGAAACCGTGGAGACGTGCATTGACTTTTTAGGAGTATATGCAATGAAAGTTAAACAACCCCTGACGTTCTTGGTCTTGCTGCCTAGAATCAGCACTTCATTTTCTATTACGTGCAGCGACAGTCTAAACAGTTTTGTAGGCAGCCACTGACTGCATCATACTGAATCCTTATGGCAGCCCTTAGAAATGAATTTCTGTCAAAGGAATTAACCCATTCTCAACCTCCAGAGCACTGCCAGGTGAAATGCAACAGGAAAGTGAGGCAATAAAACAACTGCTCTGAGAAATGGACATTTTCATCAGTGAAGACATGTTAAAAAAGTAAATGCCCTGTGTGGGGAGGATTTGGTCTGTCATCCACAACCCAGGTCTCACAGAACTCTCCTACATAGGTGGTTTACTTGGGCTGTTTTATGGGGCCAGGATTTGGCCAATGGAATATATAGAGATGGGCATGCACTGAGCAATACTTAATACACATTTAATACAAATTTGCATCTTGACAGGGGGTTAGACTAGACTCTTGTGGTCCCTTCTAACCCTGTGAGTCTATGATTCTACCTGATAAGGTAAGAACTAGTAAGCTGTTAGGATCAACCCACATGTCTACCAAACCGAACCAAGAAATTGTGGCCATGCTATTTTGGGCTGTGCTCTCGTCTTAGCTCTTATAAATTAAACCAAGTTAGGCCTAGGCAACACTCAGGTGGGAAACTACAAAAGAAAATCCAGCTTGTTGTCATGGCGGTAAGTGATTCAGCTGTTGCCATTCTTCCCTCTGGGTTAGTACTAAACCAGTAGCCCAGCATGGTTCTAGGGGCTGCTGTGCTAATGCAGGTGCCATGTTCTGTGCATCTCAGGTCCTGAACACTAATGATCTTTAAAGATCACTTGGCACTTTTTACAAGACTAGGTGCATTAGTCCCATTATCACAAATGTCTTGGTCAAATTCAAACTTGTTTAATTACAGTTTGACAACTTAAATTTTCCTTGAAATGTCAATTGTATGTAACAGTCTTCTTCTCTTTTATCTTCTCTCTCTACATCAGGTATTTCTGAGGTGTCTATAGTTGTAGTAGCTAAGCACCTCTCCTAAACTGTTACATAGCATTGATTTCAATTGTTAGCTTTAAAATATATATTCACATTCAAAATGGATAAAAGGAAATACTTTTTCACATGATGAATATTTAGACTGCAGAACTCATTGCCACATGAAATTGTTGAAGCCAAAAATTTAGTAGGATTCAGAAAAGGGCTGGACATATATTGGATATTAAGAATATCCAGATTTATCATAAGTACTGATAGAACTTTGGAAAGGATATTAAACCTCATTCTTCAGGGATTAAGCCAGTCTCTAAGTACTAGAGACCAGGATGAGATCTAATATGTAGGGCAGATTATCCCACATCTGTCTACTGCAGAGTTCTTACACCTTCCTCTGAAGCACCTAGTGCTGACCACTGTCAGAGACAGGATACTGAACTAGACAGACCTGGTAAGGCAATTCCTGTGTTCCTGTGCCACATTCCATCCCAGAGGTGGCTGCACTTCAGTGGTCAGTGAACTGATTCTTATATGCAAACAACTCAGTGAGAAAAGCGCTAAGTTAATTATCTCATGGACTGTAACAAAATTATAAAGCCATGAAGGCATTATAGCTACTGAAATCAACTTCTGATGTTGGACCCTGTGGAAAGGACTTACAGCCACCACAGATACAATTAGTTAGTTCATTACCTCAGTGAGAAAAACAGCTGATGGGAAGTTAGTAGCCCACTCCAACCCTGTGTTTAAGGAGGTTAATTTAATTCTGTTGGGCTTCTTTTGTGTTGCAGAGCAGTTGGACAATAACCCACTTTCTCAACAGCCACAGGTTTATGGGGCCTTATTTTACATACGCTGGTTTTACTCTGATGTAACTCCATTGACTTTAATGCAGTTACTCCTGGTTTACATTACTGTGAGAGGAGAATAAGGCCCAGGATACCTAAGGGACACATCCTACTAGCCAAAGGAGTTGTGATTTTGTCAGACAATGAAAGAACAAAAGGATTTTAATTATTTGGGGAGGAATTATAACACAAACAGTGTAGTTGCTGTGTCCATCTCAGGATCTTAGAGAGACAAGATGGGTGAGGTAATATCTTTTATTGGACCGACTTCTGTTGGTGAGAGAGACAAACTTTTGAGCTCTGTGTGGCTCAAAAGCGTGGCTCTCTTACCAACAGAAGTTGTTCCACTAAAAGATAAGACCTCACCCACCTTGTCTCACAAAGAGAAACTGCAGTCTGCTGGGGGATGCAACGACAGACAGAGCTATTTCCCTGCAGTACTGAAAAAGTAGTGCTACTTCTGAGTAAACTTTGCTGCTGTTCTTACTATTTTTATCCAACCTTGATCAAATCAATGACAGCAACGATTGGCATGTGCATTTTGTACATTAAAAATAGACTAGCAAAGATTGTCCTGAGTCTGTGTCCATTTGGTTCTCTTGCAACAAGGCAATACCTCACTCCTGGGGTCCAAATATGCCCTGACCACTTAAAAGCTAGGAGGATGTTTATATTATTGCAAATTAGTGATGAGATTGAGCCACCAAACTGAGATCCAGAACTAAACTTCCCCAACATTCAAGGGTGTCTGGATTGGGGTGGGGGGAGGCAGGGGTCAGCTGTGAAATGCAGATCTGGACCTCACATTCCCAAGTTCACATCCGTCTCTGTTATAAATGTCTCTGGTACAGTGGAGGATTAACTTTCTTTGCACCAAGGTTTTCCCTTTCCAGGTTCACGTCTGATGCAGGAGACAAGGGGAAATGATCACACACCGAATGGGCCTTGCCTGTGAGATAGAACACATGAAATAATGAATGAGGAGGAAACATACCACAGACTCAGAAGGATATTTGCAGGAGGGCAGCTGGAAGGGCTCCCTCCTTCCATTCTATCTGTTTATCAACAGGATATAGATACTTGAAGACTGTGCCCCTCCCAAAGCCCTCATTTTCCTTTGCAGAATAATAAGCAAACAGGTCTTAGCCTGCTGCCTGCAGGGAAATGGTTTTGTTATGGAAGGAGCGCCCTGCACTAAAACAACAAACAGAAGAATGGCTGTGTTTGTTTTTCTGTGTGCTGGAGGTGAAGGTGCAGCCAGAGTGGGGCTACTTTCACATCCTCTCCAATTGATAGAGGGCAGGGGACAGGCTCAGAAACACACACACACACAACAATGCGTGCGGTCAGATTATAATTGGCTTGGAAATATAAAACTTTGGTCCCTGGTCCATATCAACATGCACCCCCAATGTGTGCTGCATGCTGGCCAAATGGGAGTTATAGAACTCCCAGATGTGCAGGCCCCTCTCTCCTGAGGTAACCTCATAGCATGACTTGAAGGACTGAGGGGAGGATTATGGACTAGAGTGCTTCTCCTCCTCCCTTCAGCCTATCTATACCCACAGCAGGTGACAAGCCAACAACACTGAAATTGTACTGTCTGTTTCTCACTAATTCAGGGTATATGTGGGAAAGGAGGATGACTTATCCAGAGAGGTCCCCCCATTGCTACATCCCAAAGACAGGAGGTTAGGTAAAAGTAACTACAATTCTGAGCCAATGCAACATTCTACAGAATGGCTCTGCAGAGGTAATCTCATGGAGGAGGATGTATCTTTATCCTTCCCTGTATAGGTGCATTCACCTCATCCATATATACATATAATTTGTACAAAGAACAGGAGTACTTGTGGCACCTTAGAGACTAACAAATTTATTTCAGCATGAGCTTTCGTGAGCTACAGCTCACTTCTTCGGATGCATAGCTGTAGCTCACGAAAGCTCATGCTGAAATAAATTTGTTAGTCTCTAGGGTGCCACAAGTACTCCTGTTCTTTTTGCGGATACAGACTAACATGGCTGCTACTCTGAAACCTGTCATAATTTGTACAGATACTTACACTCAGCCACATATGCTCCCATGCATGCCTACCTAATGTACACATACCTACTAGCGTACACACCTGCAGACATCTACTCCCTTGCTTAAATACCGAATATACACATACAGCAGTGGTCCCCAACACAGTGCCCGCGGGTGCAATGGCGCCCGCCGGGGCACCTCTGTGTGCCCGCGTACTGGCCGGTATTTCTACTCCTTTACATACCTAATACACACACACACACGTACTCCTCTCCATCCATAGCTAGTACCCAATAATTAGATATGTAGGCTCCCATGCAGACCCACCTAATACACATACTCACACCTATCTACACCAATGCATAAGCTTCTATATACCCAACATGTTCACACATGCTCAGACATATGCAAACATAAAGCCATTTTGCTGCATCAGTCTATAATGTATTTCATTAAACAGCTGAACCTTGAAACCTGCAGGCTGGTTTCCCATGGTTACTCTGATGCACAGGTTTCTTCTGCCCCTGCCTAGTAAGGAACACTACAAGTATTTGAACAACTGGGATGAATTGATCTATACAGATCACCATCTAGGCATCAGACCTCCCCCAGCAGGAGACAGGAGGAGGGAGAGCCGCTCTCTTTGAAGTGGGGATTATTTCACACTTCAGTGTGATGAGTCATCCCATGCTAAAATGTGCAGTGAGTTATTTATAGTGGGATGGTAGTGTGGAGAGGTGGCCTATGGGGTACCTGAGAGGGGCTCTGGTTGATAGCGCCCCCCCCCGATAAGATGTGCACAACTAGATCTGCTGGGATCAATAGAAAGATTCCAGTTACAAAAAGGAGATGTCTTAAAATAACCTGTTTTGCCCAACAAGTGTTTTCTAAAATTAGGACGGGGCAGGCCCTGTGATGATGGGGCAGGAACATTCCACAGCAGATGGTGGGGGAGGCTCTTTCAGCATCTACAATTAGGAGATTATCAATTTTTTTTCCTTTTTAAAAATTGGCCTTTCCACTCAGATCACATCACTATAGACCATGATTAAGGCTCCAAAAGTGCCCATGCTCAGTTGAAGCTTATTCCGAATTTTGAAATGCCATGGCTCTGATCCGAGCCAGCCCACCTGCCTGCATTTACCTTTGGTCAGTGCTGCAGCAATAATTCCCTTTGGAACATTTTAGAATGTCTTACCACTCTGGGTGCCTGTTTGTTCCTCACAACCCAATCCAACTCCTATTAACCTTAATGGAAAGTTTCCTGTTGACTTCAATGGGCGTTGGATGTGGCCCTTAATCGATTGGCTTGCTTTGGTGACATATGCAGACTACATTTGTTTAGCATATCTGATGTGTTCAATTTTAAATGTTTAGCATAGTGGTCTCTGGTATAGGAGACAGTGATCTCAATATTAAGAAGAGATTCAGATATTCCTTTATCTCCTGCCACCTAGTGATGTTTTTCAAATTAATTTATAAAAATTTTATGAGCTTTTTTGTTTCAGTTCTCGTCATATTTTCAGTCTAATTACTCTGCCTTTTAATACAGCATTGAGTCTTTCCAATAGCGATTTTGTTTAACATTTTCCCACATATAGTGGTTTTGTACCAGTACCTTCTACCACTAGTTTACCTATTTCCTGGTAGAAGTCATTGCTAAATACATCTCAGGATTCATAGAGAAAGAGTAAACCAAAGGTAAAAGAAACAATTGAAGCACCTGATGAAAAATGGCGAACAAACCTTCCCAATTATAAAGGCATACTACACTGCAACCCAAGTAAAGTTTAGAAACATGCATAACCACAATGCCTTTGTTAGTCAATTGTCAGAGCGACCACACCGTAAAATTCTGCATACCAACAAATATTATAATGCCATTGCTGATGAGGATTTGCCCAGAACTCAAGTGCTGTCGATGTATATGAATTATTTTATTTATATTATGGCAGTGCCCACAGGATCCACTTACACTGCATCCAATCCATTGTGCTAGGTGCTGTTTGAACAAGTAGGAAGACAAGTCATGGATCAAGGAGCTCACAATCCAAGCTCAGTGAAATCCCTTGAGAGTGAGGCAGGCTGTACCAGGTTTGCAGTGAAGCGGTGTGGCTACATTGACACACTTCATTCACAGCATAGGATGTGCACTATCCATTTTCTAGGGCAGCTTATAGGCATATACCAAGTTGTACCAGATCCAGTTGGTGGCATGGAAAATGTGTGTATATTGGAGACACACAATATCAGTTCCGTTTGGAAGTATGCAGACTGTGCATATACTGGAGATATAACAGGTACATTAGTCAGCAATTACATGGTTAAACATTTCTTCTCTTCCTCTGCCCTGAGTCTATTCAACAGCAGGACTTTATTTTAACAACCTTGCTATGATTAAATATGCTGCCAAGGATATGATAGGACCTTCTGCAGAATTGCTTCACCAGTTCACCTACACGGCAGCATACAGGATCACAAGAACAAAGCGAGTCTTTTGTTCGGGTTGTCCAAGACACACCTAGAGATGAAGATGGCTACCCTTGTGTGTATCACAATCCACTGGCAGTTGAGTCTCCCCATTTTTGCCTAGATGAACTGGGAGTCTCTAGGTAGATACAATCTGACATGAACAGAGAATATGCTGTCAACAAAAAGTGGAGAGTCCATGCTATGTCTTCAGTGACTGCCTGAGGTCACATTCAGGCCTGAAATCTGAATCTACTTCCATTACCCTGAACCCCAGCAACTGAAAGACCAAAATATCATTAAGCTGTCTGAACCAGTTCTAAATGGGATTGATTTCGGTGACTGCCTCACAGCCTGTTGTGGCTCCCAAAATGTGCTTCTGGCTATAGCAGTACACACATCATCCGTTATGCATTTCTGGATATCTAAGTGCTTGATCCTTTTCTAACCACAGACAGATGAAACCTTTTCTAACCTCAAGGGGATGATTTTTGGCCTGGACTTTCACACAAAGCTGCAAAAATCTTAACAGCCCTGAACTTATCTGGAGTAATTAGAATGGCGTGAGCAGATTTTCAGCTGCAAATTTTACATCAGACATTTAACCATAGTCATCAATCATTTTTAGTGTGATCAGAATTGCTAGGCATTTACACAGATTATGCAGGTAACTGATATGTGTTTTTGCAGAGGCAAATGTAGATCACAAAACAAGTGAAACACTTACTTCAGTCTTCCATCAAATAACAATAGTACAGTTCTTCAGTGCCTTTCAGCCTGAAGGATCCCAGTGCACTTTAGACGTTAAACATACAAACTATTGGTCTGCAACAAGAGCCACTGCTGAAATGCAGCCAGCTCTGGAGCGGAACACAGTACCTCTTTAATGGTGCACAGCAACAGTGCCTAACAATTTAGAACAAGAATACTATATATGATTGAAACTGCAAGTCAGTTTTAGGTAGATAAAATGTAATGACCTGAACTTGAATTTGTCCAGTTTACCAGTGGGCAAATGAAATTTTTAATGACCACAAATGATCAGCACCTTAGTTTTGATTTCATTGGAAAGTGATACCCCCATCAACACAGCGCCCCACCTCCCCCAATATGCTGGGGACACTGGTGGAGTAATAACTTACAAGGGAAGCATGCCAACTACTAAATCATCAACACTACTTTCAGTCTTCACTGCAGAGTTAACTTGGCATTGCCCCTAACCTGGCTTTCTCTCTCACCCTCCCCAACCCTTACATGGGTGCAAGGCCTCACTGAGGTTTTGGGGGGCCCAGTGCAAAATCTGAAACTGAGGACCTCACCCCCTACCCGTACTCTTCCAAATAAAATGACCACTGAGGGGAGATGGCTCTGTGTGTGTTGGTGCGTGAGCCCAGACTGCAATCACCCTGCAGTGGCTGCGCCTGTCCTGTAGGTCTGGGCCCGGCTCCTGCTCCAGGCATTGCGAAGTGGCGTGTAGGGGCACAATGCCACTCAGGTTTGGCCCATCATGATGAAGGGCTCCTGGCAAAATTTCAGTGAATGGCGCTGCGACCCAGTGTGTGGAGTCCCAGCTTCACTCAGTTTGGGATCCCTCTCAAGTGGCCTAGGGCAGGGTTCTCAAACTTCATTGCACCGCAACCCCCTTCTGACAACAAAAATTACTACACAGCCCCAGGAGGGGGGACCAGAGCCTGAGCCCACAAGTCCCACTGCCCCGGGGGTGGGGGGGGAAGCCAAAGACTGAGCCCCACTACCCTGGGTGAGGAGGTCAAAGCCGAAGCACTTCAGCCCCAGGCAGGGGGCCTGGAACCTGAGCCTCACCGCCCAGGGATGAAGCCCTCGGCTTCAGCTTTGGCTTTGGGCCCCAGCAAGTCTAAACCAGCTGTGGTCACCCCATTAAAATGGGGTTGTGACCCACTTTGTGGTCCCAACCCACAGTTTGAGAACTGTTGGCCTAGGGCAAACTGCCCCTTTAGCCACACCCTCTGAGTGGCCCTGCTCTGAAGTGGTGGTACTTTACACCTGAGCAAGCTGTCTGGTGCTGGGTTATAGGCTAAAGCCGGAGTGCTGCTTGCACTCGACCTGATATCCAGCCCACTTTGCAGTGCAGATACAAATGTTATACCACTAAAGTGCAGCTAGCCCTCCATTGCCTTCCCACAGTTCCCCCACACCCCATATGCCTAGAAGGACAGACAAGTTCTCCCACAATTCAATAGGAAAGCCATAGAATGGCTCAGCTTACTGCAGCACTAGGAACCCTGGGATCTGACACCCAGAAGTCCCAGTGCCTCACACGAGTGAATACAGCACTAATGTGGGTGCAGTCAGGTGGACACACTCAACTATGGATTTTCAGTGTGGCCACTGACAGCCAAGCAAGGCCAACTTGGGTACTCAGACCCAGATGCCAGTCACCCCAGTTAAGCTCTGCAATGAAGACATACCCAAAGAGATACTTACCTCTCTCCAACATGCCAAGTAGTGGCCTAATCCAACCCTGCTTGGGACAGGATGGTGGTAAATCTGCAGGGAGCAAGGCAGAATAGTTGGAGCATTGCCAGTGTATATATGTGCGAATGCATGTGCTCAGTATTATTTGACGTTGCTTACAAATAGATTGTTATTCATAACTGTACACAAAATCAAAAGTGGCTGCCACTCTGTGAGCAGATAGCAGAACAGTATCTTACAATGACTGTTTTTCCCCCCCACACCAGAGAGAGGGTTGTGGGGGTGGGGGTGAGGGGGTGTCTTACCATACCGGAAATGACAACTCTTGAACTGACTGAGCAATATTGCATGTGTTCCCAGTAAAAAAGTTTAAAACGATACAGCACATATAGTTTACTTATTCTTCTTGGCCAAGAGCCCCCACTGGAGTTGAAAAACATGGACTTTGGTTGTTTATTCACATTGTTAAAATAAATGCCTGACTAAATGTCAATCAATTTCCTTAAGACAATTTTTTCTTGAAACTATTTTTTTAACCTCTTGATTTTTCTGGTCAGGATGATGGGAACCATTCATTTCCCTGCACCCCTTATCGAGGGAAAGTGCCTCCATTCTGATGTTCTCAGTGACTCGTGTGTGTGTGTAACTCCTTCTGATGCCAACGGATTAAATACAAAGTGTGCATTGCATTTCTGAATGACTTGTTCCCTTTGAACAACCATGCTGCCATTTGTCTACTGCCAACTGAGGTGAAAGTAAGCCGGTCCGGTCCGGCGTACTGGCAAGAGCCAGTACGCCGTGCCGGACCGCACCGGCTTCCACAGCAGAGATTCCACAGCCCAGAGCCCTTTGAATCCCGGCCACGGCTCTGGCAGCTGGGCTGGAGCCAGGATTTAAAGGGCTTGGGGCTCCCCTCAGCGGCAGGAGCTCTGGGCCCTTTAAATCCTGGCCCTAGCCCCGCAAAGCTCGGGGTTCCCCCCAGCCGCCAGAGCCCTGGGCCCTTTAATTTGCCCCTGAGCCCCAGGGGGCTCCCAGCCACCTCTTCAGCTGGGAGCCCCTGGTTGATTTAAAGGCCCTGGGTCTCCCAGCCACAGCTGGTGCCACAGCTGGTGCCCCAGGGCCTTTAAATCTTAAGAGGCCCCGCCTCTTCTGGATGAGGCCATGCCCCCCTCAGGACTCCGGCAGTACCGGTAAGTCCTGTAAGTTACTTTCACCCCTGACTGCCAACTGCCACAGAAAGTCTGCCATTGCTATGTCGGGTCATTCCTAGTGATTGGTCATTAGAATTAATTCTGACTAATTGGTGGGTGTTTCCCCCTCAGACAGACCAGCTGTGTTGGGTGATTACACCTCAGTGCATAAACATTGATTCTTTTAATATTCCCTTTGCTCGCTGGGAGAAGTCACTCCTGTGTTACTTACATGAGGGTTTTGCCGGGAGGGACAGGATTTTCCAAGTCTCAGACATGTGCTGAGTTTGAACATTTCAGTTGAAGCAATCTAGAGTCACTCACATTTCAAATATTAAAGAAAAATCATAAGTAGAGATACCATAATTAAAGTTGGATAAATTGGTTTTAACTGGCTACATTTGGCTTTAGGCAGTCTTTGTTAGAGCTGGTTTTAGGCTGCATATGGGCTGGTACCGGTGGCCACTTCTTACCAGTACGCCATAACAGCCTACTTTCATCCCTGATTCTGCTACAGTTCTGCACTTCCTGTGCCACAGAGTCTTACTGGAGTGGTGTTTCTGCTGGGAAGTATCAGTCCAATGGCAGCTTCTTCTGAATGAGACCCCAGCACCCTTTGCAATTTCCCAGCTAGTGGGTCAGTGGCAGAAAACTTCTGTTTTCCATGTACATTATTTAGTAACCATTTCCTTTAAGGAATCCAGTCATTGCCAGCCCCTGATCCAAGCCTTTCCAAACCCAAATCTCTTCTGTGTAGCCTTGCACTGTTAATCCTCCAAAATATTGGAGGTGGGTAGGGGGAGATATTAGATTATCTTCTGGTCATATTGTGTGTTACATCTGAACTCTGATGTGCAATTTGTTACTTAAAACGTCTGGGGCAAGGACTGTATCTTCTTTGTTGATTATGTAACTTACTGTGGTGAATTATAATGAAGATGAATTTTAGTGGCTATGGGGAGTTTTCCTTTTCAGATAAGGCATTAATTAGTTATTTAAGGACCTTTATGTGGCTATGAACTAGAATTGGCCTTATTGTGCAGGAGAAGAGTTGAAGGGAAACAATGCGGTTTTGGAAACACCAGGTTGGTCTTTCAGGACCTTATACAGAATTGTCAGAGATGCACTGCTTTTAAAGCCTGCTCTATGGCTGGCATTTAGACCTTGGAACATAGCTCAAGTGAGCTGGCATTGAGGGGCTGAGTGATTACTTTCGTAACACCCTGCTCCCTCCAAAGTTTTCCTGGGACTGGATCAGGAAAACATTGCAGTGGATTCAAGAGATGAAGAAAGAAAAAAAGGTCAGTAGAAAAAGCTTAAACTCCAGCACATAACATTGCACGTGACGGAGCTGGTTGTTCAATGACTGCAGATGTCTTTGGGAAGCAGTGGCTGTGGTGACCTTGGACTTCTATGGGATAGAGTGAGAATGCCAGCAATGTGCATGGGGCTTAGGGATGCGGATGAAAGGGAAAAACGACATGATGCATGAAGTAAGACGTATGCATGCAATTTGTAAATGACTTTTCCCCTTTGCTTAACCTGCCAACTCACGCTCAACAAGAGTATCCTATGATTAAGAAGGCTGATGCCATTCAGGTTCCAACTCTGCTTGCCAATTGTCCATAGTGACATTTGCCACCCTGGAGTCACTCACTGCACATTGCTTGGTTTCTGCAGATGGTTCTGCAACACAGAAGAAAGGATAGGGCATTAGGTGTTTCATAACAATGAAAAGAAAGTAGCGCTTCAACATCCTCATAACTGGTAATGTGACATCAAGCCTCTTAAAAACTACTACAACAAGAAAATAAAACAGCATTCTGATTGTAATAAGCAGAATAAGGCAATGTTCTGTTTGGGAGTACACCACCACCTTTGGTGTGACAAATTATTGTACTTGTTGGGAAACTTATGTTCTATTTTGAATCCATTCTGAAGCACTTGGAGGAGAGGAGGTGATCAGGAACAGTCAACATGGATTCATCAAGGGCAAGTTATGCCTGACCAACCTGATTGCCTTCTATGATGAGATAACTGGCTCTGTGGATATGGGGAAAGCAGTGGATGTGATATACCTTGACTGTGATCAATGGCTCAATGTCTAGTTGAGAGCCAGTATCAAGTGGAGTGCCCCAGGGGTCGGTCCTGGGGCCGGTTTTGTTCAGCATCTTCATTAATGATCTGGATGATGGGATGGATTACACACTCAGCAAGTTCACAGATGACACTAAGATGGAGGGAGAGGTAGATATAGGGATAAGGATAGGGTCCAGAGTGACCTAGACAAATTGGAGGATTGGGCCAAAAGAAATCTGATGAGGTTCAACAAACACAAGTGCAGAGTCCTGCACTTAGGATGGAAGAATCTCATGCACTGCTACAGGCTGGGGACCAACCGGCTAAGTGGCAGTTCTGCAGAAAAGGACCTGGGGACTGAAGTGGATGAGAAGCTGGATGTAAGTCAACAGTGTGCCCTTGTTGCCAAGAAGGCTAATGGCATATTGGGCTGCATTAGTAGGAGTGTTGCCAGCAGATCGGGGGGAGTGATTATTTCCCTCTATTCAGCACTGGTCAGGCCACATCTGTAGTACTGCGTCCAGTTTTGGGCCCCCCCACTACAGAAAGGATGTGGACAAATTGGAGAGAGTACAGCGGAGGGCAACAAAAATGATTAGGGGGCTGAGGCACATGGCTTATGAGGAGAGGCTGAGGAAACTGGGCTTATGTAGTCTGCGGAAGAGAAGCGTGAGAGGGGATTTGATAGCAGCCTTCAACTACCTGAAGGGGGAGTTCCAAAGAAGCTGAAGCTAGGCTGTTCTCAGTGGTGGCAGATGACAGAACAAGGACCAATGGTCTCAAGTTGCAGTGGGGGAGGTCTAGGTTGGATATTAGGAAAAGCTGTTTCACTAGGAGGGTGGTGAAGCACTGGAATAGGTTACCTAGTGAGGTGGTGGAATCTCCATCCTTAGAGGTTTTTAAAGTCCAGCTTGAAAAAGCCTTGGCTGGGATGATTTAGTTGGGGTTGGTCCTGCTTTGAGCAGGGGATTGGACTAGATGACCACCTGAGGTCTCTTCCAACCCTAATCTTCTATGATTCTATAATTCTATGTCTTGCATAATAAAAGGATCCAACATGATTAGGTCTTGAATATAGTAGTGTGGGGACAGCTTTTTAAATGAGACATTTCACTCTTGGCCTACCTGCATATGTGATGGGGAAAACTAATGGTCATCGATTAAGGACCCTAGGATCAATTTGTGATGTTGCACTCTATATGATTTTATAAATATATGCTAATGAGTGAATATAATGTAACTGGAATATGCTTCATGCAAAAGGTCTCTTGTAAGGTATCGTTACAAAGCTTATAATCTACTGTGTGGTCATCCTATTTGTAAAAATGTATCACTCTTGTATCTAAAACTAGAAATATGAAATATAACTCTGAGGGTCTATTGTAATTATGCAAAGTGTGGGCCATTAATGGTGGTTTGGAATCTTAATGGCTCCCATCAACCAGGACAATTGATTGTGGATGGCTCTGTTTGCAGGTAAGTCTTCCTGTGAGTCAGGCTGGGAGGAATGAAGGCTTGAAGTCTTACAGTGACATGTGATCATGTCACCTGAACTAAAATCCCAGGCCTGGAAGGTGTGCATTTTGAGGAAAAAACTTACTGAAGCATCTCTAAGGGTGAGATTATCTGTATTCAGTTTGATTAGACATAGATTTGCGTGTTTTATTTTATTTTGCTTGGTGACTTACTTTGTTCTGTCTGTTACTACTTGGAACCACTTAAATCCTACTGTCTGTATTTAATAAAATCACGTTTTACTTATTAATTAACCCAGAACATGTATTCATACTTGGGGGGGGGGTGTCAAACAGCTGTGCATATCTCTCTATCAGTGTTATAGAGGGTGAACAATTCATGAGTTTTGGGAGTTGGGCAGCTGAGTGTTAAAGACAAGAACACTTCTGTAAGCTGCTTTCAGGTAAGCCTACAGCTGTTAGGGGATTTGATTCAGATCTGGGTCTGGGTTTGCAGCAGGCTAGTGAGTCTGGCTCAAACCAGGCAGGGCACTGAAGTCCTAAGCTGACAGGGCAGGAAAGCAGGGGCAGAAGTAGTCTTGGCACATCAGGTGGCAGCTCCCAAGGGGGGTTCTGTGATCCAACCCATCACACAATTATCTAGAGGTTGGTGCAATGTCAGAAGTCAAAAGTCACATACTGAAATAATATAGGACTTGAGGGCATGTAGTGGAAGTAACTGATGACCATCCCAAACGTCAAATCTTGGGAGGATTAATTAATTGATTCATAGATTCCAAGGCCAGACGGGACCATGGTGGCCATCTAGTTTGGCCTTCATAACACAGGCCTCAGAATTTCCCCAAAAATAATGCCTGGAGCAGGGGTGGCCAAACTATGACCCGCAGGCCAGAGCCATTTTATGCTGGCCTGCGAACTCCTGCTGGGGAGTGCGGTCTGGGGCTTTCCCTGCTCCTGCACTCCAGCCAGGGTGCAGGGTCGGGGTGGGGGTGCACCATGCGGCTCCTGGAAGCCACAGCATGGCCCTGCTCCAGCTCCTACGCACTTCCGCGTAGGAGCCAGAGATGGGACATGCCGCTGCTTCTGGGACCTGCTTGAGGTAAGTGTCGCTGGGAGCCTGCACCCCTGAGCCTCTCCCTACACTCCAAACTCCTGCCACAGCCCTGAGCCCCCTTCCGCCCTCCAAACCCCTCTATCCGAGCCCGGAGCACCCTCCTGCACCCCAGACCTCTCAAACCCCAAACATTCTTTGTTCCTTGATGTATACCTTTACATTTAACCATATTAAAACACGTATTGTTTGCTTGCAGCCAGTTTACCAAGCGATCCAGATTGCTCTAAATCGGTGCTATGTCCTCTTAAGCCCTACTGATTTTTGTGTCATCTGTAAACATTATCAGTGATGGGAGCAGGGCATTTGCCATTGGGAGACATGACTCTACAATTCTTCACACTGCCCTAGGGAATCATCTTTTATCATCCTCCAGGGCTAAGGCTTTAGGGGCAGGTCTGTGTTCCGCTGGCTTCCTTAACTGAAGTGGTTGTTGACAATGTCGGCTAGACACCAGCTCTTTGACCAGCTAGCCTCCCGCTCCCACACTTTCCTTGCAACAGTCAGAGTGCATGTTCACATAAGATGTTAGCACACTAGTAAATGAAAATCAGCTCAGTGTGAGGCAATGACTGTCTGACAACTATGCAGGATTCCTAGGCTCATTTTGCATTGGTGCCATTTATTTCTTCTCTTTGGCTGTCAGACTTTTTATTTATTAGGACTGGATTTCCTGGTGCCTGCAGCAGCCGCTGGTTTACTCTCCAAATCACGTTGAGTCTGTCCTGTACATTTCTTATCCCTCTGACTTGGGTGCTGTTAGCAAATTTGGTCACTGGTGAGGTTACACTAAAGGAACACCTAACAAAAAAGAGACTCATTGATGGATTTCAATGCTTGTGCTGCAGCCCAGCCAGTCAGAAGCATACAGAGAGCCCAGCTGGCAAAGAAGGACGCTCTGCATAAGGAATTGCTTATACACAAATTACACTTTCTAGGATGGCAGGAAACCCTCTTGTTTCCATTGCACATTCTTCACCATTGGGAGGCTCTGTGCACTATATAGATGTGATCTGTAGCCCACTGTCTGTGAACCACTGCTTTCCAGATGTGATTGTAGCATATTCCACCGACGCATGGGAACTGAAAAAAAGGCATACACATTTTGAACAAAATCAAAAAAATGTGTAGCTCCCTCACAAGATTCGGCTGCAGCATTGCAGATTAAATTTAAGGAATGGCTGGAACATGGTATGAATAAAGCAGAGGGGCTTCCATTGTTCAATCTTGACTGTAGACCTGAATATTTTCTTGCCATATTTGCTGCATTATTAAAGCTCTGCCCAAGACCATTTTTGATGTCCAAATCTAAATTTGCAATGATTTCCAAAACAGTTGTCTCTAGACATTCAGAAGTATGGGATTTTAGTGGGACAAAACAAAGAAATCACTCTACAACATCACTATTGCCGGTCACCTATCTTAAAATTAATGTTAATTGGTCTACATGACTCACATCTGGTGTTAAATCGACTATTATGGAATAGTACTTGGCATCCTTTACTTCATCAGTGAATTGGTTTCTGAGCTGCTCTGCCATTATAGTGATGACTTCATCTTAGGTTTGGTGCATTAAAAAATTGGTCTTTCCTGAACCACAATACTGATAATTTTTCAAATGTTCTTTGAGAAAATTGTCAAATTCACTAGGATATTCAAGGCAGGTTAAAAAATTACCTTTTTGATTTGACAATGATGACTCATCATGTCCTCTTAGAGGTAGTCCCAAAGAAGACAGCGGTTTGACCATGGCAACAACACATCTCAGCACTTTCTTTCAATAAGAACACTCCTTTTCAAACTGAGCTGATTTGACAACGATGACTCAATGATCATGACCATTGCAACAACACATCTCAGCACTTTCCTCCAGTAAGAACACTCCTTCTCAAACTAAGCTGATAACACAGAATCAATCCTTCCAGATAATTTACACCTTTGAACGAACTTACACATAGCATTAATACAAGCTTTGGACGTTTCATGATCAGCAATATGGCTTGCAACATTTCTCCAATTAGCGTGCCCATCGACGAATGTTTGTTTTCCTTTACTATGGTCAGTTGTTTCCGAAAAAATCAACCAAATTCTCATGTCTGTCATCCCATTTTTCTTCAGCCTCACAAAATGGGACTCATGAAGACCTATAAATTGCTTTCATCCTGCAACCTCATACTCTTTTCTCAATTTTTCCATATTATCTGTTTTTCGGTTTATTTACTAAGAAATATTCTGTCATAGCCAATGAAACAGATTTTGGCCATAATGCAATGTCTTCAGGATAGGTTTCTTCCCTTACTTCAACAAAATTACCAATATTTGGTAGTTCCATTGTCACTTCAGAGTCCACTTGTTCAACTTTTGCAGTCATTGTGGTATCCCCACAACTCAGCAAGTGATCAGCTAATTCAAATGTTTCCTTCCCCAGATTTTTTGATGCATGTCCACTATTCAATACTTCAATCTTATTAAAATAAGATGACAAACTGTCTTTTTGCTTAGCTTCAGCTTCTTGCCTCGCCTTCATTTTTTTATGTTTTTGACTGCCAGACTTTATTATTGCTAAAAAACTGACCTTGCAGATTAAAAAAAGTCTGAAAGAGCAGGGGCGTAGCCATGGGTGGCCCTGGGTGGGCCATGGATCACCCAATTAGGCTTAACGCAGTTAATCCTGCATTTTTATCAGGCTCTCTAAAAACGGGATTTTTAACCATTACCTACTAGTGACAAATCACGGGCACTGTTGCAATGTGCGGGAGAGGGTGCTTTTGTTCAATTGGATAACTGGTCAAGCAGACAGACTTTGATTGGCAGATGACAATTTCCCTTAGTTGCTGCTGTGCTATTGCTGAGCCACTGAAAAAATGGCAAAGCAAAATTCTTTACTAGACTATTTTAAAAAACCAAGTTTGGAGCACAGTTTGCAGAATGCAGAAAGCCTGGAGTGCTTCGTGACTTGTAATGCTTATTAAATTGTCATTTGTCAGATTTGTCCTGCATTTTGGGGAGCCCTGTTGTTGGGAGCCCCATGCCACCGCATGGGTTGTTTCACGGTAAATCTGCCACTGGTGAGGAGGGGTGGTGGGCGTTGCAGGGAGGGAATCCCTGAAATATAGGGGGAGGGTGGCACACAGCGAGCTTGTGGGAGGTAATGGAGCGGTATGAGGAGTCCTTGTTGTGTGCAATGCGCTTGGCCTATCAAAGCCACAAAGTGTGCAGTCCCCTAGTTACGGGCCAGCTGAGCAGCCAGGTTCCCGGCCTGCATGTGTGAAGTGGATTATTTTACTGTAAAAGTGTGATGCAATCCATTCCATATCCCTTTTGGGCTATGAGCCTGTCTGCTGCTGTTGGCGTTGGGCAGTAGCTAGGTGGTACAGCAGAGTCAGGCACGCTTCCTTTTGAATCTGTGTTGAAGCAATGCCCAAGCACATTAATAGGGGGTACTATTCTGATGTCATTGAGATGAGATGAAAATCAGAGGCACTCACTAGTTGTGGTTATTACAGAGCCCAACGCATTACCATCAAGAGTTGGTTTGTTAACCCCAGCATCCTGGCCAAATTTCAACTCTGCTATTTATATCCTTCCTATGTAAAATTGTCCCTGTAGCTGCATTTGTATATAGACATCTTCCCTTCTTGTCTTCAACAGCTGGGTAGCGTTGCTAGGCACTGTTAAGTGGCTGCCATGTTCCACCTCAGACCTGGCTGCATTTCAGTGATGGAGGAAGTGATCGCTGTGAAAAGAATTTTCAAAGCACTTTGGATCCTTTACAGTGGAAGGTGCTATGGAAATGTACAAACAGGCCATTATCTTAACTGGGGCATGACCTCACAAAGAGGAAAAGGACATTAGCAGGTCATAGGCCTGGGGGCGTAGTGGGACATAGGAGGAAGCTGTCCTTGAGTGATCTAATTTTCTCTCTCTCTCTCTTTCCTCCACAAGTGCTGGAATGAACTGATACATGCTGGTTTGCCTCCTGACTGGCCTCAGAAGTTGTTTGTACAGTGTGAGAAGCCTTCAAAAAGTCAGTTTAACTCAGTATGTGCCCTTTTGCATATCTGATTACAGAGCAGTTTGGATAGGGGAGGAATAGAGAAAAGAAATCAGTCCAGGCCTTTTGAACTACAAACTTGTAGTGGTCCCTTTCACGCAATAAATCATGTTCATGCTCTTTTTTTGTTCACCTATAATGGAAACAAATCTGTTCAACTGGTAATTAATTTCTTAGAGAGAACCTGACCTAATTAGTGAAGGAAGTGGCTGGTGGATTTTACTATTGTCCTTAGAGAGGAGAAAGAGGATGGCTGCAGCAGTCTAGTTGCAAGATTCATAGCATGGGATGCAGCAGGAACTGAGTGCATCATGTGTTTGCAGGGCCATGGAATCACAGGAGTAGGAACAGAAGAGACTCATTGATTCATCTGGTTAATTTCCTTGCAAAAGCAGGCTTCTCTGGCAATATGGGCTTGGTTGTGACATTTATGCCACAGCTCTGTCTGTGTAGTGGTGGTGCAGAACTGACAGGCACAGCAGAAACACTGGAGAGATTGTGCCTCAGATTGCTCGCACTGGTGCACCCTGGGAGCCAGTGCAGATGGGGACAGAGATCTGACCATGGCTCCCCACCATTCATTTTCATCATCTTAATCCCAAGGGAGAGCAGTAGTCAGCAGGTCTCTGTGCTTCCCAGGGGATGAACAAAGAGTGCAGGGTGTGCTGAGGCCATCACATCATAGAAGGGGAAGTATAATTATTAAGGTTTGAAAATGTGGGGATGTTAGAGAGACAAGGTGGGTGAAGTAATATCTTTTATTCACACCCCTTGTCTCGCTAAGAGCCTGTGAACAACATAGCTACAACATCACTGCATACAATAATGTTCGTAAAACACTCTAGCTCCTTAGATATATTAAAAAGCTTATGCCCCCCCCCAAAATCATAACGTTCCTATAATACAGGATAAATCAGCTAAACACTTCTTGCATTTCAACATTTAAAAAATATGTGCTCCCCTCCTCTACCTCCCCCCCAAAACAACAAGGCGTTTTAAGCCTAAACAGACCCTGGCTGTTTCTTGGCGACCTGAATGCTTCTTGATGGAATTTTCCCTGCCCTTCAGCCTTTTGTAGTTCTGAAAGGTCCTGGACTCAGGCATGTGACTGTAAGAGTCAGAGCCGGCACTAGACATAAGTAGACTAAGCAACTGCTTAGGACCCTGAGCAGCTCAAGGGGAAGGGAGGGGCTATTCGCTTTTTATTATGTGTTGTGTGTGTGTGTTGCGAGGGGAGGGATCTTCCTGCTTAGGCCCCCTGTGGGCTAACACCGCCTCCGATAAGAGCAGAAAACACTTCTGCGTCTGAGTGTGCTACCAAACATTTATAAGCTACTCAGGTGAAATGGGTACATACTAGCCCAGCGGGACTTATTAAAAAGCAGCCGTGGTAGACAACATCATCAAGCTGAAAATCTCTCCTTTGGTTTAAAAATAAAAAAGCCTCCTCAAAGTACCAAACAGTAACACAACAGCCAGGGAGTTTCTCTTCCCCAAGAAGCATTTTGGAAATTTTATGAAGTGGCCTATTGAAATGGAATAACATGCTTGGCAACTGTAGCAACAGCTACTTCCAGAGAGAGAGGAGTGTGTGAGAGAGAGTGTGTGTATGCAGAGCACTCATCTCCAGGTTGCTCTCCCAACTTACTCAGTAAGAAGGAAGATTATTTTCTGTGCCCCATCCCATGCTTAGCCTCTGCTGAGACTGCCAACATGAGTGTCAATAAGTGACACGTATCATGGTGTTTTTGAGATGCGAGCAATTGTCCACTAGGAACTGGGCTGAGGCTATTGGCAGTGGAGGATTACTGCACGGGTCTATGGGGCCATGCCTAGGGGTCCCCACTGCGACCGTGGGGATAGAGGAGCTCTTGCAGCCAGAGCTTCTCCGGTCTCGGGGCTGCAGCGGGGGGTGGCAGAAAGAAGCGAGTGGGGGACAGGGTTGCAGAGGAAGAGGTGGAATGGGAGTAGGCTTCATGGGGCGGAGTGGGGCAGGGCCACGGGGGAAGGGGCAGAATGGAGTAGGGCCATGGGTGGGAGTGCAGGTGGAAGGGATGGAGCAGCAGGAGGAAGGGGTGGAGTGGGCCCACAGTTCCGGCATCAGGACCCCCCCCTCCCACCTGCTCTGGCCCAGAGCCCCAGGAGACCTTAATCCGCCTCTGCTATTGGCTAATTTCACAAAGACCACCCAACAACCAGCAAATGGTAATGACTTTCACTCACTATTAACGTTGGATGGAGTGGAATGGCCTTAAAGGGAAAACCTCTCTTCATCCATGTAGCATTTTCTGGATTCCTTATTTTGCATTTCATCACTTGGTTTCTTCTTTTTGATCAATGCATGGTGTGTTCAATGTCATGCCAGAGGGGGCAGAGCACAGCACTCTGAAAAATGGTGGCCTCCAGCCAATACGGGACAATATCATGTCTGTTTTTTGTCCCAGTAGGGGACAAACCACCCCAAAAGTGGTCTGTCTGGTTCAAAATCAGACGAGTGACCTCCCTAGTTGTGGAGAGATAGGCATGGTTTGTGCTTGCAGAGAATTAGGAGCCAGGAACTTGTAATCCCAGCTCAGGCCATGTCTACGGTACAGCACCACAGCTACAATGCCGCAGCTGGGTCGCTGTAGTGAAAACACTTCCTACATTAACAGAAGGGCTTTCGCCATTGCTGTAATAAATCCATCTCTCCAAGAGGAGGTAGCTAGGTCGATGGAAGAATTCTTCCATCGACCTAGCTGCTCTGTCTACAGTGCGGGTTAGATTGCTCTAACCATGTCGCACAGGCTCCAAAAGTTTTTACTTCCCTGAGTGCTGTAGCTAGGTCGACCTAAATTTTAGGTGTAGACCAAGTGTGATCTTGAACAGGTCACATTTTCTGATTCTGTTTTCCCACCTGTAAAATGAGTAACAATTACTTTCCTTCCTTGCAGTAGTGTTGTGAGGATTAGTGAATGTTCTGAAGATGGAAAAAGCTGAACAGTGGACATTATACACACTAATCTTCTAGAATTCAGCCACAAGAAGGATGAGATTGCAATCATTGCTACATTTTCTCCCTCAACCCTGAACTGCCGTAAGCCTACGATTAGATTTCACTGTGATACACAACAGGCTAAGATTATTCTAAAGTACATCATAGACGCAAGAGCCACTGAACTGCTTTGCTTTAGTCAAACCAATTGGTGGGTTCAACATTTCCCTGGAGATTTTGAACTGACATTTTAGGACTAACTGAATTCTCCTCTCACTTTTGGAAGTGGGTCTTCCAGGTCAGGAAGCCCATTGGCAAAGCCGTGGTAAGATGGGGATGCATGTGCTGCCACAGCCTGAGCTGTACCTATTTTAGAGCACCAATCTGGCATCTTTCTTCAGCATGTCACCTAAATTAACCAGAACTAACACAGAATTTTTATATCACTAAATATAATATGGCTACTCATGTACAAAGAACAAAGTCACCCTGTTCAGAGGTAAAAGAAGAAGCAATTCCATAAACTGCTTCATAGGAATTTAAAGAAATCACATTTGGCAAAATATCTGTGTCGTGCTTCTCTCCAGCTGAGACACGTTCTTCTTCATATGGGTTGTGCTAGCTCGAGGGTCTGAGCAGTGGAACTGGGGAAGCCATCTTTCAAGATATTGGTCCTCACTCTTATGGCCTGCAGTACAGGACTGGAGCCTTCCCAGCTGGCATCTGGGTGGTCCTTTCCATCTGAAAGACACAATGAAGAAGGCCAATGAATCACTGTATGAACTTGGATCACGAACGAATGGTAGCATTTCCCCTAGTACAGAGACAAGACATATTGTGTGCTTCAGCCAATCAGAAATCTGGTTTACCCATGAAAGAAAAGCACATTAGACTTTTCAGTATAAGCCAGTTTCTGACCAGCTGAAGCTTAATTTACTCATTTGATTTATAACTTTTAATTAGTGAATAATGATCATGTCTCCAGCAGCCTGACTGGCTGTCCTGGGGCCTTGCAGTCCAACCGGATTGTTTGGCTTGGAACAGCACATGCAAAACTACTGTAGGTCTAGCTGCTTTTTCTAGTTTGTCTGATTGGCTTTTTCAGAGTTTATGATGCTCCTCACAGAGGCAAACTCCCACACTGGGCATCAAGGTGACAGGGTCAAACTGCCCCTATAAACCAAATCTTAGCCTGATCCAATCCCTTCAATCATTTTTCACTAGATCACACTAAAGACCAGCTCCTAAGCTGGTGTAAACTGGCATATCTTCATTGAAGTCAATGAAGCTATGCCAATTTGCACTTGCTGAGGATCTGGCCCTAAGTGTATCAGTCAAGATCCACATTTAGGCTGTCCTTGCAGAGACCTCCTGCTGATAGGGATGTAACCCACTCCACTCATCTACCCAATTTCCATATTACAGGTTATAGTCTAAAGGTAAATGTGCTTTTAAAAAAATGTACAAGGGTTAGATGGGACCCCCAGGGCTTGCAAATTATTTTCCAACTTTTAATCAAACTGCTGTGAATACAGACCAAGTATTGTTGCTCACCAATACCTTCAGTGTTTCATCCCTCTTGAAACAGGAACAGTGGGCACATTAATAAATGGATTGATGGACTTGTCTAAATGTAATTTCCATAAGCATCTCTATATCACCTACTGAAATGCAATGAAATATCTAACTTCTCGCAGAAAGTACTCCCCACTGAATCACTATCCCTAATGTCTCCTCACCCACCTGGAGTCAGCTAGGGGGATTCCTCCCACTCCTCTCTCTCTCCAGTGGTAAAGCATATCAGTGTCACAGAATCCTTTGTCCAGGTCATTCCAATAGCCAGAACATCTCATGGCTTGTCTATCAGATCAATCTATATACATGCTGGTCACCATTGCATCTAGGCACTAAATACATCAGTAAGCAAAATGGACTCTGCTTTTGTCATCCTGGGATATTCCTCTGTTTCCTTCTGTGATTTACATCCCTCTGCACTGGTATCAAGATCCAAAGTTTTACATTAGACTTTACTTTGAAGACTAATTATTAGATTTTAAACAGTGGAGGTGAATTTATATAGGCAATGAAGGCTGTCTGCTTTCCATCCTATGCCCCCTTCAAAATCCACTGGACTGAGAGCTATCTGCGACCGCCTTCCCAGCAAGACAGTGCTGATTCATAGCCTATCTGAAGGGTCTCTGTCAAACAGTATGGGGTACTCTTTCCTCTCTGAAGAACACTCTGCCCTTATTCACAGGGTGGTTGAATCTCTGCAGAGCTCGCCTCTTTCGCCCCTAGGGAGCTACAGTTTGCTGCTTCTGCTCTTAATTGGGGTCTTGGAAAACTAGATTTCCACACAGGAATCTTTGTGGCCAACTGGCCAATTAGGACTTTGCCTCATGTACTTGGCTAAAACTTCCACTCCCCTCAGTGTTCTGCATGGTTGCTGCCCCCACCTCGGACTCAATCCCATTCCAGTGGTGCTAGATGTATATAGTGTGTGAAGTGCTTGGACAGTAAACATGCTATATAAATGTAGAGATGTTATATTATTATAATTAACTACAGCATGTAGCAGATGCACTGTTGTCTGTTGGGAGGAGATAACCATAATGAGAGTACTCTTTAAGATCATCTTGATCTATGCTGTAGGCAGATGAAGAGGTGAGGTAATGAACTGAAAGAGAACCCAGCAATTATCAGAACCAAAATATCCCAGGTAATAATGAATCACCAGTCAGAGCACGTCCTACTGTTTGACAGAGGAATTAGACTGAAAAGACCTGTTTGCTGCCAGTAATTGCACTGCAAGTTGCCATAGTCCTAGGCAAATATGTACTTCTGATCATTCAGACAAGCTCCATTGTAGGACAGAAAAGTACAGTTCCCTCAAGGACCCTGCAGAGCAGTCAACACCTGCATGGGCCAATCACTATTGTTCGCTATCAAAGCTTTGAAGAAAGTCAATAAAACTGAGTGAAAGGAGGTAGGTAAAAGGCAAGTTGATGGACTGAAAGGGGCCAGGATAATACCAGCATTAGCAGAGGTGACAGTTCAGAAGGGACAATGTGCCAGGTAGGAAAGAAGTCCTTTCTTATGGTTTATTTGGAGTTTTGAAGTGAAGAGACTCTCCACCTCTCTCTCCTGTCTAATGCTATCTTTCTCCTCTCTCAGTCTGCCTAATGCTGTGTAATACCCATACTAAGGCTCAGTCTACACTAGAAAAGTTTTGCTGGTACAACTATCCACAGCAAACCCTTCTAGTGTAGATGCAGTTTACACCAGCAGATAAGTGGTTTTGCCAGTAGATTAGTATAAGCTCTACCACAAAAGCACTTTTTTGTCAGTATAACTGAGTAGTCTACACTATGGCTGTTGCCAGTATAGAAATGTCATAAAAAAAATTACACCTCTGACCAACGTCACTATACTGGCAAAATATTTTAGTGGTGACCCAGCCACTTGTAATGCGTCCTCTGCAAATGCACAGAGTCCTTTGCACGGCTTCATGGGATGTGCCTCAGGAATCAGTGCAGTGGTTTATGGACCATTTCTAGCTTTGGAAGAGGACTGGTTGCAAATGACTCAGCAAATTTAGAGAGAGAAGGTGGGTGATGTAATATATTGTATTGGATCAACTTCTGCTGGTGAAAGAGACAAGCTTTTGAGCTTGCACCGAGCTCTTCTTCAGGTTTGGTAAAGGTACTCAGCCCTGGTCTACACTACAGAGTTATGTCGACGCAAGGCAGTTTACATCAACCTAATTCTGTAAGCATCTACACTAAAATGTTGCTCCTGCCGATGTAACTCGCCCACTATGCTGACTTAACTCCATCTCTGCGAGACGTGTAGTACTTAGGTTGGTCAATGTAGTTAAGTCGATGCAGTGTCAGTGTAGACATTGCATTGCTTACATTGACTGTTACTGGCTTTCAGAAGCCATCCCACAATGCCCCATGCTGACAATTAAATCAGTGCACATGCTCCTAACGAGGACACAAGGAGAGTATTGTGGACACACAAAAGCGATTTAATTACTGTGGCAGCTGTACATTGTCATAATTTAGGCCGACATAATTTTGTAGTGCAGACAGACCCTCAGTGTCACAGCTAAATACAATATGGAATGTATTATTTAGCATAAGTGGTTAACACATATTGTAAGAGACCATACAAGGTAAAGTGGCCAGTTCACCCATCTGCAGACACAGTACAAAAAGGGGAGGGGGTTAGTGGGTTACAGATTGTTGTAATAAGTCATAAATCCAGTATCTGTATTAAATCCAT
This sequence comes from Mauremys mutica, assembly GCF_020497125.1. NCBI lineage: Eukaryota > Metazoa > Chordata > Testudines > Geoemydidae > Mauremys > Mauremys mutica. The sequence goes on from NC_059075.1 coordinate 68,553,168, forward strand.
GATTTTTAGAGTCCCGCAAAGTTATGAATTTAAGCTCCCAGGCTCAGTCTTTTGAAGGTGTTGTGCAGGATTCCTTTGAGGATGAGGACTGAGAGATCAGCCATGGAGTCACCACTTTTTGAAAAGTGTTTGCCCATGGATAATACGATGTTACTGACTTTTATCATTTTTCTGTGTAAGTTCATATGAGAGTGTAGTGATTTCCTGGTTTCACTCACCTAGTTGTTATTGAGGGCATTTGATGCACTGGATGAGGCTCACATGTGATAGGCATGTGTACGACCCATGGATCTTGAAATGTGTTTTGCATCTGTTGATCGGCAGAGTCTGGTGCCGCTTTGAGTTGGCGTGTCCTGGTCTGTGGGGAGCTTGCTTCTGCTGATGAGCTTGGCAAAGTTGGGTTGTTTGAAGGCCAGAAATTTAGCTGACATACTGAGTACATTTTCCAGACCTGAAGAAGAGCTCTGTACAAGTGCAAAAGCTTGTCTCTCTCACAAACAGAAGTTGGTCCAATAAAAGATATTACCTCACCTTGGGACCAACATGGCTCCAACAACACTGAAATTTACTGCAACAGCAGGCTGTGGAAGGGAACAGAAGTCTTACAGGATTGTGGCCTCCCTCTCCCTTTCCCCAAAGACAGCTGCTAACAACCCCTTAACAACTGCTACTCTAAGCCATTCTACTTCATGTTCTTGGCCCATTTACAAGTTACAGCATTGAAACCCAATAAAATAACAAGGCTTTTGCTGGAAAAAGTTAATTTTTCCATTGATAAACTTCCCTAGTAACTGGTAACACACTGCTGTCTGTCTCTGCAAGAAAGGGGCTAGAGAAGTACTATTTTTCTTAATGAACTTGTACCAACATTCCTCAGCAATGCCATTAAAGAAAACATTAATAACTTGCAATTTTACACAAATCAACTTCATCTTGGGCCTGGGTATTATATCTCAACTAGGATAGTCTCCAGTAAAAGAAGGTTTTTCTGTCTCCATCTCTCTGGTGGTTTGCTACAAAGGGCCAAAAAAATTAGAAGAGTTTTGGAACCATGTTTAACAACACTCACTACTTGTATAATTCATTTCATATGTTGCAGAAAAATTCTGCCTTAGCCCCAGACTTAACCTACCATTTTGAAGCTGCTATGACTTGTTTGTGACTTCCATAAGGATCCACTCTCTGCCAAACTGGTTTTCTACTGGAAACTTAGTTGCAACTTTAACTGTGGAGTGAGTACTACTATTCCATAATCACACGTTTTCAAAGCGTGGCACACTTTTAGAAGCAACACTGGCTTTCACAGCAATTGATAGAAGAGATAGGGAGCTGTTATTTCTATTGAAATATAGTTATCAAAGTGTGTATCTTGGTGTGGGAGATACTGATGTTATGTGTAATCGTTCAGAGTTCCATATAGCTCTGACCTGGAAAAGGTAGAATCTGTTTCAGGGATTTTTACTTTGTCTCCATGGTTCAGCTGGTTTAACCAGACTGAATGATTACAGGACACGAGTATGACTACGTAACCCCCTCTTGGAGCTACAGGCAATTGCAGGGTTATCTGTTGTATATGCAAAGCAACTTCAGTTTAAGATTGTCTGGGTGAGGTCTTCGGGAATTTCCCTACTTTATGTAATCTATTGCTGCTTCTCAACTTCCTCTATTAGCATGGCCAGGAGGCAAAAGAGCAAGCACCCCTAGTGGTATTTCTCAAATTCTCAGAAAGCAATTATGATGATTGCTCAGTGACCTACAACAATCTTGCAGCTTTCAGAACATCATCCCATTCCAGGTGGATAACACCTGGAAATGAGGAGGGTTTGGCAGCTGGAGGGAGTGGGACAGAGGATGGGATGTGCTGGGATACTGCAGAAGAGCTTGGCAGCCAGGAAGATATGTACATGGCAGCCCCCAAACACAACTTTGCCAAAACATTTCAACCCTGACCTGCACACCACCTGTTCTTAGCATTCCAGGTCCCCACACAGTTCTGTCAGTACACCTCAAGCATGACCTGCAGTGTCTTTCTGATTCCAGCCCTGGGACTTCTGAACAAATTTAAAAAAATTATTAAAGTTAATGTTTAAAATTAAATGGACAAGTTAAGAGGGAAGGTACTGTACATCTGGGGTCAGGCTTGAGTTCTGAGGGATTACAGATATCGGTTGCAAGAGTGAAGAGATACATGAATATCACATAACCGGCATAGACCCAGATTGGGGTGCAAGAGTTTTTAATGTGTCAGTGGATAAGTGGGCTCGGGTACGCCACCCATGGAATGTATAAGGAGCCCAAGTCAGTATCAGTATAGCGAATGAGTACATGGGTGGGGTGCGTCCCTTGGATCATCAGGGAAGGAAGTTGGTTATTTCCCTGGTTGGCGGTCTCGATTACTCAGTGTGGTATTGATGGTGTCCTGTGATGTGTTCCATATAAATGTCTCTGGACCACCTGATGGTGTCGGACACCATGAGCTGTCTCATGAGCCAGGCGTAGCGTCAACTGACTCCACACGCTCTCAGAACTGGCTCGTTGTGGGGGTCCCACGAGCCCAGGGCTCCCATGATCAGGGCGTGTATCTGGACCTCGTAGCCCTGGGCTCTCAGGGTATTGGCCAGCGGGGTGTACTTCGACGTCTTCCGGGCTTGGGCCTCGTGGAAAGCCGGTGACCTGTTTTCAAAGGGCACCATGACGTCTACCATGAGGATCTTCTTTTCTGTGTCCGTCACGACGATGTCGGGTTGCAGTCTGCTGTCTGTCCCGGGGATGGCCGAGTCGAGCGCGATCTTCCCCAGGGACGGCGGATTGGCTTTCACCAGCCGGTTCTGGATGGTGCTGTGGTGGTGCCGCCAGGCTCCGGAGTGCTGTTTGCATCCACACAGGACGTGGGGCAGGGTCTCGTTTGCGTAGTTGTGCTTCCTGCAGCGCTTTTCCCAGTTGCCATGGCGGATGGCTCCATTGAGGGGAACGCAGTTGAGTCAGGCCCTGTGGACGAACCACCAGTCGGCGAACCTTATGAAGCTGCCCCCGGGGAGGAAGTGGTTGCTGGTGTCCCACTTGCTGGACACCTCGAACACCTTGCCCTGGTCTGGCTTCTGCTTGAGGTTCTCAGCATAGTGGCAGCAGATGGCGTCTTTCAGGGTCCTTTCCAGCATAGCTCTGGCAGTCGGGGTGATGATGGTGTGGTCCAGGGTCTTTATGTGTGGCACCAGTATTTCCAGCTCCTGGTGCTCCTCACACCATTTCCAGTGGCAGCCAATCCTCTTTCCCAGGCATCTCGAGGTGTTGCAGGCACAGGACCAGAGAGAGGACAGGTCTCCCCCCTCTCTCCCGAACTCAGCCTCCAGGGAGCCATTGAGGTAAGTGGCAACGTCCTGCTCGGAGGGGGCCCTGGCGATGCGTTTCCTGACCACATCCCATATGGCTTCCTGCGCGATGCTCTTCATCGTCGGGTCCAGGCACATCAGGAGGCAGAAGGCGTGGGTCATCACTGCCACGTCACACGTCACCCATCCGAAGTACATTGGCGCTGCCCTGCCTCTGGGAAATGTAGATGATGTTGGTGCTGGCCCTCTGGGGAAGGTAGAGCCATTTCCTCACCAGCTGCCTGATGGTGCTGTCGGCCTTGTTCAGGGGCACCTTGGCTACGGCCAATCCCCTGAGGACAAAGGAGATGCGGGGGATCAGGAAGGTATTGAGGGCATTGATCTTTTGCCAGGGGGGCGAGCAGGGAGGAGTCAATTTGGGCCGCATCTCACAGGATCTCCACGATGGTGTCTTCGGGGGTTTGTCAGATGCAGACTCCTGTGGGTGTGCCAAGGTGTTGGTATACCTCTCCCTCTTCGAGGGAGGCCATGGGCTCGCCCTGGATCAGGAACAGTGATGGCCGGACCAGCGCCCTGGCGCCACCATTGTCGTGGAGAGAGGCACACTTTTGGGGGTTGAAGCGGAGGCCCATCCACTTGGCGGCTTGGCTGGTGACGTCAAGAATTTGCTGGAGGCTTTCCAGGGCCAGCTTGTCCTACTACTATTCATGCTAAAGTGACAATGGACATACACAAAGGCAGGCCTGGATGAAAACAAAGCCACTTTCATTTGTAATCTAAACTAGATGAAATCCTGCAATCAGTGTCTATTAAATTGGTAGACTGGACAACATTAAGCTTTAGTGTTAAAGTCCCCAATGGAACATAAGTAATTCCAACAGCCACACAGATTGTAAGAAACAAGGCACCATTACTGAAAATTGCATTTAAATGTAAATGAAGCAAGCAAGGGAAGCATCATGTCACTGATTGTTTAGGAAGTCTCTGCACTGCATGGGTAAGACTAGAGCTGTATACTGTGTTCAGTTCTGGACAACTCACTACGAAGAAGATGCAGGAAAACTGGAGGGAATTCAGAAAACGATCAGGAGGCTGGAATAACTGACTCAGTCTGTTTAAAACTCTTCTCTCCCCCGCCTTTATTCATGCCTGTTTAACACCAATGCATAACAAGCACGTGCCAGACAGGATATCTTTATTAAATAGCCAACACACTGCCCTTTCAGTGAAGATATGAAAGGTCTGAATAAACTTCAGTGAGGGCTCCCTACAGGTTCTCCAAAAAAAGCCAAGGGAAATTAACCCTGACAAGGAAAGCAGTATAGCCTAGTGGATAGGGCATTGGCCTGGGACTCAGAAGCTCTGTGTTCAATTTGTGGCTTTCCGACTGGCCTGCTGGGTGACCTTAGGCCAGTCATGTCACCGCTCTGTGCCTCAGTTTCCCCATCTGTAAAATGAGAATAATGATACTGCCCTCCTTTGATAAGTGCTTTGAGCTCTACTGATGAGAAGCACTATGCATTATTATTCCTAGTATTTCTAAGGTAAAAAACAAAGAAAGAGCAAAAGCAACCTCCCAGGCCTTCAATTGTTAAAAATAATTGTTCAAAAGAAAGGGCACACAGATAATTACAAAAATAAAATTAAATCCTTGGTGGGTCTCCTTCAACTAGGAGTAGCAGGGGGGTTAAATTAAGAAAAGGCTGGCTCTCAGAAAAATCTCCTGATGGTGAAATGAGTTGTTAGACTGCTGAATAGTCTCCCAGTTTAGACTCCCTTTGTTGAAACATTTACAACTAAACTGTTCAAAGCACTAGCAATTATAGTGTAAGGAACAATCTTGTGCTAGCCCTGGGAAGGAGGAGGGCACTGGATGGCCTAGCAGATTTTATTCATCTTTAATTTCTATGATTCTAAGAGAGCTCTTGGTCTTTTGGCTAAGAGTAGCTATACTCTCTGTCTAATCAACTGGATACCTGTAAAAAAAAAAAAACAGGAGTACTTGTGGCACCTTAAAGACTAACAAATTTATTGTAGCATGATGCATCCGAAGAAGTGAGCTTTAGCTCACGAAAGCTCATGCTACAATAAATTTGTTAGTCTTTAAGGTGCCACAAGTACTCCTGTTTTTTTTTTTTTGCGGATACAGACTAACACGGCTGCTACTCTGAAACCTGGATACCTGTAATGCCTCTACCAGGGGGGCGATATTGTGATCTTGCAGGGGGATGGACTGAGACCAGGTCTACACTATAGACCTATATTGGTATAACTATGTCACTCAGGGGTGTGAAAAATCCACACCCCTGAGCGACATAGTCATACCTACTCCCTCCCCTTTCCCCCCCGCCAATGTAGATGGCACTAAACTGATGGGAGAGCTTCGCCTGTCAACCTAGCTCCCACCTCTCGGGGTATATGAAGACAAGCCCTGAGTGATTTCTAGGTCTTTTCCATCCCTAATTTCTATAGTCTAAAGCTAGTGGTTTGCCTAGAAACCTACCATGATTTTATTGGGACCCTAATGAAAGATCATGATGTAAACAGCATCATAAGACAGAGATCTGATAATGAAACTTCATATGCTTTAGGTCAGATTTGCCAAGGTGGGAACTGGGAGTAGTTTGGGGGAATCTTAGGCCTTGTCTATACTAGACTAATTCTGCAAACATTTTGCACCGTTGCTAACACAAGTTCAGCTCCACTGAGAGCAGTGGTGGGAGTCCTAGCGTAGACAATGCTCCTGAGGCCACCCTATCCTTTGAACCTTCACTGAAATCCAAACTTTGGGTCTTGCCATTGTTTATTGTCAGTGTTTTGGGTCACTGTGTGGAGGCAGAAGGAGGGGAATAGCAACATAAAAAAGCACTTTAGGATTAGACCTTTTTTCTTCATCTCTTCTTTGCCTCTAGTGTTTGTTGATGTCTAAAAATGATTATGAGCTGATTAGGATGGTGCTTGTGTGCTACGGCTCTGTCTTAGGCCTTGTCTACACTACCACTTACAGTGCTGAAACGTTCTTCGCTCAGAGGTGTGAAAAAACACCCCCCAAGCGATGCAAGTTTCAGTGCTGTAAAGTGGCATTGTAGATAGTGCTCCAGTGCTGGGAGCTGTGCTCTCAGGGCCGGCAGCGATTCCCCTTGTGGAGATGGTTTTATTACAGCGCTGGAAGAGCTCTCTCTCAGTGCTGGAGCCGTCACTACGCAGCGCTTTAACATCAGCTGTGTAGACATACCCCTACTCGCTTCTGTTTCTGCATCTGTACAGGACTTCAAACCACCTCTGAAAGGCTCCCAGCCCTCATTACTTGCATTTGCATGGTTAGCAGCAATAAGGAAGAAAAGGCCCAAACATGTGAAGTATTGGGTCTGTGCCACCAGTTCCAAGTTGTGGGGTGCGGAGGGTAAAGGGAAGAGAGATAGATAGACAGAGACCCTTGGGGCAGGATGAGCTCTAGTGAGTTCATGTTTTATCTTATCTTTTACATACTCAGAAAAGAATGTAAGGGCTTGGCAAGGCTTACAGTTACAGTGGAGTACAAGGGAACACACTTTACCCTGTACCTGCTAAAATAAGGATTAATGTTCTCTGGACACTGAACCTCCCCTCCACCCCGCACAGAAATGCCCTTATAAATGAATTGCCAATAGAGAAATTAACATGTTACAAAGAATCATGTAAGTTAAGATAGAAAGTACCTATAAGATCGCAACTAGTCTCTTTCCCCGCACCAGGGGCCCGTGCAGTATCATTCCTTATAGTATATTTTCCTGGGCTTTGCTCATCTTAGATTTAAAGAAAAGAGTATTCTACAGTACAGCTGACCTCATCATCATTACATTTTCTCACTATTCTGCCTACATTTTCTCTTAATTACATCTAATTATTTCTAGTAAGAAGAAATTTCCAGGGATCCAAATTTGATATGCAACAGGAAACTAAAGTGGCAAAAGAACACACCTGGTAAATGAAGACAGGCAATGAACCAAAATGCCTTGAAGCAGTTGAGCTCTTGGATCCACAGACTGCTTACAGGGCAAGGGCCTGCTGTAGGAAGAATTGTATGGTGCAATAAGATTATGAATTTAACATGGCTGTACGCTGTAAAAAGTGGGGGGAAGTAGAGATTTGCTGGCTTAAGCAAATCATGGCATGGGTGGGTATGACTCATTCTGGGCTAGTGCTGTTGATGACAGGTACCCTAACAGTAAGAGTAACCGAAGTAACTATGTCATATATGTGATCCAGTCCGAAAGCACTGATGTGTAGAAAACAACCACTTGCCTTCCTGATTAAAGAGAAGCATGAGAAGCTCCTCAGAGATGAGTTGATGGGCACTTCAGAAAACCCTGACATAACTGTAGTTATGTTATTCCTGCAGCTAATAGCTGTTTGGGATGTCCTGTTTGCATCTATAACACCTAATAGTGAAAATCCACGTTACAATCACAACAAGGCTCCATCTATACTAGGAACATTTTTTAAAATACACACTGGTGTAACTACATTGATGCAGTTACATAAGTGTGAATCCTTAATGTAGATGTGCTGCCCTCATACAAAACCAGGTTTATGTAGGTATGACTTGCTGGACTAAGTTAGCAGAGCAAACTACAATGGTAAGTGCCATGCTTTACACTGGCACAGTGTGTCTACATTAGGGATTTGCAGTGCAAATTCCTCTAATGTAAATGGGACCTAAATCTGCAGCATTCTTAGAAGGTGATTGCAATTCTCTCTATATATACACATCAGTATAACACTGGCACACAGCACATAGCTTTGGGATACTGTCAGGTCAAAGCTGGCCCCAGATTCTTTTTAAAACAACCCTAATTCCAACTGAAATGTTTCCATTACATTTTTTTTTAACAGAATGGCAGTGGAAACAGGTTGGTTTTGTTTGCTTTTTCACAAATAAACATTCCCCTAAAGGGTTCACCACAACCCAAACATTCCAGTGCTGTGCTAGAGCTTGAGAGTCAGAGAGTGAAAATGAATGATCTATTTTCACTGACCAAGCAGACCGAAATGCAAAAACGTGGGGGGCGAGGGAGCAGGGGAGAGAAACAGCACAAAGGGTGAAGAGAAAAAGGGATTTTGAAAAGCTCAGTACAGTGTAATCATAAAGGAGTTACTGGTAACATGGACAAGAAAAACTGATTTTGAGCCTGTGTTCCTTTAAAATTAATTTTGTCAATTTGAGAATTTTCATGAGAAATATTGTCTTAGGAACCATCTACACTTCAACACTGTAAACAGACCTATTGCATGGATAATTTTCTTCCGTGCTCCTTGCCTCTTACCTTACATGCAGGAGAAGCAGGAGGGGGTGGGAAATCGGAAGAAATCCCCCTCACTGCCTTCAAAGCTAGAAAATATTTTGGAATGGGGGAAAACCATGCAGACAAATCCCTCATTCTTGAGACAGGACAGTTTTAAAGCTATTTAGAAAGCAACAGGGTGACTCTGTTCAAAACATCTCAATAGCTTCTTTTCTAAAGAAAGGGGAATTTGCCTCCAGTGTACTGCTCATCTCTTGGGTCAGGTCCATAGAAATAAACAGAAAGCACCACAAGAAAAAAAGAGACAGAGACAGAAAGTGACAGAGGCTAAGGGGCAAATTCTTCCCTAATGTAACTCTACCAACTTCAGTGGAATTACATTAAGGATGAATTTCACCCTGAGTAGCAATTACATACAGGTGTGTGGGTACACACACCCACTTGCTGGATCTCCCTGGAAGACTCACATACAGATAATACTAGAGTGAAAAAATTCTGAGTGAAGGCCTGTCTGAAAAGGGTTGTATATATAGACTGATCCAGTGACACATTAGCCTAGCAACTGCACCACAGGGTTTCTGAAACAGTAAACAGGAAATGGTTAAGTAAGAGCAGGTGGAGTATGCTGACTGCAGGAGCAAAGCAGGAAATAGCTGTGTCTGAATGGATGCAAAAGAATGCTCTCCCTCTCAGCCCTTGGGCAGTTGCAATACACCCACTCCTCCTCCATCCCCTACCCTTATCTCCAGGAGCCCCGAAGTCATAAAGCCTTGAAGGCTGCAAACACCTTTTGCCTGAGTAATCTGGCCTCCTCAGAATTTCAGAACCAGCCACTGGGAGTATTGCAAGGAGCTACCTGGAAGGGGAAAGAAAAGAGAGATCCACCTACTGCACAAGTGATAAATCAGAAATGCCGAGTGTCAGAGACTGCAGATGTGAGGAGCTAGACTGGCATCTCTAGATAGGGCCTCAGGTGCTGTGGTCGCAAATGTATTTAACATAATAATGAATTAGAGAGAACCATTTCTGTAGCCCCTTTCATTCCACAGTACTTACTTTAGCAGTCAGGCTCACTCACTACTGACATGCAGTTTTCTCTGGGGTAGAACACAGCAGCTGTTCAATAACTCACAGCAACATCACACAACAGTTGGGACAGGAAATGAAGAAGTATATAAGAATTCTTTCAACCCCTTCCATTCCCTCCTCTTACTCACAGCATCCTTTGTGCTAATTCCAGCCAAGCAAGTTGCTGGCATCTGTTGTCAGGTGAAAGGAGCTGTGTGTCTGTAAAGCCATGTCTACACTAAGGCTTTGGCTACACTTGCATTTCAAAGCGCTGCCGCGGCAGCGCTTTGAAGCGCTAAGTGTAGTCAAAGCGCCAGCGCTGGGAGAAAACTCTCCCAGCGCTGTCCGTACTCCACCTCCCTGTGGGGAATAACAGACAGCGCTGGGGCTTTGACTACACTGGCGCTTTGTAGCGCCGCAATTTGCAGCGCTGTAGAGGGTGTGTTTTCACACCCTGCTGCAGCGCTGCAAATTTGTAGGTGTAGCCAAGCCCTAAGGGTGCTATAGTGGTATATCTGTGGTGCTGTAACTATGCCACTGTAACCCCGCAACAGAGGGCTTGGCTACACTTACAAGTTGCAGCGCTGGTGGAGGCTTTCCAGCGCTGCAATTACACCCCATCCACACTTGCAGGGCACAACCAGCGCTGCAACTCCCTGGTTGCAGCGCTGGCTGAAAACCCATCCCGGCAGGGGTATAAGGAGTGCAGTGCTGGTGATCCAGCGCTGCTCAGCAGGTGTGGACACTCACCAGCGCTTTAATTGTCCTCCAGGGAATAAGGAGTTATCCCAGAATTCCTGTTCAGCCACTCTGCTCATCAGTTTGCACTCTACTGCTCTTGCCTCAGGTGACCCGCCCTTTAAATGCCCCGGGAATTTTAAAAATCTCCTTCCTGTTTGCTGCAGCCAGGTGTGTGTGGAGTGCAATCAGTTAATCTTTCCAGGTGACCATGCCTCCACGCGGCAAACGAGCCCCAGCATGGAGCAATGGCGAGCTGAGGGACCTCATCAGTGTTTGGGGGGAGGAATCTGTGCAGGCACAGCTGCGCTCCAGCCGTAGGAATTACGATATCTTTGAGCAGGTATCAAGGTCCATGCTGGATAGGGGCCATGATCGGGACACACTACAATGCAGGGTGAAAGTTAAAGAGCTGCGGAGTGCCTATTACAAAGCCCGCGAGGGCAATCGCCGATCCGGAGCTGCCCCCACGACCTGCCGTTTTTACAGGGAGATGGACGCGATACTTGGGGGTGACCCCACTGCCAATCCCAGGACAACGATGGACACTTCTGAGCAGGCTGGGGGACAGGAGGAGGAGGAGGCGGAGGCGGAGGCGGCGGCGGGGGGGGGGAGGAAACCACGAGTGAAGCTCCTGGGATGGGGGAAGACACCCCAGAGTGGGCATGCAGCCAGGAGCTCTTCTCAAGCCAGGAGGAAAGTACCCAATCGCAGCAGCCAGCAGTTGCAGAAGGACAAGCAGAGGAGCGGGTTACCGGTAAGCGGCTTTTATTTTCTGGGTGGAAATGTTTCTGGAGAGGAAGGGGGGTTATGGCTGCATGCATGCCAGACTACATGTGGAATAGCCCATTGATGTGGTCTATCACGTCGCGGTAATCTGCTTCAGTTATCTCAGCAAAAGTTTCATCCAGAGCGTGGGCAATATGCCTGCGCAGGTTTATAGGCAGAGCCACTGTGTTCTTTGTCCCAGTCACGCTGACGCGTCCGCGCCACTGTGCTGCGAGTGGTGGGGGGACCATTTCTGAACACAGGCAAGCCGCATAGGGTCCTGGGCGGAATCCACATTGCTCTAAAAGAGCCTCCCGCTGTTCCCTAGTGACTCGCAGCAGGGAGACATCTTCCAGGATTAACTCCTGTGAAAAATGTTGGGAGACTCTTTAGTGAAGAGATAGGGAGATAGTGAAGATCACCCCTGCAGCTGCATCTTCACTCAACCCTCTAGCACTCCAGATTACCTGAAGCAACCAGCTCCCCTCTATCACTCAAGCCCCACTTCTCCCTCTATAAGCACCCCTCACTCACCATTTCGTGGCTTCTGTTGTGTTATGCGTGTGGTAAAAGAATGCTAAAGTGAGAACTCCCTCAGTGTAACAATTCATGTCTGGAGATAGTGGATACAATGCTGCCCCTGTTAAATGTTGTCATTTCTGGGTTTCTACAGTGACCTTGACTACTGGACTGAGCAGATGTTCCACAGCACAGAGGCTTCAAAATTTGAGAAAAAATCCCCGAAAGAGCAAAGAGGACATGCTGAAAACTGTTCTTCATCACTCTGCTCGAGAGAGTAAAGAATTGAAGGAGTGGAGAGAGAAGGAAAGCATGATCCGCCAGAGACATTGGCGTAGAAACGCTGTGGCAAAGAGGAAAAGCACAAACCAGCTGCTAGACATCCTGTCGCGCCAAGCGGACTCTCTCCAGGCTATCGTAGCCATGCAGGCAGAGCAGTCCCGTGCTGCCCCACAGCCCCCCCCGTCCCAAAGCTTTTTGCCTTGTGCCCCAATGTCAGCTCAAACCGCCTTTCCCCAGCATTCAGGTTCTTACCACCACCAACTGCCTCCAACACCTGTACGTTCACCAACCAGCCCTGATACCTACCACCACCCTTACCCTCTGCACTCAACCCCCATCACCATGCAGTATATGCACCCTGAAGTGCAGGATTCGTTAAACAGCACTCCAGACAGGACATATGCAAACTTGTGACTGTACAGTTCACCAACCCACACCCCTGCCCTCTTGTTTTCATGAAATGTAGTGTGTCTGTCTGTCTGTCAAGGAAGTTTTTTTCTTTTCAATAAAACAATTCTTGGCTTTGAAAACAGTCTTTATTATAGCAGATAGTTAAAGATACCTTAGCCCAGTAAAGAAAGAGGCACTGCAAATCATATTATTATTAGGGATAATAGAATAACAGTGTAAACAGTGCAATTCACTCCCATGCAAGGCAGCAAACATTACTGTTGGCTTTCAGCCTCAAATTCTTCCCTCAAGGCATCCCTAATCCTTGTAGCCCTGTGCTGGGCCTCTCTATTAGCCCTGCTCTCTGGCTGTGCATATTCAGCCTCCAGGACTTGAACCTCGGTGGTCCATGCCTGACTGAATGTTTCACCCTTCCCTTCACAAATATTATGGAGGGTACAGCAAGCGCATATAACCGCGGGGATGCTGCTTTCCCCCAAGTCTAGCTTCCCATACAGACATCTCCAGCGAGCTTTTAAACGGCCAAAAGCACACTCCACAGTCATTCTGCACCGGCTCAGCCTGTAGTTGAACCGGTCCTTGCTCCTGTCAAGCTTCCCTGTATAGGGTTTCATGAGCCAAGGCAGTAACGGGTACGCGGGGTCTCCAAGGATCACAATGGGCATTTCGACGTCCCCTACTGTGATCTTCCTGTCTGGGAAAAAAGACCCTGCCTGCATCTTCCTGAACAGGCCACTGTTCCGAAAGATGCGTGCATCATGCACCTTTCCAGGCCAGCCTGTGTAAATGTCAATGAAACGCCCGCGGTGATCCACAAGCGCCTGGAGAACCATAGAGAAATACCCCTTACAATTAACGTACTCTGATGCCAGGTGGGGGGGGGGGCCAGAATAGGAATATGCGTCCCATCTATCGCCCCTCCACAGTTAGGGAAACCCATTTGTGCAAAGCCATCCACAATGTCCTGCACGCTCCCCAGAGTCACGGTCTTTCTTAGCAGGATGCGATTAATTGCCTTGCAAACTTGCATCAAAACGATTCCAACGGTCGACTTTCCCACTCCAAACTGGTTCCCGACCGACCGGTAGCTGTCTGGAGTTGCCAGCTTCCAGATTGCAATAGCCACCCGCTTTTCCACCGTCAGGGCAGCTCTCAATCTTGTGTCCTTGCGCCGCAGAGTGGGGGCGAGCTCAGCACACAGTCCCATGAAAGTGGCTTTTCTCATACGAAAGTTCTGCAGCCACTGCTCGTCATCCCAGACTTCCATGACGATGTGATCCCACCAGTCAGTGCTTGTTTCCCGAGCCCAAAAGCGGCGTTCAACGGTGCTGAGCATTTCCATGAATGCCACAAGCACTTTGGTGTCACACGCGGCAGGAGAATCGATATCGATATCATCGTCAGACTCCTCACTGTCACTTTGGAGCTGAAGGAATAGCTCGACGGCCAAACGTGTTGTGCTGGCGACACTCATCAGCACAGTCCTCAGCAGCTCGGGCTCCATTTGCCACAGAAATCGTGATTCACACAGAGAGTAAAACAGAAAGACACTCACAATGGCGCCAAACGTTGCCGGAAAGAGTGAATGCTGGGATGTGAAGCACACAGGAAGCGGAATGACCCGCACACTTCCTTCCCCTTCCCACAATACTCAGCGCCAAAATGGGACGAGGTGCTCTGTGGGATAGCTGCCCACAATGCACCTCTCAATACAGCGCTGGAAAGTGCTGCAAGTGTGGCCACACTGCAGCGCTGGTAGCTGTCAGTGTGGCCACACTCCAGCGCTGGCCCTACACAGCTGCATGACCAGCACTGTAACTCCCAGCGCTGCAACTTGTAAGTGTAGCCAAGCCCAGAGATGCAGATTAGTGTGACTGAAGGAGTTTTTCCATTGCTGTAGGAACACCACCTCTGCGAACGACAGTAGCTAGGTTGCTTGAAGTATTCTTCCATCCATCTTGCTGTGTTTATGCCCAGGGCTAGGTCAGCATTACTGCAGCACTCAGGGGGAATTTTCACATCCCTGAGTGCTATAGCTATGTTGCCCTACGTTTTTAAGTGTAGACCAGGCTTAGAATTCAGTGAGAGTCTTGGCTCAGGAGCTTGAAGGGGATCCAATAGTCAACACAATGTCTCCTGGAGCTCTCAGGCACAAGGGGGATAGCATGCCTGCTGCTGCACTTCTCCAGGGACTGCAGCACACATTTCCCGCCAATGCTAGCCAGGTCTGTTGGCTGATGTAGAGGGGCGACATGTCTCAACAGTAACAATTCTGACCTTGTCTCAGCTAGGATTAAAAGGTCCAATATTAGAATGTGTTTTGCTAACATGTGCTAACAGATTCTAAAAGTCAAGTGTAGACAAAGGACCCTTGCCTTTAACATATGCTAAACTGGTCAAAATAAAACCTAGGGGGAGTCTAGGCTTTAACTTCACCAATTTAGGCCTTGTCCCTTAAAATGTTTGCTGGTATACCAGGAAACCCTTCTAGTATAAATGGAGTTTATTCCAGGAAAAAATGTCCTTTTGCTAGTATAGCTTATACCAGATTCCCAAATGAAATAAGTGTTTCTAGCAAAAGCCCTTTTTTGCTGCTATAACTGCATTGACACTAGGCCATTTGCCGGTACAGAAATGTCACAAAAATATCAAACCCTCTAATCCAGTGACTCTCAACCTTTTCAGACTACTGTACCCCTTTCAACAGTCTGATTTGTCTTGTGTACCCCCAAGTTTCACCTTACTTAAAAACTTACAAACTCAGACATAAAAATACCTGTCACAGCACACCATTACTGAAAAATAGCTTACTTTCTCATTTTTACCATATCATTATAAAATAAATCAATTGGAATATAAATATTGTACTTACATTTCAGCATATAGTATACAGAGCAGTATAAACAAATCATTGTCTATGGAATTTTAGTTTGTACTTACTTTACTAGTGCTTTTTATTTGCCTAGTGTTACAATAGGCTACATATCTAGATGAGCTGATGTACCCCTTGGAAGACTCTGAGTACCCCTAGGAGTAAGCGTACCCATGGTTGAGAACCACTACGCTAATTGCTACACTGGGAAAACTTTTAAGGGTAGATCAGTCCTTACTGTGTGTTAAAGGTGACAATGCTTTGTCTACACTAGTCTTTTCAAACACGTTAGTTAGTATGTGCAACCTAATCCCTTCTAACATCAACCCCTTAAATCCTAGTCTACAAAAGGCTTCTGGGACCACGGTTCAAATCTAGTTGAGCCTGCTCAGTCTCCAGTGGGCAGCAGTCCACAGCACAAAGCACCACTCAGCACTTATACCCATGCTGTACCCGTTCCTGTGCTGTGGATAAATAGAGACGTTTGGTCTCCAGCAATGTCAATCTGGCACCTTTCAATGCAGCCCCTCCTTCAGCGGCATCTGACTGGCACCTTTCATAGGCACTACATTCATTTAACCAATGTGAGAACATGGGAAGACCCAGAAGACTCAGCCCATCAGATTTAGTTTGACTGTTTGGTACTTTGGGAGACTCAAAACTTGACAATGACCGTTGTGAAAAATTGTATAGGAACAGTCTGAATCTGGGGCACAAAGAGAGGTTAATTGAGTTTTTGCTAGTTGAACTGAAATAAGACAAAATGTGTCTCCCCTGCTTCCTTGTCCATTTCTTGCTTCCCACCACCCTTTCCTACCTCCTCCCTCTCTTATTCTTTTACACTTTGGTTGTCAAGAAAAATTACAGGAACGAGGGTCCCTGACATAATAACAGTTTGCTGGGGAAAATCACAGCCTGCAGCAGTAATTCCTCTAGCACTGGAGACAAACACATGATGCCGCTCAGAGCTAATCACTATATTTTCACTAGGCCCTGAGTCTAATCTGTCATCATCTGAGAGGCTACTGACTCCAGCCACATACTTGAATCTGAGCTCCTTGATCCACCCCCCTACTCAGGAAAAAGGTAGTGCCAGAGAGATGGTTTGTTTCTATCCATTTCTTGACCCCTCCGTCTCAGTGATACTATAACTTCAATGCACTGCTTATCTCTACTATGTGCCTAGTATCAGGCCCACTCAAAAGCATGCTAGAAGGAGCTCAAGTGGCTGTTTTCATCTTACATGCAGAGGTGGGACTGGTATAGAGTGGCAGTGATTGCACTGCAGAACTATAATTTGGGCTGAGATAAGTTAAAGGAGATTCTTAATGTCTTGTACCTCCCGCCTCCCAATACAGTTGGTTCCCACCCCCTGTGTTTGATAGGAAGTCTTTGTGCTTTATTTGTATTATAACCTGTTTCTATAACTGAAAACAACAAGAGAATGCAAAGATCCAAATGTCTAAACAGAGTGACAGAGAGGCAGGTGGGTACAAAGCAGGAAAGTGGGAAGCAAGGTAGAAGGAGAAAGAGATGGCGGCAACTGGCTACATAAAAAAAAAGAAATTGCTGGTAGAGACTATACAATTCAGCAAGGATGGGACAAATCCACTCATTTCAGATTTGCTAAATATAAAATACCCTTCTGAATGATATTCAATGAATGTAGGGTCTGCTTCTTGGGTTTGATATGGTGGTGCAAATGGACTATAAAGCTGTGGATCTGGTCAGCTGGGACTCACACTGAAATAGGTGGGAATCACCAGGTGGCACAGAGTCAAGGCCTTTGAGTCAGAATCCCTCATGGGTCACAAGAGGGAAGTGGCTATGACTATTTCCAAGCCATGTCATTGTGCGGTAAGGGCGTGAGAAGATCTATCTACTTTTCATATTGGTGCCCATCACCATAGCATCTCTGTAGCCTACTTGTACTACAAAGTACATATGTTGCACTAGGAGAGATTGACTATAAGGGTTATATTGTGCTGGGACAGGTAGTGGGAAGAAACAAGGAGAGAGTTTTATGTCATCAGATCTGGTGTCAGGAGACAACTCATTTAAAATGGCTGCCACCATGCAGCGGTGGCCATTGCAAGTACTTGGTGTTTGTGTCAGTTCTATTTTGCAGGGTTGTATATGATATATATGTACAGACTGAATTCAAAGCTGATATTCGTCACATCTGTACAGTAAGTTTCTATATGGTAACTTTTGTGCCTCTGTATTATACCATGCTTCTCTCAATGAGAAGGGGAACAGAGAGCATAAAGTGGTGTCTTGGGGAGAATGACTCTCATAGGCAGGACACAGTAGGGTATACAGTAGAGATACACTAGAACAGGGATCAGCAACCTTTGGCATGCAGCCTGCCAGGGTAAGCACCCTGGTGGGCCGGGCCAGTTTGTTTACCTGCGGGAAGCAGCGCAGGCCGAGGGACGTGCTGACCGCAGCTTCCCGGAGCCTCCATTGGCCTGGAGCGGCATACCGTGTGCCGAACCTGTGGCAGTGGGCTGAACCTACGGACGCGGCAGATAAACAAACAGGCCTGGACCCGCCAAAGGTTGCCGATCCCTGCACTAGAATAAAAGAAAGAAGATGAACATGGATTTATAGCCTACAGTTTATGCACCCATGCGGTTAGGGTGAGGCAAAGGTGAGCAGGGGTGAGCCTTAGGGTGAGGGAAGAGTGGGAGGTGGCAGTAATGAAAGTTGTGTGAAGGAAACTTTGACTAGGATTTAATGTCAATCAGGGGCTAACATGGAAAGAAAGCTTTACGGTGAAATTCAAAGACAGGAAGTGACTAAGTTGCTGGGCGGGGGGGGGGAATTCAAGGTAGATTGGGTCGGTCTTGAAGAAACTACATTGGCTCTGAAGGGCTGACAGATTTTGTTTTTTGTCTCTAAACTAAACAAACCTGACTGTGAAGACACGAGCAGATGGCAATCAGAGACTGTTGAATCCTAAATCACACTTACACAAAACAGATACTGTATGTGCACTATCCTGGGACTGGTTTTACAGTCACTTTTTGATTCTAACAAATCTCTACATAGTCTGCTGTTGTGACTGATTGGGATTTCTTTGTGATATCTTAGGAACAATGTCCTGGCTAACAGAAATTGTTATAAACTCTCACGTGGGTAGCTACTGATCAGATTCTGGATAGTGTGGGGACAGATGCAAGATAGAACTCTGTGTGATGGAATGACTCCTGGGAGTGGGAAGTGTATCACAGAGTTTTATGGTTGGCTCCAACTACCAGGGTGCCTTAGAACATTAGGTAAAACCTAGGCTTGGCATGAAGGCCCTTCCCTCCCCACAGAATTTTGTTGACCTTAAAGGCAGTTGATATTTCTATTTCCAAATTAAGACCTAAAAATTGTCCCCAGTGATCCAAAACAAACGGAAACATCTTTGTGCACAGACAACTTTAATTAACTTTAGAGTGAGACTGGTTAATGTTATGCCTTCTTTCTCCCATTCAGGATGCATAGATCCATTAAAATTATGGCATTAATGCATACTTTACTGCAGATGTACTTTCAATCAAAACCTGTATCAAAATTTGAGAAATTAAGTTTGCCAGCAAGTGCATTGGCCAGGAGGCAGTGGATGGGGGAAGTGGCAGACAACACATCCTAATGCAATAAAGTCCTTTTCATTCCTAAATGTGATGAGTCTTTGATTCCATGGTTTTGTTTATATCAAGGGCAGTTTGAGGACAACAGCCACCTTGTACTTTTGTACCTGCTCAGAAAACCCCAGATTGTGCTTGTGCACTGGGTTAATTCAATGTGTGTCTATTCCATCTTCAAAGGGGTTTTTGGATATAGGGGCTAAGGAAGGGTGAGAACTGCAAAAGCTAACCCTATTCTCATTAAATCTTTGTCCTCGCTGGGGCAAGCACGCAAGCGGAGAGAATAGAGGATATGCATGAGCAGCTGAGCATCTGTGACCTCATGACCTTTGAGTGCTGTATTCTGGGAAATGTATTCTTCAATTGATATGCTTTTTTATTCATTTGTCTTTTCCTGGCTCCTTCTGTGACACTCTTGTATTTTCTTTGGTGCTCCTGTGTTGTGATTTCAAGAAAACACAGCTATCTCTGTGTTGAGCATTCAGACAAAGCTTTAATTAAATGTTTGGAAATAGCCCACAGTAATGCACAGGATAGGGAAAGCAAACAGAACCATATTCATTCCTATCCAGCCATCCTTTCTCTGCCCTGCTGTGGGGTGAAGGCCTCTGCAGCAGTGCTCCTGTTCACCCATCTCAGCTATTCTCAAACCATTGCAAGGTGAACACAGTGGGACTGGGAGGAGTGTGATAACGGTTCTACACTCATAGCATATTGATACTATTGTGCACTTGGATACCTGCTAAACATTCAAGCATTCTGTCCCACTTGCAGTCTTAGAGAATATTTCCTTTATGACCATAAGCCAAATCCCAATGTCCTTACTTAGACAAAACGGGAACAGAGCTGCACAAATTAGCCATACCTGAGAGTAGAATCCAGAGAAAAGGCAGGATCGTAGGGAGTGCTGGAGGAGAGGAGAAGGGCAGGGGATGATGCTTACTGAGCCGTCTCTGTGTTAGGGCCTTCAAATGGGGTCTGATCCAACGCTCACTGAAGTCACCGGAGACTTGCAATGACATTACTGGGCTTTGGATCAGGGTCTTGATGGGAATCTTTAAGGTACTCTTAATGAAGGGCTCTACCACTGGGCCCCCTATTACAGTATAGACCTTTATTTTTAAATTTGCATTGGGAGAAATGGCTTCTTAAAGTTCATTTAGTTTTTGATGGTGGTGGGAAGTCAGGGAGGGAGATGTTTCAATGAGTGTGGAGAAGATAATAGATAGGTCAAAGCGAGGAAAGAATGCATCTCCCTTCTTTATCCACAGCCTTATATTCCTGTCCGTCATTGCTGATACCTCAGGTGGGGACTATCCTTGACCTGTTGGAATGAGGTCATGGATGCAAAGATGCACACTACACAGTGATAACATGTCAAGAATAGGCTAGTTTGGGTGTGATTTTTGGGAGGGTTGGTTGGGTTTTTTTGCTCATACTGTCATAAGGGAGAATTCTGCTCCCATTTTAACAAGAGCTGGCATGAGCTAATGCAGCCACTCTGATTTCATTTTCCTTTACTTTTTAAATGTTTCTGGGCACAGATTAACTTGCTTTGTTCAGTATTTATTACTGCTTCATCTTCCTTGAAATGGTAGCTGCAGGCCCTCTAATGAATGGATTGGCAGGTTATCTAGTTTTGCTGGTGCTTTTGTATCCTCTGCTAAAATGCTGTTGTGTAACTTCTTACACCAAATACCCCACAGCAAATCCCAAAAGGTATTCCTCTCTCTGCTGTAGTAACAGAAGAGGGAGAATAGTTATTTCCTTCTGTTCCACAAGTGGAAGGACACCAGTATCATAAAAGCTGTGCTCAATCTGATCATTGTACCTTTTCTCTCCAAGAGGCTGAGTTTTCATGGAGGCTGTTACATTGTGCCATGACTTTCATTGTACAGGTACCAAAAAATCCTTAGCCATCTCAATGGTACTACTCATGGAACTACTCCATGAGGATGACAGCATTGTAAAAGCCCTGCTCCCACCAACCCTCAATACCATGGGCAGGCACTATGAATGGATCCTTGCTTCCCCAAATCTTTGTGTTCTATTTCCCGCAAAGCCACCTTATTATCCGCCTTCAAATCCCTTCTCAAAACTCTCCTTTGCCGTGATGACTGATTGCAAAAAACCTGACAATGATGAGGCTGCTGGTGTGCAGAGACTATTGCCTATCATGCTGACTAATACAGTCTCATTGTTTACTTATACTACCCTGTCTGTATCCATCTTATCTCATACTTAGATTGTAAACTCTTTTTGTTCTGTGTTTGTACAACACCTCGCAAAATGGGTGCTGGTCCATAACTAGGGCTCCTAGATGCTACAGTAAGACAAATAAATAATAATAATAATAATTTCCTCTTTTTGATTTGACTGACAATCAGGTTAAACACAAGGTTCAGTCCCTGAAACCAGACCTGTCTCCTCTAATACAATTGTAGGCACTCAAACCAATGTGTTTCATAAATGTTCTCCACACTGTTTTGCAGGGAGTGGAGGAGTTGAGGTGTGCACAAAGAGAGAAAAAAATTATGTATTTTAAAAGTTCTTTTACCTAGTTTGTCCTATAATTTTAATAACGCTTCCTCCTGCAAGGCAGCCTTACACCAAACAGACAAGAGAATATGTGTGTATACAGTATTTGTGCATATAGGATGTGTGTACATGCTATGTATGTTCCTTATAAGCAGGGCCGGCTACAGGCACCAGCGTAGCAAGCAGGTGCCTGGGGCGGCCAATGAAGAGAGGGGTGGCATGTGCGGCCATTCGGCAGCGGGGCCGTCACTCCCTCTCTGAGCAAAGGACCTGCCGCCGAATTGCTGCCGTAGAAGCAGCGGCGGTAGAGCTGCCGCCGATCGCGAATGTAGCCTTTTTTTTTTTTTTTTTCTGCTTGGGATGGCAAAAATGCTAGAGCTGGCCCTGCTTATAAGATCCATTAAAAATAAACTAGGTCTCAAATAATCTGGAGGGAGAGATTGAGGGACAGGGGCCACAGTGACTGTGAAGAAAATGTCAAAAGTTAATCCCTGGTATAATACACTGGAGGCCAAATTCATGTGGTCAGAGGAGCTGTTCTTAGAAGATTTATGTGTTTTTTTTTCTCTCTGAACTTTAAGGTAGACCACAACCAGTGACTGCTGCATTCCTCACAACCCCCTAGCACAAGCCATTGCTGCCTTTCCAAACTGCTCTCTCATTATCCAATAGTACATTTTTTCCACGGCATTAGGTACTTGTTTTTACATGCTTGCAGCAGTACGAGGCTGTTTTTTTTTTTAAGTAACTATAAAAACACCTGCATTTTATTAAGGTTCAGGAGCTGCATTCAACCCTCTCCATTTTCACAGATGTGTCGCCATTAGTCAAGTTAACCCTTTGCCAGTCATATTTGCTCTGGAAGTGAAATTCTTGAAGCCTGCACATAATCTGACTTTATGTGGCAATCCTACACTGATTTTGGAGGAAAGGAACTCCAGTTCTGAAGCCTCTCTGCAGCTGCCAATCTACATCAAGTAGCTTGTAGGATCACCCTCCTAATCCCCCATTCAGTTTCCTATCCTCCCCTCCTTATGGTGGGCATATCCAATACTGGTGTGGGGCCTGTCTTTAAGGTGGAAGGGGTGCAGAACATCCAGTGCCTAGCTGCAACCCTAGTGCCCTCTTGCACGGGAGCACTGTAGTGGTCAGTGGCGCTGGAACGCTTTTTATAGTGGGGGTGCCGAAAGCCAGCAAAACTATCCCCAAACTTTTTACCTCCACCCCCCACTTCCCCCGAGCTGTGGCCGGGGGCAGGGCCATGTCTCCAGGAGGGGTAAGGGGGCTGGGACCCCGTGTGCACAGCCGGGAACAGAACCCCAGGCACAGGGCCAGCAGCCAGGATCCCACGTGCACGGCTGGGAATGGAATCCCGGGTGTGGGGCCGGCAGCTGGGACCCTGCATGTGCAGCCGGCAGCTGGGACCCTGCATAAATCCAGGGGGTGCTGCAGCACCCTCCGCACTCCTACTTCTAGTGCCTATGGTAGTGGTTCTAGCAAAAGATCCTCTGCCAGCATATGGCTCTCACTAGTGTGGAATTTTCTTACCAACCACTCCTAGTTCAAGAGGGAGAGTTCCCAATGTTATCACAGAAAGTAGAAACAATAAAATGGGAAAACTCTAATGGCTCTCCCCTTTTCCTGTCCTGCTGTTTAAAGGATGTGATGATTGAAAACTTAAAAGATTTAAGACCCTCTTGGAGTTTTTATTTCATCTAGTTCTATTCTGAGTTGTATAAGAGCTATCAGACTCTAGTGTCCTTAAGTAATTTGGTTGTTCCCTTTTCCTCCCCACCCACTATAAAAATTATGTCTTCACATCTTTGAAATGCCGGTATATTTGGTTGTGCATTGGCAGGTGTGGATTGTGGTGTGTCTGATATCCATGAAAGAAATGTTCAGCTATTAGATGTTTCTAGGCAATAGTTTCCTTTCTTTAGGGTCGTTGATTAGCCACTCACAGATTGGTCTGATGAAGCACTGTTTCGAACTTGTGTTTCACTGATTGTGTGTTTTCACTTGATATGGTGCCTGGAGAGTTGCATGTCTAGAGTTTCGGAAACCATTTTAATGACAACACTAGCGCTCTTGCTCATGGAGCTAATAATAATAATAATAATAATACTTAATTTTGTAGGGCCTGATTCAGTAAATTTGTTGAGAATCATTCCATTGTCTTTAATGGGAGCTGGAGCAGAACAATATAGCAAATTTTATCCACAGATCTCAAAGCATGTCAGTATTAGGATCATCCTTATTTTACAGATGGGAAAACTGAGGCATATAGAAGTGAAGTAACTTGTCAAATTTCACATAGTAGACCAAATGCAGGGCTGCGAAGATCCCAAGAGTCCAAATCCACTGCCCACCATGCTGCTTCCCCAGTTGATTTAGCTTCTCAATAAAGCACTTATTTTTCTAATTCCCCTACATCACATAACCACTACATTAACACAGCATTGACTGCTGCTCACTATACCAGATGTGATTATTTCACTGATGGAGAGAGAGAGCGAGAGAGCAGTCTAGTACTTTAAGTGAGGGGTTAGGAATCTAAGTCTTGAATCCTAATTCTACTTCTGACACTATTTGACCTTGGGGACATCACTTAATTTCTCCATGTCTCAGTTTCCCCATCTGTAAAATTGGGAGGGTAATTCTTGCCAGCCTCATGGGTGAGTTAGGAGACCACGTATTTCCTGTGCGACTTTGGGCAAGTCACTTAAGTGCTCAGTGCCTCAGTTCCCCATTTGTAAAATGGGGGATAATAGCGCTTCCCTACCTCATAGGGGTATTGTGAAGATAAATACATGAAGGTGAGGGGAGCCACATAAGTATCTAACATAAATAGGTAGGTCAGCAGATAGGCAGAATTAGTTATTGTTTATATGCTGATTTGAAAATGCTAAGTATTAATTCACTCTTAGTATACTTGATTCTGGTATATTAGGTATTACAGTTATTTGAACCTTGTAAGTACATATAACGAACATAAGGAAGATTCACACATCACACTGCATAAAAAAAGGAAAATTTACAAAGTTTACACTGCACTAGCAAACTGGTGATTGTTGAGATGAGTTCCTGTCTGCATCCTGTAAAACTTGCCCATACCGGTATTGCCCTGGCCTCTTCTTTTGTCATTCAGTGTTGAACGCACTCTAAAACAATATGCATTTCCTCACCTTTTGGGGGCGAAGCCAGACTTTAAGGCACCTGCTCCCCTACTTGGTGTAAACTTTGCTTGTGCCAATCAAAAACGAACACAAACAAGTTTTGGGCCCCGTCCCCTATGACACTTCTATGATGTCATAGTTGGTACTTTATAGGCCTGCCTGCCATGTGCAGGCAGGGAGAGGAGAAAGAAAAACGAATCCTGTGTATCTTGTGTACACCTGTAACCGAGCCTGATCACCTCGAAGCCCCTCTCACAGCTCACGTGTTTCAAACAGAGTTTCTACGTTTGCCGGTCGTTATGCGTTGGTTTGTATTTGTAAGTATCAGTTATTATTAAATGCTGCATCTTTGTTTATAAATATTGTTAGTAGATATTTAGTCATTGTGTGTTTTAAGTTTCATTAACTCTATTAGCTAATCATACGCTGCTCCCTTACCCCTTGTAATTATCCCCAATAAAACCTTAAATTGATTAATTTTAGTTGTGTGTGTGTGTCTGCAGTTTGCATCGTGGCCCATACTCTTCTTGCATCCCTTACCAATATAGTCTATTGCCACGTGCAGCCTGGTAAATAACAGGCCTGCATTTTCTTTCGCCCCTGCATGTACGTGGCAATCCACAGTGATTTATATTAATTCACACATGGAGCCAAATATAGTGCATCTAAACAGTGCCTACAAAATACACACACATATCCACTGTGAGGGTGAAAAGACCATTTGCCCTCACAAAACAAGTCATTACAGATGTAAATACCTGTTAGAATGAACATATCGCCTCTTTTAGGGTTTGCTCACAGAAAAGTTGAGAGTGCAGATTTTGCAGGCACAATTTAAATGGGGAATTTTCAATATTTGTGCCATGATTCATAAGTGTCTCATTTTCAGTGCACTATAAATATGTACAAAAGAAAATTTTAAATCACTTTACAAAATGTATGTAAACAACCTTTCAACGTTCCTTTAACTGTAAATCTGTATAAATCTGACATTCAGTTGAGTTTATACAATTTTACTGGCTGAGAAAGCTGTTTACATCACATTTACTCGTAAACTGTGGTTTGGAAACATTACACATCTGAGATACCACTAACATCTGAGATTACTATTAATTTACACACAAATGTAAATTTCATTCCTCATGCAGCATATGAAGCTGTGTTATTATACATTTTAAGTTACAATGATCAATTTTATGTTTATATAGCTACCCAAACAGATTTTTTTTCCCCTTCACAGTCATTTTCAAAGAGTCACCTAGTCAGACCTACAGCCAGGGATATAAGCCACTGGCTGGCATAGGTCTTTAAGTAGGCTCATGGATTTTTTGTAGGTGGCCTGTATAACGTGGGCTTTATCATTCTGATATTATATTTGTTGAGAAATGAGGCACTCTCTTTGCAAACACTGGGAAAAATGCAACATTTTAGGCATTCATTTCTTCATGGGCTTTGTGAATACATCTTCCTGACATGGGTATCACATTGCTAGAGCCAGTATCTTTTTAATCACAGAATCTAGCACTGGAAAAGCCTTACAGTATTAGATCTAGTCTTTTTCTTAATATTACATGAGTGTTCCCTATCGTATGTCTGCTAGTGTTTTGTCTAATTTTGAATGTCTCAAGAGATCATGCTTCCATCACTTCCTTTGGAACATTATTCCATAGTTTAATGGCACTAAATGTCAGCAAGTTTTCCTTTCCTTAATCTGATGCCATTACTCTTACGCCACTTAACCACTTCTCTTAAAATCTGTTCACAGGAATGCTCTACTGTTTAATTAAAATCCATGAAGTGGAACTGTGGTCTCATTGCAATCTCTACTAACCACCAGCTGGACTCTTCTTTCAATTTTCCCTTAGAAAAATACTTGCACTTCTACAGCACCTTTCATCAAAATACCCCAATGTTCTTTAGAAACATTAATTAAGACTCACACCACCATTTTGAGTTAGGTATTAAAGGTGCATTTTTCATATGGCTAAACTGAGTTATGGAGAAACCGATATATGGCTTGAACAGAGGGAGTCAGTGGCAGCAGCTGGAAACAGAATGCAGGAGTCCTGATGCCCAGTTCCCGCTGTAAATATATATCCTGGAAACATCAGACCTGTCTCATGTGGAACATGCTTTGGCCCAGATCTACCTTGCACTGCTCACATTCTTGAAAAGTGACTAAAGAGCATTCAGTTAATTAAAAGAGAAAGAAAATCTGAAAAGTTGTGTCTGTTTCTTCTTCATTTTCCCCTTTGAGGCTGATTAAAAAAAATTACAAAAGATATTGGCAGGCTCAAATAAACTAAAATAGGGGGAAAACCAACCAGCGTATCTTGAGTGATTACTCAACTGGGGTCCTTTGACAGGAAATGCAGCTGTGTGACTAATATGCCTGACTTTCTCTTGGCTTCCTTCCCCCTTCCAAGTTCTTGTTTACTGCCTGCCCTGGACACGGACACACGCACAAGCACACAAGGTCTTTGCAAGAGGCAAAGGCAGTAAATCTTACAAAGACTGAAGGCTGCATAGCTCTCTCCCATCTATTCTTTTCAGCCTTCCAGGCTCCTGACTCACACCACATCTTCCCTTGTTCTGCTCAACACGTGTCCAGCAGATCTCTCTTCTTGGGTGTGGGGAAGGAGTATGCGAATCACATTTGCAACATTTAACTCTGGAATTCATAAAGGAAGGGCTAATTCCAGTAAAGAATCCAGGGGCCTTCTCAGATTCTTGCTTTTTTTTAAAAAATGGCCATTGTGCACTCATAATCCATGATGACTTTGCTGTAAGCACAAGCTCTTGTGAGACATGAGACTCTGCTCCCATGAAAAAGGGAACATGTAGCTTTAAATGTTGTTTAAATTTGGTCTGAGGGTTGCAAATCTGCATTATTGGGCTTCCTAGGTAACTAGAGATGGATCAGAAACTGAACTGCAGATCAGAACCCTCTTGAACGTTAGGGGGAGGTTAGATATAGATCACAACTTCCCAACAGGCCCTTATCTTTGTAACATGCTGAACTAACATCCCGGCCACTCTCTAGCAGTAAATTATGAGTGTGCTTTGATGCTGAAGGGTAAACAAGTGGGATCTTGCTGTCTCATAGAGACAGAAAGGGGAGCTGCACGCGCTAAAGGACTGCACCGTTAGGCCCTGCAAGGAGTGGAGCCATGTAATGGAGAGCGTGTGTGAAGTAACTGCCTGCCTGCTTGACATGCCCCTTTCAAACTCCAGTGAACTATTTCTGGTCAATTTCTTCACTTGTGTGGGGCATTGTTGAAAGGCAGCACTGTTGTGGATGGCACTTTACATGCACGTAAGAGAATAACTGGTGTAATTCTAACCCCACTGAAATCAATAGGAGTTTTGCCACTGACTTCAATGGGGCCAGGATTTTACCCAAGGGCTCTTCCTGCTTGCCTTACTCATGAGAATTGCTCCACTGACTTTACTGGGTGTCCTATGGCAGCCCTTGACCAGGGCGCCCTCCTGCATCAAGCTGCAGCACTAACAATGTGCTTGTCTCAGTTTCTCCTTCAGTGGCTCCCTAAAAATAGTCTAAACTGTCTTTCTGGGTATAAATAGCCCTTGCAGGGTTCATTTATTACAGCAGAAAGATCTGTGCATATAAACCATAACAAATCAACCCCCCAAAAAGAGTCCATCAACCATGGGCGGCGGGTATCATAGGCTAGGAGAGGCTATGCCCACCCAAACAGCCTGGAGTGGCCACGCCCATGCAATGCCCTCAGTCCCCCTCCTGCCATTCCCAGGGGCTGGACGGCTTGTCACGGGGACTTGAGGCAGCTGGCCCTGGGACCGCACTGCCCTGCTGCCTGGTGCTTGGGGCACTGCTGCCGCACCGTGAGGTGCTCCAGGACAGGGGCTGTCCTGGCCGTGCCGCCCAGCGCTAGGGCCCTTGGCTCCTCTGGGGCCTGGGGGGCTAACAGGGAGGAGGAGGGGCAGGGCCTCAGGCAGAAGGAGAGGGGCTGGGGGCTTGCCTCCCCCCAGCGGCCGGATCACCGGCCGCCTATGCCATCAACGTACAGCTCCAACATCCCTCACCACACTCAAGTTCTCTGCAGCTCCAGCACCTCTCACCCCACTCAGCTCCCATGTATTATTCCAGCATCCCTCACCCCAGCCTTCAGCTCTCTCTGGCCCTCCAGCTCAAAGAGCCAGCAGGCATCTCCCTCTGCTGCTCTTAGCCTTCAGCCCTCTTCTGCATTCTCTGGCCTTGGCTCTCTGGCTCAGGAAGACGAGCAAGCCTGCCTGTCCCTCTACTGGCTTCCTGGCAACTCCTCCCTCTTACCAGGGAGGGCCTGCAGAGCCTTCTGCTCACTGCAGATCCCCCCCTCCAGGGCACCACTCTGCTGCTCCTCCTGTCTCTCTCATGTGCTCAGGAAACTCTCACCTACCCCTTCCTTCCTGTACTCCTTCAGGGACCTCTGAGGCAGCTCTCACCTGCCTTTGTTTTCTGACTGACTCCATCTGAACTCTAAGGCAGCTCTGATTCACCAGGTCTCCCTCCCATGTAGGGCCCATCTTCTAAGCCCAATCTGGATCAGCTGCTGAGTCACAAGTGCACTGGCCTTTTCCTTCTTGTCGCTTTTCCTGCATGAGTGAAGCAAGCAGGATTTGGCCCTAAGTCTGATTGCAACAAGAGACTTTATCAAATGGTGGTGGATTTTGGAGAAGGGAAAACAAACGAAAGCACAAGAGGAGCTGCTCTTGAGAGAGCATTCACTCCAAGGAATCCAGAACAGTCATATTGTTTCTGCCCTTGTGCTCTCAGGAGGCAGGGTTCACCATAGGCGCTGATCACAGGGAAAAATTAGTGACTGCTCTGCATCCCCCACCAGCCAAGCTCCCCTCCCCTCACCCCTGCCCCACCTCCTCCTCCTCCCCCACCCCTACCTCTCAGTGTTTCCTGCCCGAAACAGCTGTTTGGTGGCATGCGGGGAGGGAGGGGGAGAAGCAGGAACACGGAGGAGCAGGAACATGGCGGGCTCAGGGGAGGAGGCAGGGAAGAGGCAGGGCCGGGGCAGGGATTGGGGAAGGAGTTGGAATGGGGCAGGGAGGGGGTGAAGTTGGGGTGGGGACTTTGGGGAAGGGGTTGGAATGGGGGTGGGGCAGGGGTGAGGAGAGGCGGGGCTGCATGGAGTGGGTGTGGGGACGGCAGTAGAGGGGGCGGGGATTGAGCACCCAGGGGAAAGCAGGGAAGTCAGCGCCCATGAGGTTCACTGCATTTTTACCAGGATCATAAATTACCTCCATACAAATGCATTGTGTGCCTCTCTTTAATTTGGGAAGTTGGAAGAGCGTTGCTTAAAAGTGCCCTTGTTGTGAGGTTAAATTAATGAAGGTATGTAGAGCACTTGGAAATCCTCAGCTGGAGATCACTAGAGAAATGTGGAGCATTATTAAAATATCACAAAGTTGTATTGCTGTTCTCCTGGGTGACTTAGGGCACCAGACTCTAACACCAATGATTACTGCACACACACAACCACCATTTCCCCTGTAGTTTTAACTGGACACATTATTCCTCCTGTTCCCTACTGTAATGGACTCCACACTATTGTGGGTCAGGCCAGGGTGGCCACTGCATTCTAGCCCGGGGTGGCTGCATTTCAGCATTGGGAAAGCAACCCCTATATCGACATCTATAAAGTGCTCTGGGATCCTTGAAGATGAAAGAGGCAGGTTAATATATTCTACCTGAGCTGTACAGAAATTCCCATATCCCTTTAAATCTTTGTTTGGACTTGTTGCTCTAAGCAGACTGCAATTGCAGGTGTCTCTAGGGTTGCGAGGCATCGGGAACGCCTGGTCGAAAAGGGACCTTTGTGGTTCAGTTCAACACCACTGTCTGGGCCGTTAAAAGTCTGCTTGGTATTGCAGTGGAGAAGGCAGGCTCCCCACCTGGCTCTGCATGGCTCTTGGCATCTCCCTCTAGCTCCTAGGCCCAGGGGCAGCCACAGGGGCTCCACAGGCTGCCCCCGCCCCAACTCTTCAGCTCCCATTGGCCGGGAACCGTGGCCAATGGGAGCTGTAGGGGCGGCACCTGCAGGCAGGGGCAGCACAGGGAGTTGCCTGGCCGCCCCTCCACCTAGGAGCCGGATATGCCAGCCGCTTCTGGGAACCACTTGAGGTAAGCGCTGCCAAGCTGGAGCCCACACCCCAAACTCCTTCCTGCACCCCAACCCCATGCCCCAGCCCTGAGCCCCCTCCCACACTTCGAACCCCTCAGCCTGAAGCCCTCTTCTACACCCCAAACCACTCACTCCTGGTCCCCGCCAGCTGTTGCTCTTGCCCGCTCCCACGCCCCAACCCCCTGCCTCAGCCATGAGCTCCCTCCCGCACCCCAAAATCCTCATCCCTGGCCGCATGCCCAGCCAGAGCCTTCATCCCCCTGTACCCTAACCCCCTACCCCAGTTTGGAGCCCCCTCCTGCATGATGAGTCCCTCATTTCTGGCCCCACTCCAGAGCCCGCAGCCCAGCCCATACCCTCTCCCACACCCCAAACCTGTCCCAATCCAGAGCCCCCTCCCACACTCCAAAACCCTCATCTCTGGCCCCATCCCAGAGCCCGCGCCCCCAAAGAGAGCCCTCACCCCCCCCACACCAACCCCCTGTCCCAGCCTGGAGCCTCCTCCCACATCCTGTACCCCTCATTTCTGGCCCCACTCCTGAGCTTGCACCCCCAGCCTGTACCCTCTCCCACACCGCAACCCCCTGTTCCAGCCTGGAGCCCCCTCCTACACCCCAAACTCCTCATCTCCGGCCCCAGCCCTTTGCTTTCACGGGGGGGGGGGGGCTGACGACATATACCTCGAACCTCCCGCGACAATGTTTTTGACCCTTCAGGCTTTGGGAACTCAGCCAAGAATTCAAATAGTTTTCAGAGAGTGCAGGAACTGTTGGATAGCTACAGTTGTCAGTCGCCCCTCCCTCCCTCCGTGAGTGTCCATTTGATTCTTTGGCTTTCTGGTACGCTTGTCTCAGCTCCTTAAGTTTCACGCAGCACTGTGTTGAGTCCCTGTTGTGGCCTCTGTCCATCATAGCCTTGGAGATTTTTTCAAATGTTTTGGCATTTCGTCTATTGGAACGGAGCTCTGATAGAACAGATTCATCTCCCCATACAGAGATCAGCTTCAGTATCTCCCGTACGGTCCATGCTGAAGCTCTTTTTTGATTCTGGGACTGCATGGTCACCTGTGCTGATCAGCACTTCACCCTGGGCAAACAGGAAATGAAATTCAAAAGTTTGTGGGGCTTTTCCTGTCTACCTGGCCAGTGCATCCGAGTTCAGATTGCTGTCCAGAGCGGTCACAATGGTGCACTCTGGGATAGCACCCGGAGGCCAATACTGTTGAATTGTGGCCACACTAACCCTAATCCGAAATGGCAATACCAATTTCAGCGCTACTCCTCTCGTTGGGGAGGAGTACAGATATTGATATTAAGAGGCCTTTATATCGAAATAAAGGGCTTCGTTGTGTGGACGGGTGCAGCATTAATTAGGTTTAACGCTGCTAAATTCGAAATAAACTCGTAGTGTAGACCAGGCCATTGTTAAGTAGCAGTTTCCATGTGCTGCTGTCCATTGGACAGTAGAGAGAATGTTTCTAGGACTTCAGACCCACTCTGCTTTCATTTTCTACTACCACACATGCTCTTCCCTAAAACATCTCTCCACATCTTTAACTAAAGAAATTCAAGCAGAAGCAACCTGCATGTTAACACCTCCAAATTTCTCCCCTATGATATCTGAGAAGGACTTTGAGACCATTTGTTGATTTGCTCCCTTCCCCTCTTTAAAACCCTGATTACTCAAATACACAGAAGTAAAATGACTCTCTGTGTTGCCCTGTGGTTAAAGTGAGGAATCAGGACTGTTAGAGACAATTTTAGCTCTCGTGCATATGTTGCTTTGGCCAGGAATTGAACCCACGTCTCCTCTGTGGGAAGCAAGAATTCTACCACTGAGCCACCAATGCTCTGATTTTAGTTTGACTGCAACTGTATTGAAATCAACAGTTGCACCAGGCCTAAATTAGGTATCCCTACCTTGCCACATCACTGACTTGCTCTTTGACCTTGTGAGAGTTATTTACTTTCTCTGAGACAAATACAGCCTTGGTGTGATTCCACTGAGTTACATGGGGGGATGAGTGGTCTTCTGTACCTCAGTTTCCCCATCTGTAGCATGGGAACAGTAATAGCCATGTCACAGGGAGTTGTGAGGGTTCATTAATGTTTTTGAAGACCTTTGAGGTCCTTGGATGAAAAGTGCAATATTAGTGCAAAGTAGTCTAGGCTATTCCTTCCTTTTTGTAGTGATTCCCCCTTGCCGCTGGTACTGTACCCTCACATTCCTGAATTAAGCTTGCTCGAGGGATTTTATTCCATTTTAGTTTAAAATCATTGTTTGCTTCCTTAGAAAAGATGCTGGAATGCACCTTGAAACATAGCAAATCTCAAATATTCAGACAGCTTAGGCCTAAGGCAGTTGCAATTACCTTCACTTGACCCTCCTCCCTAGCCCTCTAGTACATATAGGGAGGAAGGTTAGAAGTGTTTTATACATGGATGTTTTGGTATTTTTTAATATATATCTATAAAAAGCCTTCTGGGCATAGTGATCGCTAAACATATTTCAGCATATAGAATCATTTTGCAAATTAGGTGCCCTAGGCTATGGAAATAATTGCACTTGGATTGTGCTATTGCAGGTTTACAGTGGAGGGGTATAAGAGAGAATTTTTGAGTTCATTACAAAAAGGCATGGTCCAGAACTCGGAGCATAAGAGAATTCTCGGGGAGCAGAGAATTGCTGAGTTCTAAACCCAGATACCTCAGTGGCCTTGGGAAAAGCACTCCTCTCAGCTTCCTCATCTGTAAAATGGGATACTGATACTCTCCTGTTTCACAGGGGTTTTGTTATAATCAGTTCCTCAGTGTTTCTAAAAGGTTTTGCCAGAGCTAAGTATTAATTGTTATGTGTTGTGCTATTTCATTGCAAATTGGAAGAGACAGTGCGCTCTGGAGTTCCTGATGTGTTGCTACAGTATTCTGTGCAGTTAGCAAGAGCTAGTGCTCCTTTCTGGTAACCTTTGTGCTAGTTAATTATATTGCATAAGCAGAATTCATGCACAGAGCTCCCCTGCTGCTACCTTACAGTTATGGAATGGAGGATGAGGGTTTGGAAAGCAGGTAACAACTATGCAAATAAAACTGAGGAAACTGCTGTTGGAAGCTTTGGAATATATGTGTTCTATGCAAGCACTGTCTGCCTGCTTACTCAGAGCAGCTTTGTGTCTCTGTGACAGTGCTCCTCATTCACAATGTAGTGTCCAGGGTACAACTCCTCAGCTTCACAAATGGAGAAGACCTTAAAGCACACGCAAGACATGGTGGCCACACATGCACTGTAGCTCTTGAATTTCCCTCTCCCTTTCAGTGAAACATGGTGACAGAAAGCCAACCACCCAGTAAAGGCCTCATGAAATGATCAGATGAAGAACGAGGTGGTGAAGAGTGGCAGATGATGAAAAATATTGCAATGAATGATCATTTTCACTAGGACAAAGTATATTGGGCCTCATTCACAGTAGTCCTATGGTGGCTTTGTGCTGGGGAATTTCCCTGGTGTACCAAGTCTCCAGCAGATATACAGTTGGCATAGCTGACTCTGCGTCACCCTCCATAGAAGTTCCTAGGCCAGAAGGCTGGGGGCATTCCTGGGAGGGAAGGAGGCACTACTTGGATATTCTTACACCCCCATGTAATCCCAGCTACCAGGATGGGCCATAAGGGGAGTTGGCAGCTGAGCAAGGTTGGGCAACCCCATAGTTGCTATAATAGGTGCTGAGGGTTGAACTGACTTCTAGAAGCTTCAGCATAGGAGAGGTGTAAAGCCACTTCTGTCCTTTCCTCAGTTCTTGTGCCGAGCTCATTTTAAGTACAGGGATAAGTTTGGCACATTGCCTTTAGGATTCATCAATCCAGGTACTACTTTCCATGAGGCAAGCCAGGTCTGGTAGTTATGGATGGTCAGAGTTGGCAGTAGCGACCCTGTCCGCCCACGCAATCAAAGTCAGATTATTACAGTAAGTCAGCAACAAAAGCATCGGCATGTGTTGCCAAGTTGGATAAAGCACAAGGTGCTATCATCTTGATGTGGCAAGAGTTCTTTCCAGGAAAGGCATTTGCACCTGGCCCAACTGGAAATCTACTGGGCAGAAGAGTCGTCTTCTATATTTTTGCTCTATCATGATGAATGTGGTCTTGCCATTTTAAGGCTAAGAACTGTGAGGTTCACCCGCACGTACTCAAACGCCCAAGAGGCCAAGGTTATGAGTTCCTCAAAGAGGTCAGTTTTTATATAGTAAAGCAAACAGTTGGTCTAATCAAGTTTTTTTTTCTAAGACTCTTGGCATCTGGCCCTGTTATTTGCAATCTTTAATTTGTACTGTGGCTTCCTTTTCCCTACTGCATTCTCACTCAGCTGCAGAAATGTTCCATTTTCCCACATGCTTACCTCTCGACTCTTCCTCTTTATGGAGTGCATCACTCATTTCAAACCCAAAACGTACCTCTCCCACACAAAATTGCTGTTACCTCACTGTTTATTCCTGTAAATTACTACCATCAGAAATGCAAAAGCCTGAAAACAAGGTTATGGAAAAAAGTATGGGCCAAATTCATCTCTGGTGGAAACTCACTGCCATTAGGAGAGTTACCCCCAGGGATGAATTTCACCTTATAGTTAATTTCTATAAAAGTATCTGTCATTTTGAGCCCTCTCTTGTGTTATTTGTTTGGCTGTATCCCTGACTAGGTGTTTGTGTCACATTTCAAGAAAGGGTCTGTGTGCCACATTTGCGGTGCGGAAGGCTTGAGAGTTATATATGCCATCCACAGTCTGGCCCTAGGTTAAAGCCAGTTTAACACAACTCCCACAATACGGGGGCAGAGTCAAATAAAGTCACTGTTCTGGGGTGTTTTTTTTTTTTCTTCTTCTTATCCAAAGCAAAAGAGGGAAGATTATAGCACTTCTCAGAGTTAAAACAGCTCCACAATTCAGAGCATTTGTTCCTTTCATAATTGCTAAGGAACAACAGATGAAGCCAAAAGGTAAATAAACTTTTCAATTAAAATCACAGCAAAATTAAATAGCAATACAGTATTAACTTGCTAACACGCTAGAAACTGAGATGGCTCAAGGATTCGTAATGAGATACGAACTCCTGCTTCTGAATGCAGCCTGAGTTGATAATGACCAAAAATTATCATGCAGTAGGTAGTTGGCGGCCTCTGTGAAATGAGTGGGTGGTCTCAGTCCAGTTCCCAATGGACAGGTGTCCATACCACAACTGGCACTAATTGCTCCCCTTGGCAGTCTCTGCAAAGAAACCATGGATTGAACAGGCTGAGCCAAACATTTTGGGAAGCTTAGACAATTACAGTTTATCTTGTACCTGTTCTGTGGCTAAGCAAAAGACTTTGTTTCCCAGAGCTGACAGCCAATTCAGTACTTTCACCAGCCCTAAATTCGCTACTGAAGAAAATAGTTTTTGAGGCTTTCTTAAACCTTGTCTTAGCGTGGAAACTATCTTATGCTAGACATTGGGACAGATCAGGCCTGCACAACATGCGGGGCCCACGTGGGCTCACTGTGCGGCCCACGGGGGGTGAGTAGGTGGGCTCACTGTATGGCCTGCGGGGGGTGAGTAGGTAAGCGGTGGGTGAGGGAGGGGGCTGAAGAGGCAGGCGGGCAGTGGTGGGGGGTGAGGAGGTGAGCCGGGGGGGGGGCCTGAGGAGGCGAGCAGGCAGGGGCAGGGGCTGAGGAGGTGAGCTGGGGAGTTGGGGGCTGAGGAGGCAAGCGGGGGGGTGAGGAGGTGAGCCGGGGGGGTGGGGAGCTGAGGAGGCGAGCGAGGAGTCAGTGGCTGACCTGTTCTACTGATCTGGTCTGGCTCCCATCCCCTCTCCAAGGGTTGCAGCTGACTGGAGGTGCTGCCTTCCACACCTTCCTCATTCACACCTCATTCATTCAACAGGGCAACTGATTACAACGTTGGGGGAAGATCTTATTCTACTTCTAGCAAAAAGACATTTTTCTTTTACCTTAATTATACTACCTTAGGGGCTCGCTATAACATATTACTAAGGTTCAATACTGCTGTTTTGGTAGGGCAGCACTGGGGAAGGAGGGTTTGTTTCCATGGGGGGGCATACTGTGTGGCGGAGTATTTCAGGGTGGCTGGGCAGTGCTG
This sequence comes from Mauremys mutica, assembly GCF_020497125.1. Taxonomy (NCBI): domain Eukaryota; kingdom Metazoa; phylum Chordata; order Testudines; family Geoemydidae; genus Mauremys; species Mauremys mutica. The sequence goes on from NC_059075.1 coordinate 68,590,074, forward strand.
GGTGGGGAGTATTTCAGGGGGGCTGGGCAGCGCTTGGGGGGGTGTTGTTGTGTTTCGGGGGGAGGGGGCTTGGCGGCGCTCAGGGGTGGGGTTGGTGGGGCCGGGTGGGTTCGGCCCTCAGCTGTTTTCTTTGGAGTAATATGGCCCTTGCCGCTTTACGAGTTGTGCAGGTCTTGGACAGATCCTCAGCTGATGCAAGTCAGCATAGCTCCACTGAAGCCAATGGAGCTTTGCAGATTTGCACCCGCTAAGGATTTGGCTGGTTGTCTTTTGGAGCCACCCCCTCTCCTGTTTGCAAGCACAAGCCCAAATGTTGAGAAACTGGCAGAAATGAAGTATGTACAATGTTCATGTGCAAAAGCGCTAACAAATGTCTCCTCACGGTACGTAAGCTGGAATAATACAGCCATTATTAGAACTATGCTACAATAAAACAAGTTGGGTGAGTCAACCAGCAGTGCTTCTAATCTCCCCTGGCTGCCTTTCCGGTCCCTAGGCTCCCCATCTATTTTTATCTCTCCTTGTTTTTAATATACTTTTTGGTTGACAAGCAATAAATCTAAGGCTCTCTGGTCTCCTGTGCATGCTCTTGCCAGCAGGCGATTCAGAAGTTAGAGCCTACCAGCCAGGAATTAGGATACAGACCACTGGGCTTGGGATTCAGACTGAAGGAATAGCGTGGCACCAGGGAGTGTAGCAATGATTGCTGACTGCAAGCATGACAGTAATTGCAGTTTTCAGGACTATGGCACAGTCGGTAGGAGACTGGCATGGCACAGGGTGCAGGAACTTGGCACTAAGTGCAAAAGTGTGGCAAGAACTCCAGGAGCACAGCATTGCCTAGACAGGGCCGGCTTTAGGACGTGCAGGGCCCAATTCGAACAGTTTCGATGGGGCCCTGGCAGGGATGACAAACAAAGACAAAAAAAACCCAAAAAACCCACACATGTAAAAAAACACGGTGCTCCGAGTCTTCGGCGGCGGATCCTTCACTCACTCCAGGTCTTCGGCGGCACTGAAGGACCCGCCGCTGAAGTCCCAGAGCAAGCGAAGGACCCACTGTGAAGTGCTGCTGAAGACCCGGAGCGCCGCCAGGTGAGTAAAAATTAAAAAGGCGCCTCTAGCCAGGGAAGAGATTCTCACTGGGCTCGGGGCCCTCTTAGGCGCAGGGCCCGATTCGGGGGAATTGGTGCCCTGTGCCTAGAGGTGCACAGCACAGGCTGCAGCCTGCAGGAATGTGATACAGTCTGACAGAGCATGGTGTAGTCTTGCAGGAATATGGCATTGATTTTCAGTCTACAGGAGTGGCTGCAACCTTCAGAACACAGCACAGTCTACAGGAGACTAACACTTTCCTCCAACTCCCTTACTCCTGAGACATGGTCTGGGGTATAGGCTGTTCATTTCTCATATGTCCAGCCTGGAAAACATTTTAGCTCAGAAGTGAGAACCAAAATGCTAGGAAGTTTGCAGGGAGCAGCTGGATATAAACATTTACTGTAGGATATAGGTCAGATTCTCCAGGCATCTGCTGGGGTTTAGCATGTATCTCTGGATAGCCCCATGCTTTAGGCATAGAAGTCCTACCCCATCTCAGTCAGTTTGTGAGTGGTGACTTACTAGGGGTTGCTTCACTCAACTCCTATTTTAGCTTCTGTCCAAGAGGTGTGCTATGAAGAGAGGACTGAACAAAAGGAAGGTGCTTGGTATGCAGCACTCTTGCTGAACCGGACACTGATATGGATTCTTTATGCTTCTTTGAAGAATCCTTCAGTAGGATGAGCAGGGTGAGGTAGGAGGAGGGATGGGCCCCGTTCTCTGCAACCCCCAAAACTTTTCTTTTACAGATATTTCGAGATAAAAATAGGAGGCTTTGCTACTTGTGTGTCAATAAATCAAACTAAATAAAAAGGGGGTTTCGAAAGCCTGAGAGGCTTTGTAGGGAAGAACACAAAAGGTTGGCTTGTGTTGAAACTCATACAAAACTTCTTGGTTCTGCAAACATGGGGGACAGGAAATCTCATGAGAGCAATTTTTCATGCAGCATTTTGGTGCACCTGTGCCCTGGCTGAACCTGGAGTTCAGAAGCAGTTGCTAACATGAACTAAAAATTTATTTTTTCAAACCAAATTCATCGTGATAACACTTAGCATTCGCGTTGGGCTTTACATGTGGGGGGTAGGAAATGCTTTTCCAAAGAAGGAAAGCAGCACATTACCCCATTTTCCCTCTCTGTAAAGTGAGTCACAGAGCTTAAGATGTGATTTGCTCAAGGTCCCATAAGGAGTCAGTGTTAGAGTTGAGACTAGAGGTGGACTGACATTGGAACACATCACCACCCCCTTTTTTCTGGGTTCACTTCAAATTTTTCCTGCAAGTTTGTGTGGGGCTTTTATTTAAGCTGAATCCATTTGCTCTGTCCTACAGTGTATGTGTTATCCACTACACAGTGCAGCTCTCAGAGGTTTATAGACAGGCATGTCCTGCCAGGATCATTGATCAGGAGTTGTTCTGACAATGTAAGGCTTTGTATCTTCTGTTTCATTGGTTGGGTGTGCTGGCATTTTGCTGGGAAACGTTTGGGTGAAGCTCTCGAATCAGGCAAAACATTCCTGCTTCATTGTGCTCATGTAGTTGAATTAGGTTGCTAATATAGCAGCTGTTATTTTTCTAATTTATCTCCAGACTCTTTAAATACTTTCACTACCAACACACGCATCACTAGTTACCTGAAGTTCTTACATGGCAGGAAACATCTGTTAATCCAGTACTGAGATGGCTGGAGTATTACACTGGATAGGAACTACTGAGATATTATGCTAGCACACGGCAGGCTCTCTCATTTCAGGCCTACATGCTTCAGGGAGCAAGGGAGAAGGGGATAGGGTTTTAATTTCAGACCTTCACTTTCTAGGTGCCCCCAAAGGACATACATATTTCCTACATAAAGTTCAGTCTGTTTGCAATTAAGCCTCTCTGCTTATTTCCGGATAGATTAACAACAACAAAATCAGCTTAATCTTGGACATTTTGAGATAAACAAGGCCACTGTTTCCTGGGGTATAAAAATACTGATCATGTTTATGGATCTTGGAAGGCTGAATTTGCCTTGCGAACTTTTCATGTTGAACAAATGTTAAGTTACAAAGAGATAAGAAACAGCTGGGTCTCCATTTTTAGAACTGAAGAGTTTTCAAAGAGATTATCTTTTCGTTTCAATTTTAAGTGAATTTAGTACTGATGAAAAGTGCCAGATGGTAAGTCCTAGAGACTGACATCCTCTGATCATAGAGAATTGATATGGGAAGGGCAGTAACAGTGCAAACCTCTGCCCTCAACTCACAACAACAAGGAATCAACTCTAAAAGGTGAGTGGGTACATTCAGTTTCCATTATAGTTCAGTCCTAGGTCTTTCTGTTGAGGGCCAGCACAGGTGTCCACTGCATGTAAAATGCAAGTCTGATTTTCACAATGTGGATGCCTATTCTTTAGGAACTTGACTGAATCAATTCATTTTACAGTGGGGTCTAAATGGCCATCAGCTGCCAACAACTTTTAGTAATTACCTGTCTGAGTAAAATGCAAATTGGTGAGCTACACCTGATAGCTTCTGCCTCCCATTATCACTCCCTGAACTGCTCAAGCCCTTCCGTTTGTAGGGATTATCCAGCCTATAACTCTACAGTAATTCCCCTCCTCTCATGTCAATTGCACAGCTGTGATATGGAGTTTAACCAACACTGCTTGTTAGTTTGAGGATAGTAGACACTTTGCTAAAGATCACTGAATCTTTAGGACTAAATTCAGCCCTGATGTGGATATGACTCCCACTGAATCAATGGAAATTGTGCTCATTTCTGCTATATCTGAATTTTGCTATTGGACTGGATTAAAGGCTTGAGCCAGCACCTATAGTCCTTCATCTTGAAAATTCAGTCATGGCATATATGATTTATAAAACTAATAATGGAATATGCTAGGTTTTGAGATTACAGACCTTTACATCATGTAGGATGGTTACTCACCTTTGTAACTGTTCTTCGAGATTGTTGCTCATATCCATTCCAGTTAGGTGTGCGCACGCCGCGTGCACGATCGTCAGAAGATTTTTACCCTAGCAACACTTGGTGGGTCGGCTGACACACCCTTATGGCGCCGGATATATGCCCCTGCCGACCCAGCGCCCCCTCAGTTCCTTCTTGCCGACTACTCCAACAGAGGGGAAGGAGGGCGGGTTTGGAATGGATATGAGCAACACATCTCAAAGAACAAGTTACAAAGGTGAGTAACCATCTTTTCTTCTTCGAGTGCTTGCTCATATCGATTCCAATTAGGTAACTTCCAAGTCTTACCTAGGCGGTGGGGTTGGAGTGACATGTTGCGGCGTGAAGGACAACTGAACCAAATGCAACATCACCCCTGGACTGCTGCACTATCGCATAGTGGGAAGCAAAGGTATGTACTGATGACCAAGTTGCTGCCCTACAGATCTCCTGTATGGGCACATGAGCCAGGAAGGTGGAGGAGGAAGCTTGAGCCTTAGTAGAGTGGGCAATAAGGTGCATAGTTGGGACACCAGCCAAGTCATAGCATGCACAGATGCATGATGTAATCCAGGACGAGATGCGCTGTGTGGAGGCTGGGAGGCCCTTCATCCGGTCTGCCACCACTATGAGCAGCTGGGTCATCCTCCTAAAGGGTTTCGTTTGTTTGATGAAAAGGCGAGGACCCTGCGAACGTCTAGGGAATGCAGCTGTTGCTCTCGTCGAGAAGCATGCGGCTTCAGAATGAAGACTGGAAGGAAGATGTGTTGGTTGACATGGAAGGCAGACACCACCTTAAGAAGGAAGGCAGGGTGTGGTCGCAGCTGTACCTTGTCCTTATGAAGCACCGTATACGGTGGGTCCGAACTGAGGGATCGAAGCTCTGACACACGTCTCACCAAGGTGATAGCGACAAGGAAAGCTGTTTTCCAGGAAAGGTACAGAAGCGAGCAAATGGCCATTGGCTTGAACGGGGCACCCATGAGTCTGGATAGGACCAGGTTGATGTCCCACATAGGGGCCGGATGCCGAATTTGTGGGTACAGATGTTCCAATCCCTTGAGAAACCTGCTGACTATGGGATTGGAGAAAACTGAGCGCCCGTTTTTGCCCAGGTGGAAGGCCGAAATTGCTGCTAGGTGTACCCTGATGGATGAAACTGCTACGCCTTGCTGTTTCAAGGACAAGAGAGAATCTAGGATGGTAGGTACTGGCCCCTCCAGAGGGGCAGTATTGCTCAGGTCACACCAGTAGGAGAAACTGTTCCACTTGGCCAGATACATGGACCTAGTAGAGGGCTTTCTGCTACCCAAGAGTACATGCTGCACTGAGCGGGAGCAATGCAGCTCAGATTGAGTTAGCCACGCAGCATCCATGCTGTGAGATGGAGGGATTGCAGATCTGAATGACACAGAGTGATCAGGTCCAGCCACAATGGGAGTGGAATTGGTGTGGTCACCAACAGATCGAGGAGAGTGGTGTACCAATGTTGCCTGGGCCACGCCGGGGCGATCAAGATTAAGCGGGCCTTGTCGCTTCGCAATTTGAGAAGGACCTTGTGGACTAATGGGAATGGAGGAAAGGTGTAGAACAGATGGTCTTTCCATGGCATCAGGAAGGCGTCCGATAGGGAGCCCGGGGAGCGCCCCTGGAGAGAGCAGAACACCTGGTACTTCCGATTCTCGCAAGAGGTGAAAAGGTCTATGTGGGGAAACCCCCACTTCCGGAAAAGAGAATGGATAACGTCCGGGCGAATCGACCACTGTGATCCAGGAAGGACCTGCTGAGGTGATCTGCCAAGGTGTTTCGGACTCCCGGGAGAAACGACGCCACCAGGTCTATCGAGTGGGCTATGCAGAATTCCCACAGGCGAATGGCTTCCTGACAGAGAGGGGACAATCACGCTCCCCCTTGCTTGTTGATGTAAAACATGGCTGTTGTGGTGTTGCAGTCTTCACAGACAAAACGGCCCTGAAGGTGTTCGCGGAACACCTGACACGCCAGGCGCACTGCTCTCAGTTTCCGTACGTTGATGTGCAAGGTTCTCTCTTGTGTGGACCAAAGGCCCTGTGTGCGAAGGTCCGCAAGGTGAGCGCCCCAGCCGAGAGATGATGCATCCGTGGTTAGGACTAGGGAGGGCTGTGGGGCATGGAATGGCATTCCCCCGCATACGAAGTTGGGGTTCAGCCACCAAACCAGGGAGGTTAAGACTTCCGTCGATACCGTGATCACCGTGTCTAAATTGCCTCAGCCTGGACGGTACACTGATGAGAGCCAGGCCTGAAGTGGACAGAGGCGTAGTCTGGTATGTCTGTGTCCCAGTAGATCGAGGCACGTGCATGCTGTCGAGGGTTGGGAAGCTTCGGACGCCATGGATAATGCTCGCCCCGGCCTGGAAGCGGGCTTGTGGAAGGCACGCCCGGGCGAGATTTGAATCCAGGACTACTCCGATGAAGTCTATTCTCTGGGTCAGCTGCAAAGTGGACTTTTTGACATTGAGCAGCAGGCCCAGCTGTCTGAACAAGCTCATGGTGAACCAAACATGAGATTGCACCTGAAGCTCAGAGCAACCCCAAATGAGCCAGTTGTCAAGGTACAGAAACACTTGGATCCGATGTCGATGGAGCAAGGCAGCTACGACAGCCATACACTTTGTAAATACCCTTGGTGCCATGGATAGGTCAAAAGGGAGGACGGTAAACTGAAAGTGGTCATTGACTGACCACAAAGCGAAGGAAGCACCTGTGTGTGGGTAGTTCGCTATGTGGAAGTATGCATCCCTCATGTTGAGGGCAGCGTACCAATTTCCAGGATCCAAGGAAGGGATAATGGTCCCCAGGGAAACCATGCAGAACTTCAACTTTATCATGAATTTGTTGAGTCTGCGCAGGTCCAGAATGGGCCGTAGCCCCCCCTTTGCCTTGGAGATTAGGAAGTAGTGGGAGTAAAACTCTCTGCCCCTCAGTTCCCTTAGAACCTCCTCTATAGCTCCGATAGCCAGGAGCATTTGCACCTCCTGTAGAAGGAGTTGCTCGTGAGAGAGGTCCCTGAAGAGGGATGGGGAGGGAGGGGACAAAACAAATTGAAGTCGGTATCACTTTCCACCATGCGTAGGACCCAGCGGTCTGACGTTATGCAGGACCACACAGGGAGGAAATAGGAGAGGCGGTTGGTGAAAGGTGGGAAAGGATCCTGAAAGGAGACTTGTGCTCCGCCCTCGGGCACACCTTCAAAAGTTGTGCTTGGGCCCCGCCGATGGTTTGGGGGGGCCCTGGTTATGGCCCATATGAGGACCAGATTGCCTCCTCCTACCACCATGGCCGCGTCTTCTAGAGAAGTCCTGTCTCGGCCAGGGGTTAGGGTAGGTTCACTGCGGTTGGGGTCGGAAGGGCCTACGTTGCGTCACCGGGGTATGCATGCCCAATGAGTGCATGATGGCCTGGTTATCCTTTGGAATCTGGAGTCAGTTTTGTCTGAAAATAGCCCCTGGCCATCAAAGGGCAGGTCCTGAATTGTTTGCTGCAGCTCCGGAGGAAGACCGGATACCTGCAACCACGAGATGCGGTGCATGGCTACGCCCGAGGCTAGAGTCCTAGCCACTGAGTCTGCCGCATCTATTGAAGCCTGCAAGGATGTCCTGGCTACTTTCTTGCCCTCCTCTAGCGAGGCCCTGAACTCCACCCTGGACTCCTCAGGAACCAGCGCTCTGAACTTCCCCATCGAGTTCCAGGTATTATAACGGCTCAAGAGGGCCTGCTAGTTAGCCACCCTAAGTTGTAGGCCACCAGTCGAATAGATCTTGTGCCCAAATAAATCCAGGCATCTAGCGTCCTTGGATTTAGGGGCAGGAGCTTGTTCATCGGGTCTTTCCCTCTCATTAACGGACTGTACAACGAGGGAGCATGGTTGGGGGTGAATGTACAAGTACTCATAGTCTTTGGAGGGGACCAAGTACTTCCTGTCCACCCCCTTGGCAGTGGGAGGAAGAGACACCGGAGACTGCTAGATTGTATTGGCAGTAACCTGGATGGTCCTAATAAATGGCAAGGCTATACATGTGGGGGCATTGGTAGATAAAATGCCCATCACCGGATCCTCGACCTCCACCTGGAGGTTCATGTTTTTGTGCCACCCTACGAAGCAAGTCTTGGTGCGCATGGAGGTCTATAGGTGGTGGGCCAGAGGAGGACGTGCCCGCCACCGCCTCGTCAGGCAAGGACGAGGAGAATACGCCTGGAACTAATGGGTCCTGGACAAGTCTTGCTGGGTGTGTGTGTGTGGGGTGTCTGGCTGCCCTAGGTCCTCCATGCTAGGGGCATGGGCCTGAGCTGAGGGTAGGGCCGTCGCCTCCGAGCCCCCTGGAGGGGGTGGGGGTGACTAACAGTGGCCTCCAGGACCCGAGGTTCCAAGTAGGCAGAACGAGAAGCTCCCGATGGGACACCTTGGGCCCGATGGTATGCTCAAGGGGTCCAAAAGGACCATTGTGGGGGTCCCTGAGCAGGATCCTGCCCCTCGTCGTGCCACTGGCTAGCTCCGTCCGCATCTTGGTCATGGACGCGGTAGTCACTCTCCGCTTGGGATGACCTCGCGTTGGGGCGGGAAGGCCAAGGTGGAGCCGATCGCTCATGCTGGGTTGCACTATCATGTGTTGTTGGCCTGCGCCACGGAGATGAAGATCAGTACCGCGGTCTTGAACGGTACCGTGACTTGAACCAGGAGCGATGGTCATATTGGTGCCGGGAGGCAGTTCTGGACCTCAATGATCAGTGCCGGGAGCTGGACCAGTACCGACCATACTGAGAAGGAGATCTTCTTGAGGTGGAGCGGCACCACGAGTACGACTGGCGCCGAGATGGTGATCGGTGCCGGGATGCGAGTGGTGCCATGGAGGAGACCAGCGCCTGGATCAGGACCGTGACCTGGACTGGGACTGAGATCGGTGCCGACCCTTCTTGCTCTGCGATGGAGGGCGCATCATTAATTCCTACCCTTTGTTCCCTGTCCTTTAACCAGTTCTCAATCCATGAAAGGACCTTCCCTTTTATCCCATGACAGTTTAATTTACATAAGAGCCTTTGGTGAGGGACCTTGTCAAAGGCTTTCTGGAAATCTAAGTACACTATGTCTACTGGATCCTCCTTGTCCACATGTTTGTTGACTCCTTCAAAGAACTCTAATAGATTAGTAAGACACGATTTCCCTTTACAGAAACCATGTTGACTATTGCTCAACAGTTTGTTTTTCTATGTGTCTGACAATTTTATTCTTAACTATTGTTTCGACTAATTTGCCCGGTACCGACGTTAGACTTACCGGTCTGTAATTGCCGGAATCACCTCTAGAGCCCTTTTTAAATATTGGCGTTACATTAGCTAACTTCCAGTCATCGGGTACCGAAGCCGATTTAAAGGACAGGTTACAAACCTTAGTTAATAGTTCCGCAACTTCACATTTGAGTTCTTTCAGAACTCTTGGGTGAATGCCATCTGGTCCCGGTGACTTGTTAATGTTGAGTTTATCAATTAATTCCAAAACCTCCTTTAGTGACACTTCAATCTGTGACAGTTCCTCAGATTTGTCACCTACAAAAGCCAGCTCAGGTTTGGGAATCTCCCTAACATCCTCAGCCGTGAAGACTGAAGCAAAGAATCCATTTAGTTTCTCCGCAATGACTTTATTGTCTTTAAGCGCTCCTTTTGTATTTTGATTGTCAAGGGGCCCCACTGGTTGTTTAGCAGGCTTCCTGCTTCTGATGTACTTAAAAAACATTTTGTTATTACCTCTGGAGTTTTTGGCTAGCCGTTCTTCAAACTCCTCTTTGGCTTTTCTTATTACACTCTTGCACTTAAGTTGGCAGTGTTTGTGCTCCTTTCTATTTGCCTCACTAGGATTTGACTTCCACTTTTTAAAGGAAGTCTTTTTATCTCTCACTGCTTCTTTTACAAGGTTGTTAAGCCACGATGGCTCTTTTTTAGTTCTTTTACTGTGTTTCTTAATTTGGGGTATACATTGAAGTTGGGCCTCTATTATGGTGTCTTTAAAAAGGGCCCATGCAGCTTGCAGGGATTTCACTTTAGTCACTGTACCTTTTAACTTTTGTTTAACTAACCCCCTCATTTTTGTATAGTTCCCCCTTTTGAAATTAAATGCCACAGTGTTGAGCTGTTGAGGTGTTCTTCCCACCACAGGGATGTTGAATGCTATTGTATTATGGTCACTATTTCCAAGTGGTCCTGCTATAGTTTACCTCTTAGACCAGCTCCTGCGCTCCACTCAGGATTAAATCTAGAGTTGCCTCTCCCCTTGTGGGTTCCCGTACCAGCTGCTCCATGAAGCAGTCATTTAAATTATCGAGAAATTTTATCTCTGCATTTCGTCCTGAAGTGAAATGTTCCCAGTCAATGTGGGGATAATTGAAATCCCCCACTATTATTGGGGTCTTAATTTTGATAGCCTCTCTAATTTCCCTTAGCATTTCATCATCACTATTACTGTCCTGGTCAGGTGGTCAATAATAGATCCCTAATGTTATATTTTTATTAGAGCATGAAATTTCTATCCATAGAGATTCTATGGAACATGTGGATTCGCTTAAGATTTTTACTTCATTTGAATCTACATTTTCTTTCACATATAGTGCCATTCCTCCCCCTGCACGACCTGTTCTGTCCTTCCGATAGATTTTGTACCCTGGAATGATTGTGTCCCATTGATTGCTCTCAGTCCACCAGGTTTCTGTGATGCCTATTATATCTATATCCTCCTTTATCACAAGGCACTCTAGTTCACCCATCTTATTGTTTAGACGTCTAGCATTTGTGTACAAGCACTTTAAAAACTTGTCCCTGTACTACCCTGTATTTGTCCCTGTACTACTACCAGTACTGTCTGTAATAAAACTTTACTATTGGAATAAGCCTGAAAAAGTGAAAACTCACTGTCACATTTTTCTCCGTGTCTTCCCTCCTCTTCCAGCCAGGTTGTGGACACTGGGCTCCATGCTTTCTCCCTGCCTGGCACTGAGCAACAACTGCAGGGGCTTCCCTCTAGCTTGCAGCAGGGAGACTGGCTGAGGGAGGGAGACGCCTGCCTACTGCATAAGAACAGTTTAAACTCAGCTGTTCCCTGTGCGGTTCAGTAACATTTCAAAGAGGATCTGCAAGCAGTTTGGACATCACAACCATGATCCTCTGCTGGGGAGGGAATGGGATAGATTTGAACTTGGAAATGGTTCCTGATTTTGATTGTGTTTTTTGTGTATAGTAGATCCCCTCATCCCAGGGGCAGAAAAGAACTGACCCTGCCATGGTCACATACACCCTCCCCACCCCAACAACTGGGAGTGAAATTAACAAGGATGCCAGAAACGGCTTCTAACCCTGGGGGCTGAACTGCACAGGGAACAACTGAGTTTAAACTGTTCTTATGCAGGCAGCAGCAGCAGGCATCTCAGCCAGTGTCCCTACTGCAAGCTAGAGCCTAGAGGAGAACCCCTGCAGGGAGGAGTGGGGGAGGAATGCAGAGCCTTGTCTGCAGCCTGGCTGGAGGAGGGGGAGGGAGGAGACGAGAAACCAATGTGACAGTGACTTTTCCCCTTCCACCTGCTTTTATTAGCTCTGGATTTAAGTGGTGGAGCCAAATGCTTGTATTTGTTGTGTATATTAGTATTGGAGACAAGATCCCCTCATCCAGGGGGCAGACAAGGACTGCCCCTGCCATGGTCAAACACACCCTCCCCACAGCTACTGTGAGTGAAATTAACAAGGATGCCAGAAACCGCTCCTAACCCTGAGGGCTGGACCACTCAGGGAACAGCTGAGTTTAAACTATTCTTATGCAGGGGGCAGGCTTCTCCCTCCCTCAGCCAGTCTCCTTTTCTTATTGGTCCTCCGTACCTGCCCGTACCCGCTTACTTTCACCTCTGCACTTATCTGATTGATGGGATTCCCCCAGGCACTTCAGACACGTGTCATGGGGGTCTCCAGTAGGTATCGGCTTCAGGCAGGCCGAGCAGGGTTTGAAACCTGGAGACCTAGGCATGGGCCCAGGTACCAGGAAGGAGGGAAGGGGAGAAGCCCCTTACCTCCAATTACTATATACACTAACTACTATTATTAACTACAACTAGAAACTACTAACAACTGCACTATAACAACTATCTACAGGTATAAACGAGCAAAGAGCTAGGGAAATGGAGATCAGCTATGCTGCACTCCACAGTTCCAATGACCGTCACGGGTGGTAAGAAGGAACTGAGGAGGTGCTGGGTCGGCAGGGGCATATATCCGGCACTGTAAGGGCGCCACTCCAGGGGGCACCTCAGCCGATCCACCAAGTGCTGCTAGGGTAAAAATCTTCCGACGATTGTGCACGTGGCGCGCACACACCTAACTGGAATGGATATGAGCAAGCACTCAAAGAAGAACATTCTGATTACCAACTTGCTTTTCCCACATCTGAATTCTGGCAATTTTATTTTGAGAGCAGATGAAGTCAGAAACCAGCTGAATAAGGACCTGATTCTGCTCCCAGTTACACCAGTGTAAATCTGGAGTAATTTAGGTGAAGTCTGTAGGATAAAGCGAGAGTAAACAAGAGAAGACTCAGGGCTATAGGCTAGATCCTCAGCTTCTTTAAATTACTGTAGTTCTGCAGAAGTCAATGAAACTACATGAGGATCTGGCTCTTAATCTCTAACTACAGGCTTTTGTGGGATATCACTTGGTAAAAATCATGTGGAAAAATGTGCTTATAGTTTGTAAGCCAGTATGAACACTTTCAGGAGCAGTACATTTTTCAAAGCACAGCTTCCAGGCAAAATCAAAATAAGCCATTGTAAAATTCATAGGACATCTCTGGTTTCCCAGGTAAGGGATTGTTCAACGGAAGGTTTGACAGCTGGGAGAGAGTGATTCCGGCAGATTTTGAAGTTGGGAGGGAAGATTGTGTACCAGGGTGCAGGAGATTTAAGCAGGTGTGTTTGTGGACTGGGCACTTGCTTGACAGGAGCTAGAGCTGGAATAGCAGGGATGCTGCAGGTCAAGATTAAGATGCATTAGTAGAGCTGTGTGTGTGGGAGCCCAGGACTAGAAGAGGATTGCAGGTTGAACTGGTAGAGCTACACAGGAGAAACTTGTACAAAGCCTAGCCACACTCTGCCTGGCTCTGGCTGGTGCATTAGTCACTCACTGTGTGAGTACTGAATTCTTTCCCGCCCCCCTCCCAAAAAATAAAAACTGGAAAAATATTCAAACTGGTGATGCAGGGAGAGAAGATTAGGGTGCATCCCATATCCCTGCAAACAAATGGACACCTTTACTGTTGAATAATTAATTCCTGGGGACAGTTACAGGGCTGTTAAAGAGGGAAGAAAAGAGGAAAGGGAAGATGGAGTAAAAAAAAAATACGGTTTATATACAAACAAGATAAAAATGAAGTGGCATATGCCACCGAGCTCTGCTGTTCTGCCCTTTGTACAAAGCAAGATTGTGGTACATGGGAGTAAGAGTGGAGTGGGTGTGGGGGAAAAGCTGCTTGTTGTCCACTCCATACTTCCCATGAAGATAGGAAGATTCCTCCATGACAGCATGGCTTCTTTTGGCTGCATAAAGAGCAGGGCTCAATCCTGCAATCCTTGCTGAAAAGAGTAGTTCCATGGAAGTCAATGGGACTATTCAGATAAGGACTAGTCATGGGAGTCAGGATTGCAGGACTGGCCCCTCATTTGGGTGGAATAACGCCCAACACAGGAAGCAGTCCTTTCCCCCTTAGCTACTCTGCCGAAGGCCTAACAAAGGGTCTGTTGTGCTGCAAAGAAAAGAGCCATATATAGAAGTCAGAAAATAATGAGGGCTCTTGGAAAAGCAGGTCAAGAAGTGATTTTTAAATATATGTTCTTGGAAACAGATGATGCTCTTGACCCCCTTTGGCTCTCAGCCATGCAAACAGCAACTTGAAGAGGCTGGGGTCCCTCCCCTTGCCCTTACAGAATGACATGAATCCATAAATCTGTCGTTGAGAGATTCAGGTCTCTGAGCTCTAGTCTTCAAAGGCAGCACATTTCCAAGAGATTGGTTTAAAATAATAAATAATAAAAAAAATCTGTCTGTGCTTCAAACACGATTTCACAACAGTTACAGTACCAGGCAGGGAGAACCCTGCCTACCTCTTTGGTCTGAAGCCAGTCCATCTTGGGCTGTGAACTTTCCAGCTCTCACAAACTAAACAGGGTCAGGCCAGGTACTTGGCTGGGAGAATTCCACAGAAAATGAAGGTGCAGCAGGAAGTGGTACTGATGACTCAGCCAGGGACCATCTTGAAAATCAGGTATCAGAGGGGTAGCCATGTTAGTCTGGATCTGTCATGCATCTGACGAAGTGGGTATTCACCCATGAAAGCTTATGCTCCAATACTTCTGTTAGTCTATAACAGGGGTCGGCAACCTTTCAGAAGTGGTGTGCCGAGTCTTCATTTATTCACTCTAATTTAAGGTTTCGCGTGCCAGTAATACATTTCAACCTTTTAAGAAGGTCTCTTTCTATAAGTCTATAATATATAACTATTGTATGTAAAGTAAATAAGGTTTTTAAAATGTTTAAGAAGCTTCATTTAAAATTAAATTAAAATGCAGAGCCCCCTGGACCGGTGGCCAGGACCCAGGCAGTGTGAGTGCCACTGAAAATCTGCTTGCGTGCTGCCTTTGGCACGCGTGCCATAGGTTGCCTACCCCTGGTTTATAAGGTGCCACAGGACTCTGTCGCTTTTTCCATCTTGAAAATGTTTCTCAAATCTCTTCTGGAGAAACAAGCTCTAGTGGACAAAGGATAGTACATTTCTAACTCTAGATCTCTGCTGAAAATACTAATGGGGACAAATTGGGTGGGGTTGATGATGGTCAGAACACCTGACTTAAGGTTTAGACCACCAACTCATTTCACAGTGTCCACAAAACAACCATCAGATGGTAATAACTTTCATTCACTATCAACTGGAGCTGGACAGGTGATCGAGTGGTGAAAAATTCCATATGCCATTATCAGTCCTCAAGACAAACTAACTAGAAGAAACATAAAACTGCAAAGGAAAAGTTTGTATCCTTTGAGGCTCTTTTGATTTCAACAGAGCTTCTTGCAGGGAGCACTGCTTGAATGTGTGGGAGTGTCTCAGCTTTACAGAACTCCAATGATTTCAGTCAGATTTCTGTGGAAATAGTCAGAGGAAGGTAAAAGGGGATTGCTGCTGCCCCTTTCCACCCCACTAACACCTTTGTGTGAGGTGCATCCCCCTCTGGCTCCTGACCATTGCCCTGTGAGATGGGGCTGTGATAGGAGATCTCCCCGCTATCTGGCTCCCGACTTGGCCCAGACAGGATACAGCAAATGAGGGAAAGGGCAACCCTGATCCTTCCCCCCAGCTTCCCACCCCTCCTCACTGCTTTTCTCTGGCCCAAGCCCCGCCTTCCTTAATCCCCTCTGCTACCACTCATCCCTATTAATCCCCCTTGTCCTAATTCCCCACTTTCCCTGCCACAGCCCCAAATCCTCTCCCACTACTCTTCTGCACCAATGCCCCCTCACCTTCCTGCACTCTCCCAACCGCCCCACCACACACCCAGCACAGCTCCACCTCCAAAGTCCCCACACATTCCCCCCTCACTGTTCTGCCCCCCCTACCACAAATTAAAATAATCTGAAAGGATATGAGCAGGTCATGTTGGGGGGTAGGGATGTGTATCAGTTCGAGCAAATGACCCAGCAACTTGCTTTCCTTTGATCACATTCATTTCCATTATTCAGGAAGCCTCATTACATTATCCTCACTGCCTACTAGACTCTCATCTTCCCTCTATTTAGACGTGTTTTCAAGGAAATTAGTATTGATTAAAGTTAAATCAGAATCTGCACATGCATTTTAGAGCACTTTAAAATGTCGTTCTTAAAACAGAAATTTTGGCCTCATGACAAAACTTCCAAAAGGAGCCTCTGCAGAGTGCAGGCAGAGAGCAAGGAACATGCACAACACACACTCTGAATGACCACAGTATGTCACCTTGAGCCACCCTACTGCCTGGAAACCCTCTTGCTTCAACAGAGTCCTAGTCTTGCTTCCATGTACATTTCTGTCCTTTAGGCACATCAGGTTGTCATGTGCTGACCTTGAGTAACAAACTTCACCCTTATTTTTTTCAATATTTGTTCTCCCAAGTGAGAGTGAGTGCTGTGCAGTAGCTGAGATAAACCGTGACTGGCCGCGATCAGTTTGGGGAGGATCAGTGCTATAGTTTGAGCCCCAGGTATGCACAAAATGTCAGATGAATGAGATTTGTAAAATGCTTTATGAGAGGGGGCTGTATTTCATGAACCCCTAGCTCAGATGACCCCAAATTTGGACCACTGACACTGCACCCCCAGAAGGCACAGCAAATTTCAAGAAAATCCAAGTTAGCATGTAGATTTTAGAGCATTTAGAATAGTTCACCTTTAAACAGAAAGCAACACTCAATCTTAACTATAGAAGACTGGGCACTACTACAATCAACCTGAGCTTTTATTCACGCTGTGATATGTTTTTGGTAGCATTTTTCCCTTTTAAAAATGGGAGATCACTGCATAGTAGGGAAGCCCAGATATTTTCAATGGAACACTGTGTTTAGGGTTAACAAAGATACCCTGTAATTATGACTGACTTCAAGTCAACAACCTCACAAAACAAGAGCTCAAAATATATTTCTTCAAATTTTTGCATGCTAGACAGAGTAAAATTTTGTTACCCCCACACTCCATAAAAACACAACATTAAAACTCTTTCACCACTTCCTAGCAAGGATTTGAGGTCAAACTGTGCCCAGTCCTCAACTGAGTGTGCAAAAAACCTTCTCCCTTTACACCTCTCTTGCAAGGGAATAACCTCAACTTCAGTCCCCCACTCTCTTATCCCTGTTCCCTGAAAAAGCACCAATTACATGCAAATGCCTATGCATCAAAACTCCCTCCAGTCTGTATTCTTATCCCCCTCACAAACCATCAGTTCCATCCATAATACACAAAATTTCATATTCTTAATCCTTCCACTCTCACCACCTCTGGCTCAGTACCTCTCGGCCCCCCCAGGATTTGAGGAAGGGTTAATGAGTTGCTACATCCCAAATCTAACTGATTCATTCTATATAATGTATGTGTGAGTGCACGAGAGATCTTTAGTTTCCCACCCAAGCCTCCTGTTACTGAAGTGTTGCCCACATGCTTGACACTTTCATCCACAGCACTTGGTTTGTACCAGTTTTTTTTAATCTGTTGTTTTCAAGGCTCTTTTCACAAGGAAATGGGCTAGAAACTCACTCTTGTTTAATATGAAAGCTGACCTTCTCTTTCATTGGACCAAAGGGGCTTGTGTAAACACCCTCCGGATCATAAGTGCCTCCACTTGTTAAAGTCTCATCAGGTTCCTACTAGACTCATGGCTATTACTTGACACTCAAACAGCAGCAATATCCAAAAATACCTTTTCCCACTGTTAGTTAGAAGACTGTGGTGTTTCCTTACAGATAGAGAGACAGACACACTGATTCATGCTTGCTTCACCTCCAAATTATACCACTGTAATATACTCTAGCTGAAATTGACTGTGAAAGCCATGTTGAAGCTTCAGTTGGTCCAAGTTGTGGCAGCCTGAACCATGTGACATCACACCACACCAGTACTCAGGACCCCACATTTGGTCCCCAAGCAATTCCATATGTTCTCCAAGGTCCTACAGCTAAATTTTTAAAGGCTGCAATGAGATAAACCAGGCTCACTCTGATCCATTGAGACAACTGCATTCAAGAGAGATGATGTGGCTGCCAGAGTCCAGGGTGAAATTCTCAGGTGCTGGACATTCTCAGTGGCAGGCTCTCAGCTATGGAGTGCCCTATCTCTAGAGATCAGGATACACCCAAGTCTTGCTATCCTTGGACACATCTCTTCCTGGAGGATTGCTCTCAGTAACAATGGATGGCACAGCCTCTCCTAGAGACACAGCCTCTCCTGGAGACAAACAAGAGCAGTTCTATTTAGAAAAATATGTCAATGATGGAGGGTTGAGGACTTGGTCTTATCAGCCAGTTTTATTACTATTCTTAATTTGTACATATGGCATCTAGATACTGTGACGATGGGTGCATAAAAATGCCTATACAAAGACAGACAGCTTGAATGTGTATGTTATATTAAGCTGCTCATGATTTTGCAGCTGGCACTGCTCCTCATAGTAGTGGGAGCAGCTCTTTTAAATTTTAGAAAGGGATCAAACCGCAGTCAAGTATTTCAAGCTGTATTTCTCCCGCATGATCCCTCCCTTCCTCCCAACTACCTCTCCTCCCCCAATCATGAACATTCTTTGCTTCTTTGTTTATATTGTAGAAAACATCTGTTAGTGTATCTCCTCAAGGTGAAAGATTTTGGCAAACAACTATTTTTCATTGCTCGGCTTCAAGGGAAAATATGAAGAGGGCTCCTCCCATCCTACTGAAGGATAAGGGAAATTAGGTCTGAATGCAGACAGGCCAGGCCAAATAGATTGTTGCCTCACCTGCCTCATTAAGGGAAAATGGGATTGTTTTCCCAGTGGAATGCACTATCTTGCAGGGACTGCAGGGGTGTGGCTAGGAGTAACAGAATTAATTAACATAAAGGGCAATTTAGATGACTATCAGAAACATCTTCTGGACAGTGAGCTGTGTTAGGCTGGGCATAATCTCCCACGGGAAATGGCAGAAGCCCCATCACTTGGGACATTTAAAACTACACTGGGGACAACACTAAAAAAAAAAATGGTACAACAGAACAACCCTGCACTAGTAGGAGATGGACTTGATGATAAGGTAGGTCTTTTCTATGTTTAGCTTCTATGATGCTACACAGGACTGGGGTTCCTTAGAGAGAGAAAAGAACTGGTTTATTATGATTACTGATTTATATATTGCCTCAAGCATTAAAGTACTTTACAGATCTATAGGTTATAATGCACAGGCAGGACCTGTAATTTTCCCTGGCAAGCAGTCATTAATTCCTGTGCTAGGTTTCAGTGGAATCTGCAGCACTCAGTAACCCAGACACCATCAGTTGCTCTGACTTTCTGCGATCAGCTGCAGAAGGAGGGAAGAAGAGATAGAACCATTTCTGGATCCACTGCTGCTGAGGGGGGATTCTGTGGATGGTTCCAGATTCCAAGCTTACTTCCATAGCCTGGAACTGGCCCTGTGGATAGGGACTCCTTCATTCATCACTGAATTGCAGCCACCTCTCAGGTGGGATGTGGTAGCTGTTTACAGCACACAGAAATGCTACACGGTAGTTTAGGCTAGGAAGTATAGCAGGTTTAATGATTTACAGGACACCTGAGCAAGAAAGCTCAGCAGTCCCTAAACACTGGATTTTAAAAGATAAAATTAAAAGGCCAAAGCAGAACTCAAGTTCAAATCTAGACTTCACTCCCCTCCCACAGCCATTACATTCCTCTCCACTGCCCAATTGACCTCAGAATGGACAACTTTCAAATACAATGAAGCTCAGCTTTTGCCATAGATGATATTCTGCTGGACTAATCAGGCACGTATCCCCCAAATTAGAGCCAAACCAGTGTGTTTCAAAATCTCCTAGCTGAACGGAGAAAGATGTTAAACACCTGGGATCTATTTGAGAGCTGTCACCAGAACTGGCACAACAGATCACTGACAGGCAGAGCTTCAATGTAATGGGAATGGGACATATGGGCAGCTGGGTATATGTACTGCCACATGATCCTCCTTCCCTTCTCTGTCTGCCCTTCTCCCTCACCTGGAGAGGTTTGGAATTCAAATGACATCCTCAAATGCCGTTAATGCTACCAAATTATGGAAAAAAGAGTTCTCATCTCAAAAGACGACAAAAAACCAACTCCCTTCCCAATATCACAGCTGTTCCCTCCTCCCCACCATGTGTTCTTGAAATCTGGGGCTGTTCCAAATACTAAATGCACTGGAAAGCATATCCTTGGGCCAGCTGTGATCTGATCATGAGGCACTGGCTGTCGATGAATCAGAAACCAACTGATAGGCAGGCAAACAATGTTTGCCTTGTTAAGCCTCAGCGATCATCATTCTCAGCCCCCCTTCTTTCCCCATCAAACCAGCTTGCACAATGCTGGGGAGGGCTTACATAACATGCCCCGAATGATCCTTTCCCACCAACCCTGCTCTGAACTGCAGCTATCTTCTGTTTTGAACGACACGCTGTGTTGTGAAATACATGGCGTAGGGGTTGTTATAACTTCTTTGGAGGTAGAAGAACAGCAAACTAGTCATTGATACTGATATTTACAAGCTGCTATAGGAGAGGCCTGGCAGCAGCACCTGGAATCACTGTTACTTCTGGAGTCCCAAGGACTTGGAAGCCTCCCGGGAAGCTGGTTTCCATCAGCTCAGCAGAGAACTCAGCACATTGAGAAGCTGCACAACTCCTGGAAACCAGACGCTATCTGGCTGCAGAATTCTGCTGTTTTTAAGATATTCTGCATTGTGTCATTCAATAATTATTATTGAAATAACTGAATGCATCCAGCCACACCCCTCTGTTATTCCCATCAGGCCTCAAAAGCCAAGCAGGGCTGAGCCAATTCTTGGGACCAGGTGCTGCAAGAACTGGGGTTAGTGGTTCAGTAGGAGTCATGCTTCTGAGACAATAATGAATCATTGGTGTTAGGAGGCAGGAGATACTGTCCTCTGGGTGAAATTGAGGCCCTCACCACTTATAGTCAATATAAGTCCATATGCAATTTACAAAATATTATGACAGAATTTAACCCTGTGGTCCTGACCAAGTACCAGTATTTATTATTTGTATTGTGGTAGCATACAAAGGCCCCCGTCCTTGGGGCCCCAATGAGCTAGGAACTGTGTGCACGCACACGCGCGCACACACACACACACACACACACACACACACACACACACACACACACACAGACAGAAAAGTCAGTCCCTAGTACATTCTGCCAACCTAAATTCCCCCCTGCAATTTTGATTAGATACAAGATTCTTCACTTCCTGCCCTAAACAGCTGCCATACTGTAGTGCAGAGGTGACTGCTCTTCAGTGATGGATAAAGTAATCCCAATATATTGTTTGTTCTGAGTATTGGTGTAAATCTTTAAATCACTTTGGGATCCTTTGTGATGAAAAATAATATAGAATGCATGGAATTCATTAATGAATGATAACAAAAATAATAGATTTATACTGTGCCTTTGGGAAGCTCAAGTTACTTTACAGGGTAGAAGTATTAAATACTCTGTACAAGGTTCACTTCACTCAGCATCAGTATGGTCACTTGACTGGTGAGAGACATTATAATGGTATGAACCCCATCACACAACAGATATGGGGCAGGAAGTGAAGAAGGATATTTCTGTTCATGAGATTTCCAACCCAGTACTGCAGATCTGGTTGTTGGGATAAGCTTCAAATAAGCCTTCAAACTGTGGGAGACTTATCCAAAATGAACCTACTGCTATAATTCAAGCCTGTATAAGTGTTTCTATTCTAATCCCATTTTCAGTCTAAAACTTTCATATTGTGTGTTGAAATATTTGAGACTTAGGCCCAGATCCTCCAGTCTGTACAAGGGGCAGTAGGAGTAAGATCTGCCTACATGGATCAGATTCCAAGATTTGGACTTAAATTATTAAACCCACACACTGTAAGGAGACAAAAACTTAGCTAAAATGTCTGCATCAGTAAAGATATACTGTACCATTATGACAATGAAATGGTGTCAGTAACCAAAGAGGAAAAAAACCTACAAGATGCTACATGAATGAGGAGAATACATACTTAAATAACCTCCATTCCGCAAAGGGAAATACTGTTCTTTTCTCGTTGCACTGAATCCAGCCCAGTAACTTTCTTTTGAATAATTTTGTGCATGTGTGTAAGTGCATGTGCGAGAGAGAGAATGAATTAGCTTGGAATGTTTTAAAGATGTATGCCAAGGTCTCAGCATCTGGAAAACAGACATGAGGACTATATTTAGTGCACAGTGACTTGCAATAATTTGTGCAAAAAAGCAAATTTGAAGCTGGCAGTGTTAGGCATGTAAAGAAATTATAATGAAAAAAAGAACTACCAGCCTGGCAAAGGAATAAATAAAACCAAGGGTGACATGTTGTTATAAGGGCTGCTGGAGAGAGAGAGAGAGTGTCACGGTATAGACTTAGCAGACATATTTATAAACACTCTACAAATAATGCATAGTTCAGTATAAATACCACCCTAAAAAGAATGTACAAAGCATTCCAAGCACAGAACAGTTAGCACATTGATCTGTGATGCACATGTATTTCTCCTTTATCTGGTAGAAATTGCCTAAATATGTTCCTTCACTCAGACATGGGAAACTTTTTTCCATAAAGTAGCCGCATCTGCAGGGATTCTGCATGGGAATATTATACAGAGCTGAGAATGCTTTGGAAATTCTTTGTTATGTATATATTACTGTGCACTCTCCTGGGCATACTTATAAATAGATTAGTAAGGAAGTTAGGGTTTGCCTTTTATAGAGACATACTCAAGATGAAAATGGCATAAATATTTTCTAAAGTCCTTATCCATGGTACTTGTAAAATCCTGAATAATTAAAACAGAGAATTTTAAAATCAAGTTCTCATTTCCACCATTTATGCAGTTTGTTTACTTTTCATGCTTCACTGAACTTGGACAGGATAACTACATAAGTCAATTTCATCATCCTATTTCTAGTCAGTTTCACTTTCCAGTTCTCTGGTCCCTGTCTCCAACACTGAATGGAAAAGTTTAAATAAAAAAATGAAACTTTTTTTTCTGTCCAGTGAAAAAAGTTAATTAAATAGTACTTATTCCTTTGGGTTTTTTGTGAAACTCATTGTCTACAACAATTCTCATTTACACTAAGGCAGTGTAAAAGGGTAGTAAAGTGGAAGTAAATTACATCATATTAAATTACATTATAGTCACAACAGTGTAAATAAGAATCAGACCCACAAAATCCAATGACCCACCTGGGGTTCAAATTAAGCTAAGTCACTCTGTCATTTATGTAATTTACACCAGTATAAATGCTTCTACCCTATAACTGCATTGCACAGGTATAAGTGACTGCTCAAAGTACAAAGCAGCAGAGAATCAGGCATGGTAAGTGTAGAGTAGTGTGATACTTTCTTGAACACCAGTGAAAATGAAAAAAGTGTTGCCTCTGAAGTGCAGGTGAGTACAGCAGCCAGTTAGTGGTAGGGCAAGAAGAACGTAGCGGCTTTAGCCTGTAGTAATTCTATGGGTGGCATACCTGAGATCACTTATTCACGGACGCTTTAAAACTCCCACACCCCAATCTGGGTCCATGCTGGTTATGTAATATGTATGTATCTTGTGAACCTTGGAAACCGATACTTATAATCTCCCATAACTCAACCCTGACCTCAGATGTACAGAACCTTCCTTCTTAAACTTGTATTAGCTTTAATAAAATTAAGTTTATGTTTAAAATCAACTTCAAAATATTTTTTCCCAAAGTCCATTCTGTTTGTCAGCTTTTTCTATTGTGTATTCTTATGAGATGGTAAGTGTGGAAATAGAGCAGAGACTGGCACTGTCCATCTGGCTTCCATACCAGTTTAAATTTGGAGGAACTTGAATATTCACTTATTTACCCGAATTTGATATTTGCATTCTATTTTCTTTAATGTTTTTATATGAATTTCAAGCTGGCGAAAGGTGCCGGACTGACACCTCTGAACATGGACGCCTTCTGTTTATGCACAGATCAAATACTGCTTAGGCAGCAGCATTACACATGCTGCCCTGCCAATGCCCTCAGCCCTGACCTGGAGGGCTGCCTCTAGGACTGAAAGGGGAGTTCTATCTCCATGGCCCATTTAATTCTTGGCTTCTCTGCTGAGTCTGCCAACCAGGCTACCAGCATTTGCGATGTGCATGTATATTTGCTAGGAAGTGGCGGGAGACCAAACCAACCCACTTCACAGAAGCCACAAAACAGTAGCTTAGGTACCTGTCTTGTGTTATGCGGCCAATTATCTGAAATGCCCTCATATGCCCCCACCACACACAGGGATGGTGAACAGATGGAGAAAAACAGGTAAAAGATAACAAGAGGTCTATCTTTAGAGCGATAAATATCCTGAAGCAATGGGGATGGGGTGCAGGAATTAGGGTAGTGCTTCTACCTCAGTGTTTGGAAGGGACCAGGGCAGCAGCAGCACATGGGACTCCCCAGACAAGGGGAGAACCTTGCCCGATAAGAAAAGGACGAGGCTGGGACAGTTGCTGGTCCTTACAGGCAGATGGAGAGCTTGGGGCAATGCCTATACTGCAGCAGGCAAGGAGAATGTTAGGAGCAGTCACCAAGCCACACAGTAGATATGGGGATTAGGTCAGGGACTAAGGCCCAATAGGAAGTAGAGGAATTGGGGCAGTGCGCAAGTCTGTAACCCCTGTGGGAAGAGTGAGGGACTGGAGTTGTGGAAGTGACTGGCATGGTGCCCAGCCCCCAGAAGCTAAAGAGTGAATGGGTTAATGTCTTGCTCTACTAGGGAAACACTTTACCGCTCCAGAGACTGAAGTCCCAAAAGCTCCTGTTTTCTTTCCATATTAGTGTCTCTGTCTTGAAGCTCTTTAAAGACATCATAGCCCACTCCCCTCCCCACTGCTTCTCTCAGTGGGCCGGCAGAGACAAGCTGACTGCGGTGGGGTGGGGTGAGGTGGGGTGGGGTGGGGAGGGGAGGGGGCTCTAATCCCAAACTCCAAAGTAAATCAGACCTAAACTTCAAGTATTGTAAATTAAGGCTGCTAAAGAGAGGGACAATTATGATAGAGTTGATTTCTGGCATCACAGCCTTCTTGTTTTAACCTCTGAGGTACTGTTAGAACCCCAGGACTCCTGTCTGAAAATAGTCTGCTGAAGTCAGCAGAAGATGAGGATTTACTGTAATCAGTGCTGCAACATTTGTCAGTGAGTCAGGCATGCTCCCAAACTGTTTCCTAAGAGATGTAGCCAGCCTCAGCTGGGTGCTCTTCATAGTTCTGGCAGAGGTCAGCGCTGTCTCTTAGCACACGTAGTTGAAAGCCACAAATCAGAGCAGCAAATTTAGTCTAAACAATTCTCTGTACTGTTCCAGAAGCAATTAAGAGCATTTTGCTTTGTATAGTTCATCCAGGTGTGAGTGAGCAAATACTACCCGCAGGCAGCAGCTAGAGCATGGTCACAAGGACAAAACCCCCTTTGCTGGGGAGGAGGTAAAAGCCCCATTGCTTGGGATATTTAGGACAATGCTGGCCAAAAGCACTGGAGAATGTACTGTAGGGAATAATCCTATATTGAGCACCAGGAAGCATCTTGCAGTAGGCTCTAGCAGGGCTGCTCCAACTCTAACTCTTATGAATTAGGCAGCCTCTTTATTATGGGTCTGAGCTCCACTTCTCTACTTCACTTAAAATCCAAACTTGTAGCAAAATAATTTGTTCGGTCATCATGTCAATGGCCTGATGGAATGGAAGGAAGGTATGTGGAAGAAGCACAATCCCCAATTAGCATATCACCTCAGTAAAGTGCAAACAACATGAAGGACAGAAATAAGAAGAGTCCAAGTCACCTTTGTAAAGTGAACCATCTCATTTTAACACAACTTTTCTGGGTAAATAACCTTTGGTTGTCCCCACGCTCAAGTGTTTAGATCAGAGGTTCTCAAACAGTGGTCCGCAGACCACCAGTGGTCCGCGAGCTCCATTCAGGTGGTCTGTGGATAGTTCTTTCTAAGGTGCACACCTGGGCGGCCGCACACGAAAAAATGAATGGCCACCCACCTAATTAGTGGAGCTGCGCAGGTGTGGCTCCACTAATTTGGTGCCTGGATCCTGGAGAAGACACACATGTAAGGTGAGGTGGTTGTCTTGGGGGCGGGGGGGGGGGAAATAGGGGCTGGAGGGGGCGAATTTGGGACATGCAGGGCTGTGGCGGCCAGAGAAAGAGGCAACTTTCCCCAGCTCCAGGGCTGCGGCTGCCAAGGAGAGACCTCCCTCCTTCCCAGCCTCAGCTCTGTGGCTGAGGAGAGACACACACCCCCTCCCAGCCCCGGGGCTGCTGCAGTGGGGGAGAGAGGGAGAGACCCCACTCCTTGCCAGCCCCAACTCGGGGGCTACCGTTGTGGGGGAGAGAGAGGGCACGTCCATCGCATTAGAAAGGTAAGACTACTGATATTAAAATATTTGTAGAAGCCAAAAATGTTCATTATTATTAATTTTTTTAATATAGTGCTTTTATCCAAAGTGCTTTACAATAGTTAGCTAACAAATAACATTTGGAAAGATCATTAAGTGGTCCGCCAAAAAGGGAAAATACACCTCTACTCCAATATAATGCGGTCCTCGGGAGACTGATTATAGGTGAGACTGCGTTATATTGAACTTGCTTTGGCCCCGCCTGTTCCTTGTTCCCTGACCGTCCCCTCCAGAGACCCCTGTCCCTAATTACCCCCAGAACCCCGTCCCCTGCCCAACCCCGCTTCCTGTCCCCTGACTGCTCCAACCCCTATCCACACCCCCGCATCCCCTGACAGGCACTCACCGGCAGTGGCAGGAAGCAGAGCAACGTGGACCCAGCCCGCTCCACTCCACCACCTCCCAGCCGTGGCGCTCCGCTTCCCGCCAGCAGTGAGTGCGGGGAGGTTGGGGAAAGGATGCCCCCCGTACTTACCTGCGGCGGGAAGCAGAGCGCCGGACCTGGAGGAGCAGGCCGGGGCTGGGCTGCTCTGCTTCCCGCCACTGGTGAGTGCAGGGAGGTTGGGGAAAGGACGTCCTCTGCACTCACCGGCGGTGGGAAGTGGAGCGATGTGGCCCTAGCCCGCTCTGCTTTCCTTGCCCCGGCTGTGTCGCCGGGGGGCAGGGCGGGGGGAGGGGGTTGGGAAAAGATCCCGCACTCATCTGCAGCAGGAAGCGGAGTGCCACGGCTTGGAGCTGGCAGAGTGGGAGCGAGCTGGGGCCTGGCTACTCCGCTTCCGCTGCTGCTGGTGAGTGCTGGGGGGGGGGGGATCTCTTCCCCCAAGCTCCCTCCCCTTAGCGACACAACTGGGGCCGGGGCCAGGGAAGCCGAGTGGGCTGCTCCTGGCCCCCCTGCCCTGCTAGTCACCCGGGCCACTCTGGGGCTGCAGGGCCCTCAAAATTTCCCCCCACAGCTCCTGCCTCCTAGACCCTGGGGGGGAGCCCCTGACCCCCCCCCCCAGATCCTCTGCCCCTGACGCCTCCCCCGCCCCCGAGACCCTCTGCCCCGGCCCGGCCCCCTTAACACACTGCTCAGAGCAGCGTGTCAGAGCTTTACCGTGTTGTATGTGAACCCGTGTTATACTGGGGTAGAGGTGTAATTACAAGAAATAGACAATAGTAAAACTGCATCTATTACCATCAAAGTTCAATGGCAACAGCACTATGAATTCCACACACACTCCGCAAATGAGCAGTGACAGTAGCACTATGGTTGGCATGCCGCTGGACTTTCAAATAAGAAAACCACCATTGCAACCGGCACTAACTGTACATATGGGCCAAGAACCGAGCAGCTCACGGATACAGATTTTTTCTTTCATCTCTGTATGCATTTTCTTTGGGCCAGGGATGAGGCACTTTATGGATTATTCTCCGGCTATCTGGCACCTTCATGTCATCACTGACACCTTTGCAAAGTCCCACCAGGCTGGTCTGGGAGCCCTTTACACAGGTATAAACAAATACACAAGATGGAAGAGAATGGAAAAATCAGACTGGTGGGAAAGCCCACACCGCTGAGTCTCTTCCTGTTCTGTAGCGAGTGGACATTAGTCCCCAGGTCAATTAATCTGCCTCTTTCATATGCCATGTTCCCTAAACAAACAAACAAAAACCCTCAGAAAGCAACTATGTTTAGTTACTGCTGACCAGAAAAGCAGAGCTGGAGAACCCCTGCTTTGGTACAGCTAGAGCCTTCTGTATAGCAGCACACTTACCTCTTGCCAACAAAGGGTGTCAACAACACATACAGGTGCTGGCCACGATTTAACTGCCACCTTGGAGTGTTAACCATGGTTTCTCAAATGGTGCTGAACAGAGTTTGTTCTGTTAAACCCTAACCCTGACCCTATTACCCCTACCCCCTCCTCACCATTGCCTTATATCTATGCCAGTTGCTGACATCCATCGTCTGTAATAGGTAATTTTCCTAATGTAGAGAAGACTTTGGTGAATTTAAAGAGAATCATTTTACCTCAGAGACAGGACAACTTTACACGCTAATATGACTCATTTGTCCTTACTGCCAGCCCCAGGCATTTCTATTCCAGCAGGGATAAGTGGGAAGGAAAACAGAAACCCATCTACAGGCACTCACCCCACTGACACCAGACTGTATCTGAACAACTCATGCCTCTTCTGAAGGACCAAATCCTAATCTTTTGCGAGTGATTTTTTAGACTAAAGAAGTGAGATGAATGTGGGGACCTGGTATTAGTAAGGCTAAAAAGCAGCTTGCTGCAGCTGGGTTATATTTAGAGTGTGGGAGACATTAATCTAGCATTTTTTTATATGTTCTTCCTTTATTGTGTGTCCCATGTAAATAGCATGCATCCCACACCCCTATCCTCCGAATGTTTTGTTTTTTCTAGCTATTTGGCATGCCATGCTCTGAGTATGAGTCTGAATGCCTGCAAACAATCTGTCCTAGGCAGTCTGGGACACTGAACAGGGCGTCCTTCTGTGTATTTTACAGGGGAAACTCCCCTAGCTTTGTTGCATCATCCTAAAACTGCAGTGAGATTCCCTAAAACACAGAGGACCAAACTATGGGCCACATTGATCCCTGGGAGTTGCACCAGTGATGAAGATGTACTATTAAAAAAATGGGGCCAATCATCAACTTCTGGACAGTGATGGGACTGTCAAGAATACAGTGATAATGAGATAGCCAAGATTATTTATAGTAATTTAAGTGGGCTCAATTCTCCACTATGATGGAGTCAGAGGAGGGCAGGGAGCTAGTTGTAGCTCTTGGTGGCCCAGCTCTGGTCCCAATTAGAACTACAGAGAAGCAGGGACCTTACGGCAGTGGAGGTTAGAGCACACTGAGCTCTGCCCCACCCCTTCCTCTCCTTGCCCTGCTCCCTCCCTTCTGCTGGGGGAGGAGTGGGCAGCTGGTGGTTCATGTTCACCTATGCAGGAGGACTTCCCCACTAGCTGCTTAAAGCCCATTTTATGCTTTTATAATGGCCTTAGTGGACTGGAGAATCCCAGCCCAATGTTATTATTCAGCTAACAAATGTTAGATTTTTATGTCAAGAAATTGAAATATTTTATCATATTATACTTTGAATTGACCACAAACAATGAATGATTAAGGCCTTTTGCCACTGGAAAGCAGGATTCATTCCTGTCTGAGGTCAAGACTGAAATGAGATTAACAGGGTTCACCCTGGTCCTTAGCTCTAATCACAAAATCACTACAGAATGTGACATAATTTAGCACCATTTGCAGTTTCCTCTCAAGAGAGACCCAGGACTGGGTAGCAGGGGCTGCTGCTAGCTCAACCACTGCACTGAAAGTTGGGTATGTGGGATTCCAGACACAAATAGCAGAGGGGATGCAGGTCAGGACTGAGGTGCACTGGCTAAATGGTGTGGGGACCCAGAACTGAAAAGGCAGGAGGGAGCTGCAGCTTGGTATTAAAGCAGCAGTAGTAGAGCTGTGAGAGGAGGAAGTTTGCACAGTATCTGCAAAGGCTGTGGCTGGCTACAGCCAACACTCTCAATCTTTTGCTTTCCTGCATGCCAGACATCTAAACATGTTGAGAAAAACAAGCAGCAAAACAATAGGTGACTGTAGTGTGAATAATAAAGGCCTGACTTCCCTCTTGGAACCTGACTGCTGTTCATAAACTACTCCAGCTGCGCTCTCACGGTTTGGGATGTCAGTAGAGCCCCTCAAATGAATTACAGCCTTCTATTCATTTTGGGGCTATCTACTGTATCCTTTTATATGCTGTATTGTAAATGCCAGGGGGGTTGCTGTATTGGAAGGATACTGTTATCCTTTCCCTTCTACAGAGCTGGGATCTGTAATGGTGTGATTCCATTTATGGGTTTTTTTTAATGTTTTAAAATTAGTGTCATGTTGGTGGGAGGTGCTGGCTTGACAGCTCTGCAGACCAAAGTCCTCTGTTTATTCCAAGAGCAGGTACAACATATACCCCCGCCCCAGTATGCCCCTATCCAGCTCTGGAGGGATTACTGGCACACTAGATCTTTTCCATTAATGCAACAGAAAGATAGTGTGGCTATAAATAATTGACGCAAAGGGCCAAGCTCATCCCTGGGGCAACTCCACTGACTTCAGTGGAGCTACCTTAAAGATGAATTTGGCCCTGTATATTCAAACAAAGTGGATCTCTTTGTTCATGCCAGGCTCACTCCACGGCTGACAAATCCCATGCTAATCAGACTTAATTTTCTGCATATTTTGCTTCTTTAACATTAATGTGAGAAGCTTAATAAGGGGTTTCCTATACTTTGGCTATAATGTCAAGTATCAGAGGGGTAGCCGTGTTAGTCTGGATCTGTAAAAGCAGCAAAGAGTCTTGTGGCACCTTATAGACTAACAGACGTTTGGGAGCATGAACTTTCGTGGGAAGTGGGTATTCACCCACGAAAGCTCATGCTCCCAAACGTCTGTTAGTCTATAAGGTGCCACAAGACTCTTTGCTGCTTTGGCTATAATGGTATCTGTTGCAGGTTTTTGTTTTTTTTTTAAATGTGAAATACTTTATTTTATGTCTATACAACAATAAAAAGAGCCAGGTTGTGGCTGCCCCTTGTGTTGGCACGTAAGTCACCTTCTCCACCTAGCCGTGCCAGCTAGGGCACAGCAACGACTGCAATTCCATGTACAGTAACCATGGGCGCCAACTTATATGGGCTCTTGGGGCTAAAGCCCCAGGAATATTCATAATCAGGGGCTCTGCTCCACCAATATTTGGAGCTAGGTTTTCCCCCCCCCGAAGCTTCCCTGCCTGAATGTAGAGTGTCTCTCTCCCTTGCTTTTGCTGCCGTAGCCTAAGGCTACAGCTGCAGCATTAGCATAAGAACAATGCTAACTAACTGCTGCTGTAGAGGGGGAGGGGAGTGGAGGGGGCTTCTTCTCCCCTCCCCTGCCCCTACCTGGAGGAGACGCGAATGGGACTTCCGGCCAGGAGAGGGACATCACTCACCTTAGCAGCTGCTGAGGCTTCCGTGAGTGTTTGACCCTATGTTTTTTTTTATTATGTTTCAGTGTTTGACCCTATGATTCCCCCCCCAGCCCCAGATCCAGCCCCCACTCCTACCCCCAGTGAGGCGCAGCAGGCTGCACAGGGGAGGCAGGAAGCCACATGTGATGGCAATGCCCCCTCCCCCAGCACCCACCAACCCACCCGCCACAGGAGGGATGGGAGAGGGAGGCTTCCTAGACCTGAGCAGCTGGGGCTTGGATGAATTTTATGACACCCTGCTCCCCCACCCCATAGCCAGCCACCACCCTGCAGACCCCACTTCTGCCCCATGCTGGGCAAGGGGCAGCCCCATCACCCATCCACAGTGAAGTTATGGTGAGGGGCAGCATGGAAGGCCACCTGTGATGGCAAACTCCCCCCCCAGTACCCATCATAGGGGAGGGGAGTGAGCTTTCTGGACCTGAGAGGGGCCCTAGGAGCATGTGCAGTGATTGTGGTGCAGAGTGAGTGTGCTGTGGGGGGCAGGGAGGAGAGGAGGGGTCCCTCCCCTGGAGCTTGCTGCTGCCAGTGGTGGTGATGGGGAGTCCTCTCTGGCCCTAGCCCTGGGGCAGCCTGTCTGCACCCCAAGTTCCTCATCCTCAGCCCTGCCTCACCCCAAAGCCTGCACCCCCAGCACCGAGCACGCTCCTGCACTGTGAACCCCTCATCCCCAGCCCCACCCCAGAGCCCTCACCTGAGGGGAAAAACATGCAACTTAAATTTGGTGGTCAGTTTGGAGTATCATTGTATTTAGCACAATATTTGATTATTTTACACCCTTCAAAGTATGTAACTGGTCGTATACAGGTGTTTTCTCTGAATACTGTCTGTGTGCCTCAGTTTCCCCAATGCATTTCTTAAGGCTCTAGATGGTGGGATAAGGGGGTGTGATTGTTGTAAAGCCCTAGAGGGCCAGTGTGATGCTGTCTGCACAGAGAATGGCCGACACCCTGTCTCCAGGCAACTGATGGCCTGGGCCACTCTCCTGCAAGGTGCCAACTGAAGGTGTTTGGAGTATCATTGTATTTAGCACAATATTTGATTATTTTACACCCTTCAAAGTATGTAACTGGTCGTATAAAGGTGTTTTCTCTGAATACTGTCTGTGTGCCTCAGTTTCCCCAATGCATTTCTTAAGGCTCTAGATGGTGGGATAAGGGGGTGTGATTGTTGTAAAGCCCTAGAGGGCCAGTGTGATGCCGTCTGCACAGAGAATGGCTGCAACCCTGCCTCCAGGCAACTGATGGCCTGGGCCACCCCCCTGCAAGGTGCCAACTGAAGGTGTTGGAGAACAAAGAGATCAGGTGGCCTCCTAATGCCTGGAAAAGAGACAAAGGCCAGAGGAGGGAGTGTCAGTGCCTGTGCAGACTTCCGGGAAGCGCATGGTGTGGAAGGGGATGCTGGGATGCTTTGGAACAACTCCATACAAAGCCAGTCAGGACTCTGGGGGAGCCTCCTCTCTGAGCATACTGTCTCCAGAGCAAGAAGCTTACACCTTCCTGGGTCTGACCTCGGAGCATTCAGCATGCCCTTCCACACCATGCACTTTCTGCAGCGAGTATGCCCAGGCAGGTCCTGAGGCAACCAGAGGTCCCTGCACCCCAACTCCGCAGTCAGATGTGACTCTCAGCCAGACAGTAAAACAGAAGGTTTATTAGATGACAGGGATACAGTCTAAAACAGAGCTTGTAGGTACAGAAAACAGGACCCCTCAGTCAGGTACATCTTGGGGGGTGGGGAGCCCAGACCCAAGTTCTGGGCCTCTCCCGATTTCCCCAGCCAGCTCCAAACTGACACTCCCTCATCTGGCCTTTGTGTCTTTTCTGGACAAGGAGGCCACCTGATCTCTTTGTCCCCAACACCGTCAGTTGGCACTTTGCAGGGGAAACTGAGGCACCCACACAGTATTCAGAGAAAACATCAAGAACATTCCCACTTTGTCACAACAGGTGCAACAAAATTTAATACCGTATATTGAAGCAGGCAAGTGCTGCTTCTGACTTTCCACTTTTAATTGACCCTTGTAATCTTGTGGTGCTGACGCATTGTAGCTTCATTTTATATCAGCTTACAGGGTGAGAGCGGGGGAGGGGGGGACCACCATTTTGGGCCCCACCAAAAATTATACGAACCTGCCGCCTATGAGTAACTCCTCACTTACCGTCCTCCCACTTAACGTTGTTTTGAAGTTACGTTGCTGCTCCAGTAGGGAACATACTCGTTTAAAGTTGTGCAGTGCTCCCTTGTAAAGTCAGCCAAATGACGCTCTCAGGGAGCATTGCACAAGTTCCTCTTCTCTGCCTCCTCCCCCTCTCTTCCTCCCAGCACTTCCCCCGCCACCAAACAGCTGTTTGGCGGCACTTAGGACTTTCTGGGAGGGATGGAGAGAGCGAGCGAGTGGGAAAGCTGCCCCCACCCCAGCAGGCAGGGCCACCCGGAACGCAGGGGCTTTAGGGGCTTCAGGGCCCTGGGCTAAGGGGGCACCAGGGCCCTGGCCTGTAGCTCTAAAGCCCCTTTCAGAATGTAGCCCTGTGAGCACGGGCCGGAGGACTCAGGAGGACCAGGGGCAGCCGCGCAGCCAGCGGCTGGAGACAAGCGGCGCTTTCCCCTTCAAAGCCAGCCGGAGAGAAGTTGGGGACGGACAGCTCCCAGAATCACAGCCATGGGGGCGGTGCCGTGCTGCGCACAGCCACCTGCACACTCCCTGCACCAAACAGGAGCTGCCCCAGGTAAGTGCTCTGCACCTCCTGCCTGCCCCAGCCCTGAGCCTCCTCCCACACCCACACCCTAACTCCCTCCCAAGCCCTGCACTCCCAGCCCTGAGCCCCAGGGGTAAGCCAGGGGCACCTCCTCACTACAGTACAGTATATAGTACCTTTTGTCTGCCCCCCAAAAATGTCCTTGGAACCTAACCCCCCCAATTTACATTAAATCTTATGGGAAAATTGGATTCATTTAACATCGTTTCACTTAAAGTTGCATTTTTCAGGAACGTAACTACAACGTTAAGTGAGGAGTTACTGTACACTGGGCCTGTCTCCTGACTGTCTCAGTAGGGGCTAGTCATCTCAAAAGGGGCAAGACAGACATGCGGTCATGTTCCTGCCATTGCATCAGCCAGCAGTCTGCGCTCCCATGAGCCATGCTGCATATTTTGTAGATAGAGGACTCAAGTCTACAGGGCTGTCAGCTGAGTACCTTTCACCAGCCTCAAATTGACTTCAAACAGAAAATGTACATATTCCTTGTGTACAGTGATGAGCTGCCAAAATGCTAACAACCGGTTCCCTCCTCCTCACCCCATGAGGGGTCATGCCCCCCCCGGGACTCCTGCCCCATCCAACCCCCCCATGTTCCTTGACAGCCCCCACCCCAGGACCCATGCCCTATCCACCCCCTTCCCTGTCCCGACTGCCCCTTGCCACCCCATCCAACCCCTTCTCTGATTCCTGATGGCACCCTGGGACCTCTACCCCATCCAACCACCCCTTCTCTCTGTCCCCTGACTGTCCCTGGAATCCCTACCCCGACTGCCCCTCCCACTGCCCCATCCAACCACTGCTCCTTTCTGACTGCCTCCCCCCCGACCCTTGCCCCGTTCAATCCCCCTGTTCCCTGCCCTCTGACCGCTCCCACACTAATCCACCCCCCCAACTCCCCTGCCCTCTATCCAACACGCCCTCCCTGTTCCCTTACCATCCTACCTGGACCCGGGGCCAGCCCCGGGGCCCGGGCAGGCAGGAGCCGCCCCCCCCCCCCCGGCTGGACCCGGACCCGGACCCGGGCAGGCAGGAGCCGCGCCCCCCCCCGGCTGGACCTGGACCCGGACCCGGGCAGGCAGGAGCTGCGCCCCCCCCCCCCGGCTGGACCCGGACCCGGACCCGGGCAGGCAGGAGCCGCGCCCCCCCCAGGCAGGCGCCGGGCCCCCCCCCCGGCTGGACCCGGACCCGGCCCCGGGCAGGCAGGAGCCGCGCCCCCCCCGCTGGACCCGGACCCAGGCAGGCGCCGCGCCCCCCCCCCGGCTGGACCCGGACCCGGGCAGGCAGGAGCCGCGCCCCCCCCCCGGCTGGACCCGGAACCGGACCCGGGCAGGCAGGAGCCGGCCCCCCCCCCCCCGGCTGGACCCGGACCCGGGCAGGCAGGAGCCGCGCCCCCCCCCCGGCTGGACCCGGACCCGGACCCGGGCAGGCAGGAGCTGCGCCGCCCGGCTGGACCTGGGGGCTGGGCAGGAGCCACTCCGCGCTGCCCGACGAGGTCACAGCTGGACCTGGGAAGCAGGAGCCCCGCCGCGACCTCGCCAGGCAGTGCAGCGCCTGGAGCCCTCCCCTCCCGCTGGCGCCCCCGCCCCAGCTCACCTGCAGGAAGCCGCTGCTTTCTTCTCAGCCCTCCCAGGCTTCCCACGCGAACAGCTGATTCGCGGGAAGCCTGGGAGGGGGAGGAGAAGCCAGGAGCTTCTGAAGAGGAGGCGGAGTGAGGTGAGCTGGGGCCGGGGGAAGGGTAGGGAGCTGCTACAGCTTTTCTTAAATTTAAAAGCCCTTTTGGAACTAGTTGTCCCTCCAGGAACAACCGGTTCTAAAGGGGCTTCTAAATTTAACAACCGGTTCGCGCGATCCGGTGCGAACCGGCTGCAGCTCACCACTGCTTGTGTATTTGGTTATGGAGGTTGGATAGTAGCTATAGCACCAAGGTGCTGAAAAGGGCTCGTGAGAGTCTCTGACTAACCTTACCATCCAAAAATAAAGGGAAGGTTGGGCTCTGATGGAATTCACCCGCTCTCTCAACACTGCTAGATCATCCCCACCAGAGGCGCACAACAATTCTTCAAAAGAGCAATTTTTTTTTTTGCTTTTGAAGTGGGCCAGATCGTACCAAGTAGCAGGTATTAAACATTTCCCAGGGGAAGACACCTGCAGACTCCCTTCCCCGAGCCTTCAACCCCACCGCTTTTACAAACATCATGCAGGGCCCACTGAATATAATAAGCAAAACAGTTGGCAGATATTCCGGGAACAAAGCATAAGCTTTTCAAGAAAAGGGCAGCTTTATACAAGTTTGTTTGCCAAATGGCACTGCCTCTTTTTTTTTTTTAAATGAAAAGCATTTTTGTTTAAATAGGGAAACAAATTAATAATTCCCCTCCCCCTCACCTTTCTATGAGCATGCACAGCCTTGGGGCACTGGAGTTTATCATAGGCAAAGAGGGTAGGGGACATTTTTATGAGAGCCCTTTGTGAAAATACTGGCAGTACACCTGAGTTATATTAACTAGCTGCAATTCCATCAACATAGCCAGGGTGCAAACCCTAAGTCATATCAGTTATGGTTATTCTACGTCATATCATATTTCTAGTAATTGTGTAGATGATCAAATTCACCCTGTTTCAGCCAAAAGAATTAAATGTAGTCAGGGAAACTTCCACTTGCCATCACCTTTGATTTCCCAAATAAACACTGAGGTGAGTAGTATGAAGTAAGGAAATGGCCTTCCCAGTTAGAGATCTACATGAATGTCCGGTCATGTCCAGTTTGTCAACAGCTGACTGATTTAAAAAAACAGTCACTCTTGACCTCATCATGTCAAGAACTTTTGAATGTTCCTGGCCTATCCAAGTCAGTGCCATAGAGAAAAACCTATTTAATGGATAACTTGGATTTTGTTTTTATTAACAGACTAGAAGAGGAGAGGCAGAAGAGGGAGTTGTAGTATTTTGCAGACCCAAATATTGACAATGTCTAACAAGGAACAAAATATCAGATTGAGCCTTCATGCTATAGTGAGAAAGTCTGATTATATAGCACCTTTCCTCACATCCTTCAAGACTGATTTGTTCAGTGCATCAGACATTGCTGTTATCACTGGAGATACAGGGGCTGACTTGCCCACACAGTGGAGAAAGAAAAAAATATCTTGGGGTTCTTTCTTAGAGCACTACCAGTGTTGCATTTTCTTAGCTCACTCCTAACAACAGCCCCTGCTCCAAGTCATCTGTATACAATAAACATGAACACAATCAAAACTTGGCCCTCATAAACCATGACAGTTGGAGAGATAAGATCAGGGTCAAGAGAGTGACTCCCCCATAATATCATCCACATTAATTCAATGGACCAACTTGAATTCTGGGGTGAGATTTCATTGTTGTGCCCCTCTGATGAGTGTGTGTATGGGGAAAATTTGCCCTAAATCCAGTATATTTGGTTACCTCAAATCATCTTCATGGGTTTAATAAGAGATCCATGCTCATATGATGTTTGGAGAAAAAGGCAGTATGCAATGGCCAGGAGAGAGCCCACTGTATGCAATGTTATACGCAAATGATGCCTTGGGGATAGTAGTGTGGCAGACAGGAAGAAAGATTGTATTAAAAGGTTTGGCAGCTGAGCGAAGGCCAGGGAGGTTGGGTGCCAGTGGCTTTGGAAGCTGGAATGGGATGGGGGAGTTAGGATACAGTGCTTGTCATTGTGGTGGGGGACACTAGAGAGATTATGGGACTCACACAAGTTGTGTGGAACATGACCGCTCCAAGTCCCCGCTAGCATTACAAATAGAACTGAGTGGTTGAGAAGGGCACCACCCATCTAGAAGGGATAGAGCTACAATTACTTCCACTGATCACCCCCCCGCCCCCATTGGTTGGAGCTGCTTCCAGTTAAGAATCTAAACAGGCTCTACCTATCACTCTGAAATCAGTGGCTAACTCTCCGGTCTTGAGTTCTGCTCCAACTACATTTTGGGAAACTAAACACATTTGTTTAATTTCTCCCAAAGATCCCATCTGAATACCACCAGCCCCATCCAGCCCAATGAATACCAGGAAAATGGCTTAGTCCAGCCACTCATCCCTATATACAGTTTGGTCTTCAACATATACTCATGTTCTGCTTGGTATAATAGCCTCTTTTGGTTAAAACCTCTGTGGGCTCCTTTGGTTTGTGCCAGATTGAGTCCTGCCCGGAGATGAGCCCTTCCCTTATGAGAGTCAAGTCTATGTGTACCTACAGCTGTCACTGGGGCCAGGTGGAACATTTCCCTTCAGGCCTATTTTAAACCTTTTCCCTGCCAGACTGTATGTAAAAGGACATGCACTCCATCACAGGATAGCTTAGTGGGCTAAGCTGTGTGTTCCAAATACCTAGACTGCCTCGAATCACAAATACAACTCCCAGGTGGTCACCTCAGTCTCTACTCTTCCTCAGAGCAAACAAAAAGTTGTATGGAGACCTTAAAAACCAAGATCATGTCTGCTGGGTGTGGACATTTTTTTGGAGTAGGGGTGTGTTCAATTTCCTTTCGTGGACACATGACCTTGTCCCAGTGCTATGCAGTGAGATGTTTGCCTGTTGGTTGCTGCCCTCCACCTTACTGGATCTTGTTTGGGACGCTTTCTGGGATTCACTGAGATGAAATGTACAATAGAAAGGCAAGGTCCTGAGGAAAAGCAATGGTTTTGTGGTTAAGGCACAGGACTGGGACTCAAGACATGCACGTTCAATTCCTGACTCTGCTACAGATGTCCTGTGTGACGTAGGGTAAGCCACTTAGTCTCTCTGTGCCTCCATTCCCCATCTGTAAAATGGGGATAACAGCACTTCCCTACCACACAGGGGTATCGTGAAGATACATTCATTAATGTTGAAAGGTGCTCAGATACTACGGTGAGGGGAGCCACAGAAGATAGGGGGAGCCACAGTATCAGTGTCTCCCCAGCCACTCTTCATCCTGGGGAAGTAGATTCTTCCTTCTCAGGCTCCCCCCACACAACCATATATTTAAGTTGTGTGCTAGATAGGATTATTTGGGCCAATGAGCTTTAGCAGTGAATAGGGCCTCGTCTCTATGCTACTGTGAACTTCATTCAGTGCTTTGGAAATCATGGATTTTTATTTTAATCATTAAACAAAAGCATAGCTGTTCACCTTGAAGTGGTCCATATTAAATAATTTTGGCCCAATATTTAGATTTTGCTTTAAAAGAGGGAGTTACGAAGTCTAACGTGACTAGAAATGTTGGCATGTAAAGTGAAAAAAGTTGCATGAAAACAGGCTTGTTTTACAATTCATTTAAACCTTCTACTGCAGTGTTGAGTTTCCGACATAAAAACACTGGGCGAGGCTCAGGAAGAAGCAGAAAGTGAAGCAGACTAGAAACAGAAAAGGAAACTGAGTAGAGCTGCATGAGTAACTGATTTTTGTGTTCAGTGGCAGTTCGGGAGAGGGGAAGAGATAAGTGTTCCAGGTCACCCAAAACCTAAATTGAAAAGTCTAGAAAAACCAATTAATTTTGGGTCAAATGAAATATTTAGTTTGACCTGACATAAATGGTCATGGTGCTGTCCCTTCACACCCTGTGGTTAGAGCATGCAGCTGGGCTGTGGGCAACTGAAGTTCAAATCCCTCCCCCATCTGGAACAGGGACTTGAGCCCAGGTCTTCCCCTCTCCCACATAAGTGCACTTACATCTCCTTATACCCAATAGTTCAATTCCTTCTCCTTTTTCTGAATGGCACCTAATTCCCTTGTCAATCTAGCCTGAAAAAAGTAAAAATGTTTTGTTTCAGAAGTGTGGAAACAATTTCTTTTGACATTTCCAAAACCTTTTCTTCCCGACAAAAACAATTCGCCAAAAATCAACCCAAATCTACATTTTCCAGTGGAGAAAAAGTTTAGCCCCCAAAATTTCTTCCAGCTCTAAAACTGAGCAGTCTATGTTCCATGAGTTAGTCACAAAAAGTGAGTTGTCACCCATGGGCTAAGCATCTCTCAGATTTTCTTCTTTCCTCTTTGCTCACAGTATTGCTTATTTCATTCACCCAGAAGAGGCAGGGCCTCTTTTCATAGGCTTTTTAGAACTTTTCAGGAAACACCATTAACTTCAGGTTTATCCAGAAAGTCTGCGCTATAGTAATTAGAAGTGCACCTCCTGGTCAGAGGTACCAGATTTAGGTCCAACAAGGAGACTATTTCATGATCTTAATGACATTAGCAATTTTCATAGTGCATGATCCCAAAGCCATATAGGATCTCTCGCCCATACTGAAGTGCAGCAATCGTTTGAGTGGAACGCAGCAGCAATTGAATGGGAACAGTAATGCTACACCCAAAAGGAAGTGAAATATTTCAAACTACACGAGAAATCTGGACAGGACAGTCACCCAAATTAGAATGTGGCCAGTATACACTCTAAAAAGAAAATAGTGTACTGTCATTTTTAATGAATGCACATGGTTAAGACCCTGGTTTAAACATCTCATCTGAAAGAATGGAGTGCTGTGCTGCTGGAGGTTCTAATGCCTTCCTGGGTATTGGTTCAATCCTGATCCAAAGGGAAGATCATCACCAACTGAGTCACCAACCCCTCTTTCTGTAGCACCTAGCTGTTCCCAGGTAAACTATTTATTTTCAAGGCTCAGGGCTGCATAGCTATCAATATTGGACAAGATCACAGTCAGAGATGGTATGAGTGCAACAAGTTTCAACAAAGGTATTCCTTGCAAAAAGAATGCACTTTAAATTATTTCCCTTGCCTCGGCTCAACAATGACTACACCCATCTTGGCGCATACTCAAGAATGGAGCTGCCATGTCAGGAACCAAACTTGGCTCCCCACTCCAACGTTATTTTCTTTGGCTTTGATGTGTATCAAGGTGGATGCCAGGGGTTACAGAAACAGAGATGGAAGAGTCAGTGAGAGGACCTGCCTGAGAGGCAAAGAAATGGGAGATACCAACATGCCAACAGTCCGTCCCCACCCAATCTGCCCACAGTGTTCTGTTGCACAGACTTTGCAGCAAAGCTGGAGGCTTGGCACTGACATGGTGTGGAACAGTCAGCAGATATTTAAAACAGAGCCAAGAGAACAAAGAAGGGCTTTGTAGTGCAAGGCAACACTGAAAATTGTGTGCCCCAGCCAGCCCCCTTGCATGGAGTGTTTGCTAGAGTACACAGTAGAGTACATTCCTCTCATTCGATTACATGACAGTTTTATATACCAGGTACATGGGGAATTTTTATTAACCCTTTCACTGCTGTAGGATAAGTCCTGAAGGAACATCAGAGAGACAAAAAGTGGGGGCTCATTTCTGCCCTCTATTACACCCACACTACTCAATTGTAATCAAAGGGACCGTGCATGTTTAGTGGACACCAGAATTTGGCCACATTTAAAAAAGTGATCTTTGATGCTAACAACTGAGATCATTAAACATTAATAGATTAAAATCTAATGTACTTTTCACCACTGATGTTTATTTGCTGCATTTTACTGGTCTTAGGCAGTGACACTAGATGAGCTGTGTTTTGTTTTTGGTGGTGGTGGT
Source organism: Mauremys mutica (assembly GCF_020497125.1). Lineage (NCBI taxonomy): Eukaryota > Metazoa > Chordata > Testudines > Geoemydidae > Mauremys > Mauremys mutica. The sequence continues at coordinate 68,631,761 of NC_059075.1, forward strand.
GGTGGGGAGGGGGCAAGAGAGAAAGGATCATTTAATTTTCTCCTCCACAACCTAGAATGCAGAACCTACGAATTCAGTATGTAGTGCCCCACTTCCACCCAGTTACCTCCTTTAGCGCCAATCTCCTTACAGATTTTGATGTACATGCCTTGGTTCTTCTGAACACCACCCACTCAGTAGGTGTAACTCTTTTCTTCCCATGTGAATTTATTTGGTGGTGCTTCCACCCCCTTACTCCTTCCTGGAGGGTCACTAGGGCAGCTTGGGAGGAAAATTCTAAACACAGGGTAACCCCCGTTACTTGCCAGATAGTTGGGAGACTTCCAAGAAATAACACACACAGTCATTACATTGAACAGGAGATAAACATTACATAACAGGGTAAAACAGTATTCTCAGGGTCACCAGGAGGAGAATACCCATGAATTTCCCCACTCACGTGACCTGCTATAGCAAATGTAAAATTAGTGTAGTGTTGGTACACATACCTTGTAGGAGCCCTCGAGGACCTGTGACCACAACATCTTCTGTGCAGCAATTATCAATGGGGCTGTTCAGTACAGCCCCAAAGACTCACAAGCAGGATAAGGTGCTAAATCCCTCCACAGACGTAATAGGCAGCAGATAACAAAATCCCCAAACACTTACTCCTTGGCTTGAGGACACAGTTCAGGGAGTAAGGGGTCTCCCAAAATTTTCCCCAAGTAGCTAACTAAAAGATGGTGAACTGACAACTCTGTGACCAATCCTCAAGTTCAGAGATGGCTCTGGACTCCTCAGACACCGCAGAGGGGCTGGTGTCAGGCGTCCTCTTCATGCAGGCATCAGACTGCTTCTAGTGACAGGATTTTTCCTCACCACAAAAGGGTGCAGGGCTCAAAGTGAAGATTACAAAACACTATACCAAAATCCAAACTTTAGTCGCTCACCCCAGTGCTCAGACATACTCACAGCAGGCAGGCAGCCAGCCCCGGACTAGCAGTCAGAACTGTGGTGCCTGATCTCACTTAGGGAGCTGGAGGGCGTCAGCCTGGCTTGGGGAAGTTTTCCCAACAAAAACTGGGAGTTACCTTGGAGAGGGAAAGGGCCAAGCTGAGGAATTTTGCTTTTAGGTAAAAAAAGAACTAGGTAAGTTCATGGAGGATAAGTCCATCAATGGCTATTAGCCATGATGGGTGGGAATGGTGTCCCTAGCCTCTGTTTGCCAGAAGCTGGGAATGGGCAACAGGGGATGAGTCATTTGATTGTCTGTTGTGTTCATTCCATCTGGGGCACCTGGCATTGGCCACTGTCAGAAGACAGGTTACTGGGACCTTTGGTCTGACCCAGTATGACCATTCTTATGTTCTAGGCCAGTTTGGGGGGAGGGACCCTGAATGCAAGCCTAGGAGTCACCAGTCTCCAACACAGCTAGTCCTGCCCTTTCCCTGGCTGGCTCCAGACTGCTCCAAAATGGCTTCTCCCCACTCCTGAGCTCCTAGGGAAGGGCATCTCTATTGGTTGCCAAGCAGGCACTGAGTCAAACCTTGGCTTCCCTGCCATACCAGAGACAGCGTGCCTCTCCCTGAGCTACCAACGCACAGAGCCCCAGGAATCTAGTTAAATTCCTTGGGGGCGGGGGAGGTTTACAAGTATATCCAGCATTAGATCCCCTGTTGTTAAAGCACAGGAGTGGAGTCCAGGAGACCTGGGTTCTGTGCCCACTAATGGATAGTTATAGGACTTTTGGCAAGTCACTACATTTCTCTGTGCTTCAGTTTCCTTATCTGTAAAATGGAGATACCACCACCATCCTTTGTAAGGTACTTTGAGATCTATGGATGAAGAATGAGTAATAAGACGTAGGTGATATTATGTACCTGAGAAAACCCATTGATTTCAGTATTTGAAGTTAAGCACGTGCAGTTTTTTTGAAGGACTGAGCCCTAATATTGTAAAATACTTTGGATCACTGAATGACAGTTTAAGAAAAGTAAAGTAGTATTGTTCTTCCTGATGCATTAACCCACAAACAATGGTAAATTTCTAACCCATTATGTTGATAAAAAATAAAATTTTAATTACTACAGTTCATTATAGTGTCTTTCATAAACATTTTACAAAAGCAGAAATTCTTAGCACCTGTATGTAGCGTTTCTATGTTCCAAGCATTGGATGGAACAATATCTAACCTCCTAAGAGTGCTGTGAGGTAGATAAGTAGGAATTATTTCCATATTTAAATATATGGAGAAACATATCATAGGCAGAGAGGTGAAGGCCTTTGTGTCAGAGACAGGATTAGAATTCAGGAATTTTTTATTCTTATTCCCATGCTGAAACAACCTAAACAAAGCTCATCTCCTTGACAGAAAATATATGATTAGGGCCAATATTTGAAGTCAGATGGAGAGAAAGACTGGAAGGCTGTTGGTGAGCGCTTGTAGAGGGAGAGAGAGAGAAGGCTGGTGTTAGATGGAGTGTACTGTGGTGGTAGTAAAGAGTCATTGTGATATGCTTTTGCAAGCCATTGGAGGGTAATTTTGAACTGGATCCTGAAATAAATGGGGAGCAGGTGGAGGTGCCTGAGAATAGGCATGGAAGTAGTCCAGCTTCTTTGTGCCTGACTGTTCATGTGTACTTGCTGGAATATTCCACACGTTAGACACTGTACAGACAGAGTCTGAAGATTCCAGAGGAAAATGGAGCTGAAACCAATGGCAAACGTGTTTTTTGACCACAGGTTTCTGGCCTCAGAGCTCAGTAGACTCAGGATTTACCCCTTTATGAATAATTTTGCTGGTAATGCTAACTAGTACTATTACTAAATAGTGCAGCCTTTTCTCTCTAAAAAGGGCCAAATGTTTATTAGCCAATCTTTTCTTGCAGGGGTTTTGGGTCCAATTCATCATTTCCCTGCATCTTGCGCAATCATTTAGCCTAGTGAAAATTGGATGAAAAGCTACCAAATAAGGCTATATGAGTAATACCCACTTTCATAGATTCTAGGGCCAGAAGGGATATCGTGATCATCTAGTCTGACCTCCTGTATAAATAATTCCTACAGCTTGAAGAAAAAAATTCCAATCAATTTAAAAGTGGTCAGTGATTGAGAATCCACCATGACCCTTGGTTGATTGGCTAACAACTGTTAAAAATGTATGTCTTATTTCCAGTCTGAATTTGTCTAGCTTCAACTTCCAGCCCTTGGATCATGCTACACCTTTCTCTGCTACACTGAAAAACCCATTATCAAATATTTGTTCCCCTGTAGGTACTTATAGACTATAACCAAGTCACCTTTTGCTTTGTTAACCTAAATAGATTGAGCTCCTTGAGTCTACTATAAGGCATATCTTCTAATCCTTTAATTGTTATCATGGCTCTTCTGAGCCTTACGCAATTTTTTTTAACATCCTTCTTGAATTGTTGACATCAGAATTGGACACAGGATTCCAGCAGCGGTCATACCAGTGACCAATACAGAGAGAAAATAAATTGTGAGTAGGAGAAGAAGAGTGATGCATGCACGGATGGCATTAGCCCTTTTGGCTATAGTGATGCACTGGGAGCTTCTATTCAGCTGATTATCCACTCCAATTCCCCCCCCGCCCAAGTTGCATCTTTCCAGAATAGAGTCCCCCATGGTGTAAGTATGGCTACATTCTTTGTTCCTAGATGTACATGGTTTACATTTAGCATTTAAAATGCGCTGTTTGCTTGCACCCAGTTTACCAGGCGATCCAGATAGCTCTGTATTAGTGACTTGTCCTCATTATTTACCATTCCCCTAATTTTTGTATAATCAGTGATGACTTTGTGTTTTTCTTCAGGTCACTGATTTAAACACTTTTTTTTTTAAATAGTATAGGGCCAAGAACAGATCCTTGCTGGATTCCCCTAGAAACACACCCACTCAATGATTCCCTGTGCATTTTGAGACCTATCAGTTAGCCATTTTTTAAAATCCATTTAATGTGCACCATGTTAATTTTATAGCTAATTATAGTTTTTAAAATCAAAATGTGGTACCAAGTCAAAGGACTTAAAGGTAATATACTTCGACTTCTGTATCAATCAAACTTGTAATCTATTAAAAAAATAGATCAGTTAGACAGGTTCTGTTTTCCTTGAACCCGTCTTGATTGGCATTATATTACCCACCTTTATTTATTAATAGAGAATCTCATATCAGTTGCTCCACTATCTTGCCCAGGATCGATGTCAGATTGACAGATATCTATAAATACCTGGGTCATCCTATTTACCCTTTTAAAAATATTGACACATTAGCTTTTTTCCAGTCTTCTGGAACTTCAGTGTTCCAAGACTTACTGAAAATGGGCATCAATGGGCCAGCAAGCTCCCCAACCAGCTCTTTTACAACTTTTGGATAGAAGTTATCTGGACCTGCTGATCTAAAAAAAAGTCTGACTTTTGTAGCTACTGTTTAACATCCTCCTGAAATAGTAGTAGAATGGAAAGAGTGTTATAATCATATGATGGATCAGATCTGGTTTTTGCACAAATACAGACGAGAAATATTTATTGAATACATCTGCCTTTCTTTGCATTATTATGGATAATTCTACTAGTTCCATAGGGTAATGGATCAATACTATTGTGAGGATTCTTTTGGTCCTAATATACATACTTAAACTCCTTATTGACTTTAACTTTGCTGGCCACAGATTTCTCCTTGTGCCCCTTGACTTCTTTTATCAATTTTCTACAATTCCTAGCTTTTGATTTATATTCATCACTAGCAACTTCCCCTTTCATTTTTTTTAATGTATTTTGTTTTACAGCTACTTTCACTTCCTCTGTAAACAAGGTTAGTTTTTAACCAATATGGTCTTTGCCCTCAACTTTAGAGGTGTAAATCACTACACAGAGTGCAAGACACCATGGTATCAGACCCTCTTCATTTACAAAGTCCCCTCTAAAGCTAGCTTGTTGAACACCAACTCTCTGCCTTGGGAGGAGTTCTGAAGTTAGACCGGCTGCTTATTCCTCATCCTGAGCTTGTGCCATCACACTCATCTCCAAAGCCAGATATCAAATATCACAAGCAGACAATGATGATGTCAGGTGAAGAGAAGCAAGAACTTTGCATGAACACTCAGAGATAGAGAGACAGACAGATCTTGTTTCCAAGCGAATGCTGCCAGCAATAAAAAGTGAGTACTGCAGAAAGTGTGATATATTTACAAAATTATCTCTAAAAAGAGTGGTTTTCTCCACAAGCCACTGATAGTTTCTAAAAGTTTATTAGCTGTGAGATCCCTACAGAGACATCACAAGGGAATGCTTTTTTAAAAAAATGATACAAGAGGTCTTTTCTTTGGATGAAACGAAGAATCCATATGGAAAAGTCATGCTGCATAAAAATGTATTGCACAGACAAGCCCCCACCATTGCTTATTCCTCTTAATTTTTCTTTCTTTCTGCTGCTCTGTAACTGGATCATCTGTTGTACACAACTTTATAAATTCCCAAACTGAAGTATTATCCATTTTTTGTAAGTCTGTTGAATACCTATACTTTTTAAGAGCGGCATGATCTAGCACTCAGACAACTCAGCAGCATTGATAATGAAACAGTGCTGTCTTGGCTTAAAGATCTGTCAGGGTAAACAGAAAGGCCTCCTGAGTTGCATCATATCCCATCTCTTGAGCCAATCCCAGAGGATGATGGTGGGAAGTTGCTCTCTGCCATGAGAACTCTCACTTGTAGAGCTCCAAAGGGCTCAGTTTCCAACTTGGGCTTTCCAAGAGGCTTTGGTCCCTTCCTGACAGATAAGGATCTGGCCACAGTGATCCGAGTCCTGAGCTTTCATGACCTCCAGATTGGATTACTGTAATGCACTGTACATGGGAAGACTTGAAGAGTCTCCAGTTGGTCCTACATGCAGCAGCTCACCTATTAAATAATGAGTCATTGTGACCACTTCACCCCAGCACTACTGACTCCCCATAAAACACCCAATCACATAAAAACCTAATTCTGATCTTCAAAGCTTTCAGTGGGATGGATCTGAAGTATCTCACGGACTGGGCCAGGGGACAGAGCTTCAGCACTCCCTTAGGCCTGGTCCACACTAGGACTTTAATTCGAATTTAGCAGCGTTAATTCGAATTAAACGTGCACCCGTCCACACCACGAAGCTATTTAATTCGACATAGAGGGCTCTTTAGTTCGACTTCTGTACTCCTCCCCGATGAGGGGAGTAGCGCTAAATTCGACATGGCCATGTCGAATTAGGCTAGGTGTGGACGGAAATCGACCTTAGTAGCTCCGGGAGCTATCCCACACTGCACCACTCTGTTGACGCTCTGGACAGCAGTCCGAGCTTGGATGTTCTGATCAGGCACACAAGAAAAGCCCTGGGAAAATTTGAATTCCTTTTCCTGTCTGGCCAGTTTGAATCTCATTTCCTGGTTGGACATCGGGGCGAGCTCAGCAGCACCGGCAATGATGCAGAGCTCTCCAGCAGAGGAGTCCATGCAATCTCTGAATAGAAAGAGGGCCCCAGCATGGACTGACCGGGAAGTCTTGGATCTGAGCGGTGTGTGGGGCGAGGAGTCTGTGCTTTTGGAGCTGCGCTCCAAAAAACGGAATGCAAAGACCTACGAGAAGGTCTCCAAAGCCATGAGAGACAGAGAATACAGCCGGGATGCAACGCAGTGCCGCGTGAAAATCAAGGACCTGAGACAAGGCTACCAGAAGACCAAAGCGGCAAACGGACGCTCCGGAGCCTGCCACCACTGCCCCACCAGTGACCGTGGACTCTGACTATGGGATAGTGTCGACGGCCGGTTCCTCGGTGATGTTCGCGGGCGGGGAAGATGAGGAAGGGTTTGTGGAGGACGAGGCAGGCGACAGCGATTATAACGCTGGTTTCCCCGACAGCCAGGATCTCTTCATCACCCTCACGAAGATCCCCTACCAACCCTCCCCGGCTGTTAACCCGGACCCTGAATCAGGGGAAGGATCAGTCAGTAAGTGCTTTAAACATGTAAACTTTTATTATTAATGGAACAGGAATCTGAACTATGTGAAAAGGAGGTCTATATATATGGGGATAGAACAGAAATCCTCCTGGGAGATCTCCACGAAGCTCTCCTGGAGGTAATCAAAAAAGCCTCCGCAGGAGGTTCCTGGGGAGAGCTGCCTTATTGGGTGCTCCGTGGTAGCACACTTTTCCGTGCCAAGCTTTCCATGTCGCATTACCTCCCCGAGCATGGCTGCAGAGGCCCCTGGTTTGTGCTGGCTTTCACGCAGCATGCGCTCTCTATCTCCTTCAGTGACCGTCCTCAGGGTGATCTCGCTCGGAGACTCCTGCATCTAATTAGGGGAATTACTTTAATGTTACACCTGGTCCAAAGTATTTTTAAAAAATCTCCAGACAGACGGCGTAGCAGAGACTCAGCACGCTGCTGCGTGACAAGCGTAACGGAAAGCCAAAGAATCAAATGGATGCTCATGGAGGGAGGGGGGACTGAGGACGCAAGCTATCCCACAGTTCCTGCAGTCTCCGAAAAGCATTTGCATTCTTGGCTGATCTCCCAATACCTGTACGGTCAAACACATTGTCCGCGGCGGTTCAGGGCATAGCTCGTCAATGTACCCCCCTCCGCCACCCCCAGAAGGAAAAGGAAAAAAAATCGTCTCTTGACTCTTTTAAATGTCACCCTATGTGTACTGAATGCTGCTGGTAGACGCTATGCTGCGGCACTGTACTGTAGCATCCTCCCCCCTCCCCCGCCTCATGGGTGGCTGACGGTGTAATATGACTGATATCCGTCGTCATCATCATCAGCCTTGCGGTAGATGGTGTAGTGCAATACGACTGGTACCCGTCCTCGTCATCAGCCCATAAGTAGACGGCCTGCTAACCGTCTTCATCATAGCAACAGGGGGCTGAGCTCCATCAGCCCCCGCCCTTCATGTGTAAAGAAAAGATTCTGTACTGCCTGGACTGTCATAGCAGCAGGATGCTGGTCTCCTCTCCCCCACACTGCTTAATGTCCTGTCTGGACAATCATAGCAGCTGGAGGCTGCCTTCCCCTCATTTCATTTCACTAACAAGTCACTGTTTCTTATTCCTGCATTCTTTATTACTTCAGCACACAAATCAGGGGACACTGCAACGGTAGCCCGGGAAGGCTGGGGGAGGAGGGAAGCAAAGTGGGGTTGTTGCAAGAGTACCCCCTGTGAATGCCATGCAGCTCATCATTCCTGCATAATCTGACATGGAGCGGCTGTGCTCTCTGGTTCTCTGATACAGTGGATCTCTACTACACTTGCCCCATATTCTATGCAGGAATTATTCTATTTTTAGATACCATAAAGGAGGGATTGACTCGGGGAGTCATTCCCAGTTTTGTATCAGAGGGGTAGCCGTGTTAGTCTGGATCTGTAAAAGCAGCAAAGAATCCTGTGGCACCTTATAGACTAACAGACGTTTTGCAGCATGAGCTTTCGTGGGTGAATACCCACTCTTGCATCTGAAGAAGTGGGTATTCACCCACGAAAGCTCATGCTGCATTCCCAGTTTTGTCTTTTGCGCCCCTGACTGATCTCGGCCAGGGGCACCTATGACAGCAGCAGAAGGTATAATGCAATACGACTGGTAACCATCATCACCTTGCCAATTTACAATGGCATGGTAGATGGTACAGTTGGCTGATAACCATCTCTGCTGTCATGCAAAAGCAAATGAATGCTGCTGTGTAGCGCTGCTGAATCGCCTCTGTCCGCGGCATCTAGTACACATACGGTGACAGTGACAAAAGGCAAAACAGGCTCCATGGTTGCCACGCTATGGCGTCTGCCAGGGTAATCCAGGGAAAATGGGCTCGAAATGATTGTCTGCCGTTGCTTTCCCGGAGGAAGGAATGACTGACGACATGTACCCAGAACCACCCGCGACAATGAAATTCGCCCCATCAGGCACTGGGATCTCAACCCGGAATTCCAAGGGTCGGGGGACACTGCGATGGGGTGGAACAGGGGCAGAGTTTATGCTTTCCGGATTGCCTGTAGCAGGCGTGCGCACGAGATAGGTGCTGTGCATGCTCTTGTTCACAGACATAAACTAGACTGTGTTCATTGTTCGCAAAAGTGTATCTTTGCAAGGAATTCACTCCCTTTTTCCCATCACACAGCTTCGACTGTCTCCAGACCTGCCCCAGCATCCCCCTCACAGAGGCTGGCAAAGATTAGGTGGCAAAAGAAAAAGACACGGGACGAGATGTTCGCTGAACTTATGGGCTGCTCCTGAGCCGAGGCGGACCAGCAGAGCCAGTGGAGGGAGACCCTCTCTCTGTACCAGCGCTCACACAGCGAACGGGAGGAGAGGTGGCGTGAGGAAGACAAGCAGGCGACTCAAACGCTGCTTGGACTAATGAGGGAGCAAACGGACACACTCCGGCGCCTTGTGCATGTTCTGCAGGACCGCAGGCAGGAGGACAGAGCCCCCCTTCAGTGTATCTGCAACCGCCCTCCCCCGCCACAAAGTCCCATACCCCCCTCACCCAAAATAACCAGAAGGAGGGGCGCCAGGGGGCGTTAAAACTGTCACTGCACCCCAGCAGAGTGCTCAAGTACCCAAAAGCTCTCATTCCCTAAATTTTGAGAAGTCCTTCCCTGACTCACCCAAGCCCCAATCCCAGTTTCATCCCCTAACTGTCTAGTTAATTATTAAAAATACTTTGCTGTTAATTACTGTTTCCGTCATGTTTTTTCACAGAAGACTGTGTTTGAAGGGGGGTGGGGTGGGGAAGGGGGTTGGTAATTGCATAGGACGGTCACCTTTACCAGGGTACAGACACGGGGGCAGGATCAGCAGCAGGTCACACACACAGTGCAGTCAGTAGGCACCCTGGTCGGTATGGGAGGTGGTTTCCAGGTTCTGTGTGGGTGTGGGGGGGACGTGACTTTGTAGCGGGGGAGGGCGGTTACAGATCTTATGCAGCGGTCCTTGTCCTGGACCGCAGAGTCACGCAGCAGAGGAATCTGTATCCGTCCTCCTCCGCCACAAGGTCACATAGCCCCCGCACACAGAATCCCAAAAAGGAGGGATGGCAGGCTCCGTTGAAACAACCAGTCCGGCACTGCGGACCGCTCTAGGAGCAGGAGCCTGTCATTCCTCGAGTTTAGAGGCGGTCTTTACATCACCGCACACCCTACCCAGCACAGTCTGCGTCCCAGTTTCAACCCTTTAACGCAAAGTCATTAATAAAGAAACCTTTGTTAAATAACAATGGAACATGTATTTTATTTTTACACGTGTGTTGGAAGTGGGGGAAACGGGGTGAACGGGGTATGTAACCACAGAGGATAGTCAACAGTAACTGGGAAAAGAAACAGGGGCAGGTTCAGCTTCTCTGTAAAGAAACTGAACAGTCACAGGTCACGCTGCTCACTGCTCGCAGGTACCGTACTTGAAGAGTTCCATGTCGCTGTCCCAGGCGCCTGTATAGGGCTTCATGAGCCAGGGCATTAGCGGGTAGGCTGGGTCCCTGAGGATCACTATAGGCATCTGCACATCCCCAACAGTTATTTTGTGGTCCAGGAAGAAACTACCTTCCTGCAGGTGTCTAAACAGATCACAGTTCCTGAAAACACGCGTGTCATGAACCTTGCCTGGCCACCCGACGTTGATGTTGGTAAAACGTCCCCTATGCTCCACCAGTGCTTGCAGCACCATTGAAAAGTAGCCCGATTTCTCAGCAGCTGACTGTGGAAGAGGTGGACGATAACGTGCGAGGAGGTGAAAACGGCGAGGATCGCAGCGGGCTCCATGCTTGCAGTGCTGTGGCGTCCGCGCTGTCACTGACCAGAAAAGTGCAAGAACAGATTGCCCGCAGGCGCTTTCGGGGAGGGAGGGAGGGCGTGATTGACGGTTCAATGATGACAGTTACCCAAAACCACCCTCGACACATTTTTTCCCCCAGCAGGCATTGGGGGCTCTACCCAGCATTCCAATGGGCAGCGGGGACTGCGGGAACTGTGGGATAGCTTCCCACAGTGCACCGCTTCCAAAGTCGACGCTGGCCCCATTAGTGTGGACTCACAAAGTCGAATTAGTGTCCTTAGTGTGGATACACAAATTCGACTTCATAAGGTCGATTCCACAAATTCGAATTAAGTTGAATCGAACTACTCTTGTAGTGTAGACATACCCTTAGACAAATTTACTGTCTTCAGAACACTTCTACCCACCCTTTTTCAATGGTTCTCCACAATAATTAACAAACTGCTAGTCTACTGCCCAATAGGAAAGGGGAGAGGTCAAAGGAGAGATCATCAGTGTTGATTACTATAATGTGCTCTATACCACCATAATGAGGATAGACTAGACAAAGGAAAAAAAAAAGAAGAGGAAAAATGACACTTGTTTAATTTTGACACATTGAACAGCTGCCTTCAGGTGGCAACAGAATATTTTCTCAATCACTTTCCGTTTGGCAAGCATTGATTCCTCCACCCCCACTTTTCAACTGGAGCTGAAATTAACATACATAGCAGTTTTCCCTAAACATCAACAACTTATGTAACACTGGATCCTGCCAAGACATCTCGGGTTTGAGCATTAACAAACCCTGGAATAGGGTTTGTTAGTTAATGGCTGGAGCGGACTCAGCAGAGGGAGCATAAAACATTACAGCTTTGAGGGCTTTATACAAGTGATGGCTAATAGCTTCTCCATCCCATGCCAATGGAGTAATGGACCAGCACATAAATTCTGTACAAAACACTTATTTAGAACCCATAGGTGGGGGAAAAAAACCTTTTGAATTAATCAAGCTATTGCTCTTCCAGGTTGGGAAGAAAGAGATAGATTGTTATTGTTATTTCTATTTTTAAATACTTTGGAGATGTTCAGATACCATGGTGATAGGGGCCATATAAGTACCCAGTGAGAGTGGAATTTTTCCAATCAGATAACTTTAAAGTAGGTAGTCTCGATTTTAAAACGTGACAGCATATTTTTAGACAAAATTTGAGGAACTTTCCAAATCAGTCATTAAAAAAGTACGAGGAACAGTGAAATAGTAAACAAGACTTTCAGGCTACTTTTGTAGCCAATACTGGGCTTAATGCAGAAAGATGCCCATGTGCTACTCTCACTGACTTAGACATTGGACAAAGCCAATTTATATTATTTCTTTGACCCCAATCACACAGATTTAGCCTCTTTGGATTTCAAAGGAATCTTGGAGGAAATCTCTCCGATTTTGAAGTATCAAATAAACGTTACCATACAAAGAAAAAATAAAGTCTTTTAAAGGTTTTGAGCTCATTGTGAATTTACTGATTCATACTGCCACAAACTCACAGTGCTTCAGTTTCCCCCATCTGTAAAATGTGTTTAATGATATTTACCTACCTTATGGGGAAATTGTGAGGTTTAATTGATGTTTCTAAAGTGCTCCAAGAACTTTAGGTGGAAGGCACTTTAGTAGGGAAAGTGTTGTTAATATGAAGCTTTGGTGAAATGAAAAGGCATGTTGGAATATTCAGAGGATTAATTTACGATTAACTGGATGGCACAGGTGCATAAGATTCCTTTTTCTCTTCCTCATTCTTCTACTAATGAGTATTTTTGTTAAGAGTTTGCATATAAGAAGGGTGAAAGCTTATGTTATCTTGTCAATTTCATCTCGACAAAAGCACCTTTGTAAATGCGTTGGTATCAATTTCCCAGGTGGAAAAAAAAAAAAAAAAAAAAAAAAAAAGGAAAGCCACCTCACACATCCTATGAGAGATAAAGCAATGATCCCAAGTCACAGTAAAGCTGGAAAACAGTCTGAGAGAAAAGGTAAAATGAAAAGTCCACCCTGAGACAATCCAAAAGATTTCTGCTCAGTTTGAAGATGCTGTGATCCCCACAGGGTTCCTCCATCTGATTGTCACTCCCATGCTATCACTGAATGTATATTACACTTTTTAGATGAGACTCTTAACATGTTTTATAGACATTGATTAACTACACTTCACACACCGGCTGTAGGATAGTCTCATTTTGCAGCTAGAGAAACCAAAGCGCAGAGGACTTACTGACTTGCTCAGGGCCACAAAACAGAATGCAGTTCATGCTCCTTTACATGAAGTAAAGCAGGGGTTCTCAACCTTTTTCTTTCTGGGGCCCCCTTGACATGCTATAAAAACCTCTATGGCCCACCTGCACCACAACTGTTTTTCTACATGTAAAAGCAAGGGCCAGTTAAGGGGTAGCAACAGGGCAATTGCCTGGGGCTTCCCACCACAGGGGGCCCTGTGAAGCTAAATTCCTCAGGCTTCTGCTCAGGCCCCAGGCTGCAGTCCCGCATGGTGGGCCTTTGGCTTTTTGTCTTAGGCCCCAACGAGTCTAACGCCGGCCATGCTTGGTGGCCCCCCTGAAACTTGCTCACAGCCCCCCAGGGCATGGGCACCAACTTATATGGGCTCCTGGGGCTTTAGCCCCAGGAATATTCAGTCAGGGGCTCTGCTCCAGCAATATTTGGAGCTAGGTTTCTCCCCTGCTCTGGGCTGCCGGCAGCCGCCGGGAGTCCAGAGCCTTTTAAATCCCAGCCGTGGCCGGGAATCAGAGGGCTCTGCGCTGCCCGCTGCGGCGGGGAGCCCAGAGCCTTTTAAATCCCGGCCGCGGCTGGGATTTAAAGGGCTCTGGGCTCCCCGCGGTTGCAGGCAGCCCAGAGCCCTCTGATTCCCGGCCGCGGCTGGGATTTAAAGGGCTTTGGGCTCCCTGCTGCAGCGGGCAGCCCAGAGCCCTCTGACTCCCACCCGTGGCTGGGATTTAAAGGGCTCTGGGCTCCCCACGGTTGCAGGCAGCCCAGAGCCCTTTGAATCCCAGTCCCTGGCCGCTGATTGCCCCCTCCCCAGACCCCCTGCCCCAACTGCCCCCCAGGACCTCCACCACCTATCTAAGCACCACTGTTCCTTGTCCCCCGATTACCCCCTCCCGAGACCCCTGCCCCTAACTGCCCCTTGGGACCTCAGCCCCTATCTAAGCCTCCCTTCTCCTTGTCCCCAACTGCCCCCTCCTGAGACCCCACCCAACTTCCCCCCAGGACCCTCCTACCTGTCCCCTGATAAACCTCCTGGACTCCCATGCCTATCCAATTGCTGCCTGTCCCGACTGCCCCTCCGAACCTCTGCCCCATCCAACTCCCCCTGCTCCTTGTCCCTTGACTGCCCCCCGGAACCCTGTACCTCTTCTCCAACCCCCAAACCACTTACTGTGCCACTCAGACCCGCGTGTCTGGCTCCGTGCAGCTCCAGACAGTTGCTGCCATGCTCCCCCATGGAGCCCACAGCCCTCTCCCACCCCCAGCACCTGCCTTCCAGATTTTAACACCTCAAAATTCAGGAGTGCTCAAGCTCGGTTTGGGCAGCTTTTACTTCATTTCTCCCAAATCAGTTTCCCCTGCAAGGTGCCAACTGAAGGTGTTGGAGAACAGAGAGATCGGGTGGCCTCCTAATGACTGGAAAAGAGACAAAGGCCGGAGGAGGGAGTGTCAGTACCTGTGCGGACTTCTGGGAAGTGCACGGTGTGGAAGGGGATGCTGTGATGCTTTGGAACAACTCCATACAAAGCCAGTCAGGCCTCTGGGGGAGCCTCCTCTCTCTGAGCAGACTGTCTCCAGGGCAAGAAGCTTACACCTTCCTGGGTCTGACCTCGGAGCATTCAGCATGCCCTTCCACATCATGCACTTTCCACAGCGAGTCTGCCCAGGCTGGTCCTGGGGCAACCAGAGGTCCCTGCACCCCATCTCCGCAGTCAGATGTGACTCTCAGCCAGACAGTAAAACAGAAGGTTTATTAGATGACAGGAACACAGTTTAAACAGAGCTTGTTGGTACAGAAAACAGAACCCCTCTGTCAGGTCCATCTTGGGGGGTGGGGAGCCCAGAACCAAGTTCTGGGTCTCTCCCCATTTCCCCAGCCAGCTCCAAACTGACACTCCCTCCTCTGGCCTCTGTGTCTCTTCCGGACAGGGAGGCCACCTGATCTCTTTGTCCCCAACACCTTCAGTTGGCATCTTGCAGGGAAAACTGAGGCACCCACACAGTATTCAGAGAAAATATTAAGAACATTCCCAATTCATCACAACAGGTGCAACAAAATATAATACTGTATATTGAAGTAGGCAAGTGCTGCTTCTGACTTTCTACTTTTAATTGACTCTTGTAATCTTGTGGCACTGACGCGTTGTAGCTTCATTTTATATCGGCTTACAGGGCGGGAGCGCGGGGGGGGGGCACCACCATTTTGGGCCCCACCAAAAATTATACAAACCTGCCGCCTATGCCCCAGGGGACCCTGGACCCCTGGTTGAGAACCACTGAAGTAAGAGACCCAGGTTTCTGATCTAAAGACAAGTTTAAAAGTTTAAAAAAAAAATCCATTCACCCATCAAGCTTTTTCTGACATTTTCCTTGTTTTCAAACAAAGAGTTTCCTACCTCTGCTTGATCTCACTATGAAGTTAGAATGCTGCATCTCTAATCCACATTGTGACTTCCATGGCAACATATTGCAGGTCACAAACACAGAAGAATTTCATCTGACTGCAAGATCATCCAGGAGGGAGGAGAGGATGGGCAATTAACTTATTCTTACATATCTTCAACACAACATAGGCAACAGATGATGCTATTTATTTTGCCACAGATTTTGGGTACATCGTACATTAGAGGCACACTATTACTATTACCCATCACCCACTAGTATAATAATGATACGTTGCCCTTCTATCTAAGGATCTTTAAGTGCTTTACAAACATTAATGAACAAAGTGATTTGCCCAGGGTCGGGAAATGAGTCAACGACAGGCCTAGAACAGAACCCAGGCATCCTGACTTCCAGTCTTATGGTTAAACTGGTCAAAAATGCTTCTCTCAATTCCCAAGATACTTTTTAGGTCTTACAAAAACATGTGTGGGGGTTGGTGTTGCCCCTTCCCTTCTGGCTGCTGGGAGGGGAAGTGATTCCTCCTGTTAAGTGTCTTTCTGCATGGGAGAAGAAGGGCTAGGGGGAGCCACACCCCCTTGTTTTCGTAGATGGGAAGAAGGACAAATCTCTCTTTTTTCTTGGTTTGGGCTAATTTTCCTGTGATCAAAGAGACAAAGCAGAAAAAGCTCCTGAGATAGGTGTTCTGCTCACTCTGCCTGTGACTGGAGCTTTGCTCAGGATCCTTTACACAGGAACCTGGCTGCAAGCAGTTTGCAAAATTTTAATAGAGTGCAGCAGTCCGAACACAATTCAAGATTTGCCAGTTGTGCTGCTGTATACTCTTGTTTTAAGCCTGCCAAAGAGCGACAGTCCCTCCAGCAAAGACTCCTTCCACTTTCACATAAAGCAGAGCTTGACATTGCTTTTCAGACATCTAAGAAATGCCAGGCCTGCGAACAAGTGATCTAAGACTCCTTTATCCTCCTCCAAAGTGTGATGATAAAGAGGTGAGACTTGCGTGGTTGGCTGCTATCTCCAGTCACACCTTGCTACTAATCCCTCTGATGAAACAAGGCATGCCTTGGATCTGAAACCCTGCTCAGGTCTGTGTCCAATCTACTGTACAGAACACATGCCATACCCTGATCCTGTTGCAAAGGATGAAGAACAGAAATTCAACAGAGCAAGCAAGCGTTTGATGTAACGGATTCCACTCTGATGTGATGTGGAGCCCAGTGAGAGAATCCTGCAATTTTGCACATCTGTAGTGGTTCTCCATTCTATGCATCCGAAGAAGTGAGCTGTAGCTCACGAAAGCTCATGCTTAAATAAATTTGTTAGTCTTTAAGGTGCCACAAGTACTCCTGTTTTTTTTCTCCTTAGAGGATCTCTTTACTTCCATTAATTAAGTGAGCCTCATACCACTTCAAAGTATAAAGCAGTCCTCATTTTACACCTGGTGAGAGACAGTAAGTTAAACTGGCCAAGCTCCCACCAAATGTCAAAGGTAGTAATGAAAGCAGGACTGGGGACTCCTGGAGAATCCTAGCGGATTCTTGTTCAATATCTAAATGCTAGCTTAGCTGGTCTGGCCCAGCTGAAATGACAGGGGGAAGAGAGTTTCTCGAGTTTAGAGTATGTTAACTATACCTGGCTGAAATAGGGCTGGCCAGTGGTGAGAATCTGGAAGTTCAGAGCACAATTCCTGGTCCTAGTTTCTCACTCCCCAGATGGCAGGGTCCGAGTGCTACAGGGGTCACATGCTCAGGGGAAAAGAATTTACAAAACCAAAAAACAGGCCCATCTAGTCTGTCTTAAGCAGAAGCCAATGCTTTGTGCTTTAGAGGAAGGCAAACAAAACAAAAAACCAAAAGCCCCACCATAATGCTCCCAGCCTACTGTTGCTTCCTTGGTTACTGCACACCTTATGTTATTTACAGCAAACTCTTCTGGCTGATGAGGAAGAGGTGGTGACAAACTCTAATGGAAACAAGGAGTCCGGTGGCACCTTAAAGACTAGCATATTTATTTGGGCATAGGCTTTCGTGGGTAAAAAACCTCACTTCTTCAGATGCATGAATACATGCATGCATCTGAAGAAGTGAGGTTTTTTTACCCATGAAAGCTTATGCCCAAATAAATATGCTAGTCTTTAAGGTGCCACCGGACTCCTTGTTTTTGTGGATACAGACTAAAACGGCTACCCCCGATACTAAACGCTAATGGGAATCCTGCTTCCAGTCCTCTTTTGGGAAGGACGGTAAATGTGACAGATTAGAGGTTATTAGGGAAGAGATGAGGGGATACCCCCAAGGATTGAGAGAGGGCCCTATGGGGAGTAATGAGATGAGACAAGTGTCCAAGATAAGTTCCTGCTCGTCTGTTTCTGAAAGGCACCCGCCTTGCTGCTCTGTCCAGTCCCGCCCCCCAGCGCAGACTACAGTTATGACAGATACAGTTTTCTTAATCAGCATTGTGCGGCAACTGAGTTTGGCTGTGAGGAGGACAAAGAGCCCAGGGAGATTTCAGCACAGAGAGGGTTAAAGAGCCTTCCCTCTGCCACTTCAGCTTGGCGCCCAGAGTATAGATTACTCCCTTCTACAATAGCAAGTCATTATTGGGCGGGAGGAGGGTATTTTTTTGTCTTTTGCCTACAGAGCTGAGGGCCTTCTCTTGCAGAAAGCACAGCAGGAATAATCCAGCAAGGTCAGAGGAAGGGTCAGGGGTCAGCAGGCAGGACAGGTCAACACTAGGTGCTCTGAGCCAGTGGGCACGGTTGAAAGGTCTATTTCAGTCTCCCACAAACCCCCCCTTAGAAACTTAAGATGCACTTTGGGAGCAAGTTGGATCACAGTAACCTGGAGTAGCAAGCAGGAGATGCTTCTGTCCCATGGTTCCCAAGGGGAGGGGCGGGGGAAATAGGAGGACAAAATGCATTATGTTAACTGGTTTGCTTGTGTTTTGCTCTGTGTGTGATGGACAAGTCCAAATGCATTGGGAAGAAAAGGAAACGTGCTGGCTTCTTCTGTAGCGAGGACTGTGTATGTAAGAATTGTGTTTAGATAAGCAGAGGGGAGCCCCTGGATGAATGACACAATGAAGGGAAAATGGGCAAACTAAAGGGAAATCTCATTTCTAGAATTTAACCCACAAACATGTTTTTCCAATCCAGGAGAAAGAACAATGCACAGCAATTAGAGAAAGGGACTGGCAGTCACTCAGGCCTCTTCAGTTCTATTCCCAGCTCTGCCATAGATTTACTCAGCTTGATTCTTTGTACTTACACAAATGTCATTCAGGATTAACTCTACTGAAGTCAACTGAGTTACGCCACTGTAAAACTGCCACAAAAAGAGGAGAATTAGGCCCAAGTTCCCCCATCTGTAAAATTGAGAGAATACTTCCAGTAATAGAGTTGAAAGTGCCTCCCCATGACTGCTGAGTCAAGACAGGAGTTACGGCGAACCTGTGTGGAGAGAAGTTTGGTTTAGATAGTCTGGGAACAAGAGGGCCAGAAAGAACTAGAGTCCTGCAGAAGCAGCAAAGAATCCTGTGGCACCTTATAGACTAACAGACGTTTTGCAGCATGAGCTTTCGTGGGTGAATACCCACTTCTTCAGATGCAAGTGGTGGAAATTTCCTGGGGCAGGTATATATAAGCAAGCAAGAAGCAAGCTAGAGATAACGAGGTTAGATCAATCAGGGTGGATGAGGCCCTGTTCTAGCAGTTGAGGTGTGAAAACCAAGGGAGGAGAAACTGGTTCTGTAATTGGCAAGCCATTCACAGTCTTTGTTTAGTCCTGAGCTGATGGTGTCAAATTTGCAGATGAACTGGAGCTCAGCAGTTTCTCTTTGAAGTCTGGTCCTAAAGTTTTTTTGCTGTAGGATGGCCACCTTAAGATCTGCTATTGTGTGGCCAGGGAGGTTGAAGTGTTCTCCTACAGGTTTTTGTATATTGCCATTCCTAATGTCTGATTTGTGTCCATTTATCCTTTTCCTTAGAGACTGTCCAGTTTGGCCGATGTACATAGCAGAGGGGCATTGCTGGCATATGATGGCATATATTACATTGGTGGAAGTGCAGGTGAATGAACCGGTGATGTTGTGGCTGATCTGGTTTGGTCCTGTGATGGTGTTGCTGGTGTAGATATGTGGGCAGAGTTGGCATCGAGGTTTGTTGCATGGATTGGTTCCTGAGCTAGAGTTACTATGGTGCGGTGTGCAGTTGCTGGTGAGAATATGCTTCAGGTTGGCAGGTTGTCTGTGGGCGAGAACTGGTCTGCCGCCCAAGGCCTGTGAAAGTGTGGGATCATTGTCCAGGATGGGTTGTAGATCCCTGATGATGCGTTGTAGGGGTTTTAGCTGGGGACTGTATGTGATGGCCAGTGGAGTCCTGTTGGTTTCTTTCTTGGGTTTGTCTTCCAGTAGGAGGCTTCTGGGTACACGTCTGGCTCTGTTGATCTGTTTCCTTATTTCCTCGTGTGGGTACTGTAGTCTTGAGAATGCTTGGTGGAGATTTTCTAGGTGTTGGTCTCTGTCTGCGGGGTTAGAGCAGATACGGTTGTACCTCAGTGCTTGGCTGTAGACAATGGATCTTGTGGTGTGTCCGGGATGGAAGCTGGAGGCATGAAGGTAGGCATAGCGGTCGGTAGGTTTTCGGTATAGGGTGGTGTTGATGTGACCATCACTTATTTGCACCGTGGTGTCTAGGAAGTGGACCTCCCGTGTAGATTGGTCCAGGCTGAGGTTGATGGAGGGGTGGAAGCTGTTGAAATCGTGGTGGAATTTTTCCAGAGTCTCCTTCCCATGGGTCCAGATGATGAAGATGTCATCGATGTAGCGTAGGTAGAGAAGGGGCGTGAGTGGACGGGAGCTGAGGAAGTGTTGTTCCAGGTCAGCCATAAAAATATTGGCATATTGTGGGGCCATACGGGTGCCCATAGCGGTGCCACTGATCTGGAGATATATATTGTCAGCAAATTTGAAATAGTTGTGTGTGAGGATAAAGCCACAGAGCTCAGCAACCAGGTGTGCTGTGGCATCATCAGGGATACTGTTCCTGACAGCTTGTATTCCATCAGTATGCGGGATGTTTGTGTAGAGGGCCTCTACATCCATGGTGGCCAGGATGGTGTTTTCTGGAAGGTCACCAATGCATTGTAGTTTCCTCAGGAAATCAGTGGTGTCACGGAGATAGCTGGGAGTGCTGGTAGCATAGGGTCTGAGTAGAGAGTCTACATATCCAGACAGTCCTTCAGTGAGAGTTCCAATGCCCGAGATGATGGGGCGTCCAGGATTTCCGGGTTTGTGGATCTTGGGTAATAGATAGAATAACCCTGGTCGGGGCTCTAAGGGTATGTTGATTAGTTCTGGTGTTAGTGTAGGGAGTGTCCTGAGTAGATGGTGCAGTTTCTTAGTGTATTCCTCAGTGGGATCTGAGGGAAGTAGCCTGTAAAATTTAGTATTGGAGAGTTGTCTGGCGGCCTCCTTTTGGTAGTCAGACCTGTTCATGATGACAACAGCACCTCCTTTATCAGCCTCTTTGATTATAATGTCAGGATGGTTTCTGAGGCTGTGGATGGCTTTCACACCTCAACTGCTAGAACAGGGCCTCATCCACCCTGATTGATCTAACCTCGTTATCTCTAGCTTGCTTCTTGCTTGCTTATATATACCTGCCCCAGGAAATTTCCACCACTTGCATCTGAAGAAGTGGGTATTCACCCACGAAAGCTCATGCTGCAAAACGTCTGTTAGTCTATAAGGTGCCACAGGATTCTTTGCTGCTTCTACAGAACCAGACTAACACGGCTACCCCTCTGATACTTGACACCATGCTAGAGTCCTGCCTGCATCTAGAAACTTCAAAAAAGAATCCCCTTTAAATCTTTACAACAGTCCTGTTTCTTCTCCACCATGAAAGACATTACACTTCTCTCCCCTGCCCTTCACCTGAATCCAAATATCACGAGTTGAATTTTCAAGGTTACAACATTCAACTGGCTTGAAATTAAGCAAAGTGAGCTTGCCCAACCCATTATAGGGCTTCAGTCCTTCTACATCTACATTCCCACAAAACAAATTAATTAAGAGGTGCGCACACACAAAAAGCCAGAGAAAACTCCCGGTGTCTTATCTTAAGGCACGCTTCTGAGCCTGCCAGAGGAGAGAACAGATAGAAAGGAACAGAGGATTTGACATACCAGATCAGGTCTATCCAGTCTAATATTCTGTCTCTAGCAGTTTAGAACTTTTTTTTTAAAAAAGCAGCACAATGGGCATAGAAGGAGAGATTCCTTCCTTCCTTCCGTCTTTGACACCAACACAGCCAACTCTTCTCCTCAGAACCTTTCTCCCACAAACGTAGGCCTCCTTTTCTCCCATCTGATCTCACTTATCTTGCCATGGTTTCTGGCCAGTAACTGGGAAACAAAGTTGAATCTAGCAATTGGCAAAAACTGATGTTTGGCTCTGGAACTGAACTTTCTTTAAAAGTTTAGGATTGTTTGAATCAGGGGTTTTGGTTTAACCCATTAGTGAGATAAGTAGTCAGATGCAAAGTCTGGATCCAGATCTACACTTCCCAGAATTCAAGGGTTTAGATCTTTGGAGGGGTTTTTTGGTCGGTCCCCCCTAAGATGAACCTGAACCAAACACGCACACACAAAACAGGGAAGAAAAAGAAAAAGAAAAGGACACCCTGCAACAAAGATCTAACTCCCAGGAGAAGGTGCCATCTCCAGTATCAAAATACTTCCCCTACTTGTGACTACATAGATTCTGGTTATGAAGGAGCTAATCCCACATATGAAAGGCAGGGGGATGGGGAGAGAGAGAAAGAAAGACTTTATTCCTGTTACACACTATGTACTGAGTCTCTCTCCTTATCATATTTGGCTTCTGAACAGAGACTTTCCTCTTCCTCCTCCATACAAATCATCAGACCTGAGACTAACCCTTTTGAAAGGGAAGAGAGGTGATTGTCATCTCTGGACCAAAAGATTGCACAGGTTAGAAGAGGAAAACACCTGGTGCTAAATTCTACTGCACAGGCACAGCTCCATTTTCATGCATGAATGGCTTGGATTTGAAGCCAATGTCTTTTTTTAATTACTTCTCTGCATAATTCATGGGCTTTTTGTTGAAACTGGGTCACAACATTACCTTTTCCTCCTTGCTGGAATTATTTGCTGTGTCAGTTTGTACTGCTTATACACACATCCTTTGAGCCAGGGACTAGAGTTGTAAACTGTTACTGGCTTTGGCTCAATCTCTTTTGGCAGTTTCTTCACGTGAAGAGCTGAAGCATTTTGTGCGGGGGTAGGGATGCTAAGCTGCCACAAAGGGACACAGAGCTGCTCCAGTCCTCACAACTGACTGGATAACAGAGCTGCTCTGTCCCTCACCACCACAGGGACATCCCTTTCAGACTTCAGAGCTGCCCCATTCTATGACAGGGACGCAAATCTGCCCTGCCCCATGCTACTATGGAGATGCCAAGCTGCCAGCACAGAATTCTTACAGCTTTCCTGTCTTTGGAATAGTTCTGGATTCGCAACAGCAAATGTAATGGCTTCCCCTCCCCTTTACTTCTTCCCACCAGCTCCCTCACAAATACCTCTGCTCTTTTGATATAACTAAAAAAGGAAGAATTTAGCAAGACAAAGAGAAAGATACTGACACACAGGAAGGCCATAAAGAATTTGCTAAGCTCTGGAGTCCTCAGCCCCTCAGGATTCCTGAGGAGTAGTTCTGTTCTGGTACACAGCCTGACTCTGATCTCAGAGAAAAGATTTTTAACATGTCAATACAAGGTCCCCACCCATTTCTACATGAGCAGCCTCTCTGTCCAGCCTCTATTTATTACCCTGACTGGACATGGTTCGGTGTGCACTTAGATTGAAGTTACTCAGCCTCTTAAACCAACCTGAAAGAAAAAGAAAAACAAAAGGAGTAATTTCCATTTCCACTATGCTGTCCCTTTCTACTGAGTTTGAACTCATCGGCCATTTAATTGCCTGAGCTGAAGAGGGGCTGCTCTCTTGTCCCTGACCTTGGGTATAAACTCCAGTCTCGTCACCCCCCTTAGAACATTCTGTGTCTGGACTCCTGCCCTCTTACCCTTGGACTGGTTACAATATGCTCCTAACAGAACTGAGTGAAGGGCTCAGGTTACAACTGGAAACCCAACAGCTGATCAAAGCTCTTCACAGTCCAGGGGAAGAGATAGGGGCCAACTAGGATTGCCATCACATTTTATTTCAATACCACCACATTTAATTTGTTCAAACCCAAAAACCTTATGGCTCCAGAAATTTCTATATGGGAATACAGCCTGATAACAAAACAAGATTTAAGAACCGGCGTAAAAATAACTCCTTCCAAACCTCCCCACAACCGATAATGAGCCATGGAAGTACATTGGTGTATATTAATAATACTAACACCCAGCTCTTCATCTTTAGATATAAGTGCTTTACAAAGGAGGGCGGTATCATTATCCCTGTTTTACAGATGTGGAAACTGAGGCACAACAGGGCAAAGTGACTTGCCTTTCTGGGCGACATTGGGTAGCAACAGAACTGGGAACAGAACCCAAATCTCCTGAGGCCCTGTCCAGTGTCCTATCCACTAGGCTATACTCCCTGCCTGTTGAAATACAGAGAATTCCACAGTCCCGGGTGTTCTGTGTACAGTCCCCTAACCCCTCCTTCTTGGGATTATATAATACAGAGGGGTCAGCAGCTCCAGCCCCACTGAATGAAGTTGCTGCAGGTCATCCTAAATTAGAATCATAGAATATCAGGTTTGGAAGGGACCTCAGGTGGTCATCTAGTCCAACTCCCTGCTCAAAGCAGAACTAATCCCCAGACAGATTTCACCCCACATCCCTAAATGGCCCCCTCAAGGATTGAACTCACGATCCTGGGTTTAACCGGCCAATGCTCAAACCACTGAGCTAATTAGTAATGGCTTTAAATACTAAATGCACTCAGAGCAAGTTCATCCTACAGGGGTCAAACTGCGCACTGCAGGGTCCTGCAGAGGTGGCAGAAAGAACTCACTGTTGCTGGCACTGGAGCAACTCCACTGCTGGTAGTGGAAGTGCTACTGTACACCAAGTGCCAGCAGCCACTAGTTTTTTACCACCATGCAATTCAGACTTGCTTTGCACAGGTCTAGATAACACAGCAGCTAAAACCAACAGCTGCCTAGAGCCTTGCCTGCATTAGAGCTGCCACCATTTGTGTCACCAGTGGCATTGCCACTGTATTAGTATCAAAGAACTGTTTTTCAGAAAAAAAATGTCATGTAGCCAGAGCCTGTGTGAAGTAGTCTCTTTGCATTCCTGCAGTTTTAGCCTTGTTTAAAGCTGACACTAGCTTCTACTCCTGCCTCATCAGTTAGCAGATGAATGGCCTGGAACCAGTTTTTTAAATTAATTTCTTGGGCATGTAATTCTGGGTGTCATGAGAAGTACAAGGAAAGGTTTGCTTTGGACCGCCTGGGTGCACAACAGTCTGCTACTCCTGGTTTATTTTGTTTTCATAGGTTTCCTTCTATAGTCCCTCACTTCTGCTCTGTTAATGGGCATCTCTTTCCCCTTCTGCCTCTCTCTCCCTCCCTGCATTTGTGTATGTCTCATTGGCAGGTCTGTGGCCACTATTTTATTGTAGATTTGTCCCTGACTAGATGGGCTGCACATCCTAATTTATTATAATGCTGATCCTGATTCCCTCCCAAGGCCATTGCATTTCATTTGCAAATACAAATAATTACTTGGACTTTGCAAACAGATACAACAGCTTGGCATGGGTGGGTTTTAGAAACACCAGCCCTCCTGCCCTTGAACTCTTTTTACATGTTCACCATTTGCAGACTCCATTCTCCATTCCCATTGCCGAAGTGCTGCAGAAGCTGCCTGTCCATTTGCTTTCCTTGGCAGCAGAAGCTCAGGCGCAGCATGTTCATTTGGAAAGCTGTAAGCCGGGGTCAGGGAAAACTGCTGGCCCCATTTGGCTGTACAGACATTGGCAATTGCTGTTACAAGTCAGGCTCGGCCCCCTAGAGCAGGCAGCAGACGTGCAGAATTGAAAAAACTCAAAATATTTTTAGTGCATTTGCACTTATCAAATATCACATCCTAAAACCAGAAATTTGTGTAGGATCCCTTCCAAAAAGAAGGAGATTTCAAAAGCAAACTCAACTCTACCCTCACGGCAGACAGAATTTCCGGCCCTTTTTGAGAAGTCTCATGCATCCCCCCAAATTCTCTGTCTCCTCTTCGTCCCCTCTCTCCCACCTCACACAGTACTGCCAGAAGTGGGAGGGGGAAGGGAAGAGTAAAAGGCAAATTTCTGGGTACAATTAAAAGCCACAAAATGTCCTCCATATATATGCTCTGTAGTTCCACTGCAGATATATGGAGCTATGTGAAACTGGGCAGTTAGTGATTCTGGCAATGTATGAACTACACAGTTCAGGGTCTGAGGTGGGTGTGGGCCAAGCTGAGGTTTTCCAGAGTGCCTTACCAGATGAGTTAGAGGAGAATGCATCTCTCGAGGCCTAGAAAGGTGGAGTCTGAAGCAAAGTTCAGGGAACATTCTCCTCCAACACACAGTAATTAACATGGTGTTAAACACGATTTTGCCCTCAGTGGACTTGTCTGAGCTAGAAGATTTTATGATGTTAGAATACACATTTACTAATGTGACTAATAGCCTGGGACTAACTTAGAGCACCCTCCTTTATTCTGCTGCTCACTCCCTTCAATTCCTTAAGAAGCAATCATCAGCTGATTAGTTTCTATAACTGAGCCTTCCTAAACACAAACCCACCTTTTACAGATTCTTACTTCAAAGTCTATGCAAGCATAACAGTCCCTTCCCCAAATCAGTCCTTTGCACCAGTAATTCCCATAGCAAGATTTTCTAGCCCTTACCTCACAGCCTCAGGGCTCTCCCAAACAATTTCCCTCTTGTCCATTTGGTTTTCTGGAACAGTTCTTCTCAGCTGTAACTCCCATGGCAATCCATTTGAAGCACTGCCCAAGCACTTGCACTTCTGGGAGTCCCCTCCACCTCATTCCTGCTGCCCTCTTTTCTAAGGGTCAGCTAATTAAAGTCCACCTCTCTCCTCAGGTGCAGGGGGTGGTGGGCTAATCAGGCAGCCAGGCCAGCTCCAGGCCTCTGACTGCGGAGGAATGTTATCCCTTACTCCTTCCTTCACAGTGATCTTAAATATAACTCAGCACACAGTATAGACAGGGACTACTGTGTTTAAAATCACAGCACCTGGTCATGGTTAACTACAGGGTCTGCCATGTTTAATACCATGTCAGATCGCTGTGGTTATCCCAAATGTGAAGGAGACTAGCTGACACAATTTTAAGTGAAACTAAACTTCTCTACACTGAGTGCTTAGCATACTGCTAGTTAACACATGTTCTAACATAATGTAGTATGTCAGGGTGGATAACTCCAGGCAAGTTTAAACATGTGCTGACTGGTTAACTCTATCCTCTCTAGAGATAACCATGACCAGGCTAGTATGTTTTTAAACACAATTATCACTGGCCACAGTAAAGACAAAGTAATATTTAACACTGTGTTAGTTCATTGGTGTTGCATATGTCTTCACCGCAAAGCTCATGCAAGATATCTACACTCACGTTACTTCTCTCAAAGTCAGCCTAGCTCGAGTGCAAGAGGCCACACTGCAAAATAACACTAGAACTGCTGTGAATTCACTTGAGCTGCATTCATCTGTTTATGGCACAGAGACTTTTGGGAGCATATCCCATGGTTATTTGCATTGCAATAGGGTAGGAAATTTTGGGAGAACTTTTCTGGGATGAACTTGGGTGCCTAGCATAAGCCTCCATCAGCGTCACAATGTCCACACAGCTATTTTTAGCATGCTAGCATGTGCTCTGCTACCGCAAGTCTATTTACCCAGGCTGGCAGGCAGCTGCAGCATAGACATACTCTTAGTTAATACATTTTCTAACATGATGATTTCTCCCAGTATAGACAACGCCTCATATGAGGTCACAGAAGAGTAGGGATTTTAGTCCTAGGACTTTTTGCTGGAAATGCCAATAAAAAAGACAACTGTAGAATCAGAGAAATGTAGGGCTGGAATGAACCTTGAGAGGTCATCAAGTTCAGACCCCCATGCTGAGGCAGGACCAAGTATACCTAGACAATCTCTGACAGGTGTTTTTCTGACATGTTCTTTAAAACATCCAATGACAGCGATTTCCATAACCTCCCTTGCTAACCTATTCCAGAACTTAACTTATAGCTAGAAAGTTTTTTCTAATATCTAATCTAAATCTCCCTTGCTGCAGAGTAAGCCCATTTCTTCTTGTTCTACCTTCAGCAGACATGGAAAACAATTGATTACTGTCCTCTTTATAACAGCCCTTAATATATTGAAAACTTATCAGGTCTCCCCTCGTCTTCTTCCCTCAAGACTAAATGAGCCTTTCTTAACCTTTTCTCATCAGTCAGGGTTTCTAAATCTTTTATCATTTTTGTTGCTTTCCTCTGGACTCTTCCAAGTCTATGCACACCTATTCCTTGAAGTGTGGCACCCTACATTGGACACAGTATCCCAGCTCAACCTGCCCATTACCTCCTGTGTCTTACATATGACATTCCTATTAATACACTCAAGAATGATGTTAGCCTTTTTTCCAGCTGCATCACATTGTTGACTCATTCAATTTGTGATCCACTATAACCCCCAGATACTTTTCAGCAGCACTGCTGCCTACCCAGTTATCCCCATTTTGTAGTTGTGCCTCTGACTTTTCCTTTCTAAATGTAGTACTTTGTACTTTTCTTATTGAAATCTTGTTGATTTCAGACCAATTCTATAATTTGTCAAGGTCATTTTGAATTCTAATTCTGCCCTCCAAAGTCCTTGCATTCACTCCCAAGTTGAGGTCATCTGCAAATTTTATGAGCATATTCTCCACTCTATTATTCAATGAAAATATTGAATACTGCCAGACTCAGCATAAACCCCTGTGGGATCCCACTAGATATGTCATACCAGTTTGACATAGAACCATTGATAACTACTCTGAGTAGGTTTTACAAGCAGTTGCGTACTCACTTTATAGTAATTTAATGTAGATCACTTTTCCCTAGTTTGGTCATGAGAATGTCATGTGGGACTGTAGCAAAAGTGTACTAAAATCAATGTAAATCATGTTTACAGCTTCCCTGCATCCACTAGGCCAGTTATCCTATCAAAGAAGGAAAAAAGGTTGAGTTGGCATGATTTGTTCTTGAGAAATCCATGTTGGCTATTACTTATAACCCTATTATCCTCCAAGTGCTTACAAACTGATTGTTTCATAATTTCTTCCAGTATTTTTCCACGTATCGAAGTCAGTGACAACTATGTTGATTTTACTAACTGGAGCAATTGTCCATTAGAAATTAGACCCAGGTCAGCAACTCATTTCACATAAAATACAAACCAGTCTTCAATATTAATTGCTGTTGGTTACCAGTGACTTTAGTTAGATTTGAATCAGTAAACTAGAGGGGAATGATTCTGTATCTCATTACCAATTCCTTAAACCACCTAGTCCCCCAGATCTGAATTTTTAAGAATGGTTGGTTTTTGTCAGTGTAAAAGATTGAACAGTGTTATGGGTCCTCAATGAAGGCAGCAGGACAAAGTCATGAGGGTGTGAAGAAAGCTGTTCAGGAGTTATTTTGAACACAAAAACGTCTCAAACGTCTATAAATTAATGGGGAATATTTTTTACAGTCTTCTGACCAAACAACTGAGCAACAGACTTCCTGTGTAGCCTTAGGTAAGTCAGCAAATAGCTTATTCCCTCTGTTTACTCTGATCTACAATGGGGATAACACTACTAACTAGAACGGTAGAAAAGAGTGACGAATTAGTCATGAAATTTGCCATCATTTCATCTGAGGCACCTGCTAACTCCTTCAATTGTGTATTTTTGCAAAATTCAATGAAATGGTTATTTTTATATTCAGAGCTTCATTTTGGCATGCTTTTCCTGCCTAGTCACCTTCACTTGAAAATGACTCAATTTCCATTCAAAAAAATCTGAAGAAAAAATTCATGAAATTTTAGTTTACTGATATTAAGACAGTGTTTGCATTTGTAATAAAATGCAGCCCCATGCTCCCTCCCAGTTCAAATACTTTCACTGCAAACATTTCAGACACTTCTTGATACCACACAGGGGACAGTGTCGCTTAATTAATGTTTAGCTAGTGCTTTCGGATACTTGGATAAAGGAGGTGATTCAATGTGCAAAATAAACAACAATAATCAATGCCCTATATATTCTCTCTAGCAGGTTCTATAGGATCGAGGAATCTGGCAAGGGACTATGGGATCAAATGGCTGTGGGATACAGCCACACCAGTGCAATTTCTCTCTCTGCAGAAGCCCCTGGCAGGCTAAACTCCAGAGATTGGCACAATCCAGCGTATTTCCTCTCCGTCCGGGGAACACTGGATCCAGTGATCTGCCCCCACCCACGTGCTTGCCCTCTGTATAGGAGCCCTGTAGTCTTTGGAGATCTGGCCTTGATAATGCTTTCAGCTGCAATGGACTGTAGAGAAGCTAAGGAAAAATGAAGAAAAAAATCTGCAGATGAAAGTCTGAGGCTGTGTTTTCCTTTCCAAAGCACTGCTAGATTCCTATAAGCCTGTGGCTTCCTGCATCCTGCTGGAGTTTTTCTTTTCTTTCTTTTTTTCTTAAATCCTTTCTGTGATATCTTAAGAGGAAAATGTCCAGTACTAACAGGGGGCCTTTTGTTCTCTTTATTTCTAAGTGGACTTTAACCCAGTTACTACAGACTGAGTCACTGTATAAACAAATAAAATAAAACGTCTTCTGTTATGTCCCTCTGGACAGGTCGGGGACAAGTTATACTCTGCTCGCTCGCTCTCGCCTTCTGGAAGCATCACTGGGCCTGGCATTATACTGCAATAACAAACAACATGCTTTTTGCTGTTCTTTTTTAATATGCCCTGGTAATTCCAACAAGCTGATATCCCAAAAGTGCTGGCATCTCGTTAGCAAAATAAATGCACAAGGGGTATATCTTCAGGTAAGGGATGAAACTTAGGAAAGGAAATGTATGCTATTAGGGAACAGTGGATCTATGTGTCAGTTACTGGGCTTACTGAACCTCTGACCCCGCCAGGTCTATTCGAACGCACCTTCTCTGAGGTCTCAGGCCTTGAACTATTTCCTCTCTTGGGATGGAATTATGTGATTCTCTCACTTTTAGACCAGGTCTTGGGTGCAGTCCCCAGCAGTTAGCTGTGATTACCTCAGCAGGTCCTAGCTAGGTTCAGTACCTGTAGTCCTTTCCCTTCCAGGAGCTATGACAAGTTGTGTCCAGTCACCAGACAGCCTTCTTAAAGCAAAGATTTGTTTATTTAAAACTCAAACATCCCAGAGAAAACAAACCTTAAAATAATAACCAGTCTCTACGCATGCCTGCTTTCCCTAAGGTTTACTGGTCCCTGGAAGTTGGGGAAGGCCTCAGTTGCTTTCAGACATCCTGCAGGGTAAGTGTCTGTGTTCCATGCCCAAGAATAGCAAATTCATGATTCCCTCACTCTTTCCAGAGGGTCTTTTGAACTGCTTAGTGTCCCTTTGATCTATACGCTCTTAGCTTGGCAAAACTGCTGTGTAACTTTGGGATGGAGCCTGGAAATAGGCCATTATCTTGTAATTGACCCCCAAGTGTTGGGAGGTTGCTCATCTATAGCAGTGGTCACCAACCAGTCGATCACGATCGACTGGTCGATCCTGGAGCCTCTGACAGTCGATCTCCAGATGCTAAAAGTCCGGGTGCTCCCTGCCTGTCCTGGCCCCACGCCGCTCCTGGAAGCGGGCAGCATGTCCCTGTGACCCCTGGGGGGGGCACGTGGCTCCGTGTGCTGCCCCTCCCTGTAGGCACCGCCCCCCCAACTCCCATTGGCTGGGAACGGGGAACTGCGGTTAATGGACCAATGGGAGCTGCAGGGGCGGTGCCTGACAGGAGGGGCAGCGTGCAGAGCCATGTGTCCCCCCTGGGGTCTCAGGGACATACTGGCCACTTCTGGGAGTGGCATGGGGCTGGGGTAGGCAGGGTGCCTGCCTTAGCCCCACTGCGCCACCGACTGGGAACCACCTCAGGTCAGCGCTGCCCAGTGGGAGCCCGCACCGCTCCCACACTCCAACCCCTTGCCCCAGCCCTGAGCCCCCTCCCGGAGCCAGCTCCCTGTACCCCCTCCTGCAGCCCAACACTCTGCTCCAGACCAGAGATACCTCCTGCATCCAAACTCCCTCACAGAGTTTGCACCTAGTATCTCATCCTGTCAGGACATGGAAGGCTGCAGAGATGTCTGAGATTCACATGGCAGCTTCTATAGGAATATATTTTCCTTTCCTGACTGTAACCAACTGTACTCAGCATTTTGAACAATAAACATGGGTGTGGCGGGAGCTGGTGACTAGTGGGGCAGAACATCTGTGTTCTTGCAGACACAACTAAATTGCAAATGCCATTAATGTCATGTGACTATAGAAGTGTCAGTGTCTTCATGGGTTGCCCTGAGAGAGGTCACATCAGTGGAACTTTGTGGTAAATGAATGCCTTACTCACTTGGAAATCCTCCAGATGATGCATGGTAGATGCTGAACAAGTAGCTCTTCAAATAAGAATCTGGTGAGGTTTGTTTTCATCATCAGGTAAGTTGTAAGGTAGGGATACATTGCATCCTTCTACAACGCACCAACTTAGTCATGGGTTCTTGTGCATATTTCTTTTAGTACCAGTCACAGATAGACTCTGCTCACTGGCACAGGAATGAAACTTGAAGTCATCAGTTAGATCACCAAATGTTTTTTCATCAGCAGATTTGCCTATGATATATTTAGAGATACTACAGTTTATAGACCTACGGTCAATGCCATCAGCAACTTTGCACCCTCTGGAGGATGTTCTGTATTTCTGCTAGTGGAAGAAACACTTACATCATGTTGCATCACTTCCTGCCAGCCAGCTTCATCAATAGGAGGAGACTCTGGAAAACATTTTAATCTGCTTTAGGAATGGGGTTCTGGTTTCTCCTTTATGTTGTTTACTTTCTGTGCTTCCCATAGCTTGGACAGGGCTATCTTGACTTTATTTCCACTATCCACTACTCAACTTTTACTGTCCGGGTCTCAGGCATGAGAGAGAGAGAAAAAGAATAAAAATAAAGGGCACATGTGAGAGACCCAGGAAATGCGGTGCCATAGCGAGCATGTGTGAGTGGTATTTTGTGCATTGGTACAGCATGACCAAAATGAGGTGTAATGAGTGTGTGTGTGTGAGAGCATGTGCAAGAATATCAGTTAATGTGTGTCTGTGTATGATTGGATAGCTCTGTGGGATTTCTGGAAGATAGCAATGGAATGGTGGCTTTGATTGTTTTGTAGAACTGCCTTCTCTGCCACTAATTCCAGTTGCACATGGTATGTGGTCATGAATATACATTTCTGGTGGGGGAAAAATCTGATCTTGTCATAACTGCATCAGCATGTTAGACGTCCAATTCCATCTCTTCCTTTG
Source organism: Mauremys mutica (assembly GCF_020497125.1). Taxonomy (NCBI): domain Eukaryota; kingdom Metazoa; phylum Chordata; order Testudines; family Geoemydidae; genus Mauremys; species Mauremys mutica. Next base: position 68,664,814 of record NC_059075.1, read on the forward strand.
TCTCTATATATGCAAGAAAGGCTCGAAAATTACACAGAGAGCACCACTATCTGATAAGTGGGTGAAAACCAGCAGTAAATGGTGGTTTCAGTTACATTTTGGGTTGATTAAAAATGGGAGCCAGTGATGTAGTAATGTAACTTGCATCCATTTGGCATTCAGTATGGGTGCAAAATAAAGTGAGACTTACTCCATTTTGGTATTCTGTGGGGATCAATTTTATCACTGAAGCTAATGGGAATGTACCTATTTATACTAGTGTGAATTTTACTCTAGGGATTGTTGGGATGGATCAGGCATAAATCTGAACATGTGCGAGCGCTGCTTTATTTTACACCCGATCCTACATTGGCCCCTTGCTGAGAAAGTTGCACTCAGTTTGCAAACCGACAATATCAAATCATTGCAAAGTTCTTCATTTTACCATCTTGTTAAAAGCTGTATTCTGACTAATTTACACCCACTATGCAACTTACACCACATTTATATCACTGGTGAATTTGGTTCTTCTGGGAGTTACACCTAACATCTGACTGCATTTAGCTGAATTTAGCCTCCTGTGTCTTCAGTTATGAAGTTTAAAATAGTTTTTCATTAGCAAACATCAGAAATAATCTAGGAAACCATATGGGCAGTAAGCTTAATTTCTAATAAAAAGCATGGATTCCCTGGCTTCAAGCTGATCAGGCAAACTTTCAGCTTCTTTCTCATTTGATTCTCATATGAATCTGGGGACGTTTGGGTAGCACTGTTTAGAACCAATGGGTTGTTTTCCCTGTGTGTGCATAGGGGTCAGGAGAAGGGGAGTGTCCTTTTTGCAACTATTAACTAGACAATGGTGCTGTAACTGTAAAGCCCCACAATAAAGAATAAACCTATTGTGTCTCTGGCTTGTTTCCCACATTTCAAAGGCCATGAAGCAGCAGCAGCAGCATCTTTGCCCCTGGGTTACTGAGAAGGCAGAGTCTTATGCTTATTAAATGATGGCTTTCCCATCTGATTTGAAACAAAAAAGCCTGCACATACAAAGCCAAGATGTGCATGTTTAAAGCTTCTACTGCCACAAGGTCAAACACATTAAAAACAACAACAAAACTTTGGTCCTGTAATGTTAGAGGAGACCCACTTGCCCATCTCTCCCCTACCAACCCCTACTCTTCTTTTCTGCTGTGTGAGGCCCCAGTTTCCAGTACAATTAAGCTGGGAGCCAATGAGATTTCTGCCGGCCCTCCTTCCACTTGGCTTAACTGCTGAGAAAGAGCCTCGTTCTGCAGGGAGGCGGGCAGCAGTGCTTGAATAGCCTCTAAAGCAGTCATTATCTTGCTCCTAATTACATGGCGGACATACTGCTGCCTCTGCCTACATGGGAACATTGCATCACATTAATCAGCAGAGGGCTGTGCCAAGATGAAAGGGTCCCCTTGTCTCTGCTCTTTGTGGTGGAAAATGGGGCTGGGGGAAGGAGGATATTTATCAACCCCCAGTGGAGGGAAGGCACAGCGGGTGGACCCAAATCCAGTCCCAAGGCCAGTCCAGCACTTTAGCGTGCCTCCATCCTATCCCTGTACTGGCTTCCACCATAATTTATGAACCTACTTGTAATAAATGGGCTGCTTTTGCTCATGCAAGATGATGGACCAACAGTCCTAGAGCCTGAAACCTTCTATCCACAGAACGGGTACAGCAAAAACAGCAGCAGGGCATGTTTCTCCTCACACCCTCTGTTTCTGTGCCTCACACCTCTAGGAGTGAGTGGGGAGTTAACTCTCCATGGCCTATTCAGACCATGACCCACTCAGATCAGCCTGCCAGCTAAGATAGTGATTTCTGCCAGCTATGGTGGAGGGTTTGGTAACGCTGACACCTGTCCCTTGGGACTTCATAAGACCCTCCCCGCATACCTTACAAAAAACCTCTCATTTCATATGGTCACTGGAACAAACATCAGACGATAATTTAAGAGGGACTGTCAACTTAGATCAGATTCAGACTGATACCTAGAAGTGAAAATCTCCATGTCCCATTGGCTAGTACTGAGCCATCCTGTTCAATGTAGTATGATTTTTAAATGAAGTCTTGAAATTTGAGGAGTCCTAAGTCTTTGTCCCATTGGTAGGACATTTATGAGAGCCCTGCATTTGTGCAGTGGGTGAGAAATTGCTTTGGGACTCCAAGGGAGGTTTAAGGGATCTGCACTTGCAGATATTAAAACCAGTTAAAGTTGGGAGGTGTCCAGTGAAATATCAGGTCAAATTGGAACACCAAGTGGCATGCTCAGGCTGGGCTATCTATTGATCTATGACATGACGGCATTGCACCAGGACAAGATGGGTTTCATCCTTCAGCAAAATCAGGGAAGGTAGTAAAAAAAATAAAAAAAGTGTATAATATACAGTCCTTTGCATCTATTAGTTTCTCTCGTTCACTTCAGAATAACCAACTTCAGAACTGCCCTCTTTGTTTTTAAAATGCTACAGAGATTTGCACCAGCCTAGTCTCATCTCTCATTACTCCTCTCCTGCTTTTCATCTGGTACTGATCTCTGGCCTGTTACTTCCCATAGCCTCACCCCTGGTGTTGAGAACCCCCTTTTCCTCCCTTGCCTCGTTCTCTTCATTTCTCTCTTTTCTGCTATTGTTTATTCTATTTTCAATACTTTACTTATAATAAAACACACTCAGTGTTGAAACTGTATTAATGATCAGAAGAAAGATGAGTCATTTGATAGTAACCCCAATATTAGTACTTATTGCTCACTGCTGCTGGGCACCTTTGAAGTACAATGGGTGGATGGATAGCATATATAGAGAAGATAGGAGAGGTAAACGATTTTCTTTATTATTTTACTGTAAAGCATTCAAGATGTAGTGTGTATTAATGATGCTACACAAAACCAAGGTTATTTTGTATTTCTTTTTCTAAGGCCATATGCTTGTTCCATGTGCAATAATCACATTCTTAGCACTTGGGCAGAGCCAGTACTGTATGAGAATTCTTTCCAAGGTCTCACCATGATTTCTAATGGAATACCCCCTGCCTTTGCCCCCGCAAAACATGCTCATAGGGAAATCGCAATAGACAAGACATCATTCAGTCCATTTCTAAGCCTGATGGATCTTTTGTCAGACAAAAGCTTTCCATATCCCCTTAAGCCTTTCATTCATGTAATAAACCTACAGAAAAGTTGACATCCTTGGCGAGCACACTGAAAAAGCAGCTTGTCACCCCTTCCCAACAGGCCAGGCTGGGGTTGTTTTAGCCTGTTTAAATCTCCCCTCTGTTTACTTTTCCAGTAAAGATAAGGAGGTGTTAGTACTGTTATACAAGGCACTGGTGAGACCTCATCTGGAATATTGTGTGCAGTTCTGGTTTCACATGTTTAAAAAGGATGAATTCAAACTGGTACAGGTACAGAGAAGGGCTACTGGGATGATCCGAGGAATGGAAAACCTGTCTTACGAAAGGAGACTCAAAGAGCTTGGCTTGTTTAACGTAACCAAAAGAAGGCTGAGGGGAGATATGATTGCTCTTTATAAATATATCAGAGGGATAAATATCAGGGAGGGAGAGGAATTATTTAAGCTTAGTACCAATGTACTAAGAACACAAGAACAAATGGATATAAACTGGACACTAGGAAGTTTAGACTTGAAATTAGACGAAGGTTTCTAACCATTAGAGGAGTGAAGTTCTGGAACAGCCTTCCAAGGGGAGTAGTGGGGGCAAAAGACATATCTGGCTTTAAGACTAAGCTTGATAAGTTTATGGAGGGGATGGTATGATGGGATAGCCTAATTCTGGCAATTAATTGATCTTTGATTATCAGCAGGTAAGTATGCCCAGTGGTCTGTGATGGGATGTTAGATGGGGTGGGATCTGAGTTACTACAGAGAATTCTTTCCTGGGTGCTGGCTGGTGAGTCTTGCCCACATGCTCAGGGTTTAACTGATTGCCATATTTGGGGTCGGGAAGGAATTTTCCTCCAGGGCAGATTGGCAGAGGCCCTGGAGGTTTTTCGCCTTCCTCTGCAGTGTGGGGCACGGGTCACTTGCTGAAGGATTCTCTGCACCTTGAGGTCTTTAAACCACGATTTGAGGACTTCAATAACTCAGACATAGGTTAGGGGTTTGTTACAGGAGTGGGTGGGTGAGATTTTGTGGCCTGCGTTGTGCAGGAGATCAGACTAGATGATCATAATGGTCCCTTCTGACCTTAAAGTCTATGAGTCTATATGTTAATGTTCTTATAATCGCAGAAAGTGTAAACACTGTTGATTATGGCACCCTATAGTATGGGAGCACAAAGTTGCTAATGGAAAATTGTTCACTGGGCAAAGAGATTTGTTTGTTGACAGTGGAATGATCACTTCTCAGAATATGGGGAAATATAACAAACGTGTAAAAATGCAGCATCAGCCATACAACCATACAAAACAGGGCTTGCCAAATGCCTTCAGCCAGTGAGCCACAGGTCCAGGTAGCTGGGAGAGTTGATATTTAATGGGGAGAGGTCTGAGCAGACCTTCAGCACTGAGACCTCTGTGAAAAGAGAGCATCAAGTTCCCTGGCTAGTCTGTTTATGTGCTCCATTTGGTGTTTTTGCAGATCTTTGTTCTTGGATAAGGGCTCATAGCTTGGCATCTTCTGCTGGAACCTGAAGTGAAGTTAACTCTCCACAGGAAAAGCACAAAGCAGTGTGGTGTAGTGGAGTAAGACCAGGACTGGGAGCCAGGAATTCCTGAGTGCTAATCCTGGCTCTCCACTAGCTTGCCGTGTGACTATCTGTAAAATACTATTTCCTAAAAATAATGGTAATAACAAAAACAGGCCATGGTTAAGATTCATACCACTAATATTTCTAAGGTGTTTATAACACATCAAGCTCTGTGTAGCATGGGGGCATAGTTACAACGTTTTTTTCCTTTGTATCAGTAAGAAAAATATTACCAGTTCCAGTGATATTCCCCATTAAAAGTATAGAGAATAACCGCTCAAACAATAATATCTTATCTACTGGATAAGAGTTAAAAAACACAAAGCCAAACCAAACTGTCTATTGTACAAAGTTTTAAAGTGAATACATTACTGGTGAAAGGTGCTTGACTGCGAACTATGAAATTAGAGTCCTGTATCCACAGAACAGGTACAGTACAGGCAGTGACAAAGAAAGCTTCACCCATCCTAGCCTACTGAGAAATGTTTCCATTCTGTCCAGAAAAAGACCCACTCCTAGGTAGGGTGACCAGACAGCAAGTGTGAAAAATCGGGACAGGGGGTGAGGGGTAATAGGTGCCTATGTAAGAAAAAGCTCCAAAAATCGGGACTGTCCCTATAAAATCGGGACATCTGGTCACCCTACTCCTAGGAGAAGGTAGGTGTAAGTGGGTTACTTCACTGACTTCAATGGTGGTTGTACCCACCTCATGCTAGCATATTAATTTGGTCCATCTAAAAGTAGAATATATCATAGACTATCTTATGTTTTCAGTGTTGTAGCCGTGCTGGTCCCAGGATATTAGAGAGACAAGGTGGGTGAGGTAATATCTTTTACTGGACCAACTTCTGTTGGTGAGAGAGACAAGCTTTCTGTATAATAAAAGATATTCCCCACTTTATCTCTATCTTCTTTATGGGTAGAGATGGACTTTAAAAAGGCCTAAAAGCAGGATAGCATAAGGAATGCTTGCACTGCCAATGCCATGCTCTAACTGTTCACAGGCAGAAGACTCCAACTGCTAGAATCTTTTCGTCAGCTGTACAAGGCCACATCACTAAAACCATCATTGCTACTGGTTCCCTTATTGGGCAGTCTCAGTTGAGAGGCCAGGAAATAAATGGATTGTGGACTCCGTTTTGTACTCTAGCAGTGATCCCTTCAGGTCAGGGCTGAGGCACATTGGTAAGGTAATGCGAGGGGTCTGGGAGTTTGCTCAGTTGTTGCCTGAGCTGTATCTACAATATAGATAAATGGAAGATGTTAGCATCCAGGGCTGTCCATTCAGCACCTTTCAGCTACAGTAGATTCACACAAAAATTAAAAAGCCAAAAAGCTCATTTCAACCATAGCTGGAAATAACTGAACTCTATTCAATTAGGACAAGATTTTCATATTCACAGTGATGGACAATACGAAAATTATATTAGCAAAGAACAAATTACATTTCTTAAAATGTATTTCTGTAGCAGAAGGATACAAGCAGGATTTACAGAGCAGGTTTGCTGCAATAACTACAGAAGGGCCTGAACCAACCCGCCACCTACAGTTAACAAACTGGCTAAGAGCATCATGTCCTTTTCTACTAGCTAGTCCACAAAGAAAGTAAGAGCCTACTGTAGCTACCCAGTAATGAAGTCACTCCTTTAGCTTAATTAGTAGAGGCCACTTTTTATACCAAAGGTCATAGATTCAATCCTCACATATGATCTCAGTTCAAAAATTCCCTTAGACTATGGTAACACTTGGATCTAGATCTTCTCTCTGTATCTGCAACATCTTTAAACTGGGCCAGTCCAAAATCCCAGATCCAAAAATCCTGGTATGTTCAAATCCAGAGGGAAATCTAAACATAGCAGAGTAGGCACACCTCCAGCGATCTTAGTTAGTTACCTTGAGTAAATTTCAACAATTGAAGGCTTAAATCAGATTTTAAAAAAAGGGAAAGGAGCAGATGATAGACAAATAGTGAGTATGAAAAATGGTTGTGCTGCACCAAGTTTCCTGAATAGGAAAATGCGTCCAATTTATGAATCAGCAGGTAAAAAAGTTTTGCATATGGCCCTGCACACGTTACTTACATAATCTTTTCAAAATTTAATCCAACCAGTTGCCAGATTTTAAGTTTTTCAGCAAAATGTAAACTGGTTAAGTATAACCAGACAGCACCAGTTTGGCCTGTACACATTACACAGTGTACTTTTTGGGATTATCATCTCAAGAATGCAAATAAACTGGTTTAGTGCATGTAGCCCACCCACAATTGTCTGAATGGTTTATTTTTTAATAACGGTCAGCTAAATCACTAAACCTGGGATCATGTTTGTTAGAGCAGTTGCAAGTCTGGCTGCAAACAGAAACAGCAACTGCTACATCTATTTCCGTTGCTTATTATTATTTATTGCTATTTGTTAAGCACCAGCAGTGTAGTCAGTTGTGCAAAGATACAAATGCAGATAGAACTTAGCTCCTTGGTGTTGTAGGGACTATGCACAGAGCATAGCAAGTAGGACTGCAATATGAAGATCAAGGGAAAACTTGAGACTACCCATGGGCCATGTTCAGTGTCTGCGTTTTGGAATTGTGAATGAATTAAAGATGCAAACAAACTTGTGAGGATGAGAGAGAGCACGTGTATATGTGTTTTAACGGTCGCTGGGTGCATGGGCATGCACACACATGCAAGAAAATGTCCATGCCCTCAGAAGTATGAGAGGAAAACATGGATCCACTTCTTAGGGATGTGTCTACTGAAATATTAATAAGGAAAAGGTTGGAATGTAGTCTTACATAATTCATTGCTGCTGGGACACAGGGGGAGAGGGAAGAATGGAAAAAACAGTCCATAAAGATGCCAATAGTTTCTAAACAGAAACATCTGTTGAAGTCTTTAAAATGGTCAGGCCGTCAGCAAACCCAGCAACAGGAACGCCTGTAGCTGATCGCTCCTACCCTCATCAGTACTGTGAGCTCTCACCCCTGGGATCAATATAGAGCTTCAGAGACAACTTACACAATGCATCAAATACAGCTCCTTTCTTAAAAGGGAAGGAAGGGGAGGGGGTGAGTTCTCATATTCAGGGAGGGCAAATGATTATTTGGAATGGAAATGTTCAGGGATAGTGGCAAAAGAGTAAGTAAACTTGCAGATGGCAAAAGGAGACCTGGTGGTTTATCTAGTCTCTCCTGAAGGAGCTAGTGCAGCGGATTTTCCATTGGTTTATCTGATCTAATTTTAAATCTCAAATAATAGTGCTTTCTCTGGTTCCCCTTGGCAGACTATTCCAAAAATCTCACAGATCTCCATTGCCTTCTGCATGACTGCTTCCCTTCTCCCTTCATGATATTTCATTTTGTTTGCTTTATTCCCTTTTGATACTCACCACTACCCCTGTACACCTCAGTTCCAAACAACAGTTTGGCCTTCCAGAATGCAGCTCTTCCCCTCCCACTCCTATATTTGAAGTACTGTGTAAATTACAGTATCTGTGTCCCTCTACTGAGGACTGAAGGAGGGGACCCGAGCTCTGCTGGGTCATATAAGATCCACTGGAATGGAAGTTCTAACCACTGCACCTCAGCAGGAGTCCCGGGTGCTGAAGTCCCTGCACATCAGAGTTGGAGCCTATCCTGATCCCTCCAAACCCTCACAGTGCTCCCTGAACCCCAATAGCTGACAGCTAGTCACTTACTGTGACATGCTAAAACTTCAGTTTCTACATGCTTAGTAAAGAAAACTTTATTCACCACACAATTAAAACTTTAATCAATGGTAATTAAAATGTTAACCACTAAGTGGCAGGTAGAGATCTAATCCATAAAACACAATTTTTGTTTCAAAACCAACATTCCAACAGCCCATACTATGCATGGGAGTGGACAACAATCTAGGAATGAATGTTTAAGCTTACAGACTATTCTGTTTCAGTTAGTGGTGGCTGAAAAAAAATCACAAGATCTTTATTTTACATTTCAAAAAGGACTAAGTTTTGAGTCCTTAGCATTTCAAAAGTATTTATCTTGCAAGTTTGAAAAAATCTCAGTAAAATCCTTCCCCTCCCTTAAGCTAAGCACAGTCATTTTCATACCAATTGCCTTTCTACAGAAAGTTAGAGTGGGTGGGGGGGGGTCAACATATGGCTTAGATTGGAATTCTCACTGCAACGTTAACCATGGAGACACAACCAGCTCCTCCATAACAGCAGCAGAGAGGGAGCAGACAAAGCTGGAGGAGTGTGGCTAAAGTGATCAGATGTTCAAACAAACAACTATGCAGTCACAAATCCATGGATTTTCATATTTGGACTTCTTTAGATTCTGCATCCCAAAATCCCAGTTGGAGCTTAGTACTTCATTTTCACACCTGAGTGCTAAGTTGCCTCAGTACTGAGTATTCAAGAAAGTGGTCACTCCCAAGGTGGCTATTTGCCAGCTTGTCCAGCTCTACACTCCTTCCAACGCTTCACTTTTTTGTTAGAGAGGCTGCTTTGAAGAAGGAGGGATGGTCACTGCTTGAAGCTCCCTTAAATTAGTTGCTGTAAAACCTTCCTCTGACTTAACTTTGCTCTCTGACCATATCCTGATCCAAGTAAAACTATCTCAAGGGATGATTGCTTGGCAGTGGAATTCTTCACTCCACCAGCTTTGGAGTAGACTACTTGCACGCAGTGCTGACTGGGATTTGGATAAGGTTTCAGACAGTGGTTCTGGAACTATGGAGCACCGGAGGTGCTATCGCATCTCCTGGCTTGAAGTAGTAATAACAAACAGCAAATACATGGTCTCCATGGTTTCCATTATCAGCACCCCACTATAAAAATTGTTCCAACACCCATGGTTCCAGAAGCCATAAAGTAATGGCACTGGACCCAGCCCTGTCATGCAAATGCTGCTCAAAACAATGAGAAAAAGCATCACCACCAGTTTTGGCTTTCCTCTGTGAGCGTGCAGCATGGCTTTAGCATTGTGTGTGATGCAGAGGGTCACTTCAAAGCACAAGAAAGAACAAAAAGACTCAAGCAGCATCTAGCTTCCCGCTATTCTCACTGCAGGCCTCGAACTGGTCTCAACCAGCTGCTTATAACCAGTTTGGGCTCAGGAAGGCCCTATTTCTCCACAGCACCACTGGCAGTACATAAGGAAGAATAATCTACAACCAATGGCAGAGGAAAGGGAACTTATAACTCAGTGTTAAGCCTCTTAGAAAGTGAACTGAGGCTCCACTGAGATTTTATTTCACAGCCTGGCAGATTTAATACTGTCCATTGGATCAAAGGCACAATGCACGCTTTCTTAATTCTTGCTGAGCTCTTCATTGCTCTCCAAATGGCAGGAGGGCTGCAACGTCGTCTTAGGTCAGTCATTAAATACAAGGAGCCCAGTCCAGAAATTCACCAGGCACCAAATGCCAGGGTGAGACTCTGTCATCCTCCTAGAGCATAACTTCTGACCCTTTTAATTCCCCTTCACGCCCCTGTCCCTTAATACTCTAAAGAAGAAGCACTGCAGTTGATGTACAAACTCCGGCTGTAATGACTAGTAAAAAGGGCAGCTCCACGTTGGCGCTGATCCTGCCTTCATCTCACTGCATTTATTGTCCATGAGAACAGAAGCTGGATTAGAAGGGGGTTTAGAGTGCAGCAGAGCAATAAGATTAATAACTGCTCTGAGGTTCATTCATGATCAATTGAGTGTGTGTGAATCTAGGGAGGACCTTCTCTAAACAATGTGTGGTACTGGCAATGGCAGTTATGGGACAGGAAATGTTACTTTGAGGTACAAGTGAAACAACTCGATAAACTAGGCCTACCAAATGCTGTTTTGCTTGCACAGATCCACTAGCATTCACCCCAAAAGATCACTATGTGCCTGATCCTTCCCCACTGAAGTTAATAGGAGCTTTACCATTCCCTTCAATGGGCACAGGATCAAGCCCTAGAAGAGAGAAGGGGAGGATTACTGTCTGGAACTTTTCACTTTGAAGTAATTGGTTCAAAGACTTGCTAATGAGACGAGCAATTTATCTTAACAGGTTTGAAATAATTTAGCTACTTATAGATGCCAACCATTCTGAACTTTATAGGATCATCCCGATTGCAACAGATTTGTCCTAATGTCATATCCTGCAAGTTGCAACGATTCCCAAAACTATTTCATGCCAGCATAATATTGGCACATTATGACATCATATAGTGACATGATAACCTTATGTCTTGATGCAGTCACTCTATATTGTGATATGATGTCACTGTGATATTGCACAACTGTATGATGACAATTTTGCCATGACACCACGGTGAGATGAGACAACATAATGGATTTATCCTAAAGAACAAACTGCTGTATATGTTAACCCTAAATAAGTCCAAACATTGTGGTACAACTGGCAGGACCTCCTTGAAGGTAGGGGGCATTTCACTCTTTTATCTTTGCCAAAGGCGGTATTAAATGAAGGTCAACCAAAAATTAAAATGCCCTCAAAATATTAATTATTCAAAAGTATTCAATTAATTTGTGTATGACTTAATAAGCACGGACTGATCACAAATATGATTATTTAATGACAGTTGCTTTTTGATCTGGGTGTATTGTTGTGACTGGTCAGGTAAATCACATAGTATTGCTTCTCTTTCCTGACTGGACGACCATATAAGAATTCCAATGTGAATTCTCACACATGCGACTATAAAATACAGTTTTCACAGATGATCATGTATGTGATTGTGAAATTTGTTTTCTATGGGAAGTCATGCCAATAAAATGTGATTGCTCAGCTGTTTTTATTAAGCTAATTAAATATTAATAGAAAATGTTGTGCAGTATCTATACATGTTTTTCATGTAGTTCCCAAAGTAGCACCCCAAAGCAATGCTTCCTGAACACACTGACTGATGGGAGCTGTTGGAGGTAAGGTCTTTTCTGCAAACAATGTCACAGCTTAAGTATACTTGGTGTTTCAACATACGGCCACACAGATGGATTTTTTGGGCAACCCAGCTCTGTTGGTAATCAAAGCCCTCCTATATACAGGGCAAGGCGTGGTGATGGTTGCTAATGTGGGAACAACATAGAACACCAAGTGATTATCTAGAGAGATGATACTATTTTATATTTATACTATATAGCACTTTGTCCTGGAGCATTCCAAAGCAGTTTACAAACTACATAAAGGAATCACTACATCCTTCACTGAAATGCAGCCATTTCTGTGGTGGAATGCAATGGCTGTTTAATAGTGCACAGCAACACTACACAACAGTTTACGATAGGAAGTGAAAAGAATAGTGTATCCAATTGAAAATCGCATGGGGGATTTATGATGTAGAATGTAATTCTCCAAACTTATATCTGAACGGTTAATAGTTGGGGGAAAGTGCTATGGGATCTTTAATCACCACATGTGGTCAAGACCCTGGTTTAACAGCTCATCTGAAACGTGACACCTCCATCCACCCAGTGGCCCCAACACAATGCAGAGACACTTAGAAGAGAGAAGACAAAGGAGGGAGAGAATAGATGGGCTTGTGCCATCCAAAGTATGGTTTTGGCAAGGTTGTGCCTGGCACCACAAACTCAGACCACCTGAGCAATTTATATTGGAGTCACGGAGAAAGGCATATGGAAAACTAGTATAATTAAAAAACAAAACAAATAATAAAAGCAGTAAAAACCCACAGACCCTTGATTCCATTTCCCAAAGTGCCAGTGGCTTCTCTAGGCTCTTCATGTATTGTTGGTGATCTACATAAGAACGGCCATACTGGGTCAGACCAAAGGTCCATCTAGCCCAGTATCTTGTCTTCTAACAGTGGCTGTTGCCAGGTGCCCCAGAGAGAATGAACAGAAAGTCATCAAGTGATCCATCCCCTGTCACCCATTCCCAGCTTCTGGCAAACAGAGGCTTGTATTATTTTGACTGAGACCCTCAGCTAAGTCTTTGTAGTAATTTTCAGTTCTCTTCTATCACTGACTCATGCTCACAACTCCCTCGTAGCATTCATGGGAAATACACATATACACTGAGGAGAGAATTGACCTCTTAGAATAAGACATGATAACATACAGATCATTGGATGAGACTGGTAGTTAGATATGTAGTCTTTAATCACTACAGTGGGTCATTGGTTTAAAACTACACAAGGCCAGCACAGTAACCAAAAGGTGTTACTACCTGATGACTGCCAGGCAGCCTATATGAAATGATCTGGGTGTTTTTTTAACTTGGACAGATGTGTACATCAGATCACCACCACAACTGGCACTAACTGTCCCCCTTCATAGCAGTTTCTGGACTGACTGGGCTATGGAGACATCACCTCTCACTCCTAGATGTGGTCCCTCCACAAGTTAACAGGGCAATGAGGAGAAGCCTGCTCTGCTGTTCTGTTGATAAACAGAAGAATACATCAGCCTCCAAGGCAGTCATACCAGCATTAAAGTTACTTAAAAAAATTAAAAGGGACAGATGGTAGGAAATCTAAGAATGCTGATACTCCTGAGAAGGGAAGTGAGACTTGGGTCATTTGTAAAAATAGCCAGAATTATGTCTGTAGCTTGAGCAATACTCAATTTTTCAGTTTAAAAGGGTCCTCCGAGGCAGCAGCTTCCACTTACCTATCCCAAGCTTTCCTACGGAGCATGGGAAAATAAGCCCATTGTGTCTGAGGGCTTTGAAAGGGAAAGGAGGCTTGTGGGGAGGAAGGGGGGAGAGGGAAGTTAGATCTCAGCTTGAAGGATGGAATTAAACAGAAAACAAACACACATCATCCCCCTCCAACAGACACACACACACACACACAGCCCTTAAACTCCGAGTGAACTTCGAAATCCAAGACTGGGCTGGGTTGAGGAGCCGGTGCTTAAAAAAAACTTTGTAAGAAAAAAGCTGACTGTGTGTGTGTGTGTGTGTCACACAAGCGGTTCAGGAAAAGAGAGCTGTCAAAAGCCCAGCCCAGTGTCTGGCTTTTTTGTTTCTGGTGAGGATTTTATAAATATTTGGAAGGTTGCATGGGGGATGGGGGAAGGAGGCGAGATAACTTTTGGGCCCTCACAGCACAGCAGTTTTCAAGGCCTGCTTTTCATTAGTATCGCCTAGCAACCAACTCATCTGCTGCAAATCTCATCACGCCCCAGCAAAGCATCCAAGGCACGCTAATCTTTTCATTTAATAGCAAAGCTGCTGTAATCTTTCTTCCTTTTCTCTTCTTAAACAGCAGACAACAATAACAACAACGATAAAAAAAGAATCCAGCCCTGTTCTTCCTGCTACCCTCCCCTGACCAACTCTCACTGATCTAGCGCTTCGCTGAGTTCCCACGTATGACCTGTGTGTGTGTGTTCTGACTGATAAGTACCATCTGCAAATGGAAGCTTCAGTACACTTTACTTTTTGTGCCATGCACGTTGGAAGGGGGGGGAGTATTTTGCCGGCTCTGTGCTGAGAGAGGGAGGCAGGGAGACAGCAATCAGGAGTTAGAATAGCTTAAACCAAACTCTGGCTTCAGATACTGTAACTGAGACTCCCCAGCAAGCAGGAGAGAACTGGTTTCATCTGGCATGTGTGTATGTGCGCACAAAGGAGCACCGTATCCCCTTCTGAACTGCAGTGAGCCTTGCACTGTAGCTGATGCGTTCTATCAGCAGCCAGCTGCAAAACAAGGCAATGCTATGGAATCTCCCTGGGCTTTGCCCATATCACTGCTGAAAATGTCACCCCTTAGTAGGGGGAAGTGGTCAAACAAAATAAGATTTGTCCTGAGTATCTGCCCAGAAATCAAACCCAGCTCCAAAATTTCCAATTTTTTTTAAATTTTTTTTTGCATTTGACATTTAAGATAAATCCCCCCTGCCTCATTTTCAAGCATCTCTGCACTTTCAGATTCCAAAGGGAAGCACAAATATACCACAAAACAGGCCAAACACACAGTATTTCTGAGCTGGTCAGAGGCAAGAAGGACCTGAAATCTTACAGGAAACTCTGGTCTCATGAGATTTCTGGCCTTGCTTTTGCAGATGAAAGAGAGTCAGATACTCAAGGGTCCATGACACTTTCCCCTCATCTCCTCTCTCTTACCACCTCCTGGATATTTTTAAATGTCCCTCCCTCCCAAAATAATGAAGCTTTAAAGTGCTATTCTGAGGCTTACTCCACATTCCCTGATATCCTGCCCCCTGCCCAGCTGCATGCAGAATCTTCCTGAATAACGATCGCCATGTTTGGAATGATTCAGCAATTTCAGTTGTCTCCCCTTCCCCTTGGAGCTATCTGAAATTTCCCCAAGCTCAAGGCTGGCAGCATTTCTTGAGGAAGATGCTATAAGGGACTTCAAAATCCTTATGCAGGGCTTAAGTCACTTGGAACAATAAGATATTTGCAATATCAGATGAAAATGAGGGCAGGATCAGTTTATATCAGGTTAGGTAGAAACACAGAGAGACTTGGACTCTAAGGAATCTGGGCTAAAATTGGGGTACTGTAGTGCCAATGAAAGAGCAAATAGGTGTGTGAGGAGTGGGGGGGAGGATTCTGAAATTGTGGAAGATGCTTCATGGATTTCAAATAAGATTGCACACTTTACACTACAGTAGACTCTACAAACCCTGCAAGGAAGAGACCCCTCGGATCACCATGTAGATCAAGGTAGCGGGCTTATAGTCATCATCTATTGCAGGCTCTCCATGACAGCAAAGTCCTGACAGGCAGCCCTGCCAATAGAACATTCTAGAGCCAAATCAACAGGATGGCTGCACAACCCGGGGAGAGAACCCTGAGGAAGCTCAACCAATCTCAGCTATATCCTCTGGCAACCACTTCAAAAGGTTTCATGGAGCGGAGCGCTCACAAGGAAATGAAACAAGACCCTTCATGCACCATTTATTGCGCCTCACAGGGAAAAACTGCCAGGTTTTGAAAAACACATCCACCTCCTCCCTCCAAACAAACTTCAGCGCTACCAGCTTCAGCACTCCTTATGCTGCAAACTTTTCCACAGTCATCAATCAGGTGAAAGCCCTTTTCCCTGTGCACATACTGTGCTCTGCAACCATTATGGGCTGGCTCTACTCCCACAACCAACTGGAGACAGGGAAGCTCCAAATACTTTCTACAGGAAAGGAAATACAAACTTTGCCTTGGTTGTTTAATTTTTTTTAAAGTATTTCTTGATCCTCATTGGTTCACTTGTTGACATGGAGTTATATACTGCACATCGATAACTCACGTTTAAAGGGACAGTGTTGAGATGAACATTTTAACAATTTCCTTCACTCGTGTTACTAGTGACCCCGTAGATGATTAAAAAGCTAACTGACTTTTCACCACTGAAGCAAGGTTTTGTGGTCACTGGAGGGGCAGAACATTTGGGACTCTTGGGAGGGGCAAATCCAGCCTTGTCTCACCTCCTCTTGCCAGGAACTTGTGCTTCTTCCTCTTCTATCAGTTCTTGATCCCTTCCCAAGATTATGAACTTAGGAGTGTAAAATCAGTTCAGCTTGCGGTGGGTAAGACATAGCATGAAAGCCAAAGCAACTCTGTGCAGGGAGGCAGGGCTAGATGCCAAAAGAGGACACGTGGGAAGTACAATGCCATTCAGTAACCAATGTGGACATGCCACTGTTCCCCCCACCTCCTTTTTTTTTTTTTGGAGTGAAGTACCGTGATTGCCCTTTAAAAGTTTCTTCTGTTTTGAAAGGTTCTGCTAGCCTGAGAGATATGCCTTATGCTGAAAATGGGGAATACCAGTTGAATTGGTAATTTCTCTCAGACCAGGAGAAATATTTTAAGTGCATCCACTGTATTAGTAAAATGGCAGCTCTCACTAAGAGAAACCTAGGTGACATTCAGTTATGAGACAAGCATTTCTAAAACAGTGTTGAAAAAATCCTCTCTCTCTCTCTCTCTCTCATACACACACTTGCAACTAACCATTGCAATTTTTCTTTTATTAAACCACTGAGAATACAGCTTTCAGAGTATTTTGGAGTTAGAGAGGAAAATGTTTGTTAAGTTGGCAGAATATTAGCTGAAAGCAGGAAGGCACTTGAAGCCAGTTAAACAAGGTTACACAGGTGCTGCTGGTTCAAACTGAAGAAAAAATAAATGATCACATGTTTGAGAAAAATAATCTAATATTCGGGACTCTTACTGCATGCATGTCAAACCACAAGCTTGCTTCAGCAGTGCTGCCCTCCTTTAACTAGCCAAACATCACACTGACATTCTTTTGTGAGTTGTGGTTTAGAGACACTGCCATATGCAAAACTGAGGTCTGCACAGTTCTTAGAACCAGTAACTATTTGTGTACATTCTGGTAAACTTTTAGACAATCATGCCAAGGTAAATCTAACATGCTAATGGGTCTGAGCTTTGGGATAGGTTTCACAGTCTCCTAAGATCTCACAGTTGTCATTTAAAACTGTTCCCACCCCCACAAATCAAGACAGTTTCAGTTTCTGGTGAAAAAGTAGGAAGATGAGAAGAGTTTAAAAGCTGCCATTATCATAATACAAAACCTTAGAATAACAGGAATTTGGAGCAAGCTTGACTACTATTATCACTTGAAATGGACTCAAACCAAACCCTATATCTGAGCACTCCCAAACTTTAGAGAAACTTCGATCTGGGATGGGGCACAAATCTAGTCATCACCAAGGAAACAGATGCCTCCAGCCCCAAACTGTATGTTTACTACTGCTATCACATTTCTTAAACAGATGAGCTATCCTTTGTGGGTACATCTAAACTGCAGCTAGGAGCAAGCCTCCCAGACCAGGCAGACAGACTCACACTAATGGGGCTGGAGCTAGTGCGCTAAAAATAGCAGTGTGAGTATTGTGGCTCCAGCAGAGACTCGGGTTAGCCAACCAAGCTCAAGCCAAGGGGGCTCAGGTGGGCTTCAGAGCCCAAGCTCCCACCCAAACCACTAAGTCCACACTGCTATTTTTAGTGCACTAGCTCAAGCCTCACCAGAATGAATTTGCCTACCACCACTGGGAGGCTTGGGCCCAGCTGCAGTGTAGACATACTCAGAGAGACAGATATGATCTTACAGAGGAAACACAAAAACTGAAAGTTGATTTGGCACAGAAATAAGTCTAAATTAACCTTTAAAATTATTTCTGGCTCACACAAAGTCTTCCTACTTTTTATGTGCCTGATCCCTCAAAATGCACTGTTCTGGGAGGTCAAAGATACAAGAAAACTCAGGGTATGTCTTCACTAGCCACGTTAAAGCGCTGCCATGGCAGCGCTTTAACGTGGCTGTGCAGTCGCAGCACTAGCGCTGGAAAAAACCACCCCCACGAGGGGAGTAGTTCCCAGTGCTGGTGCACTGTCTACACTGCCACTTTACAGCGCTCCCTCCCCACACACCCCTCCTCTGAGGTCCCTCCTTTTGCAAAGGATCATTTAGCATAGGGAAAACAAAGCACAACAAAAGCAGGATTACTTGGGCAAATCTTTTACTAAAGCCTGACCTCAGATGCACAGTACTTTCCTTCTTAACTTGTGTAACAGATTTTAAACATTAACTTTAACAAAAATTTTAAATCGGTTTTAAAGTTAATTTAGAGATGGTGAAAGGTGCAGCTCTGACAGCCCTGGAGACAGAGCTCCTCTCTTTATCCACAGAACAGGTACCACATGGATAGACCAGCAGCACCGGCTTCCCCAAAACGTTGCTCTGCCAATGTGTGTCACCCCAGAGGGACCATGACAATAGGTGAGAGGGGAAGGCACTCTCCATGACCCATTCAGTCCCTGACCTCACTACTGAGACTGACAAAAAGGACATCACTACTAACTGGTGGTGTATATTTGTGCCATGGCCTCTTGCCCACTAAGAGCTGGAGTGAGATCCCCTAATTAATTTAACCTTAGCTACTGGACAGCCACCAGACAGTTGTGAGTCTTGTGCAGAATTGTAACTATTTTATTGTAATGATCTTATTCCTCACATAGGTGTGGAGTCATTAGTTAGGAATCCTCTGGTCTTTTACTTTCAGTTCTAATGAGACACAGAAACAGAGTTCTAGGTTCTATACTTGACAGTCTTTAGTAGCTATTTCACAGCTGTCTAGTCATATATGGCAGTGCTGGGTTAGTTCTTGTACAATGAAGTAAGCTAGATGAGCAACCCCACTTTGGAGTACCAATTGTTCACCTTGACCCACTTACTAAGATAGGAAAGAGAGTGCGCCCCAGTTGGAGGTCTGTTTTTTTCTCTAGCTGGGTCCTCCTCCCTCCTAAAAGGGACAGAGTTACAGGACCTAGCTCCTTTAAAGGATCGGTCCTTTTTTAGCACCTTAATTTTAACACAATGAGAGAGGTTGCTGATATCTACAAGTTTTAGAGCAGGCTTGGGCATGAAACAGTTTAGATAGTAGAGAGCTAAAGTGGGTGCACAATCTCTCCTCTCATCTACTATTCCACTAAAATCTCTTCCCTGTTAAGCAGCCTACATATTTAAGATCCCTTTAAAAAGAGTCTCTGATGTACAATGTGACTCCTAGTGGGGAGTTACAGCTGTGCATCAAGTGTAAAATACAAAGGGCAAAATGCAGAGGAAATGGGTAAAGTGTCTTAAGTTGGACCCCCAACACTAATTTATAATCCCTTACACATAGGTAAAGTAGATACAGGTCCATCTAAGGGAGTCTAACAGAGCATAATGGAGAATGAAAGTTAGTGTGAGTGTGTGTAGAGGGGGATGTTGTCTAACCTACACCATCTTACACATCATCTCTGAGCTTGGCTCATGGAATCCTACATATTTGTTTCTTATTTCTAAAATGGGTTTCATCAGGGTTTCTCAAACAGGGGTCGCCACTTCTGTAGGGAAAGCCCCTGGCGGGCCGGGCAGGTGCATTTACCTGCCCCGTCCGCAGGTCCGTCCGATCACGGCTCCCACTGGCTGCGGATCGCTGCTCCGGGTCAATGGGAGTTCCTGGAAGAGGCAGCCAGTACGTCCCTTGGCCCGCGCCACTTCCAGCAACTCCCATTGGCCCGGAGCAGCGATCCGCAGCCAGTGGGAGCCGCGATTGGCCAGACCTGTGGACGGGGCAGGTAAACGCACCCGCCCGGCCCGCCAGGGGCTTTCCCTACAGAAGTGGTGACCCCTGTTTGAGAAACCCTGGGTTTCATGGTTTGTATAGAAGGTTGTTCCCATTTTCTTGTCTTTCCTTCATCACAACACAGGCAGTTGTGGTCTGATCCAATGCCCACTTAAGTCAATGGAAAAACTTGCACTGCCTTCAAGGGACATTGGATCATGCCTTTGCTGAACAAGGTAAAAAAGCAACAGCGAAATGGCTAAGAGCTGGATTGTAGGGAGCACCCAAAGAATCATAATTAATGGCAGTAAACTACTGCATAGAGAAATGATTAGTGAGGTACCACATAGAGTTTAGAGCTCAAACCTGCTGTCTAGTGTTCAGCATTGACTGGGAAATGGAATTAGCTGTGTAGCGCCCACATCTACAGGTGACATATGATAAGACACAAAATAGTTGACACAGTGAAGGATATAGTAACACTGGTCCTTGGCATATAAATTAAATCAACTTAGAGTCCTTTATAGGCATCAGTAAAGTGGGTGTATGTTAGTCTAAGGGAGTCTAACTGAATATAAGGCTTGTGAAAGTTTAACTAAAGGTGATATTTTAACTGGTGCAAATCCTAGTGTGGACAGTTTTATTCTGGGACATGTTAAAACTAAACCATAATAAGTGCGTCCACACAGTGGGTTAACTGGTGCAAATTTTCCATGTAGACAAGGCCTTTGTGACTCCAGGGGGCCAAATTTTGTATTAATATACATGCTGTGCACCTCCATGGAAGTCACCAAGTATGCAGGAGATGTAAACCTGAAAAGAATTTGCCCCTATACAAGGGAGCATAGGGTGAGTCTAAATTGGCGTAGCAGACCTTAAAGTACCAAACATCTACAAAAACTCTTGTACTACTAGACAACCATTCCAAAGGCAAATCCATTGGCAGCAGTGCACAGGAAGCATTCCCTCCTCCCTCTCCACTGTACCTGTTCTCTTCATGCTTGTGAACTGGCCCTTTAAGGAAATTTACAAGAACCTTGGTCTCCCAGCACTTCAAAGAGCAGGAGTCTTGTACATTTCAATATCCTGCCTGCTGGAAAGAATGGAGGGGAGCTGGCTGCGGGTGTGGGGGAGGAGAAAGGAAGTGCCTGTGATCTAGACTATAACTGGTACATACAGTAGGTCTAATTCTTGCCCTATCAGCCTTGACGCAATGTGTCCCTTTCCTTCAGCTACTTTAGATAAACAGGAAAGAAAAAAAAATCAAATCACTGTTTGCCAAATGAAAAAGGACCAAACTAGTTAGGAGAGAAACCCTTATTGTTAAGTGTTCTAAAGGGGATTTCGAACAATAGAGAATGAAATATACTGTATGGAAAATAAGGGTCTGAAGAATGGAACTGCCACTGCTACTATGACCAGCTCATATAAACACCACCAAAAAGTAGATAGCAGTTTTCTTGAAAGTTATGATATAAGAAGAATACTTTGCAGTTCTAAAAGCAAATGTTGTCAGAAACTCTAACAGCTTTACAAACATTAATTAATTAAGCCTGTGAAGTTCATAAATATTATTATACCCATTTTGCTGAAGGAGAAAGTGAATCACGGAGGGTTGAAGCGGCCAGCCAACATCTCCAAGGCATAGCTGAGATTAGAACTCAGAAATCCTGCCTCCCATTGCCCTTCTCTAACCATTAAATTGTGTTGCCTTCCATTATTAAATATTCCTTAATTAAACTTGAATGCCTGGACTATATCCAAAAAGTAGATGGAGCCTGGTAACAAAGGCTTATGGGAATGACGTGCTCTGGTCTCCACCAGCCAATCTACTTTCCTGCTGATTTTCTGTTAAGGGTGTGGGGGAGAAAGAGTTACTACCACTAAAAAGGCACATTCTGCAGTAGAAGATTGTGAAATATGCCTCTTACCAATTATTTTTGTTTCTCTGGCCACAGGCCACAACTAAAAGTGTAATTCAGTCTTCACCTTAGAATGAGTTTGACTCTTTTGTTTTAGAGAATTCTGTTTAGTTACACACGGAAGATAGTGAGTAAAATTCACCATTGGTGCTAGTGGGCACAGCTCCAAAGAAGTCAATGTAACTTACTTATGCAAGAGGTAAGTGTGGTCCAGTGAATTTAATCTTTTATCAAGTATTTGAGTCAGATTTGATCATTTGGAGCATAGACATAAATAGGCTGAACAGATTCATTCATTTGGCCTGTTTCCCCACATTTTGTAAGTTGCTTTTTGCCTATTAATAAAAAATACCAATTTTATAAACTAATTTACCTCCTCAATCCCTCTGAAGTAGATATTATTTCCAAAATGAGTCAGAGAGGTTAAATGATTTGTCCAAGACCACTCAAAGAATTGGTAGCAGAGTTAAGATAAAAATTCAGGAGCTCCAGGTCTTAGTCATGTCATCTATTCTAGACAATAAACCACGCTGTACTCATTTAAAACCAGCTGTGTTGTATGATGCATTCACCTTTTAACAGGTTCATCCATAAAGGACTCGCTATTCCTTCCAGCTGGTCCTTCCACAGGCAGGGTTGAAAAAGTTTCCCTACCACTGCCTACGCTGTAACTGTTCTGGGGTTAAGAGAAGACTTCCAGGGCTGTTAAACCAGCACTTTCATTTTTCCTTACCCTTGACCAGTCCCACGTACAGCTGGAATTCCACTGGGCTCCCTTCATTTCTTCATGGAGCAATGGCTGCTGTCTGGGTTCTCTGCTTGTTGTCTCCTACTGGCATCCTCCCCTCGCACCTCTGACCCTACACCTGTTTCCTTTTGTTAAACTCAACTGACAGCAGTATCTTTGTGGCACCTCCTCTCTGACTGGGGGGCGGGGGCAATGCTGTTCTCAGGGAGGAGCTTCCCTCCCTAAAGTGGAGGCCAATTAGGCCAGCACTTTCATTCATGAGCTACATATTGACTTTAGAAAGTTTGGAAACAACATGTTCTCCATAACATGAAGGAATGAAGAGGCTTAAAAGCAAATTCAAACCCCCAGACAGAAAATGTTTGCCTGACCATAAATCTGGGTATACTGATGTTGCTAATTCTGACATTGCACAATCAGTAGCTAGCATACAAAAAACTGGAGACTGTGGCTCGGAGTCATCCATTTGTTAATGAAACAGGTTTTGGAAAATAAGTGTTGGCACATCATTAAAAACCCCCAACACATTCTTGTAGTAGATTGAACATTTTTCATCTGAAAATCTGACTCCTGAGAGTAACAGAATGGGCTGGTACTCAACACTGAACAGCAGACATTTGTCTGCCATTATAAATTGATTTCTGGTTGGGAGAGGATGGGGGTGGAGAGTTGATTCTGGAGCTATTTTTTATTAATCCATCATTTGAGACTGGAAATATGGTTATGCCTTAGTGTTGTGGCTCCCAATAAAAAAAGAAAGAGAAACTGAATTTTGACCAATCTGAGAATTTCAGTTTCTCCCCTCCTGAAAATTACATGACCCATGGCCCATTTTTAAAGCCAAATTTCAATCCTTTCCAGCCAGCTGTCAGGAAACCACAGAAGGTGCTCGAAAGAGCACAAGAAATGGCTGTTTCTAATCTCAAGGAAAAAAAAAAGTGAGGGAACAAGGCAGCTACTTATGGCAGAATGTTATTTTTTCTTCAGTGCCTGCCTGCATATTTTCACAACATGTGTACTCTGTTACCCCGTCACTTCCCTGTTTTCCTTGGGTAAATATCTCCGCTTTGGCATAAAAAAAGCCCAGGGGTACTACTTGTAAGAGCTGCACTCGCCTGGATATGTTGTTTTTGAATTGAGCACACACACATCAGATACAATGGACACATTTCAAATTGGGAGTTTAGCTATTATGGATGTTGCTTTTAGCTTAACCTCTCCAGCTGCTGGAGGGCTTGTGGACGGGGTAATCCTTTGCCAGATCTAGGGCGTTCATGGAGGGCAAGCATGACAGCCCACTCTGAGAATCCAGAGCACCTAACCCTTTTCCAGTGCAAGAGATCAAGGATGTAGAAGAGCACACCAATCCACTCCAAGTACTGGGCAGGGAGGAAATCCTCCTTAGTACAGAAAGCACCCTCTCTTCGTAAAATCAAATACAAATCCTCCCCTGATCAGAGAGAAAATAGATGGGTTTGAGCTGTGGCTTTACCATCAAGCTAGCTGATGGGGGACATACAGAGAGAGAGTTCTGAATTGATTACACATTGCTCAGCCCCAATCCATGGCAAACAGCCTACAGATGCCTCTGACAGACAAAACTAAAGGTGTATATATATATATAAAATCCTGATTTACAATTTCTTCACAGGGAGCAAGAAATACAAAAGGAATCTTTCCCCATCTTCTAATACAATAGACACTACATCATGATTATCTATATATCATAAAGACAATCTCATCTCTCCATCTATAGTAAGTGTAGTCCTACAGAAAGAAGGGTTAGTTTAGACCTATGATCCATAGGAGGATTAGGTGCAGGATTAGGAATCAGGAAGTTCTGGATCTAATCCTGGCTCTGATACGGACTCACTTTGTGACTGGGGAAAGACACTTCACCTCTCAGCCTTAATCCCCCTCTGTAAAATGGGGATAACGATACTTTACTTCAGGACTAACCAGATAATGGGCCTGATTCTATGAAGGTATGGCGTAGTTCCTGACAGACACTTAAGTGCCCTAAACTCCCACTAACTGCAAGGAGAGTTGAGAGCAATCAATACAAGATTAGGTCCAACACTTGTAAAGTGCTTTTGAACATGAAAAAGTGCTACATACATGCTAACTATTATTATGAACTGCATGGACGGCACATGAACCCCCCGTTCAGGGAGGCTAGCCCTTGGCCCCGCCTCTTTTGCCTGAGGCCTTGGCCCTTTTGCCCTCCTTCCCTGACGGAGCCCCAAGCTGCCAGCCAACCCGCCCCGGGTGTCACGGCCCACATGCCCAGAGCCCCAGGCTGCCCTGCCCCAGCTGGCCCAAGCCCCGGGCTGCCAGCTAGCTGTCCCGCCCCTTCCCATCACATCACCCCACTTTTGAATCCCTCCTCTCATTCAAGCTTCTAGTCTTGACTTTCAAGGGCCTTCACAATTTTGCCTCTCCCAATTTATTCACTCTTGTCTCATAAAACATCACTTTCCTCTCCCACTCTTCCACCAAGAGTGCCAGCCTCAACCACCCATCTGACCATTCCTCCCATAAGCTCCATGTTGTCTTCCAGGTTGCTCTGTATGGTTGGGGTACCCTCCTTGAACTGATCTGTAAAGCTGCTACCCTCTCTTTCAAATAAAACACCTGTGCCATGACTCCTACAAGAAATTGGCTAACGTGACAGCAGAGCTGAGGACCAGTTGGGGAAAACTGATATTTACACATTCAAATGATAGAAAACAGTAAATATAAATACATTTGTAAGAAATATATAAATCTGATTGTTTCCCTCTTCCCAGACTTTCATATGCTGCTTGTCTTCTTAAATTGTAAAAACAATGGAGTCCCTTCCCGAGCGACGCCTCGAGTTATTCCATACTATGAATATTAAATAGTGATAATTTTTCTTTCTATAACATTTGCTTGGAAGAAAACAAAGCTAGCACATCTAGATACTAAGGGACAGATTCTGGCCTCTGCTGTGTGCAGGCTGTAAAGCCAGCCCAGCTGGCTACCCAAGGATTCACCTGGTGCATTAGAATGCCCTATTGGCACAGGGCTGGTGTAGCTGGATCTTTGCCACTCCGTTCTCTCCCACCAGTGGCCACCACCCTTAGTATAAAGCATAGAAAGTGTGTCAGTGCATACCTGGGTAAACAGGTGGTGGCCAGATCACTGTCTGGAAACTGTTGTAACCAGGTGCATGATGGCTCAGGTCTTGAGGTTGCTCTAACTTGTGCCAGCAGCCAAACTGATTACCCAGCTAGTCATAGGATTGGAGAGATTAAAGACAACTTTGCCATCTCCCCTCTGAGTCTTGCACTAAGTGAAGCTTGGCTGATACCAACAATCTAGACCTAGAAGTTTTGGTATCTAACTGTAGTACTATACTAGAGATGGAAAAATCCTGCATGGTTTGGTTTTTTCAAAAAATCTTTAATAGTTCTTAACTTTTGAAAGACACAATTGTCCCTAATCAAAAATGACTCCTCTCTCATTCCTACCCCAGAATAGAATGCGGAAATCAAAATGTTCCATGTTTGGGAATCAATGAAGCAATAAGTTTTATAGTGTAGAACCCACAAAGTCTTAAAACAGCTCTACAGATCAGAGCCCATGTTTTAAAAAAATGTGGTATGCAAAATCTCCATGCAGAGTTCGGAATACAAGCATCTTCCATTTCTATAGCACCTTTCATATCCATATAGTTCCCAAAATGCTGTCTAAACTTTAACAGATTGAACAAACTAGATCACTTAGCTAGGAAGTATTTTATCCACTAGTAAAATGCAGCCACCTCTGGAGTGAAACATAGAAGCTTTTTATAAGAAAGAAAACACAGGATCCAATTAAAATTACAAAGTAGATTTAGGACTTGTAGGGACATGGGGCAACATAGACTCTAGGCACCAAATGGAATTTTATTAAAATTAAAAGAGCAAAATACAGATAGCTTAGCTAAACAATTACTAAGAAGGAAGACAGTCGGGAAGGGGCTGGAGTATATCCATTTACAAGTATCCGTATCTGAAACATTTAAACCCCAAAAGATAGATTAAGTTAACTCTATGGGATGAATGTAATCAGGATAACAGGATAAAACGGCTAAGGGAAAACTGTAGGTTAATATCAATAAAAACTTCTTGTTGGTATCAAACAATAGAATGGAAAAGCACTGGAAAACATACTTCAGGGAACCATTCTGAGTTGCCTGGAGGGTATGACTTAGCTGATCTAACAGGTTTTTCCATCTATAATATCTGTGGGTATGTCTGTATTGCAGTTAGCCTGGGTGATTGGCACCTGGGTTAACCTAGCCTGTGTGTGAACAGCCATACTGCAAATCATACTTGAGTTACTCCGTCTTCACTGGTGCTGTAGCCACTTCTAGTACCATCCACCCCTGTGTTTGCCACTTGGGTTGTGTCTACACTGGAGCCAGAAGGTGTAATTTCCAGTGCAAGTAGACATACCCATGCTAACCCTGATTGAGCTAGCAAAATAGAAGCATAGCTGCAGTGGGGCAGGCTAGTCACCCAAGTATGATCCCATCCGAGACCCTAGGCATGTACTTGGGGCAGCAGCCTGTCCCACCACCATGGCTAGACTTCTATTTTTAGTGCTCTAGTACAGTTGGAGCTGGCACCTTCCAGCACTAACGTAGACACACCCTAGAACTTCAGGGCATATGCCATGGTTCTTTGTGCTGCAGTAATCTTAGCCGCTCTATGATTCTTTCTAAGAGCACTGTGGGAGAACTTACTTCTGGACACACAGGGGGAACTGTGGAAAGGCATTGGCGCACTAGCAGCACTCGAGTAATTTATCTTGTGTCCTCAAAACAAAGAGGGTGGGTTACCAGCACCCAGGGTCCAACCCATACCCCAAGGCTTTGTCAGCTAGCCCAGTTTGAAAACACCAGCAAACCTGGCTATCGGAGGGTTTTGTGTGTGGATGGGAGGGGGATATGGGGTAACACCTGGGTAAGAGCCCAGGTTAACTCTTCAGAGAAGACGTACCCTTTGATTGTATGTGTGATCCAAAAAAAGCACAAAGCCTGGCTGAGATTAAAAAAAAAGCAGTTTGTAACATGCTACCAGGCATGCTTGCAAGAAAACCCAGAAGAAAAGAACTAACTAGATAATGTGCTGCCAAAAGCCGATGTCTCTGAGATGCTGCAATGAGATTATATGGGCCCAGTTTGCACTGCTGCTGCATGTCCTGTGAATATAAGGGATGGATACTTGCTACAGCTCATATATGACACCTGTCATCAGGCAGTTTCTCTCTTAAAATTAATGTATTTAGGCTTGAGCAATGCAGCCCCATGATACACAAAGCCTAATGAGCCCCCTGACATTTGTTCTTTTCCCAGCCAGCTGGGGTTGGGTCACAGATCACTCTTTTCCAGGTTTACTGGTCCAATGCTAGCTGCATACCTACTCCATCTTCCCAGACACAGTTGGTCTGCCATTTTCTAAGCTGTCCTCTTGTTCTTGGCCCACATACTCTTAGCTCAAATGCTTCCCTAATGGAATTTCCTTCGTACATGCCCATACCACCTCTAGGCTCCTCTCTTGCAGCTTTTCTCTGATACTACAGGCCTTGGTCTCATGCTCCTGATGACATCATTTCACATATGGTCCAGCAATGTAATCCCATCACTGTCCTCAAACATCTCATTTCAATGACTTGAAATCTTCTCAAATGCCTCTCTCTGGTTGCCCATGACTCTGATCTGTATGGAAAAGCTGGTCTTATCACGGTCTGACCTGAAATTTACCTCTGAATAAAGTTACTGGAAGGGATTCAAAATGTCAGGGCATAACAAAATAATTCCCCAATAGGTCTCATAGAATGCTCTTGACATGCCCATGTCTACAGTCCATGCAAGCCTTTATTTTTTTCCAGCACTGTTTTCCTACCATTACTTTCCTCCTTTCCTTAAAGGGGTAGAGACCAAGAAGGAAAAAATCCTGCATATGTCAGCACAAATGTCAAGGGACTCTCAATAAATGTCTTCCTTGTCAGTTCAGAGATTGACAAGATCACTTTGAAAAGCTATGAGAAAAAATCATCTCTTTAGGTCTCACAGCAAATATCGCCACATGCCAGATCATCCTGTCATAAACTGTAGCTTACTCCAACCTCAAAGGACCAAGCAATACTGAAGGTGGCAGAGTAATGTGAGTGTCATGAATCAGTTTTGGAACTTGGGACATAAGGGAAACATTTCTGATTGGTGTCCAGTGATGTCATAGCCCTGTCTACATTGCCTGGGAGGAATATCCTGGATATAAGTGCTTCCCTTATTTTACATGATATAAAAATATGACTTCAGAATAGAAAGAAGGCTCTCCAGGCAGCATGTTTCAAGGCCATCACTGCACCATCAAAAGATATGTCTTTTATCTCTGCCCAAGACGTGCTAACATCCTCCAGACACCCTGTACATCAGCCTTTACAATCCTATCCAAAGAGTCCAGAAAACCACTAGAAATGCATTACTCATTGTGCTTTATTCAGGGATTGTCCTGAGTTTAAACTGTCTCTGTACCTGAGGTTTATCTAAGAAATTCAGTTTGTCAGTGGCTACTCCATGCCCAAGCGTTTTCCCATCCATGTGGTTTGCTGCTAACTGCATTTATAAACGCATTCTATGCAAGCGCATTTAAATTCTACAATACTGCCATTTCATCCTTCCAGTACCTGGGATTAAGGCAGTATCTCCTGCTTGAGTTTAGTTTCTCTACAGTCTACTGTGAGTATTTAGAGAACGGCAATTGTGCACATACAGAGAGCTGACATCACTTGCATCAGTCTCACAGCCCTAAAAAAAGAGATTGCAGTAAAAAACATGTCTAACTCCAGCTGTAACCTTAAACCCCCAGAACTCTGTGAAACTAGTACAAACTAGAGTAAATCAAACATTGTTCTTACCACCGGACCCACCCTGCAACTCTTTCCAATCAGGGAATCTAAAATTACCATATTTACAGCGTCTGCAGCCAAGCCAAGTACAAAACAAGATGAATAGCTGTGACGCACAAGGCAGTGTGTAAAAGTATGCAGCTGGGTCTGTGAACAATATAGGCACTCTGTACTAAAGCTCATCTAATGCCTTTCACAGACCAGAGCAGTAACAAAAAAAAAGAGAGGGAGGAGAGGAAGGAGAGGAAAAATTCCAGTAAGATGACTGAAAACATAGCACAAATCCCAGGCTGCTCTGCTAATGGGCAATTGAAATGACTCACAAAAGGGCTAGTAGGGAATTCAATTAATTAGGGATGTGACTGCACTGAAGGGAGGAGGGAAAGAAAAGAATGCTGTGATACAAGAAACTCATTCCTCTCCATTCACTTAAGAAAAGGGCTATAAGAAACCTCAAGGGAAGAAAAAAACAAAGTTCTCCGAGGCAGGGCCCCCTGTTAGGGTACCATGTATAAAGGAAAAGGCCACAGTGAAATCCTCTTGGATCCACGTGGGGACAAAAGAACAGAATAGTGCATCTCCCTCTTTCTCTCAATCCTAGATTTCTAAAGAAAAATTTTCACAGTAAAAAGGAAGTAAAGGAATAAAATCTGTGAAATCAATCAACTCACGATCTG
The DNA here is from genome assembly GCF_020497125.1 of Mauremys mutica. Classification (NCBI taxonomy): domain Eukaryota; kingdom Metazoa; phylum Chordata; order Testudines; family Geoemydidae; genus Mauremys; species Mauremys mutica. Next base: position 68,694,843 of record NC_059075.1, read on the forward strand.
GGCCTGCAGTTGCTAGTATTTATTTATTGAAGAAGTTGGAATGGAGGGAAGGAAACAGGGATGGAGTCTTTTGGGTAGGTTTATATGACGCTGCTAATGCTCCACAGTCCTGATGCACTCCCCTGTCCTCAAGAAATAATCGGAGGAGGTGATAGGTTAGGCTGGGAAGAGGAGGATGGGAATCAGAATGGAGAGAGCAGATGCTTGGTTGGAAGAAGGGAAAAGATGATGAGGGAGAAAGAAGAGAAGCTTGATGGCATGGGGGATCAACAGAAGTAGGGGAGCAAATAAAGTGGGAGATGGGAAGAGATGGAGAGAAGGCAAGGGAGAAATGCAAGGTGAATTGGGAAAAGGTGGAAGTGGATGGGTGAGGGAGATGAGGAGAAAGGGAAAACAGTGGGAAAAAGAAAAGAAGAGATGTAGGGAGGAAGATGAAAGAATTAGGATAGAGTATCACAATCAATTTGCAGTTAAAATCTGTAGTGACTGGTAAACTGAAACAGCAGTGTTGTTGATTCAGCAACCATATACTGAAAAACACTGGGGTCAACCAAAACTCAGAGGCTTAAAATTTATGTTAATGCTAGTAGTTAGAAAGTCTTTAAACACACACAACCTCCAAGCCCATAGTTAGACAATACTTGGTGGTGGACTAATGAGGGGAAGAGGACTGGACTGAACTATTGGTAGTAGAGCTGGATGGAAATTTTCTGACAAAATGAAATTTCATCAGAAAATGTCAGTTTGTTGGGCCAAAATGTTTGGTCAAATCTACTGCAGATTTGGCGAATCTTTTGCTGAAACACAGGCAGCCCGCCAGCAGAAAGCCTGGCAGCCTTAGGAACCCTGGCTGGAGACAGGTCCTTGGGGGCTATTAGGTGCCCTTGCTCTCCAGCAGAGACTAAGCCAGCCCCAGGACTCCTGATTGGATCTGGGGTGCTCAGAATTGGCTAGACTCCTCGTTCCACTGGATTGACTGTTCAATAACTACTATGAAATATTGATGTTTACTGACCATCTCAAAAAATTGATGATCACACCACACAGGTAGCACTGATTGGGGTCCCTTCCTTGCAATTTAAACACACAGGCTAAGGACTGGGTGGCCCGTGGAAGCTTAATATGCTCGCCTCCCTAGGGATCAGAGTAGAAGCATAGAGAAATGTGGGAGAAGCTTGCAATATGCTGCTGTTCTGGTGATTTCAGTCTCCGGGACTGTCTATCCCACACCTTTCACCAGCAAAAAAACATACAAATCAAACCATGATCCTCAGCCAGTGAATTGGACTTTGTTATCTCCACTGCTAAATGAGTTTCAAAAGAGCAAAAGATTTCTCTGTGTGAACAGACTATATTTATTGTACCAGAGCAGACAGGGTGTGCGAAACTGTCCAAGGAGAGAATTGTGTATTCGAGATGTGTTGAGTAGAGAAGGACGATACACACCAGTTAGGCGATATTGACAGAAACACCTTTATACTAGAATAGTGGTGTCCACACAGGGGGATTACACCAGTTTAACTACATTGTTTATTCTTTGCATGGTGCCAAGTATCAGAGGGGTAGGATTGTTTATTCTACCAATTTGGTTAAATCAGTGCAAAAGTTAAGCATAGACAGAACAGCCCTGAGTTGATTCCGATCTCTGCCCCACCATGACACTATGGAGTGCTGCACTGCTGGAGGTGCCATCTTTTAGCAGAGACATAACATTGAGCTCCAGACACTTGGGATCACAAAAGACCTCATGAAAGGTTTGCAAAGGTTAAGTTAACTTTAGTGTTCTGGCCAAATTTAAATTTATTCCAGTTTCTAACTGGCTGGGCAGAAATACCCCAGGCCAGGATCAGGGGCTACAGATATTACAAAAAGTGCCCATTCAATAGCCCTGACTGCCTACACTACAATAAACATAATATAAAAATTACCATACAGCAATTTAAAAGCCAGATGAGTCAGCAAAGCCGCATAGCAAAGTCATGCTAGGTGGCCAGAGCCCCAGTACAAACAATACTCTGTTCTGCGTCAAAGCCCCATTCTTTACATGCCCTTCCCTCTCAAATGCCTGGTGTGAAACAGGGCCAGAAGGTCCATTTCAAATCTGAACTGCCCCCCAAAGTTTAACAGGGCGCCGTATAATTTTGTCCTTTTTATTGTGCCTTGATCTAATTACTCTAACAAAAATTACAGGCGAGGCCAACATGCACCTCGAAGCTATCTGGATTCGTTTTAGCTCATTTAGTTGGAGGCTTCCCCCAGCCCACAGATAAAAAATGCTAAATGGAAAAGAGCTCACTCCTCTCCAAAATTAAAATAAATTCCTTTTATCTTTGTAATTAAGTCCCATCCCATATTCAACCAGCTAAGGGTGGCAAAGAATGGCTTTTCTGTATTCCACAATGTTTTTCTCCCTCCATGGCCCTATTCAAAGTCTCTTGTACGTATTTAATCACCCATAGCCAAGCCCGGCTAATGAAATGGAGGGCCTTGCCCTGCCCTGACCCTGCTGCTATTTCTATTTTGGCTCAGCATGTCCTTTGCTTGCTAGCTGCAACAAAACAAGCAGGTTTTTCTTTCCTCACTGGGGTTTAAAGGTCCTATTGCTGGCAGGCGGTTAGACTAGGGCCACTGCTGAAGATGAAATGAATGCCTACGAACACTACAGTGCAAAACTACTACAAACACAGACTAGAACCCAGCAATGAAGGCCTAATGGCCTTGCCTTTGCTTTACAGAGGTCACTGGTCACTACTGCCCTGATGAGGATCTTTTCTATCTAGAAGATCTTTAAACAAAATTAGTCAAACAGGTTACAGGGCTCTTTCATGAGGCCTTGCTATTCATGGCCTGGTCATGAGCACTTTCCACATCAGAACATGTTGTTTCTCTTTTTTCCCAGCTGCGCTTGCCTTTTGCCAAGGCAGTCATTTAAAAACATGCCTTGCCTGTCTTAGCTCCTTCAAAGAAGCGTGATCCCACTCCTGGCCCTTAGGAGACATGGATGCTGTGATAGCCCTTCACCACATGATGTTGCTTGTGAGAATGGTTGACATGCCAATCAGAGGGCAGAAATCTGCTTCCAGTGTGTGATGGCACATGGCTAGATGCTGATTAACATGGTCTAAAAAATTTTAGCCTATGAAAAGTGGCCACTGATTTTATTTGCCCTAATTTTCACTTGCCTAACTTGAGACTACTTGAAGTGTGGAATACCCATAAACTCTATTTGAAGTCAATAGGGCAGGGACCATCTTTTCATTTTGTGTTTGTCCAGTGCCTACCACAATGGGGTCCTGATCCATCAGTGGGCTCCTACATGCTATCACAACACAAATAATAAATAACAAAATGTGCAAGTGCTCAGCCCCTCAGAAAATCAGGCTGTTACTCCAGTTTTATACTCATGTAACTCCACTAAAATCAGTGGACTCATAGCAGCATAAAACTGGAGTAATACAGTGATAAGGTCTAAGATCCCTTAAGTCGGGTAACCAAAAATCAATGCACTCAAAAACAGAGGCCACTCTTGAAAATTGTTTTCTTAACTTCCCCCATCCCCCACCCCATGTGGCACTGGGAGGCCTCAAAGGCAGTCTTGTGAAAGGAGACACTGGACATTAGAAATGTGGCTTAAGTCCCTAAACCAGGTCTCTTATTATTAGTCTCTCTGCATGTACTGGAACTGACTTCAAAGGAGTTAGATCGGCATTTATGAGTCTGGTTCTTTGTCAGCTTAACTAAAACAAACAGGTTCAAGCTGCAACATTCTGTCAAGTGGAAGAAGTGGGAGGTTTAGACATCGTTTGGGGGACGTAATGTTAAAAGCATGTTTGCAAGCACTAGAATTCACACAATATTGTCCTGTCATCTTTTGTTTAATATTGTTTAGGGGATTTTTTTAAAGTCTCCTTTTGATAAAAGCTTCTAAAAATTATCTTGTCCCCCTCTTCATAAAGGGGATAAACAGTGGGCCATTTTCTGTGTGCTATTGCTTCTTTCCATCACCGTGATGTGCAAAGGGGCCATAAAACTGCCCTAAACAGGCGACTAAGGGGGATTTTCCTTTGGCGTTGCCAGCTCTGTGCTACTCCTCATGGTGTAGGGGGTCTGCTGGGAGCATGGCCATCAGCACTCTGCTGACCCCCCTGATCTAATGGCCCCTTGAGGGCCGTTACAAGGCAGCACAATTTAGAGCAGCCCCAAGGCCAGTTTAGCCCCTGGGGATCAGGAGAAGACAACGGTGGTGTAAAGCAGCTTTTGCCCCACCCCTCTCCCTAGCTCTGATGCAGCTGAGGACCCAGACCATTGACGTTTCCCCCCCAATTTTTCTAAAATGGAGCCAAATGCACATTACAGAGCTGTAAAGTAATCACACACATAGAGAGTGTTCATGCTCTTTCCTGTTCCCTGGTGTCAGAGACAGGGTTGTGGGTCATCATATCCAGAGGTTAGAGCAGGAGTCATTCCTAGTGGTTAGAGCAGCAGTCAGAAGTTAGAAACAGGTGTTCAGGGTCAGGGCTCAAATCATATGCCAGGAACAGTTTTCAAGTACATAAAAGGTTATTACCAGGAGCAGGGAGAAAAAATGGGTTTTTTAACTTCTGAGGATAGGACAAGAAGCAATGGGATTAAATTGCAGCAAGGGCAGTTTAGGTTGGACATTAGTAAAACCTTCCTAACTGTCAGGGTAGTTAAGCACTGGAATAAATTGCCTAGGGAGGTTGTGGAATCTCCATCATTGGAGATTTTTAAGAGCAGATTAGACAAACACCTGTCAGGGATGGTCTAGATCAGTGGTCACCAACCCGTTGATCCTAGAGGATCTCCCAGTCAATCGCAATCTCTAGCGGTGTAGTGTGGCTGCAGCTAAGGCACACTCCCTGCTTACCCCAGCTCCATGCTGCTCCCGGAAGTGGCCAGCACAGCCCTGCGGCCGGGGGAGGGCAGGGGTCTCCACATGCTACTCCTGTGTGCAAGCACCACCCCCACAGCCCCCAATGGCCAGGAGAGCTGCGGGGGGCGGTGCTTCCCGAGAGAGGCAGCGTGTGAAGCCACGTCCCCTGCCCCCGGGGGCACGTTGGCCCCTTTCGGGAGCAGTGTGGGGCCGGGGTAGGCATGGAGCCTGCCTTAGCCACCGCTGACCGGGAGCCGCCAAGGTAAGTGCTGCCCAGAGGGAGGCTGCACCCCAAGCCTCATCGCTGAGCCCCCTCCTGGAGCCAGTGCCCCATTCCCCCTTGTGCACCCCGAACCTCCTCCTGCATCCCAAACCTCATCCCTGAGCCCCCTCCTAGAGCCAGCACCCTGTACCCCCTCCTGCACCCAAAACTCCCTCCCAGAGCCCACACCCTGCACCCCAACCCCCTGCCCCAGGCTCATCCCAGAGCTCCCTCCCACACTGCCAACCCCTTGGCCCCAGCCCAGAGCCCAAATCCCCTCCCGAATGCCAACCCTGAGCGAGCGACGGGGGGGTGGGATGGAATGAGTGGGGCAGAGCTTTGGGGAAGGGGCAGGGCCTTGGGGATGGGGCAGGGTAGATCTTGGGTTGCCCTTAGATTCAGAAAGTGATCTTGGGCCTAAAAAGGTTGGAGACTACTGGTCTAGATAATACTTAGTCCTGCCTTGAGTACAGGGAACTGGACTAGAAGACCTCTCAAGGTCCCTTCCAGTCCTACACTTCTATGATTCTACGATTACGTGGCCCTGAGTGTTCTCTCTTGTTGCTAGAGGCCTTGACCAATGCTTGGAAGACAGAGTGCTATCACAGGACGCTGAAACCTGAGCTGCAGCTCTCCCTACCCCCTACACTGAGCAGGGAAGAGATCGTAGAAACACAGAAATGTAGGGCTTGAAGGGACCTCCAGAGGTCATCCACTCCAGCTCCCTGCACTAAAGCAGGACCAAGTAAACGGATACCATCTGTGGTAGGTGTTTGTCCAACCTGTTCTTAAACGATGGGGATTCCACAACCTTCCTGGAAGCCTATTCCAGAACTTAACTACTTTTATAGTTAGAAAGCTTTCCTAATATCTAACCTACCTCTCCCTTCTGCAAATTAAGCCCATTACTCCTTGTCCTACCTTGTGTGGACATGGAGAACAACTGATCATCATTCCCTTTAAAACAGCTTTTAACATATTTGAAAACTGTTAACAAGTGTCCCTCCCAGACTTCTTTTCTCAAGACTAAACCTCTCCAGTTTTGTAAAACTTTCCTCATAGATAAGGTTTTCTAAACCTTTTATCATTTTTGTTGCTCTCTTCTGGACTCTCTCCAACGTATTCACAACTTTCCTAAAGCGTGGCTCACAGAATTGGACACAGTACTCCAGCTGAGGCTTCACCAGTGGCAGTGCTGAGTATTGCAGGACAATTACTTCCTGTGTCTTACATATGACACTTCTGTTAATACACCCCAGAATGATATTAGCAATTTTTGCAACTGCATCACATTATTGATTCATTAAGTTTGTGATCCACTATAGCCCCCAGATCTTATTCAGCAGTTCTACCACCTAGCCAGTTATTCCCCATTTTGTAGTTGTGCATTTGATTTTTCCTGCCTAAATGTAGTATTTTGTACTTATCTTGACTGAATTTCACCTTGTTGGTTTCAATTCAATTCTCTAATTTGTCAACATCATTTTAAATCTAATCCTGTCCTCCAAAGTGCTTGCAATCCGTCCCAGCTTGGTGTCATCTTCAAATTTTATAACCATACTCTCCATTCCATTATCCAAATAATTAATGAAAATACTAATAGTGCTGGACTCAAATGAGCCTTTTAATAGCTGATGTATCAGGGCAGTTCTTTGAACCACTTTGGAAGACACTTATTAATGCTAAATAATGGTTCTCTTGGCAAAGATGAACTTGACCAGAAGCAAAGATTGTTTCCAAACAATGACCCCCAAAAGTTCCCTTTTGTTTTTTTTTCAGACCACTACACAAAATGTTACAGTATATAAAAGATCATGCTCTATTCTGCTGCCATTTGTTTTCCTCTCCACCATTATTTCTTGAGCTTCAGGAGGTGCTTCAGTAATTGTTTTGTGCCTAAAAAAGAAATGCTCCTGCTTTAATATGACAACATAAACAATTACCGCGTCCCAGTTCCAGAACACTGTCACTCGTCGCAGATACTGAAAAGCTAGCACTTTCCTCCAATCACACAGTTTCTTAAAATCGTAACTACATTAATAATAGAAAATAAATAGCACTGGCTCAAGTCAGGTATACTGTTAAGTGCTCCATGAGGGTCATGCACCCAGCTCTGCATCAGCACATCAGTTCTGATGTACATCAGGTTCCCTTGATATTTTGGTAATGGACTCCCATAAAATTCTAGTCAATCCTGACCTGCAACAGTCCCACTATTCCAATCCTTTACCCCTCACCTCCCAGTTCTATCAATACACATGACTTACTATTATTCTAATCAGCAACAGATGGGCATGCCTTTTACAGACCAATAAAAACAGGTCCTTGCCTAAAAGATCTTACAATCTAAATAGACACCTCAGTTCTGACCTGCAGAGGCTCAGGGTCTTTCCTAAGCAGACAACCAATTGTGCCCAATTTTGCAGTAGTTTTGTGCTATACACAAATTGGAATTAGAAGATTCTCAAACTCATTTTCATTTGTGATGAGAATTGCAAACCCAAATCAACTCAATCCTCCCTTCTGCCTCCAAATTATAAATTCAGTTGTAGCTGCTGAAGTTTGCAAACTGCACAATGAGCAACCCCCCCTTGTGCAAATCAGCATGTCCTCTCTTCTTTCCCTGTTTTACACTTAGCACCAGTCCACAACAGTTTTCCTTTCCACAGTCCCTAAATTCAGTTTTTGGAAGCTTTGCTGTTGCTAAGGAGGCCTATAGATATTTTCTCTCAAATGATCAGGAGGGCTTTGTATGTATCCTGAGGTGACACTCAGCTTTTCCCATGTGCGCTCAGCTCCTGTCATCACAACATGCATCCCAAGGTAGACCTGGCATATCAGAGTCTTTAATCCACCACCATCAACCCCTTCCCAGAATTGCTTGAACTGCTGTCCCCATTTCACCTGAGTCCTAGGAGAGCCCCCAAAACACCATAATAAAGACAGGGACATAGTAGTGCTGGATGATTAGTCAAGGAGGTAGTGTTGGGATGAGGGCTTTCTATATATCCTCACAAAGAGTGCAGAGACAGCTCTTGGCTTTTCCAAGCTCCAGGTATCACACTTGGATTCCAAGCGTGAAAAAGCAAACAGTGGCGTGCTGAATAGTAAAACAGTGAAGTGAAAGATAATAATTGCATTAAGCAATGGTTCACAAGTACAAAATGCAAAAATCAAATGAAAGGGTCATGGTAAACAGATCCATGGCTATAGAATAACAAATGTCTGTGTTAGTATGGGCTTTCGTATTTTTCTTGTCAGCAGCAACAAGCTGCATAAATTTGCAATTAATCATTTTATCAAGCATAACCCTGGCCATACTAGGAAATGCAAACTTACCTCTGACCCATCACAACTAACATATGAATGCCACTAATTCAAAACTCTGCCCTTTATTGAAGCAGACAGCAGCACAAACATCAGTTTTACATCTAGCCTCATAAAATAGCTTAGTGTCAAGGACAGGACTCACCAATATAAATCTAACATCATGTCAAGGCACAAGTGGAGTGGGAGCACACCTCACAGCACCAGGCAACAGTCTATCCGAATTTACATCGTTATTAACACTAAGGGTGACAGCAAGACTGAAATCCATTTGGTATTCTGAGGGATCAGGCAGAATCTCAAGGCTCAACACTGGATCCCTAAAGAGAATATGTTGCAAAATACTATAATGAACCTGCTAGCTCCTTAATGAACACTGCGTTAACCCCCAGTGCAACATCCACCCAGTAAAGGGCTCCATACTCCCTCCAGCACAGGAAAGGAGTGTACTGCCTGAGCTCAGAGGGGACTTGGCTCGGGAAGGAGTCAGCAGGATAGTAGGCTGGAGGCAGAAGCCTGAAGTTGGTTGCGAAGAGGAGGTCAGGCAGCTTAGGAGCTAGGATTGGAGGACTGAAAGCCAGGATATCAACAAACAGTCTGTTCTAGATAAAAGGGCCAGTGGTAGCTATGATGGGTGTATAGTCAGGAGTGCCCAGCAAATAGAGTGGGGAGCAGGGAGATGAGGCTGCACAAAATGAGTTACTGAACAAAAGGATTGGACTTTGGGAGTGTATCTACACTGCAATTAAAAATCTGCTGCTGGCTCATGCCAGCTGACTCGGGCTTGTGGGGCTCAGGCTAACGGGCTGTTTAATTGTGGTGTAGAGGTTCGGGCTCAGGCTGCAGCCCACGCTCTAGCTCCAGCCTGAGCCCCAACGTCTACACTGCAATTAAATCGTACCTTAGCCAGACCCTGAGTCAGCTGGCATGGGCCAGCCACAGGTTTTTAATTGCAGTGTAGACATACTCTAAGAGGGGGATCTGTAGGCCAGTGTGTGATACCCTCCAGGAGAGGGGTTTCCAGGAGTGAGTATCCATGGCACTCGCTGGGGGAGCCCCACTTTCACACTCCTGGACTGCCCCTTATGGGCTGGGTCGGGACTTGTGTGTTGTGTTTGCCTTTTTTGTTTGTAACTATGGCTAAGTCTACACTAGAAACTTTTGTGGAGATAGTGATGTCTGTTACGGGTGTGACATTTCATGACATTTCTATGCTTAGTGTAAATGCAGTGATACTGGCAGAAAAGTGCTTTTGCCATCATAGTTTATTTTGCTTGGGAAACTGGTGTAATAAGTAGGGTTCCGTGTCTGTCACAGAGGTTGCGGAAGTCACGGACTTTCCACGACCTCCGTGACTTCTGCAGCGGCCAGTGTGGATAACCCCAGGGCTGCCCAAGCAGCTAGCTCTGGGGCCAGCTGTTCAGTTGGCCCCAGGGACAGCCACACTAGCCGCTGTTCAGGTGGCCCCACGCAACATCTCCTGCCGGCCGGAGCAGCCATGATACACAGCCCCTGGCAGCTGTTGCCACTGGCCCCATGCACCACCCCTGCAGCAGCCCCTCTGGATGCTCCCCCCAGCAGCAACCGCCCCCCCCCGATACACCTTCCCCCCCCTCAAGATTTAATCACAAGTATTTTTAGTATAAGTCATGGACAGGTCACAGACCGTGAATATTTGTTTATTACCTATGACCTGTCCATGACTTTTACTAAAAATATTAGTGACTAAATCGTAGCCTTAGTAATAGCTATACCAGCAAATCACTTTTGCCAGCATAAGCTGTGTCTACACTAGGACGGTTTCCCAATATAACTATACCAAAAAACCTTTTCTAGTGTAGACTACACCTTAAATCAACTGTGCCTAGGTTAGAGATTCTTCTGTGTGGACAGAAGAGGAGCAACACCTGAATTTATCATTCAGGCAGTGAAGGCACACCATGCTATTAAACATCTGGGGGTTGGCATGCCATAGCACTCACAGCAACTCCTGAAAGTGAAGTCATTGACAATATATTCTGTACAGTGACACAAAGCACAGGCTCGTTTGTAGGGCAACATGCACTGCAAAAGAAACTACAGGAATTTCGACATGCACAGGTGGTAAAATCAGTGGCTGCACTAATTGCCAGGACAGCAGTAGAGAGAATGGGAGGACATGTCTGAACTGAGGCCTGGTCTATACTATGATTTTAGGTTGAATTTAGCAGCGTTACCTCGATTGAATCCTGCACCCGTCCACACAACGAAGCCCTTTTTTTCAACTTAAAGGGCTCTTAAAATCGATTTATTTACTCCATCCCCGACGAGGGGATTAGTGCTGAAATCGGCCTTGCCGGGTTGAATTTGGGGTAGTGTGGATGCAATTCGACGGTATTGGCCTCCGGGAGCTATCCCAGAGTGCTCCATTGTGACTGCTCTGGACAGCGCTCTCAACTCAGATGCAATGGCCAGATAGACAGGAAAAGGCTCGCGAACTTTTGAATCTCATTTCCTGTTTGGCCAGCATGGCAAGTTGCAGGTGAGTGCAGCTCTCATCAGCAGAGATGACCATGATGGAGTCCCAGAATCGCAAAAGAGCTCCAGCATGGACCGAACAGGAGGTAGGGATCTGATCGTTGTATGGGGAGATGAATCCATGCTATCAGAACTCCGTTCCAGTAAACAAAATGCCAAAACATTTGAAAAAATCTCCGAGGGCATGAAGGACACAGGCTATAACAGGGACTTGCAGCAGTGCTGCATGAAACTGAAGGAGCTCAGGAAAGCCTACCAAAAAACCAGAGAGGCAAACGGCCGCTCCGGGTCACAGACCCAAATATGCTGCTTCTATGATGAGCTGTATGCCATTCTAGGGGGTGCAGCCACCAGTACCCCAGCCCTGTGCTTTGACTCCGTCAATGGAGTAGGATGCAACACAGAAGCGGGTTTTGGGGACGAGGAAGATGAGGAGGAGGAGGTTGAAGATAGCTCACAGCAAGAAAGTGGAGAAACCGGTTTCCCCAACAGCCAGGATCTGTTTCTCACCCTGGACCTGGAGCCAGTAACCCCCGAACCCACCCAAGGCAGGATCCCAGACCCTGAAGGCAGAGAAGGGATCACTGGTGAGTTTACCTTTGTAAATATTAGACATGGTTTAAAAGCAAGCGTGTTTAATGATTAATTTGCCCTGGCATTCACGGCCAGTACAGCTACTGGAAAAGTCTGTTAATGTGTCTGGGGATGGAGCGGAAATCCTCCAGGGACATCTCCATAAAGCTCTCCTGGATGTATTACCAAAGCCTTTGCAAAAGGTTTCTGGGGAGGGCAGCCTTATTCCATCCTCCATAGTAGGGTTAGTTGGGTTTGTGCTGCACGTTAACCCGGAAACCACAGCCCCTCCTTTTAAATTGCCAACCCATTTGAAATGGCCAACCCAACGGCCACTTGGTATGGGAAATGAGGGCGCTGCTGTTTGAAACCATTCCCACATGTTATGAAGGTTAAAGAAGCCAAAAGACTGTGGCTTACCATGTCTGCCTGCAAGCTGAATTCTGTTGCCCGGCCCTGCGTAAGTGATCTCTCACAGCAAACTGGCAGGCCCTCAGTAAGAGGCAAAATGCAACCTTGTAATAAAAGCACATGTGCTATGTAATGTTAACAGCAAGCTTTACCGTGAAAGTGTGTACCCATTGTTCTATAAAATGTGTCTTTTTAACTACCACTCTCCCTTTTTTTCCCTCCACCAGCTGCATATGTTTCTCCTTCCCAGAGGCCAGCGAAGATTAGAAGGCGAAAAAAATGCACTCGGGATGAAATGTTCTCTGAGCTCATGCTGTCCTTCCACACTGACAGAGCACAGCAGAATGCGTGAAGGCAGACAGTGTCAAAGTGCAGGAAAGCACAATATGAACGCAAGGAGAGGTGGCGGGCTGAAGAAAGTAAGTGGCAGGCTGAAGATGATTGGTGGCGTCAGCTTGCTGACAGAAGGCAGGAGTCAATGCTCAGGCTGGAGGATCAAACTCATATGCTCCAGTGTATAGTTGAGATGCAGGAAAGGCAGCAGGAGCACAGATCACCACTACAGCCCCTGTGTAACCAACCGCCCTCCTCCCCAAGTTCCATAGCCTCCTCACCCAGATGCCCAAGAACGCGGTGGGGGGGCCTCTGGCCACCCAGCCACTCCACTCCAGAGGATTGCCCAAGCAACAGAAGGCTGGCATTCAATAAGTTTTAAAGTTTTTAAGTGCAGTGTGGCCTTGTCCTTCCCTCCTCCCCAACCCCTCCCGGGCTACCTTGGCAGTTATCCCTCTATTTGTGTGATGAATTAATTAAGAATGTATGAATGTGAAGCAACAATGACTTTATTGCCTCTGCAAGCGGTGATCGAAGTGGGGAGGGGAGGGTGTTTAGCTTACAGGGAAGTAGAGTGAACCAAGGGGCGGGGAGGAGTTCATCAAGGAGAAACAACAGAACTTTCACACCGTAGCCTGGCCAGTCACAAAACTGGTTTTCAAAGCTTCTCTGATGCGCACCGCGCCCTCCTGTACTCTTCTAACTGCCCCGGTGTCTGGCTGCACATAATCAGCGGCCAGGCAATTTGCCTCAACCTCTCACCCCGCCATAAACGTCTCCCCCTTACTCTCACAGATATTGTGGAGCACACAGCAAGCAGTAATAACAATGGGAATATTGGTTTCGCTGAGGTCTATCTGAGTCAGTAAACTGCGCCAGAGCGCTTTTAAACGTCCAAATGCACATTCTACCACCATTCTGCACTTGCTCAGCCTATAATTGAACAGCTCCTGACTACTGTCTAGGCTGCCTGTGAATGGCTTCATAAACCATGGTATTAAGGGGTAGGCTGGGTCCCCAAGGATAACTATAGGCATTTCAACATCCCCAACGGTTATTTTCTGGTCTGAGAAGAAAGCCCCTTCCTGCAGCTTTTGAAACAGACCAGAGTTCCTGAAGATGCGAGCGTCATGTATCTTTCCCGGCCATCCCACGTTGATGTTGGTGAAATGTCCCCTGTGATTCACCAGTGCTTGCAGCAGCATTGAAAAGTACCCCTTTCAGTTTATGTACTCGCTGGCTTGGTGCTCCGGTGCCAAGATAGGGATATGGGTTCCGTTGATTGCCCCCGCACAGTTAGGGAATCCCATTGCAGCAAAGCCATCCACTCTGGCCTGCACATTTCCCAGAGTCACTACCCTTGATATCAGCAGCTCTTTGATTGCAGTGGCTGCTTGGATCACAGCAGCCCCCACAGTAGATTTGCCCACTCCAAATTGATGCCCAACTGACCAGTACCTGTCTGGCGTTGCAAGCTTCCACAGGGCTATCGCCACTCTCTTCTGAACTGTGAGGGCTGCTCATCTTGGTATTCTGGTGCTTCAGGGTAGGGGAAAGCAAGTCACAAAGTTCCATGAAAGTGCCCTTACACATGTGAAAGTTTCGCAGCCACTGGGAATCATCCCAGACCTGCAACACTATGTGGTCCCACCAGTCTGTGCTTGTTTCCTGGGCCCAGAATCGGCATTCCACGGCATGAACCTGCCTAATTAACACCATGATGTGCCCACTGCCGGGGCCCGTACTTTGTGATAAGTCTATGTCCATGTCCTCATCACTGCGCTGCCTTCACCTCCTCGCCTGGTTTTGCTTTTGCAGGTTCTGGTTCTGCATATACTGCTGGATAATGCATGTGGTGTTTACAGTGCTCATAATTGCCGTGGTGATCTGAGCGGGCTCCATGCTCCCAGTGCTATGGCGTCTGCGCTGAAAAAAGGTGCAAAACAATTGTCTGCCATTGCTCTGATGGAGGGAGAGGTGACTGACAACATGGTTTACAGGGAATTAAAATCAACAAAGCGGGTGGCTTTGTATCAAGGAGAAACACAAACAACTGTCACACAGAATGGCCCCCTCAAGGACTGAACTCAAAACCCTAGGTTTTGCAGGCTATTGATTTCACAGAGGGAAGGAGAGGGGGCAGAAAATGAATACAAATGAATACAAAACAAATCTGGTCTATTTCTTGTTTTGATCCACTCCATCTATCTTATACATCTTAGGCTGGCAGCAGACGGTGCAGTACGACTGCTAGCCATCGTCATCTCCTGGGTGCTTGCCAGAAAACAGTGCAGTACGACTGCCAGCAGGACTGAGTCTCCAGGAGACAAAACTTAAAAAGGGAATGACCTGGCTGTGTCACTCCCATGTCTGCCCAGGAGCCCCTGACCGACCTCACCGAGGTCGGCTAAAAGAGCACCCAGGAGTATGACGAAGATGGCTACCAGTCGTAATGCACCATCTGCTGCCAAAAGGCAATGAGCTGCAGCTGTGTAGCAATGCAGTCCCACGTCTGCCAGCACCCAGGAGATGTACGGTGACGGTGAGCTGAGCGGGCTCCATGCTTGCCGTGGTATGGCGTCTGCACAGGTAACCCAGGAAAAAAGGCGCAAAATGATTGTTTGCCATTGCTTTCACGGAGGGAGGGAGGGAGGAAGAGGGGGGCCTGACGATATGTACCCAGAACCACCCGCTACACTGTTTTTGCCCCATCGGGCATTGGGATCTCAACCCAGAATTCCAATGGGCACCGGAGACTGCAGGAACTGTGGGATAGCTACCCACAGTGCAACGCTCTGGAAGTTGACGCTAGCCTCAGTACTGTGGATGCAGTCTGCCAACTTAATGCACTTAGAGCGGGGACACACACAATCGACCGTATAAAAACGATTTCTAAAAAAACGACTTCTATAAATTCAACCTAATTTCATAGTGTAGACATACCCTGAGTCTCACCCCAGCACTAGATTCTTGCAATGTAACACAGGGAGGCAACGTTTCATTCCTCAGGGTCTGACAAATACACAGTAGGGATTAAAAAAGCATTATTAGATTAATTTAAAGAAATAGCAACATTTACTCACCTCATAGATTCCCTTACCACATAAGGACAGCATGGGCCAGCCATTGCTGTGTGGCTTGCTCCAAAAGCAAAGACATATTTTTAAAGAATCTATAGCTGATAAGAATTCTATTGGCTCTTTCTGAATAAACATACCTTTTGAGACATGCTATTTTTACAAAGAAAGGCTGGCAGCCCAAAGCTGAATCTGATGTATAATCCTAGGATAGTCTAGTCCCTTGTGCTTTTTCTTTTCTTGTCACTTTCACATTCTGGATTCATGAAACAGCACAAAGGTGCTGTGATTGAGTTTCCAATACTTCAGGAAAAGTTTTAAATCCCTAAAAGCTGTTTTGTCATTTTAAAAAGTCCATACAAATATTTATATTAATAGTTTTTAAAAAAAAACCTCTTTGGCCTAAAATAAATTAATCACCTCTCTTTAATCTTTCCAAAAGGGGGACAGTGTTCATGGCTCACCATCATTTTAAAACATGCCTAAGTGTGCAAGTTTCTTGCTGCACAGCGTCAACAGCCTGATTAAAGAGCCAGCAACACTACACAGGCCAGTTTTAACAAACTCCCAGTGAAGTATCATTTCCTTTCCCTCCAAAGCAAATTACCCAAGATACAGGAGTATGTATGGTAGATGGGAGCCCATTTCTGCAATCAAATTCCCTTCTGCTTAAATTGGGCGCTTAGTGTTTATCACAATTCAAAAATTCAGCTTCTTCATGGGCACTTTACATGAGAGCAGTTCCAGAGAAACACCCAGCAGTGGGGATGCCATGTAATCTAACTCCTGACTTGTAAACCAAATTTAATTATGTAGGTGGAATTGCAAACACTTGAGGGCCCCCCAGCCCCGCTTCTTTCTTCCTGGTAGCATATTAATGTCTTTAAAGAAAACAGCTGCCTTTCCACATGCTCGCTAGGGCCAAAATAAGCTGTCCCTCCAGATGTGAACACCCAGACACAAACACAGTGCCTTCTCCCACCCCCCAGTAACATGAGGCGTGTTAAAGGGAAACTGGGCCCTGTGCTGGATGCTGCACTTGTCCTCACAGTCTGGCACAGAGGGGACTACTGTTCTTTTTTTTAAATTCTCTGCTCTTAGCAACATTTGTTTTTCTAACTGGTTCCCAGAAACCTCTTGGGGGCTCCAAACTCAGAAAAAGTAATTACTGCATTACCTTGGCCTCAGCCACAATGTCAACCTTGTTAGGCTTCGACTGTGGAGACAGCCAGATTCAAACATCTGCTGCTGCAGCATTTATTTGATAAGCCTCATAGTTCACTAACATAAACCTGATCCTGCTGACCTGAAGGAGGATGAAAAGAAGTGGGGGGAAGAGGGGTGGAGCAGACAGATGATCACATGACCCACTGGCCCAGCAGTGTAAGGCCCATTTTTCCTGCAAGCTTCCATTTCTTCTCTTTCTTGTTTTCCCGCAAAAGCTTCAGGGAGTTGCTTTTGCCCCTGCAGTTATGCAAGCAGATGAGGAAGGGGCTAGGATTCCCATGCCTTATGACAGATTAACTGACAAGCACAGGATCAATACAGGAATTGTTCTAGCTCTGGCTGCATACGGAGCCTTCCAAAGCAGACAGAATGGCTACACACACACTTGTTGGCATGGTGGCATGTACTGAAAGGCTAGCTTACTAACAAAGTCCATTAGTTAACAGCAAGGGGGAGGCAGGGGGTGGGAATCACTAAAAGCAACAGATTATAAAGGTTGCGGGGAGTGGGAGTGAAAATCTACATTTGATTATTACTTCCCAAAGGGTCTTGTTTTCTTGAACAGTTAAGAAAGAGGAAATTAAATAAAGGGTTGCTCTCTCTCTCTCTCTCTCTCTCACACACACACACACACACAATTGGTAAAAGACGGAGGAACCAGAGGAAATAGGGGGAAAAAATTACTCCTAGTGATTTGCTTGTTGTCAAGCAGATGACCTGTACCTGCTGATAGTGGGGGGTGGGCACAATTTAATTCAGCAGCCCCACAGAACAGCTCAAGTCATGGCCTTCCCTGAGACAGGGCTCCTGCCGTTACCCTTAGTCTCCCTTCCCAGAAAGCAGTGGCCCCTCCCTGCAGCTCCCAGCTGTTGCTCCTATCTCTCCAGGTGGAGTGCAGCTTGTGGGCTCTGGCAACTGCTGCATAGAGAGGGGGCCTGGCCGCATCACGTGACCGAGTGGAACTGGCAAACCCTGGCAGAAGTCTGGCGGGGCACATGACCCCACATGCTCCCCCCGACGTTACCTCTCGTATCAAGCATGTTACTCTCCTGGCTGAAACTAGCCTGCTGCTTGGCCTGGCCTTTTCTCTACACTTGGGGGGGAGAGACGGGCGGCGCTAGCGGTGCATTATTCGGAAGCCTGAGAAAGCACATGCCTGAGTATTTTGGTGTACCTGATGGTTGGCACATGTAGCCATGTGTGTGGCAGCTGTGTACGGTATGTGTTTGGTACTTTGTATGCTGGGAATATGGCTGTGTGAATAGTTCCCTGGTAGGTAATTAGGAACAGATAAGTGGGTTTGGATAACATAGCCACCCCAAACTTCTGTTTAAACTTGTCCAAAAACCTGAACTCTGAACCTTTGTGCATGTGTGAAAATGTTCAAATTATTGTTTTTCTTACTTTTTTTCATATTTGTGCTGCCTCTGGACTTCAGAAAGTCTGTTTCCTGCAGGGATCCGGATTGGGAAATGGCAAATAACATGACACAAGTTGCTCTCGGTGTAATTCCAGACAAACTGGAAGCAGAAATCTCACAAGAAAGCTTGTTTAAGTGATTTCAACCCCTTTGGGGTAGGGCCATATTTGCTATGGTAATAACAACTTTGCAGATTTGAAAGGTTCAGATAAGATGTGACAGGCATCCAGGCTTTTGGGTGATTAACCAAACTGAACCTTCAGACCTTCCAATGTTAACCCATCACTATATGGGACCCACAGAACCAGACCGTAGTGCTAAATGTGTTCATAAAACTGATGACTGACTGTAGCACATAATAGTTTCGTCTTCTGAGGGCAGTATAACTTTGGTCTAATTTTGGTTGTTGGGTTTAGTGTGTAGGTGCTGGGTGGTGTTGGTGGCCTCTGATACACAGTAGGTCAGACTAGATGATATGATAATCCCTTCTGGCTTTAAACTCATGCTATGACTCAGATTACTATTGAAAGGGCAGATGGTTCAGCAACTTCTGCTTTTATTGCCTAGTCCATATTTGTTTGTACAGCACACTAAGACTGATACTAAAACTCACAGCAACCAAGTAAACCAACCAACCAACCAAACCCCCAAAAAGCTGAGTGTTTACAGCAATCTCCTCTTGGAAAGCGTTATCAGATACAAGACAGAAGGACTAATTGACTTCAACCCATGCTAGGAAATCTCTATTGTTTGGCAAATAGGAGAACAAAAAGACCCACGAAATAAGTACTGGCCTATACATAAATCTTGGAAGCAGTGACTGACAGATACAATCAACCAGGTGAAAATGAAGCCTGGTCTGCCAACTCAGTTTCCTTGCAAATTCAATTAAACAACAGAAGAAAGGGATCATTTGTTCACATGAGCCACCACGTTGCTGAATTCTTCTTCCTCAGGCTCCAACTAACCCCTTGTCCAGCAGCAGGATCAGAGACGGAGGAAAAAAATCTCATTGTGCAACCCTCTATGCCCATCAGACAGTGGGGTACTAGAGGAGCGGGACAATTCATGGTCTGTTCCCCACATCCAGCACCCAAGAAGCCTTCAGGCTCTGGGGGCCTTGCAGTAGCTTCACCGCTTAGAGCCCTGAAAATCGTGACGCCATCTCAAGCAGGTTTCTTTTAAGAAAGACTTACAAAAATGTAATGTACAAGATACTGGAGTGGGTGATGGAGCTCCGCTCCCAATGGAATTCTGTAGATACAGCAAATTATGGAATGCTCTTGTGTACTGTTCTTCCTGTTTGCCGTTAATAAAGTTAGTATAATACTGTGGGTGTTTACATATGCATCACACATCAGCTTCTCCCCATGACAAACTAAAGGTATTCCTCTCCCCAGAACACATAAGTATACTACATGGTAGAAGCCCTTGGAAGAGTTTGTATCTAAGGTTAAAATATTAATATGCTACTGAAACAATCAGAAATAATTTTAAACACACAAACAGGAATATATTTGGAAGCAGCCAGCCTGAACTGTCTGTTACAGTCAGTGAAGCAATGTGCAAAGAGCTCATGTTGATAGCCCACCAATTTGTTCTGAATTACACTTAACTGTAGGCTGCATCAAGGCAAACAAGAACCATTGGTGACCTGATGTGCAGCTCATTCAGAGCATCCCCAGGAGAACGTCCATCTGTTCGCAATGGATATTTCTGCCTAAGAAAAAATATTACGCTTCAGATTCTTAAAATAAATCCTCCCAAATGTCCTCGTTTCCTGTTCTGTTAACAGTCACCAAACCAGAAGAGTGGCACTCACTCGCATGAGAGCATTTAACTGGAGGGGTGGTATGTGCACATGCTCATGTATGCCTAAGAGATTGAGTACACGAGAGTATAATTTCTCTCTCCCTTTTGCTCTAATTTTCTTTTTAAAGATAATTTTGTGTTAGTGAAAAATGGCAGATTGTGAATTTTGGATACTAAAATCCATTATTTATCCTCAGAATAGGTACAGTATGGACAACAGCTGTGCAAGCTTCCATCACATCAGGTCCAGCCTCAGCACTGACCTCTGGGGTAACAGGAGTTCAGTCTCCATGGAAGCCCACAGGAGACACCAGCACTGACACATAATCACATCCCATCTGTTCCATCACAGCCTCGGGAATCTCCAGCATCAAGATGTGACAGCATTCCCTACTTTATACTACTGCCAGGGGTCAAGGTGGGCTGGCTCATGGCAGCATGGTGAGATGGTACTTTTTCATGGTGGTTGCAATAACACTGTGAACTAAGTGCAACCAATCCAGTGATTTCTGCCAGAGTCTGTAGATGGCCTGAAACAAGTTCCCCCAAACTGGCTTCTACATCCCAATTTGATCCCCTTGTGGCAGCTTTCTGTAATATTTTCCCTATTTGTTTGGCTTTTATTTTCCTTCCATGCCACTCTCCCTTTCTTCCAAACTTAAAGCTTTTTTAAAGTTCTGCTCTCCTAAGGTTTGCTCTAAAACCCATTGAATCAATGGGAGTCTTTTCATGGACTTTTCTGGGCTTTGGATCAAGCCCCTACTACTATGTAGATTGGTTCTCTTGCTATTCAAAGTGCAGGCCATCCAATACCTACAGCTCCTCTCTCCACAGACACAATAGAACTTCTCTGAAAACTCAAGTCTCTCTACCTTCAGCCAAATATCTTCCTCCTGCTTCTTGCTTCATTTCTTTGCTGTTGGATCTGGCAATTTCTCAAAGGTCACATCTGTGCTTTTATCTCATTCTTGGTCCCAATCTCTGATGTCATCTATGATTCTTTCCAATAAACTGCTGATTGTGTCATGAGTACCAGTGGGGCAATGATGAGCAGGTTTTCTGGAGCTGCCTTCATGATACTAATGTTCACACCACACCTCCAGTTCTCATTCCTGATATGTAGCACATTCAGTTGGGTTATTTTGGTGCTAATAAGGTTCAGTTGGGTTCCAGACCACACCGAGATTAGGACCCTCACTCATTTCTGATGTTGCATTGCAATACTATGGAGGTTGCAGCATTGTTGCTGTATTAGTCTGTCAAAGAGAAAACAGGAGATCCCCTTTGCTTATGGGTGCCAAATGCTGACAATGCAAGTCACTACTGTATTATACAGTTCTGTACTGCTTGGGGTGCCATCCATCACAGCCGATACTATACAGACATTCCTCTCTGCTTTTCTCAAATTGGTGGTCTGGGTGGAACTTAAAGATCCCAGAGCAATTTACGAAGAGTTGAGGATGAATACAGTATTCTAGCCAACATTCAAAACTAATTTAGATAGGCAAGTCTTTCTATAAGTCATTGCTAAAGACAGAATGACTGCCACGTAAATCATGCTGGGATACTGGAGGCCATAAAAGATACTAAAGAAAATCACTATCCTGGTTTGTTAAAAGAATCCCAAGAACAGGGTTCTCAAGACTATTTCTTACTTGGTGTTTCCTGAAAGGAAGCCATTCAAAATGGATTTACTATCTTGAAATCCTGATAGTCAATTTGGAGGCTTAAAATAAATCTCTGAAACATATTAGCAGGTGAGTAGGATTTCAGCTTCATCTTTTACCCACAGCTTATCTTGGCCCTGGCTAATGACTTCCTACTGGTCATCAACTAAGCCCCAACTGCCTCCATCAGACCCACCTGTATTTAATATACCTTAAAAGGAAAATAATAGGATGTGTCTGAGTTTTGGACAAGTAATAGCTTTATGGAGCATTAGTATAAAACAAAAAAAGGCTAGGAGACAGGGAGAGAAGTTGTTTCTATCTGTTTCAGGGGAAAGCCTAGAGAAATATGTGGAACGTTCACTTCAACACTCCTGGGCATATGTTATTTCAGTCATACCTGAAATCAGGCAGATTAACAAAATTACTGCTTTAAATTTTGGCAAAAACAGGTGGAAAAGGTGGAAGTTGCTGAAAGCACTTCAGGTCCTTCACCCCTGTTCCCAACACACCTATCTTTCACTTTCACTAATGTACAGTCACGATAAATTATGTTTACTCATAAGAGACTGCCTAATCCTCAAATGTTCTGCACCATCAGGTATGGTAAGCTTTCAAGGGGCTTGTGGAATGCTGCTTGTGTGTTGTGTGCTGGAAAAAAGATATGGCCTGGGGCCATGGAGAAAAGGGACTAGTTTGAGATTCCTTGAAGGAGCCAGTCCTGTTCCATCCAGCCTCCGAAAGGATTGGTAACTTCCTCTCCTCTTTTAGCCTGTGTGAGAAGTCATTCAAGTCCATTGAAGCAAATGGGATTTATGCACATGTTTTAATGCTTTGCTGAATTGGGGCTTAAACTACAAAAGACATGTCAGTTGCAAATCCAATCCTGTATGCTATGGCCAGATCACCCTCCAGGTTCTCTTGAAGATTCAGCAACACCTGGCTTATCTATGTATGTACTTATATGGCTCTGATCATTGTAGAACCTAAGCAACTCACATACACAACTGAATATCCTCACAACACCTCTGTGAGTCAGGGAGATATTATCCACATTTAATAGATATGAAAAATGGGGCACAGAAAAATGAAGTGACTTGTCTAGGGTCACACACAAAATCTGTGGCAGAGATAGGAACTGAAGCCAGATGTTCTTAGCATTTAACCAGAAGACCATACTTCCTCTACTACTGATCATAGTTGGGGCACATTCAAGAAGGAGTTTTTCATAGTTAATGCTGAATTTGGAGGCTTTTAAAAACAAAATTAAACCAGAGCTAGTGATAGGTATATGTCTTAGCATCTACAGTAATAAACTATTAGCCTATGGCACTGAGAACCAGCTCCTCCCACTGGACCCACTGGAATCTGGCACCATCCCAACCTGCCCTCCCAGATATTGTCCTGATCCTTCTCAAGCCTGCTCAGACCTGGGGACTGCCCCAAACTGACCCTGCCTTCCAGGGCCTGGGCTCCACCCAATTCCTTTCATGCTTACCACAACTATCCTCCATACTGAGGCCTGCTGCACACAGTCCCAATTCCTCCCTCTCACCCTGCAAGATGTTTCTCAACATATTAGAGAAGATGAAGCAGTTTGGCATGTTATCACTGGGCCATTACCTGACTGGTCCGTATATGTAAATATCAACAATCACATTGCAAACCCCGGTCACTCCCTGGTTTTCTCCTGCCTGAACCCTTCCAGAGTGAGAGCAGAGGAGTTTGACACATTTATGCAAAAGTCCTTGGGATGCTGTCTGGCAGATGATGAAAAGACTTTACCATGCAATTGAAATTCTCTATTCCAAAACAATCACTTTAAACCTGTTAATTATACACACCAAACTCACTCAGACCTCCAGAATAGGAATCCAGTTGTTGATCGGTGAGAGCCAAGCCTCTAAAAGCTGGCTTGCACAGGACTACACATGCTTTGTGTTGGGTAAATTAGTTTCAGGAAGAGAATCAATATTAATTAAAACCACATGGAGATCCTCTCCCTCCCTCCCACATCCCCCACCAGGAGACAGAGGCCAGTTCAGTCTAATTTAGTCCAGTGTTTTTGTTTCCTAAAGTCTCAATCTTGGGCTCAGTCCATTAATAGGCTGCAGCTGATTTTAATCTAGATGAACTCAAGATTTCTCTCTCCCCTTTGGTTTTAAAAAGATTAAAAATTGTGTATTATATAAATAGAGGAAAATGAAAAAGATACCCGAATGAGTAAGAAATCTGTTCTTCATTAGCCAACTTGCTGAACAAGCCCATTATCCAAGTGCAGCTGAGGAATGGGAGTTGTGGGGGGAGAAGAAAACATACAAACAACCAAATATTCTAGTGATACTATGCCCAAATGCTCTGGTGATGGGAGCTGTAGTAATGACTGACAATAACAACCAAAATGACAGATGTTAAAAAGATTCCAAAGATGGGGAACTGGATGACCCAAAGACTGGTTTGAGAGTTTTTCATCTTCTGGTTGCTGGTTAAATTCAGACTAGGTGGTAGTGACTGAAAGCTTTTATCCTCTGATGTCTATTTGGTGATCAAAGTGAAGTGAGTTTGTGGTATTAGACTACCTCCTAGTGGATAGGTGTCAATATAAAAAAGCTGCCATTATTACTGGAGCTGTCCTCCTTGCAGGCAACCTCAGGAGACAGGCCCAGGGCTGAACAGTCCCTTCGAAGAGGGAGACTAAGCTACATAGAGATGTAATCCACTCTCTGACAAATTGGGGGTTCTGTCTGTACTACTTCTGAATCCTGGATGTTTTAATGAAATTTTATCATGAAATTACTGTGTCGGGGAAAGCCCATACGGATATGGATCGCCCATGAGCTAGTAGGGTTGAGTCATGTCTCTGGAAGGTCTGAGACAATGGTGCATAATCAGCACTTAACTATCCTCTATTCAAAGTAAAACATGTTAGAACAATGGGTTTGTTCTACTTGGAAGAAGACATTTCCTCCTCTTGCCTGAAGGGAGGGGGGTTTGGAAGTAATGGAAAATTACCAAGAGACAGAATAGAAGAAACAGGTGACCCAACAGGACAGGAGTCTATAAAGGGATTCTTGGAGGGAATGGAGCAGAGAGCCATTCGGCACCAGATTAAGATGAGGTAGGCAAAAGAGGAAGGGTAGGAAAGTGGGCGGAGGACCTGGCCTGACCTAGTGAGGGACATAGTGTTTATGATGCTTTATTGTTTTATATGATCTGTATTCTCCTGTGCTTTACCTGTTAAGTAAAAAGTATAAAGTTAATAGATCGAACAAAATGTGTGTGTGTGTGTGTGTGTGTGTGTGTGTGTGTGTGTGTGTGTGAGAGAGAATGTTGACTGTTTCACAACTACTGCGTACCCTGGAGAGAGTTAGACTGTAAACCACAAAGGTCAGTACCAGATAATACAGAAGAAGCAAAACACAACCAAAACCAAAAAGCCACACCCCATAATGCATCTAATGAAATGCTGCTAGCCATTATATATAACCTTTCCTCTCCTTCTGTCCAAGGAAGCCAATACAGAGCAGCTCTAATGAGTATCGAATAGAGAAAGCAAACAAGCACACCGAAAGACATATACAAGAGATTCTCTTAGGTCTGGTCTACACTAAGGGAGGGGGGGTCGAACTAAGGTACGCAAGTTCAGCTACGCGAATAGCGTAGCTGAACTCGAACTACCTTAGTTCGAACTACTCACCCGTCCAGACGCTGCGGGATCGAAGTCCGCGGCTCCCCCGTCGACTCCGCCACCGCCGTTCGCGGTGGTGGAGTTCCGGAGTCGACGGGAGCGCGTTCGGAGTTCGAACTATCGCGTCTAGATTAGACGCGATAGTTCGAACTCCGAGAAGTTGAACTCTACGCGTCGACCCGGCAGGTAAGTATAGACCTACCCTTATTTTGGTAATGTGCTAGCTGATATAAGGTGCACAGAGGTTTTGGGACAGGTGACAATGGAAAAGAATGACAGTCGTTTCTACCATTGTTCCTCATTAATACAGCCATATGCTAATATTTTATGTAGATCCTGATACACATCACCACCACATACTCATTATATCATTATGATCAAAGTATTTTAGTATTTATGGCCCCAAATTAGATTCAATTGATTTTTTTAAAGACACATTCAATTCTTTCTTTTTCTCATGGTGTCACTATAAGGCAAGGTTAAGGTTACTTGGGTGCTCTAACTGTACATTTCTATATCTTAACATGTCTGGATTTCTTTTAAGTTTAACCATAACTCTGAATTGCCTGGGTTTAACCTTGCTTGTTTCTGGGATAATTACAACATCCCTCTAATGTATTTTACCCTAAATTACTCATACATACTGTGACACTTAACACTCTCTTAACATAGTTTTTGTCTAGAAATGTCCTTGTATTTTTTTATTTAACAATATCATACCTAACCACTAAAAGAATGCTATCAGGTGACATTTCTAATGATCTGAATGTTGGTAGAATAAACTTCAAATTATCTTTTTAAAATTTATAATTTTAAAGACCAGATTCACCAGTATGCTCTGCTGCTTTATGCGATTCTGGAGAAACAATAAGCAACCCTAGCATACTGGCCGGTTAAGCGAGGCATACCGCTGCTTTGCATCATAGAGCAGCACACAACAGCCAGTGTCAGGGTACGTCTACACTACGGGACTATTCCGAATTTGCATAAACCGGTTTTGTAAAACAGATTTTATAAAATCGAGTGCGCGCGGCCACACTAAACACATTAAATCGGTGGTGTGCGTCCATGGTCCGAGGCTAGCGTCGATTTCTGGAGCGTTGCACTGTGGGTAGCTATTCCCTAGCTATCCCATAGTTCCCGCAGCCTCCCCCGCCCCTTGGAACTTCCGGGTTGAGATCCCAGTGCCTGATGGGGCAAAAATCATTGTCGCGGGTGGTTCTGGGTAAATGTCGTCAGTCACTCCTTCGTCAGTGGAAAGCAACGGCAGACAAGCATTTCGCGCCTTTTTTCCCCTGGATTGCCCTGGCAGATGCCATAGCATGGCAATCATGGAGCTTTTTTTTTGCCGTTTGTGACTCTCACCGTATGTGTACTAGATGCCGCTCACACAGGCGATTCAGCAGCGCTACACAGAAGCATGCTTTTGCTTTGCATGACAGCAGAGATGGTTACTAGCCATATTGCACCATCCAAATCCTTCCATAAATTGGAACTGAGGATGATCATGGTCTACCAGTCCTTTTGTACCATTTGCTGCTAGTGCCCCTGGTCAATCAGCCAGGGGCGCAAAAGCCAAGAGTGGTTACTAGCCATATTGTACCTTCCATCGTTTTGTACCATTGGCTGCTGTCATAAGTGCCCCTGGCCGATCAGCCAGGGGCGCAAAAGCAAAAATTGGGAATGACTCCCTGAGTCAAATCCCTCCTTTTTGGTATCTAAAAATAGAATCAGTGCTGCCTAATAAAGACAAGTGTGCTAGAGAACCACCTGCTCTGTGTCAGAGCCCGCAGAAATTATTATCTGTATGCTATTCACAGGGGTGCTCCTGTAACACAACCCCACCTGTTGATTCCGTTCTTCCCCCAGCCTTTCTTGGCTACCGTAGCATTGTCCCCCCACTTGTGTGATGAATTAATAAAGAATGCAGGAATAAGACACACTGACTTGTTAGTGAGAAATGAGTGGAAGGCAGCCTCCAGCTGCTATGATAGTCCAGACAGGACATTAAGCAGTGTGTAGGAGAGAAGCCCAGCATCCCACTGCTAGTCCAGGGGCAACTGAATCTTTTCTTTTACACATGAAGGTGGGGGCTGATGGAGCTCAGCCCCCTGTTGCTATGATGAGGATGGTTACCAGCCATATTGCACCATCCATCCACCAGAAAAAATTAGGGCCAATAGGCTGATGACGAGGACGGTTACCAGTCCTTTTGTACCATCAGCTGAGGCTGATGATGAGGATGGATTTCCATCTTTTTGCACAATCAGCTTATGCTGATGATGAGGATGGATTTCCATCATTTTGTACCATCAGCCGCCCATGGACGGGGGGGAGCAAGGATGTTGGTGTTGAGTGCTGCACTATCGCGTCTATCTGCAGCATTCAGTAAAAGATAGGGTGAACATGGAAAAGAGTCAGAGGATTGTGTTACCTTTCGCTGCTGGGGGTGGGTGGGGGGGGGGTGAGTAGATTGCCAAGCTATGCCCTGACCCGCGGGCACTGTGTTTATTTGACCCCTAAGAAGCATTTGGAGCTCAGCAAGAATGCAAATAATTTTAGGAGGCTGCAGGAACTGTGGGATAGCTTCAGTCCTCCAGTCCATGCGCATCCATTTGATTCTTTGGCTTTCCGTTACGCTTGTCACGCTGCAGTGCGCTGAGTCCCTGCTATGGCGTCTGTCTGGAGATTTTTAAAAAAGGATTCTGAAATTTCATCTTCTGTAACGGAGCACTGATAGAACGGATAGAACGGATTTGCCTGCCCTTACAGCGATCACATCCGCATGGTCCATGCGGGAGCTCTTTTTTTTATTTTGATTTCGGACTGCATCGCCACCCGTGCTGATCGGAGCTCCACGCTGGGCAAACAGGAAATATTCAAAAGTTCGCGGGGCTTTTCCTGTTTACCTGACCACTGCATCCGAGTTCAGATTGCGGTCCAGAGCGGTCACTGGTGCACTGTGGGATAGCTCCCGGAGGCCAATACCGTCGATCAGCGTCCACACTAACCCTAATCCGATATGTTAATACCGATACTAGCGTTACTCCTCTCGTTAGGGAGGAGTACAGAAACCGGTTTAAAGAGCCATTAAAATCGATATAAGGTGCCTCCTAGTGTGGACGGTTTTGGCGTTAAATCGGTTTTACGCTCCTAAAACCGATTTAAACGCCTAGTGTAGACCAGGCCTCTATGTCAGTTTACCCTTCCCTCATGTCTTTCACATTCCCCTGCTCAGACCCACCCCTAAATACCTTATTCCTTCTTTACCCCCTGCATTCCCCTGCACGAACACACACACCAAATTCCACCTCCATTCCCTTGAACATACACATCCCCATTTCCCCCCTCATTCCTCTATGTGCATATGCACTGCTGGTTTCCCTCATTCACCTGCCCTCCTTGTTGAATAGAGTGAATGCAATGCATTTAAAAAAAAAATTTAGGATTGTTGATAATTTTTGCTGTTATTTTTCATAATGTAAAGTTTATCTGTCTGTAGTGGCTGTTGCATTAAAGGTGCTTCTTCAGAGAAACTCATGAAGAATTGCCCTCTTTCCAAATGGCCACTACCTCCACAAGCAGAATGAAGCCAAGTTGCCAGGATACTTGAGACTAACACGGTGAAGAGCAAGTGAATAGTGGTGGGGGTCATGTTTGCTAAGAGCAACCTGTGATCTCAGTCCCAATGAGAACAAAAGGATGGCAACCATTCTGAAAAAGGACAGTTCCTTATGGAATTCTTTGTAATAGAACATTATTCTTCAGTCTCTGCTGTAGGAAAAACTTTCACCAAGAAAACTGGCAAAAATGACTTTTCATCCATTAAAAATGTCAAATGTAGCCTATGCATAAAGATTTCAGTGAATTTTAATTATATAGAGGAGATACCAAGAGTCTGTTATTAATATTATTTAAGAAATCTGACATTGGCTGCTAATTTTTTTAAAGCGTCCATTTAAAAATTAATTATAACGCGAATTAATTAACAGATTCACTAGTGAATTCTAGGAAAATCATTCTGTACTTAGAGTAAGTGCTGTAATTTTGGAGAGAATATGCTGTATTTTCCCACAAAACAAAGATGTTGGATACCTACTTTAAGTGCAAACCTCATCTCTACCTTAACAATGGAGCTGCAACAGATATCTGCATAATATAATTAAGGTACTGGTAATGAATAATAATTACATTAGTAGATTTATATGTAGGAGTTATGTGATCCTGGCAAGTTTGCCTGAACTACAATCAGTTACTTCAACTCTGTCATACACAAATTTTCAATGAATGTCTATCAGAGTGCTAACCGGAATGGATATATAGCAGTAAATTTTCACTCTGTTCTAGCAAGGTATATGTAACTAGAAAGACATTGTAAGAGATCACTGTACATTTTATTTGTGTAGCTTTTCCTGAGTTTGACTGCTAGGGAATATTTTTGTGTGTGGGTGGCTGTGGGAAAAGTGGACAGCTGGATGAAAGTCTATGACAAAAGGAATCTTGTCCCATTTCCTGCTTGTGTTTCATTCACTAATGAGTGTTGTTCTGGGTCATTCTCAAGATTTCTTCATCTGTTGTCTTGTCTGTAACAAGGGGCACCTCAGCAGTGGAACTGTTGTCAGCCTGCCTTGAGAGTTTATTCTGCTGCCTCCACTGCAGCTGTGTTGGATTCTAAGTGCCTGGCTATAAAACAAAGCTATATTTTTGTGTGTTTTTTTGGATAACATGAGGGCAAATCTAAGTTCAGATATGTTTGCTAGAGTGATCTGTTTCTACTTTCTTGTAATAAATGCATATCTCAACATCTAATAATAAACTGAGATAAGGATTTTCTGTGGCCTTCCTGAATGTGATTTTTGTTGGAGAGAGAACGTAAATTAAATGTAGTAAATCTCTCCTGTCCTCTTCTTATGGAGTATTCTACTGATTCCATTAGTATATCCCCAACATTCCATAGCAGAAACTTGTGAATGTGTTGTAACCAAATTTCTCCTGTAGCAATGTCCATATAACTAGCCTGTGGATACAAAAACCACTGTTCCTTCAGGAATCGTTATATGGTTTGAAGGAAAATGTCATTTCTTAGATTGGCTTTTTCATTAGATCAGTTTGCTGTCATCATCATTTTACAGTGCACCTTGAAAGGTTTCCTCCTGGCAACCACTTTATTCTTTGTTCTTGGATTCATTTAAAAAAGACTTCTCTGTATCTTCAGGCAGGTTTCAGCAGGGTGCCCCAGAGCATGATATTCTGTGAACAGGCCTGGTTCCTTTATAAGAACCCCAATTAAAGTAGCTTTGTGCTGTATTCATGTTTTATGTGAGGATAAAAACCAAATTTGTGCTGGTTCCAGCACATACAGGAGAGGCCCTTGAGAATTCCTCCATTGTGTCTGCATCTACATGTAAAGGGTAGATCACAGCGCCACCCTGCAGACTGAGTAAAGTCTGTATCTGAGAGCACTGTGTGTGCTTTTGGCCAGAAATATCTATTAATTTGTATTTTAAATGGTGCTTGGATCAGTCTTCCTCTTCTTCTGTTCCATACAACTACCCTCTCTCTTCATTTAAATCCCTCTGCAAGACTCTCCCCAGAAGCCTTTCAAAGGTATTCCACCAAAGAAATGAAAGGAACCAAATAATCTCCCACTTGACACTGCTTTGAAATTGGATTTTCCAATCTCTGGTCATCTGGTATGCTATATAGCTGCATAGGAATGTCTGTCTGTGATAAGTCTAATTCAGTAGAAAAGTGATAAACTTGGTCTCTAGAAAGAAAGTCACAGCGTTGTTGTTTCCCCCTGAATCTCCTTCAGAGAAATGCGTTGAGGTCTTGTCCCAAAGGAGGCTTCTCCTGCCCTCTCTGCTGACAGGGACAGGGAGTGGGAGGAAAGCATTTCAATGGTGCCTAAAAATACTAGTAAGTATATAACACTGAAGAGCAGTTCTACTCTGAGAAGTAACAATGCCAAAATGGCACCTCTTTCCTCAACAAAGCTGCTCCCTGAATGTAGTCAGAATTTTATCTACTGACTTCAGTGATGATCAGTTTGTGCTACTAATTACTCCTGTTTGCTCTACAGAGCCAACACAGGTAAGAGAGCTCAAAACTGGATTTGATCTCTGTTGTGCAGAACTGTTTACTAAGTCCCAGTCATAAAACAAACCAGGAAAGTGTGCATTTAAAGCAAAGGCAACGGAGGGCATAAGTTAAAAACAGTGGGATTGCATAGCTGATACTGTGGGCATAATTTGGCCTGCAGAAACGTTATTATTGGTGATGGTATAGAAGAAGGAAAGAACCCACCTTCACTCTCAGAGACCAAGAGTGTGTGCAGGGTTGCCAATTAAAAAAAAAATCACTTGTAAATTGAGCACATTTGTAAATTGAGCACAATGTCGTTTTTCAGATACTTTTCAGAAAACAATCACATTTTAAGTTCCAGTAATGTAAAAAAGATGAGTCTGGACTGACCTTCTATCTCCACTTCTCCATCTGGGTTTTCCATGTCCTACTTGCACTCTCAAATCTAACATTTGAAGAAAAGAATCATTTGTTTCCAGAAGGCTAACTCCTTAGGTGGGTGGTCTCAGTTTAGTTTATTCTTTAATTTTATTTTCCACGGCAGTCAGAGTTTTCTTTCCATGTTCTGTGTTGAACTTTGTGGCTTTATTTTAGAACCACAATGCCCAGACTATAACATGGTACATTTGTTTAAGTTTTCCAATAGTCTTAAACATGGTCTTCAGGCAGATCAATCATATATACACATTAGAGTACATAATGTGCTATAAACACATTAGCAGTATAACGTAGACATATAATTTGAGCTCTGCTGCAATCCTTATGGTTTGATCAGTTTTGTATACTATGAGGATATCCTGACCCATTTTTAAAATATTCATCAAGTGGAAATCATAAGATTGACTCTCTTAATTGTTTCGTAGGATTCTCCCCATCCTCTTGTGCTAATGCTTTCCACTTCGATGGTAGCCTACTACCTTTTTTTTTTAAAATTGATTAGATCTATCTGTTTGTTTGCGCTTAAACACCCACATTAGGTGAAGGATGCTGATATGCTCTTCAGTTTGTGTGTTTTTGACATGTGTTTGCTATTCACCTGACTACTGAAACATCTGATGTAACAAGCAACTCGCTAAACCATTGAGTTATAAGATTTAGCAAGCAAACTCCCCAAACCCATGTATGTGATTTGGAGGCTCAAGCATGTGCATCCCTGAGCCCAGCTACCCAGTGGGATTGAGCTGTGAGCACTACTGAGCTTCTGGCCCTCGGTACTGATGTATCACAGACATAAAACAGTGCAATTTTATAGCCCATATACCTGGCAGGTGAAAAATGCAAGGAAGTTAATCCATGGGCCAGTGCACCTGGCTATCAAGACAAATAAAATGAAGAATTACATTTCCAGTGTCTCCAGCATTTTACATCCAAGGGCCTCAAAGCATTTTATGCTCACAAATTAAGCTAGTGTGTGTTGTACTGAAAGCAGCATGAGGATACAGCCTGTTCAAACACCCTGTGACATAGGATTGCATACTTTGGGGAATAACAAGGCTTCTACACCATTCTCTAAACGTCTGGCCACTATCAAAGAGAGGGTAACTGGACTAGATAAACCCAAGGCCAGATTAGGGCATATGCACCATAGGGCAATGCCCCAGCTCCTGGAGTCATGTGATGACACCAGAATCTCTGCTTTCATTTAATAAAAAAGTAAGTATCTTACCTTCATGGCTGCAAAGAAAACCTTGAAATCATGACTTAGTGCAGGGGTCTCAAACATGCGGCCCACAAGGTTATTTTCTGCAGCCCACGAGCTCCTCACGGCCCCCCCACCCTCCCCCAGCATTTATCTAGAGCGGCTTTGGCCCAGTGCACACCGGGGGCAGGGCAGGCTCCCTGCCTGCCTGCCCTCCCCTCGCGCCGCTCCGGGAAGCGGAAAGAACCTGGGGGAGGAGAGGCGCAGGGGTGTGTGTTGATGTTGCTTCAGGCACCGCCCCCAGCAGCTCCCATTGGCCGCGGTTCCCCATTCCCAGCCAATAGGAGATGCTGGGGGTGGTGCCTGAAGCAACAGCAACACACACCCCTGCGCCTCTCCTCCCCCATGTTCCAGCCGCTTCCCGGAGCGGCGTGGGGGCAAAGCAGGCAGGCAGGCAGGCAGCGTGCCCTGCCCCCGGTGGGAGCTGGGCCAGAGCCCGCCCCCCGAACCCCTCCTGCAGTTGAAACCCCTGCCCTGAGCCCCTTGCCGCACCCTGCACCCCGACCCCCTGCCACACCCCTCCTGCACCCCAACCCACTTCCCTGAGCCCCCTGCCGCACCCTGACCCCCTGCCGTACCCTGCACCCTGACCCCCTGCCCTGACGCACCCCTCCTGCACGGCTGCACCCCACACCCCAACCCACTGCCCTGACCCCCTGTCACACTCCTCACCCCTCCTGCACCCCACACCCCAACTCCCTGCCTTAAGCCCCTGCTGCATCCCTCATCCCTCCTGCACCCCTCACCCCAACACCCTGCCCTGAGCCCCTGCCACACCCCACACCCCTCCTGCACCCCCCTGGGGGCAGGGAGGGGCAGAGTTGGGGTGGAGATTTTGGAGAAGGGGTTGGAATGGGGTCAGGGAAGGGGTGGAAGGAGGCAGGGCAGGGGCGGGGCCTCAGGGAAAGGGTGGAGTGGGGGCAGGGCCGAGGGTGGCGGGGTGGGGGAGGTGTCAGTAATGCGGCCCTCGGGCCAATGTACTAGTCATGGTCATTTGAGTTTGAGACCCCTAGCTTAGTGTAATTGATGGTGCAACTACTTTCT
Source organism: Mauremys mutica (assembly GCF_020497125.1). NCBI lineage: Eukaryota > Metazoa > Chordata > Testudines > Geoemydidae > Mauremys > Mauremys mutica. The sequence goes on from NC_059075.1 coordinate 68,728,878, forward strand.
GAGTCTGCAGAGAGCCTGAAACAACAGCTATGAGACCAGTGAACTGCCCCAGTCATCCTGATGGTGTGTTAACTCGAAGACTCACTGCTCTGGGAGGCCTGCCACTGCACTCCAGCAGAGGACTCTATGTGTGTGCCAGGAGGAGACGAGTGCAGTGGGCCTGGCTCACTCATCCAAGCAGATATACTCCTGACGCTGGATAAGTACTGGGAGAATCCTACGGGTCCTGGCACTCTGGGTCGGAAGCTCCTGCCATTGCAAGTAGTGGACAGGCTATGGAGGTGGGATGGGGCCACATTCTGGGAGGTAGGGGCCACAGGGCAGAGCAATGTGGGGGTCTAAACCCCCCATATTGCCTCAATCCGGCCTTGGATAAACCACTAGCACTCAGGTACCTGAATCAGAGCTTTGATCTGAGGCCTGCTCTCCAGATTAATAGCGTGCACAGTTTATGCCCTGAACTATCAATTTTTGCCATCTATTACTGCAGAAAGGTTATGCTGCAGTGCCCTGTACTTCCTTGCATTTAAAGTTAGGGTAGCCAAGGGCCACAAAGACAGCATCCTTCCTCTCCAGCCTGATAGCAGAGTTCTCTTCCTTCCTTTTGTTCACACTAAGAACAAACACTGTTCAAACAATAATAGTGGGTGCTTTATTATGATGCTCTCTTAGGAACAGAGCCGTGGTTAGTATTATCTTGCACTTGGTTTTGTTTTGAAGGAAACCGTGAATGGCCCTTTCAGTTGTTGGTGTTTCAGGGTCAACATTACCTCTACTTCCTTTATTTAAAAAAAATAATCCTTTTACCAAAAGTGCATGCTACTACGGAAAGGTTGAATTACACAAGGCCAGTCAGCCAAGGTCTTGTGCCTGAGGGTTCCAGGAGCAGGCATGAAGGCAAACTGCCAGTTTAAGGTGCAAATCAGAATAAAAGACAGTTTATATCCTAGTTCTCTCTAAACTGGCTCGGCTGCTGCATCTAGACACCAGGCATTTAAAAGAAACAGGAGTTTTCTGTTTCCTACCAAACAATTAAGTACAGATTTGGTACACATAACACATATAAGTATTTTGCTGTCAGGTTTCACTCTCTCAAGTCAGTACTAGCACTAGGTCCTTTCCCATCACATCTACTCCTTGGTGCATGAAAGGACCTTCAGGTCATTCTCTTTCTCTCATTCTCCCTCCATAAGGATTGGGGGCAAAATCCTCATCCTCTGGTTTGTGCATGGCCCGTGGCACGGCCTTTATCTCATTGCCTTCCTGTTTGTACACTCTTGAAAAATTCTACTTGCCTTAGCCAATCAGGTATTTTGGTGAGTAAGGTATTCAATTTTTCATTATCACTGGTCATCATAGTAAGGACAGGTGAGAATATCTTGTGCCTGAGCCGGTAAATTTTCACGACAGTTTTGCATGACTGAGCTGGTGAATTATGATTTCTCCCTTCCCACGAACCCATGTATGCATGGTCAAGAGGAGGCTTCAAAACTGCAGAACCTGGAGTGCGCTGACTGGCTCTCCACTAGTTCTGTCTGATCCAAGCAGAGCTAGCCCGCTCCTAATCAATGGTCCATCAGCTGACTCCCAACCCTGCACCCTCCCATCTGATGCTCTACGTGCCATTCCTTATGAACATCTGGAATATTCCTCTCTCACCCTAAATATCTGTCATAGTCTATGTATTCAGCAACAACATTCTATTCCATTCTTGTACTGGACACTTGCCAAGCTGCAGCTGAATTGTTACACACAAGAATTTACTATTTCAGAGGTTTACTGCAGACCACTTTAAATAGAGTGCCTAGTGACATGATGCAAAATGTACTTCAGTGAGGTACTGCTGCTAAGTGTTTCATTTGATTTTATGGATCAAGATAAATAATAATAATACATAGAATGGATATGACACTTTTCATCTCAAAGCACTTTAGAAATGTGATTAAACAATATTACTCTTATGTAACAGACAGGTAAACTGAGACACATAGTGATTTAACAATTTTACTTAAGTGCCTATGGTCACACAGCAAATTGCTGCCAGAATTGGGTACAGAAACCAGGTCTCCTAATTCTTTGTTTTCTGCTCAATCCACTAGGCCACAGTTGCCTTTGCCTCAGGCACTACTCCCAATCCCAAGCACCTTCTGTTGCAGTTGCTACATATACCTGACCAGAATGGAGTGAACACTAACCATTAAACTGACATTTTCTGCTCTAATTCAGTTCTGGGCCTACATTTAAAAGCAGGGCTTTGGAGCAGAAGCGCGGAGCAGCACCAGAGCAGTAGAGCTGCAGGTTTTTGCCTGGAGCTGGAGCAGAGCCAGAGCACAGCTCTAAAGCCCTGTTTAAAAGATTTGCAAGCATAGCTATGTCAGGTAGGAGTGTTAAGACAAAACAGAAAACCACCTAGCTGACACAACTATGCCAGCAAAAGCCCTAGTATAGATGCAGTTATGGCGGGGGGGGGGGGAGGAGGAGGGGGATTCTTTTGTCGGTACAGTGAATTTCATTTGAGGAATTGGTATAGATAAACTGGCAAAAGGGTTCTAAGCTGCATCTCCACTCCGCTGGTTTGCTGGTACAGCTATAACAGCGTAAACATGGCCTCGGGCAATCAGGAGACAGGGATCCTACTCTCCTTACATTTTCTCCCTGCTCCCTTTTTTGAAAAAATCATCTTCAGAGGCAAACCTCTGCCTATCTCTCTTCAGCAAGTGGAAGCTTTATTGATCACAGGCATCATCAAGTTTCAGAGTGGTAGCCATCTTAGTCTGTATCAGCAAAAACAATGAGGAGTCCTTGTGGCACCTTAGAGACTAACAAATTTATTTGGACATAAGCTTTTGTGGGCTAAAACCCACTTCATCAGTTGCATGGAGTGGAAAATACAGTAGCCAGGTATAAATACACTGCACATGAAAAGATGGGAGTTGCATTACGAAGTGGGGAGTCAGTGCTAACGAGCCAGTTCAATTAAGGTGGAAGTGGGCTATTCTCAACAGTTGACAAGAAAGGATGAATACCAAGGGAGGAAAAAAAATTTTTTTGGACACCATCAAATTAGGCCTGAATAAAGACTGGGAGTGGATGGGTCACTACAAACACTAGTTTCCCCCTGCTGATACTCACACCTTCTTGTCAATGGGCCGCCTTGATTACCTTGGCCTCATTAGCACTACAAAAGTGATTTTTCCTCCCTTGGTATTCACCCCTTCTTCGTATTCACCCCAACTGTTGAGAATAGCCCACTTCTACCTTCACTGAATTGGCTCAATAGTACTGACCCCCCCACTTGGTAAGGCAACTCCCATCTTTTCATGTGCTGTGTATTTATACCTGCTTACTGTATTTTGCACTCCATGCATCTGATGAAGTGGGTTTTAGCCCACAAAAGCTTATGTCCAAATAAATTTGTTAATCTCTAAGGTGCCACAAGACATCATCAAGTTACCTCTACTACTACCTCCAATTCACATGACACAGGATTACTGTGAGGATCAGTTCATCAGTTAAGGTAGCTTCCTCAGCACTTAAAGAACTACCAGGAGCTATGTACATTCTGCAGAGCTGGTGATAAACAGGATTCCCCACCATCCCCTTGCCCCCCTACATATTAAGGAGAGGGTGCCAAACTGACAGTACTATAGACTGAAGTCCTCTGCTTAGCAGGCAGATTAGAAAGCAATGGACACTGAAATGTGGGAGACAGAGGGTTCTAATGAAAGGCGAACAGCTTTCTCCTAAATCACTCAGCCAGGTCTCCCTCTGCAAGATCTGCCTGTGCAAGGCAGAAACTGAAAAAAGAATGTAAAGGAAGTTGAAATCTGTTAGTGCAATATTGTTAGTTGCAACCCCAGATCTAGATAAAGCCATTTAAGCCTTCTGCCATGGAAGGATTTGATTTGTGCACATTTAGTTTCTGTGCTGGAGTTTCTGGTGTGTTTGGGAGATACAGCAAGTGGTGATGCCTGTGCAGAACCCAGAGAGCTGTGACCAGCCAGCAGGCTGTCTCCCCCACTCATGTTCAGACTTGGTGGTAGAATTTAATTAATTGATTCTGCACACAGAGCTCAGGGAGGAGTGTGGAGTTGTTCCTACTCCTGGCCACTGCTTGTGACTGTTTCCCACCAGGATATAATGAAGTGAAACAGCCTGTGTGGTGGCTCCACAGTTAGTGCTCTATACTGCTATGGTGTATGGGAAGCTCAGTTTCAATTATTGGTCCCTCACTGCCCAGGCCATCAGTCTCTGAATGCTACCCAAGGGAGAGGGAGAGCAAGAAACTTGTTTCTCAAGAAACAATCCTTCTGGGTGATTAAAAAGCCTCTTTCATAGATTCCAAAAGGAGTCCTATCTTGTCACTCAATTGGAAGGATTGTAGCCATGAAACAAGGCCACAAAGAAGTGAGGAAGTGGACCTCAAAGACTGGAAAGATGTGGTGCAGCGGTCAGCTAAAATTATGCCCTGTATGCTGGAGCCTGTGATCTCCTCAGGCACATCTTTATACTGGCCATTGGCCATGTTATAGAAGTACATGATCCACACTTTAACCATCCTAATCTAGTGTCTCTGGATTTTGTTACTGTCTACGATTATATTGGCTTAATTTTCAAAGGTGCTGAGCAGCTATAGCTCCTACTGACTTCAATGAGACTGCATCTCTGAAATTCAAGACAGCTTTGCATATTGGGAAGAGCTGAAGGAAAATAAAAAGCCTATTGTGTGAGAGTACGAACACTGCTAATGGGTGGTACACCAGTCCCTTCCCTTTTCAAATGAATTTCACTTCATGTTTTGTTTGATTTTCCTGTTGATGCATCCTGCACCCTACAGTGCTAAGCTGGTGGGATCCAATTCACCCTTCCTGACATGTGGAGTTTAAAATAAGAGACCTCAGCAATCGGACATCCTCAGCATTTCCAGCTATTGAGCACAATCATTTGCACTGTGATCCAGTTTCAGAGTAGAAGAGAAAAGATATATGTAGGAATATTCTCCCTGCACCGCTACAGGGTAGACAAAAGGAAACTAAACAAACAGGATGTGAATTTCACCAAGTGACCAAGGCAGACAGGATATGGATCACAAATAAATGGCTACAATATGTACGCATATCTCACTGTTTGCCAGCTGAAACTGTTCTGTTCACAGCACAAATATTGAATGGAGAAAGCAAAAGGGAAGACAACTTGCTATGTAAGATCTTTCCCCTTGAAAGTTAATTTAATAAAAGTTCCAGCCCGACATCTCTGGCGACAGAAGTCCTCTGTTTATCCATAGAATACATAGAGCCTGGGCAGAAGAAATGTGAGCTTCCCATGCATTGCCCAGCCAACGAGTCTCACCCCTAACAAGCAGGGAACATTTCTAGGAGTGAAATGCTGGATGCTCAGCAGGTGGAAAATCAGGACACATATTTTGACTTGAGTGACCCCACTGTAAAAATCTTGGCTGAGATTTTGTGTGTCCTACCTAAAGCTCTGAGCCATTGTTTCTTATATTGCAGATTGCTTAATAATGTTACAATTTAAATAATCCAACTAGGTTTTGAAGGTCACTTCTTCACATATTTCCTTCTGCTTGCTAGGGAAGAGTTTTCTATGAGACCAAATTCACAGAGCACTGGATTACGTGGGAGAGTTATTTCTTCAATAGAAAGGATAGAAACTTATTTCTTTGTTTAAATGAAAACGTAGATTCAGTGGAAAATGGATATAAGAACAAAATACTTCCAAAGATAAAATATCTTGGCAAAAACTTGATTCTTTTGATCCCTCTGAGCATCATCCATTTGTATTCCCTCTTCATCTTTGCCGCAAAGTGCAATTTCACCTCCCTACCACTCGTAGAGAGCCTAGGAGCAGATCCCTCTGGAAGGGATTCAGACAAATGGCAACCCCAAGAGCTAGCGAGCTCAGTGTGCTCTAACCCTGATATCTTGACTTAGCCTATTAACGCCAGCATTCACATAATTATTCACTATCCTGATCCAGACCTGCAGTTAATCTCAAGAATTTTTCAAGGTCCCAATGGCATTGTATCAGAGGTCCAGAATCTGATCTGAGTTACATCAGTGAAAATGTGGAATAACTGCACGGAAGTCAATGGAGCTATGTAATCAAGATCAGAATCAGGCCCACAAGGAAGAGGAGTTAACTGCTGAATAATTTTTTTTGTATAATTTTGTAGCTTATTGGCAAGCAGTTGCAAGTATTTGTTATTTAAATTTCAAATTATTTTACTATGATACATAGGTCTCATAGTATATTTTTTTGATTGGATAAATATAACTCTTAGGGTACGTCTACACTACGGGATTATTCCGAATTTACATAAACCGGTTTAGCAAAACAGATTGTATAAAATCGAGTGTGCGCGGCCACACTAAACACATTAAATCGGTGGTGTGCGTCCACGGTCCGAGGCTAGCTTCGATTTCTGGAGCATTGCACTGTGGGTAGCTATTCCGTAGCTATCCCATAGTTCCCACAGCCTCCCCTGCCCCTTGGAATTTCCAGGTTGAGATCCCAGTGCCTGATGGGGCAAAAATCATTGTCGCGGGTGGTTCTGGGTAAATGTTGTCAGTCACTCCTTCCGCTGGGAAAGCAACGGCAGACAAGCATTTCGTGCCTTTTTTCCCTGGATTGCCCTGGCAGATGCCATAGCATGGCAATCATGGAGCCTGTTTTGCCTTTTGTGACTGTCACCGTATGTGTACTAGATGCCGCTCACAGAGGCGATTCAGCAGCGCTACACAGCAGCATGCTTTTGCTTTTGCATGATAGCAGAGATGGTTACCAGCCATATTGCACCATCTACCATACCATAAATTGGTAATAAGATGATCGTGGCTACCAGTCCTTTTGCACTGCACCATTTGCTGCTGTCATAAGTGCCCCTGGCTGAGATCAGCCAGGGGCGCAAAAGCCAAAATTGGGAATGACTCCCTGAGGCCTGGTCCACACTAGGACTTTAATTCGAATTTAGCAGCGTTAATTCGAATTAACCGTGCACCCGTCCACACCAGGAAGCCATTTAATTCGACCTAGAGGGCTCTTTAGTTCGAATTCGGTACTCCACCCCGACGAGGGGAGTAGCGCTAAATTCGACATGGCTATGTCGAATTAGGCTAGGTGTGGATGCAAATCGAACTTATTAGCTCCGGGAGCTATCCCACACTGCACCACTCTGTTGACGCTCTGGACAGCAGTCCGAGCTCAGATGTTCTGATCAGCCATACAGGAAAAGCACCGGGAAAATTTGAATTCCTTTTCCTGTCTGGCCAGTTTGAATCTCATTTCCTGTGTGGACGTCGTGGCGAGCTCAGCAGCACTGGCAGCGATGCAGAGCTCTCCAGCAGAGGAGTCCATGCAATCTCAGAGTAGAAAGAGGGCCCCAGCATGGACTGACCGGGAAGTCTTGGATCTGATCGCTGTGTGGGGCGATGAGTCTGTGCTTTCGGAGCTGCGCTCCAAAAAACGGAATGCAAAGACCTACGAGAAGGTCTCCAAAGCCATGGCACTCAGAGGATACAGCCGGGATGCAACGCAGTGCCGCGTGAAAATCAAGGACCTGAGACAAGGCTACCAAAAAATCAAAGCGGCAAACGGACGCTCTGGAGCCCAGCCCCAGACATGCCGCTTCTACGAGGCACTGCATGCCATTCTCGGTGGGTCTGCCACCACTGCCCCACCAGTGACCGTGGACTCTGAGGATGGGATAGTGTCGAGTGGCAGTTTCTCGGCGATGTTCGCCGATGGGGAAGATGAGGAAGGGTTTGTGGAGGACGAGGCAGTCGACAGCGGTTACAATACTGCTTTCCCCGACAGCCAGGATCTCTTCATCACCCTCACAGAGATCCCCTGCCAACCCTCCCCGGCCGTTAACCCAGACTCCGAATCAGGGGAAGGATCAGTCGGTAAGTGCTATAAACATGTAAACATTTATTTCTTAACAAAACAGGAATAAAAACTATATAAAAAGAAGGTCAATGCATATAGGGATCGAACAAAAATCCTCTTGGGACAGTTCAACGAAGCTCTCTGAGAGGTACTCGAAAAGCCTCCGCAGGAGGTTCCTGGGGAGAGGTGCCTTGTTGGGTGCTCCGTGGAAGCACACTCTTCCGCGCCAGGCCATCAGGAGGTATAATGGGAGCATCGCCTCGACCAGCATGGCAGCATAGGGCCCTGGTCTGTGCAGGGATTCACGCAGCATGCGCTCTCTGTTTCTCCTGGAGACCCGCCTCAGGGTGATCTCGCTCGGCGACTGCTGCATCTAATTAGGGGAATTACTTTAATGTTACTATTGTGAATGCTTGACTTTTCCTTTGCATAACAATGACCGTCGTTTAACAGCCACGTGTTGTAGGCTGCAGAGGAAAAGCATACAGGGATCTTTCACGGGGACAGCCGCGAGGGGCTGGAACAGGGTCAGACTTTATGCTTTCCAGATTGCCTGCAGCAGGAGGGCACTGCTATCCATTAACTGTTAAGCAGCCTAAAGTTTCCGGCTTACCAGGCCTGGCTGCTACACGGATTCTGCTGTCCTGCCCCGCTTGTCCGATCTCCAGTGCAAGACCCCAGGCAATGAAAGCGAATGCCGAAAATTCGAACTTGTCCTGAGAGCACATGAGATTAGGTGCCCTGTATGGTCTTGTTCACAAAAACTGAGTAGACTGTGTTCAGTGTTCGCAAACATGTATCTTTGGAAGGAAATCACTTCCTTTTTCCCATCACACAGCTGCGGCTCTTTCCCGAACTGCCCCGGCATCCCCCTCACAGAGGCTGGCGCAGATTAGGCGGCGAAAGAAAAAGACTCGGGACGAGATGTTCGCTGAAGTGATGGCCTGCTCCAGAGCCGAGGCGGCCCAGCAGAGCCAGTGGAGGGAGACCCTCTCTCAGCAGCAGCGCTCACACAGCGAACGGGAGGACAGGTGGCGGCAGGAAGACCAGCAGGCGACTCAAACGCTGCTTGGACTAATGAGGGAGCAAACGGACACGCTCCGGCGCCTTGTGGATGTTCTGCAGGACCGCAGGCAGGAGCAGAGAGCCCCCCTGAACTGTATCTGCAACCGCCCTCCCCCGCCACAAAGTCCTGTCCCCCCCTCACCCAAAATCACAAGAAGGAGGGGCGCTAGGGGCCGTGAAAACTGTCACTCCACCCCAGCAGAGCGCTCATGTACCAAACAGCTCTTATTCCCTAAAGTATGAGAATTGCTTGCCTTCCTGGCTCACCCGATCCCAAATCCCAGTTTCATCCCCCAACTGTGTAGTTGAGTATTAAAAATAGTTTGCTGTTCATTACTGTTTCCGTCATGTTTCTTTGCAGAAGACTTTGTGTGAAGGGGGGAGAGGGGTTTGTTAATTGCATAGGACAGCCACCATTAACAGGGTACAGACATGGGGGCAGGATCAACAGCAGGTCACACACAGAGTGCAGTCACTAGGCACCCGGGTCACTCTGCAAGGTGTCTGCTGCCCCAGGTCAGTCTGGGAGGTGTATGTTGCCCCAGGGTCCGAGCGCCTGGCATCCACAAATGGCAAGGCAGGCTGCACTTACCATGCCCTTCCACCGTAGCCATGAACCTCTCCGATGCCCTAAGCCCCAGCCAGAGCCATCATCCCCCCACACCTACTCACCCTTCCCACACACCCCTCACCCCTTCCTGCAAACCCACCCCTTCCTGCACACCCTCCGGTAACCGTCCTCCCCCCAGAGACCGCTGTAGGAGCAGGAGCCTGTCAGTCCTCGAGTGTAGAAGCGGTCTGCACATCACTGCACACCGTACCCACCACAGTCTGCGTCCCTGTTGGAACCCTTGAACGAGAATTCGTTAGTAAAGAAAACTTTGTTAATTAAAAATGTTCCAATAACTTTATTTTTAAACGTCTGTTGGAAGGGGGGAAACCTGGTGAATGGGGTATGTAACCGCTGAAAAAAGTCAATAGTAACTGAAACAGGGGCAGGTTCAGCTTCTCTGTAAAGAGACTGGACAGTCATAGGTTACCCTGCTCTCTGAGGAACCTAGCTTTCAAAGCCTCCCGGATGCACAGCGCTTCCCGCTGGGCTCTTCTAATCGCACGGGTGTCTGGCTGAGCGTAATCAGCAGCCATGCGATTTGCCTCAACCTCCCATCCCGCCATAAAGGTCTCCCCCTTGCTCTCACAGAGATTGTGGAGCACACAGCAAGCTGCAATAACAATGGGGATATTGGTTTCGCTGAGATCCAAGCGAGTGAGTAAGCTCCTCCATCTCCCCTTGAGACGTCCGAAAGCACACTCCACCACCATTCTGCACTTGCTCAGCCGGTAGTTGAAGAGCTCCTTGTCACTGTCCAGGGCGCCTGTATAGGGCTTCATGAGCCAGGGCATTAGCGGGTAGGCTGGGTCCCCGAGGATCACTGTAGGCATCTCCACATCCCCAACACTTACTTTGTGGTCCGGGAAGAAACTACCTTCCTGCAGGCGTCTAAACAGACCAGAGTTCCTGAACACACGCGCGTCATGAACCTTGCCCGGCCACCCGACGTAGATGTTGGTAAAACGTCTCCTATGGTCCACCAGTGCTTGCAGCACCATTGAAAAGTAGCCCTTTCGGTTAATATACTGGCTGGCCTGGTGGGCCGGTCCCAGGATAGGGATGTGAGTGCCATCTATAGCCCCACCGCAGTTTGGGAATCCCATCGCGGCGAAGCCATCTATGACGACCTGGACGTTTCCCAGGGTCACCACCTTTGAGAGCAGTAGGTCAACGATTGCGTGGGCTACTTGCATCACAGCAACCCCCACGGTAGATTTGCCCACGCCAAAGTGGTTCGCTACTGACCAGTAGCTGTCTGGCGTTGCAAGTTTCCAGAGGGCTATGGCCACTCGCTTCTGCACACTCAGGGCTGCTCGCATCCGGATGTCCTGGCGCTTCAGGGCAGGGGCCAGCAAGTCACACAGTTCAAGGAAAGTGCCCTTACGCATCCTGAAGTTTCGCAGCCACTGTGATTCATCCCAGACCTGCAGCACTATGCGGTCCCACCAGTCCGTGCTTGTTTCCCGGGCCCAGAATCGTCGTCCCATAGCATGAACGTGACCCATTGCCACCATAATCTCCACGGCGCGGCGTACCGTGCTTTGTGAGAGGTCTGTGCCACTCTCACACTTCATGTCCTCACCGCGCTGCCGGAGCCTCCTCGCCCGATTTCTCAGCAGCTGACTTTGGAAGAGGTGTTCGATAAGGTGTGAGGAGTTGACAACGGCCATAAGTGCAGCGATGATCGCAGCGGGCTCCATGCTCGCAGTGCTGTGGCGTCCGCGCTGTCACTGACCAGAAAAGTGCGCGAACAGAGTTCCCGCCGGCGCTTTCAAGGAGAGAGGGCGGGAGTGACGGTTGAATGATGACAGTTACCCAAAACCACCCTCGACACATTTTTCCCCCAGAAGGCATTGGGGGCTCTACCCAGCATTCCAATGGGAAGCGGGGACTGCGGGAACTGTGGGATAGCTGCCCAGAATGCACCGCTTCCAATGTCGACGCTTGCCCCGTTAGTGTGGACTCACAAAGTCGAATTAGTGTCCTTAGTGTGGATACACAAATTCGAATTCATCAGGTCGAATCCACAAATTCGACCTAAGTTAAATCGAACTACTCTTGTAGTGTAGACATACCCTGAGTCAATCCCTCCTTTTTGGTATCTAGAAATAGAATCAGTCCTGCCTAGAATATGGGCAAGTGCACTAGAGAACCACTGTATCATAGAACCAGAGAGCACAGCTGCTCTGTGTCAGATCCTGCAGAAATTATGAGCTGTATGCTATTCACAGGGGGTGCTCCTGCAACAACCCCACCTGTTCATTCTGTTCTTCCCCCAGCCTTCCTGGGCTACCATAGCATTGTCCCCCCACTTGTGTGATGACACAGTGACTTGTTAGTGAGAAATGAGTGGAAGGCAGCCTCCAGCTGCTATGATAGTCCAGACAGGACATTAAGCAGTGTGTAGGAGAGGAGCCCAGCATCCCACTGCTAGTCCAGGGGCAACTGAATCTTTTCTTTACACATGAAGGGTGGGGGCTGATGGAGCTCAGCCCCCTGTTGCTATGATGAAGACGGTTACCAGCCATTATTGCACCATCTACCAGGAAAAATTAGGGGCAGGCACCCTTGATCGACCTAACTGATACTAGTCGGCATGGTTACCAGTCCTTTTGCACTGCCCCATGTGCCAATAGGCTGATGATGACAATGGATATCAGTCTTATTGCACCATCAGCCACCCATGGCAGGGGGGGAGCAAGGATGTTGGTGTTGAGTGCTGCAGCATCGTGTCTATCTGCAGCATTCAGTAAAGATAGGGTGACATGTAAAAGAGTCAAGAGAGGATTGTTTTCCCTTTCACTTCTGGGGGTGGGTGGGGGTGTGCGTAAATTGCCGAGCTATGCCCTGACCCACCGCGGACACTGTGTTTGACCCTAGAAGCATTTGGAGCTCAGCCAAGAATGCAAATACTTTTCGGAGACTGCAAGAACTGTGGGATAGCTTGAGTCCTCCAGGCCATGAGCGTCCATTTGATTCTTTGGCTTTCCGTTACGCTTGTCACGCAGCAGTGAGCTGAGTCCCTGCTATGGCGTCTGTCTGGAGATTTTTAAAAAATGATTTTGAATTTCGTCTTCTGTAACGGAGCGCTGATAGAACAGATTTGCCTGCCCTTACAGCAATCACTTCCACATGGTCCATGCTGGAGCTCTTTCTTTATTTTGATTTTTAACTGCCTCGCCACACGTGCTGATCGGAGCTCCACGCTGGGCAAACAGGAAATATTCAAAAGTTCGTGGGGCTTTTCCTGTCTACCTGGCCACTGCATCCGAGTTCAGATTGCTGTCCAGAGCGGTCAGTGGTGCACTGTGGGATACCACCCGGAGGCCAATACCGTCGATCTGCGGCCACACTAACCCTAATCCGATATGGTAATACCGATACTAGCGCTACTCCTCTCGTTAGGGAGGAGTACAGAAACCGGTTTAAAGAGCCCTTTATATCGATATAATAAGCCTTAGAATCAGGTTTCCAGGACAAATACCTGATTAAGAATTAAGAATTTGAAGTTTGCTTCATTACTTCATTGAGCGGATTCTCTGATCCCTTCATCTGCTTTAACTAATTCACAAAAAAGGAACAAGACATTGTGGGTGACATTCTGTTCCCATGGAAATCAATGGCAAAATTCCCATTGACTTCAGTGGGGCCAGGATTTCACCCTGTGTGTTGGATAAGGCAGCTACAGTAGTGTTCAATACGAAAAGAGAGGAAGCACCTTTTTGATTAAGGGTACGTCCACACTACCCGCCGGATTGGTGGGTAGCGATCTATCTATCGGGGATCGATTTATCACGTCTCGTCTAGACGCGATAAATCGATCCCCGAACGCACTCCTGTCGACCCCGGAACTCCACCAGGGCGAGAGGCGGAAGCGGAGTCGACGGGGGAGCCGCAGCCATCAATCCCGTGCCGTGAGGACAGGAGGTAAGTCGAACTAAGATACATCGCCTTCAGCTACACTATTCTCGTAGCTGAAGTTGCGTATCTTACATCGACTCCCTCCCCCGCCCCCCCGGTGTAGACCAGGCCTAATACTATGCTTTGAAAATGTCAACCAAACCCTTTTAAAATGGATTTTTCCATCTTACCTAATGTCCACACTAATGGTAAAATTCTCACTGATCCAGACTGGGGATCTCAATGGCATATTCTCCAGTCAGTTCACGGAAAGAACTCCCACTGACATAAGATCCTTAGGTGGTGAAAACTGATGTAGCATCATTGATTTCAATGGAGTTATGCCAATTAATACCATTTGAGGACCTGGCCCTCTTACTGTCTTACATTTTGGTAACAACTTCATCCTTATGACTCCACAAATGTTTTACTAATTGATATACAAACTATATACAAAGATAACTTCACCCAACCACTGAAATGTGGCCATGTCCATGGGTGGAATGTGGCAGCTGTTTAGCAGAGCACCACAAAACTAAACAACAGTTAAGTCAGAAAATGAAAAAAACATATCCAAGTGACACTGAGGAGAATTTAGGGAGGTAGAATATAGTTGTGTGAGTAAGAATTTAGCTAGGACACAGGAACTAATAACCCATATCATTATGAAAAGTGTTAGGGGATCTGTAATGACCACGTTGAGGCAATGGTGGAGAGAACCAATCACTGATGGGCATTCCGCCAGAAAAATGAGTGCAATATATGCACTAAAGATCTGCAATGCAGATTGGAAGAAAGACTTGCTCATAGGGCTTGATCTAAAGTCCACTGCTTTCATTGGACTTTGGATCAGGCCTTAAATGAGAAGAGATACTGAGGCTTAAACTGGATAGGAACAGAGGGTGCAGATGAAGCAATGAAACAGCAGAACAAAGCTAGGAGCTAGAAAATATCCAGAAAAGCTATGTTTCTGTGTTCCCTATGCCAGAGCCTACAGTGAGAGTCAGTCTGGCTTGCCTATAGAACCTGAATCCAGTTTAAACGGAGTCCACTGTAACCCTTAATGGGTGGTTATGCTCAGAAACAGGATTATGTCAAATGGCACCTTCTTACTGAATATATTCTCTTCTTCTGTGTCTTAAAGTCAGATTTCACTGACACCAGTAAATAATGTATAACGTAGTAAATAATTAACAAACACCTCTATGTTCCTATTCATTCTACTGAGCCTATGCAGCTAAAGGATTGTGAGCTGAAGTCTATTTGCATCATGCATCATTAACCAAATTGTTAGCTAGGTTCTAACTGCAGTATTTTTAGACTGGGGATGTTGTCAGTGCTAAAAAGAGCCCAGCTGGAGTCTGTGATCCTAGGTGGAGTTTATAGCAGTGATAATTAGAAAATCACCTTTTGATTCTACAATTGAGCCCGTTTGATCGGGAAGCCAAAAAGAGAAATACTGAATCCCACAATGTCACTGTTCAGAGACATTTCACTGACTTTGGTCCATATTCATTTCTCTGTGCCTTAGCTCTCCATCTATAAATGAGGATAACATTTTCTTACCTGTGTGGATACATTCATTAATGTTTGTGAGCAGCTCAGAACCATGAAGGGGCCACAGAATCATACTTTAAAGGCAGGGAAATTTTAAGTACTAACATTACCAAAGCTCTGGTATGATGTCGGTATTTTAATAACAACGTGTTTTTGTAAGCAGGATGGCCTCTATGAGTCCCCCTCATGGCCACCTCGGTATGACTCACCTGGCAATGGGGTTCTTGTTGGTTTGCCACTGTCTCTCACAATGTAGGGGTGCTTTAGTCCTCTGAACAATGCACTCTTCAGTCCTACTCTTTCCAGGGTGTTACAGTCCCAAACAATATCAGGGAAAAACCACAACTCAAAACAGGGTCATTCAATCCCTAAAGCTAAAGAGATGTTGTGCATGCAACTGAAATGCAAATCATTCTTCAGGACAGGAGAGCTTATGGTTAGCAGTCAAGATGAAATGACAACATGGGCTAACTTAGTGTTTAAGCAGCAGTACAAAAATGGTGGACTGAACAAACATTGGAACATATTGGTATCAATTCTACTGTATCCATGAGGGAAAAGACCAGATCAGTGGTTCTCAACCAGCGGTCCGGGGCCTCCCGGGGGGGCTGTGAGCAAGTTTCAGTGGGTCCAAAAGCCAAAGCCCCATTGCACGGGTTTGCAGCCCAGAGCCCCAGGCCCAGGGCTGAAGCCAAAGCCTGAGCAACTTAGCTTTGCAGTGCCCCCTGTGGTGCGTGGCCCCGGGGAATTGCCATGCTTGTTATCCCTTAATGCTGGTCCTGGCTTTTATATGCAGAAAAACAGCTGTTGTCGCACAGCTGGGCCGTGGCATGTTGCGGGGGCCTCAGAAAGAAAAAGGTTGCAATCTCCTGGACTAGATGACAGTAGGTCTTTACTACCTCTTACTTTCATGATCTTATGATACAAAAACACATGAGTCTATCCCAGCTGAAAAGGATGTTTTCAGACTTGCAGTTTCCTGGCTTCATATTCTGGACGGTGCTACCTTGAGAATGTTACAGCCATTAAGTGTGTTTGATGACATTGTACAAATCTGTAGCACAAAAGCTGTAATAATGTAACATTTTCTATGTTAAAACCAGAAAACTGCTGATGTAGCCATATGGGACCACTAGATCTTGAAATGATTCTGCATCTCATATTTCAGTTCCCAGGAGGATGCACTGACACAAATCACAGATATTAGCTGTCATCAATTAGAGACTTCATCCGTTATGTCCAAAGCCTCTTGGAAGTATACTATGGCAGCATTTGCTTCAGCTTTTTACTGAAAACACATGGGGACAGCTTATTTGGATCAGGAATTCATTACCAATAGAATAATAAGGGAAAGTTTCTCTCTAATCTGAGGTTGAGAAAATACTTTAGTTCTGGAACGTTTGCAGGGCATGTGAATCAAGTCTTGTATTTGGGTGGGAGGCAGGGGAGTGAAGGAATTTGCAAAATTAAGACCAAACTCTGCTGTCATTTTCATCATTGTAAACCAGCAGTAATCACATTTAGTTCAGATTTACAATTTTGTAAACAAGAACGGATTTGGTCTTCAGTTTTATGACATGCAAGTACTGAAGAGTCTAGAGAGCTGAGTGGGGCCAGCAGAGAAACAGAATCAAAATAACATAGAAATTTAGGGTCAGATCACGTTTCCTCTACAAAGATCTGCCCTTGTCATACATTAGGAAAGGTTAGCTACATCCAGGTTAGCTGTCCCTCCGGCCTGGCTCATGTGAGGTACCTCAATAGATTTGAAATGGAGGATCTGTGCATGAAGAGAGGGAGAAGTGTGTTGGGGGGGGCGGGGAGAGAATATATTCTTTTCTCCTGGCCCCAAAGCCTGGTCAATCTCTATATTGCAGCATCCCTCTTAAAGAAGGATCACCAGGGACAGTGTTGGTGCAGAGGGCTCTACCTATGGTGAACAGCAGGACTTCCTACTTCGGTTCATTTTCAGTATTCAAGCCTGAGTGGTTTCCAAAACTGCGGCTGAAAGTTTATATTAAATAAACAAACATACACATGAATGTTTTTTCACTGAAAGTAATAAGAACCATGAAAACATATTAGGATCTTTCATATTAGATTTTATAAGACATTAAAAAATCTAAATGTTGGGACATTGGCCATGACTGAGCAAAGCACTTAAAGATATGTTTAACTTGCAGTACACAAGTAGTTCCAGGGGCTTCAGTGGGATTGCTTACATGCTTAAAGTTAAGCATGAATTTAAGTACTTTGCTGGATTGGGGCTAAAACTACTTGATATGTTCCCTCAAGTTGACAAAAGTTATATTACTAGCCAAAAGCGCAGTAAGAGTCTAAACAAGTCTATCCACTATAAAGGTTTTCTCTTTTTAAAGGGAAATATTTTACTACTTTGTATTGATGATTTTTCTTATTTCTGTTTGATCTAAACTCATCAAGTCCAAAATGTCACCAGTCATTCTTCAAAATTAAAAAAGGTGGCTCCTCCTCATCCTCTCATTGCCATTTTTAGTCAGTTACACCTCTGTAATGAATACAGTTAGGTCCCTCTGCTCCTCAAGAGCCTTTGATTTTACACATGAACAATTGTTAATGCTTTCTGTTCCTGATGCTGCAAATCTTTCACAAACATCATCAAGTTCTCAATGTCAATGGGGAATGTAGCAAAAATCATTTCACTCCACAGAGACCCTAACAGTGTTAGATCCATATTTATCCACCCACTTGGATCTGAAATCACTGACCGAACCATGCACAAATCTATTACCATCTCAATAGCAACAAACTTCTTAATTCCCAGTAATCTGTCTTCCATCCCCTCCAGTCAACAAGTACAATTCTGCTTCATTTTGTAGATCATATCCACTTTGCTCTGGACAAAGGGCACAATATAGTAACAGTTCTTCAATTGAATAAAATCTTTTGATGCAGTAAACTATTGTGTCTTGTTCAAACTCACACAATATTGTGTAGATAATGCTTCCCTTTCTTTCAGGATGCTCTTTCTCCCTCACTAATCAATCAATCATCTTTTAGCACATGGAGAGTAATTTAGAATAATAACTAAACAAAAAAATTACAAATGACCATAATGCCAACTGAAAGCTCACTCCAACCATCTATTCCAAGCCCACACTCAACACTCTCACCTTCCCAAAGCCTGGGAATATAGATAGACTTTACAGCATGTCCTGAAGGTCTTCCAATCTAGGATCCAGAGGACCAAGAGAGGAAAAGGGAGGTCCCAATACTAGATGTTAAAACTAGAATATATTGATTATAGAAAATTGATTCACTTTTTGCTGTTAAAAATGTATTTTTTCTGCCACGCTAAGGCCAGTATATGGAAAACTAAAGGTGATAGGAGCTGACAAATAATACCACCAGAAAGACAATGTCCCTTTCATATTCTAAGTTGAAGCAAGATGCAGTAGTGAGTGGAAAAATTACAGAAGAGAAAGTCAAGAGCAACAGTAACCAGAGAGAATGGTTATTTGCTCTGCAGTAACTAGTTCTTTGATGTGTTGTAGTCAGTGTAGCTCCCACTATAGGTGCACAATATGCCTCATGTGCATGAGACCAAAAGTTGCTTTGAACAGCAGTGTCTGTTGAACCACAAATGTGCCATGTGTCTCCTCATGCTCCCGTGTGAGGACATACAAGGCAGAGATGGAGGGCAGGTCATGGGATCAACACTGACATCATCATCTTGAACTATAGTCGTTGTAGGGTAAGTAACCACTCTCTCTCTCTCTTCTTTTACTATGTGGTCAGTGTGGATCCCACTGTAGGTGACAGGCAAGCAGTATCCTCACTGGATGGTGGGAATGAGGCGCTTCAGGTGTACCAGCCAAGCAATAATTGCAGTACTGCCCTCTTGAACTTGGTTCTGAGATATTACATCTGGACAAGTTGGGAGATGTATGGGAGGTTGCTGGGACACTTTCAGCAGGTCTGTCAACCAAAACTGTCTTGCCTCGTAAGAGGCTATCAAGATGACCATAGCCTTTTACTGTCTGATCTTGGATACTATCCTGGGAATCAGGGGTATTGGCGGGAAGGCATATAGGAGTCCTCAAGACCACAGGCAGAGAAAGGCATCTGATAATGAGCCCGGGCTCATGCCTCCCCTGGGGCAGAAGTCCAGGCATTTGGTGTCTCTATTGCAAATCAGTCTATTATGGTAGTCCTCCACTGAGGGAATATCAGCTCACGTCCAGGGCCTGATGGCTTCTTGGGGCAGATGGGATGATCAAATATCTCCTTGCTTGTTTATATAGTACACTGCAGACATGTTCTCCATCAAGATCTGCAACAAGGAGTTCCACAGAACAGGCAGAAACACAGTGATGGATCTCAGCTCCAGGATGTTCATATGTAGTTTAAGTAGGCCTGTGACATATCCCTTGCATCTGCAGATGGCTGAGGTGGGCACCCCAGCCTGTCCCTGAAGCATCTGTGATAAGTGTCATAGTTAGGAAGGAGGCAAGGAATGGGAACCCTTTTCCATTTACTGTATGTAGCTGCCAAGCACGCTTTTGTAGGATTTGAGGTGGGACAGTGATCCTCCTGTCATATCTGGACAGAGCATATATATAACTGTGAGGGCTGACGGTGAAGTCTGGCAAGCAGTGCCATATACGTATATGCTGACATGTGGCCTAAAGTCCCAGATATGTATGCATGTATTCACTACATTTGATTTTAGTCTGTTTGCCATTGACAGGAGAGATCAGAATCTGTCCTGTGGCAGACAGGCTCTGGCTGACTGGGAGTCAGTAATAGCTCCTATGAACTCTATCATATGAAAAGGTGTAAGGGATGCTTATATGTAGTTCAGAAGGAATTCAAGTTGAGGGAACAGGCAAAGGACTAATTCCAAAACTGTTGTAGTCTCCTTTTGGGACCTGCCCCATATCAGTCAGTCATCCAGGTAGTACTAGATATGGGATTCCCTTACTCTTTAACTGCAATGCCACTACTGTTTGGCATTTTCTGAATACTCTCCATGGAGCATCCGAAGAGAAGAATCTTGTAGTGATAATATTTTGGCCCCACTATGAATCATAGGGATTTCTTATGGGTCACATGGATGGCTATATGGAAGTATGCATAAGTCAAGAGCTGTGAACCAGTCTTGAGTTTGGAGACATGGAAGGATGGAGGGAACTGTTACCATTCTGAACCAGAGATGGTATATGTATTTGTTGAGTCTCCTCAGGTGTAGGATAGGACAAAGACCCTCTTTTTATTTTGGAATGAGGAAATGCTGGGAATAGACACCTCTTCCCCTGAACTTTGATGGAACCTCTCCTATAGCTCCTAGACAAAGCAGCAAGGCCACTTCTGTTTGCAGTAGGCTCTTGTGCGAAGGGTGCTGGAAGAGGGACAGGGAAGGAGGGTGGGATGGATACTGATATTCAAAAAAAATGTTAGTCTTGCATACATGAGGCACATGTGCACCTACAGCATGAGCTGCACTGACACATACCTGATGAAGAACACATGATATAAGGTTGCTGCAAAAGTTGACAGTTCCAAATCATTTGAAATTTTTTTTAGTTTGCAGAGTCAGACTGAAGTTCAGTGGTAGTATCTGAGGACCTAGGATGGGAGTAAGCAGAAGATGGCGTTGCCTGGGATTGATGTGCATTGGCAGAGCTCTGGGAGCGAGAGGGCAGGACTGGAATAAATATGGGCTGCTGAAGATCAGGACTGAGATACACTGGTAGGATTGCATATAGCCCTCGGAGGCCTGGCATAGCAAGCGGTGCACTGAAGCATAGGATGTAGGTATATTAGCAAAGATAAATGGGAGGGTCACGACTGGGATAAACCTGGGATGCTGAAGATCAGGAATGAAGTACATTGTCAGAACAATGTGGGGTTGCATGATTGGGTTAAGAGGGAGTACTCCAGGACAGGTTTGGAGTTGACAGCAGTCAGTCCCTCACTTTATGAGCACTTCATCCACCTACACATTAAAAATACAAATCAGAACAAAAAACAGAATGGAGACACAGGCCTGATATATTCCTCCGTTTAATATGCATACTGTCCTCTTAAAGCTATTCTCCAGGAATTCTGCTCCACTACTGACACCTAATCCAAGTTTTTACGGGCTTTGCTGACAGATTCAAAGGGGTCTTGCAAGTTACTAGATCTATATGTAGAAAATGTTATGGGAAATAATGGATGGCCCCTATAACATGATTCCAAGGAGAAATGTTAGAATTCTAAGGAAGAAGTCTAGAGGTGCTCATAGACATTTTGTATCTGAGAAGACAGTAAGGTGGTCACCACTGAGAAAGGACAGGAGAAGCATAATGAAAGTCTGGTAAGATTAATGAAAAGTTTCTTTTTAAAAAGGCATCTTATTTTGCACCATGCACTGAACGACAAAGAGAGGAACTCAAACATTCTACTAGAGTCTACTCAATTAGACCAATACAAAAGCACCTTTCCTAGATATAGCTTTACATGTATGAACTAAAAAACCTCTACATTTAAGATCATTCGTAAATAGACACAGACATATTCTCCGTCACTGAGGACACCTTTCCAAGTCAGTTTAAAATGTGCTTTTGGTAAATGTTCATTAACAATTCCCCAGACAGTGAAGTATTACATTTTAAATCCAAGCCATAATTTTCAGTTTCCTTATTCCCTTTTCTCCAGAACCTTCTGGGATTCTTCACCATGAAGTATCTCTACACACTTAAGAATAAAGTATGAGTATTTGGCAGTAATGAAAGTGAGCACTGGCTAGCATGTGGACAGGGGCTGTACAAGCTTCTGGTACGGCCAAACATCTCAGTCCTGACTTGCAACAGTCCAGCTAGGCCAGTTCTGAACTCCCCACAACAGCTCTGTTAATGCACCTTCTCCCATATAACTTTCCTTGCTATTTCAATCAATCTCTCACAGCATTCTGAGATGAACAGGCATCCTGGTGTACCCTAAGTGCCACAGAATGCCATGGCTGAGTGGGTGGCCTTCTGATGAGTTCTTTAGGGAACAGAGTAGTAGAGGAAAATGAGAACGGTTTTCAAGTGCTAACTCTTGACTCCCCAGATGCAAAAGCTGGAGGCACTGCTGTAGGAAAAACAATAGCTCTGAAATGCAATCAGAATCTAGTTCCTTGCTCATAGGCTCCTCCACATTTCTTTCTGATGCCCAATATTTCCATACTTTGCATATCCCTTTTATTTTATTTATTGGTGTCAATCATTGTCCCACCTGTGCAAAACTGCCACCCTGCACTCTCTCAGATCTGTTCAACCTGTACCCTAAATTCCCCCTCCCAAGAGAAGCACACATCCCTTATCTCTACAAGCCATAAGTCACCTGTCTCAATGAGCTCGCGATACATGACACCACTTAACCTTTCACAACACCTGCTAAAAGGATGGGGGGGAGAAGGAAGGGGGAAGTCAGGATGTTACAATCCTTTCAAGAATCAGTCATCACTTCTGCAATGCTCCGCACTCCTGTGGTCCCAGAAGTCAAAACCTGCCACATGGCAGTACAGGGAACCTTATCAGTGTATTCAGTATCTTCTTCAGGGAGTGAGGGGAATCAGTCTGCATGAGGGGGAGAGTGTTGACCTTCAAATGCAGAAAAATTACAGCTTTTTTAAATTAAAGAATAAAACCTAGACTCAGTGATCTTATGTACACCTGAGCAACTCTGCAGTAACTCTAAATGGCTTTTTAATCTAATGGACAAAGGCATAGCCAATGGCTGGAAGCTGAAGTCAGACAAATTTAAATGAGAAATAAAACACAAGTGTTTAACAGTGAGTGTGATTCACTACTGGAATACATGGCCAAGGGAAGTGGTGGAGTCTCAATTTCTTGATTTCTTCAAATCAAGACTAGATGCTTTTCTGGAAGAGATGTTTTAACTTCAATCACAAGTTATTGGGCTCAATACGGGGGTTACTGAGTGAAATTCTATGGCTTGCTTTATACAGGAGTCAGACTAGATGATCTAATGGTCCCTTAAACTCTATGAATCTATAAAACCCCAAAGAAGTAATTTCTCATCCCAACTCCCATCTCACTCGTAAATATTATTGCTTTGTGTTTCGGTACCTCTTATAAAGAGTGAATTATTTCACTGAGCACTGAGGTAAATCACCTGGTACTAGGACTCAGTGAAAAATCACAGTAGATTTATCCTTTGGGGATGGGGAAGGAAGATGTGTGTGCAAATGGCCATTGTTCTGCCCAGTCATTCTTTTAAGTACTGTCTTCTCACTAACAGAGAGGATACTTGGTTGGAGTGGGAGGAGGGAGAGAGACAATTTCACAGGCAGCAGAATCTGTACTAAAGCTACCATAATAGAGAGTCCAACATCTCTCTCAGAATGTTACTTCTCAAATAGTTATAGTCAGAGACATATACAGTATACAGCCTAAATCTGACATCTTCTGATTCAACTTTTCTTCTTCCTGGTTGTGGGCGTGTGGCTGAGTTGCATCTACCAACTTTACAGACATAAACAAATGTTTGTTCCATTTAGCGCCATTGAAACTCCACAACTATGGGAGAGCGAGCTGGAGTCTATTCTGACTCATGCATCAGAAACAGAATTGTCAGGTAATCACTGACTGCAGTAGTTACCAGACCTGGCGTGTAATTCTGAAAAAAACTCAACTAGGTTTTCTGATGCTAGGAGGAGTTTATGCCACTAACAGTTAGAAAAATAATCTTTTGACCTACATATTTAGTCAAGTAGATCTGGAATCACTGGAAGGGAATACATATTAATAAGGAACCATGTGTTGTTATTATTATTGTTGTTTTTCTTTTTAACAGAGTCACTTTCCTCACTTTAGCTGCATATGGGTGGAGGGACTCAAGCAATACAATTTGGATCCAGATTTCAAAAACCTCAACATGTTTGGGATGTTCAGATCCAGGCTTTGGTTTGTCTGATTATTTACGTAGAGGCTGTTTGATCTGCAGCCAGGACTGGATTTTGGACTCACAGTTCAGACTCATGAGGAATCTACATTATATTCTATCATAAAACAAATGGGGCTTTCCGAGTCCCCCCACCTCTCCCCAGTGCGCACACACATCCACACCTACACACCATATTTAAGTTGGAGATGAGGATGGCTGAAGGCTGGCTTCCTTGGTTAAACCTCTGACTAGTCATCCTTGTTTTCCAATTGTCAAGTTGCATTTCTTTAGATTGAAAACAGGAATAAAAGGAGTGAATAATTGGATTCTTTTCAACCCTGAACGCTTCACGTTTACAAAGGCAGAGAAGTTTCTCTCTGCAGTGACCTTGGGCAGCTTGGAGCTCTTCTCAAATGATATAAGAGGTGTGATTTTTCCTTCATTAGAGTCTCTCTGAACAATTTTCTGTGCTTATACTGAGGCCATGAGATCCAAAGAGACCGGGCAAACAGAGCAGCGATTTACATCAACAAAGAGGATTTTGATGCACTCCTCCAAATGGGCAGCATTACCATGTTAATAGCCATTTGCTCTCAGCCCTCTTTTCCTAAGGACGCTGGAGACTTTTGCAAATGGAGAACAGTTCCGCTTTCCATTTTAATTGCAACAATAGCAGAAGAGATCCTTAAACTGCATCAAATAGCAGCCTGTGAAATCCCTAACTAGCCGCACCGCCTCTCCTCCTATTTATTATCCTCTGGTCCGTGGAACAAAAGTGGGGGGAAGCTCCTCCTGATTTTAGCCCATTTCACATATCCTAATCCCTCCGAGGTGGCAATGGGAATTGCTTGTGGAGCTGTTAAATCAAACTTTCACTTTGTCTTTTATTCCCCTCTCCTCCTTTATAATCAAGGAATTTCCAGGTATATTTTCAATGTCAATTTGTTTATGGCCTCATGGGAAATAGACTAATGATGGGACCCCCACAGTTAGAGGAAAGAATCCTGGGCATTTCATTTCAGACAGCTGCTGTTTCTCACCAGTTCCCACACTCATCCCCTTGTTCTCTTGTCAGACGCCCTGAATGTGTTCCCCCTCCTGACACCAACTGCCATGCACAACAAAGACTGAATGGAAAAGCTGCCTCTGCTATCAGCCTATGGGGCAGATTCCATTTGTTAGCAGTAAGTTGCCTTTCAGCCAGAAGCACAGGTACCATCTCTCGCCAGACATGCCTCAGCTAGCTGCCTAATTGTCATCCATTACTCAGCATCTAGCCTCTGTTCAGACAGAAACACAGGTTCTACCTCTCCCATAGTTCCCAGGCACTTTTCAGGCAGAAGCCTGGTCTCTCCTTGTACTAGATACCCAGTTACCTCTTGGCTAGCAGGTTAGGTATCCTCCTATCTGACACTCAGTCATTTCCAAATGTTTTGTTACACTCCTTCCTCTGTGTTTTGAGCAGTACCTCATTTTTGGTGCTCAGAACAGAATAAATGAAACAACAACAACAGTCATTTGGGGGCTGAATGTAGAACACTCACTCACAGGAGTAACCCCATTCAAGTAAATGAGACTCTACTCATCTGAGAAAGTGTTCACAGGTGTAAGTAAGGAATCCATAAACAGGGCCTTAGTGCTTAGACACCATTTCTCAATAACACTGTACTCATTAAACAGAACCGAGAAGAACAGAGGTGGGTTATGTTAAAGCACAGACTCAGATTGAGTCCTGTGACATCTAAGGTTCAGATACTGGAGTCTGGTCTCTGGTAAGGAGGTTAACTACTAAATGGAATAGCCTGTGGAAAATTACTAGAGAAAACAAGACCTTGGTTTCCTCCCTATCTTTAATTAAAGTCAACTTTCCACAGCAATAAGAAAGGGAAAATAGCTAACAAACAAACAATTATAACTGCCTGGTCAAAATCTAATATGTAGCTAAAACAAATAAGAATTTCAAACTGCTTTCTAGATGTGTAAAGAATGTATGACAAAGGATTTGTTTAGATTAATCTGGGTTTATCTTTTATGCGCCTTTCAAAAAAAAAAAGTGACAACATTTTACACCTGGAGACAGAGGATAAAGTGCAAAAAGCAACTACCATATCCCTGCAACAGTGCAGTCTAAAAGCCAGCTATAAGAGGCTCCTACTCCATGATCATAGTAAATGACCGGGCCAATCTGTTTCTCTGAAAGGGCAGCATCCAATCAATGGGGAATCCGTACTCCTGGTTGAAGAAAGTGGACTCAAACAAACAATTATATTCACCAGACAAACACTTCTATGTTCTGACAGAAGAGACCTTTGGGAAGGAAAGATTTTCAGTGTTAGTGTCTGGGGATAGATACATCAGGAGATGGGTCCACTTTGCTAATTAGGGTTAGAATTATCCTCCAGAACTATGAAGATGTTTGGGACAGACATAAAACAGCCCTTTCTTTTGCTCTGGGCTGAGTCTAAAAATATCCATACCCACCCCTACCAGTCTACTCCGTTTTAAGTAAAGAAAATTGTCCCTGACTTCTGTAGCCTGTTTAGGTTACTGATACCAAATGAGGCAGATTAAGCTTCCAGCACAAGTAAGAATGCATTGGATATAGTGTCCAACTGTTTAGAAAGCAACTAGTGGACCCCATAAACAAGCACACAACTGAGTCAAACAAACAAAAATGGATCCATTGCATTGCAAATCATCCGAGTATCCTTTTTCTCTGACCATTGTATATTGTTATTATTAGTGGTATTACCGTAAGCAGAACCTACAAGCCTCAGTCATGGACCAGGACAACACAGTGCTAGGATCTGTAAAAAACACCGAACAAAAAGACAGCCCATGCTCCAAAGAGCTTACAATCCAAGTTGCCACAGATCCAAGCTTATCCTAGCAGAATCCAGCCATTGAGTCTGGCAGAATGGCTTTTTGGTATGTAATTAAATACAAGGCTTACAGTGTTTCATAGGATCAGATAGGCCAGTGATTTCTGAGTCACTGAAGACTGAGGAATTGTGAGATTGAGGTTTCTAAACAATATTAGCTCCATAGCAGGTCAGATCGCATACATCTGAATAGGAGGGGCAGGCACTGATAGGTCTACCTTAAGAACTTAGTCTGGTAAATTGGATCAATAGGAAAATGGGTGGAAACCAACCAAGATCAGTTCAGCAAAAGGTGGATTCAGTACGGTGAGCTGGGGATTTACATATCAACAAATGAGTAGACCAATCCATATACCGAATCATAGGTGTATTTATGGCCAGATGGCCTTCACCTTAAGGTGATCACAACAAGACATGTATAAGAAAGGGGAGTGATGATGATTTCCTGTGTTTTTATTGGTCTCCGTCTAACGGCTAAGAGGGGGACAATATAATATTGCATATTTTTATCATATTTCAAGACAGGTATGTTTCTCCATGAGAAGCCTACCTACTGGAGAGATGCCTCCAGAATAATTTGGTTTCACCTTGAATGAAAACTGGGAGACTTCATTAATTATTTCATGGCTCATTTGCTCTCAGATATATGGAAATATGCAACACAATACAGTATAATTCAAGACAGTATAACGAAAGGAGCAGCGTGATTGAGTTTGTCAGCCAGCTTGCTCCAATACATTATTTTAATTAGTTATCAAGGCACCATTTTAAACAATCACAGTATTTTCTGCCTTCAGCCTACTTAAAACACTCATTGGTAAAACAAAATCTCCTTTGTGATCTTACCTTGAAGAACCAGGCCAGAATTTTCAATGGTGTAGAAGAAAGCTGAGAATGGAGCAATGGGAGATTTAGCAACCAGGACCTGAAGAACAACAAGAAGAAATCCCTAAAATGTATTGATTACAACTCAAGTTTGTGGATTAATCTTTGTGGATTTACTTTTCTGAAGCTACTACCGTGAATTAAAGTAAAAGGTACAGTATACTGCAGAGGGACTATAAAATGGCTATTGATTACCTCTCTTCAGTTCTAGGGTAACCGAGATTCTTATGAAAAACAAGTACAGATCATGCTGGCATTTTAAAGGGATTCATGGGTCTTGCAAGAACTTAATGGAAGTGTGCAGTTCATGGAAACTGCACACTCTCCCTCCATTTCTCTACTTCTCACAAGTGTTTATTAACCCTGGTCAAATATCACAGCCTCTCTTGCTGGTGCAGCCAGTTGTACCCAGAGGGATTCAGCTGAGCGAAGGTTGGTGGCACTACCAGTGCCTGGCCTTCCCGGAGGGTTTTCTGAGTAAGAACTGCTTTAATCTCCACTCCACAGATGCACATTCTGGCCACTCTCTATTCCATCCCAATGCCACTCACCTGTAAGGCTGTGCTGCTCTGCTGTGTGTCCCCTGACAGCAGGGAGACTGCAGATGCTTTGTGCCACTGCAAATCTCAGAGCACTTCAATTTAGCCTAGTATTTGACTGTGTGCGCTCTAATCTGCAATCAAGTCTAGGATGCGCCAAAGCCCAGTCTTAAAGCTGCCTTAGCTTCACTACAGGTTTGACCACACACCACTGAAGAGGAGATTGGCTGTGCCAGAGCTCTGATATTCTCTGATACCCAAGAGACAGGCTTATCATTAAGGTAGAGAGTTGTAGTCTAATGTACCAGTCACCAAAGCCTGATGTATCATTGGCTTTTTGTACCGCAGGTTGAGAATCACTGACTAATAACATACACTGAAAAAAGAGTACTCTATCACCTCTCTGAAATGTGCCAAGCACTGCCTGAAGGGTAATCAGCTCAAACCCTGAACCAATGATTCCTGCGTGGACACTGCAGAAGAAGTTGACATTGACAGTTGTT
Organism: Mauremys mutica; assembly: GCF_020497125.1. Classification (NCBI taxonomy): domain Eukaryota; kingdom Metazoa; phylum Chordata; order Testudines; family Geoemydidae; genus Mauremys; species Mauremys mutica. Next base: position 68,757,643 of record NC_059075.1, read on the forward strand.
GGTAAACACTTGAATGATCACTACTTTTCTTCATCCCAAGATAGGAAAGAAACTGGAAATCAGGTTACCAGCCTTTGGTTTTTAGAGCATTGTTCCCAACCTTAGGGATTCTTCTTAGGGATTAAAGTCCTGAAGCCATGTGTCTTATAAAACCCCACATCTCTCTCTGCTCCAGGATGTGTGAAAAGCTCTGTCATTTCTCAATGCCTATTAAATAACACAGCCAGGTGCAGAGTTATCCCTTGAAATCTGAATGTTTATTACAGTTTATATAGTAATGGCCTGACGCAAAGAGATACAGCTCCCATTGATTTTAACTGGAGTTGCGAGTGCTGAATACTTCAGAAAGTCAGGACCCAATTCAGCAAAACATACAAGCTTGGATTTAACTTTAAGTTAACTACGTTGGGGGTTGCTGGACAAGCACTTTAGCTGGGTGATTTTGCTAAAATAATCAGAAGTAAAATATTTAACCATTTTTATGCCACCAAGTTTCAAAGACAACATTCCATGGGTAAATGAGGGAAGTTCACCCCTCTCAGAACTCTTATTTAAGATCTGACTGCAAACTTGGGCAGACAAGACTGCATCATTTTACACGCATACGTGTTTGGAAAGTTTCTTCACAAACACAAGGGCTAAGAGTTTAACAATATCAGCAATGAAGGATTAAATTCTGGATCACAACTCGGCAGCAAGATGTGGATTGTGCAGCTGAAGAATCATACGACACATAACTTTCCAACAAGTGTTTGTCACAATTTGGAGTGTGATTAAGACCAGTTAGAGGTGGTATCACCACTTGTCCTGTAACCCCAAATATGTTAAAATGCTCTGCACATGTAGCTCCATGTCTGGATGCTCCCAGCCAGCATACAAGTATGCACCAAGCATCTGTGTGATGAGCAATCCTGGTTCAATGCACTAACCCCAGCAGCCTGCCTACAACACAATAGCTCCACTCTTGTCACCCCCAGTCCTGAATTCTCCCAAAATCATCTACCCTGAAGTGCTCAGCCCTCTCCTGGAATACCCAGAGAAGCAAATAAGGTTCGTTGCTCCTCTAAAGAGATTGGAGTTAACAGTCACTTCAGTTCAAACAGCACTGGGTTGGTTTACATTAAAAGTAATGCAATTTACTAAACAAAAAGAGATCAAGTGCAAAGAATGAAGACAAAATGGTTACAAGCAAATAAAAATAAAATATGTTTTCTAGTGGCTAAGACTCAACAAACTATAACCTTGGTTCAAGATAGATTTCTTACTAATCTTTTTACCTTCAGTCGTGGCTGACGTTCTCTGAGTCAGGACCTTCATAAGTACAAGGTGCTGGTTTCCCTGGTCTTCCTAGGTGAAAGATCTTTTGTGATGGATGTCAAGATGGCTTCTTCTTTTCTCCTTAAATTTTCCCAAACTCACTGTATTGTCCCCAGACTCAGGATGACCTCATACTATTCTTACCTTCCTGTGGATTTCCCATCCCCCTGCTGATTTGTATATGTAAATTGGGCTTCCATTTTTTCTGGTAGCACCTTCCTTAATTTCACTTGAGATAGATAGATAGCTGCCTTCCCTCCTCTCTGGGGGGAAACGTGTTTCCGTCTTTGTTTGGTCACGGACTTTAAAGCATAATATTAGTGAGTATCCATAATTCTTCACATAGTGTTAATACATACATTTCACAATGAAATTAATCACCCATGTGTCACCAGTTTGCATATGATACCTTACATGACCCATTTTAGATACAGATTATGACAACAGTGAGTTGGGGTACACTGGGCTGGTCAGACCATCTGAAACTCACTGCTCTGTACCAGGGAGTCCCTTGCCATCTGACACTGGAGTGCTCTTAGGGTCACAGTGTTGCATGGCACAGTAAAAGCCAAGGAGATCTATACAGTAGCTATGCTCTGTTTGTCTTATAGGTCAGGACCCAGATTATATTCAGATTTCTTGTGATCCAGTCTCATATTATTCTGATAAAGGCAGCAAAAAAACATCATCCTGATATCTGGTCTTTAAACCTAACCATTATGATCTACATTTTCTCCACTCCAAAACTAGATTCAATCTTATGGTTTTCAGAATTTATATGTAATGTTTGTTGGCCCTGCAATTTACCCTCACTAGTAAGGTATAAAATAAAGGCGGACACACAAATACAGCATGTACAGCCAAAGAACTTTGGGTCAGTCACCAGCGTCAGTGTCTTGCATGAGCCATGTGAAGCCAGCAAAGCCATCTCAGGATGCAACGTAACCTTTGTGACCTGCTCCATACAGGAAAACTGCAATGCAAGCAATTTCCACTCCTGCACATTAATTATTGTTCTTACTGTAACAAGCTGCTGGAGAAAGAAGTGTGTCAGAGATCATGTCTGTGATTCACCCTGATAATATCAGAATTCCCTTTCCTGTACCTCCCTGCCTGCCCCCCATCCTTCACTTGAATGTTCCAGCACTTCTCATTTGAATGTGAGGAGGGAGAGAAGCCACAGAAATTAAAAAAAAATAATAGTGCCACCATATTTGTCTTTACCATGCTTTTTGTGCTTGCATACTACTATAGTCTGAGAACTGCTCAAGATAGTTAAGACCAAAGCAGACTGTGAAAAACTTCAAAAAGATCTCACAAAACTAAGTGATTGGGCAACAAAATGGCAAATGAAATTTAATGTGGATAAATGTAAAGTAACGCACATTGGAAAAAATAACCCCAACTATACATACAATATGATGGGAGCTAATTTAGCAACAACTAATCAGGAAAGAGCTCTTGGAGTCATCGTGGATAGTTCTCTGAAGACGTCCACACAGTGTGCAGTGGCAGTCAAAAAAGCAAACAGGATGTTAGGAATCATTCAAAAAGGGATAGAGAATAAGATGGAGAATATCTTATTGCCCTTATAGAAATCCATGGTACGCCCACATCTTGAATACCATGTACAGATGTGGTCTCCTTATCTCAAAAAAGATATACTGGCATTAGAAAAGGTTCAGAAAAGGGTAACTAAAATGATTAGGGGTTTGGAACGGGTCCCATATGAGGAGAGATTAAAGAGGCTAAGACTTTTCAGCTTGGAAAAGAGGAGACTAAGGGGGGATATGATAGAGGTATATAAAATCATGAGTGGTGTGAAGAAAGCGAATAAGGAAAAGTTGTTTACTTGTTCCCATAATATAAGAACTAGGGGCCACCAAATGAAATTAGTGGGCAGCAGGTTTAAAACAAATAAAAGGAAGTTCTTCTTCACATAGCGCACAGTCAACCTGTGGAACTCCTTGCCAGAGGATGTTGTGAAGGCTAGGACTATAACAGTGTTTAAAAGAGAACTAGATAAATTCATGGAGGTTAAGTCCATTAATCACTATTAGCCAGGATGGGTAAGGAATGGTGTCCCTAGCCTCTGTTTGTCAGAGGGTGGAGATGGATGGCAGGAGAGAAATCACTTGATCATTACCTGTTAGGTTCACTCCCTCTGGGGCACCTGGCATTGGCCACTGTCGGCAGACAGGATACTGGGCTAGATGGACCTTTGGTCTGACCCAGTATGGCCATTCTTATGTTCTTAACAGTGTTCATTCTTATTCATCTGGGGTCAAACTGAGACAAAAAATGGTAGTGATACTCTACTACAGTCTCCCCCAGAACTGCAGGATGTTTCTATTAAACAGATCTACAGAGAAATAGATTAGAAATTTGACATTTAAGGTCAAATTATCAGTACCCTGTGCAAAATAGAGGGCACAATTGCTAATCTATATTTGCATTCACATTAATCACAACTGCATGCATAAATGGATAGACATCCAAATGACCATTTGTGCGTTCAGTTACCAGAGTTTTATGCACAGTGTTGGTATGTGCATAAATAAGTGTAAATCTGCATATGCATGCACACTTTCACAGGTACACCACAAGTCTCCTTTGAAAAATTTGCCATAAATTGTTATCATTTGGATTCAGAGTTAACATTCCATTCAGAAGAATGGGGGCAATTCATGTCAGGCAAAGCTTTTGTTTCATTTTACATCTCTGCAGATTCAGAAAGACAGCCTTGCAGAGTTTTAGTTTAAAGGTTATCTTCCCAACCGGAAAGGCTAGATATTCGGGTTTTTTAAATGAAATCTTAAATTTTACATGAACATAGTTTTGAAAAGTGTTCCTGACTGATATGCATATATGTACCTATTCAAACACCACATAAAGAGAACAGAGGACAGGAATACAGATAGCACCCATGACTATCCCTGAGTTTGAGGCAGTGCACAGCATTCCATGTCCCTGAAGGGAGGTGGGGAGAACAACCCTCCCAGACAATCTCATACACACAGGCCCAACTGGACTGGGACCATCCAAACCAGCAACCTCCTTGATATCCCTCATGTGATTAAGGATTTGCAGGATGATGGAGTAAAAGGAGGAAGAGGGAAGCTTTCTATTCACCAGAAGTTAGAATTTATGGGTAAATGGCTTTCCTTACTACCTTGCTTAGGAATACTTGTAGCTAGCACCGGTTTCTCTCACCAGAGATAGAATGTTCAGGTGGCCAGCTGAAGAGCTGTGGACAACTTGATAAGGTTTCCAGTACAACAAAGGTTCAGGAACATTTGAGCAGACAGATCTAACGAAGAAAATGTGCCTTAGAAATGCCCATGTAACGTTAACTATAGCTGTTGCTCCAGCTTTAGTCATTACCACCCCAAATCTGAGGGGTTTTGTAATCTGACCCTGAATTGAAATCCAAAGTCTGCAAATGATGCCTAACTTTATAACAGGCTAAAACAAAATCAAGAATCTGCACAGCCCCAAACTCTGAGGGTTCAAAATCCATCTCTGACATTTGCACCCCTCTCTACTATAAAGGAGGGCTTTCCCCAGACATTTGTTTGGTTTCGTGGAGGAAAACTACTACACAAATCCTCTAATCCTCTGTACATGTACATGTCTACAATCCTGACATCCTGCAGCACTATTTAAGCACTGGTGTCCTGCTGGGCATGGTGAAAGAAATAGTTGCAGTAGTGTCCTGTTGGTTGGTGACATATAATACTAATTAAGGTCATTCAGTGAGAAGAGTTTGGTATAGGAAGTTACACAATAGTATTTCTGAAAAGGGTACAAAGGCAATGACATGAGTTAAGCTACATAAACTTCCCAGTCTATTTAATCAATGCACCGTGGATGAAAACTTGTCCACATAGAAGTCAATGGCAAAACTCCCATTTACTTCACTGAAGCCAAGGTTTTACCTCAAGAGTATACATTTCAAGGTGGGTGAAATAATGATAAATGGAGATCAAAGATAGCTAATTTGTAGCTAGAGTATTTTAATAAACAAATTAAATAAATAAAATCAATGAAGCTGCATTGGCTCTTTCTAGTTTGTTATTCATAATTTTCTGGAGTGGCCCATAAAAGCATAAGCTGGTTATTCATTATACAATAGTCACTCTTGAAAGCAAATGGTAGAGTTGGATGATAGAAGAAGTTGGAAACAAAGTCATGCCAAAGCCCTGACTTGGCAAGAACCATCAAATCTTTTTTCCGTTTCTTTTCAGTGTCACAGATTTACTCTAAACAGGCTTGCAATGATTATTATTTACTAACAAGGTGTGGTAGATGCTATACGAGCCGCAGAAGAAAACATGGTTCCTGCCATGAGGCGATTACAAAGATACAGAGATACCATGTAGGAGCTCAGATATTGCATTGATGACTACAGCTATGTAGCGGGGTGGACACCCGCTCCTGCCCTAAAGGGCTTAAAAACAGCCCTGGGAGGGGGCTGTGGCTGGAGAAAGCAGCTTTTAGGCTGGGTTGATTGGGGGAAGGGGCTGCAGCTGGGGCCACTCCCCAAACAGACTCAGCTGGCCCTATAAAGGCAGAGAAGCCAGAGACAGATAGACAGTCTACCTCTGCCTGTAGAGGGAGAAGGGCCTGGCTGCAGGGAGCTGGAGACACGGTACCTGAGTGGAGCAGGGCTGGGGAAAGGCAGAGAAGCTGGGGAGCTCCAGCCTGGAAAGCCCCAGGCTGCGGCCTAGCAGAGGGCCTATGGGTACTGGGGGTTGCAGAGGGCAGCCCAGGGGTAGGCCAAGGCAGCAGGTCCAAACCCAACCTTGCCAGTGATGAGTAGGCTGATACTGCAGTCTGCCCCAGGGCATGGGGCTAGACAATGACTAGCAGTAGCCTTATACTGAGGCGAGGTGGGAATAGTGGGTGGGGGTTCCCTGGGGAGGGGAGACCCTAAGACTGAGGGGTTCCTGCCAGGGGGCAGCACCCAGAGAAAGCGGCACTGGGGTCCAGGGAGGGACATGGGCCCAACAGCAAGTGGTAAGGCAGATCACCGGCCTGCAGAGGGCGCTCCGGGCTGGAAATCGAGCTAATTCCCAGAAGTCACCAGCAGGAGGCACCGCAGGGGTGAGTCTGCACAAGCTAGTAACTAGATAGATACAAGCTAGTAACTAGATAGATACAATTAGATTAGATAAAATAAGAGAAGATGGACAGCTCAATCCCAGCATAGACGATGCTGGGAGACCTAATGACAACAAGAGAAAAAAAGGTGTCTTAACTGAGTTTTGTTTAATTTGTAAAAGCATTCTTTTTAACACAGGTTACTGTTTGTGAGCTTTGTGGAAGAAGCGAACCGCAGAAATCAGGGGTATAACTGCAGAGCTATATAAACCCATGACAATATCAAGGAAAATGGTGAATGGACAGTGAACTGAATGGACACTTCAGTACAATCAAACTTGATAACAGAACCCAAGTGCTGTCAGAAAACAAAGAAAATCAAGAATAAATATGCTACCAAAGGTAAAATTATCAAAATACAGTGGATTTAAATCACCAATAGTTGGGAAAACAAATCTGGAGTATGAGAGATTATTTTGATTGTAGCTATGGAATCTTAGCCTGTAAAAGAGACTAAAGTTTGTGAAGAAATAAGTTTTCACAATGGAAATCTAAAGATATTAATGAAATTATGAATTAGGAGAATTTGATGAAGTATTTGATTAAATGAGTTGACTTAAGGATAATACTTCATTTCTGTTCAAATCATGATGAAACCCCACTATTCTCCTCCCCGCTCCCCCTGGCACATTGAGAAACTTTCTTTGGACAAATTTCACATTCTTCTCTGGTTTGGCCCCAAACCAGGATGTGAGTACCAGTGGGATCTCCATACTGCCATCTTGCTGAATACTTTTCATACACACTGAGATGCTAAAAGGTGGCTCTTGGAAACAATGTGGGCCGTATGGTATGGTGCATGTGGTATACCTAGAACTATCATCATCCACGGGTGTTTCCCAAAATCCACTGGACACGTCCAAAATACTGAAGGGTTTAGTTCCACTCAGACTGCTACTTACTTCTTTCACATTTGGGAGCTGAAAATTCTCTCCCTTCGTAGCTTTGTTCAGTTCCTTGGGATCTAGGCATATTTTTGGGGACTTGTTTTGTTTTTCTAATAGTGCAATTGAATTTATTGAGTCAGTTACTTCACTGTTCCTTTTTTTGTTAAGCTGCCCTGAGCCATTTTAGCCAGCCACTGGAGGATAGTCCCAGCGTAGAATGATCCTACAGTGGAACAGAGTAACAAGAGCATATCCTATACCACCCCTCCCTTCGAGGCTACCAGCATAGCAAGTATGGTTAGACAAAAGGGGGCAGGAGTAGATATCTCTGGACATCGTCAATCCCAATTCCTTTACTGGCTGCTTGGAGACTTTGGTAGCTGACATAAATTAGAGGAGCCTTCAGACTGCAACACTCAGTCAAGCAATGCTTAAATTCCTTAAGAAATTTGGGCCTGTATAGCTACAAAAAGTGAGATACCCTCAAACACTGCAAAAGCAAAAGGAACTTTTAATGCAAGTTCCTGTTTTGCATTATTTTGGCCAGACAAATCAATTACATTAACAGTTGATGCCTCACAAAACAGACCCTCCTAGTCCTTTGTCTCGCTTGCCTCCAGACAACTAAACCCGTCAATACTTGCTGTACAATATTACAGCTTGGAAACCAAAAACGGACTTCTTGAATAACACATCAGTATTAATGCCCTGGCCCAGTAGATGTCATAGAATAACAGAGTTTTGACAGCACTTGCTTTTTTTCTAAAGAGCTGGGGTAAATAATATTGTAGCACATTCCAGCGGAAGGACAGAAAGCTTCATGTTAGGCTTCCTCACGGGTTGCTTTAACCTACCCGCCCTCCTCCCCCTTTATGCTAAGTTTTCTTAGTTGTTTTTATTTCCTTGAAAAGAAATGCTTTGTCCTTTTGATCAGGAACAGATTCTCTTTTTTTCTTTTCTGGTGGATTTACCCCATCTCATCTTTTGTAGTCAGTGACTGAGGGGTGACAGGAAGGAAGGGGGAATACCCAAGTGACACACACAGATACATACACAAAGCATTTTTATTTAATAGCAAAACTATGGCTATGACCACTCCAGCATGTGTTTTGGAGGTTGTGTGTCTAAAATGCATGGATAAACCATCAAATGTAGTAGATTTCCAAAATGAGTCTCTCTCTCTCTCACCACTGCAGTTATTTCTTCTGAAATGACCTCAGAAAAATCAGTCTGTTTTGTTAGCCATGAATTCCCAACAGAACTCTCTCTAACTGCATTACTGACAACTATATTTGCCTGGAAGACCATAGCTGAGAACTGAGAAGGAAGCCCATTGAACTGGCAATGTCATTCAACAGGGAAGTGATTATCTTTGAAGGTTCAATTAGATGCATGTACTAATAAAACCAGTGCTAAGCAAAACAAATCTTTCCTCTGATTGTGCCAAATGTCTGGGACAGACAATCCTCATGCCAGAATTTTGCTTAGAGTAGATTTAGAAGAGTTGTTTTTTCAGCTGCTTCAGAGCCTAGTAAAAGAGTGAGGAAAACATCCAACTTGATTTTGCATCAAATAACTCAACTTTCTTTCTTGCTGCTTGAATCTTCTGTCCCTTGTTGGGGTTCACCTGCTGCTTTAATGTCAATGTGTAGGGACTTGATATATTCTAGAAATGCAATTCCTGAGGCTGGAATGAAACAATTAAAGCAGCAGTTGTTATTTTGGGGGTGGTCTATATTTTTTTCAGGATCATGATAGCTTCAGTTCTTAACCCTAGCTGCTTTGTGCTGCCCCAGCGCAATCGGAAAGGTGTCTTACAGGAGCAACCAAGGATTCCCCCTGAGAGAGGAGAATCCTAGAATGGCATAGAGGAAGCACAGACAGCGTGTTTAAGGAGGGAGTGGGACTGTTTCCAAGGTAGGAGAAGGCAGAGTGCACTGTGTGCTGCCAGATCTTTACCCAGCACCAGAGTTCCTGGGGGCCTTAGAGCACAAATACTTGGATTCCCCACTCAGCAGACCCAGTGGGTGGTCAGGAGGGGGCACTTGGTAGGATCTGTGACGTCTCCGCTGTGTTATCTTTTCCATGTAGCCTCCCTGGGGGCCCTGGGAGCTTCCACAGCTAAGGGGAGTCCTTGGTAAAATTACTGTAATGGTACCACTCTGTCAGGGAGCTGGTGACCAGAACCCACTGCAGAGGCACAGGGCCCTTGCCTAGGTGGTCCGAGTCTCCAGCAGATCCCCTAGAATGTACAAGTTTGGGGAGAAGGCCCTCGAGCCTTTTCTGGGAGAATCACAAGAGGGGATGCTCACAGAGCTTTTTTGCCTCAGAATCTCTTCCTACTTTTTTTTTTTTTGCCTGAAGGTATGATCTGGGCCTATGAATAAAGAATGAAACAGCATGGTATACTGAACTAATCATAGCACTATAGGGTGGATAAGTCCTTAGTCCTTATAAATTACAAAGATCTCAAATGTGAATTTAAGACACAGGCCTGCACTGTGAGGTATAGAGGCACATCACCCTACAAGTTGCTCTGGCATTAATTCTGCCCCCCTGGGTCCCTCAGTGTGCATGGGGAGTGTTATTGGGGATATGCCCCTGAAGGGAGTGCAAGATTCTTCCATCCTCCATAGTCTGACAACTCTGCTGGTTTGGGAGGGAGCTCATCATCATCATCATAGCTTGTCACTCCAAAACCTCAGCCAAGACCTGATACTGTCACTTATCTCAAACAGTTCCTTTGGAGAATAGCATGTTGACAGGGGCACCATCCATGTCAGGTAGTGTTCCAGTGTTTGCCTAGGCACGTTTGGGGTCACTCCTCAGCTCCCACTTGGTCTTATTGTCACCAGTCTTTGCCATCCCAGCTGTCACTTGATTTAGATTGCCATTTTTTTTCATTTGAAGTCATTTGGGGGGAGTTGTTTTGAAGGAACTAGGTTCTTCAAGTTTATAGGCATTTCCTGCCATTTTATTACTTTGTAGCCTTCCACAGTGGTATTTTGGGGTAAGAGATTTTCAGAAGCAAAGCTCTTTCTGGATGTCAGCCTCTTGGGTGATAGACTGTGTCCATGCAGTGGGTGTCTTGGATTACGTGCCTGTTTTTTCTCTCTGCTTTTTACTGAAGGTATCCCATTTCACTGATGGTGGTGCAATCCCCACAAGGCTGTATAGCGATAAGATGGGAGTAATCCTACAGGATTGATTGAGTTCAGTATCGATTTTGTGTGCATGGCTCGAGCATGGCCTCACCGGGACACAGTGCCCCATAGTTGAGTAACAGAGGGCAAGACTGGTTCCTCAAAGTGTTTTGGGGTCAGCTCTCCATTTTGTGTTGCCCAGTTTCTGGAGTACACAATTCCTGGAGTTCACTTTCTTTTTCAGTTTCTTGATGTGCTCTTTGAATGTCAGCTTTTAGTCCAATGTGACCCCAAAGTACATCAGCTGTTCATAATGTTCGAGGATTGTACCATCCTACAATATCTGGAGTTTTTGCTTCGCCTGGTGGTGTTTCAGGTGGAAGGTGCACATTTGTGTCTTGTTATGGTTGGCATTCAGGAATGACATGTGATAGTATTTTTCAAGTACAGTCAGGGAATCAGTTAAAATGTGCTCAGTGTCCTCAAATCTTTTCGACTGGGTGGTGATGCAACAATCACATTCATAAATGAATCTTTGCACATTGGGGAATTCTGGTTGGTCATTTGTGTAGACATTTAAACAGCCAGTCAGATAGCACTGAACCTTGGGACAATCCATTCTGCTGAGCATGCTGTTGGCTTTTCTGACCATCCATATCTACAAGGAAACTTCAATTCTTGAGCAGGGAAGAGACCAGCATGCTATTTCTCAAAATTCTTGCCAATTTCAGAAGACGTGCACAATGGTTCATAGTGTTGTAAGCAGCTACCAGTTCAACAAACACAGCCTCTGTAATTTTACAGGTTTCGAAGGCATCTTCAGTGTATGGAGTTAGGTTTACATCTTGGCCACAGCATGAATGTCCTGGGTGGAAACTGGCTTGGTTATCAGTCAGCTGCCCTTTCTTTACTGGCACTATTCTACCCATTATCATCCATTTATATAGCTTGTAGGTTAAGCAGACTGAGTATATAGGGTGGTAACTCTTTGCAGAGGTAGGAGCCTTTTGAGTAGTGCGAACACTTTGGCCTGTCTCCTCAGCTTGGGTATCTGTATTGTCTCCATGCAAGAGTTAAAGAAGTCAAGCAGCCACTTCTGTACTCTCATCCCAAAGTGTAGTAATAGTTGATACCATTGAGTCCACCTGCCTTTCCACATTTCAGCATTTTCATGGCTCTTGTCAGCTCCTTAATGTTGAACTGCTTACTGTAGATTCTGCTCTCTCTAAAGAGTGAGAAAAGTTGCTGCTTGACTTGTTTCATGGGTTGGTTTACCATTTAAGATAATTGGTACACAGCATGGTTGGGAGAGACTGCAGCGATGAGCTATGATTTTTGTTGATCAGGGTTCAGTTTGCAAATGGTGATCCACACTTTTTTTTGCTATTATGGCACAGATTTGTTGTTTCAATCAGCTCCCTCCAGTGATGGCATCGTTCCTTCCCAATCTCTTTAATAAGCATTTCCCTGAGCCCAGTGATTTCTTCACCAAAGGGATCCAGGTCAAACAGTTCTGAATATCTCTCATGTTGTTGGCTTGTCTGTTCTGAAAGCCCAGCTATATAGAGTGTCCAGCATTGCCTAGGGATGAGCTTTGGGGCAGTTTTCCACACCCAGAAGACAAATTCTCCATTGTGCTTATGTGTCGGAGTAATGTTATAAATGGATTCATCCAATTCAAAGGTAAACTCTTCTCAGTCAGCCTTCCTGAAGTTGAATCTCAGCAGGTACTTTGTTTCCCTGGGTTGTAGTGCAGCCTCTATTGTCATTTGCACTGGTCAATGCTGCAATCTTGGGATTTCTATCACAAACCCCCTCCTCTGAAATTGCCTACATTTTCAAAGGTGATAAAGGCTAGGTCAGAACTGTACACCTTGTTCCATTGTGTGCTTTGGAAGGTGCATGCGTCCTTGAAGTTGTAGATCAAGGTCAAGTTGCTTGTTCCTGCCCACTTCTCAACTTCTTCCACATTGTTGGGGTCTCCCCAGATGGTGTTGTGACTGACATAGTTTTTCTGGCAGTGGAAATTTGGTTGGGCATCCAAACTGTTCACCTGGCAGTTTGTAAACAGAAAATACTACCATTTCATTAAGTCAACCATGATAAGTTCTATTGTACCATGGTGTTTCGGAGCAGTGGTTTTTACTAGTCTTTTGTCACATAAAAGTATTTTGCTGCCATAGATATTGCTTTCAAAATTCACAGCAATATGCATACCAGGGATGTTTGGTTCTGTTGTCTCTCTGTGTATCTCTTGCTTGTCTCTGTGTGTCTGCTTTCATGTCAACCTTCTCTGCAGAGAATCTCTCCACGTAAAAACTGATTTTATGTGCCGATTTTGGTGGAGGCTCTGAAAGAGTCTGTTTATATCGACAGCTATGTCTTCTATTGCAGTCTCAGGGTGTATTGTCAGATTTGGTTAGTTGCCATGAGATATTAACAGGGGTCACAATGTGAGCATATCTGACTTGACCCCCTGGGGCAAGGTAGCAGGACATGACCCCACATCACCTTGGATGTCTTGAGCACCATGGACCACACAGAGGGGGGATGACAGGACTTTAGTTGTGCCCTGCTGCTCTGAAGGGGCATGGGCTCCTGGAATATCTTCCCCAACCTCAAGGCACAATCTAGCCTAAAATGATTCCCTAGAAAAATGTCAAGTCTAATATGTCCCTGCACTTCAATGGAGAAATTGGGTTTCATTAAGACCAAGTTAATGGGTCACAACTCAATAAAATTCGTTATAGGGCAGTTTAAATGCATCATATTACCCCTTCCCACACAAGAAAAACCTTCCAGTGGAAACTGTTTAGAAATGGGTTTCCTTTCTACCTTTTTTTATAGAACAGTGCAACGGCTGCTTGGAGCATTTTATGAGAAGTGGGCCATAAATTCAATCTAATTAGGGTAGACAGTACACGGGCAGTATTTGTGCTGTGTGTATACCCTACACAAGTCCATTAGCACAAATCAGGAAGCAAGGCTCATGGCAAACAACCGCAACATGAACAAATTTAAGTCAGCAAAATGCCCTGCTGTTGTCTCATCTCCAGAAATCTACCACCCAAGTCTGTTTATTTACCTTCAGTTTAGGGCATATAAGAACAGGTTGCTCACCTTGTGCAGTAACTGTGGTTCTTCACAATGTGTGTCGCTATGGGTGTTCCACTTAAGCATGCACCTCTCCAGCCTTTGATTGGAGATTTTGTGTGTCCATTTGGCCTGCACATGCTCCCTGTGCTTCCTTATGCTGGACACCAAGGCTATACAGGGATGTGCAGGCGAACCTGCCTTCCAGGGGTGAAAGTAAAATACAGCTTTTACCGGTACGGGTCCCATTCTGCGCCCCCTCCCCCCCGGAAGGGGCGGGGCCTCAGACAGAATGGGCAGGGCCAGGGGTAGAAGTAAGTTACATTTCTTACCCATACAGTCCAAACACAAGCAACCCACGTCTCCTACATACTTCATGGATCCCTCCCATTGCATGACTTAGATATAGAAAATAAAGCTACTATTACTATTACTAGTACTGTCTGTAATAAAATAAGGCTTCTCCCTCAGCCAGTCCCCCTGCTACAAGCTAGAGGGGAGCCGCTGCAGCCCCTGCTGAGTCGGGGTGGGTCAGGGGTTACTTTCACCTCTGCTGCCTTCAGTTCCTTCTCCACCTGAACATCCCATGGAGAATAGTCTGAAGCAGAGGGGAAGGAGGGTGGGTAGTGGAGCACCCATAGGGACACATATCTCAAAGAACCAGTTACTGTACAAGGTGAGTAACCTCTTCTCCTTCTTCAAGTAATGTCCCTTTGGGTGCTCCACTGTCTGGTGTCCCAAGCTGCCCAACCCCTTGGTGTTGAGCAGTGGGGAGGGATATGACACAGAGGCAGACCAGTGGAGTACAGGAGTCTGGTAGAAGGCAAATATACTGGCCATTGGATGAACAGTTTTCTGTTCCCTGAGTGACCAGAGCAGGGGCTGACCTAGAGCAATCAGGAACCTGCTAGAACCAATTAACACAGGCAAGCTACTCAAGACACCTGGAGCCAATTAAGAACTTTCTAGAATCAATTATGGCAGGCAGGCTAATCAGGACACCTGGTTTAAAAAGGACCTCCCATCAGTTAATAAGGGGGGCGTGCAAGGAGCAGGGAGTGAGAAGGTGCTGCTGGAGGAGTGAAGAGTTCAAGCATGATCAGGCTTCAGGAGGAAGATCCTGCACTGAGGATAAAGAAGGTGCTGGGGTAAGGCCATAGGGAAGTAGCCCAGGGAGTTGTAGCTGTCACGCAGCTGATACAAGGAACATTGTAGACAGCTGCTATCCACAGGGCCCTGGGCTGGAACCCAGTGTAGAGGGTGGGCCCGGGTTCCCCTCATCCCCCCGCCCCCAACTCCTGATCGGACACAGGAGGAGTTGACCTGGTCTGTGAGAAACATCAGAAGGGAAGGTCTAAATTGGAAAGGGATCTGGCCTGTTCCCGACCCACTAGTTGGGACACAGAGACTGCGGAGATTGTACTCAGTTTCCCCCATGCTGGCCAGTGATGAGGTCAGCTGAGTGGATGGCAGGTTTGAGCCACTAGCAAAAGTGGCCAAACTGAGGGCTGCCATGAATCTCTGAGGCAAGCAAATCCACCCATAAGCGCAGGCAAGAGGGTGGAGGAGGAGGAATATCCACCAAGGCAGAGGAGGAACTTTGTCACAAAGCTTATGAGAGGGGTCCCAAAGTACCCAAGTAGGTCATAACATCAGGCTATACCATCCATTTTATGTCCCTCCTTCCCTTCCAGGTAAGGGTGGAAGGGAAGGAGGGACATAAAATGGATGGTATAGCCTGATGTTATGACCTACTTGGAGGCACGGATCACTACAGGCAAGTATTTTGGAAATAGGAAAGGCAGTCTGCAAAGAGGGGGAGGAGGGCAAATGGACACTGCTACAAAACCAAAGGTTTGGTAGGATTTGAACCCTTGAGTGACCTGTCAAAGCTGTTGCTTTGAAGATGACTGGGTGGTCATGGAGGGTAGGTGAGCCATCTTTCTCTGGAATGTATGTCTTTTCCTGGGGGTTCGGTGGATCTGTAGAATCCAGAGAACTGAACAGGATGAAGTCTCTGGGCAGTCTGTGACCTACTATATCTTATTTTATTTATATGTGTATATATGACCAGGGATCATAAAGTAGCCCTAGAGTCCTTTGGTCTGTGCAAAGACTCATCCATGGTCTCTAATAAAAGCTTATGACTGTCAAAGGGTAGGTCCTCAGCAGTGTTTTGGACTTCTCTCAGAAACCCCAAGAGTTGGAGCCAGGATGCCCTGAACATAATTACTCCTGCGGAGATGGACCTGGCAGCAGTGTCCACAGCATTCAAGGATGCTTGAAGAGCTGTTCTGGCCAATAATTGGCCCTCTGAGATGAGGGACTGGAATTACTCCCAAAGTTCCTGAGGTAGATGTTCAACAAAGGCCGTAAATCTATTATAGTCTGTAAAATTATATTTGGCCATGATCACGTGATAGTTATGATCCTGAATTATAGGGTTGCTGATGAGTAGGACATCCATCCAAAAAGGACCAGTCTCTTTTGGACTTTGTTGTGTGGTGTAGACTTGGAGAGGTGTTGCTTACCCCACCCATTTACTGTGTCCACCACCAGGGCATTGGGTGGAGGGTGGGAGAACAAAAAAATCAGAGTACTTAGGGGGAACATAATACTTATTCACCCATTTACACATTGGTGGACCAATAGCAGATGTTTGCCACATAGTCTTGGCTTGATCCAGGAGAGCATTGTTAATTGGTAATGCTACCCTACAGAGTGTTGCTGACTGCAAGATATCCAACAGTTTCTGCTGTGACTCCTTGACCTCTTCGAGTGGAATCTGAAGTGCGTCAGCTACGCTCTTTATGAGGCCTTGAAATTGCCGAAAACCATCAGTCATGGAAGGTGTCAGATGCATAATCACCTTGTCTGGAGATGAGGATGAAATAGGTGTTTGATGAGTAGCCTCTTGATCCGCCCTGGCCTCCTGCTCCTCAACTGTCCCTCCTGCGGGCAGCGGGAGGTGTTGGTTGGTAAGGAGAGGACTGTATGATTTTAGTCTCTCTATGAGATGGTACTGGTGGTCTGGCAAATTGCTGCCCATAAACAGCCCAAAGTTCCCAGTATGGCCATTGGAGGGGCCTATCAAGGAGTGGGGGTGGTGATCTTCCCTGTGACTGTCAATGAATGGGCTCCTGAAAGGATATGTTG
The DNA here is from genome assembly GCF_020497125.1 of Mauremys mutica. Classification (NCBI taxonomy): domain Eukaryota; kingdom Metazoa; phylum Chordata; order Testudines; family Geoemydidae; genus Mauremys; species Mauremys mutica. The sequence continues at coordinate 68,774,402 of NC_059075.1, forward strand.
GAGATCCCTATACAGAACTAGAAGAGACTGCCTAGAAATCTCCTTCATCCTCCTCAGTATCATCCAATGGAGGAGCACCCATAGAAAAGGGTGGAGAGTCCTGTGGTACTGGATGACAGTGGTGGTCTGGAGATTGTGATCTTGGTACCAAGAAATGCTTGGTACCAGTGAAGAGCGGGGTCTCCAGTTCATCTGTTACACACAGGCCCTTAGTGTATCTGAACTCTTGTGGTACTGAGTAGGGGATCAGTACAGATGTGGTAGCTAAAGCCAGCAGTAGTCGATGGTGGCATACTGATGCAGGCGCTGATGGTGTCTGGCACCATTGCTTGTTTTGTACCGAGGGTCCTGAATGGGTAGGTAAAGAAGGCACAGCTGAGCCCAACAGTGTCAGTCTGAAATGCTTATGCTTTCCCTCTTTGTCCCTCCTAGAGACCCTGTTGGAGCTGTATCTCTCCTCTGAGCTCTGGAACTTTACAGTCTCACTGGTACCAGAGGAGGAGTCCTTTGACTCAACAGCACTGAGCTGAGAGGTTGAGGCTTTGGAGACCATAGATCTCACAGGGGTCCTGGGCTTTTTGGAGCTGGCTCCTTAAAAAGAGAGTCCATACTCCCCTTTTTGGAAAGGTTGAAGGGATGCTGGATCTATCCGGAGACAGATGTTTGGGCGGGGGGCTCCTGACCTGACTCAGAAGATGGTTAAAGGAAGCATTCCACCATTAACAGTCTGAATTTAATCTCCCTGTTCTTCCTTGCCCTGGATTTGAGAGCCAGGCAGAAGTTGCACTTCTGGAAGACATGGGACTCTCCCAAGTGATGGCCACTGTTAGAGTGGCCATTGCTAACAGTCAATGTTTCCCTCTAATTTTTGACAGGCCAGCTCCTCTTCCAATATCAGTCTCCCCCCAATCATTCACTGGCTCCTAGCCCCTCCTCATTTTCTTCCCCACCTTCCAGTCCTAGTTTCTTTGCCCAGCCAGTCCCAATATCCTTCTATATATCCCCACTCTGTTTTGTCCAGCTGTTGTGTCCTGTCTGACACCTAGATTGTATTCGTTGTTGCTTTATGCAGAGGATAAAAATTTCAAAAGCACCTAAATCCTACTTTTCAGAGTGACTTAGATACCTAAGAGTCTAAGTCTTATTGCAAGTCAATGGGGCCTAGACTCATACATGCTGAAGTCACTTTTGAAAATAGTACTTAGATGATTTAGAAAATTGTACCCTCAGTCCCTAACGCAATGGGGCCCTAGATCTTTAGTTCCCAGGCACTTCTACACTACAATTAATAAATATCATTATTGCCTTCTTGCAGGTGGAGAAATTGGAGCACAAAGTCTTTAAGCAACATGTCCCTGTTCACACAGTAAGCCAATGAGAAAGCCAAGACTAGAACTCCTTCCTTTATTATTATTTTTATTATTATTATTATTATGTATCAAGTGTCCATCACATATTCAAAACTCACCAAACATGGAAGAAGACATAGTCTGTGTCCCAATGAACTTCCAATCTTAAATGGACACTGATAGTATTATTCAAATACATTCACACACAACAAGGTGACGTGAGGTGGTAGGTGAGAGAGAGTCAATGAAGGGATTCAAAGAGAGGAGCGATTTGGTCGGAAAGGTGGAAAAGAGAGATGATTTTAGCAGCAGTATTTTGTACAGACTGGGATAGGGCGTCCACATGAAATATGGGAGTCAAGAGAAGAGTTTATTACAGTCAAGATGAGAGAGGTGGAAAGGTGTTAGGGATGAAGAAGTCAGGACAGATTTAAGAAAACATTATAGAAGGAGCAACAGTGGGTGGACAAAGGTTTGAATAAGTGAGTGAACTCATGAGGGCAAAGGGAAAACGTGGGATGGAATCCTCAGAAGATAAAGAACTGAACTAAACCCCACCCCACAAGAATTAAATCAAGTCCAGCTCTCAAACCATTAGACCGCAACCTCAGTTAGCCTCTAATTGGTCATCTATGAAACAAAACTTAATATTACAAAGGCAAAAGCACAAAAAAAAGTTATAAAAAGCATTTTGCTAGTCCAGCTCTTCCTATAATGCTGAATAACATCATAGGCAATGACTCTACTAAAATAATGATTCCTGCACACACATGTGGTTAGGCTTACTCCCAGAGGAGCCAGTCAATACTCACAAAGGATAGAAAAAACAAACAAAAGAAGGAGATAGAAATAAAAAACAAGAATCCTCATGAAGAAGGGGGCCAACTCCTGGAGAGAAGATACATTGTAAATCTCAAGTCTTGCCATACATGGCTGCCTAGGCTCCTGCTCCTAGAGGGGAACATGCAAAAGAATCTTGCTGAGCACAGGGAGCTGGGAATCAGGATTACTGAATTCTGTTCCTAGCTCTGCCACCAATTCACTGTGTGACACTTGGTAAATCACTTAACCGCTGTGCCACTGTCTAGGGTACATAGCAAACTCTGGAATGGGGACAGAAACCTGCAGTAATTTCATTGCTTAGTGACAGGGTGTTAATCCTCTATCAGCCAACTAATATGCTGGGGGCTGTACATCTCATCACACCACATTCTCTCTCACATAGAGGCTGCAATGAAAAGGTTAAAGGGCGACAACTCTAGCTTTCATTTTTCCCCAGATCCAGTTGGGTCAATCACCTCTTTCCCCCATAGAAGAAACGAGGGCACAGGTTTTGGCACCTGGAGTCTCCACCATCTCCAAATGACTCCATGAAGATATTTCCCATCATCAGGCTGCTATCATTGGACACGGTAAAGGAACGATGTAAAGGAATCTAATTTTCCAAACCTACCACATCTTGAATCTATTTTGTCCACATAACTGATGGCACTGGATGAGCAAACGTCTCGAAGTTGTTCCAGCTCTTGTGGTGTGTATGCATTGATTTGACCTTAGACATCTAGTGAGGGAGCCTTAACATGAGAAAATGTCCTGCCATTTTGACATGGTTTTGGCTTCAGTCACTATAAAATGACCTCTAGATATCCCTGGATTCTACAAAGCCAACTTCACTGGAAAGAAACCAGCAAAAGCTCAAATGAATAACAAACATGCTGTGATAAATGGGGGGGGGATAGCTCCCTTTTATGGACACCCAGCCACCCAGTTAGCTATGGGATCCCTCTTAGTAGTTGTTCTTTACTTGCTTTACCTGTAAAGGGTTAAAAAGTCTCCCTGCATAAGTAAAAGGAAGGGAGTGGGCACCTGACCAAAAGAGCCAATGGGAAAGCTAGAACTTTTAAAAATTGGGAAAAAATGTCCCCTTTGTCTGTCTGTGTTGTTCTCAGGGGGAGAGAGGGAACAGGTGGAACTATGCTGTAAAAAGCTTGGGCCAAGTATGAAAAATCATCAGATCATACCTAGAAACTACTCATTTGAAACCCCAGATATGTAAGTAGATCAGGAAATGTCTAGGAAGATGTGATTAGGTTTATTTCTTTTATTTCTTTAGGGCTTGTGAATTCCTCTGTGCTAACCCCAAATGCTTTTGTTTTGCTTGTAACCTTTAAGCTGGACCTCAGGAAAGTTATTTTGATGCTTAATCCTTATAAGTGGGTTATTTTTAAAATCTAGCAATAGTCTGAGTTTTCAGATGTATTTTCTTTCTTTTCGTTTTAATAAAATTTACGTTTTTTAATAACAGGATTGGATTTTTGTGTCCTAAGAGGTTTGTGCATATGTGATTTAATTAGCTGGTGGCAACAGCTGATTTCCTTTGTTTTTCTTTCTCAGCTCTTCCCCGGAGGGGGGTGTTTGTAAAAGGGCTTGAGAGTACCCCACAGGAAGAAATTCCCATCCAGAATCACAGACTAGGCTCAGATCTAGGGTTTCCATGGCTCTTTATAAAATAATGTGTGAGGAAGGCCATGTAGCAATATCCACTTCTATGACTGGATAAACAACCCAATTCCCATGAAATTACCCTTTCCATGGCCACTTCCTGTCTCTTTGCAACATCCTTTATCACCCTACTTCGTAAATTGCATGTTGACCTTTTCTTGGCTTTCCAGTCAATGTAAAGAAGTCTCTAGAGGCCAAAAACCTCACAGAAAGACTGATTATGGCAACCCCTTATGCTGTAATATGTTTGAAGCTCCATAGCATCTGGTTAGCCTCCTACATGGAGGGGGAATTCAAGAGATAAAGCCGTTACAATTTACCAAGTGGGGAAGGACACTTAAGGAATTCAGTCTGCCCCAGGTCCCTGGTACCAAAGTGAAACAGGAATATGAAAAGGGGCAATCTGCTCTGACTGGCAGGTCAGGAGTGTGTGTATGTGGTGTGAGGCTCCTGGGAGTGTATGCCCCTATGTGGCTGCATACTGTAGCTTGCACAGGCCTAAGGTCTCCACTGGCACGGAGAAAAGTGAAAATCACAAATTTAATGTAGTTTTTCAGTGCCTTCGGAAATATTAGGTTAGTTTGGTTCTAGAAACAAGAAAAGGGTTGTATGTTTACCAAACTGATCAATCCAGCTTATGTTCTGACTTCACAAACACTACCTTATCACAATGAACTTGTGCACTGAATAAGGCAGTACTACTGTGGAAATATTAATGAAACTGTGTAATTAATGTCTGTATCGTAACAAGCACATAAACACATACATTTTATATATGGGCATAGGTATGCATCAGTAGGTAAAGTTAACATGCACCGCTGCTGCGTCTGGGCTTCTTTCTTTCCTCATGTTGGTGAACCTCATTAATAAGTCCTTTTGTAACATATCTCCCATGCTGTTTCTACTGGAAGAAAATGTTTAGATAGATAGATTAGATAGAGCCAATGCAATCTCTGATTCCCTGATTTTTAATCCCTCACAAATCTTCATGCAACCAATACATTGCCCTTTCTCGCATATTGTTAGCATTTTGCTTTCTTTTGGCATATAAGTGACTCTCTCTCTCCCCCTCACACACTCTCATCATCTCTAGACACTACTAAAAACAACAATGTCCCTCATGGTTTCTTGATATGAAGCCACAAACTAAAGTTCCCAGACACTGGCCAGGAAGAAATGGGATTCAACCAAACCCTAGACCACAACATAAATATTTTCACCCACAGTATTGGCTGCAAAAAGCTTTAAGCATGAAACAAAAAAAGTTTTCCAACTGTTTTTGAGCTCGCGCCATCCATTTCCTAAAAGTAAAGTTCTTGGAGAAGATCTAACAATAACATTTTCTAACTCACATTAGGAATGAGACAGTAATTGTATCATATCTTAGGCTTCAGTAGAATATACTTCAGGTCCCACTGGACATTGCATAATGAGGACATGAATAAAAATGATAATAGATGTTGGATTTGTGGGTCTGATAAAAGCAAATGTAATACACACACTTTGGAAGTGCTCTCATGTTTGTGCATTTTGGGAAAAGGTGATAGGCAGTCTTTAATTTAATATTAAATGTAAATCTTTTTATGGTACCCAGCTTTTCTGTCATGAGAAATATTAATAACAGGGATGTTACCAAGGCAGAAGAAAATATTGTGTTAAGGGCAAGTTTAGTGGCCTTACAAAAATGGAAAACATCTGTATTGCTGAATGTTCTACACTGGTTGAATAACATTGGCAAACCATTTCTTTAATAAACAAGAAGAGCTTGGTCTAAATTTTGGAGGCTTCTGATGAATACATTTTTGTTGAATAACTTTATAATTTAGTTATTTGAGATAAAGGAAAACATGTTTTGTTTCAGTGTAATTATTTTATGCACGATACAGACAGTTACATAGTCTTGTAGGACAAGAAGCAGCACCTTAAATTCATTGTGTCTGGAATGTTTTGATGACAAATGTGCCCCAGAGGACAGTCATCAAAAATGAACCCTCTCTTGTCACTGGGTAAATCAAGGGAGAGGTGAAGCATTTGGATCCTTCCTGTCACAGAATTATTGGGAGTTGTATTTATGTCTACAATGCCCAGATACTGTACTATGGTGACTGTGCTTTAGAAATTCAGATAGGTATATCAGATATCCTGTACATTTAAAAATTTTTAACTGGTTATGCTCAGAGGGAAAAAATACTGCCATGCCAAAAAGCCCCCCAAAGCTATGCAACCTGGGGGAGGGGAAACAATCAGTGAAAAATTCTCTTCTACCCTTCCCTCTCCCACCCTGTACCCAAAAGGCAGGCAGATAGTTCCAACACAAAATATTTATGTTTTAAGTTCCATATAGCTATCAAATGCTTGCAATGCAGCTGAATTGGAAGCCCATCCTATCTATTCACTTCTCTTCATAAAATACTTCCTTACATTTTAATTCCCTCTTAATTTTTACCTCTGTCTCCTCGTTTTAGTCTTTCCAGCGACTTCAAATAGATCTAAACAAAGGTTTAGATAACCACTGTCTCAGTGCAATGTAAGAATAATATAAGGAAAAATTAGCATAATCCAGCATCCATTGACTTTTAATGGGAGTTGGATCACATCTATATGAGAAATGAATGGCAGCTGAAAGGGAATTTAGCTGATTTTCTAAGTCCACCTGAAGTTTTGTCTCACTCTGGTCTGAGTTAAATACAGATCAAGCTGCATCAAGTCCAATGGCAGCCTGTCCTCGGACAGTGCATAGGATGTTTCTCCTGAGGACATACTGGAGAAGAATCTGGTTAGTAGTCATCATCACAATATGCCAAAATATAAAGAAAGCCACATTTTCCCCTCCTTTCTCCCACCACCTAAACAAGGAGAGGCTGAATGGCTGCAGTAATCCAGTGTGTTACATCAAAAGCATATCCATCTGGAAACAATGAAGTCCACGTTGACTGAAGCATATGATATTCTGAATATGTATGCAGGAGCCAAATCTATTGGAGCCAAAAGTGCAGGCAGAAATAACATGGGTGCAAGCTGGTGGACTGGAAGACTCAGATGACTGATTATAGGACAGGGCCTTTTAAATTTAGGTCAAGTAATCTCAAATATTTTGACAGTGTGGACCACATCTTGACAGACAGACTGTCTCATGGACCTCCCGGGACTTCCTGCCTGTTCATGAGTGCGCAGGCAATTGTCTTCCCATTTACAATCACATAACACCCAAATGACAACTACAGCAATTAGTACATGGAAACGTAATCCCAGGAAAATAATATATTTTTAGGGGTTTTTTTTAAATGCAGTGTAGTTGGTGAAAATTATGACGACGACCCAGCTCATATAACCAACCAAGCTCTCCACAGGCCTCCAGCAAGAGCCTGTAGACCAGTGGTTCTCAACAAGTGGTAGGGGGGCCTCTGGGGAACCCTGAACAGATTTCCGGGGTCTGCCAAAATAAACCAGAGAGCTGGGCCAGCGTTAGACTTGTTGGGGCACAGGGCAGAAAGCTGAAGCCTGAGCCCTGCTGCCCAGGGCTGAAGCCCAAGTCCAAGCCCAAGCCCAAGCCCAAGCCCCGCTGCCCAGGGCTCAAACTGAAGCCTCAGCAACTTAGCTTCGCAGGGCTGCCTGTTGTGTCGGGTCCCAGGCCATTCCCCTGCTTGCTACCCCCTAATGCTGGCCCTGGCTTTTAATCTACTGGATATGCAGAAAAACAGTTGTGGCACAGGTGGGCCGTGGAATTTTTATGGCATGTTGGGGGGGCCTCAGAAAGAAAAAGCTTGAGAACCCCTGCTGCAGACTACAGTTTGGAAAGCACTCCTCCAGGTCACTGTTTTAAGTCCAACCCAGGCCTGTGGTGATTAGATTTGCCAACTTCGTAATATTTAAAACCCGGACACTCCAGCAGGACTGCCAGAACCTTCCCCCCCGCAACTCCCCCCCACAAGTCCCCACCTCTGTCCCACCTCTTCCTTCCCCAAGGCCCCGCCTCCCATTCACTCCTCTTCCCCCTTTCCCCCCGTAGCTTGCTGCTTTTCCTCTCTCGCTTCCCCCTCACCCCTGGGTCGGGAAGGATTGGATATCAAAGGCTGTTACTATCATATAAGACTGTTTAGTGGCCTTGTAAGAGGGAGCCATCTCAGGGAGCCTCTATGTGGCATGACATAGCCCTGCTGGTTCGTTACCCTTAGCTCCCTCTTGGCTCTTGTAAGAACTTACCTCCCAGGCCAGAATACTTAAACTAATATCTCCCCTTTGTGGAGTCTCATTTATTAAATCTCCTACAGCAGGAGTGCCCAATCTACAGCCCACAGGCCATACACAGCCCACCAGAGCATTTCATAAGGCCTGCGGCCTGCTTCAACACAATATACTAATGGCCAAGTCATTAGCATTTTATCATCACGTTTATATCTTTTTAGTTTACACAAGTGTGTACATAGACAGTACTGTACATAGAAACAACCTATCTAAAGATTTATGAAACAAGCTGGACTTAAAATATAAATCAATACAGATGACTTTAAATCTTATTAAAATATGTAGAATCTGTTTGGCCCACAGAAGGTTGTACTTAGGTTTATAAGGACCTCCTGTGTATTAAGGTTGGGCATCACTGTCCTACAGAATATCAACCTATTTCTTTGCTCAAGTCCAACCCTTGTTCCTAGGACCCCACAGCCCTCCTTCTGGGCCAGTTCTGAGAACTCAGGTAGGTTGCCGCCCTAGGCTTGGGGTGGGGGGAGGGGCAGGTGGGCAGGCCAGCCTCCTTCTCTCCTTTCTTTACCACTCTGGAGGCTTCTTTTTTATCTGCAAGCCTGGACTGATTTAACCACATGACCGACCTGTCATGTAGCTATGATAATTGCCCCCACTTTGGGAGGAGACCTGAGTCAGTCAGGTGAGGCTGGACCCATTACCCCTTAAAGGGCCAGTCACCCTGTGACAGGTCTGTGTGAAATGAGCTAGTGGTCTCATTTCAGTTTCAAGGAAATACATTTTTTTAAAATCACCACTAAAGGCACAAACTGACATCACTGATGGGAATTCTAAATAGACACCAAGGATGGAACAGGATACAAAGAACGAACTCCTCGCACCACTAGAGATGGCCCCATGAGGTCAAGGGTTGGGTATAGTGGTAGGGTTCTTATGAAGAGAACTTGGTACTGCCTGTGCTGTATCCATTCTAAGAACACACATTGGCCCCCAGTCACTAGGGCTGTCAATCAAGCATCTTTCACTCGTATTAGTGTCACTTTAAAAAACATTAATTCAAGTGAAATCTGTAGATGACTGAGTGCATTAGAAGATGTGCTCCTAATGTGCTCAGAGCATGGTGAAAGTTTGCATTGCCTGAATCTGGCATGCTTGACTCCAGCCCTTTTTATGGAAGGTACAGTACATTTTGTCCACTGAAGACAGTATTTCAAAACTTGTCTGGTGTTAAAATGTTCTCTTAGCTTTGACACATCTGAAAGGTTTTCGCAAATACCACAGGATGTAGATAGTGTCAACTGAGCTCCTTTTCTCAAAAACCATTAGGAAAATGCTGCATGAGATGTTTGCTTTTGGGGGTAGCTAGATTAACCATGTGACAATGGGAAGGCCATGTCCACACTATCACTTTTGTCAGTATAATTTATGTCTCTCAGGCGTGTGAATAAAATACCCCCCTCTCTCCCCACAACACCAAGTTATACCAACAGAAGCACCGGTATGGACAACACTATGTTGGTAGGAGATGGTCTCCTGCCAACATAGCTATCACTGTTTGTGGGGGTGGTTTTATTATGTCGACGGGAGAGCTCTCTTCTGTCAGCATAGAGCGGCTACATGAGCAATCTTACAGCTGCGCAGCTGCATCAGTACAGGTGTGCCTCTGTAAGCTCGCTAATGTAGACATTGCCTCAGATCTTCTTGATGTCAAACATGTTTGTGGTAAGAGCTGGGGAAGAAACTAGACCCTAGGTGCCAGTGCAGTTAATATAGAAGGCTTGACAGCAGGGCCAGCTCTACAGTTTTCGCCGCCCCAAGCAGCGCGCCGAATTGCTGCTGCGCGCGGCGGGGGCAGTCCGTGTGCCCTTAGGGCGGCAGGCACGTTTCCGTGGCGGCGGCAATTCGGCGGCAGCTTCTATGTTTGGCTGAAGCCGCCCCGGACAGCTAAACATAGAAGCTACTGCCGAATTGCCTTCACCGCGGAAACGCGCCTGCCGTCCTAAGGGCACATGGACTGCCCCCACCGCCCGCAGTGGCAATTCGGCGCACTGCTTGGGGGCAAAACAACAGGGACTGCCGCCCCTTGCAGAATGCCGTCCCAAGCACCAGCTTGGAATGCTGGTGCCTGGAGCCGGCCCTGCTTGACAGAGGTCAGGGGATCTGCATAAAGTCCGAACACTTACTGTAATGTAGCTGAGGTAGCACAACCAATAACCTTACAATTCACCTCTAGAATCCTTCACATGTCCTTGGGCTCCTTACAGAGCAGGAGACTGTCAGCAGGAACCAGCACGGATAGTAACCTCTCAAAAGATCAAAAGGGCTGGTGTCAGTACAAGAACACTAATATTCTCTTTTCTGTACCCAAACGAACTGATGCCAGGATGATAGCATATGTGTGTGTGTATGCACCTACACAGGGAGTCTACAGGTTATTACTTTTGTACTCCCTGCTGAAATTAGCTACTTTCATTTCCCATACGTACTTTTATCTATTTCATATTTCAGATCCTTGCCAAAGGCCAGGTCTGCCCCAGAAACATTTGCTGGTACAGGGGTGGCTCTAGGATTTCCGCCGCCCCAAGCAGGGCGGCACACCGCGCGTGGAGCTCTGGCGGTCGCCGGTCCCGCGGCTCCAGTGGACCTCCTGCAGACTTGCCTGCGGAGGGTCCGCTGGTCCCGCGGCTCCAGTGTACCTCCCGCAGGCATGCCTGCGGATGCTCCACCGGAGCTGCGGGACCAGCGGACCCTCCACAGGCATGCCCGTGGGAGGTCCACCAGCGCCGCCTGCCGCCCTCCCCGCGGGACGCCGCTCCATGCGCGCGTTTGGCACGCTGGGGTCTGGAGCCGGCCCTGGCTGGTACAGTAATGTCAGTTAGGGAGTATGATTTTTTTACAATTTTTCTGTACTAGCAAAGCCCTAATGTATCAAACTTATATCAGCATAAAGCACATTTGCCAGTACAGCTTATTTTGCTTGGTGAATCAGTATAAGCTATACCGGCAAAAGGACTCTCTACAGATACAACAAAATGGCAAACATTTTCTAACGTAGACCTGGCCTAAGAAGAAATGTCAAATAATCTAGTGATCAAGCAGAAAATCCACACAGTTAAGTTTTTAGACCTGGGTTGAGTCTGCAGTTAGAAAAACTGTCTTCTGGCTTATAAACTAAGCACATGTGAGGAGCAAGAATAGATGGAAAGTCCCATCATGTTATTTACACAGAATCACTTTTTTTTTTAACTTTATCTGTACTTCAGCATCAGCCTATGTCAGAGAACAGATTGATTTCACAGAACTTTTAAAAAATAATTCACTCTTATTCAGGTTCAGTTTTTTTTAATCAAGCGAGAGGTACAAAGGTTCTGGTAAGGGACAGGAGGCAGTGAAATCTGTCAAGGTATTCCAAGGGTAAACAATTTTTCATATTATACTTCTGGTGTCAGGAGTGATGGTGTTCCAGTTATCAATGGGAAATTTTTCCCTAGACTAATTCCAGTCTGTTTTCATGGGAAGCATGACACTGAAGTACAGTTCAAGTCAGAAAAGTGCTTCTCTATAAAAAAAACATGACAGTGCTCCATATTTATTCTCTCTCAGTGCAAACAAGCTCAGCGTACAAGCCAAGAAATGATTTCTCTAACTGAAAACTCAGCCCAATGTTTGAAAATCAAATTGGGTTCCCCTCTGCCTTTCCCCCTCTCCCCTCCTTTTCTAAAATGTTATTTTAATGAATTGTGAATTTAGTTTTTGTAAAAGGTGCTGGATTGACAGCCCTGGAGACTGAAGTCCTCTGTTTATCATCAGAATTGCTGTATTATAAGTAAACTTCCCCACCCTACCCTGGCAATGTGTTCCAATCCTGTCCAGCTGGGACCAAACACATGGTAGATGCCTCATAATACAGATCAGAAGACAGTCCCTGCTTCTAAGAGCTTACAAATTAATTTCACAGATCATGCAATGAAGGAGATAAGGTAACAAAACAGTAGGGAAGATTTGGGGGAGGAAGGGCAAGACAATAAGATTATGGTTACTTAGCAAAGGCTAGTACACAGCTTGGAAAAGTAAAGATTTTCTTTTTTGTTGATATAAAAATTTCAACAACAATATACTAATGCCACTGTTGGCTCATTTTTATAGTCTTGGTGGCAGAAGTAAGTCTTCTGAAGGGATATTAGTGAGAAGACTGGGACCTTACAGACCATTTTAAAAAAAGGATTCCATATATAAAGGGACAGCATGGAAAAAAGCCTGGAGCTGGACAATGAGGATTGAAGAGAGTATCACTGCCCTCTACCCCCTCCATTCTAAGAGCGTGATAAGAAATACGGTTGGATAAGAATGGAGGCGCAGACTTGTGCAGAACCTTGGAAAGATCAAACAAGAAGCTAAAATTTCAAGTAATGAAGTAGAGGAAAGCTGTGAAGAAATGTAAAGAGAGGGGTTAGAAAATGGTTCTAGTAGTTGAGTTTCAGTTCTCTGTGACCCATTTTCCTGGGAATAATATTGATCTGTGTCGCAGGGGTGTTGTGGGGATTAAGTATTCATGATTGTACAGTCATTTTAAAATGTGATGCCCTGTATAATTACTAGTATGATTATTAGGTCACTAGTTCACATCCAGCCAAGTTGGCAGTGACCAAAGGGAATTACCATCTGAAAGCTGCCTGATTAGTCTGTGAAAAATAACTTGGATGTTGCAGTTCAGTTACTAGTAGACAAGTGTCCAAAACACAGCTGCCCCCTTTTGTTGGCATGTTTCAGCAGAAAGGCTCAGGACTGAATTTGCCTCACATCCCTAGAGCTGTTCCCACCCCTTGTCTGGAACGCCCCACATCAGTAGAAGTGGGAGTTGAGAAGTTTGCACAGCTGCTGCTTATGCTTTACCTCTTCTGGGAATAAACAGTTTCCAGGGCTCTCAGTCTGGCACCCTTCACCAGCATAAAAATCACTTAACATTTTAAAAAAGCTGATTAAATGAAAGATTGAGTGAAACATATGATTCCATTCTGTTCTACTCCATTCTGTTAAGGGTCCTTTCCTTGCTCTTTAGGTTCTTATACGGTACCCATCAATGCAGTCTCTGAGCCCCTGACTAAATGGTCCATGGTTAAGGCTGATATAATGTAAACATTTTTCCTTGATAATGGGAGTGGTCCATAAATCCAGCCTCATTTAGTGTAGACAGTACTCAGGCAGTGGTTATGTTGTGCATACATCCCACACAAGTCCATTAGCAGGGATAGCTCACTACGAACAGCAGAAGCATGAACAAACACATAAGTCAGCAAAGTGGCCTGATGATGTGTCACCTCTAGAAGCTTGTTACTGTGCCTTTCCCTCTACTTTATTGCATCATTTGCATTTAGAGCATTAGCTAGTTTAACACTGCACCAGATTGTTATATTAACTATATTTATATAATCATTACACAGTATGTTAAGATGTGCAGCCTCACCCTGCTCTCATACAGCTCACTAAGCTTGCATTGCCACTGCCTGTATCTACCCTGTGGGTAAATGGAAGACTTCAGTCTACAGGGCTATCAGTTGAGAACCTGTCACCCATGCTCATCTGACCTTTTTTTATTTTTTTTAAAAAAAGACATGCTAATTGTTTAAAATGCACTAAAATTTGAACCTGTCACATACTGTGCAATTTTATTACCAAAACTTTATCATTAGGCCTTGAGTCTAAATAAAAAAAGTCAAGGGAAGTCAGAACCCAGCAGTAGCCCAGCTATCCTAGAGAAAGGATCCACAAAAGACAGAAGGTAGTAGGGTTCATAGAATTCTGATCAAAGCTCCCTCAATGTCTCCACACTTGCCTTCTTTCAAACTCCAAGACCAACAGAAGGATCTTGCCACACAAAAAGCAAAATGAGAAAAATAAAACAGCCAGCTGGAGACATGAGATAAAGACAAGGTAGGTGAGGTGATATCTTTTATTGGATCAACTTCTGTTGGTGACAGAGACACGTTTTCGAGCTTAAACAGAGCTCTTCTTCAGGGGCATTAGAAGTCACTTCATTGTTCTTTTTCTCCCTGGGAGCAATGATTTTGATGAGTATCTGAGAAAAAGGAAACCTAGGATAAATTAAAAGAGAGCAAACAAATCCAATGAGTAATGAGAGACAGGATACCACCTAACCTGCAAGAGACATTGTGTGAGGTGCCCACACCTGCACTTCACACCACAAATACAGTTCCTAGAAAGATACTGTTGATGATGCTGGTGCAGAAAGACATTACACACCAGGAAAGTGCATTTGAGAATAAAGAGTGAAGTAAGGTTAAATAGAATCAGTCACGCTACAATTTTAACTCCATTGGAAACACAAGGAAAATGAGGACAGCAAGGGAAATAGCACGATTCTCAAATAGATATAGACTAAAAGTGATGAGAAAAAATATTTCCAGCCTTTTATGAGGGTTTGGCAAACAAGAATGATTTATCTTGCTTTGCTGTATTAAGGAGATTTCTTTTCAAGTTATGTAATTGTGAAAATTCTACAAGCTTGGGTAAAATAATCTTCTCGGAGAACCCCTTCTCCCATAAACTGTGTGATATAGAGTCTGGGTTAATGAGATTGTAAATCTGGTTACCTAAACCTGCATTGTGGTCTGGGAACAAGCCTGTGTTAAAGTGCACTGACGTACTTTTAAACTGTGTTCTTCATAACACTGAACCATTAAAGTATAATCCCCACCTGGAAAATGTACTCTCTGGCAATACATTCATCCCTTCAAGTGACTCATTCAAACAGTCATTTCTCTTTGTCTTGGCAGGAAATCTATTTTTTACCTGGCGTTATCTTCAGAAGGCTCACTTTCTATATTGTAGGTATGGTATATAGTGGCGTAGCACAATATAGATGGATGTCTATAACAGGCAACTTTCTAAGTGAATTCCACTTCTACTTCAACACCCAGCCCTCTGCCCTAGAGAGGTATTATTTACCATTCAATTATCTGGAATAGTAATATCCTTTTTTGCCACTACTTTGCATTGAGTTAACAGTCAACACATTATTCAATATCACCTTCCGATTTTTTTCCTGCATTACTGCCCAAAAAGCAGCACTGTACTGGGCCATATGCTGCTGTCCTTGATCAACATATGGTACTCAGGTGGATGTCTGCTGGGGTTTCCCACACAGATCCAGGCCCCTAGGAGACACTTTGTCTGTACATGTACACTTGGGCATGTCAATGCTTTGAATTACACGTCTGCTGCAATCCTCATCTTGGGCTTCATCCACTCTTGCCTTGACTATTGAAATTTCCTTCTTTGTGGCTTCCCCAAATCCCAGCTCATCAAACTACAGCATGAGCAGAATGATACTTCCTGCCTCACACATGCAAAGAGACACAATCACATCCCCCACGTACTCCAATACCTTCGTTGGCTCAAGTTCCAGTCCAGAATCCAGTTCAAATCTGCTGTTGTGTTTGAAATTCTCCAAGGCTTGCCCATGCCCACCTCAGAGATCTTGGCTCTCTCTCTACTCGCCTCACTCAAACACAACTGGCTTCTTCTCTGCCTTACCACTGCAGATCCTGCCATCAAGAGTAGCTTTATGTGTTTCTGCTTTGTCCTAAAGGTATGTCTACACAGCAAAGAAAAACCTGCCTAGGCCAGCTGACTTGGGCTCCCAGGGCTCAGGTTGCGTGGGGCTGTTTCACTGCTGTGCAGACTTCCGGGCTTGTGCTGGAGCCTGAGCTCTAGGACCTTCCCACCCCACAGGTCCTACAGCCCGAATTCCAGCCCAACCCTAGAAGTCTACACAGCAACAAACCAGCCCCGCAGCCCACGCCCTGTGAACCTGTAGCTGCTGGCATAGGCCAGCCATGGGTTCTTCTTTGCTGTACAGACATAGCCTACAACTAATTTCAAGACTCATCCATGAATATCTTTTCTCCCTGCCTATGTCTTCATTTGCTTTTATCATTTAACTTTGTAACTGTTAGTTATAGCAACTCCGTAAAGCATTTGGGGATCCAGTTTATAGGGGAGCCACTAGAATACACAACTATGTTGTTTATACTGTATTTGTGCTGGTCATGATCCCCACCCACAGTAAATTCAATATACCCAATTTCTTTAGATTAAATCTCAACACTCCATAACTTGCAATAAATATGTCCATCTCGCTAAAATATCAAGAATCCTCTGTAATTTGGGGCAATAATACTCCAGTCTGTTTGCACACCTGCCTAAATTTGACACCATTTGAAAATATGATCACTATATTCATTATACTCCAGTTTACTAATGCAGATTTTAAAAAAGTATTAACCACACATTGCACCCCTGTGATTAGCGCTTATTTCCTCTCCTCTGTGCAAATGCAATGTGGTTTATTTGCCTTCTCTCCTTCTTATTGAGAAAAAGCTAGCCTGACACTAACTATCATCATAAAATAACACTTTTAACTTCTTTAAGCAGCTTCCATCTGAGGATCTCAAAGAGTTTTACGGCATTAATGAAATACGATGAGCCTCATAACCCTCTTGTGTGGTATAAAGTAACACAAGACCATAATAATTGCCACACAGATTAGACCAGTGGATCATCTAGTCCAGGACCCTATTTAATAGCGATAAAATAAAATGTCAACCTTTTAAAACCATGGGTGTGCTAGCTCCTGAAAAGAGTCCAGTGGACTTGAGACCATAAGTCTCTGAGCCTATTGACTCAATGCAGGAAGTAAAGGCAATAAAAAAGCTAAGGGTGTCTGGGTAGTCCCAAGTGAACCCCATTGTTTTTGGCCCAAACCCAATGGGTCCATATGATTCTGTGTAGACTTCGGGAGAATGAATAGAGTTTAACTGTTTGATGCCTACCCCAGTCCCAGGTCAATAACCTTTTTGACTGGTTAGAGAAAAACAAATAAATCGCTATTTTATACTTAGCAAAAGGATTTTGGCAAATTCCCCTGACAAAGGAGTCCAAAGAGAACTTCCTTTGCCACTCTCCTCAGAGCTCTTTCATTTCATCACCACACTTCACAGAAGCTTAGGGACCAAGTCCTCAATTAGTATTAGCAGTACGTGGCTGTGTTCTTGGATGGCATGATTAATTTTGGTACAGACTGGAGATTCCACCTCAGGAATATTGCTTCTGTCCTGAAGGAATCCGAATATGAAATTGCGGAACTACTACCTGTAGCATGTAACTTATAATTTAAATCAGCTTCTCTACCAGATGACTGAAGGATAGCTAATGTGATGCCAATTTTAAAAAAAAATATCCAGAGGTGATCACAGCAATTACAGGCCAGTAAGCCTAACTTCAGTACTAGGCAAATTGGTTGAAACTATAGTAGAGGACAGAATTATCAGACACATAGATGAACACGATTTGTTGGGGAAATCATGCCTCACCAATCTACTAGAATTCTTTGAGGGTCAACAAGCATGTGGACAAGGGTGATCCAGTGGATATAGTGTGCTTAGATTTTCAGAAAGCCTTTGACAAGGTCACTCACGAAAGGCTCTTAAGCAAAATAAGCTGTCATAAAATAGGAGGGAAGGTCCTCTCATGGATCAGTAACTGGTTATGATAGCAACCAAAGGGTAGGAATAAATGGTCAGTTTTCA
This sequence comes from Mauremys mutica, assembly GCF_020497125.1. NCBI lineage: Eukaryota > Metazoa > Chordata > Testudines > Geoemydidae > Mauremys > Mauremys mutica. The sequence goes on from NC_059075.1 coordinate 68,792,064, forward strand.
GAACTGAGAGACATAAATAGTGGTGTCACTCAAAGGTCTGTACTGGGACCAGTACTATTCAACATATTCATAAATGATCTGGAAAAAGGGGTAAACAGTTGGGAGGCAAAATTTGCTGATGATACAAAACTACTCAAGATAGTTAAGTCCAAAGCAGATGGAAAGAGTTACAAAGGGACCTCACAAAACTGGGTGACTGGGCAACAAAATAGCAGATGAAATTCAATGTTGATAAATACAAAGTAATGCACATTGGAAAACATAATCCCAACTGTATATACAAAATGGTGGGATCTAAATTATTTGTTACCACTCAAGAAAGAGATCTTACAGTCACTGTGGATAGTTCTCTGAAAGCATCCACTCAATGTGCAGCGGCAGTCAAAAAAGCTAACAGTGTTGGGAATCATTAAGAAAGGCATAGATAATAAGACAGAAATTATCATATTGCTGCTATATAAACCCACAGTATATCCACATCTTGAATACTGCATGCAGATGTGGTCACTCCATCTCAAAAATGATATATTGGAATTGGAAAGGGTACAGGAAAGGGCAACAAAAATGATCAGGGGTATGGAACAGCTTCCATATGAAGAGAGATTAATAAGACTGGGACTTTTCAGCTTAGAAAAAAATGACTAAGGGGGGATAGAACAGAGGTCTATAAAATCATGACTGGTGTGGAGAAAGTAAATAAGGAAGTGTTATTTACTCCTTCTCATAACACAAGAACTAGGGGGCACCAAATGAAATTAATAGGCAGCAGGTTTAAAAGAGACAAAAGGAAGTACTTCTTCACACAACCCCAACTCCTCCTGGATAAATGAGGCACTGAAGAAAGCTGCTGTTCTCCACACAAAAAGCAAGCATGGTCCATTTCAAGACAGGCAAACTGTTACATGTGTTTCATTACTTTGTCACCCTCGCTTCTCTTTGCGTAGAACTCACCAGCCACAGGGGGCTCCAAACTGCCCAGTGAACCATGCAACACGACACTGTCTTTTCCACAATAAAAGAGATCCTGTGCCAGAATTCTGCACTTCATTTCCCTGACTTCACTCAAATATTCATTCTCCAATCGGATGCCTTTGAGTCACCCTGTCCCAGAACATTCAGGATGATGAATACCAACATAATATCTGAGTCATCTCCAAGAAAATGAGTATTCCCCAACTGAGAATGAGCATCTCGCAATCTGATATGCTGTGGTATCCCCTCACATATTATGCTTTAGGAAATCTCTTTGTCCTAGTTATGGATCCTCTCTCACTTATGCTAGCTTCATACTAGGAAGGACACCACTCCTTTCCTGAGTTGATAGAATCTGGCCATATAGTCCTCTGCCTTTCAGGTGCTGATTTTTCCCTTGTCTGAGTGAAGTCAAGAGACTGATGCAGGACAGATGCCTCTAATTTTCAAAAAACACTTATACAGAGGACAGTATCCTAGGAAGTTGGCTGCCAAAAGAAAATTACTTTTCACTTCTTGAGGCACGGCTATAATGGTATGCACTTTAGTTTGCTTACTTTGTATTGTAAACCTCTTGTTTTCAATAGGTAAACTGAGGATCTGAGCACCTTTATGAAGACATTTTTACTCTGGGTTGGTGCTCTAAAATAAATAACCAGGCCTTTTCCCCAAAACAGGGTTTTTCTCCTATGCCAGAAAGGATCTCCTGCTGTTTGCAGGAGGGATTTTGAATTGGGTCCAGCCACAGGTCATCGTGCCACTTTCCCAGGGTAGAGAACCCTCTATTTGATGCCCAGGTCTCACTTTGGCAACCCCATATGCCCTCCATCTTTTTAGGGAGATTATGTGGTATGCCATGGTAATCTATCTGGAGGTTTGCCCAGTGATGGGGCTGCTTTTTACTGGAATACAGCTTTCAGTATGCACTAAGGGTATTTCACAAAACTTTACATGGCGTCAAGTATCAGGGGGTAGCTGTGTTAGTCTGTATCCACAAAAACAAAACAAAAAAACAAGGAGTGCCACCAGACTCCTTGCTGTTTTTTCACAAAACTTTCTAATTCCAAACTGCAAAAGAAAAAAGTGTGATACATGTGATGAAGAGGATTAACAGTTATTTCTTCAAACTAACCCTATCATATCTGTTACTTTCAACCCTTTGCCATAACACTACTTACTTTCACGGTTAAAGCTAAGGTAAACTGATTTAACAGAACAGCAATGCTTGTCAATATCACTAACCAATAGCCTGTTCCAGCTACAGCAGCAGAAATCAGAGATTTAATCTGGAACTCTTGTAGGAATACTGTGGCCCCACATTTAGCATGAGATTTGTATGGTCCCAGGATGGTAGTGGAAACCAATACTTAAAGTGTGGTCCTAATCTGAAAAGCGTCTCTACAAATTGCATTTTTGTCTCACTAATATTGATAACAAATCTGTTCAGTTCACAAGAAACATGATTTTTCCTAACTGCAAGTTCCACGTGGAATCAGAAAGTCAGGCCGTACTCTTTGGGTATGTCTACACTGCAAAAACACACTCACCACCAGCCAGGATCAGCTGGGCCTGAGCCGTGGGGCTATAAAGTTGCAGTGTAGACATTCAGGCTTGGGTTAAAGCCTGGGCTCTGGGACCCTCTCCCTTCATGGACATTTTTTATGTTTTTTGTTTTTTTACACATACATTCAGTTCTTGTCGGGGCTGGCTGGAGGAATAATAGAATATGACATCATAAGTACCAAGGAGGTGACACATAATTAACTGAGATGGAGAGTGATTATCCATGGCTGGGACTTATTGGCACGCTGATGATAATAATTATTAATAATTATAATTAACAATTCAAACTGGCTCAAATGTTTTGTTTTTGTTAAACATCTATTCAACTAAAGCATGCAGGAGAAAAGATCTTCATTAAAGATTCAATTAAGGACTAAGGAAACACCTTCTACACATTTCCATGAGTCCTCCAGAAATGTCAGGGAAGACCGGACTTGATATCCTGAATTTCTCTCAGGTGAAAACAGTAGAATGTTTAGCCTGCTTTGTACATCATAAAGCAGCACTAAACCCAGTCCCCACACCCCACCAGCAAGTCACATTTAAAATGATCCAGGACACAATTGGCTCCTTTCTACCTTGTACAACATGTCTAGAGGGACCAGAACTCTTTGTAGCACAGAATGTAAAGCAGAACTAGGAAGAACTTAAAGAGCAGCTGTATTCAGAAATGTGTTTCTGTACAAATGACATTGTGGGTTCCGTATTTACTTTTCAATGACTCCAAAGTAAATGTGCCCACTCTATGAGTCAAAAGATTCTTTTTCTACCCATCTTTGATATAAATTCAACCTGGGATGTGAGACTCCAGTTGAACTTTCTGCCTCACACTGTACATCATCCCCAGTAATAAAGATGATGAAATGAGAACTTCACTGATTATGTGCATGGTAGAATCACTCTCCTGTAGCTGTATGGGCCCTGGGAGGCTAGCAGAAGGAATCACTGGTTTGTGGCAGTAAAATCAGAAGCTCTGACTGGCAGACACATAGGGAGCAAATATGAGAAATAAGAAGGTGCAAGTTTTACATAGTCATTTTTCCGACAACACCCTGACTTTAAGGAACAGGAAATCGGTAACATTAGAAAGAATGGCAGGATCTTTGGAAAGAGTTACAGTGGCATAATAATGAAACATGCTAAACCAAGAAAGTCCAACCACATAGACACCCCAAGGGAATAAATTACATCATGAGTTGTGCTGGCCTCTCAAAAAGCAAACATATTATGTCTTGAATCCAAATTTTTCACTGCAAGCAAAAAATTCTACCACACTTCACAGCACATCATATCATTTCTCAGCGAAAATGGTGAGTTCTCTTGCTATTGCTAAAATGCTCCTGGAAAATTTTCACCATGTTTGCAGTTAAAAGCTATTACTGCAGGTGGAGACAGAAAAAATTCACTTGCAAATAGCTGCAAAAACTGTAAGAGTTTCTATATGAATACTCACAACAGATATTTTGCTCAAGACTTGTAGAAAATCAGATAGTATACAAAGTGCAGGGCACATGGAGGACTGCCCCAAAGATCACTGAGTGGGAAGGTTCTCAAAGGACAACCCTCCATCTCCAGAACATCAGAAAAGTCATCTCCAAGTCACTCAGAAAATGCCATCACTGCTCCAGAACACAGGATGTCAGAGCACTCAAGGAATGGCCCCCATCCAAAAGAACAGGGTGCCAATGCATTCCATAAACCATAACCCCAAGCACAAGGGGCCAGCATTCTCACAGAGCCCTCTCTGAGCCAACGGGGCCAGAACTCACAGTGAGCCCATCCCCTAAAGCACAGGTTATGAGGCTCTGGGCTCTCAATTTTTACTGTTTTTTTCCTGATAAGTTCCTCACCTGTCTTGTGTGCAAGTCATGATACTGTAGTATGAGCCTGGTGTTGACGCTGTGACTCCATGTGTTCCCCAGTGCTGCTGTCACATAGCCAGGTTCCCTTTCCTTGCTCCCAGAGGCTCCTGAAACGAAAAACAATACAACTTCTGAGTCCAATGTGTCATGCCTGCACCAAGGATGTGTTTCACTGAGGAATCTTTGTCATACGTCTCAGCTCATTCCACAAACTAAGCATTCATATGAATGTTTGGCTTACATTTTCAATTGCAAGAACTCTCCACTATTTCTTAAGAATTCCCTGCCTTGTAGGCATAGGTCTGGGGTAAGTCCTTCTCTCACAGAGTACTACCACGGGCTATTATTATATTGCAAAGCAGAGTCTAATTTCCAATGCATATTACTCTGCTTTTCGAAGTACCTGGTGTTACACCATTCAGGAGAAGCACTGATAGACTTTCAGGTATTTGGAAAGATATTTGAGACCAATATCGAGACCCAACATTCTGTTTATTATGTGTCAGAACAGAACCATCTCATTCTCTTCGCATCCCCTCCACCCACTTTTCTCTTTAAGCCTATTGCTTCCATGCACTCCCAACTTCTGCAGGTCTGGAGACAAGGGAGCGGGCCAGGAAAGAGAAGTTATTAAAAGGAATCATGAAGGAGGAGGTTTATGGGGCATAACTGTGGAGCCAGGAAAGATAGCAGTCATGCCTCTGATCTCAAAATTAAACCCTACCCCACACTAGTAGAAATCTCACATATTCTGTAAAACTTGAGTCAATGTCAGATGTCTCCAAAAACTGAGCCAACTCCTGCCTGAGATACCAGTAATACTAATGAAGTCAATGGAGTTACATCAGAGATGAAACTGCCCCCCCCCCTTACTGGAAGTTAGATTTTGGGGAATCTTCTCATGTGTGTGAACTCTGTACATGCCTTGGGGAAAATGCGTTCAGCAAAATCCGTGCTGGTCAGCTATGATGACACAGGGGAAGGCATTTCTAATAATGCAGTGTGACCTGGTTTGCTAACCTACCATTTCACTTGATTTTTCTAATCCTGAAATAGGAGACTGGTCCATCTACAATGCTGGCAGAAGCCCCAGATCTTTTTCTTTTGAATACCATATGCTCTGTACATATTTCAAACTGGGAAACAGAAGTTGGATTGAGAAAAAAGAGGGTTTTTTTACTTGCTCTCCACCCAAGAGTCCAGAATAGCTGGATGTTTCTGTTAAAACAATCAACAGTGAAATAGTTAATGTGGACATTGAATTTGTAACCAGTAGGGTTTTGAATTAATACCTCACTGAAGTGAAAAGGGAAGTTTATACCTCAACTAGAATTACTGTTTCAGGCTGTTTGCAGACTCAGGACCAGAGCCATCAGCACTTTCACATGTGAAAGGCTTTCTTCACAACTATATGGGACAGAAATGTTGTTGTTGTTGGTTTGTTTGTTTTTAAACTTAGAACTTGTGCTTTGGAAAAAGTGGTGAGGCCACCAGAAAAGTATTAATAAAGAGTAATTGGCAGTAACTTGTAAGGTTGCCCGTAAGGTTGGTAACTTGCAAATGATGGTAAATATATAAAGTTTGTTGTGCACTAAGTACGTTTCGAGCCAGAAGGATATGGAGTCCATCCTAGCTAATCCACGGCCCATGTAAATCAATGGCTTAAGTTAATATTCTATAGACATAGGGGGTTTTGAATCAGGCTCTAAAACATTTGAAACCACACATGACATTTATAAGTTTTCTTATCAAAGGCAGTAGTTAAGTATGAGCGTATACTCTGTGCTACTCTGAATTACTTCTCTCATTGTATCCAAACACTACATCTTACTCCCATACCCAAGCACTTTCCCAGAACATTAAGTGATCTGGTTTGAAGACAGTCCACAGTAGCACTATCCTGCTCTGAGGATCGCTTTTCTTTAGGCTGATACATGTCAAGCTTTCACATAGATAAATACCTCCAGAAGCAGCAGCAGTAACAGCAAATGGGAAGTTGCAGTGTCAGGAATGCAGTTTGGTTAGCCTAACCAATCTGTATTGAAAAGGCAGATGTGCTGACAATAACATCTTCTCTTTCTACCTCTCCAATACAGTCTACCAGCTGCATGATGGAATATGGTCTAATGTTTGGAGCCACAGCCAAGGAGGTCAGAATTCGTTACCCAGCTATGCCACTCACTGACCCTTTTGGTGACACTGAGCAAGTTATTTACTGCAATTCATTAAGGTTTGCAAAGTGCTTAGACTCGACATCATTGGACAGAACACTCTATATTAGGCCAAAATGTATTACATTATTATTAGAACAGACTTGATGAGAATGAGAGTAAAAAGAGGGAGCCTTAAGATTTTCCAGACCACTCATAGCCATGTGGCATAAGGTGGAGGCCTGCATCCAAACTGTATTGTCCTCTTTTTTTTTTTTTTTTTAAATCACAGCTAGAAATGGGCAAGGATCACAAAGTTAAGGCAGCAGTCACATGTGGGTTTTGGATTGGCCTGTTAGAGTGGAAGGGGCTACCCATGAAGTTCAGAGATGAACTCTCCAAAGTTTTGTGCCTCTAATATTAGCTCTTATGTGATAGAACATCTTAACATTTCAATGTAGACAGGAAGGCTGGGCTGGGCAATGAAATAGTTAAATGTCTAGGGTGTGAGTAGAGGAGAAAACACACCATTACTCTCCCTGAGCCTGCATTTCTTGCAGACCCAAAACTCCCACTGATGCCAACAGGAGTTCTGAAGGTGCAAGGAGGGCAGGACCAGGTTCACGGCAGTTTAAAAGAAGGCAGGCAAGTTAATTGCTGTAGCCTCTTCATTTTTTAAAGGAAAAAGCCTGTTGTACCAGGCTGTGTCAGCACCTGTCAGGAAGAACACTGTTTGTATGACCCACTTTCCGACAAATCTTCTTCCATGAAGTTATTCAAATTTATGACTCTGGTGCAAAGTGGTATTAAAGCTGGAGGAAATTTACAGTGCAGAACTTTTACAGGGTGAAAAGGAATGCTTTGCAGAAAAGGTTTCCATTTTAAAGAGATACTGTAGGTCTGCTGCAGACTTATATATTAGGCAAAAAACAGGAAGAAAAACTAGCAAGTGAGGAGCTGAGTTGAGGCGGGAAACAGAGCCAGCTTTGCAGGGAAGTTCAAGGATGGTGAGACTAGATATTCTTTCCCTCCTCCCTGTACCAAACACCAGAAGACAGCAGATGTTTCAGAGGCAGGAAATAGGAAATGGAAGGAAAATGGATTAAAACTGAAATGCACTGTTAAAAAAATTCTTATCTTTTCTATTATCTCAAAAGCTATTTGATCATTAATGAGCTCATGAAAGGAGGTGAACAAATGTTACTATGTTCATAAAAACATCCCTTCCCTGCACTCTCTGCCTCTCCATCCCATCTCCAGTAGTTTCATATCTGGAGATTTTTTGTACCACATCATCCTGCAGCTGGGCTCAAAGACACCAACAAGCTCACATACGAGAATCAGGTAATAGAACATAAGTTGCCGTTTTGACTCTAGGTTACTGATTCCAATCCAGGTCGAGTTCCTGTCTATTGGTTGTTCAGTAAAGTATATGAAAGGAGTTGGAAGTGTCAGTCCCACATCACAAAATCCCAATGGCAACTGGTACTAACTGACCGCCTTGTTGGCAACATCAACAGGAAGGCCAAGGACTGAACGAGAATAAAGAATGTTCTATCTTCTCCTTCACAAAAAATGGTCCCTCCGGGTCAGGAGTAAGGTACATTGACAAGTGGCTGTAACCATTCTGGAGTGCAAGTGCATGGTAGGCTAATTTCTGTCCATAAAAAAACTGGCTGGGTCACACTTACCTGCTGCCACAAGTGAAAACAAAGCCTTTTGTGGCTAAAATCAAACACAAAGTTAATGGCTTTCCACGGCCAGAGGAAAAATTAAACAAAGGAACAAATTCAAAGTGCAATCCAAAATGCTGCTTCCACCAAGAAGAGGCATGCACAGCTGAAATAAGATGAGGCTTTGTTGTCCTAAAAAGTGTCAGTTGTGCATGCATCAGTCTTCATGCAATCAGGGCCGGCTCCAGACCCCAGCGCGGCAAGCACGCGCGTGGGGCGGCCCTTTCCCGGGGGGGCGGCAAGCTGGGCTGGCGGACCTGCCGCAGTCATGCCTGCGGGAGGTCCACCAGAGCCCCGGGACGACCGGACCTGCCGCAGGCGTGACTGTGGACGGTTCGCTCGTCCCGCGGCTCGGCTGGACCTCCCGCAGGCATGCCTGCGGCAGCTCAAGCAGAGCCACCGGACCTGCGAACCGTCCGCAGCTGCGGGAGGTCCAGCCGAGCCGCGCGACCAGCGGACCCTCCGCAGTCATGCCCGCGGGAGGTCCGCTGCTCCCGCGGCTCCGGGGCGCCTCCCGCGCATGACTGCTTGGGGCGGCCAAAAAGGTAGAGCCGCCCCTGCATGCAATGACACCTGGTGCTAGTTATAACCCAAGCCCAAGATGTATTTAGAAGCTTTGCTTTGTCTATCAACTAAACAAAACAAAAAAAAACCCAAACCCACAAGCATCTCTCACTTCCCTACACAACAGGTATATGCTGCAGACTGGTTTAACTTGGCGTGGTTTGTGAAATCACCCTCTCATTTTTCTGTGCTGCTGGTGGTAGGAATACAGCCATGCAGTGAATCAGAGGTTGCTCCCTCATGCCTGCCCCAGTGAAAGGCTAGCACAGACAGACTCACAGGGTCCCCCTTCACCCTTAATGGGGAGAGAGCCATAACATTGGAACTTTTTTTTATGTAACCAAGAAATATGATTGTTGCAGGGAAGGTTGGAGAGAAAGGTAGCCATGAAAGGCCATCAGACTAAAGCACTGGCCCATGTTATGGAAATGTTTTAGAAGTACTAGAGCTAATGTTTTTTAAACAAAGAAATAAGGCTTCTTGCAGCCAGAATCTTTAAATGCAGAATCTTTAAGGTTCCCTGCAGCCAGAGTCTAAGCGTACTCTTGAATTAAAGATAATCTGTCCCTTGCCAGTTCAACTTCTCAGAGCAACTGCATTCCACCCTTCCCCAATTTTTATGCAAGTTCTTATGCTTCCTGAAGGGAGAATCCCCACCAGCTGTGACCAACTCCATTGCCAGGCTCCTCTGCATTCTCTGCATGAAGCCAAACCCTCAGCAACTGGGTTTAAAATCTTTCCCCACCACACATGGCAAGGGGTCTATATACATCACACTGAAGTAAACAGAGGAAAATGGTCTCCAAAGTAGTCAATTCTGTCATCTTTCAGCAACAGCATGTTCACTAACAATAAAAACTTTGAAAAGCACAGAGAAAATATTTATAAATCAATTAATATTCTGAGCTCAACAAAAAGGGCACGTTCTTAAATAAGAATGAAAGTACTTTCCCTCTGTGCTCAGACAGTGTGGGTGTCTCAGGCAGGAGCTGTGGTTCACTGGCAGAGCATAAAAAGACCACTGCTCTTCACCTGTACTTTACTTAGCTTGGCTTTTTTGTGCAGGTCTCTAATGACACCAGAAGAAGCTATTTCTCCCCCACCAGCTTGACCCTATTCAAAAAGTATAGGTATAAAAATATCTAACAGTGGAAAAACCCATTACCCAATAAAAAGCCACAGGACGAGCTTCTATATGACGTCACTAACCACAGTGCCCTTCTACCGCCCACTCCCCGTCCTCTGCCATTTTAAGTTCTTTCCTTTGCAGTATGTTCATTAGTCAGGACAGGAGCTTGACTGCCTTGCCGTCCAGTAGTGATGATCTCATTCTCTGAGTTGGCTGGCCAAGGTGCATTCCGTACCCTTTATGTGACATACTCTCCTCTGCCAGTCCACATGGAACTAATAGGCAGTGGGTGGGAGGCAAAGACCGACAAACTCACACACCAGCCCCGTAAGCATAAATCACAGACACCAATATAAAAAACCTACCCTTTTCACACCCCTAGCTCACAGTGTAGACATTGCCCTCAACTGAGGTTTAAGACTCTGTCTGCTCTTGCTGATTATTGCCCACCTAAAGTCATAATCCTCTGTAGAGAACAAGGGAAGAGAAACAAAAATAAGTGATAGGCCAGCAGTATTGTTTATGAGTAGAATATATTTCAATATTTTCTATAAGAGATCCAAGGATCTTTAGAAATAAGTTGGGACCTCCATTCAGTATCAGGATATGGGATGGGTCTTCCAGAGAATAAGACAAATGCTGTTTTGTTGTTAATTTCATGCTTCTTGATGCTGGCCAGCATGTCCATTATCATCAATATGTTTTGAATTAGGGAATCTCAACTCCTGGCATCAATGGGTTCATGTTGATTCCATTTTGTTTTGAAAGTCAGTGAAAGAGCGAATGCTCAAGCCAGTACTGAGGCTCCTGTCTGCTGACTTGAAAATGGAATTGAGGTTAAGAAACAAGAGAATCCAGCTGGTCTGACTTCTTGCCAGACAATCCACCAGCCATGAACAAAACGGTCAGCTCTGAGGAGCTCAGTGGAGGAGGAAAGACAGCTGGTGGTTTATAGCACCTGAAACAGGCCCAGATCTGGAGAGTGCAGAGAGTCATGATACTAGGGAGTTGATGGTTTCTTTTCATCACTTCAAACCTTTTGCTTCTGTAGTTTGGCAATAAATCAAACTGATCAGCTTCCAGCACTCCAATATTCCCACATTTCTAATGAATGCTTGCAATCAGAAGTACTTGGGTAGGTGATGTGGTGAGGGTGAATCCCAGAGGACATAGTAGAGTGGTATAACCAAGGATAAACTGTTTACACACTAACTCACCCTCCCCTCCTGGTCTTTCTATGAATAGGCTTGAGAAATTCTCGCTCTTTTTTTCTAATATTCCAATGATTTGCAACATTATCTCCTCAATGACCACTGCTGACCCTCCCACACTATAACTTTCTCCTTCCTTTCCTTTGTTGTTGCCCAGATCTTCCTGACATCATCCTGACCCCTAAAAAACAAACCCCCTTTCCTGTCCCATCATTTAACCCTGGTTTTCCAATAGCAAATCATTCCAACAGCAAAAACATTTCCCAATTGTGCACACTCTTCAGAAAAAGAGTCAGAATTTTGTCTTGGCTACACATACCCTGGGCACACAGGTCCAAAATGATCCTTGTCCAAGCAGGGCATTTGGCAATACTAAGGCCCTGTGAACTGGAGAATGCTTTTAATTATCATCTAATCAATCATACTACAAATTACTGCTGTTTTTTTTTAAACCCCCCCATCCCTCCCCGGGGAAGTGGACAGATCATGATAATAATCAGAGTGCATGTAGGGGTGAGGGCATAGAATGCTAGAATTAACGTGTTCATGTCCCTTAAAGCTAGAATAAAGAAAGGAGATTTAGTACTGCTCTATCAAGACAACTGCAAGCTCCCTGGCACACTGTCTTGAAGAACCACAGTGTACAGCATTTGATTTTTCCATGTTGGTTAATCTCAGCTGCTCAACTGTGTCAACCTCTCCTAGTGCTTACCTGTCATCTGGATGCCCCTCTTCTAAAGTTCCCAAGCTAAAACCAAAAGAGCCTGCTGCAACTCTCCTCCCTGACAAGGAAAAAAAGCAGCTTGAAGTTTGGAAGCCTATGTGTCTATTGTCCCAGTAAAGTGGAAAAGAAGGAGGGATGGTCAAAACAAAAAACTTGCCTGGGGGGAATGCTGAGAAGAGGGAGAGAAATTTTGAAATGGCATAACCTTCAGGAGTCCTACAGGATGCTGCTCACTACTCCATGGGCATCTCATGAAGCCACAGTGTAGGACTTATGATAACTCCTAGATTTATATTTTTTCATGAATTATATTCTGGTGAAAAGGCAGTGGATTGGGAGCCCTAGAATCCAAAGTCCTCTTTTTATCCACAGAACTGGTATAGCGCAGGCAGTGGCAGTGCAAACTGTCCATGCACCAATTTGCCATTGAAGCTCAAGTTTCATATGCAGGGCCGGCTCCAGACCCCAGCTCGCCAAGCGCGTGCTTGGGGCGGCATTTTGCCAGCAGGCGGCTCCGGCGGACCTTCCGCAGTCATGCCTGCGGGAGGTCCACCGGAGCTGCGGGAGCAGCGGACCTCCCGCAGGCATGACTGCGGAGGGTTCGCTGGTCCCGCGGCTCGGGTGGACCTCCCGCAGGCATGACTGCGGAAGGTCCGCTGGAGCCGCCTGCCGCCCTCCCAGCGCACCCTCTGCAGGCGCGTCTGCAAGAGGTCCCCCGGAGCCGCGGGACCGGCAGCGCGCCCCCTGCGTGCTTGGGGTGGCCAAATTCCTAGAGCCGCCCCTGTTCATATGAAAGGCTGTGAGTTGAGTCCAGTCTCCATTGTACATTGAATCCTTGGCTTCTCTGTCAAGATGCCCTACAAGAGGACTAATTAGTGGCAACTGTGATAAGCAGGGCCGCCCAGCGGGGGGGCAAGAGGGGCAATTTGTCCCAGGCCCCGAGCCCCATAGAGGCCCCCACGAGAGTTTTTCGGGGCCCCTGGAGCGGGGTCCTTCACTCGCTCCGGGGGGCCCGGAAAACTCTTGCGGGGCCGGGCACAGGAGCTTCTTCTGCTCCCGGTCTTCACCGGCGGGGGGTCCTTCCGCTCCGGGGCGGAAGCGGAGCGGGACCCGCCGCCGAAGTGCAGCCCGGTCTTCGGCGGTAATTCGGCGGCGGGGGGCCCTTCCGTTCCGGGACCCGCCGCCGAAGTGCCCCGAAGACCCGCGGCGGGGGCCCCCCTCCGCCGAAGACCGGGCTGCACTTCGGCGGCGGGTCCGGCTTCGGCGGTAATTCGGCGGCGGGGGGCCCTTCCATTCCGGGACCCGCCGCCGAAGTGCCCCGAAGACCCCAGGCCCCCGGAATCCTCTGGGCAGCCCTGGTGATAAGGGTGTTTCTGACAAGGCCATCTGACTCCTTAGGAGCAGACTGAGACTTCCTCAACTCATTTAATATAGGCTAACAAAAATTCATCAGCTAGTACAATTTCTGATTATTGTTAACTGAGCTGGAGTTCAACCTGCAATTTAAATCAGCCATTCACCCCAAATTTGGGACTATTTCAGCAGCGTTCTACCTTTGTAATTACTTTCAAATTTCAATGAGCAACAATTTCTGATAGCCTAAGTTGAAATATTCTCTAATAAAACAACACTACTCTTGACAACAAAGGCTCAATTATTTTAAAAGACAACAGTAAATTGCACATGAAAGATGTGCAGTTCTCTATGCAAAGCAGGCAAAGTGCCTCTTTTTGCATTATGACCTCTCACACACCTCTGAAAGTGCAGCCCTAAATGTTTTCAGAACTACTCACATAATTCAGAGTTAGAAAAATTACTGCTGGGCTTAAATAATAAGAATAATCACAGATGGGAATGAGCTGTAAAGTTTGGAACAAGATCCAAACTCTTCCCAAAATAAGGGTTGATTGGACCTGGAGTTTCTCTCCAGTCCACAACCTGAAGGCAGGAGTAAGCCAGACATTTTGGGTCCAGAGTAGCATGCTTGCATATTAGGAGGTCTTCACCTTTGGAATTTGGAATATTTCAATAATATCCATCACAAAAACTATATTAAGAGAATGTTATGGTTGCACAATTAAGAACTTAAAAATTAGGAATCATTAAAGGTAAGGTTACATGTGTAATCTTAAATATGTCCCTTGTGTGTATGCAGAATGATAGTCTTTATTTCTCAAAAAAAGTAACATCAGCCTTAACTGTAGAATATACTATCTTTTGAGTATTTAACCCTGAACATAAATATTCTCAAACACAGTTTTTGACAGAATGTCTTAGGTTTAAAAAAATGAAAGAAAAAATTCAAAATGCAGAACTATTTGTTTAGGCATTACATTAATGGCCTATCCCATGCATTGTAGGAGGTCTGAAGGAAGGAACCTGCAAAGCTTGTCAGCTGGGCAGTTTTTATCTTATGGGATACACATTAAGGGATCCAATGGGTCCCTGCAGAACTTTGTCTCATTCACTGAGCACCCTAACTAAATTTTTTATTGCACAGATTTGTAGTCACACATATATGGCCTCCTTTAGCTGCACACTTTACAAGATTAGTAAGAAAACACTGCAAAATATATTACATATGTACAGACTGTAATGACTCATGGGTCTTAATTCACTCATTTACAAAGCGGAATGTGTATTTTTTCAAAAGAAAGATGAAGGAGGATGGCCTTGTAGTTAAGATAGACTGGGACTAAGGGGTTCTGGACTCAATTCCTATCACAGACTTGCCAGGAGAACTTGAGCAAGTCACTTCATCTCTCTGTGACTTAGGTCCCCATCTATAAAATGGGGATGATAGTGCTGCCTTTTCCCATCCTGTCATGTTTGTATAGACTGTAAGCTGGTCGGTGCAGGGGTGGTCTCTGACCATCTCTTTGTACAGCATCTAGCACAATGGAGGCATTATAACAACAGTCATTCTCAAAAAGAGATGAATCACTTTTATCTCAAACCTACCAAATCAATTCATCTTTGGACAGAGCCTGAGCCTGGAAATTTTCAACCTGAAAAGGTGAGTGTTTCACTGACTGAGCACAGAGAGCTAGAATGGACACATAGATATGGCTTTAATTTCCATTCCTGTTATAATGCAAAATATCCCAGGGCATGGCAAGTATTTAACTGCACACTGCAGCATACGCCAAAGACAGACCCATGGCTGCCCGGAAGAGAGCAGTTCATCTCAGTATGAACACAAACTGCTCATTTGACTGCACTGAACTCCACTCTCCTGAGGTGTATTACATTTTTTAAAAGTCAGTGAAATAAAAAGTTACAAAATGTCACTTTTAAAACTTGACTCATAGGAGGGCTGAAGCCCCAAGAGGCCAGTCTGAGCCAGAAAAACTTTTTTTCCCCAAACAGAAGAGGGGAGGGAGCAGAGAGAGCGAGAGAGAGCGCCAGGGAGTGAAGAATTGCTGGTTTCAAATAGCAACATTGTCCAAAGGGGTGAAAGGGAACAGATGGCCATAGAGAATGCAGCCTCAAAGCTCTGAAGAAAAGGGCTATATTGACAGATCTTGCTGTTTCCCATTCAAGCATGAACACTCTGGCATGGAGAGTTAAGACGATACAAGGAACGACCTCTGTTCCCAGCAACTCGCTATGGGCAACTGGCCTCTGAAGCTCTCTGAGAAAAACAACACGAGAGAGAGGGAGACAGACAAACAGATATGGCAACAAGCCCAGGTTTCAGCCACAAGAAAAAAAAACAACAACCAAGAAACAAAAAACAAACAAAAAGCCCCAGAAGGGCTAGAAACAGCTGCCTTTTCCTGGCTCCAGTGCAAAGCATTAGAAGGAATATTTCCAGCTTTTCTCATCTTCCTTTTCAGAGCAAGTTTTTTTGGAGAGGTCAGCCTCAAGCTGCTGGTCTTTGCCCTGATTCGAGGTGAAAAAAAGGACAGATCAGAACTTGTCTTGCTCAATGAAACCTGCTTCCTTTAATCACAAGGCCCTCCCCTCCAGCTAATTCACAGCAACTTTATAAATATTTAAGTGCAAAGCAATAATGTTAATGCTTAAGTCTTGCATGCAAAAATGCTGGGAAATTTCAAGTGGTGGCTCCCACACTAAGTGTAACTGCATCCCTTGCTCAGCGAGTGGAATTTACTTTCATAGCACTCAGCAATTGCACCATCATATATAAAAGCAGAGAGAGTTACACTCACTGTGGGAAACATAGCTAATAATGTCCTGTCCTTTGTATGTGGCAATTCTTAATTACAATATTGCACTAGCAGTTGCTTTCATTTAATGACACTGTGCATTTAATATTAGAGAGTGACCTGAAATAGGAAATTCAGCTCCCATCCACACCAAAAGTTCAGAGAGAGGCCTAAGCCATAAAGTTTAAATCCACATGCAGACTTGAACTTACCCAAAGTTTGAGGGGGTGTAGGGTGAATCTGCATTTCTAATATGAACTTCTCTCTAATTTATATAACACCTGATATTTTTCAGACCAGTGTATAAATATTAACCAATAAATCCTCATGATTCACTCTTGAGGCAGGGAAGTAAGCAAGCATCATCCCAATTTAAATTTCCTTCTTTGCAATAATAAATAAAGGGAAAAGATAATAGAGTAATTGTGGGCGATCATATACCAAATGTCACAGCAAGTTGCTGTGCACAGCAAGTACTGCACAAAACACTTATCCTGTCTCTCCATCTGTGAAATGGGAGTTATAATATTGACTATACATTAAAGAGGTGTGGAAAGGGATACTTCAATAAAGTATATAAAGCACTTTGAGATCCTTGGTTGTACAGCACCATAGAAATTATTGTTTAAATTATGTTCTTCTGCAGGATATCTGCACAGTGCTACATTCACTTTGCTAGAAGTAATAGACCGATCAGTTATTAATGTGTGACTCTGAATAGATGTTATTTGGTAAAAACAGTGAAACATTAAAAGTAAAAATATATGTTATTTAGATTAAACCAAACAAAATCCAATCAATTTTTTAATCATTAGTTTCTTTAGAATGCAAAGCCCAAGAGCAAAATTATTAAATTATCATTTCAAATGCTGATTGGCTAAATATGAATAGTTGATCAGTCAATTTGCCAGCCTTCCCTAAGCGTCTCTGGGTAATGGCTGTATTCAATAGCTCTCATTGTTTTATTTTGGTTGTGTGTGTGTGTCTTTGTTTTACTCATGCTGATGCGGGGACCAACATTCGCAAATTGGATCTGTCTTTCAAATTTCAGGACAGGTGGCTCCCCGGTATATTCCCACACATTCCAAGTATTTTTAAATGTTCCACATCTGTTGTCTAAAACAATTTAAGTTCTCTGCAAGAACCGTGGGAGATAAAAATGTAAGATATATATAACATGTTAAATGACCTCTTATGCCACACAGAAGATAGATATCATAAAAGAGCTGACCCATCGTTTATTATGCTGTATAGTTTCTGAAAATTCCTACAGAGCAGCAGACAGCATAAGTCGCCTTATGACAATGATTACATATATATCCATGATCACTGTCATAAGACAACTTTTTATGCTGTCTGCTTCTCTTTTGAAATTTTTAGAAATTTATATATGCCATACAAAGTGTTTTACAAACATTACTGACTGAACAAACTACGGTGTGTGTAAGTATATACATGTTCTGGGTGGGATTTTTCAAAGATACTCAATGTTGGTCTAACTCTGTCCCAATTAAAGTCAATGGTCACACACACACACACACACACACACAAATAGAGCCACTACTCAATATCTGAGGACAAGAAAGTAAGAGTACTGGGTCTATTGGAACTGCTAGCCTAACAGGAGATGGAACACAACTGCCCAAGCTGGAACTGGGCTAGAGTGTGAGCGCTAACATTTCTACCCTTGTAAACAGTGTCAGGAGTGATCATGACCTTGGTTTTATGCCTCACTAGAGAAAACTTCTCCTCCAGCATCACAGTGCCCCTTAATATCACTGGGTTATGGGTTCAGTACAGATTCAGAGGGAAGAGTGCCACCATTTACTGAATAAACAACACCCTTTCCTGCAGTATACTGGATTTTCCATGAAGGGCTCCCAACCAAGTACTCAACCAGTCTGACAACCTACTTAGCTTGTGAGCTCTGACATCCAGTTCTGTGATGGACTAGCAACACTAAGATTATGTCTGTGGCTATGCAATACAGACAGACATTGCAAACGAACATTCTAACTCTTTTTATAACACAGAAGCAAGCAACTATGTGCTACACGGAAACATTATCTTTGGGTTCTGGGTGAGTGACCCAAGCTTGGCTCGCAGGGTTTGTCTACACAGCAAGTTACTGCACAGCAAACTAGGGTGTGACTCTACAGTGCACTACCTTGCTGTGCAGAAATTCACCAGGTGGACACTGGTACAGACAAAGTCCTGGGACTTTCACTGAGCTATAGCAGTGTTAAGCTGCACTCTGGGAATTTCACTGCACTGCAGCAGGGTCCACACAGGATGCTGCTGCACGGAAAGCTAGTGCAGAGCTTCCAAGCTATTAAAGACTCAAGGGCCACTGAAAAGTCACACTCAAAATTACATTCAAATATATTCAACTGCTATTTGTTCACATTTTGTTCTGCACAGTGGTTTACCAGCCTTAAATAATTTTTTGGGGGAAAATCAGTACATTCAAAGGAACTCAAACTGTGCGGTCCAGTCAAGCTCCTGCTACTTTTCCAGACCTTTGAACTGTATTGTAATTTTTAAAATATATTCTTAGATAAAACGTAGTATCTTTTCATGGGAGAAAACATCCTTCTGACTCCTATGCTGTATGTACAATAAATTAATATGAGGAAAGTCACGGAGTCTATTTCAGAATCTGTATGTGCATGATTTGTGTATATACAATATTAATGAACTGATGCTGCATTTAAAGAGACACTGGAGAGGATGCTAGGCCTTCAAACTGACCTACTTTCACTACAGTCCATTCTGCAACATTTTATACATATACTTGTTCTTTCTTTAGATCTGCGTTTGTACAGCACCCAGCACAACAGTGCCCAAATCCTGATTTTGGGACCTTTTGGTGCTACTAGAATATAAATATTTTCTATCAGGGCTTTGGAGCAGAGCCCGGAGCTGGAGCCCGGAGCAGCTCCGGAGCAGTGGAGCTGCAGGTTTTTGTCTGGAACTGGAGCGGAGCCGGAGCACAGCTCCAAAACCCTGTTTTCTATTATTTATTGGGCGTGTCTATGTACTGAAGAGAAAGATTTTTTTTTTAGACTGACAGATGTGCAGGGATCACGGCAGAGAGTGCTTGCAGGCAACAGTATGCTAAATGAATTTCTCTTGACATATTTCTGTAAATTGCACCCATGTCAGATGTAGCAAAACGTAACCCTGGACCTGAAATGCCTTTCCATGGGTGATTCCCTTGTAAGGGCTGGGAACCTGCAGAATTTCTGACACACCCTTCTCCTGAAGTTTCCACTACTGCTGAAATAGCAGAGGCTCTCAGGGCTGCTGCCAGAGGCAGGAGGCCCTGAACTTCCACACTGTTCTTCCAGCACCCAAGGCAGCACAGTTCAGAGGAAGTCACCTTACCAAGTACTTCACTGCCACTCACTACCCTTGCAGGTGGGAGCATTCGCAGTATAAAGGGGGAACCTGGATAAAGGCTCAATTCTCCAACCTTTACAATAGATGAGCAGCAGTTACCTACATGAGTAGCTGCAGATTCAACCTGTGGGGCTGCAGCGACTCAGAACTGGTGCCCTGTGGGCCGGGTGTGGGAACAATAACAGAATGTCCAAAAAGGACTTCTGAGGATTCAAGCAGAAGAGGAGGGTAAGCCATGGAGTGTGTATTACCTCAGCTTAGATTCACTGAGTTCTGCTATACTCTGTTCAGAGGCAGAGGGTGACATGGGGGGTGGGGACTGTTGGTTAAGGGTGAGATAAGTACATGGGCGGCTCTAGGTATTTTGCTGCCCCAAGCACAGCAGGCAGGCTGCCTTCGGCGGCTTGTCTGCGGGAGGTCCCCGGTCCCGCAGATTCGGTGGCATGCCTGCGGGAGGTCCGCCAAAGCCGCGGGACCAGCGGATCCTCCACAGGCTTGCCGCCGAAGGCAACCTGCCTGCCACCCTCGCGGCGACCGGCAGAGTGCCCCCCGTGGCTTGCCGCCTCAGGCACGCGCTTGGCGTGCTGGTGTGTGGAGCCGCCCCTGGATAAGTACCCATTTCACAAGAAAGGTGTGTTTTTATGGGGTTTGTCACAATACTGAAGAAAGAACACACTGGTTGTTTGAAAAGTTCTGGCTTGAAAAATGCTTTTGAAATATTGTATTTTGTCATTCTCATCTGCACCCCCAAAACTGGTGCTTTTGAAATAGTCCCAGCTCTGATTAAATGTTGATTTTTCCTTAAAAAATAGAAAACCCTCACAACCATGCAACCAAAACAGGCACTTTTTTTTTTTTAAGGAAAAATCAACATTTGGTTAGAGAGAGTTTGCTTGGAGCTGGGCCTTTTATACTCTCAGTCTGTTTTAGATGACTGGGCAAACAAAGGTTAGTGGATAAAAAGGACTGTCTGTGCAGCTATCAGAGGACATCACACATTTGTAATATTCTGGCAGTCCCTTTGGTCTATCTTCTCCTGGATTTGCTATGGTAACCAAGTGGATATGCTCACTTACCCCTCTCCCAATGATCAGTACACATTTTAAAAAACGAGGAGAGGGACAGTGGGGTGTGGGTAGATGATCAGGTGAGTGAATATTTGTGCTCCTGTATGTCAGACAATCGGCGCTATTGAGAAGCCACATCCTATTTATCCACAAGGCCAGATGTGGCGCATGCAGCTCTGAAGCGAGTTTCCTTGTGCCTGCTCTGCCAAAGATTTCGCCCCTGACCTGGGGGACATTCTCTCTGGGAGGCGAGATGCGATACAGTTTCTAGGCTTAGCTCAGTTCCTGGAGCTGGCAAATGTGACACACTGTATGTGATGCTTTTGTGAGGAATCAGTCTTAAAGCTTGGGAAGGGTGAGACTGTCTGAAATTCTGAGACCCGTTCTCATTTTATTAGGGACTACATTTTAACAGAGGGTCTGAGGAGGAGAGTCCCAGAGGTACTAGGCTAGTACTATTATTTTAAAGTCCCCAATCCTGTATTTTAAAAAAAAATAGCCCTCTGTAGACAGGCTGTAAGAATGTGAATGTTCCTCTGCTTCTCAGGCATAGCAGAACTTTCTACCATAAAGGTAAAGCTCATCTGTGCAGGAGACAGAGCTTTCCGGGGGGCGAGTCCAAGACTGTGGAACAACTCATACAGGAACTAAGGACCTTCACAAACCTCATCACCTTCTGCACCAAATGGAAGGAGCATTTCTCTAACAAAACAGAGAAAAGTGTACATTTAAAACACAAAATAAAACACCACGCTCCACCCACAATTCTCCTCCAGGGGAAAGGGTGAGAGAGAGAATGAACCACACATAACAGATGTTAGTCACTTTGCTTAATTGCATTCAGATACTATGCAATGAGGATGGGATGGGAAGCCTATCAAATAGAATCAAATCAAATCAAACTAACCTATCTGGAAGCTGTGGAGTGTGTTGAAAAGTGTTTGTGTTTAGGTAAATGAAGGGTGACAACCCAGGCTGCCAGGAAATACTGCATTATGCCATTCTAACCTAGAGCAACTGCAGTGTGAGGCCCTTGACAACGTAATACACTGTTTTATTGTACTACTCCTAGAATTAGAATGGCTACTTGGCCACCCCTGATTTCAGTAGTACCCTGAAAAGGCTGTTGCTGAAGTTGCTATTGTTCTGGACCATTTCCTAGTAGTATGAGATCCCTCTATCTTTACAATACTGATGTTCTACATACTCCTGGTAAGATTTCAAGAGCCGAAAACAGAGTTGACAAACTGAGCTGTACATGTGATGCCTGAGGCAACTAAAGTGGGGAGATCTCCAGAATGAGATGATGGCCAGAAGTGTAATCACGGATTGCTGATGTAATGTGGGGCATTCTACATAATACACTCATTGGAGAAAGCAGCATCTCACCCACCCCCAAATGCTTAGCAGAAGCACAGTGACCTCATCATTCTTTCTTGGCATGAATAACACCATCTGACTTCTTGTTTCTACAAAGGAGCACTATGGCCAAGTTCATGTTGTGTGCTGTGCCTAAAGAGTAACACAATGGCAAGAACACATATTTGACATGGTCAGAATGGGTACTGCTATACTACCTCTGCAGCTATCTGACCTGCCTTAGGCTATACGTTCTGTTAAAACACTCAAAATTCTTCACACTGGCCAGAACTGTATAATGAAATAACTTGAGCAAAAAGGGAGTGGCACAGTCCCAGCGGAATCCCAAGCATGCTTTCCAAGTGGAACTCATGGCATGGTACTGAGCCAACGACATGAGAAAGTACTTGAGAAACATCACAGATAAAAAGTAGAACTCCAATATTTACTCCATTGGCATAAAGCCAACAGAGGGATGAAGGTAATACCAACTTCAGATGTATGAGCAAAGTCTTACTATGGACGAGGGATATATCTTAGTTTTCCCTTCGAGGGACCCTATTTCAAATCTTGCCCTGATCAACGCTCTCAAAAAAGATATTAATATTGATAGACAGTTACCATTTAACAGCTGTAAGGTGGCGTAGGTGAGATGACTTTGGGGTTTCAGTCTGCTTCCTGGAGGTATATGTCCACATTGCAAAAACTACTACCATGCATAGCTTCATGTTGGCAGTCTCAACAAAGAGGCCAAGGTTTGAATTTTCCCAGTCTTACACTTCTCTCCCTCTGTTTGCCCTCCTATCTTTTGTCTGTCTTGTCTATTTAGATTGTAAATTCTTTGGGGCAGGGATTGTCTCTTATGATGTGTTTGCACAGTGCCTGGCACAATGGTGCCCTAGTATCATTTGGAACTGTTAGACAGTACTGTTAAACAAATAATAATAATATAAAGTTAGGTCAGAGCATTAAGATAGTTGTGGAAATATCAGTAACACCAGAACGATGGCAACAGCCTGGAAGAAAAGACAGACATCCCATTGGAAGGATTTATTTTTTCAGTCTGCTAGGGCCTAAGTATTTCGGATCTGTCATTCATTTGTCTTGTGAATTGAGGAGAGCGTGCAGCATGTGACTACACTCGCTGGAACTCAGTCCTGGAACAATGGCTGTAACCCACAGCCGCTGGTGAAGTGTTCTTCATTTGTTCATTGGGAGTTTCAGTCATGCAGCTATAAATTATTCTGCATTTTCTTTGGCTACATAGCTTAGAGACATACACTAAGGAGTGCTTTAAAAAGTCCTTTCTCTTCCTTGATTGTAATGTGTCAAAGTATCAGAAGATGGCATAAACCGGTCACTCCCTTTTATCAAGGGCCACATTTTGGCCCCAAACTCCCCCTCCCCAAGTTTCTCCTAGCCTCGTTCTCAACCAACCCCCTCCTCTCTCACCTCTCCTCAGCCATATAGGCCTGGGCATAAGGAACCTGATGAAACTGGAGTCAAATTGAGTTCTTGGAGAACCATATGGAAGAGGTCTCAAGGGACCCCAACAAGCCTCAACTGGGCATCTCTCATTTGTCTCTGCGTTGCTCATCTGAAGCATTTAACTAGACCTGCCTGCTCCTGCTCCCCCCGCAACCCGTCTTCCTGATTCCTGCAGGTGTCTTTGGGTTTCTCACCAGCATCATCACAGAGTATCAGGCAGGTGGCAGATAGCTTTTCTCCCTCTTCAACAGACCTGCTCTCTTCCCCTGCTGCCTCCAGCTCTATACATCACTGTCTGATGGCAGCGCAGAAGAAGAGCCTGCTGGGAAGGAGAGAGGAATCAGCTAGTCCACAGCACCCAGTGGCAGGATTAGGATGTCCCTGAGATTGTCAACCAACTACCAGAAGAGATGTGTCAAGGGAAGGGAAAGGGAGAGAGATGCCCGTTGGCCCCGCTGGGAAAGTATGAGCAGCGGTGTTGTGGTGGAACTGCTTTCTTAAGATGCTGAGTAAACGGGACGGGGTACTTACCATCTGGCCTTAGAAGACCTGGAAATTAATATAGAAACTGGATTTGGTGATGCTTTAGACAGCACATGGAAGAAAACAAACCATTTCCTATAGGCTTTGACTGTGAAAATTTGATTGTATGTTGGAGCTCAGATTTGTGATGGTCCGAAGTAGGCCAGTTTGTGTTCAAGCCCCTCCCAGACATGAAAGGGAATGTGCCTCTCTACAGCACCTCTCTTGGTAACAGAGCAAGGCAGAGAAATGCTATCTTTAAAATGACTGGGGTCTTATGCAGGAGCCAACTGCTCCTAACCAGACCCAAAGAAACAGCTGTCAACTATAAAATGACACTACCTGTAGAAGGGAAGAATGTGAGAGTGGCCTCGTGGCAAAGTCGTAGCTACAGCACAGCAACGTACCAAGGAGAGCCTTGCAGAGGGAATTTTTGAACATCCAAACTGTTCACTCTCTTTGGCATTTCCTCATTCACAGAGATCATTTGCACAGCGCCACCTCTGTCTTCAGCAGGCAGAACAGAACCTGGCTCCACAAGAATGGCAAACAGTCCAGCGTGGCACAGCTGGCAGATTCTGCTCTGGAAAAAGCTACAGTCTAACTGGCATGCAGACCGAATGGTCTGTTAACCTAGAGATGCAGATGCTTTTCTCTCTAGGTTTGGCTCACATTCATTATTAGGGATTAGCAAAATGTGGTGTCTGATCAAGCAAGTTAACAAAACAAAGACAGATGGCAATGCAGTATCTCTGCAGTTTATTTATTGCAATGCAGTCATCACATACTTCTCCACTGCACTCCCTCTGACTATAGCTTCCCCAGGGAAGATTTCTCCCACAGTGCAGTCAGTTCCACACCACAGAGTGATACAGAAGTGTAATATAAATTATACTGTAATCACTACAACTACTGTAATTCTAAATTAAAGTAAAATCATTAATTTCTAAGGTACCTTAAATACAATTGTAAAAATTAGCCATGAAATTGGAAGCTGCCATCTTGACAGTCTTAGGCCCAGACTGAGAAAATTGCTACTTGGCATAGTGCCTACTGCTGTGAATAACCCATTAACTACAGAGGGACTATTCATGAGAGAAAGCATTATGTGTGGTAGTAATTATTTCCGGGATTAGTCCCTTATGCTGGAAGCAGGGACTTTCCAGGTGTCTGGTTCTATTGGAACAACTTACCTAGGGATGTGGTGGATTCTCTATTGCTTGAAGTCTTTAAATCAAGACTGGATTTTTTTTTTCTAAAAAGATGCTGTAGCTCAGCCAGAAGTTACAAGCCCAATACAGAAATTACTGGGTGAGGTTCTATGGCCTGTGTTAGACAGGTCAGACTAGATGATCATAATGGTCCATTCTGGCCTTAAAATCTGGTAATCTAGTTCTGACTGAAGACTAGTCTCTGGACCAATTTGTAAAAATATTAAAAGAGTCACATATGGGATTGAAAAATTGGTTTTGCACATGATCAGTATGAAATAGCCCCTAGGCCACATTTTGGGACCATGGAAAAACAAATACACAATGCTAAATTCTGCCCTCACTCACATCGCTAACAATGGTAAAATTTAGCTTATAATACTGAAGTTAGCATAAAGCTATAGCCAGATAACTAGTTCACTATTAACTTTCACAGTTGCATATTCAAGAAATGACGCAACTATGGAAATAAACCGCAGAATCACTGAAGAGATTAAAATGCTAATCACTTTTAACTTGTCTTTTAAAACAACAAAACCCCAAAGGAAATCAAGCACAACTTACAACTAAAGTTACAATTTCAAACAATCAAAAGTCTGAAACTACAATTCTTACCTTGCTTACTCGGCACAGGTGGGATGTTTTGGATTTCAAATTAGAATGTTTAAATGTATCCTTACAAAACAGTGGTCCCATTTTTGCCCTCAGACAGACATGCATGCAGTTATCAGAGTGCAATAGGAGTTGTAGGGATATACTAGTGCAGCAGTTCTCAAACTGTGGGTCGGGACCCCAAAGTGGGTTGTGACCCCATTTTAATGGAGCCGCCAGGGCTTGGAGGATAAGGCCTTTTCCTGTAACCATATGGTAAGGCCTAAGACCTTTGTCTGCAGCCATATTGGGAGAGCAGCAGCCATGAGCTAAGAAGCAAAAAGTCACATCCTCACATTCCATCTAAATTACATTAAAACAATGTAATATCAGGCAGTTAAGAAGGCGATCCTGCCCTAATAGTACCCACCATCACCAGATAGAGAAACAGATCTTAAGGTGGTTAAAGAAAAATTAGTTTGATAGCATTCTGTCTGGCAAGCATCACTTATCAATAGTTCAAGTAGCCGTGTTGGTCTGTATCCACAATAACAACAAGGAGTCTGGTGGCACCTTAAAGACTAACAGATTTCTTTAGGCATAAGCTTTCGTGGGTAAAAAACCTCACTTCTTCAGATGCATGGAGTGAAAATTACAGATGCAGGCATTATATAATGACACATGAAGAGAAGGGAGTTACCTCACAAGTGGAGAACCAGTGTTGACAGGGACAATTTGATCAAGGTAGATGTGGTCCACTCCCAATAATTGATGAGGAAGTCAATTCCAGGAGAGGCAAAGCTGCTTTTGTAATAAGACAGCCACTCCCAGTCCCTATTCAAACCCAAATTAATGGTGTTAAATTTGCAAATGAATTTTAGTTTTGCTATTTCTCTTTCAAGTCTGTTTCTGAAGTTTTTTTGTTCAAGTATAGCTACTTTTAAATCTGTTACAGAATGTCCAGGGAGATTGAAGTGTTCTCCTACTGGCTTTTATATGTTACCATTCCTGATGTCCGATTTGTGTCCATTTATTCTTTTACATAGGGACTGTCTGGTTTTGCCAATGTACATGGCAGAGGGGCATTACTGGCACATGATGGCATATATAACATTAGTAGATGTGCAGGTGAATGAGCCCTTGATGGTGTGGCTGATGTGGTTGGGTCCTCTGATGGTGTCGCTAGAGTAGATATGGGGACAGAGTAGGCAACGAGGTTTACTACAAGAATTGGTTCCTGGGTTACTGTTTCTGTGGTGTGGTTTCCACCCCACCATCAACCTTAGCCTGGACCACTCCACACAAGAGATCCACTTCCTGGACATTACAGTGCTAATAAATGATGATCACATAAACACAACCCTATACTGGAAACCTACTGACCGCTATACTTACCTACATGCCTCCAACTTCCATCCAG
Source organism: Mauremys mutica (assembly GCF_020497125.1). Classification (NCBI taxonomy): domain Eukaryota; kingdom Metazoa; phylum Chordata; order Testudines; family Geoemydidae; genus Mauremys; species Mauremys mutica. Next base: position 68,819,204 of record NC_059075.1, read on the forward strand.
GACACATCACACGATCCATTGTCTATAGCCAAGCCCTAAGATACAACCAAATTTGCTCCAATCCCTCAGACAGAGACAAACACCTACAAGATCTTTATCAAGCATTCTTAAAACTACAATACCCACCTGGGGAAGTGAGGAAACAGACTGACAGAGCGAAATGCGTACCCAGAAATCACCTACTACTGGACAGGCCCAACCAGGAAAATAACAGAAAACCACTGACCATCACGTACAGCCACCAGCTAAAATCTCTCCAGCACATCATCAACGATCTACAACCTATCCTGGAAAACAATCCCTCACTCTCACAGACGGTGGGAGGCAGGCCAGTCCTCGCTTACAGACAGCTCCCCAACCTGAAGCAAATACTCACCAGCAACTACACACCACACCACAGAAACACTAACCCAGGAACCAATCAATAGTTATGGTTGTAAAATCCCCATTTCTTTATTGTTTTGTGTTTATGGTCCCCACTTCTCTATTGTTTGTCTGAATGGTCTCTGGTTCTTTCATTGTTTCTGTCTGTTACATAATTAATTTTGCTAGGTGTAAATCAATTAAAGTGGTGGGGTAGGATTGGTCAGAGAATTGTGTTACAATTGTATAGCTAAGCACGACTCAAGTTTCACTATATAAACTGGGGTCCAAAAGGAAGTTCTTGGGAACCAACTCCAGGACATAGGTATGTAGCCCCAAGATCAGAGCTGCCAGACCTCAACACCCTGCCAACCACACCGTGCAGAAGCTGGAATCCTAAACTGGCATAACTATCACTGGCCAAGCTCTGTCTCCTAGAATTCCCCAGTTTGCTGATCTGTACAAATTTACGGCATTAGGTGCTCTCTGTTTATATGCTGCAGTGCAACAGATTCAGTCAAAATCAATCATAGCCCAAGAGAAAAAAAAACTTCAGCTGCTTTGCCAAGTACTGCAACTTGTCCAAGAGATCCAGAGTACTTACAAGTGACCTATAACCATACATGAGAACTTCAGAATACTACAGAGCGTATATACATGCTGGGTACTATTGGGTTTGGGTAAAATGCTTGTATGGTATTTTCTCACTTCAGATAGAGTGGGACTAGTAGGTACTGGATGTGAGGGGCTTTAATTAGACCAGTGACGCTTTATCTTGCCCAAGGCTCAATAAGAAAACCACACATAGCTTAGTGGTCATCCTGAAATTTCTCGTTTGAGATTAAGCTATATATTGGCTGCTAATCTTCAATATTCTAGTTGCATTCCACTTTGTCAGTTTTTTCCAAAAAGAAGAAGAAATCTCTGGAAAGCCATAGTTATTTTAACAGAACCCCAGTGTGCTAAGGAGTGACTGTTTCATTGTCTCTAATTCAGGTCAGCTAGAGCTCATCACCTTCAGGAACAATAAAGGAAAAATATGAGCTAATTTACAACATGGAACTGTGCAGTCAGATACAATGAACAATTTAAGGTACTCTTGTAAAAAACGAGCTTGTAACAGGCCAACCAAATCTAGCAGCATATCAGGGATAGTTAAAATATAGTAACATACCAAATGCATAACGTTAATATTTATATAAACATACCTAATGCTTTCAGGATGAGAGAACCAAGAGATATTTACTGAAGGATTGTGGAAAAAATGGGGACATTACCAATGTGCTGTGAGGCAAGTTCCTTCCCATTCTAAATTTGGTGTATGATTCAACTCTGTGCATATGAGCAAGGATCATAATTGTTATGGAACTAATCTCATTTTCCCCCTGACATAGCACTGGTATTCAAGTAATTATTCTTCAATACCAATAATTAATATTTAATAACTAACAAGTCCTTTTTTTGTAGTTTTTTGCTTGTGAACTGAGCAAATGCTTTTACTAAAATCACTAAATTAATGGAATTGCAATTATTTCGTTGGATCACTAGCTCTCTTAACTCCATCCTTGCCCTGCCTCCAAGCAGAAGGATGCCTTTTAGGTTTATGTGATAGGCTGACTTGAAGTTTCCTTGTCAAACCGGAATGGTGATAATAAAAATAATACAAAACCAAACATTCATACATTGTAACATCTTTAATTGTTAAAGATTCTTAAGCATTTTGTAAACTATGCATTGCAATCAATTGTCCTTCATTGAAATGTAGATACTGTATTCTAGGCTGGACTGCAGCAGTTTAACTTAGAGCAACACCACTTAGCAGTTTGGGATGGGAAGTGACATATCATATTGTATCCAGTTGAAATAACAGGAAGACTTTATGTCAGAAAAATGGACAGTGAAATCTATGCTAATGGTCACTCCCTAACTGTGAACACCCGCTTAGCAAATAAAATTTTGGTTAAAGCAAGATTTCCACCATACCAACACAACGATTATGAGTAACCCCTAGTGGTAGAAGTCCCTTTGCTGGCTCATTGCTAGGCAAAACTTGGCAATCCTATTTTGCAGGGTTTGTGCACATTTTCTGTTGTTCTTTTGATCCTGTAGGGTTTAACCCCCCTGAGTTTCAGGTTTGAATGCTCTGGAAAAAACAGAGTTTCACCTAGACTGAATCAAAACCATATAAAACTGAAAAACCACAAACTGGCCCAAGTATTCTTGAAATGTCTGTGACCTTTAAATGAGCCCTTTGATGAACTTGGGATGTATTTATAATGAACTCCAAATGCAGGCAAGTTTTGTGTGCCTTTGGGTTTTCTGGCAAACATTTCACACAGCTCAATTACCCAAACCAGGGGCCAGGGCTCTGAGGCTAAAACCTCTCTACTCTATTCTTGTAGCAAGTGCCACAGATTCTTTAATGATCAGAAAGGTTTAGGACCTCAACTTTGCTTCTCTTCCAAAAGATGGCATTCCCAGCAGCAATGCTGCCCCTGACTCGATACTGGAGGACAAACGCTAGCTCAGTTCTGACTCAGAAAGAAGAGTGCTACTTATGGATGCACATAAAGACAGCCTTGGCACATTCAGCCAGGCCCATGGGACAATGTTTTGCCATTCCCCAACCCAAACATAACCAGTTCCTGGGTACAATTATCACACTGCTGGGCACAGAGCTGGCTTATAGATTTTAGAAGTAGTTATTAAGATGATTTTTTTCAATTACACCCTGAATTTAACTGATTTATTTCTCATAAAATATGCATGTGAGTATCTTTAGGTCCACTAGCTGCCTGCTGTAGCAGTGGAGACCAGCTGTTCGCATCTTTCTACCATTGCAATCAGTTTTTATTAGTTACGTTTTCAAAGCTCCCTTTGTAAGGTAAAGGGCCACATATTTTTTCAAAAAATGAAAGCTGAGATTCTTCTTCCCACAAATAAACGGGGTCTGCAGTTACAGGCTTCACAGGGCCCAAAGGCTGGCTCTGAATTCACATACATCATTTTCTGCAATATCCTGCCTTTCCTTGGAGGTTTCCCATTCAAAGCAATAGCTGAGCCCGAACCTACTCATTTTGTTAGACCCAAAGGAGTCACAACCCAAGGTGATACTGCATAACATCCATGGAGCCAGACACCCTTTTGTACTAAATGGCTTTTGTAGTTGATTAAATGACTCACTTAGCTCGGCTTTAGCATCCAACCTGCAGCAAAAGTTCCATATTATTTTGTGTCCTGCAGTACAGCAGACATTCTCCTTAAGCGATTTTATCAGTGATGTAATTTCTGAGTACAAAACTGCCTCAAACAATCCAGTAAAACAAGATATGCCCAGTGAAAGATAAACTGCATGAGATCAGCAGCAAACCAAGCCTCGTCCCCGAGGGGTGGTGAATCATGTACCCTGTTCAGACCAAACATCTCCTGGGTAAAAGGAGGTTAGGGGGGTGGGGGGGACTGGCGGATTCTATGGAAAATCCCCTAACAAGACGATATTGTTTGTCTGTAGTTGCCAACCCAATGCGTGCGGGGTGGGGTAGGGAGGGGAAAAAGTGGATTTTAAGTGGCTGCACTGAGATTAAGCTGCTGACCTACGTATGTCCCAACCTGACACGCCAGCATAGGCGTGCACACGGGGTGTGCTGGGTGTGCCCAGGCACACCCTAATGCCCACAGGCTGGATCCCGCCCATCAAGGCTTTGGATCCAGCCCGCGGGATTTGCCCCCTGTGGTGCTGCAGGCCCCGCACCGCTCTCAGAAGTGGCGGGCAGGCATTACGTCCCTAGGGCCCCAGCGGGGGCAGAGGGCTCCGTGCATTGCTCCAGACACACACACCCCCCGCAGCTCCCATTGGCCGGGAACGGGGAACCGCAGCTAATGGAAGCGTTGGGGGAGGTACCTGGAGGTGTGGCAAGGGCAGCGCGCGGAGCCCTGTGTCCCCCCACCCCCCGCAGGGGCCGCACAGGGACATGGTGAGCGGTGTGACATGGCGTGGGGCCAGGGCGGGCAGGCAGGGAGCCGGGCTGGAGCCCGAACCCCTCCTGCACCCTGCCCTCCAACTCCCTGCCCTGCCTGTACCTCGCACCCCTCCTGCACCCCAACCCCTGCCTGCACCCCAACTGCCTGCCCTAAGCCCCCTCCTGCACCCCACCTCCCAACTCTTTTCCCTGAGCCCCCTGCCGCACCCCACGCCCCTCCTGCACCCTGACCCCCTGCTGCACCCTGCACCCCCATGCACCCCAACTCCCTTCCCTAAGCCCCCTGCCTGCACCTCACACCCCTCCTGCACCCCAACTCCGTGCCCTGAGCCCCCCATACACCCTGCACCCCTCTTCTGCCCCAATCCCTTGCCCTGAGCCCCTTCCTGCACACCACACCCCCTCAGACACCCTGCACTCCCTCCCGCACCCCAACCTTTATGATGTTTGCCTTAAAAAAAAATTCCCTGGGTGCACACCCTAATGAAATATGCTGCGCACACCTATGCACGCCAGCAATAAATTCAGCTCTTTCCAGCCCCTCTCCCCGGCAATTCAGTTTTTGAAGCATGTAGATTACCACGGATTTTAGCATCATAAACATCTGATTCCTTTCTGTTGCATTTAAAGTCCAGTCAATATTCTAAAGTTTGCACAAACATCAGTCGCTTTGACTTCTGAAAGGGTTAAGGCAGGGGTAGGCAAACTACGGCTTCGGGGCCGCATCTGGCCTTTCAGACGTTTTAATCTGGCCCTTGAGCTTCTGCTGGGGAGTGGGGTTCAGGGCTTGCCCCGCTCCATGCGTGCTGTGGCTCCGCGCAGCTCCCGGAAGCAGCAGCATGTCTCCACTCTGGCTCCTACAAGTAGGGGCAGCCAAGGGGCTCCGCAGGCTGCCCCCAACACAAGCACCGCCCCTGCAGCTCCCATTGGCCGGGAACCGCAATGGTTAAGAGAAGGAGCCAAGCCTGCACAAGGGAGTGTATTGGGTAGGACAGAGGGAGAATATTGCAGTTGAGGGAGGGGTGGCAGGGATAAGGCAGGTCAGTGGGAGGAAGTGAAAGGGCATAGGGCATCTCTGCACTACAGATGAAGTTTGAGGGTCAAGCTAGATTGTGGAATAATGGCAGAAGACTGGCTGGAACTAATAAAGGGGGTAGGAAGCAGACAGGACAATGAAAGGTAATGAGCGTGCAGTACTCTGGGCCGTGTAGGAAAGACGCAGAGTAACCTTTGCAGCACAGTTTATGTGTCTACCACCCTGGGGCAGAGGCCATTTTAAGTACTTGAAATTTGTGGGGGGTTTTTTAGTTGATTAATTATTAATACTGTCAAAATACTAGAATGTGTGCCTGGACTGAACATCAATCCATACTTCATTGCATCTCTCATTTCTGACCCACCTGTAGAAGAAAGTACCAGATATCTCAGAGAAGAGCCTATGTAATTTATAGACCGTCTCAAATAGCTTTCACAGTTTATTCCTGGGATTAAAAGATGATAGTTCAGTGGTTAAGGAAGAGAAACTAGGACCAAGGACTCCTGAGTTCTACTGTAATTTCTACCAATGATTTACATGTGGCCCTTTTCAAGGCATTAACCATTGTGTGTCTCAGTTTGTCCCTCTGTAAAATGGGGATAATAATCCTTCCTTGAAGTATCGCACAGGGGTGTTGTGAGGCTTCATTCGTTAATGTCTTTAAAGTGCCTTGAGATCCTTGGATGAACTATGGCTTAAGAGGGGCAAAGTGGTATTATTTTGAACTTTCAGACTGCCAGCCAAATTGATACAGTTTTAATCTAAGGAGATGTTTATAAACTACACTAGTAAATCACTTTTAAAAGAAAAACCCTTAGCTTCATGGAAAGAGGTGGCGAGTACGTTTTTAGAATTCCGAGGAGCCTTCTCTGTATTGGGCTACCAGATTAGCTGGGTTATCTCACTGGTGAGTTGCAGCCACCAGGCAGATCCAATGACAGACTCCATTATTTCTCAACTTCTCTATGCATCACAGTTTTAATAAGTACAAGAGAAAATGGGGTAATGAAGACTTCATTTCCAAACAGTCAAAGGAAAGCTTCCAGTTCATGTGGTGTGTGGCTCTGAATTGGCTCCTCGTTCAGGGGTGCTTGGACCTGGGATTTATTTTCAGGCCTAACTCTAGAAAAGATTAAAGTCATCAATACCGTATATTTGTCAAACTGACTGTTAGCCCCTCTTATTCTTTTGTGTAGATGACAATTGCTTTCCTGTTTCTGCTATGTCAGCACTAGCCCATCTCTCTATAGTTAGATACTGAAGGTGGGAGAAGTGTGGCGGCTTCGTCTTTAATTCTCTGTGTTTTCATTCTGTGTAAGCACTGGGATTTGCAACCATCTAGCCACGTTCCATACGGCAAACTCATTGTGCCAGATAGACCTTGACCAGTAAATGCACGTGCAAAATTGCACCTCCCTGATCCAGCAAAAATGGCAGTGCCCCAACAGAAGGATGGAGATATCTCCACTGTTGCCCTCCCCAGGGGTCTCCACTAATGGATAGCAGCTTTCCATCAAGGGCTCCTCAGAGACTGCAGCATATACTCTACTAGTCCTGGCCAAGACCTGATTATGGTATTATGGTTAGTGCTTGGATCAAGTTTTAAGAAAATTGCTAATAATGGATTCATGCAAAATGTAGGTTTCGACCCCAAACCAGACTGGTGGGTTTTTGGAGATGTGGGATAGTGTAGGAGGACTCTCCAGACACAAGCCTGGCGATCCAGTCTTCAACAACATCCACACCGGAAAACGAGTTAGCTTGGCCCCATGCCACAACAGGACGCAGGCTTGGAGCCATACCCTGGGCAAGTCCACAGACCCGAGTCCTGAGAAGTCTCTGGAGCAAGTCAGAAGACTGCGTGTGGCTGTTAGGGGGAGTTGGGTTTCAAATCATTCAGACTGTACTAGTTTCTAATTCATTCCTGGGTGGGTGCAATTCAGTGTTGGATTTGATCAGCAAAGCCCTTTATGGTTTTATAGTTTGGGCTTTGATCACAGAGATCGTTGTTTCCCTTGTGCTTCAATCTGAGCTGACATGAGCGGGGAGCCTTATCTGAGGGTCCCCAGATTTCTCTGTACAGGGGCAGGGCAGAGATTGACTCAGAGATTCACTTCCCCATTTTTTGCATGAAGCAAAGCTTAGCCTTCCACCGTGAAGACCCTTCCACAAACCTTGTCAATTTGCTGCACAATGAAGCAATAACCAGGATTTGAAAGGAAAGTACAATTTATCTCATTTTAATCCATTCCAGTTGGCCCTGCTAATGCACAGTTCATAAACTCCGCCCCCCATCAAGGAGGAGCTCACATATTCCATTAACTACAGAATTCAAACTTGACACTGCACAATGACAAGGATTCTAGTTTACAGCCCTTCCTGCATTTCATAAAGAACACTTCAAGCACTCAGAAGAGACCTGTTTTTATGCCCCAGAGCTCCTGTGAGTGAAATGTTACAGTTGGAACCTGCCTGAAGTCCGTTTACACACTGAAGTTATTAATCCCCTTCTTCTATATTTGATATAAGCCCAAGGGCACTTGGGATGGTGATCCAATTACCCAATTGAGAGAATTGCCCTTTTCTTTCAAACAAGTTCATAGCAATGAAATTTTGTTCCACCAATGACTTTTTGTTTCATTCAAACAAGGTCATGGAAGAGGCCAATATCTGCCAAGGCCAACAGGGGTTTCATTTACACTCTTGCTAAATGCAAGCAACATAAGAACCTCTTGAGAGCTCTAACTGGGGTGTGAGACAACAAGCTCGTTATTTACCAGCTCCACAGCTCACCATTGCCAGATTTTTTGCTATTCCACATTTTTGGTTACCACATTGAATTTAGTCAAGTGCTCCACTGTGTGTCTCGAAGACATGGGTGCGATTTATTTACATGTCCATGTCCTCAGGAGAGATGTTCAAGGTTTACCTGATGGAAGGTTCTTTGGGTCTTTGCATTTGAAGTAGGCTAACGGTGTAACAGTAACAATTTTATACCTCATTTATATTGAGCTAGACAAGCCAAGTTATTGATGGACTTAAGGGATTTGTTACAGTTTTATCATTGTCCTTTTTCTCCTTGCCAGTGCACAGGTCTGTGCTTGAAGTGCATAAGCAATCTAACTGTGGAGACAATTAGAGGCCTACCATAACATTAGCATTTAGTAACACTGGGTGGCGGGGCGGGGGGCAGGATTCTAGCACTGGGCAAAGAGGGGAAAATCAGATCCCTATTTCAGTTGCGCCCACAAAAATCATGAAAGTATGAGTGCCAAACCTGAGTGGCTCTGTTACCCCGGGTTGCAGGTCTCAATTCCCAAAGTAGGGAGCTGTGCCCAGACCCACAAGACGGAAGCCACCGCTGTGGGATGAGTGCAAGGTGGGCCTGCTTTCCAGGCCCTCCCACTTTGCACTGGGCCAGGATTAGGGTTGCTGGGGCAGAGGGCACTTCTGCAGATCGACAGTTCCCCTCTTGACTGCAACTCAAAATCACATCCAAGAAGAGTGAAGTGTAGTGAACCTGTTGAATCAGGAGGCTACTTTACCCCTGTCTAGAAAGCAAAGGGACGTCTGGTATGTTTGGAGAGTGTTTGCTCCATGCAGTAACACAACAGCATTTGAGCACATTTGAGAGAGGAATTTACACACATTACAGTGAAATTAACAACCTCACAATCCAGTTTACCAAAGCATTCAGAGTTCACCATCCAAGGTAGTGTTGAGTAAAGAAAGTGAATTGGCAAACAGAGCAATTTCATTTTTAAAAATTACCAAAGAACCCAAAGCCCCATTCACTATAGCTGACTACCCTGCCACCCCCACCACACATCTCTGCCCCACTGTGGTCCCATCTCCTGCTATCCATCCACCTACTGGCACCGCCTCTGCCTCTACTACTTCACATAACTTTGTACTAGGTGGCAGGAAGATGGCCTTTCCCAAGAACTGTCTCTTTCTCTGAAGTCTAAAATTGTCTTCCTTCCAGCACTCCCTGTCCTCTGTGGACCAAAATGCTGTGGAATCCTGGTGCACCTGTCAGGCAGATGCAAGTGCAATGCACATGCAAGCTAAGTGAGCTAAATGTTCCCAGGAGGATAATTAACACCCCCTTGACCTGTCTTGCGCACCCCAAAAGCTCCAGGAGGGAGATACAATCCCACCTGGATCACTCCAGGAGGCAGTAGGGCTTTTCACTGACCATAATGCAGGCCAGGACATAACTGCCACAAATGAATCCAAACTAAAGAGTTGCAGTGCTTGGTATTGTCAGGGTGACAGCTCAGTTTCCTCGCTGTAGCAGGGTGCTGATGCAAAAGCACCTAATTAGCCCCTGCTCAGCCAGCCCCAATCAGGAGAAATAGATTGGGGCTGGGGGAAAGGCTGGTGCCTGGCCTCTGGAACTGGCTGCACCTGTGGGTCTGCTAGCAGAAGAGCTATAAAGGCTGGCTGGCAGCCAGTGCAAAGAGAGGGAATGGCCAGGGAAGGGACAGTCTCCAGGCTGAAGGGAGACTCTCTGTAACAGAGGAGATAGGAAGACCTGTGTGTATTTGTAAATAGTATCGCTGGTGGTGGGAACTGTATGTAAATAAAAGCCACGAGTGCTGCAGCAAGAAAAGCCTCACAGTGCTTTATTGAGGGAGCACAGAGCTCAGCAGGGGGCGGCCCAGGAAAGGACCCGGTTACACTCACCAAGTTAGGTCTTGTACAGAAAATAATGATAGTGGCTCTTTCACTAACTTAGCTTCAAACTACCAGTGTAACTCTCAATGAGACAGAGCCATGGTCCGTGAAATGCATATCACACGGTAACACTGTATATTTACCGTATATTTTTACATCAGGCAAAAGAAAATGTAGTAAATTTTACACACACACAAACATGCAGTGGGATGCAACTGGTACCAAAGCTATATGTATTAAGTCTTGCTTAACCATTTCACCAAGCTATCTAACGGCCTTTTCAGGCTGTGGCATGTAAGTACAGAATACAGGATCGGACCACAAGCAGAACAGGCTGTGCATTTCAAGGCCAGTACACCCTGCCTCAAATGCTGGAACGGAGCATGAGGCTGAGTGATCTCAACTACCCGAGAAGAACACTAGTCAAGCAGAAAAGTGATCCTTGGTAAGTGGGTTTTCTGATTGTTGCTGGAACTTATTTAGAAAAAGAGTTCAAGATTGAACATTCATTGTATACTACAGGCATCAGTTTAACATGATGACAGCCACACAGAACAGTTCTCTGTGTCCGGACAACACAGTCATTTACTAAGCCATACATTCACTGAGATTGAAAAGGTCCACATAAAGTTAATGAAAACAGAGTTACTGTGGGATTGACATATGCAAACACTAGGATTACTCAGATGAAAAGGGAATGAGTTAGAGGTAATTTAGATGAGGTATTTAAGATTATGAAGAGAATAATTCCATAAATATAACAGGTCACGTGGTGAAATGAACGGAAGATTTAAACTGAAAACAAATAAAGGGGTGTACATGTACTGTGGTGTTAGCCATCAGCATTCATTGCAACATGAGGCCATCAAGTTAAATGCTGGCTTTAAAAGAGTGGGTGGATCATTTCATGACCAATAGCAATACGTGTAGTAACAGTGTTTGCTAAGATAGGAGGAATCAATTTTCATGCTCCAGGGTATAAACTCCTTGCTGCAGAGGCCAGGTAGGAGTTCCCACCACACCAAAGGAAAGCATTGCACAGCAGTGAGGTTCTTTATGGAGTGAGATTTTGGAAGCAGGGTGGGAAGAATTATGGTTCCTTCCCTTTAAGCATTAGGCACAGGCCACTACTGAATGCAGGATACCACATTTGATGGACCACTGATCCAAACTGATATAACAATTTGTATCTTAATATTTCATAATGTTTTTATTCCTCTCATATTCTGAGAACTGATTTAATTTGTAATAAGCAACCCTTCCTAGAGGGTCACTGATCAATCATTTTTCATAATAAGAAAGGGCTGGGTAAAGAATTTTGCTAAAAACACACCAAGGCCCATTCACCCAGAGGAAAAAAAAAAAAAGCAAAAAGTGCCTCTGCTGGGAAATTACGTTACCTGAAAGCCTGCTGCTCTGCCAAGTTCGTAACTAATGAGCACATAGGTCTGTCTTGAGAGTTTAATGTCACATCTGGTGCCTTTAGGTCACAAGTTTGCCCTTTCAACTAATTTACAGCACTCTCATTTTCAGAAAGATGTTTCTGCAGGGCTCTGAAATCCAACTTCTCCAGAACCATCTGGAGAGAGTAGCAGGGTAGTGAGTGGAGGCTGGCAGAGCAGCAGGGTGGCTGGACAGAAGGTGGCAGGGTGGATTATGGCAGGACAGGGCAACAACTGGATACCTGGCCAGTGGGATGATGGGGCAGAGGATGGCTGTGTGAAGAAGGGGTGAGTGGGCAAGCGAGTAGAAGTAATATATAGATATGGTGCAAAGAGATGTCTGAGGGAAGCGAGTTATACCTTTGTTTTCAAGTGATCCGAAGAGTGAATCAGTGTCCCCCTAGTGCCCAAGTCAGCAAGCACAGAAAGACAGATGTGCACTGAGTGTGGAACCCCAACTTCTTTTAGAACAATCTTTTCTGTCACAGTCAAGGGCCCCACCAATTTGGCTCTCAGGCTCTAGAGGGCAGGTAAAGAATTTTAATTCCACTACATCCTCAGATTGGGGAGACGCCACCTTTTTACTTATTCTTTGACTATTGAGTCCATAAATAGCTGCCCCCTGGGTTTTCAGGCAACTATTAGGATAGTGAATTCACTGAATTGGCATCCTCCTGACACGCTCAGTTAGCAGACTTTGCTAAGCAGCATACAGCGAGAAGTCTGTGCTTGGCAGAGGGGAGCTAAAGATAGTTGCCCCCTCCCCTCCTTGCTTTCTCAATGCAGCCTTTCTGACGACGTCGACCAGATGGACTCTGGATTCTAATAGCTGTGTGAAAAAGAGAAGGGACGTTTCCTGATGTGCTCAGGCTGAATAGAAAACCCACCTCAGGCTGCAACACGCCAAAAGTCGGCCATTAAAAAAACCCCTAGATGCTTTATATCAATTGAAGCCGCAGAGTGTTTCACGCTGGAACTATGTGCAAAAGGATTAAAAAAAAAACAGAACAAAACCCACACACAACAGGCCTCCCAGCACTAGTGAAGGGGTTTATTTTAGATGAAAGGAGGACTCACATTGCCCCTTGTGAGAGATCATTGTCCCCCTTTCTGCTACAGTGTTCTGTGAAGCTGTGGGAAACAAATGACCCCTGAGCCACAGCACTGTGTGTAACTGCAAAAGAAAAGAGAGGGGGAGGGGAGGTAGTTCTGCAGGAGGGCCTAAATCCTTGCTGTCCTGTGTCCCAATGCTATTCCTACTGGGCCATCCCCATCACAGCAGGCATGTGTCTCACATGCTCCAGAATCTTCAATTGCAGGATAGTCAGAGGTAGGATCAGAGTCACAGCTCCTGTGAAAGCAAAGCATACTTCTCTGCTCTTCCGGAGACACTCTCTCTAACTAATAGCTCTTCTACCTGGCCAGACTTAGTGACCACTCCAACTTAACCACTGAAGAAGCGCTCCAATCACTGTCATTTTTATTTTTTATTTAAACATATTATTGATAAAAAAATGCATCTCCTGTTTCACTAGCAAGGAGAGTGAGGAGAGGAGAGAAGGGGAAGGAGCGAAAGAGGAGCAGGGAGGAGTGCGTAAGCAAATGAGCTGTGTTAGATGTGAATGAACAAAGGAAAACTATGTGAAACTCATCCAGGGCCCAGCAGAGTCAAAGGGCTTGGGACCTGGGAAGAGTGAGTGATGGGGAAGTAACAAGAGGTCCCAGAGTATCCTTGCATCTTGCTGGATCACTCTGAACACATGCTCCTTGCTCGCTCTTCTCCGGTCTTCTCGTTCCTCATTTCTTTGATTGCTCGCTCCTCACACCCTCCCGTAGTGTCAAGCACACTACGGAACTTTTAGTGGGCGGTAGCAGGGTCCATATGGCAGGGCCGCCCAGAGGATTCAGGGGGCCTGGGGTTTTCGGCGGTGGGGGGCCCGGGCCACCAAATTGCCGCTGAAGACCCGGAGCGAGTGAAGGACCCCGCTCCAGGGACCCCAAAAAACTCTCGTGGGGGCCCCTGTGGGGCCCGGGACAAATTGCCCAACTCCCCCCCCCCCCCCCCCGGGCGGCCCTGCCATATGGCTACTGAGTGTGTGTCAGGTTGGTGTGCTATAGATTCACACTTCAGCCTGCTGTGCACTAGTCTCCGTATAGATAAACCCCGATAAATGTTCATCTCCGTGCTCTGCTGCTTGCACTGGCTCCCCACAGAATACAGAGTTCAAGTCAAGGTCTCTGCCCTGATATCCAAAGCCCTCTATGGACTGGACATCGCTACCTAAGTGACAGCCTCTCCCTCCATGCCCTCTGCACCCCAACAGCTGCTGCATTCCATTAGAACCATTAAACTGTTGACTAATGGGAGAGGCTCCAGAGTTCAGCAGGAGGCAGACAGTTCACAAACTCTGGAACTCACTCCAGGAACAGATAAAGAATGGCACAAACTAGCTGCTTTCAGAGCCAAAGGCAAAACTCATTTCATCACAACCACCAACACAACACCCACAAACCGAGACAAGCAAAAAACCTATGAACTATTCAAGATACATCTCCTATGGCTGGAAAGGGAGAGAGAGATTGCGATTTCTAATTTTCAGTATTTAGGAGGCACTCAGATACTCTGGTGCTGGTGGGCATATGTATCCTGGGAGAGAGAGAATTTTTTAAGAAGACAACTGCAAAGTGAAAAATCATATATTTTAAAATAAAATATTATTTTATTTTATTTTAGCTGTGTTAGAAATAACATCAAATTATTCAAACTGCATTTTCAAAATCTAATGTACTTTTAATGATGGATGCTCTTTGATTGCTTTTTACATTTGACTTAATTTGGAATCAGTTTCACTTTCAGGCACAGCACTATAGTATCTACAAACACATTCGGGAAATGCTTAAATCTAAACAAAAATTGTCTTCAATTATTTCATTTTTAAGTTCATGAAAACATTACTCTGATGAGTAGGTTCTTTTACCTTTTTTTATTTAATAGACACAAAACCTGCATTTGGAGTGCAAATTACAGCACCTCCTTTTCAAATGTCAATGAATTAAAAATATTCCACATCTATAGCACCTACCATTAGAGGTACAATTTTTATTTTATTTATTAACAGATCCATTCTTTTATAACAGAAATCTTATAAAACTTGTTTCGCAACTTGAATAGTGATAAATGTGTATATACACACAATTATCAATTGGCCTATTGCCATAAAGTTATATTGACAAGACCTGCTACCAGTCACTTTCTTAAACTTTGTGGTACTGATCACATATTGTGGTTGATGCTTTTCTATTCTTTATCTTCCTCTTCTGTCTCATCAGTTGATAGCACCCGTTAAAGTCTTTCACTAGTTCATATTTAGGTCCATAAGTTCTGTTTTTCTTACATTTAGAAGCATCACCTATTTAATAATTGTCCTATCAAAACTCTACATAATATTAAGATTTCTCATTTCCCCTCATCTATTTTCCTTATTTTAATATCATAATTTTGAGTTTATTTTTGACTATTATTTAAGAAATTTCTCCCTTCTTTAGTATTAAAAAAAAAAAAAGTTCTCAATCAGATTTGATAGCAGGCAATGATGCCTTCTTCCAACAAACTCCAAAAAATTCTGCCAGACTAGTAAGTAATCTTTTTTCCTTCTTCCCTGTAGAATCCTGACTTGATGAGTTGGTGGCTTGCAGACTCCCTGTGAGATATGCACTATCATCTCCATTGCATAGGCTTAGGAAATGGAGAACAGAGAGGTTTGGGCTAGACCCTGCCCTGCACTTATGTGACCATGCAATGCGGAGTGTGGAGTAAGAAGCCTCCCCCACTGTATGACAAAGTAAGGGCTGTACAGAATTTAAGCCCCTGCATTCCAGGGACTGCAGGGCTACTACCAAGATGCTCCCTAGGGGGTGCACAGTACCCCAAAAGGGGCAAGCAGAATTGGGGAGTAGGCAGAGCCATAGCTCCCTTTATCCTCCACAATCCAGCAGGGGAAAATATGCAGCATTCCTTGAAAGGCTGTAGCAATTTGTGGTCCCTACAGTGCACCACAGAGCTCTAGAAAGGCTCCAGTATTCTTCTGGGACAGCGCAGCTTGCACTGCCCCCAATGCAGTATTGTGCCAGTTTCCCAAACAGGTTCAAATTTACACAAGGTCCCTCAGGAAGTTTATGGCAAAGCCAGATCTCCAGATGCCCAGTGCTGTAATTTCAGAATGCTACTCAAAGTGTGTGTGCATGAACATGAACGTGTGTGTGTGTGTGTGTATTTATGTATATCCAGTTTACATGCAGTGTTGGAAACCCAAACACTGCAAACAACACTGAGTTAGTTTCTGAGCCTGGGGAAGTGAAACTGATCATAATATTTGGCATTTATACAGCGCTCTTCATCATCTTTGCTGTTTGCAAACAATAATTAAACAATTGAGATTTCACTCTCCAGTCAGAGTAAAATGAAAAAATAGACAACACAAAGACAGAAGTAAACAAGATGTTTCAAAATCTTTCTGTCTTAATAACCTCAGGTATCATCAGGAACAGGTTAAAGAAATTGTTCTAATGTTTTATTTTTATCTTGCCAGTGGTCATTTAAATAAGAAAGTATGACTGGAATTGAAAGAGAATCAAAATGATTGTGCAATCTATAAAACAATGTTTGTTGATGAAAAATAGGAATACCTGGTGCAGGAGAGGAAACTCAGAACCTTTAAAATAGCTAGCTACAAATAGCATTTTATATTAAATAATCCACTAACTAAACAGTCTTCAAAAGACAATGGTTCAGATCCCCTGATGCGGTGCAGTCACTTTGAGAACTGCTGGTCCTATAACTAAACTAAGCTGAACTGAAAACTGGCACAACTGGCCCTGGAAGGATTACCCCAGGACAGGGGTGATACTTGGGTGGCATAGAGCCAATGCAGAGGCTCCAATACAATCTCCCTCTCTGTTGTTGGCATAGCAGTGAAAGGGGATGTTGTTGTGGAAAGTGGGCATGGCTGAGCAGCCCCAGTGATATGCTTATCCTGGGTCACATTTTCAGATCTCTTTAGCAGTTACTGCCTGAAATAAGTTAGGACCTTTCAGTCCTCATCCTCAAAGGAAACCTGCACACCACCTTCAAAAGACAAGACTGGAAACTTATGTTCATAACTCTACTAGACACTAAAAACAATGGACTTAACAGTGACACTGGCTTTATGGCTCATTACAACAATTAGTAACATACCCCACTGTCTGCTAACCCTTAATTGCCCACTTCATTTTAAAAGGTCTCCTAAAGCATGATTGTGCTTAATAATCAGTTCCAACTTGTATTTACCTTAGACACGCTGTTTACCCTCCCCAGACTTGAAGAGCTCTGTGAAGCTCAACAGCTTCTCTCTCTCACCAATAGAAGCTGGTCCAATAAAAGGTATTAGCACCTACCTTGTCTCTCTGAAATAAGTTGGAACAGCCCCTGAAGTGCACAGAGCAGCCCAATGATCGGGGAAGGTGAAAGTGATCTTTAAGCCATTGTGTCACACACACACACACACACACACACACACACACACTGCACTTTGCATTTGAGCTGAACCCTAGAATCTAGCCCAATGACTCTCCAAAGGGAAATACTTTCCATACAGTTACTGATTTCTTAAACTTTCTCTGAATCCCATAACTCTGCACAAGAGCAGAAGCCCCAAGCTGGCTCCCATCTTTGTGTGGTTTCAGAATGCAGCTCTTTGTGTTTACACCCTCTAGCAAAATTTCTGCTTTTTAATCGCACAAGAGCTGCTTGGGTGCCTTTGCCCATGGCTGTGGGAATCAAATCACCCTAAAAACCAGACTTTTTACAGCAGGATTAGGAGGCTCCTACTGGACAGAAAGGATTAGAGAGGTGTGTTTTCTGAGAAGCCAGATTTACAATCTCTGTACCTGTCTCTATCACATGCTAATATACCGCACTCAGCAGCAAGCTTACAACCCTCAAAAAGTGGGTCAGTTTTCTTTCTTACTGCAGGACATGAGCAGGAACAGAGTAAAACATCAATTCATTCCCACTATAAAATTTACAGACTAGCAATTCAGGAAAGCATGAGCATCTCATCTGTGAATTTAGGGATATTTTCCAGTGTGACAAGACTGCTTACAGGCCAAACAGGCTGCGAAAGCTTCTCCAATGAAATGCTGCCCATACACTTCAATTAAACCTTGCAAAGGCTCTAGTATTATCCCACTGCTACCGTATTCAGAGCTGGCACTAACAATTACAACAAGGTGCATAAGACTTTTATTATATAGGCAAATGTCCATTAGTGGCTAAGATGAGGCCTGCTGTCACACACCACTCATGATAGACCAGTTTAGCTGCTGGTTCTCCTGTGGGGGATGTATTTAAGACAAACACCAAGACAGTGACTCTGCAGAAGAGGATCCCACCTTTGCCTAGTTCTTATAGAAGAAGTATAAGACAGTTTATTTTGAGCTGAAAGCAGCCCAAGAATCCAGGAGAGAGACAGCTGGGAGTTATCTAGGCCAGGAACCCTCATTCAATAAGGCTGTGTGCTCTTATTTTGGACCTAATGATGAAGAATGTAGCATAAATGTCACATGGCTGCCCTGTCTCAAAAGCTGTCTAGAAAAAGCATATCCTCTCTGAGGATGCTGCTGGCAATGTCTCCCACCCTCTCCACAAGAGCTTGGTGCTGGTGATGTCCAAAGCTAGAGGGAGATTGGCTGTATTTCCAGTACTGTGCCTCAAAACCCTGAGCTGTTACTCTGGGATTCTTTTGGATGAAGGGTTTACAAGACTGTGCTGCAACCTTTGGCATCCAAAACTACAAGGCCTTCATGGCCAAAAGTCAGGTAAAGCTATGGAGGGAGGCCTCCACCAGGACTGAGTCTCTTCTACAACAGAAATACCAGCAGCTAAAAGAGCTAGTCCACAAGGACTTAAAGGTGGCCAAGCACTGGGTATGGGTGTCCTTTAAGGTGGGTGAGATGGTGGCAAGGCCCCTTCCTCAGGGGTCAGTGACCAAAAATCCAGCTCAAGGACCTATCTTACACCATAGAGAAGTTGTTTGGAAAGCAGGTGGAGGTCTTGATAAAGAAGGCAAAAACCACACCGGGAGCATATGCACTCCCCTATTTGGATGACTGCCTGATTGAGGAATTCACTCTAAAGTGTGTCAAAAAATAAATCAATGTCACCACTAGGGAACTGGAATCACTAAGGTTCATGTTAAACTGCTGAAAGTTCCAGCTTATCCCCACTGGAGTACATTCATGGCTCAAATAAAAGATGTCCTGCCCTAGGAGAGATTCCAGGGCCTCACTAGTTTGGCAAAAAGGACATGTATAAGGCAGCAAGTAACAGCTTGGGTAACACCATGGATGTATTAATAGTACTCCATGATATGTCTCCACTGTAATTCACTGGACCCTAAGATTGCAGTGGAAGTGAGGATCACAGGGACTCTCACATTGCCTCAAGGTAATGAATGACGTAAAGCCTTGCTCACCTAATGGCAGTTCAGAGGCAACCAGGAATGGACTTCCAAACATCCCCCATCCAATCTGCGGTGACCACAAATGGTTCCACATAGAGGGACTCCACACTGATGGTATTCAGGGCTTGTTTACATAAACACTTAGTTCATGGCAAGCTGGGTTGTGAATCGAGCCCCAGTACCGTGCCACATACTAACTGTCCGTGTGGACCCTGTTGCCATGCGTTAGTAGTTTGTTAGTGCGCTTTGATCTAGCCTGCTTTGAAACGGGATTAGATCAAAGCACATGAACAAACTGTTAATACACAGCAGTAGGGTCCACAAGCGAGTGCAGGGTAGACTCACACCCCAGCTTGCCACGAACTAAATGTTCATGTAGAGAAACCCTCAGTCTTTTAAAAGTTATCCTGAGAAGGATGGTCCTGTACACACTAAGGATCTTCACAGATCTGGTATCCCAAGAAAGGCTCCAAGTTTACACAGACCATCACTGGTCATTCAGAGTCTGTGGCAAACTGAGAATAACGTTTTTATTTTATATGGCACCTGCTGGCCTTTACAGCAGGACATAAGTTTTAATAAAACGGCATTGCTCAAGCAATTCCCAAGACAGCAAGGGGAAAAAAATAACCCTTAACACAGAATAAACAAACTATCCACAAGTGAAAAAAGGAAACACTCAGCCACAAACTAAACAGAAAACTAAAATGTCTTGAGTTTAAATCAGAAGGATGCTATAGATCGGGGGTGCACTGTGACCTCCTTCTGACAACAAAAATTACGACAAGACCCTAGGAAGGGGGCCCGAAGCCTGAGCCTGCCGAGCCCCACCGTCCTGGGGGAGGGGGGGCTGAGACCAAAGCCTGAGCCCCATCGCCCCTGGCAGGGGGCCAAAACTGAAGCCCAAGGGCTTCAGCCCCAGACAGGGGACCTGTAGCCTGAGCTCTGCCACCCATGGCTGAAGTCCTCACGCTTCAGCTTCAGCCCTGGGCCCCAGCAAGTCTTAAGCCAGCCCTGGCAACCGCATTAAAATGGGGTTGCGACCCACTTTGGGGTCCTGACCCACAGTTTGAGAACCCCTGCTACAGATAAGCTTCTACCTCTATGGAAGATGAGAGCATTTCAGCCTCAGACTCCTCAATGGTGAGGATCCTTCTTCCAGTCCTCTCAAGTCTTGGGAGACAGGAGTGCCAAACCATGACAAGAACATACACATATTGGTGATTTCTGTCTCCTCATCAATATTTCGTTTCCTATGTTTTTCACTTTGAAAATAAAAAGTTGAAGATTTCACTCTGCAGCTTGATATAAAAGGAAAAAGCAAGTCTGAGCATTCATGACCTGGATGGCTTCTCCTGGTTCGTATGGGGTTTAATACAGAGGGAGTGGCAGCTGCTGATTGTGTGAGGTTACAGAGATCTACAGCACTTCTGGACATGGATGAATGAAAATAGTAAACAAAACTGATTCTGGAGAGAACGGGACCTGAGAGTAAGGCAATCCTTGCTTGTTTTAACACTGGAATAATACACTTCCAGGAGTAGGGTGACCAGACAGCAAATGTGAAAAATCGGGATGGGGGGTGGGGGGGGTAATAGGAGCCGATATAAGAAAAAGACCCAATAATCAGGACTGTCCCTATAAAATTGGGACATCTGGTCACCCTACCCAGGAGTAAGGCAAACAAACATAAACAAACATACTCTCTGTTCTCTTTTCAAAACCATAAGTGACCATAGATGGGCAAAACAATTTGATTCAATCAATCCTCTCCTTCTGAGCCTTGTGCAACAGTTGCGCCAAGCTTAAAATTTCCAACCTTTCCAGAGTTTCAGAAAGTCCTGTTAAATAGACCAAACTCTGTGCTGATTTATACACTCCAGACAAACCCATTGAAATGAATGACTGAAAAAAACATTTTAAAAACAGTTTTTACAAATCACTGTCTCTGTTTAAAGCGAATGTTGCTGATGTGTGTTTTACCAAGGAATGCTACCGCAATTTCTTCTACTTGACTGGGGCCCTGTTTGATGCAAAGTTGGACTGAACTGACTGGCTTTGCCATTGGAAGGATTTCAGACAGTTTGAATTTACCTTAGGATCATGTTTTGGTTACAATATTTGAATAAGTTAACCAAAAATGTAATATAAATATTAAAGAACATATATTACAAGAACTGGGAAAATTTCCACCATTTTTTAATGTTGACACTGGTACTTCCAGTCCTAGATTGTATTACATTCTTCCAGTCCTTACATTTTCTAAGTAGTGGGTGGTTTTCTTTTTCATTGTAAGTTATTCTTTTCAAATTATATTTAAGACACTTAAAAAACGGTTTAAATAATGTTTTTCCAAATGCTGGTAACATAAAACTACATGTATAGACAAACATCAAAAGTAACCAAAAACACAGAATAATTGAGATCAACAGTCAATTCAGTCATTCTTACAAGATATTCAAAAGACCTTCCAACATTAAAAGCTACCAATGTATATGGAAATATAGATCTTAAAAGAGAGTTAACATGTCAAGCAAATTTAAGCACATTGGTAACTCTGAATTAGTTACGTACTTGCGTTGAAAAGTTACCAAGACACATCATAAAGGGTGGGCCATTACTTGTTTAATCAGAGATTCACCAGCAGGGGAGTTGTAAACAGGGTATTTGTAATTCACCTGAAGGACAGCTGGCAGAACGCAATGGACATAAAACGTACGCAATGGAACTGCATGACCCAGCAAGGACTTTTCCAGTGAAAAGGGTCAGAATATAAGGAGAAGAAAAAAAGGCCTCTGGCCACCTCTCCTCCCTCATCTCTACTCATTGCACCAAGATCGCTGGAAAGACATTAGGTGCATCATTGAACTGGGGGGAGTGGCCCTAACTCGAAGGCTTTCCAGTTAGTATTGACTGCTGAAAGTTTGGGGTGAGAGAAACCATTTTGCTTTCAAATCTCATTTAGCTTGATAAAGGTTAGGAATTAGATTGTGATTTTATCTCTTTTTTTCTTTTGTAACCAATTCTGACCTTTATACCTTCTACTTGTAAATCATCTAAAATCGATCTTTCTCTAGTTAGGAAACTTGTTTCACAGTTTTACCTAATCCAGTGTGTATTTGGATTGAAGTGCTTGGGGACTCCACTTGAGACAACAAGGCTGGGGCATATAAACATTACCCTTTGTTGCTATGTTGGACTAATAATGAACAGGGGTCTACTGAGCTGTATAAGATGCACATTCCTGGGAGGCTGGGGATTTTGCAGGTGTTGCCCTGTATGTAGTTCATGAGTAGCTGAGAGAGTGTTCATGTAATTTTGCTAGGAGTGACTTTCCATGCTAATGGCCATGCATGAGCAGAGCCTGGAGAGGCAGCTTGTCACTAGCAAAGCAGTGTAAAAGGCACCCTGGGCTGGAGAGTTAAAGGGACACAGCGGTTCAACAGTCCAGATTGTACCCTAGGGGATGTCACACTCTCCCTGTCCCCACTCTTGAGCACAGCGGAAGGTATTGGCCAAGCAGCTCCCCACCGCAACCACAGTTGCAATCTGAACACGAAAGGGAAGCAAGTGGGGTCACATTATCTCTTACTCTCATGTGCAGTCAAATAAGT
Source organism: Mauremys mutica (assembly GCF_020497125.1). Taxonomy (NCBI): domain Eukaryota; kingdom Metazoa; phylum Chordata; order Testudines; family Geoemydidae; genus Mauremys; species Mauremys mutica. Next base: position 68,841,821 of record NC_059075.1, read on the forward strand.
GGCAAGACAATCTAGTCCTAAGCAAAAGAAGGACAGAAAGCAAACAAGAGAGGCTCACCCAACAAATATATACACAATGCAAGTTGAGTAAAGAATACATAGCTGTGCCCAATATTCAAAAATCAGTCATCCAAGGTAAGTGGCAAAGGATTTTTCCCCATCTATTCATATAATATATTTTGCACATAAGAATGTCTCACTTCATCTTCTCTAAGGCACGCCACATGTAGTATATTTCTGGAATCATGCACAAAGAGAAGGACCAAATCCTTCCTGCTTTACATGCCCAGGTAACCACAGTGATTACAATAGGACTACTTGGGTTATGGGCAGTCCATTTGGATGCACCTAGGATTACAACACCTTAACGTGGGGCACTGTTAGCCAATAAATAATAGTTATGGATGTATTTTATTTTGTTCTAATGCTACTAATTAATAATTGGCTAGATCATGCAAGGCAATGTGACAACTCCCATACAGTCAATAAGAGACAAGGGCACTCAACTGTGCACATAAAGTATTAGGCTCCTGTTATCAGGCTCAAAGTTCTCAAGTGAGGAGGGGGCCAAAGTCTATATCCAACATCACAAGTAATTCCTTTATGCCTCCAACAACTGTGACATCTTACACTAGATAGTTTTAGTCTAGCTGGCAACCAATATATACTCTGAGGAATTCTGTAGTGTCTGGGTTTTAATTTAGCCTCTCTCCAGGCACACGAGATCATAATATGTAACTCCATTTTTTCTCTTCGCTGATGTGAAGTTCCTGTTCACTGATTACTCAGCCGACTCTGCACTCTGTGATCTAAAGTTTAAGTTACATTGATCTGTGCTTTCTGCATTAAAAACACCACAAAATATTTTACATTTCTCATGATAAAGTTAAGTATAGGACACATTACATATGAATTGTAAGTAGCTTTGAAAAGAAGAGAGAACAAAGGTGCGATCACAAAAAGAAGAGCCACATTATTAAGCAAATGCTGGACTAAATTCAGCCCTGGTGTAAGGCCATTTAAAGTAAAAATTACACCAGAGATTAACTTGACTCTTTTTATTATAAAGTTCTCATGAGAATTAAGTAAACAATATGAATCCTGCAGTGGAGTAAAGTTCAACAAGAGTCCATTTTGAAACAAGACACTTCAGGTTTAATCTTGCATACCTTGCCTCCTCAACACTCCCAGGTGAAGGCAAGGAATACAAGGGTATGGCCTCTGTTTGAATTATCCCTAATGTCTGTCAAAAGGACCAGTGAATGGTTCTGCTCCCTCTCTCTCAAGGATTATGCCAGTGGAGAATGAGAAGTAGTATAAAACAGGTTTTACTAGTTGAATCCTTCCAAGTTAGTACTGGAATAGTCTCAATCTGTTTTTTTTATGGATTACTAATGAAAAAACACAGGCCAAGATATTAAAAAGTGACAAGTGATTTTGGATGCTCAACTTGACACCTTAAAAGGAGGCTGGTTTTCAGAAAATGCCAAACACCCACACCCAAACTCAGGCCCATTTAAAGTTTCTCAAATGGGTATCCAAAATCATTAGTCTATTCTAAAAATTAGGGCCAGAGTGTGGAGGGGACACAGTAGCTTCAGGCAATGTTAAAAACACAGTGAATTTTTTTTAGCAAATATGTGATTAGAATACATGTGATAATGTACTGGCGGTTTGCTTTAACTTCTTGTTTTTATTTTTCATTTCTGTGCATCACCACACTTCCTAGTTCTATCTGAGTGCTACCACAGAGAAAGTATCAGAGGGGTAGCCGTGTTAGTCTGGATCTGTAAAAGCAGCAAAGAATCCTGTGGCACCTTATAGACCAACAGACGTTTTGCAGCATGAGCTTTCGTGGGTGAATACCCACTTCATCGGATGCAAGATGAAGTGGGTATTCACCCACGAAAGCTCATGCTGCAAAACGTCTGTTAGTCTATAAGGTGCCACAGGATTCTTTGCTGCTACCACAGAGAAAGAGTGCTTTGTTTTTCCAGCTCAAACAGAAGCAAGAAATACACCTCTACCCTGATACAACGCGACCCAATATAACACAAATTCGGATATAACGCAGTAAAGCAGTGGTCCGAGGGGGTGGGGTGCTGCGCACTCCGGTGGATTAAAGCAAGTTCAATATAACGCGGTTTCACCTATAATGCGGTAAGATTTTTTGGCTCCTGAGGACAGCGTTATATCGAGGTAGAGGTGTACTAAAAATCTCACCAGAAAATACATTTTTGTGAGATTTACAGCCCAATTTTGTAGACAAGAGGTTCAGATAAGCATCCACACTTAGGACTATATATCTGAAACAAGCCTCTAAACTGTTTAAGTAGGGCTGTCAATTAATTGCAGTAGACTCACGCAATTAAAAAATTAATCATGATTAAAAAAATTAAGCACAATTCATTGCAGTTTTAATAACAGTTAAACAATAAAATACCAATTGCAATTTATTAAATATTTTGGATATTTTTCTACATTTTCATATATATTATATTCTGTGTTATAATTGTAATCAAAGTGTATGTTATTTTTATTACAAATATTTCACTGTAAAAATGATAAACAAAAGAAATAGTATTTTTCAATTCACCTCATACAAGTACTGTAGTGCAATCTCTTTCTCCTGAAAGTGCAACTTACAAATGTAGATTTTTGTTGTTCCATAACTGCACTCAAAACCAAAACAACATAAAACTTCAGAGCCTACAAGTCCACTCAATTCTACTTGTTCAGCCAATTGCTAAGACAAACAAGTTTGTTTACATTTACAGGAGATGCTGCTGCCCTCTTCTTTATTTACAATGTCACCAGAAAGTGAGACCAGGCATTTGCATGTCACTTTTGCAGCCGGCATTGCAAGGTATTTACATGCCAGATATGCTAAACTTTCGTATGTCCCTTCATGTTTTGGCCACCATTCTAGAGGACATGCTTCCCTGTTGATGATGCTAGTTTAAAAAAATGCATTAATTAAATTTGTGACTGAACATTTTGGAGGAAAATTGTATGTCCCATCCTGTTTTACCTGCATTCTGCCATATATTTCATGTTATAGCAGTCTTGGATGATGACCCAGCACATGTTCATTTTAAGAACACTAACTGCAGATTTCACAAAAAGCAAAGAAGGTACCAATGTGAGATTTCTAAAAATAGCTATAGCACTCAACCCAAGGTTTAAAAATCAGAAGTAACTTCCAAAATCTGAGCGGGACTGGGTATAGAGCATGCTTTCAGAAGTCTTAAAAGAGCAACATTCTGATGCGGAAACTACAGAACCTGAACCACCAAAAGAGAAAATCAACCTTCTGCTGGTTGCATCTGACTCAGATAATGAAAATGAACATGCGTCGGTCCGCACTGCTTTGGATCATTATCGAGCAGAACCCTTCATCAGCATGGTCACATGTCCTCTGGAATGGTGGTTGAAGCATGAAGGGACATATGAATCGTTAGCGCATCTGGCCCGTAAATATTATTAACTGTGTGATTGTGATTAATTTTTTAATCACTTGACAGCCCTACTTTTAAGTTTATCCTGTCTCTATAAATAACCAATAACTAATATCTAAACTTGGAATTCGTGGCTAGATTTTAGGCTAGGTTCTGACTTGCAAAGAAGTCATGGTCTGTCTTGAATCCCTACATGGGCTATCTGGACCTTGAGCTACATCACACAGGAGTAGATCTTACTTCTACCCTGGGGCAGGTGGGCAGGAAGTGAAAAGAAAAAGGTAGGGAGTGAGTGGAGACTTGGTCCCATCTACCCTACTCGCTGAACAGTGTCTGTGTCAGTGCAAGGGATGGCATTTACTGCTGGTATAGGCCAATATTAAAGTGCTATACCATCCTCCTCCTACTCTGCCAAAGCAAGAAGGAAGCAGGGGACAAATATAGCCTTAGAGATGTATCTCTAAGTCACAATACCTCTGAGGGAGACTTATGCAGCTTATGTCTCACTGCTTGCTCAGGGCTGTGCCTAAAGTCTGAATCTAGCCCTTGAAGTCTAAAGTAGCTTTGACTGAGACTCTTAAACCAGTTCTGGTATTACAAATAACCACTGCAGGTTTTGTCATAGCATTATGCAGCAGGCTGGACATAGGCTATAAATCTGAATGTATATTAGCTATAGCCTGACTTGACTTTTAAAATCTCAGATAGTCTCCACTGCCCCAAAATGAGGTGGTCTCCATGCCTGTGACTATTGGATGGCCATCGCGTTGGACACAAAATGCCCCCCTGTTCCTTATTCTGGTAATATCAGAATGCAATTTGTTGGACAGATTCTATAATCCACAGATGAAGGCAGTTATAGGTCTTGAGTTTATCCTGCATTAACAAGCCCTAATAGTCTAGTTCAGCTCAGACATAACAAACGGAAATGGCTTTAAATTATCCTTCCCCCGAGACATGATTTCATAAGAGAACAAACTCTATATGTGCACAGACAGATTTCCAACGTAAACATGTGGTGGAAGCTAAAAGCTGCAGTCAGGTTGAGAGCATGGATATGCCAATGGCAGAGAGGGGATACAATTTCAAAGTCACCGGTTTCTTTCCAATTCACAGCATATATTCTTTTTTGCTTACTACACTTTGAACTCTGAGGAATACATACATCTTTTTATAGTTACTTTTTAACTAGGACGTTAATAGTCTCTATTTTATTTTCCTTTACACAGGCATAGCTGGGATACAAAATCTACAAAGACTGTGTTTTAATCACAAGCAGTGGCACACTCATTTGTGACATATGACTGTCAACAAAGTAAGTTATCCTCCAGGTTTTCAGAGGAGATGGTGTGTTTTGCTTTGTTATTTTAGATACTAAATCTGTCAATTTCTGATTCTGGTAAGAAGAAAAAAATATACATGCCCCAGCACAACAATCTGAAAGGAGTTTTAGCATTTTGTTTTTCAGGATTAACATTCAGAACAAATAAACAAACCCACAACTAATTTTATTTAATTTGTACCACCAGACATGTTCAAGACACCAATTCTGCTGAGACCAAACCACTGCCAGCATGAGCCAAGCTTTACAGTTACTGCATATTTATTTCCTAAACCCAAACATTATTATCCCAGAGTGCTACATCGTCTTGTGCATCCATAATGAAACTATCTTGCAGCCATTACTATTTTAGGGTGTAATCTTACCAGCTTTCACAAATTTAAGCAATACCAGGCCAGGGTTAGTACTTAGATAGATATTTTAAGATATGTGTTGCTGCACATGGCACTAATGCTTGGTTATTCCAAACCTAATGTTTAGAGCACTATGTGTCAGTCACTTTTTTGGGTTTCACCTTTCAACCCCAAGCCATTTACCTGTAAGCATGTGCAGAAGTGACTTGCTGAATCAGGGCCTAAACAAATAGATTTACAGTTAGCCATTTGAATGTGATTTGGGGCTTACCGTGATAAGAAGTGTTGAATCTGTGAAACAAATTGATATTGAACTAAAGCATTTTGCATTACCTCAGGAGTACATTTTCAAAACTGGCTGTCTAAACTGAAATAAGCAGATCTTCAAAAGTGCTAGACACCACCAGCTCCTACAGATAGAGTGGGGAAAAAAGTTTATGAGACTAGATACAAGCCAGGGCTCTAAAAATTGCAATAAAATATTGGGGAGAAACTTTGTAAAATGTGGGGTACAGGGTCACAGGATAAAAGGAAAAAAGGATAAATGTATAGGCTTAATTGCAATTAATATTATCTATAATCAAGAACTGTTGGATTAAAACAGGGGTTCTCAAACTGGGGGTCATGACCCCTCAGGGGGTCACAAGGTTATTACATGGGGGTCACGAACTGTCAGTCTCCACCCCAGAACCTGCTTCGCCTCCAGCATTTATAATAGTGTTAAATATAAAAAATGTGTTTTTAATTTGCGGGGGTGTCACACTCATAGGTTTGCTGTGTGAAAGGGGTCACCAGTACAAAAGTCTGAGAAGCACTTGATTAGAATATGGATGTGGTGGAAAACCTATTACTAGAGATATTTAATACCTGACTAGACAAAGCACTGGACAATAGGTATGAGAGGATCAATTTTACATTGGGCAAAGGAATGTACCAGATGATCTTTTCCACCTCTCTCTCTTCTATGATCCTGTCACAATCTTTCACAGATTATGTCACAGGTGCAGGAAATTGGATGAGCTCCATGCAGGAGTTCATGAAAGCGCTCTCTCTCAAAAAAAGATGAAAACTTTAGGATATGTGATCTTTACTCATGCCAGTCTTTGGAGACAACAATACATTCTGGGGGAATATACTGCGGGGATATTCAGTGAATCCTTTACTATGTTCATGGAAGGGAAAGGGTATTGTAATTTATGAACATTTAGTTTTAGGAGATGTCTAATCTTCAAAGAAATAAGGAATTAGTATTAGATTTCTAAATAATAAACCATTATACAAATAATTTGAAAGCCACTTTAATGGGACAAAGCCAAGGGAACCAATTTTTATGTTTAAAATTGCATGAATGTTTGTTCCTGTAAAGGGACAATTATAATTGCTCACATTGCTTTGATGGGACAAATTTGGGCTTCAATGCAAAGACCGGTACACTCAGAGGTATTTCTATAGCAATACCAATAAGTTACAGTTTGCTACTGGCTTTTGTTCTGTATCAGTATGAGCAAGATATTGTGAGATCAGTGGGACAGGAATGAGGGGAGGTAATGGAGATGTGAAGTTAACAAGATTTCTGAAATGTTAACATTAATATGCTGCTGGGTAACTTGATATTTTAATGCCAGTGTTCCATGAACTGCAGATGTGAATCAGAGGAGATGGTTGGAGTCTAGTTAAAGGCTCAGCAAACTGTACCAACGTGTAATGACAATTCAACTAATGCTCAAGTTTCCATGCTCCTAATTTTCAGGCACTTTAACCCACATTCTCCCTTATCTGCAGCTAGAACGTCTCCATCCCCATGTTTTCCCAGAAATCCCACTCTGCATATATGTAGGATTCCTGTTATAGCCTCTTCAGAATATGTAAGTTTTCTGACCTCAAAAGTAGCGATTTTTGACCCAAAACTCTTTATTATGAACATTTGACCTGATTCTAATCTGCAATCTCCAAAAGATAAATATTCTCCTTGCGGCTGAAAAGGTACTTAGATATCAAAACAGGGCTAAAAAAAGGGGGGGGGGGCGGCGGCTAGGGCTTGATCCCTCACTTCCCTGAGTTATCCTGAAATGACACCTCTGTTGAATCCAGACTTTTACTATAAAAAAAAAGAAGGCTTTTATTAACAACCTTAATTAAAAAGCTTTAACAGTAAATCCACCCACATAGGTACATAATCTGATGTATATGAGGTGCCTATGCAGAATGCATTTATGGAGAATGAAAGCCACAGCTGTTACAGACATTCATCTCTGAGAGGAAAAAAAGTTCTTTTGAGAGGAAACTGTGGCATAGAATTTGATACTCTTGTCTTTTGAAGAAACTAACTTAGTAGGGCAAGTATGGAAACAAAGTTAAAACTGAGCACTAAATTTCTAGATCAACACAAGAAGCTAAGCAAAGACTTTTGCAAATGCTACCTGGGAGGTCGTTTTAATGTTATAAAATGATTCCCTTTTAAAAGTTTTCATATGATTCCACAGTAGGGGAAAGGTCCTATATAAACAACACTGGAGACAAAAGTCCTCTAACCCACAGAACAGGTACAGCATGGGTAGCAGCAGTGAAAGCTTTCCCCTACCACTTGTTGTGGAGAGAGCACCTCAAGAGGTGAGGACGACAGCTGAGTTTCCTGAGGGTTTGATAAGGCACTGTATCAGTGTCACGGAGTGTGGGGGAGTCAGGGCCCTGCACCCCCCACTTCCTGCAATTCACCGTGACTCTCAGCCAGCCAGTAAAACAGAAGGTTTATTAGACGACAGGAACACGGTCTAAAACAGACCTTGTAGGTACAGAAACCAGGACCCCTCAGTCAGGTCCATCCTGGGGGGTGGGGAGCCCAGACCCAGGTTCTGGGCTTCCCCCTGTCTCCCCAGCCAGCTACAAACTGAAACTCTCTCCAGCCCCTCCTCTGGCCTTTGTCTCTTTCCCGGGCCAGGAGGCCACCTGATCTCTTTGTTTTCCAACACCTTCAGTTGCCACCTTGCAGGGGAGGGGCCCAGGCCATCAGTTGCCAGGAGACAGGGTGTCGGCCATTCTCTGTGCAGACAGCATCACACCTGCCTAGGGCTCTGCAACAATCAAACCCCCTTATCCCACCACCTAGATACTTAAGAAATGCATAGGCACCCACACAGTATTCAGAGAAAACATTAAGAACATTCCCACTTCATCACAATCAGGGAGGAGGAAGACTGGCTATTCCTCTTCAACCACAAGTTATTGGGCTTTGTGCAGAAAATATTGGGTGAAATTCCACAGCCTGTTATAGGAGGTCAGACTAGATGATCACAGTGGTCTCTTCTGGCCTTGGAATGTATGAATCAATGAAAATCAGAACTAGTCCTTAACTCTTTAATAGGCTGAACTTAAACCTATGATCTAAACTCCTTTGAACACTGGGGAAGTGTGTATACAGATGTGAGCTTCCCCATGTATGTCCCCTGATTACTGCATATTGTATCTGCACATCATATATGCCTGCCTGCTTTCATGTATATAGAAGAAAGTCATCAAACTGAAAAGCATCCATTCGGGAAGGGTTAATAAAGATGTTTGCATGCTAGGCACAAATGGCCTAAGAAAGGCTAAAAGAGTTAAATATTATTATTTCTACTGCACTATAGGTGTTTGGATCCACATTTTGGTTGAAGGCTGTCTCTAGTTTTGAACATACAGTGCAAATATAAAGAGTATTTTGAGAGGACAGAGAGGAAGATGAAAAAGATCAGCACGAAAAAGATCACATTTTCCAAACTCCCATGTTGTACTTTTCCAGTCCATACAAACTTTCACTGCTAAAATCATTTTTATGCCTCATCATTTTAACCGTCTGCATCAAATTCAAGCTTCTTAGCAGCATCTTTAAAGCCCAATATAACTCCACCTCTCCCAGCTAATCTTTTATCATTTCACCTGACTCCATCCACCTCTGCTGCACAAATGTCAGCTTCACCTGCCATTTAGTAACTTCTCAAATAAATATCTCCTGTGCCTTCTTCCATGCCATCCCCTAGGTAAAGTACACTCTTCCTGAACTCTTAGCATTTGAGTCTTTCTTATATTGAGTAGCTCAACCTCTCTCAAAGATTGTAATGTGCCTTCCCAGGCTAGCCAAGGAGAGACGGATATGACTGGCTTCATTTTCCTAAATGGGGCTTCAGGTTTCAGAGGTTTGGGAAACCATGATCTAACCTAAGAGACTGCCAAGCACCATCTTGATCTCTCTACTTATACTCCATATTCTTTGCCCCAACCTAGTGGCGTACAGTGATATTTTTAATAAAGCATGCAGTTATACACTTGAATGCCTTAGGTGGTCCGAAATGGTGTTCTCCACACAACGTGACCTCATATGCACTGTATGTGTGATATTATGCTGTGCAGGGGACACCATTTTGTTCTATAATGCATGTTTGGGAGCTGGACAGAGTCATCTGAAGGCCGTATCTGACCTGTGGGCCACCAGTTAGGCCACATTTTTTTATTTCAGGGACAGGCAATCAATGCATGCCTTGCATACACAGATAGCATGCCACTAGCCTAACATCTGTTTGTCCGATTTTGGATTGTAAACTCCTTGCAGGCAGGGATTGTGACTTCTTTCTATTTGGAAAGTGCCTAGCACGGCTTGGACACTAGCAGAATCAAATAATGATGATAATCATGAAACTTGGATTTCCACAGACACTGAATTAAAATAGCATCATTGTCACACTGGTAGCTGAAGTACTTGAAACCATTCTCCCTTACATGAATAACCACAGAAACCCCACTATCTGCAATGGGACATGCATCCACTTTTGCCAACCTCATTAAAAAAAGATTATAAAGATGAGCAGGGAAAGCAGCAACCCAAGAGAAAAAAAGATCCATTATCCCATGAACTGGAATTCAGTCAAAAGGAAGTTGAAATCACCACTTCACTGTGAGAGGTTCTTTGGAGAGGCAGTTATTTTTACAGGAACTGAAAGTATCCAAGAGTTTTGACAGATGACAGGAAACCAAATCCAAAAATGAGATGCCAATTACAATGAGATACACACGAGAGCCACTGTTCACTGACTCTCCAACTCTCCCTCCAGATGCAACAAGATCACGAAGCATGCCATTTGTGGGACAGATATATCTTCCTTCTGAAGGCAGCAGAGTCATAGGTGAAAGTCACTGCTAATCTGAATCCTATTTTCAAAGAGAGCAGGTTTGGGCACATTGGGAAGGAAACCACTAGTACCCAGGTTCCTTGCTCTGTAGATAGAATAATCCCTCTGTCTCTCTCCTCATTCATGAGCCTTACTTCCTCCTGTCGCACAAGACAGATCTTTCCTTCACTACGAGCCATGCTTTGAGCAGAAGAAAACTCAGAACAACAGATGAATGGGAGATTTTTGTTCTGTTTTCTACTTCATCATTAAAATGAGTTTTGAAATTTATTAATTGTAGCTTAGTGGAAAAGCTACTGTTTTAATTTTCACTCAAAAGTGGAAAAAAACTAACACCGGAAGCTGTCCTTTGGCAAGTCATAGGTATAAATAGCTCTGCTGCAGGCATCACAAAGACTGTGTTGTGCTATCACATAACAGAGCAAACAAGGAGAAGCAGCCTCAGAATTTCTTCTCTCTCTGTCTCTCCGTTGGGCCTCATCTCCTTAATCCAAAATACATGAAATTCAGTCACTCCAAAAAGATACATCCGGAGGGTCTCTTATTTTCTCTTCTTTGTTGTACGCTTGCTATATTCAGGGCTTCATTTGAAAGTTTCCATTTCCTGAGGGTAATCGTTCCAGGAATCTTTATATCAGCAATGGAACGTCACCCAACATCATGGGTACATTTTCAGAGTGGCAAGCGGTTTAAGACTGATTTCCATTGGCTTCAATGGCTGTTGTATGGCTCTCAGATGGTACTGTACTTCTATTATGTTAGGTACTGTACTGTAGGTTGATACATAGATATTAATGTGGTAAAAGAATAGACTAGCAATCTCTTAGGCCAACCTACAGATGCACTTTCAAACCACTAGAACCAGCTCCTAGACAGAGATTTCTAGTGAGACGTAAAAAAATGTTTATTGTATATCTTTACCAGAAATGTATGTTTACATCAACACTAGGGAATGTATATTAACAGGCCATTCCTGAGGCATAATGCCTAGAAAAGTTAGTCTAGTGTCAGTTTTAGTGGCTCAATGCAGAATTTAATTTTTCTATCATGTTCACATACAATGAATGTATGTGTGACCGTATGACATTTCCCTCACTTTCCTGCCTCTTTGCCATGGCTCTGGCAAGGAGTTTCAGCAATCTCATGCTCCTGCTGTAGCAAGCTTTGTACCTTCCCATATCAATTATACCAAGTGGTTTGCATTTACTGGGCAAGATGCCTCAATTTCCCGATCTGTAAAACCGAGATAGTATCTTATTCAGCCGCCCCTCAGAAGTGTCAGCAGGATCTGTATCTGTATGGTGCTTTGGACATGGAAAGCACTGGCCATCTCAACAGGGAGCCAAACTGTGTAGTTACAGATAGTGACTAATCGTTTTACCCCCCAAGGGTGGCCCACAAGACTAGTGTTGATGCAGATTCCTGGGTCAGTGGAAGGGGAAGTTTGCAATCTCATTGCCCATTCTGGAATTCTCCTGTGGAAAAACAGGACTTCACTATCTTGGGGGATTAAGCTTGCACCTCTCATCAGCACTAAATTCATATAGAAAAAAAATATATTTAAACAAGTGACTAAGCACTGTAGTAGTTTAAAATGGAAAGGCCACCTTACCCTTACTAGAGTATTATTAATGCAAACTATAATGATCGAGGATATACTTATCCCAGTGACAGACCCCAACAAGGATTATTTCTTTTAAAGAACTGACTGTGACAGTTTGGGGAATAAGTCTATGCCAATTTCTGAATTCCTTTTTCTTTTATTAAGAGCATTTAGGATGGTAACTTTCAGTCTGGATTGTGGGAGCCAATTCCAGGCCCAGAGCAACTGGATTGCAGACTTGCACGTGCCTAGGGGGCAATCAGGGAGTCTGCACCCTGAGAGGCCAGAACTAAAGACTCTGTTTGGATTCTGCCCAAACACAGCAGGCTTGACAGCAGGTCAGATCGAAAGGTTGGGTCCAATACAGCAGAACTCAGTGGAACTCAGCCAGGGCTGTAACACTAACCACATACCCCCCGATACCATTAAATTTTGTAGGGTAAAGAAAAAGGGTAACTTGTGATCCCTTCACTGGCACCATGTTTGTTATACCTTAGCAGCCACCAGAACCCAACCAGAGCAGCAGCATGTGTCTAGCTAGGTCTTGAATGTTGTGTATATAAGTAAACATGATTATTTTGCCTGTTTGGTTCCTTCATATTATGTTTGTTGTGTAAAGAGCAAAGGACAACAATATTTTTCCTAAAACTACATTAACCTTTCTTTTTCATTATTTCCTTTCACAGCTGTTGATTGCCAAGGAGAGAAAGTGTGCATATGTGATCATAGCATTGTTCTCCCTTATTGTCGTTTTCCTGTTTCCTGCATGATTAATTCAGACACATCACTGTCCAGTTCTTGTGACATCATCAGACGTGACTGTAATTTCAGACACTAAATTGCTGTATCATTGAATGAGCCAGGCAGGAGGATAGTCTGGGTGGATAAAAGAAAGCCGTTGTTTACACACACATTCCTTGTTAGCCAGCAATTAGGAGAAAGAAAACATAAAAATTACAGGACAGTTTAATAGAGGCAAATATTTGGGGCCTGATTTTCAGAACTGCAGGGCACCTACTACTTCATTTGAAGCCAATGGGAGCTATGTGTGATTGGCACTTTTGAAAATCAAACCCTAGGTTTGAAAACATTTGCCAGTGTTTAGCTGTGTTTTTTCAAGCATCTGTTCTATGAATGCAGTAAAGAACAAGACAGACCTAAGACCAGACTTGAGCTACTCACAGTCTCTGAAGTAATACAGTCTTTTGGGATACAGAGCCTTTCACCTCTAGGTCCCTAGTTCAAATCTGATTCAAGTCAAGAGACTGGATGGTTCTGAGAGACAGTATATTTCACATTTAGGTCACTGGTCTGAATCCAGTACAGACCAGTAATAACCAAATGTTGTTACCATATGACAGTTGTAGAGTGTCCAATGCAAAATTAATTTGTGGCCTGCCTGCAGTTGCTAATATTGCAACATTACAATGAGCCACCTTGATGACAATCTTGGAAGAAAGGCAGAAGATAGAACGGGCCTCTTCCTGTTGAAAGTGGAGTCTCCAGATCAAAGCAGAAGCGCACTAGTGAGGCGGTGGGGGGGGAAGTCTGTAAGGTTGCTGCCTGTGCTGTACCGTAAATCCGTTTTTAAAAGTACATTCCTTTTATAGTAAATATTTTCTTCACTGCAGATGTAAGTAGAAAGTAAAGACATTCACACCAATATTCTAACATAGCTAAAATAATATTTATCTATCACATATTAGGTGTTAGAAGAATGATAATGTTGACTATCAGTGGGTTTTTTATTTGTTTTACACTGTGGTTGGATCCATTTAGTTACAGTACAGTCAGCACTGATATTTTATCTAGTTACAGTTACCTTTATAAGGAATGTCAACATTTGAGGGCAATGACTTATTGGTAGCTTTAATGTTACCCTGGGATTAATATCAGAGGAGAAAAGTGGACTGAGAGTTAAGAGGGAATCAGTACTGCAATAGAACTGAATACACTCTTTAGAGGCACTGCAGGATACTTGTTAAGCCAAGCTTTTGGGATGTCCTAGGTCGGTATATTTGCAATTAATCACTAGCTGTTGCCAGATTTCATACCAAAAAAGATAGTTTTTCCACTATACAAGCAACTGCTCATTTAAAGAGGGACTGAATTTTCCTATCTGCTATGTCCAGGGTCTGGGAAGACAGATAATACTCTTCCAAGCACTGCCCACTTGAGCTACCAAAATGAGATGTGTTAATTTATCTACAGTGACTTCAACCGGAGGAAAATACCAGGAAGAAAATAAAACAAAGATGAGAAACTCTTTATTTACAAGCTCCATCAAGCCCCACAGAGTCAGAAGGAGGGGTAAAGTAGCAAAATCTCCCACCATCCAGGAGCCAGGAGGCAGCATCCTTAGCAGCCTGAGATGGATAAGGGTCGGTGTCCTGGCATTGCCCTAGGACAGAGAGACTTCTGTCTTTCATAATGGTCTGTGACTAGTAGTAGTTCTCAACATATTAGGAATTTTATAAAAATTCCAAGCCCTATATGTAGGTGCATGGATGAGTGTGACTATGTAGGTGCATGGATGGGTGGGCAACACAGAGACAGTGATTGATAGAAGAGAGAAGTATTTTGCATATGGAAAGTGACGTGGAAGAAAGGAGAAATAAAATACATAGGAGGAGGTAGAGATCACAATGTAGGGAAAGGAAATGGAAGAGAGAAACAGGTGAATGGAGAGAAGAAAAAGAGGAAGCAGACACTGAAAACAACTCTGAGAAAGAGGACCCATGATCCATTACAGGAAATAAAATTAAAAAGTGGCATGAAGGCAGAAAACAAAGAACATGTTTAGATTTAAACATGTCAGATTATATTTTCAAAATTCACTAGTCATCTTCGTTGCCCAACGTGAGGGTCTTGATTACTAAAGGGCTCAGCACTTTTTGAAAGCCAGGCTCCTTTAAGACCTCTCAAGTTAGTTATCCAACAACTGAGGCACCCATAATCACTTGAAAATGTAGGCTGTGAGTTAAATAGTTTTTGTGTCAGAAATTAATTAATGAATTCCTCTAGTAACTGTTGAATCATTTATTTGAATGATACTGTTGTGCCTTTTTGATCTGAGCAACTAGTCAAAGTTAGGGGCCCCAAGGGCGTTCCAGTTGGGAGTAGAAATTGATGATGAAATCAGGTATTTTCTTTGATGCAGTCTTGTTTACTTACAAGGAATGTAGGAAGTCCTGCTTTTCCAAATGCAGGAAGAACAAAACAGAACAAACCCCAGGGAATAGCTTGTTTATAGCCCCAAGCCTCTTTAGGCAGCATCAGGCCTAGAAGTCTCTTTTTTATCTTCTCCCAGGATCATACACCATGTTTATTCAGGCTGTCCCTCTGTCTGTCTGTCTCAGGGTATGTCTACACTATGAAATTAAGTCAAATTTATTTAAGTTGATTTTTTAGAAATCAATTTTATACAGTTGATTGTGTGCGTCCCCACTTAAGACCATTAAGTCGGCGGAGTGCGTCTGTCTTGCTCCATCTTGTCCTGTCTCTCTCTCTCTCTCTCTCTCTCTCTCTCTCTCTCTCACACACACACACACACACACACACTCCACAGTTCCATCAATCAAAGCCATAGCTTTTAAATTTTAAAACTCTGCATTTTAAAACTCTTGGGTTATGTGATTCAGCTTCTGCTCAACTTTTCATGCACCTGTGGTTATGGGTGCTACTGCCATTGTTTCAGCCAAGTGATTACACCGGTTTCTTTACACTTCTTCTGAATGGAAGGCAGTAGTCATGTCTGACCCACAACAGTGTTTGGCCCAACCCATAAAACTATTTTTGCAGGTTTCAATTAGCGCTATTCTCATCAAATATTGCCCTATGAATATATACTAATATATACTCAATAAATCCCTGTGAAATTAACTGAATAATATTTAGCTCAGTTTCCCCTGCTATTCAACCAGCTGTAGTAATAAGTTATATTTTTAAAACATGTTATAATAGAAAGTGGATCCACACCGCCACAATTAAACATGGTACACAATGAACACATACATCTAGTTTATTCCTTTAACTTGCAGGGACTCTGGGGACTGTTAGCAAAGGTATTTCCAGTGATTAGTATGACATGAACCAGCAAGGGGTTCTGTTACCACCTGCCCTGTAACCTTGGAGTGCCTTCAGATCCCAGGCACCAGTGACCCTCCCAGTCCTGAGTCTCCCCAAATCCATCCTTCCCGAGTCCTTAACTAACAGACACTCAGACTTATCCCCTCTGGTTCATCCCTCAAAAGGAGTGAAACCAGCCCCCCAGATTCCAGCTTACTTTGGCAAATACACTCTACAGTCCGCACACCAGAGACTTGCATGTTCAGGGAGACACCAAAAGGTTTATTTAACAGAAAAACCAAAGATTCAAAGGGATGAAATAGCAAGGAGAGCAAACACATACAAGTTACTCAGTAAATAAACAAAGATGCAGTTCAGGCTTTACACTTCTATTTTGGATAAAATCCCTTTTCCAATACAAGCTACCTATTGCCTTTTTAAAATTTCCCAGTGTACCCTCCTAGCTATAGCAGGGATCCAGCATTTCACAGACAGCTTCCAACTTAGAGACTGTCCCTCAGTTTCTGGATGAAAAACCTCAGACCCAAGCCTGCTTTTAAAAGTTTTTTTCCCCACTGCTCCCCATCCTCTCAATCCATGGTGACTCATGTTTATTGAGAGTGTGGAAAACCCCTCTTGAATTGAGGGGTAGGATATCTTAATGTCTTTCCACTAACTCTAATGGTCCATCCTTGTCTATTCCTGGGGTGGACAATGGATCATTTACTTGGAGCCGGTTAGGTGTAAACACCTGGCTTGGGAGGTGCCCCCCCTCTCTGATCGCTCAGTGTCCTGCTGTGAGATGGGGTCAAAGCTTATGAGCCGCGTTCTATATATACACATCAATCAATACATCAGATACACAAATTCATAACCATAGCCTCTCCTGCTATACAAATCATGATGATTGTTAAGTTTAGAATATTACAAACTTTCATAGAAGACCTTACTTGACATATTTTATAGCACAATAACATTGCATACAACCAGTTGATACAACTGCTTACTCTTTGGGGTTCAAACCCCAGTTCTCCCATTCAGGTGTCTGCACCCTGATTGTCACAGCTAGTAGGCTTAGTCCTTGGACTTGCAGATAAATCTTTCAAGCTTTACTTGGTGGTGCAGACGTTTTGCAGCATGAGCTTTCGTGGGTGAATACCCACTTCTTCGGATGCAAGAAGAAGTGGATCCGAAGAAGTGGGTATTCACCCACGAAAGCTCATGCTGCAAAACGTCTGTTAGTCTATAAGGTGCCACAGGATTCTTTGCTGCTTCTACAGAACCAGACTAACACGGCTACCCCTCTGATACTTGGTGGTGCAGTTGCTCAGTCACAGCCAGCCTGTGGTGTGAAAGGAAAACGGGGCCATAACTAAATCTGTTCTTCACTGAGACTTCAGAAACTTCCAGCACAAAAGAAATTCCAACAATATAGTAAGATGGGAAAAAAGAAGTGGCTACTGATAACTACACAAGAGCTCTGTTTCCAATATATGTCTGAGTGACACGTGAAAGGGCATGCCAAGGGAATGCTAGGCACCATATTAACAAACAAAACCGTGATGTACTAAATTAATATTCAGTTTACTAATTAAATGCCAAAGTGGGCTCAGGGCTACAAAAGCCATAAAAGAAGGCACAGTCCCTGCCTTGAGGAACTTACAACCTACACTTGCAGCCAAAACAAGAATACACTAGAACAGTGTTTGACAACCTTTTTGATATCAGGGACTGGCTTGCTGCCCTCCTCAACAGTGTCAGAGAGATGGACCAGTCGTTGAGAAACACTTCACTAGAAGGCCCAGAAAAAGATGACAGGTTAGAGGATTTTCCTTTATGGTGTTGTGATAGCTCTTATGTCATGGGTTAGCAGCTGTGGTCTCTCTGTGAGGATCTGAATGCGGAGAAGCTGCATGAATGTGATGATCCTGGAGATAAGGAGAGAAGACAGAGATAAAAAGAAGCAGCAGACACGGTCAGGGAGTTGTTTTCTTCAGAAGCTAATTATGGCGAGCAGGAATGAATGGACCATCATTACGAACTTCTAATATTTATTCTTTGATCCTTTCTGCATCAGTGTTACCAGAAATTCTCTATTACAGACAATGAACAGAGGCTGTATTAAAATGGTGCAAGTGCAGAATAGGAAGTTTCAAACAAAGGGCAGCATCAAAGCTAGAAAGATAATTTTAGAGTTCAAAATAGGTAATCAGGTGCTCACAGGAAGTCTGATTTAGGAGGCTGAGGTAAGAAAACCCCACATTGCTTCAAACGCTTGTGACGCAGTCTTTTCCATCTAAGTGTAAATAGGGCATGTGATCTCACTAACACCCAGTACCACTCCACTCTGAAGGTGCCAAAGGAGGAAACCACACTGCAGAGAGGAAACAGTGAACTCAGTTTAAAGAGGTTGCAGGTTTTCATGCCTATCACTGCTACTAAATTTTAAAGCAACAACATTGCTCTAGAGATTAAACAACTGACATTAAATAACAAGTTCTCAAAGGTTTTCAATGGGACTACTCACAAGAGTAAGTGCTCACCAATGTGTGTGGGGGGGTCACAAGCAGGCCCTAATTAAACAGAGAGACTACAATATTGTTCACCACTACCAGATATATCTGCATAAAAAGCAAATCAGGTATCACAATTTCAGAGGGAACTAACAAAGATTTTATAATGTTGCATTCAACTGAAGCTCCATCGCTTTATAGGAACTGCAGCAAATCTTATTTGCTGTTTCCTTCTCTTTTCACATTAATGTGACATACTGTAGGTGGATTTCTGCCACCTGTCTTCCCCTCAAATCCTGAATGCGGGGGTGGAGGGGCAGTTAAGCCCCAACCACAAACTACAGCAGCAGCTAACTTGGCTGAGATTGGCCTGCTAAGGGCCATTCTGCTGGTTCAGGGTCCTGAGATTCCCTTTGCTTCCCCTAATATGCCCCTCATGGAGGGGAGGGGCAAGCGTGGAGCACATAGAGCCACTTATGACTTTACACCACCCAGGAGTTCCTCTACATGTTACATAAGAGGCATCCCCAGCTAACTATTTAAATGAATTTCCCATCTCCTTTGCAATGCCAGAGTGGCACAAAGGGGACAGAGCCAGGACATGAGCCACAGGATTTGCTAGTTCAGATTAGACTGTTGTTTCATCGAGTCCATTATTTCAATTCCACAAATGGCCAAGCTGTTCTCAGGAAGAGGTGAGATGGGGATTTGTTGACCAGAAGCTAAAGCAGACATCCCTCTTTGATGTTGTTTTGTTAGGAATTTACAGAATGTTAAACTGTGGAGAGAATATGGCCAGAGACTTTGCAGGTTTGTGTTATTCTGGTTAAGCAACAGACACTGTAAAATAAACTGGAAACCCCAAACAATGGTTGGTGGGTGTTCTGCACATAACCTAGGCATACTGTGAACTCTCTCTCCAGCAGCTTGTGCTCTTGCCCTGCCCCTGCCTCTCACTGCTTGATACTACATAGCTTGAATGCATTGAGGTTTATCCTAAATTCCAGCTTCACTTATGACCTCCATTCACATGGTCCTCTAGCAGAAACACTCTCACTGCATAGTTCTCTGTAAGTGCTGGGCACCGAGAAATATTTCTGTAGAGAGTCACTCCTCTTCCAGCCTGGTGCCTGCCTCAAGTAGCAAACTAGGTTTCTATAGCACATTTCAGCTGAGCTTATCAAAGAGCTTCAGAAATGTTAATTAAGCCTCAAAATACAACATGGCAACCCCCATCCCACCTGCTGAGAGGTAAGGAAATATTAGCATCCCCAACTTTGTAATCTGGTGGTATGAGCTGGGAATGAACAGAACCCAGGAATACTGACACTCAGTCCTTTCCATTAATCATTACACATACTGCCACACTATTAATCACCCAGAAATGTAGTGCCTAACTTGTCTTAAATGTTTTCTGATGTTTTTCCGTGTAACATATTGACATTATAAATTGATTGAAGCACAATCGCACAAAGATTGTGAGTGCATAATTAAGGGGCCTGTGGAAAAATGAAGGTTACTTACCTGTAACTGAGGATTTTCAAGATGTGTGGTCCCTTATCTGTATTCCACACTTGACTACCCATGAGCAGCATGCGCCTGAGACCAGAAAATCCTGCATGTAGTGTCTGTTGGTCCATGCCTGCACTCTGGATCTCCTCATGCTCAGCACTGAGGGTAGTGCAGATCAACTGCCTCTCCAGTTCCTTCTCTACTGTGAACCCAGTCATGATCTGAAGCAGAGTGAAAGGAGGGCAGATAGCGGAATACAGATAGGGACCACACGTCTCAAAGAACCTCCACTTACAGGTGGACTCAAAGGGATACCTTCTCTTCAACATATGAGGAGTTGGTAATGAGTGCCCCCTCGCACACACACACTACTAACCAACATGATGATGACAAGGAAGATGACCTTCATAGACAGGTGAGACATCAAGCACATGGCCACTAGTTCAAAAGGTGGCCTGGTACGTATTGAGAGTACAAGACTGAGGTCCCTTTGTTGTGTTCGCCTCACTACTGGTGCAAAGGTCCTGGTGAGATCCTTCAGCAATCTGGTTGTAACTGGGTGAGTAAAATAAAATAGCCCTCTATCCAAAGGTGGAAGGCACTCATTGCTGCTAGGTGTACCCCAGTGAGCTAACAGAAAGGACTGATGTCTTGAGAGTAAGGGGGTAACCTAGAATAGCAGGAATACTTGCTGTCTCGGGGGATAATTGTTTCTGTTGTACTCAGGTGGAAAGAGACGCCTCTATTTAGCTAGACAGCTTTTTCTGATGCAGTCCTTTCTGCTGTGATGGAGAACAGTTTGAATAGCCTCCAAATATGAATGCTCTAGGTCTGCCGCCTATCCAAACACCAAGCTATGAAATGAAGAGAGTCCAGGTTCGGATGTCTGATTCCACCATTCTCCTGAGATAGCAGATCTGGGAAAGGTTGGATACGAATGGAAGGATAGGTTAATATTTGCAGAATGTCTGGAAACCAGAACTGCCTGTGCCAGTTGGGTGTTCCACATGATTATGTAAGGCCCTGCAGACCACTGAAACCATGGATGTGCTGGATTCAATGATACCAGCTAACTACTGGGACCAAATGACCTCTAGAACTGAGACCTACGCCTCCCTGGGGGACATTTTTGCCCTCCCATACCTACATAATCCCAACTATACATATAAAATGATGGGGTCTAAATTAGCTGTTACCACTCAAGAAAGAGATCTTGGAGTCATTGTTGATAGTTCTCTGAAAACATCCACTCAATGTGCAGCAGGGAGTCAAAAAAGCTAACAGAATGTTGGGAGTCATTAAGAAAGGGATAGATAATAAGACAGAAATTATCATATTGCCACTATATAAACCCATGGCACAACCACATCTTGAATACTGCATGCAGATGTGGTCGCTCCATCTCAAAAAAGATATATTGGAATTGGAAAAGGTTCAAAAAAGGGCAACAAAAATGATTAGGGGTATGGAACAGTTTCCATATGAGGAGAGAGATTAATAAGACTGAGACTTTTCAGCTTGGAAAAGAGATGACTAAGGGTGGATATGATATAGGATTATAAAATCATGACTGGTGTGGAGAAAGTAAATAAGGAAGTGTTATTCACTCTCTCTCATAACACAAGAACTAGGGGGCACCAAATGAAATCAATAGGCAGCAGGATTAAAACAAACAAAAGGAAGTACTTCTTCACACAACACACAGTCAACCTGTGGAACTCCTTGTCAGAGGATGTTGTGAAAGCTAGGACTATAACAGGGTTCAAAAAAGAACTAGGTAAGTTCATGGAGGATAGGTCCATCAATGGCTATTAGCTAGAATGGGCAGGGATGGTTTCCCTAGCCTCTGTTTGCCAGAAGCTGGGAATGGATGACAGGAGATGGATCACTTGATGATTACCTGTTCTGTTCATTCCCTCTGGGGCAACTGGCATTGGCCAGCATTGGAAGACAGGATGCTTGGCTAGATGGACCTTTGGTCTGAACCACTATGCCCGTTCTTATGGTCCTTAATTGTCCAAATGGGAGATCTGACATCCCATTTCTATTGCTCCAGGCCCAGAACTGATTAAGCAACTGTATGGATGGGCATTTCATCCATTCCACACCTGGCTAGGGCAAAGGTGGTCACCTATCAGAGATATACAATTAGAGGTTAGAGCACTGGTTCTCAACCAGGACTCCAGGGCCCTTGGGGGGCTGTGAGCAGGTTTCAGGGGTCCTCCAAGCATGGCTGGCATTAGACTTGCTAGGGCCCAGGGCAGAAAGCCAAAGCCCCACCATGCAGGACTGCAGCCTGGGGCCCCAAGCACCATCACCCGGGGCTGACTCCAAAGCCTGAGCAACTTAGCTTTGTGGGGCCCCCTGTGGTGTAGGGCTCTGGGCAACTGCCCTGCTTGCTACCCCCTAATGCTGGCCCTGGCTTTTATATACAGAAAAACAGTAGTTGTGGCACAGCTGGGCTGTGAAGTTTTTATAGCATGTTGCGGGGGTCTCAGAAAGAAAAAGGTTGAGAATCTCTGGAGTAGGGGATATACAGGCTCTTTTAGCAAGCAATGTATAGGAAAACTATTTATGATTCCACTACACCATCACTCTCACTAATGGATTCCACATATTCTTGATAGATGTTTATACAGGTGACTGGTCAGAAAAAGAAACCCAGCTCCCATATCTGCTTCATTCCCCACGTACTCTGATGTCTGAAAACTATGATAAAATGCCACTGAGATTTTTCTTAGAACTGAGCAAATAAGCTACAATAAAGGCATGACAGAGGAAGTGAATGAGGCCATAGAGGTTAATAATTAACAGGATAAGTGTCTAATTTCTCTTTCACAATGCAGGTCTCATTACTTGTGAACACACCCAGCAAGCACAAAAAGTGTCAGCCACTGCAGAAAGAAGAAAGGAATAGGGATGTATTCCCAAGAGTTCAAATCTCAAAGTTTTTTATTACAGGTCCCAAACCCACTGCAGCATTTAGCATAATCGATGTCTGCTCATGAGAGGCTCAGGTTGGCTATAAGAAGAGTGCTGCAGGTGAAACCTGAGGTGCATTGACCAAGTGGCATAAGGGCTCATTACTGAAGTAACCAGGGGTTCTGATACTCAGGAATGATTGCTGTAAAAACTAGCAAAGCTACATAGGTGCTGAAGGTCAGGATAGAGATACATTGGCTGAGCTATGTGGGCCCCATACTAAAACTGCAAGGAGTTAAGCAAAGCAGGAAAAGGTTGAGGCACATTGGCAGAGCTGTGTAAAAGAAACCAAGGCTTAAATAGCTGGGGGTTCTACAGTTCAAAACAGAGATTGTTCACACATAAAAATTAGGGCTGTTGATTAATCACACTTAACTCACGTGATTAACTAAAAAAATTAATCCCGATTAATCTCAGTTTTAATTGCACTGTTAAACAATAGAAAACCAATTGAAATTTATTAAATATTTTTGGATGTTTTTATACATTTTCAAATATATTGATTTCAATTACAACACAGAATACAAAGTGTACACTGCTCACTTTATATTATTTTTTATTATAAATATTTGCACGGTCAAAATGATAAATGAAAGAAATAGTATTTTTCAATTCACCTCATACAAGTACTATACTGCAATCTCTTTATCGTGAAAATGCAACCTACAAATGTGGATTTTTTTTGTTCCATAACTGCACTCAAAAACAAAACAATGCAAAACTTTAGAGCCTACAAGTCCACTCAGTCCTGCTTCTTGTTCGGCCAATCGCTATGACAAACAAGTTTGTTTACATTATGGGTGATAATGCAGCCCACTTATTATTTAGAAAGTGAGAACAGGCATTCACATAGAACTTTTGTATCTGGCATTGCAAGGTATTTATGTGCCAGATATGCTAAACATTCATATGCCCCTTCATACTTGGGCCACCATTCCAGAGGACATCTTTCCATGCTGATGATGCTCGTTAAAAAAATAATGCATTAATTAAATTTGTGACTGAACTCCTTGGGGAAGAATTATATGTCTCCAGCTCTGTTTTACCCACATTCTGCCATATATTTCATGTTATAGTAGTCTCAGATGATGATTCAGCACATGTTGTTCATTTTAAGAACACTTTCGCTGCAGATTTGACAAAACGCAAAGAAGGTAGCAATGTGAGATTTCTAAAGATAGCTACAGCACTCAACCCAGGGTTTAAGAATCTGAAGTACCTTCCAAAATCTGAGAGGGACGAGGTGTGGCACATGCTTTCGGACGTCTTAAAAGAGCCACACTCCGATGCAGAAACTACAGAACCCAAACCACCAAAAAGAAAATCAACCTTCTGCTGGTGGCATCTGACTCAGATTACTAAAATAAACATGCGTCGGTCCGCACTGCTTTGGATTGTTATCGAGCAGAACCTGTCATCAACATGGACTCATGTCCTCTGGAATGGTGGTTGAAGCATGATTTTGACTAGTTCATAAAATCATACTTCACTAACAGGGCCTGGTAGTTAGTAATTTTAAACTGGAGGCTGGTGGATATGAACACCTTGCTTTCTATAAGATCAAGTCATTTGGTGCCCTGTCCGCAGGGGTGGTCTTGGGGTGTTCTTGCGTGGATCTTTCTGCATCTTCTTATACTGCTAGGGAGTTGGGGGTAGGGTGGGTGAACAAAAATTCTGCCCCTTTTGCAGGTATGAAGAATTGTGTTTCAGGTCTTTTGGGGACTGGGATGCATGATAGAGGTGTGTGCCACACCACTCTGGCTGGTTCCATGATGCCTCGTTTACTGGGAGAGCGACTTGATTGGGTCCCGAGGGCTGTAGGATGTCCAGGAGCTTATGTATCAGTAATCATGAATTTCCTAAAGTGGGATTTTAGGTTCAACAGTCACCTTCTGCAAGAGTACTTGGCATAGACGACTTGCACTTTCTGATACTCATTTGGCCGCTCTTCCTGGCAGCCAGGCCCAGGTGTGGAGTGGGACAGAGCCACTGTTCATGACAGCTGAAGCTGGCCACTCCAGGTAACTGCCCTGTGCAGCGTGGAGGCTGCCTAGGAGAACCTGGCTGGGGAGGAGAGTGGGTTCCCGCTCTCTCGGCCCCTGTCCCCGGCAGCCAGTCCCAGGTGAGAAGCAGACAGGGAAGGCTGCTGCCACCTCCCCAGCTGGGCTCTTGCACGCATGAGAAGCGACTGGCCTGAGAAGTGGCTGGTCCTGCCCCTTCTGCTCCCTGCCCAGGCCCAGCTGCCAGGTACAGGGGCCAAGCATGCCAGGGGGCAGGTGCTGCAAGAGAAGAGAGCCCCTCTCCCTCCATTGGCAGGCCAAGCAAAAATCTGAGTGGGGGGTGCACTTTACCCCTCATTAGACCCCCACCTACTCATCGCCTATGGTACTTGTTATTGCCGGTGATCATCCGACAGCAATGACAAAGTTGGGGCAACTGCATCATCAGATGAGAATGATATGTCTGTCAGTACCATCGGTACCACTGGATCTGGCTCCTGACAGACCTGGTTGCTGTTGTCTAGGGGAAGAGGTCCAGTGAGACTCTTGCACAGATCCAGAGTGCTGTGTACAGGGATCCCATGGACCCCAACAGGGCCAGTATGATCGTTCAAAGGCTGGTTGGGGAGGACCCCAAGGGCACTGGCTACCAGAGCTATCTTGGAAGGTAATCTTGTCTGGGTGGAGGATAGGTCCAAGATAGTCAAGAAGCGCTGTCCACGCTAATCTCTCTTTGTTGAGTTGATGGTTCATTCTGGATATCACATTCAGCTGACAAGAAGGTTGGAACCTGATCCACTGGTGCTACTGTCAGTAATGGTGGATGGAGTCTCCAGCTCATGGACAGAGTGGGGGGAGTAGCTTTCTCTCCTCAAGGTGGTTTCCTCTTCTGGTGTCAAAATGTCCCTCAGAATGCCTGGACCCGAAAGCAAAGGAGATAAAGGAGATTAAGAACATAAGAACAGCCATAATGGTTCAGACCAAAGGTCCATCTAGCCAAGCATCCAATCTTCCTATGGTGGCCAGTGCCAGGTGCCCCAGAGGGAATGAACAGAACAGGCAATCATCAAGTGATTCATCCCCTGTCACCCATACCCAACTTCTGGCAAACAGAGGCTAGGGACACTATCCCTGCCCATCTGGGATAATAGCCATTAATGGACCTATCCTCCATGAACTTATCTAGTTGTTTTTTGAACCATGTTATAGTCTTGGCCTTCACAATATCCTCTGGCAAAGAGTCCCACAGGTTGACTGTGCACTGTGTGAAGAAATACTTCCTTTTGTTTGTTTTAATCCTGCTGACTATTAATTTCATTTGGTGAGCCCCTAATTCTTGTTTTATGAAAAGGAGTATTTACTTTCTCCACACCAGTCATGACTTTATAGACCTTTATCATATACCTCCCTTAGTCGTCTCTTTTCCAAGCTGAAAAGTCTCAGTCTTATTAGTCTCTCCTCATACAGAAGCTGTTCCATACCCCTAATCGTTTCTGTTGCCCTTTTCTGAACCTTTTCCAATTCCAATGTATCTTTTTTGAGATGGGGCGAACACATCTGCACACAGTATTCAAGATGAGGGTGTACCATGGATTTATATAGAGGAAATATATTATCTGTCTTATTATCTATCCCTTTCTTAATGACTCCCAACATTCTGTTAGCTTTTTTGACTGCCTGCTGCACATTGAGTGGATGTTTTCAGAGAACTATCAACAATGACTCCAAGATCTCTTTCTTGAGTGGTAACAGCTAATTTAGACCCCATCATTTTATATGTATAGTTGGGATTATGTAGGTAGGGGAGGGCAAAAATATCCCCCAGGGAGGCATAGGTCTCAGTTCTAGAGGTCACTTGGTCCCAGTAGTTAGCTGGTATCATTGAATCCAGCACATCCATGGTTTCAGTGGTCTGCAGGGCCTTACATAATCACGACAGAACAGTCAGAGGAGAAGAGTCCCACCTGAAGCTCTTGGTCAGTGCCGGCAGAGGTTGATTCATTGGCTTACTAGCTGGTACCAGAGTCAGTACCCTTAGGGTAGGTCTATACTTACCGCACGGGTCAACGCGGAGAGTTCGACTTCTCGGAGTTCGAACTATCGCGTCTAAATCAAGACGCGATAGTTCGAACTCCCCACGCGCTCCGGTCGACTCCAGAACTCCACCACTGCGAACGGCGGTGGCGGAGTCGACCTTGGAGCCGCGGACTTTGATCCCGCGGCATCTGGACGGGTGAGTAGTTCGAACTAGGGTACTTCAAATTCAGCTACGCTATTCACGTAGCTGAACTTGCGTACCTTAGTTCAACCCCCCCCTTAGTGTAGACCAGGCCTTAGATACTTTCTCCTGCTACTTTACCCTTGTGGTCAGGAGGCTTAAGCAGACATAAGTCTTTAAGACCTGAGTGAGAGCACTAGCCTGATTTGGAAGGAGTTGGGGAAGGATCTCTTCTCTTGGGAGGAGATCTGGAGTGCAATCTGTTCTTGTACCTGTGAGACTGTCCCTTACTCTCAAGAGAAGCCTGATCCCATAGGTCTTTGGGTTTATCAGATCTGACCTCTTCCCTGGAGCTCATGCTCAGAGGGGCGCTGCTCAAGGACTGAGGCCAATGTACAATAGGATATGGGTCCGACTGGGGTCTCATGGCTTTCTCTATGAGGTACTTCCTCAATCGAGGCTTGTCCCTCTTGGATCCAGGGAGGGAAGGAGAGGCAGATACTAGAGTTAGTGGAGATATGTGCCTCCCCAAGTCAGTAGAGACAGTGCTGGTGTTCATCGCTGATTAAGAAAGAGCGAAGACAGGAGACACAGTTCTAAAATCTTGGAACTCTCGGCACAGTCGTTACCCAAAGGGTGGGGGAAATGGAGAGTGTTCCCAAGATGGGGAAAAATTAATCTACACCAACTATAATAGACTACAAAACACACTAAAACACTAAGAACTATGTCAAATTATATTTACAGATAAGAAAGTGCAAAGAAGCTTAAAACATAGATGATGCTGACTCAGGCCATGTGGTGGTAAGAGGGAACTGGAAAGCCGGTCATTCTGCACCTCCCCTTATACATTCGGTACTGAGCAAAAGGAGCTCCAGAGTCAGGGGCGGCTCTACGAATTCCGCCGCCCCAAGCAGGGCGGCGCGCTGCGCCGCTCGCGCTGCCGGGCGCCGGTCCCGCGCCTCCGCGGGACCTCCCGCAAGACGTGACGCTGGTCCCGCGCCTACGGTGGAGCTTCCGCAGTCATGCCTGCGGGAGGTCCACATGAGCCACGGGACCAGCGCACCCACCGCAGTCATGCCTGCGGGAGGTCCGGTCGTCCCGCGGCTCCATTGGACCTCCCGCAGGCATGACTGCGGAAGGTCCGCTGGACCCGCCTGCCGCCCTCCAGTTAAAATGCCACCCCACGCGCGCGCTTGGCGCGCTGGGGTCTGGAGCCGGCCCTGTCCAGAGTGCAGGCCAATGGACACTAACTGCAGGGTTTTCCGACCTCAGGTGCATGGCACATATGCATGTGTGGAATACACATAAGGACAGCACATGAAGAAGAATGGGGAATTACATAATTCCACCCTAAGTATCCTTGAGAAAACAGCAGCAAACTATCTTACACTGTGCATTCCTAGGGAACCAACAGCCAGAAGCTAAAACCATTTAAAACATGATTCTGACTTCAGACTTTCTATGAATAATTTTTTTTTTTACAAAAAAAAACCCTGCATCATTTACAGTTCTTCCTCAAATGCAGCTGACAAAACTTCATCCAGATGTTTGCTATGCAAGAACAACAGCGAGTAACAAAGCCAGGCAAGACGTTGAAAACATAGTAAGTGGAGAAAGAATTAAAATGAAAAGAAGAGCAGGGAACAGAGTGGGAGGGGGAACCTGCCTGAAATCTGATATCATTTTAAAAGCGACACAATGGTTAATTTATTTTGTGCGTAGGACATCAAATTTATTAGATTTTTTTCCTTCAAAGCCACGGGGGCTTGGCTGGTGAAGCCTGAAATTGTTGTTCCATAACCTTTGCTTTTAAATTAAACAAATGACCTCAGATTTTGGACCCGTTTTTCACTCAGGGGAGAGTATGCCATTAAGAGAGTGCCAGAAACATATTTAATTATACAAGTCCCAAGAACTCCTCAAACGAGTGCAGACGTCCGCATATAGATTTCAGGGAAATTACTAAAAGTTCATGGAGCTTCATCAAAATGTGAGACGTGAAGGGAGGCACATGAAAGGCTCTGTATCAAAAGGGTATATTCAATTCGAGAGATATTAATCTGATTACCTAAGAGGTACTGCAAATCGGATATGCTCCGTTGTGCACCACATCCAACCTGGACAGATGGAGGAGCCTTTGTGCTCCATTTTCTGACATACAATTAGTTTTTAAGAGACGATCAAGTTACAGATACAAAGTTAAAAAAAATAATTCAGGAGTAGCATGTACAGTACCAGCTTGTAGCAAGAGACATTGCTGACTTTATTTCCTTGAGTCACTCTGGAGATTGCCACCATAAGGAGTTGACTTTGGTGTTTGTGTTTCAGCCTGAATGCTCTCTACACCTGCCTGACAGAAAACCAGTCCAGCAACATCCCTAAACAAAGAGCCCTGTATAAAGCTTTGAAAAGCCAGATTTGCACAGACTGCCAAACTCAGGCAAATTTTATAAATTACAGCATTTTATCTAAACTATGAGTAATTGTCATACTCTCTTGGCTCTCCCTCCCTCTCCCGCATACCCACCCCCATCATTGGCAATTACCAGGATCTTTGTATGTATATAAACAGAATAAATTCTCCTTTCCAGTCAAACTCCTCCTCCTTCCTGATTTTGCTGTTTCAATCCTTTGTTTTCACTACCATGACTGTGAATGATGATGTCATGGACACTGGATTATGAAATTGGTAAACAATATGAGCAGGCTGGTAGAAGATGTTTATTAAATGGGCAAGTTTCTGTTTTACATCCAAATAGCTCATTGATATTGAGCGTTACTGGTGGGAGAATGATTTGCATGGTTGGGTTCACAAGTTCAGAGCAAACATTCTCAAAGTTATTAAGCAAAACTTCCGTATTTTCTTATAAAATGGAATACCGACATTACAAGTGAGATTAACGCATGCAGGGACTTACAAGCATTTCAAAGCATCTAAACACTAAATACATCCTTATAAGACTAATAACTATTTTGAGCAAATCTTAACATACAGGTAAACTGGTCTGGTCTCCAGCTATGAGTTTCTCAGTTCTTAGCTAATGCCTGCAACCTGGGCAAGAGCTGGCATCTGGCCTTCCAGCATCATAGCCACAATGAAAATGCCTTTTGTTTACTTCTTCATTTATATCCCAAGATTGTTAGATCACTGCTAACATCTGCAGGAGTATGCACAGATGTATGAATCCAGCCACAGACTTACAAAAGGTACAGAAAGAAAACATCTAGTCCATCCCCTAACTAATGCAGAATTCTGCTCTTAAGTATTGTATTTTATCCAGTATAGTTTTAAATGACTTCAACAATGGAGCTGTTTTGAGAGGTAGGCACAAGGCAAGCTGCACAGACAGAAGGACAAGCAGGGAATGCATGAGTTATTAATGGCCAGTTGGTACACCTTCAGCAGTTGTGACTGTGCCAGACATCCTAGGTGAGGAGCTGCATCTGGGTGCCAGCCAGTTGGTGGGGAAGTGAGATAAAGAAACAATTCCATGAAAAAGGGATGTAGCAGGACTACAACCTTTTGATCTCTGTGCTGTTCCTGATGTACCACCAAAGTGGTGTGCCAGATCTAACAGATTAAATTTCCGGGTGGATTTAAAGGCACTCATTGGGTTGATCCTGCCCTGGAAGGGGGCTTCTGCCACTTCCCTAGAGAGACTATTCAACAGTCCAACAGATTCCATAGTCAGGAACTTTTTCCTGATATTCATCTCAAATATTCTTTTGTTCAGCTACATTCCATTACATATTCATATTCCGCCCTACATTAACCCTTCCCCCTCTTCAAGTACTTCCCAAGAGTTACCAAGTCCCCACTTACTCAATGAGTGTCTACACTAGCCTTTTTTCCTTCAAATTTCCCATCATTGCAGCGTTAGCACAGAGCAGCCCTCAATATTTTAATCATCATGTCATCCAATTCTGCACAAAACAGATCTAGGTAACACTATAGTTAAAACAGCAGCAGATGCTGGATCCTTGTCTTTCCTAGAGCTTGCATCATTGCTACTATGGGAACAGTGCTACAGAGGGAAATTTCAGAGAGAAAAAAGGCTAGTGTAGACAAAGCCTTAGTCTAGCCAAGCTATGCAGATTAAGTTATTTTAATCTTCTTCATGAATCAATCTGTCCAGCGCTCTGATTGCTTTGGTTGCTCTTCTCTGAATGCTCTTCAGTTATTTGACATATTTCTATTACAGAAAGACAAGCAGCCGCCAAACGTGATACACCCCCTGTTCAGTGTGTAAGATCTGCTGCTTCACAACCAAAAGGGGAGTACAGAAAATCTGCCTATTTTGATTATATTAAGAGATAAGCCATTTTTGTTGATTTTTATTGCTGATTTTTTTGGGGGGGAGGCTTGAATTTATCCTTTTAGGAGCAGCCCATCCATGGAAAGAAGTTGACTCACATGCCAGTACACCCCCAGCTCCAACCTCCAAAGAAAGTTAATGGATCCTAAACTTACATGATTTAGGACAATAAATCACAATTACAATACTAAAGCAGGAAATACACACAATTTAAGCAGAAACACCAATACACTCATTTTTATTACAAATAAGGGGAGCCATTAATCATATGGTCTGCCTAGAATTAACAAGGAGTCAAATTTTCAAACATCCTGCAGTAAATCCAGAGCAAATCCAGCTGGAAAGCAGACATGTAAGTGGAACTAGAATATAGGCATGAGACTTTGAAGTGTGTTCCCTCTCCCGCACACACACGCATACCCGTCAACCATGGGCCACTCTTGCATGGTCTCATTTTGGAGAGTGAGCCATATGCTGTACATATTTCTGTAGGTCAACAGCTGTCCCTTCACAGGGATGTTTTCCCATACATATAAATTCCCCAAACTCTACTTTCCTAATGAAAAGAGATCAGTTGTTAGTGCTATAGAACTCCACAGAACACAGGGCTGTATGCTAGTGAACCACAAAGTCTCAATTTTACTTCTATTTCCCTTAACCAATGTATATACAGATGTGGTCACAGTGTGAGCCAAACTGAGTTTAGAAAATGTATACTCACCTTGAGTCCCATCTTCATTTATGAATTATGTTGAGAGAGTGGCATGGCAATGCCCTGACATGGTTAAAGCATGGTATATAAAGGAGCGAACCATAATTTAACTATGTTCAAAATCCATGCCATAACCCTTTAAACTCTAGTCACTTTCCCTCTCAGTGTATAATTATAGGCCCCACTAACATAAAAAAATAGGCCAGTTCCCTCTGGATGCCCATTACTATCATCAACTGACATCAAGGAAGCCAGCGCATCTCCCAGAAGTGGAGTCAATATACAGTATTGAGCAAGCAGGCTTTTGGAGAGGTGAGAACACCTGTGATCATGTGCTGGTTTTGACAACAGTCATTGAAAATGGTTTTCAGAAAAACCTGAAGATGAGAAACATATTTGTGCACTTGACAGCAGCACATGGCATGGTCTGGCCATGAGGCTCTAGTCAAATTGTCAAGAGCATTCCCAGCATGAGTAGTCAATGTCATTGACTTTCTCCTCTGCAACAGGTGTTTCCAAATGCACATGGGAGACAGAGCTAAGTGCGTGGGAAAGACAAACCAACAGTCTATTGCAAAGCTCTGTGCTGGCATCCATGTTTCTCAACATGTACACAAATGACCTTCCACTTACCCAATTCTGCAAGTTCACATACACAAATGACATTTGCTTAGACATCCAAGCACGGTCATTCGCGGAACTTGAAGACTTCCTAAAAGCTCACTTGATTAAGATGGCCAAATACAGTAGTGAGTGGTATTTACAACCAAGTGTGATCAAGACAGTTTTTAGTGTGTTCTGTCTTTACTATGCGAGAACAGACCAAGAACTGACTATCTTTCTCAATGGACATTTCTTGAAACAGGATTCCCACCTTGTCTACCTTCGAGTAACCCCAGATAGATCTCTCACATACCTTCTTAACCACCTGAGTAAAACTGTGACTAAGGTGAGGTCACATAACCTTCTAAGAAAATGGGCTGACAGTTTGTGGGGAGCAAACGCTCAAACTCTTTGATCATTCAGTTTAGCCCTGTTACTCTGCAGCAGAATACTATGCTCCAGTCTGGCTCCATTCATCCCATGTCAAATCAGTTGACACACAACTGTACTCAACCATGCACATTGTAATTGGGATGCTTCTACCCACACCAATACTCTGGCTCCCCGAGTTAAGCAACATCACTCCTCCACACATCCAATATGAGGACACTAAAGCCAGAATGGTTGAGATGATCAGGGCAAACCTATGCCTACCACTATACACAGACCTCTTTGATTACCCAAGACCACGCTTGTCATTGAGGCAACCATTGTGGACCTGCTTGCCCTGCTCAGATTTCCCTGCAACATCAACATGGCGTGAAGAATGATCTGCAGCTGACATCCACAACCAGTCTATTATAACTGGCCCAACCATGCATGTATCCACCTTCCATTTGCCATGCCACTCATGAGTCCTTCTGAACTGATTTTGAATGGTTCAAGTTTAAAATGCAACCAGCTTTCGCACATGGGGCAACAAGAGGATACTACATGCCGATGTGGTCAAAGACAGACAATGCCACACATCACTGACAACTGCCCTTTGACCAGATTTGATGGTGGTCTGAGGGCTCTGAACTTCACCGATGAGGCTGCTGTAAATTGGCCTGGCAAGCTCCGTATCTGATAGGAAGATCAAGGATGCCTATGTTTAGGACTGGCAGAATTTGATTTTTTTTTTTAATAATTTTAATGGATAATATCAAGGTTTATTTATAAGCTTTTTTTCTATTTTTATCAAAAGAAATTTGCATGTTGTGGGAAATTATGGGGGGAAGTCAGACAATGGGGAATCAGACAATCATTTAATGATAGTAAATATTGAAATTTAAAAAGTTAAAGCTTCATAACCGTTAAAACAAATTGTCAAAATCATGTCAAAATATACAAAGCAAATATCCTTAATTCAAACTGTAAGTTCTCAAGCACCACTTTTCTTTGCCATCCATAAATTTCAATCATAAATGGAAATATTTTATCATCAATTTGTGTGTGTAAAGTGAAATCGATGTTTATGTTATCTGCAGATAAAAATCTAATTCTTCCAAGCCTACCTATACTACTCAATAAAGGCACTAACATCCATTAACATAACTGGGGACTATTCCCTCTCTGGTGCTCATATGCAACTCAATATTAGGTGGAAAGGAAAATTAATTTCCTTCTCCTTGTGCATATCTGAATTGTTTTGGGCTCTTTCCAACCTCACCTACGGCTTTGTCACTAAAAGTCGGGCAGTGTAAACGTTGTTTGTCGGCACTTTTGCCAACAAAATACTTACACCCGCTATGAGCAGTGTTCGTATTGTTGACAGGCAGTGTAGACAAAGCCTAAGAGTTGCGTATGCAAGTTCCATTAAATTAATGGGACATACTCTTTTCTCCCCAACAAGTGCATGTACATAAATTCCACTAACATTACAGGGGCCTGTTCAAGGAGAAATATAATCAAGACATCTTTGATGATTGCATAGCACTGTACAAGACGGAAACGAAATATCTCAATCATGAGAAAAGACTGTCAACGATAAGCAAAAACCAGGTCTTTCTTTCATTACCATCCAAATACATACAGACCCCAGAAAGCTAATTCCACATTCCAAAAAGATAGACTATTTGTTTATGAATTGTCCTTTAAAAAAAAAGTACTCTAGTTAAATTGGATAATATCTGACAAATCCTCAGTATTTCACAAGATGTCAAGACAAAACCTCTCTTCTGTCAGACAGAACTTGTGTAAACCAGCCTGTAAAGGTTTTAAGGAGCTTGCGGCCATAACACTAAAGAGAGTAATTTAATGTATGTCAAAATGTTATGATTCTTTCTAATATTTTTCAATATGAAGTGCTGGAGCAGTTCACAGGAACAAGCAGTTTCACGTGGCTTATAAAACTACAAAGAGGAACAGCACGGACTCAAAAGCATGTTTAATGGCTGTCTCATCAGCTCTAAGCCTCTCTGAAACAGAGGTGTTTGTGTTTTCATAGAGATTAACAATCTTTGTGACTGAGATAAGATTACCCATAGGGCTAGCCTTAAAAACAGATAAAATAAATGACCAGTAGGAACTGTGAAGTTTGGGGACCCTTGGTCATCTTATTAATTCCCTGCCTGATATCCCCTCTCCATTCAGCAGCAGGCCTGGAGGGGAGTAAATTATAGTACTGTACTTGCCTGCATAGCTACCCTCTCCGGTAGTGGGACTCAGGCTTTTTTCACAGGAGGATCTCAAAGTGCTTTAAAACAAATCAGTCACAAAGTAGGAGAGATTATCCCCATTTTAAAAATAGGGATACTAGGGCACGGAGTAGTGAAGTGACTCTCCGAAGGTCTCAGTGAATCAAAGGTAAAGTAAGGAATAGAATCCAGGTCTCCCAACACTGAGTCCCTTGCCTTGTCCACTAGACTAAACTTCTTAGACCAAGGGAGGAAGGGTCCTATGGAGGGAGGGCTGTGTGGCAGCTTCCAGCCTTTCATCCTCACAAATTGGAAGGCCACCCTTTCTCCACAGCCTAATACAATTTAAGATAGCAATGATGAGCAAGATTGAAAGGACACACTAAACCCACTGTTACACTTATGAATTAAAAAGTACTGTCCAGCAATCTGTGCTTGTTTTAAAGAGAATGAAAGGGAACACCAGCCTCTCCGACCTAGCAGAAACCTACAGACCAAGTCAAGTCAAAGAATAACTCTAACTTTTCCAAACAAACATTTCAAGACAGCAGCTAGTCAGCTGAGATTAAAGAAACCCGAGAGTTCCCTCCCTCCTGCCTCCCTTTCCTTATACCTCTGTGCCTGCCAGAGAGGGCAGGGCTCTGCTCTTGGCCACAGCAACATGGTCATGACCTTCGCCCAAGTGAGATAGGGCATTTGTTTGATCTCTGTAAGAGGCACCTTTTGGTCTTGCTGGAATATATATTAATGTCAGAGTCTTTTGGTTTAGAAGGGTCCTTGAATGGGTTATACCATCATATCCCCCAGCACCAAAGTAGGAGTCGCTTAATTTTTCCTAAACCTGGGATGCTTATTCTTAATCCTGAGCATCCCCACTGATGGCAATACACAGCCTTCCTTTGCACCTCACAGAGTAAATAATTAGTAACAAATAAATATCTGATGTATTTTACTTCCTCTTCTGTTCAAAGAATATCTGTGCAAAGACAGCATTTTTTCTAATTTATTCTTTATGCAAAACTATTAAAGTACGTTTTTTAAAAATGTTGCTTACTCTACACTTTGCTATTCAAGCTTTGCTGCAACTATGAGATAATGTGTTGTGGGGTACCTAGATAGATGGAAAGTGATAAGTGTATTGATATTGTTTCTGTTCCTTGAATGGATGTGCATTTCCCTTAAAAAACAGATTTCTGGGACAAACGCTTAAGGAAAATTAATTTAAAATTTGCTTTCCACTAGGATTCAAACATGCAAGCCTACAATTCACTTTTTTCATGAGTGTACATGCTGGCATAACCTGATCATGTGAATGATTGCAAAAGCAAAATGAAAAGGGCACAATCATGGCCACAATGAATTTGTTTAGGAATCTGAATGAATAGTCACAGAAAATGTTTTGCAATAGTTGTTAAGCTCTACTTCTAATATTTGTTTAACCTGACACAGCTTAAATCTATTTCTTCTGGGTCTTTCCACTACTAACAAGGATATTTTGAGTTTGTCCTCTTTGTAACACATTTGTATACTGAGGGGTAGCTCCTCCGGTAATGCTTTTGAGCCTGGTGACAGCTGAGAGCTGGTTTGGCCCTCACTGCAACTCAGAGCAGCCATGAAGCTGCTCTAAATTACATCTGGCTGCAAAAGCCCACAAGGGGATTATTCTATAAGCCAAGATTCACTGAAGTGCAGCAACACTCTGGACATGCCCCAACATAACCCCTATGTTGGGAGCTGCAAGAGGGTTGGTGTAGGGCCAGCTATGCTGGCTGTACACCATTAGAGGATTCCTCTATGCATGAGGAATCTTCAGCTGGCCAATTAAACTAACTACATTTGCATTGCATCTGAGGTGTGGTGCAAACAGACTTAACAGAGCCCAGGATCTTGCTCACTTTATTTCTGCCTGTATCACCTCCTCACTAAGAGCCAAATTCAGCCCTTCTGCAATGCCATTGATTTACACCAGTTACACCACTACGAATTCAGCCCTAAGGCTCTCTACTGTTGTAGGAAAATATTACCTTTTCTTATGCAACCTTTTAGGACCCAACCCTGCAGCTACTCCAAGGTAGAAATGAGGTGAGGATTGGGCCTGATCCAACACATGATAATGGCCCAACAAATTCCCTTCTAATGCACAGTCAGGGTACGTCTACACTACGGGATTATTCCGAATTTACATAAACCGGTTTAACAAAACAGATTGTATAAAATCGAGTGTGCGCGGCCACACTAAACACATTAAATCGGTGGTGTGCGTCCACTGTCCGAGGCTAGCGTCGATTTCTGGAGCATTGCACTGTGGGTAGCTATTCCGTAGCTATCCCATAGTTCCCGCAGCCTCCCCCGCCCCTTGGAATTTCCGGGTTGAGATCTCAGTGCCTGATGGGGCAAAAATCATTGTCGCGGGTGGTTTTGGGTAAATGTCGTCAGTCACTCCTTCCGCTGGGAAAGCAACGGCAGACAAGCATTTCGTGCCTTTTTTCTCTGGATTGCCCTGGCAGATGCCATAGCATGGCAATCATGGAGCCTGTTTAGCCTTTTGTGACTGTCACCGTATGTGTACTAGATGCCGCTCTCAGAGGCGATTCAGCAGCGCTACACAGCAGCATGCTTTTGCTTTTGCATGATAGCAGAGATGGTTACCAGCTATGTTGTACCATCTACCATGCCATAAATTGGTAATAAGATGATCGTGGCTACCAGTCCTTTTGCACTGCACCATCTGTTGCTGTCATAAGTGCCCCTGGCTGCTCTTAGCCAGGGGCGCAAAAGCCAAA
This sequence comes from Mauremys mutica, assembly GCF_020497125.1. Taxonomy (NCBI): domain Eukaryota; kingdom Metazoa; phylum Chordata; order Testudines; family Geoemydidae; genus Mauremys; species Mauremys mutica. Next base: position 68,880,067 of record NC_059075.1, read on the forward strand.
ATTGGGAATGACTCCCTGAGTCAATCCCTCCTTTTTGGCATCTAAAAATAGAATCAGTCCTGCCTAAAATATGGGCAAGTGTACTAGAGAACCACTGTATCATAGAACCAGAGAGCACAGCTGCTCTGTGTCAGATCCTGCAGAAATTATGAGCTGTATTCTATTCACAGGGGGTGCTCCTGCAACAACCCCACCTGTTGATTCTGTTCTTCCCTCAGCCTTCCTGGGCTACCGTAGCATTGTCCCCCCACTTGTGTGATGAAGTAATAAAGAATGCAGGAATAAGACACAGTGACTTGTTAGTGAGATATGAGTGGAAGGCAGCCTCCAGCTGCTATGATAGTCCAGACAGGACAGTAAGGAGTGTGTAGGAGAGGAGCCCAGCATCCCTCTGCTAGTCCAGGGGCAATTGAATCTTTTCTTTACACATGATGGGTGGGGGCTGATGGAGCTCAGCCCCCTGTTGCTATGATGACAATAGTTATCAGCCATACTGTACCATCTACCAGGAAAAATTAGGGCCAGGCGCCCTTGATTGACCTAACAGATGCTAGTCAGCATGGTTACCAGTCCTTTTGCACTGCCCCATGTGCTAATAGGCTGATGATGAGGACGGATACCAGCCATATTGTACCATCAGCCATCCATAGCGTGGGGGGAGCAAGGATGTTGGTGTTGAGTGCTGCACCATCGCGTCTATCTGCAGCATTCAGTAAAGATAGGGTGACATGTAAAAGAGTCAAGAGAGGATTGTTTTCCCTTTCACTTCTGGGGGTGCGTGGGGGGGTGCGTAAATTGCCTAGCTATGCCCTGACCCACCGCGGACACTGTTTTTGACCCTAGAAGCATTTGGAGCTCAGCCAAGAATGCAAATGCTTTTCAGAGACTGCAGGAACTGTGGGATAGCTTGAGTCCTCCAGTCCATGAGCATCCATTTGATTCTTTGGCTTTCCGTTACGCTTGTCACGCAGCAGTGCGCTGAGTCCCTGCTATGGCATCTGTCTGGAGATTTTTTAAAAATGATTTTGAATTTCGTCTTCTGTAACGGAGCACTGATAGAACAGATTTGCCTGCCCTTACATCGATCATGTCCGCATCGTCCTTGCGGGAGCTCTTTCTTTATTTTGAGTTTTAACTGCATCACCACACGTGCTGATCGGAGCTCCACGCTGGGCAAACAGGAAATATTCAAAAGTTCGCGGAGCTTTTCCTGTCTACCTGGCCACTGCATCCGAGTTCAGATTGCTGTCCAGAGCGGTCAGTGGTGCACTGTGGGATACCGCCCGGAGGCCAATACCGTCGATCTGCGGCCACACTAACCCCAATCCGATATGATAATACCGATATTAGCGCTACTCCTCTCGTTAGGGAGGAGTACAGAAACCGGTTTAAAGAGCCCTTTATACCGATATAAAGGGCCTCTTAGTGTGGACGGGTGTGGCGTTAAATCGGTTTTACGCTCCTAAAACCGGTTTAAACGCCTAGTGTAGACCAGGCTTCAGACACAGAAGCAAAGAATAAAAGCCACTGTAGCATTTTGTTTCTTCCTAATAGGATATTTAGAACAGCAAAAGGTTCATTTCTGGATGATTTTCTAAAAAATTATCCACACACCAAACAGTTTACAGAAACATGACTTTGACATTACTAACATAATGTTTTAGATATATATATAATCCAACAGAATTAATTCCTTTTGGGACTAAGGGTATGTCTACACTACAAGACTATTTCGAATCAACTTAATTCGAATTTGTGGAATCGACCTTATGAAGTCGAAGTTGTGTATCCACACTAAATACACTAGTTCGACTGTGTGAGTCCACAGTAACGGGGCCAGTGTCGACTTTGGAAGCGGTGCACTATCCCACAGTTCCCGCACTCCCCGCTGCCCATTGGAATTCTGGGATTTCCCCCCAATGCATGCTGGGGGGAAAAATGTGTCGAGGGTGGTTTTGGGTAACTGTCATCATTGAACCGTCAATCACGCCCTCCCTCCCTCCCTCCCTCCCTGAAAGCGCCTGCGGGCAATCTGTTCGTGCACTTTTCTGCTCAGTGACAGCGCGGGCACCACAGCACTTTGAGCACGGATCCCGCTGCAGTTATGGCCGTTGTCAACTCCTCGCACCTTATCGTCCACCTCTTCCACAGTCAGCTGCTGAGAAATAGGGCTACTTTTCAATGGTGCTGCGAGCACTGGTGGACCATGGGGGACGTTTTACCAACATCAACGTCGGGTAGCCAGGCAAAGTTCATGACGTGCGTGTTTTCAAGAACTCTGGTCTGTTTAGACGCCTGCAGGAAGGTAGTTTCTTCCCGGACCACAAAATAAGTCTTGGGGATGTGCAGATGCCTATAGTGATCGTCGGGGACCCAGCCTACCCGCTAATGCCCTGGCTCGTGAAGCTCTGTGCAGGCGCCTTGCACAGCGACCAGGAACTCTTCAAGTACCAGCGAGCAGTGAGCAGCGTGACCTGTGACTGTTCAGTTTCTTTACAGAGAAGCTGAACCTGCCCCTGTTTCTTTACCAAGTTACTGTTGACTAGCATCTGCAGTTACATACCCCGCCCACCCCGCTTCCCTAACTTCCAACACACGTTTAAAAATAAAATACATGTTCCACTGTAACTTTACAAAGGTTTCTTTATTGATGACTTTGCGTTACAGGGTTGAAACTGGGACACGGACTGTGCTGGGTAGGGTGTGCAGTGATGTAAAGACCGCCTGTAAACTCGAGGAATGACAGGCTCCTGCTCCCAGAGCGGTCTGCAGTGCCGGACTGGATGTTTCAACGGAGCCTGCCATCCCTCCTTTTTGGGACTCTGTGTGCGGGGGCTATGTGGCCTTTTGGCGGGGGAGGACGGATAGAGATTCCTCTGCTGCGTGGCTCTGTGGTCCAGGACAGGGACCGTTGCATGAGATCTGTAACCCCCCTCCCCCGCTACAAAGTCACGTACCCCCCCACCCACACAGAACCTGCAAACCACCTCCCATACCGACCAGGGTGCGTACTGACTGCAGTGTGTGTGTGACCTGCTGCTGATCCTGCCCCCATGTCTGTACCCTGGTAAAGGTGATTGTCCTGTCCAATTACCAACCCCCTTCCCCCGCTTCAAACACAGTCTCCTCTAAAAGAACATGACGGAAACAGTAATTAACAGAAAAGTATTTTTTATTATCAACTAGACAGTTAGGGGATGAAACTGGGATAGGGGCTTGGGTGAGGCGGGAAGGAAAGGACTTCTCAAAATTTAGGGTATGAGAGCTTTTGGGTACTTGAGCACTCTGCTGGGGTGCAGTGACAGTTTTCACGGCCTCTGGCGCCCCTCCTTCTGGTTATTTTGGGTGAGGGGTGTATGGGACTTTGTGGCGGGGGAGGGCGGTTGCAGATACACTGCAGGGGGGCTCTGTCCTCCTGCCTGAGGTCCTGCAGAACATGCACAAGGCGCCAAAGCATGTCCGTTTGCTCCCTCATTAGTCCAAGCAGCGTTTGAGTCGCCTGCTTGTCTTCCTCACGCCACCTCTCCTCCCGTTCGCTGTGTGAGCGCTGGTACAGAGAGAGGGTCTCCCTCCACTGGCTCTGCTGGTCCGTCTCGTCTCGGGAGCACCCCATAAGTTCAGCGAACATCTCGTCCCGTGTCTTTTTCTTTCGCCGCCTAATCTTTGCCAGCCTCTGTGAGGGGGATGCTGTGGCAGGTCTGGAGACAGTCGAAGCTGTGTGATGGGAAAAAGGGAGTGAATTCCTTGCAAAGATACATTTTTGTGAACAATGAACACAGTCTAGTCTGTCTCTGTGAATTCTGGGTTGAGATCCCAGTGCCTGATGGGGCAAAAACCATTTTCGCGGGTGGTTCTGGGTAAATGTCGTCAGTCATCCCTTCCTCCGGGAAGCTACAGCAGACAATCATTTCAAGCCCGTTTTCCCTGGATTGCCCTGGCAGACGCCACAGCGTGGAAACCATGGAGCCTGTTTTGCCTTTTGTGCCTGTCACCGTATGTGTACTAGATGCCGCTGACAGAGGCGGTCCAGCAGCGCTACACAGCAGCATGCTTTTGCTTTTGCATGACAGCAGAGATGGTTACCAGCCATACTGTACCATCTACCATACCATAAATTGGTAATAAGATGGTAATGGTTACCAGTCCTTTTGCACTGCACCATTTGCTGCTGTCATAAGTGCCCCTGGCTGCTCTTAGCCAGGGGCGCAAAAGCCAAAATTGGGAATGACTCCCTGAGTCAATCCCTCCTTTTTGGTATCTAAAAATAGAATCAGTCCTGCCTAGAATATGGGCAAGTGTACTAGAGAACCACTGTATCAGAGAACCAGAGAGCACAGCTGCTCTGTGTCAGATCCTGCATAGATTATGAGCTGAATGCTATTCACAGGGGGTGCTCCTGCAACAACCCCACCTGTTCATTCCATTCTTCCCCCAGCCTTCCTGGGCTACCATAGCATTGTCCCCCCACTTGTGTGATGAAGTAATAAAGAATGCAGGAATAAGACACAGTGACTTGTTAGTGAGAAATGAGTGGAAGGCAGCCTCCAGTTGCTATGATAGTCCAGATAGGACATTAAGGAGTGTGGAGGAGAGGAGCCCAGCATCCTGCTGCTAGTCCAGGGGCAATTGAATCTTTTCTTTACACATGAAGGGTGGGGGCTGATGAAGCTCAGCCCCCTGTTGCTATGATGAAGACGGTTATCAACCATACTGCACCATCTACCATGAAAAATTAGGTGCACCTGACATTGGGGGACCTGACAGATGCTAGTCGGCATGGTTACCAGTCCTTTTGCACTGCCCCATGTGCCAATAGGCTGATGATGACGATGGATATCAGTCATATTGTACCGTCAGCCACCCATGGCGGGGGGGGGGAGCAAGGATATTGGTGTTGAGTGCTGCAGCATCGCATCTATCTGCAGCATTCAGTAAAGATACGGTGACATGTAAAAGAGTCAACAGAGGATTGTTTTCCCTTTCACTTCTGGGGGTGGGGAGGGTGCGTAAATTGCCGAGCTATGCCCTGACCCACCGCGGACACTGCGTTTGACCCTAGAAACATTTGGAGCTCAGCCAAGAATGCAAATGCTTTTCGGAGACAGCAGGAACTGTGGGATACCTTGCGTCCTCAGTCCCCCCTCCCTCCATGAGCGTCCATTTGATTCTTTGGCTTTCCGTTACGCTCGTCACGCAGCAGCGTGCTGAGTCTCTGCTATGCCGTCTGTCCGGAGATTTTTTAAAAATACTTTGGACCAGGCGTAACATTACAGTAATCCCCCTAATTAGATGCAGGAGTCTCCGAGCGAGATCACCCTGAGGACGGTCACTGAAGGAGATAGAGAGCGCATGCTGCGTGAAAGCCAGCACAAACCAGGGCCCTATGCAGCCGTGCTCGGGGAGGCAATGCTCCCTGAGTACCTCATGAAAGCCTCGCGCGGACAAGTGTGCTACCACGGAGCACCCAATAAGGCAGCTCTCCCCAGGAACCTCCTGCGGAGGCTTTTCGATTACCTCCAGGAGAGCTTCGTGGAGATCTCCCAGGAGGATTTCTGTTCTATCCCCATATATAGAGAGACCTCCTTTTCACATACTTCAGATTCCTGTTATATTAAGAATAAAAGTGTACATGGTTAAAGCACTTACCGACTCCTCCTTCCCCTGATTCAGGATCCGGGTTAATGGCCGGGGACGGTTGGTAGGGGATCTCCGTGACGGTGATGAAGAGATCCTGGCTGTCGGGGAAACCAGCGTTGTAAGCGCTGTCGCCTGCCTCGTCCTCTACAAACCCTTCCTCATCTTCCCCGTCCGCGAACATCGCCGAGGAACTGGCCGTCGACACTGTCCCATCGTCAGAGTCTATGGTCACTGGTGGGGCAGTGGTGGCAGGCTCCGTAGCGTCCGTTTGCCGCTTTGATTTTTTGGTAGCCTTGTCTGGGGTCCTTGATTTTCACGCGGCGCTGCATTGCATCCCGGCTGTATCCTCTGTCTCTCATGGCTTTGGAGACCTTCTCGTAGGTCTTTGCATTCCGTTTTTTGGAGCGCAGCTCCGAAAGCACAGACTCCTCGCCCCACACACCGATCAGATCCAAGACTTCCCGGTCAGTCTATGCTGGGTCCCTCTTTCTATTCAGAGATTACATGAACTCCTCTGCTGGAGAGCTCTGCATTGCTGCCGGTGCTGCTGAGCTCGCCCCGATGTCCAACCACGAAATGAGATTCTAACTGTCCAGACAGGAAAAGGAATTCAAATTTTCCCGGGACATTTCCTGTGTGGCTAGTCAGAGCATCGAAGCTCGGACTGCTGTCCAGAGCGTCAACAGAGTGGTGCAGTGTGGGATAGCTCCCGGAGCTACTAAGTTCGATTTGCATCCACACCTAGCCTAATTCGACATAGCCATGTCGAATTTAGCGCTACTCCCCTCGTCGGGGTGGAGTACCGAATTTGAACTAAAGAGCCCTCTAGGTCGAATTAAATGGCTTCCTGGTGTGGACGGGTGCGCGGTTAATTCGAATTAACGCTGCTAAATTCGAATTAAAGTCCTAGTGTAGACCAGGCCTAATATTGTATTATGGATCCTTCACAACTAAGTTACAAGCTCAAATCCAGCTCAAGCTGGTGATGAATGAAAGGAATGGTGATCTTATGATAAGAACACAGTCATGAGTTCTAGATTATATTCCTGATCATATGTGACAGGGTATACAAACCTCACACTGGACAACAAGGGGTTAAGGAGCTGCTCTGGGCTCAATCATCCCTGGCCCACCACACCTGCAAGAGATGCACAGACTGGAAGAGGAGTTAAAAGGGAGCAAAACAGCTCACTTGTGGGCAGACCAAGGAAGTGAAAAGAACCTCTGCCTTGAAGCTCCTGAGAAAAGGGCTAAGGGAAGGCAAGATCTCTCCCTCAAGAACTGCCTGAAGGTCACTCCCTAAGGGAAGGGAAGACCTGTTTCTGTTATACCCAGAGAGAGAGGCAGTTTATTTGTGTTGATTCCCTATGTTTTATTTATGGACTACCCCTGAAGGGGAGAGACTTGAAACTGACCTGCATGGAGGGCCAAGGCACGACAGGAGGCAGCCACCACCCCAGGAGGAAGGCAGCTAACACACCATGCCCAGCTGCAAAGAGATACCAAGCAGTGAGCCTCCCTTAACAGCCTCCTGTGATAGACTTCAGACTTTGGACAATAGCGGGCTGGTAGAAAGTGGCCATGGGAGGACAGCCTTAGGGTGCTCCTGAGTGTCAGACCTTGTGTTACCCTCACAGGGCCCTGGGCCGGATCCCAGTGGAGTGGGAAGGACCAGGCTCCCCTACCAAAAGCCCCTCTGCATGTTTAAGGGGCTACGCGCTGACCACTGTAAAATGGGAATGATAATTACCTGCATCACAGGGGTGTTGGTAGGCTAATTCATGAATGTTTTTAAAGTTATTTGAGCTCCTCAGCTGACAAGAGCAATAAAATTGCAAAGTATTTTTATTATTATTTGCAGGTTGCTTGGTGGTAATATCAAAAGAGTTTGGAGGGTGTCTCAGTCCAATTCCTAGTGAACCAGTGTCCACAGTGCAAAAACCATCATGACAGCTGAGCCCCTTGCTGGCGGACAGGAAAAGTAGTGAATGGGTGTGAATTCCACTTTCACTCACAGAGGTGGTCAATATAGGTGAGGATTGAGGCATTTAATGGGAGAATCTGTAGGAACAACTTGCACTTCTGCTGCCTGTTTTGTTCTTGTTCTGAGGATAAACAGAGATCTTCAAATCCCATGACTATCACTCCAGCACCTTTCACCAGCATGAATTCACTTAATGAAAAAAAAATTCACATACAAAAGTCAACAAATCCCACCTCATTCATGGCGCTCCAGGGCAAAAGTTCAAAACAATGGCACCAGAAAATCAGACGCACAACTAACTCCCATTACTACCCACAATAGCTGTATGAACACATTTAGCGTAATCACTACAAAAAATTACACCCATGCCATCTTCCAAAGTCCTGATTTTAGAATACCATCATCTTTGCTTGCATGAGCCACTAACACAGTCTTTCACGTACAGGGAATCCAATGCTATCTAACAATACATCTATATTTAAGCATTTTTTTCAGGATTTTTTGACACTTAACCAAAGCCACAAATCGCGTTTAACTGAGAAAAACCAGTTATGAACCTGTTTTGTAACTGTTGTTCTTCAGACGCATTGCACATGTCCATTCCTCTTGGAGTCAATGCATTCCAGCGGCTGTTGGAAACTTTTTCCCTCAACAGTACCCACTGGGCAGCACAAGTTTCCCCTGCTGCCGCACACCACTGTGTGCAGATATAAAGGGCAGAGCTACCCCTAACCCTCTCAGCTCCTTCTTGTTGCAAGTCCAAAGAAGGGGTTAGGACAGGGGTGGGCAAACTTTTTGGCCTGAGGGCCGCATTGGGTTTCGTAAATTGTATGGAGGGACAGTTAGGTGAGGGGGTCATGGCCCAGCCCCCACCTCCTATCTGACACCGCCCCCCCCAAGACTCCTGCCCCATCCAACCTCCCCTGTTCCCTGACAGCCCTCCCAGGACCCCTGCCCCATCCACACACACCCACTCCCTGTCCCCTGACCGCCCCCAGACCCCTGCCACCCCATCCAACCCCTCCTCTCATTCCTGACGGCCCCCCCAGGACCCCTGCATCATCCAACCACCCCTTCTCCCTGTCCCCTGACTGCTCCCGGAACTCTTGCCTCTGACTGCCCCCTGCTGCCCCATCCAATCCCCCCTCTCACTACTGACTGTCCCCCCAGGATCCCTGCCCCCACTCAACCCCCTCTTCCCCGCCGACTGTGCAGACCCGTATCCACACCCCTGCCCCCTGACCATCCCCCGAACTCCCCTGCCCTCTATCCAACCCCCCCCCCTGCTCCATGACCCCTTACCCCGCTGCCTGGAGCACCGGTGGCTGGTGGTGCTACAGCCGTGCCGCCCGGCTGGAGCTGGGCCACGCCGCCGCCACCACCACGCAGCACAGAGACTGGGTCAGGCCAGGCTTTGCAGCTGCGCTGCCCCAGGAGCTCACAGCCCCACCGCCCAGAGCATTGTGCTGGCAGCAGAGCGAGCGAGCTGAGGCTGCAGTGGAGGGGGAACAGCAGGGGAGGGGCCGGGGCTAGCCTCCCGGGCCAGGAGCTCGGGGACCAGGCACAATGGTCCCGTGGGCCGGATGTGGCCCACAGGCCGTAGTTTGCCCACCTCTGTGCTAGGAGGATGGGTCGTGGAATGGATATGTCCAAAACATCTCGAAGAACAACTGTTATGGAACAGATTAGTGACCATTTTTTCTTCTTCCCACTCTAGCACCATCTCGGGAGTCTTGAGCCACAGCATAGGGGTAAGGGGGCAGGGAGCGGGAGAGGGGGATTGGATAGAGGGCAGAGGAGTTCAGGGGGTGGTCAGGGGCTGGGGGTGTGGATACGGGTAGGGGCGGTCAGAGGGCGGGGAACGGGGGTTGAATGGGGGCGGGAGTTGCGAGGGCTGTCAGGGAGAAGGGGTGGTTGGATGGGGCAGGGGTTCCGTGGGGGCAGTCAGGAAGGAGAGGGTGGTTGGATGGGTCGGTGGGAGACAGTGGTGGGGGGCAGGTAGGGGCAAGGGTTCTGGGTGTGGTCAGGGAGAAGAGGTGGTTGGATGGAGCATGGGTCCGGGGGAGGGGGGGCTGTCAGGAAGGAGGGGGGCTTGGATGGGGTGGTGAGGAGCAGTTGGGGCGGGGGGTCCAAGGGCAGTCAGGGGACAGAGAGCGGGGGGGTGGATGTGGCGGGGTTCTGGGGGGACCATCAGGGGGTGATGGATAGGGGGTGGGGGCCAGACCATGCCTGGCTGTTTGGGGAGGCACAGCCTCCCCTAACTGGCCCTCTATGCAATTTCTGAAACCCAATGCGGCCCTCAGGCCAAAAAGTTTGCCCGCCCCTGCTGTAGATGGAGATGGAAGAGAGAGAGAAAGCGCATAGCAAACGTTTCTCCTTTTTATCATGTCCTTTCTTCCCTCTTGGCTTTGCCCCCCCTCCCCTTCAGAGTCAGGTGAGCATTACCTCATCGTAGTCCCAAACTGGCCATGGGAAGGGAGGTGACTCACTCGAGAGCCCAACAGATCCTTTATTGCTGCTTAGGCCAGTGTCCTTAGTTTCTGTGAGGCTGGGCTGGGTTTGTCCCATACATGCCCTGATGAGATGTGAACTGCCCCTCTGCTCCTGAAGAGTTTTTGCTTGGGCTTGTTTTAAGCCATGAGGACACAGTTTCAGCCTCATAACTATATACATGAAATCACAACCTATAACATTACTATAACAACAATGCTCAGTGCATCATGAGCCTTCCCAAGACACCCGACATAACAAACTTTGCATTGGATACCACACAATCATATTAAAAGGATGAACATGGGGGTTCAGGGTGCTCCCCTAAGGTACAGAGCGTCACAAATGCCAATGCTCTTCGGACATCGAATGTATGCAAATGCTCTTCCTCCCTGGTCATGTGTGGTTTGGGTAGAATTCAGGCAAATAAATTGGCTGATTGATATGGAAAGAGGAAACCCCCTTTGGGATGAACTTTTGATGAGGATGCAGGTAAAACTTGTCCTTAAAAAAAGATTGTACATGGAAACCCTGACATTAATGCCCACAGCTCCCCAACTCTTCAGACCAAGGTACTGTCCACCAGAAATACCACCTTCATTGATAGACGCAACAGCAAGTAGGTAGCCAACGGTTCAAACGGGGGACCCATAAGTCTTGACAATAGTAAGTTTAGATCCCACAGAGGAACAGGGTCTTGCATTTAAGGGTATAATTTGATTAAGCCCTTTAAAAATTGTATGGACATATCATTGAAGAAAATAGAGTGATTGTCCACTTTAGAATGGAACACTGAAATAGCAGCCAGATGTATTTTGATGGAACTAACCACCAAATCTTCGTATTTCAGGGATAGTAAGTAGTCCAGAATATGTTGAACTGAAGAACTGGTTGGTGATACCCCTTACTGCCAAGACCAGGTGGAAAAAATGCCTCAATTTAGCAAGGTAAATTCTTGTAGAAGATGTTCTAATATTTAGTAGGATCTTTTGAACAAGCCTGCTCTTGACTAGCTAGCTATGGAGCATTCATGCAGTTAGCTGAAGGGATTGTAGGCTTAGCTGGGGTAGGCAACCGTGATCCTGGGAGATTAGCTCTGAATCTAGTGGAAATGAAACTGAAGGTTTCACTGACAGCACCAGGAGAGTGGAGAACCAGCGCTGATGGGCCCACGCTGGGCTACAAGTATGAACTCTAGTCTAGTTCTGTTTTCTCTTTAGTAATACCCCTTTGCATGTCTCTTACAGGATGGGGAATTTTCCTGTGTGAGAACTGGTGTAAGGGAGTAGCTGATCCAGACCCACCAGAAAGGTGCAACAAAGAAGAAGAGTGAAAACCACCTTACCATATCCTGCCAAGTTGCAAATTTGATATAAGGTCAGCAATACTGTTTGAGGAACCCACTAGAGGGAAAACCTTGCTTACCACAGCAGAGTGGGGCTTCTGACACAACTGAACTCTAAATAGGGAACGTCTCTACAGTTTTCTGCAGCATGTATTATGGCCCAAGTATTCTTTCAATAGCTAGACGCTGCAGTTACCATACAAGATGGTGACCGGGTTTGAATTCTTACTTGGAGTTACCTTTTCTTCTCACTGATAGATACACTGAGAAGTTAACTCTCTTATTATTGCATGAAAATGTGTAATTATTGCTTCAATTTCTTTAGAAAATACAATACCCTGAAATTAGCACAGAAAGAAAATGCAGTATTATAAGAAAGGTGTTACAAGGCACGCCACACTTTTATAGCATCAATGTAATATTGAGATCTGCAGTTTGAGTCACTGTACTTGAAGTATGATTAGTGTATAGTACAGGGGACTGTAGTGAGGCGGCCTGGCTCCCGACGGCCCCTGAGAGGGAGGAACCGGAACAGCCACCTCAGTGGGCGGAGCCACCGCCGCCTGTTCCCGCCCCCCGGAAGTCAAGGGGCGGGACAGGAAGTATAAAAGCCCGGCCTCAACACTCAGTTGGAGCCCAGCGGCCGGAGAGGTTGGACGCTCCTGTTCGGGCTCCTGCCAGACCGAGCCTCCCTCGAGCCAGGTACCCTGACGCGGACGGACCAAGCCTCCCTCGAGCCAGGTACCCTGACGTGGACGGACCGAGCCTCCCTCGAGCCAGGTACCCTGACGCGGACGGACCGAGCATCCCTCGAGCCAGGTACCCGGACGTGGACCGACCAAGCCTCCCTCGAGCCAGGTACCCCGAGGTGGACTGGCCGAGCCTGCCCCGAGCCCGGTACCCCGAGGAGCTGCCCGAGCGTTCCCATGACCCGAGTCCGGAGGAGCAGCCCAACCTAGAGAGCCCTCAGCATGCCGAGGAGCCCATGGTATGGGACCCTGCTGCAGAGCCCAGCGAGGAGCAGGTACCCATGGAGGGGGAGATGGAGTGTAGCCCGGGGGTAGCCGACCCCTGTCCGGCTGAGGGCACTGACGTGCCCATGTCAGTGTGTTGCGGCCAGGATCCCCACTGACTGCAGCAGATCCACGCCGCTGTTAGGGCCCCGGGCTGGGACACAGTGGAGTGGGTGGGCCTGTGTCCCCCCTGCCACCCCACGCACGGGTGGCAGACTCCCCCCTCCTGCCAGCACTCAGGCAGAGAAGCCTGGGCTTCCTGACTTACTGCTGTGGTTCAGCTCCTGAGACAAGGACCTGAGCCCTGGACTGATATTACTGCTCAGCTCCTGCTATAAGGACCTGGGCGTTGAACTATTGTTTATTGCCTCGCCCTGACTAAGGGTCTGGGCTTCCTGACTTACTGCTGTGGTTCAGCTCCTGAGACAAGGACCTGAGCCCTGGACTGATATTACTGCTCAGCTCCTGGGACAAGGACCTGAGCCTTGAACTATTGTTTACGGCCCCGCCCTGACTAAGGGCCTGGGCTCCCTGAAGTAGTGTGGTAGCTCAGCTCCTGCTATAAGGACCTGAGCCTTGAACTATTGTTTATTACCCGCCCTGACTAAGGGCTTGGGCTTCCGGAACTATTGCCATAGCTCAGCTCCTGGGACAAGGACCTGAGCCCCTGGAACTATTGTTTGTTGCCCCACCCTGACCTAGGGCTGGGGGCTTACTGACTATTGTTGCTCAGCTCCTGCTCTAAGGAGCTGAGCCTAGAACTGCTGTGTTTGGTGCCCCGCCCTGATTGAGGGCCTGGGCTTAGCCTGTTAACTTTGTTACTGCTCAGCCTGCAGGGGGATCTGAGCTCCCTGGACTCTTGTGTGCTGCCCCGCCCTGAGCTAGGGCTTGGGGCTTACTGACTTTGTAACTGCTCAGCTCCGGCTGCCAGGACCGGAGCTTAGAACTGGTTCGCTGCCCCGCCCTGAATTAGGGCCGTGGTTTATTGACTTTATGGGTGCTCAGCCTGCGGGAAGGATCTGAGCCTAGCCCTAGTGTCTGCTGTCCCGCCCTGACTGAGGGCTGGGACTCATTGCATTAATCGTGTGCCTTCTGTTCAGCCCCTGCTTGAGGGGCAGAACCCCAAGACCTTCAGAACCCGGAGACTGATTTGGGCCGTGTAGTGAGGCGGCCTGGCTCCCGACGGCCCCTGAGAGGGCACGGCCCCAACCTCGGACTATTACAGGGACACAAATGAAAGTTTATCCTTTTTTGATTTGTGTCAAGGTGTTTCTCTTTTGAATTGCTGATAATTACAATCAATGAACAGGAACATAGGATTTACCATATCAGATCAAGCCAGTGTCTATTCAGTTTCTTGCCTCTCACAATGGCATCAGAGATACTAGTGCACATGGCTAATTATGCATCAGCGATACTACAGAGGAAAATACTATAGAACTGGACACTGAAAATTTCTTTGTGGCCCCTAGTAAATGTAGTCTTTTGGTTAACATGGGTGACATTCCCCCTTAAATGCTGAAAGTTACAAAGAAATTTAAGAATGTTTTTGAACTCTGACTATATTTTATGCTAAACTTGATAAACCCAACCCCATGTGCTCCCGAATATCAACAAGAGACTGCAAGTGATAGTGGGGATTTGCATCAGTATCAAGCTTCAGGTGTGATAAAATGGAGCTCCTACCTTCAGACAGGGACAAGTCATCAGCTGGAGACACCTGGTCTGCCTGGATATCAAGGCCATTGCTCAGCCGTGTGGTAATCTGATTTGTCAAGATAACCTGCAAACAGGAGGAAAAATGAATTATTATAGCTACTGGAGGACAGGTAACAGCCCAGATGAGAACTAGAACATACAAAGACAGACAGACAACTCCACACTTTGACCTTCATCAAGTTCATTTCTCCTGACAGTCCCGGCTCACTGCAGAGTTGGGGTGCAGGGCCCTTTGACTTCCCCAGGAGCCCCACCCAGGCAGGGCTGGCACAACCCATTAGGCGACCTAGGTGGTTGCCTAGGGCGCTAACATTTGGGAGGCAGTGACCGCGGCGTCCGGATATTCAGCCGCTGTGGTCGTCGTTGGTATTTCGGGGGTGGGACCTTCTGCCGCCTAGGGCGCCAAAAAGGCTGCCGGCGCTCCTGCGCCCAGGCTGGACTCGCTGAAGGAAGGGCACGGTGTGAAAAGGGATGCTGAATGCTCTGAGATCAGACCCAGGAAGGCCGAAACTATGTAATCTTCTTGCCCTGGCAACAGTGTGAGGCATGCGACACCAGAGTCCTGATTGGCTTCATACAGAGCAGCTCCAGAGCATCGGCCTGGTGCCTCCATGACAGGCTCATCATGAAAGTTTATTACAAAAGAGAAACCTCAGAATTCAGGTTTTCAACTAACAATCTGGTACACAGCACTAATGTCACTAGCATCATAAAAACCTCAGCACAGAGCGTGTACCTCAGATACCAATAGAAAATTAGCTATTCAAGGGGGTGGAAGAGTCAGGCGCCTAGAAAACAGTTTTGTGGTTATAATAGGACAAACCTCGATTCAAACGATAAGGTAGAGCCCAAGGCACAAGCCTGATAGAAGCTTCTAGAAAACTCTGAGTAAACAGCGGCAGATGTAAAGGGAGGGATAGAATAGATTTCACATCAACATTATACAGTTTGAAAGGGAAACTGCAATTAGTTGTAATACCTTAAATTAAATAAATATTTGCTATATGTATATATGCATTCTGGTGTGGTACGATGTTTTTATTGGCACAAGTTTGCACTGACCACATTACTCATAAGTTTCAAAGGCACCCATGAGTGATGCAGTCAACCCAAACCTGGGCCAAGATAAACAAAATATGATGGCACAGTATAAAGTTTATGTCATACAACTGAGAGAAAAGCTACTGTATTTAAGATTTAAAAAAAAACAAAAAAAAACCCTAGAGGTACCATATTTCATATCCCTCCCCTTCCAATGGACTCTACAGGCTTCAAACTAAGAGAAAACTAGAAATTGCATAACTGGACTCGGTACCTTTCAGGTTGGTCAGCTCTCCCCACGTCAGGGAACCTTGTGGCACTGGTTTGGATGGAGGATTGTAATCCTCTTTACCCTTCGCTTTAAAAAACCAGCCATACCTCTGACTCTTATCTTCTATGGGACTAGAGTGCACTTTCTCCCTGAATAGATCATCAGGGACATTCCCTATTTAAGCGTCTGTACAGTGACTGTAAAAATGGCACATTTTTACTCAGCTACTCTGGCCCCCATTCAGGATGACAACTAAGCATGTGCTCAAGTTCCACTGACTTCAGTGGTAGTTGAGCAAGTGCTTAAATAGTGCCCTGAGTAAGGATGCTTTTTTGGAACTGGAGCCCCATGTGTATTCAGAAAGCTTATTTCTGTGAAAAAAATTAAGTGATACTATTCGTTACTCCTCTTGGCCCAACTGAGCTGGGAGAAACAGCAGGATTCTACTCTAGTTCAAGCATAAATTAACAGAATTGGTAATTAAGTACCAAATGTAGCGCCAAATTCTGCTTCAGTTACACTTGTGCAACCCCACTGCCAAGTTTAAAACAAATAAAAAGAAGTTCTTCTTCATGCAGCGCACAGTCAACTTGTGGAACTCCTTACCTGAGGAGGTTGTGAAGGCTAGGACTATAACAGCGTTTAAAAGAGAACTGGATAAATTCATGGTGGTTAAGTCTATAAATGGCTATTAGCCAGGATGGGTAAGAATGGTGTCCCTAGCCTCTGTTTGTCAGAGGATGGAGATGGATGGCAGGAGAGAGATCACTTGATCATTGCCTGTTAGGTTCACTCCCTCTGGGGCACCTGGCATTGGCCACTGTCGGTAGACAGATACTGGGCTAGATGGACCTTGGTCTGACCCGGTACAGCCGTTCTTATGTTCTTATGAAACATCTACCCTCAGTTATAGCTGTGTATCTCTAATGTTATCAACCAGTAGTACAATTCTGGGTCCCCACCTTCCCCAGTTGAGCCTGGTTTTTAAGGTTGTTGAGTACCCTCAGCTCTCCTTGGCTTAAATTGGAATTGTGGGTGCTCAGCAACGGGTGGCAACCAGGCCCAAAGTGTCTCATGCTGGGCAGCAAAAAAAATGAGGACATTTCTGAAAATGCAGGGCTTCAAATATAGACTAGTGAGTTTTATACAAATCTCTAAATAATGTACCCATATATAACTATCTACTGGATATAGTTAAAAATTTTACATTTCTAAAATAGGATTTTGGTACAGCAGAACATCCCATTTGTAAATAGCAGCAGCACATCTCCCAGGGTCCCTCAGCATACAGGCACATCTAATTCACCAGCCAGAATGCCACCCCCACTTTACTCTGATGTCAGCAGGTCACAAGTATTAAATTCCTTCAATGTCTTTGTCGCCAGCTTTAAAAATGCACTTCATCTTCACCTCCTGATCCACATAAATGGCTCACCAGCAGCTGCTGAGCCTCACAAACAGGTGCACGAGGGAGAGGAGATTCAGATAGACTAAGGAAGAGTGGTGAGACATGGCCATGCGATTTCCCAGTGGGGTGTTGCACTTACAGGTAGGGAGGGACACACACAGTACTTCAGACAGGTCCCACAAAACCTAGTGCTGGCCTGACTTTAAGGTCCAATATCTCACAAATCACCAGGGATAAACATAAGGACTGTATACACACAGAAAGCTGGAAAGGTCAGGATAGCCATCTTTCATCTGTTACATCTCTTGCCTAAAAGATGTCATCTCTAATTATGCGGTGCTTCCTAATAACATGCTGGAGTATTGATCCAGAACTTATTTAGTGGGGGGAAGTGCCTTCAATCGAGTCACCATGTAACTTTCTGAAATTTTTCTTGGAGATCTCCATCCAAGTATTGACCATATTTTACTCTGTTTAGTTCATGAGACTTGCCAGGATCACAGTCCAGTGGGTAAAGAAAGAGTCAGTCCTTTCTGTTGTGGGCTCTCCTAATACATAATGGACTTCAGACCATGCAGCCCTGGCTTCAATTTAAGAGGCACAACTCAACTTACTAGTCCATTATCTTCCAACAGAGCTTTCAACAGTAAGAATTCTGTTATGCAACATTTTAGCGCATGAGAGATCCTATTGTCTGGTATCAATTAACCCAACAAAGCTCTCTCTCATTCTTATTAGCGTAATCATTACAGAGCAAGGGAACAGGAAACACCACCTTCCCTCCTTCAGCCCCAGCTAACCCCAAACCTCTGCAATAGGTAGCGGGTTGTGTTATAGTTTTCTGTTCCCTTTTCATGGTAAAATCAATATGAGGGGCTTCCCCAGCCAATGACTGTACATGAATAGAAAACACCCTCTGCAACTAAAACTAAACTAAAAAGGTCAGTTGGATAGGTCAATGCTGCTGGAAACTTGTCTCACTTTCCTGCTGAGTTCAGTGAACCACTGCCTCTTAACCTTTGAGCATGGCCAATTTTGACCAGTATGGCTAACAGTTTAACAAGTGAAAATTTGCAGTCCAGAGGCTGCAAAACATGATAAGATTGAAAAGACTATTGAAAAGTTTATTTAGATCTATTCAAATGTCAGAACCATTTATTGGAAAAGTTTGAACTTCTTAATATCTTACAATACTTTGCAATTAGTTTCTCCCATAAGAAAGTTAAGCATTAGTAGCAGCATATTAGCATTAGCATTTAAGCTCCTTGGGGCATGATCCACATCTTCCTTCCTGCTGTATCTGTAAAGCACTATGAACAACTAAGGTGTTACAGAAATAATTAACAATCCTGTATTACAGATAGGGAAACTGAGGGACAGCAAGGGCAAAATTTTCAAACATGGGTGCTTAAAGTAAGGTATTTAAGAAATATTTAGGCTTCTAAATCATTTGCCTGCTTTTCAGAGGTGCTGCTGCTGTACACAGGAACATAGGGGATCAAGTCCCCAAAAGCGTAGCCCTATCCTGGATGGATCCTCACCTACCTGTAAGAGATACCTGAAGTGCGCAACTCTCTTTTATGCTTTGGCAACACTTGTACTGCTCATCATGCCAACAGAATCTCCCCCACTTTAACTGTCTTGGCTGATGTTCTGGGAGCCCGTCAGAAAAATCAAAAGACATTTTTAGGTGCCTAAGCTCAAGCACCCAAGTTTGAAAATGCTGGCCTCCGTGAACAGCCTTTGTAAGTGTAAAGCCCCTGCAGAGCCTGGGAGTGAGTTGGCCTAGGAACTGAAATGTGACTGCTTTGACATGGAAGAATAAGCAAGCTATTTTTTGTTTGGTTATTTATACAGTATAATTCCTCAAGTGCTCCTCCTGCCCTCCCAAGGACCACACTGAAACTACTAAATCTGACTTTGTCATCCTTGTAAATGCAGTTAAGTAAATAAGTCATTCTCTGTAAACTTGTGGTCTCAGCCTCCTTGTTGGTTTATTGCAAAATTAAAGGGAGTTCAGCACAGAGCCATCAATCAGTAACCAGTGGAGGTATAAAGCCTTTTGGAATGTACTGAGAGGGGCGGAAAAACCCTCTCATGAAATGGCTGTTTGTTAAGAGAACAGGGTAAAATTTCCCATTTGACATGCAGCATCATTTAGGAAAACTCTTATTAAAGGCTTCCTGTTGAGCTGGAAGAGCAAACACAAAAACGCAAACAAAAATCCAGAACGACTCTGTCCTTCACTAACGCATGGTCTTTGTGTTTCTTTACTGCACTCCAGCAGTGCAGTCAGAGATCAAGGGGTACAAGTGACAGTCAGTCTGCAAGGGTAGGATGCTGACTCAGCATGCTGGGGAAGGGGGACACAAGCTTTTTTAATCCCCAACATTTCAATATTGTCCCTATAGATGAGATCAGAGTTTAACTTTCTCCATTCCTGTCACTAAAGAGGCACCTCTCTCTTGCCCTAGAGCAGAGAGCTTTTAATATGCCACATTCGAGTATAGTCAGTAGTGTTTATAATGGACTTAAATAATGAGGACCATTGTCTAGGTTCTGGTGGAAAGAATGTGCACAAAGCAGGAAAGGAAACAGCACAAAGCCAGATGGGAGCGGCACTGGGGTTACAAATGGAAAGATGGAGTGGTGACAAAGCTGAGATGGGGCACGGTTCATAGACTGATGCGAACTTCAGCCCTCCTGCAGGAACCTGTTACAGCGTTTTTTGATTGTGATGATGACTAGCATCAGCCTCTGCACAAGGGGAGCAGTTGTATCCCAGCTAGCACAGGCAGTTGGAGAAAGGGGATACTTACTGACGACACAGAATTCAGACTAGACACTGGATTAGCATTTCCTTCAGCTCCAGCCTCTCTTCAGGTAGAGTCAGGATTGGTAGCCACTTGCCACAAAGACTGTTGAAAAGTTACCCATGACCTCAGAGAGACTTACTGTAAATCACATTAGTGGCCTTTAAAAAAAAATCAGCACCTTCTGTGGAATGAAGGAGTAAGGGACAGAGAAAGAGAGAAGCTGGAGTTGAAGTATCAGAACAACCAAGCAATACCAGAGTTTTACTGAAAGAACTCAAGGGCTCAGAGTTGTGATGATGGCACATCATGGTGCCACAGGGGAAACCAGGTTTATGTGACCAACAGCTTCTACCATTAGAAAGACTAGGTGGGTGAGGTAATATATTTTATTGGACCAATTTCTGTTGGTGAAAGAGACACGGTTTTGAGCTTACACCGAGTTTGTCTTCACTTGTTCTTCAGCCTCTACCCTTATGATAGAGTTTAGGTATCTCAGAGGAAGTGTGTTTGGGGCAGAACTGTTCTAGGGAATCAGGTCCAAATGCATGTGCACTTACAAAAATAGGGTTTTATGTCCTTCATATTCTCAGGACATTTAAAATCTCTCTTGACTCATATGAATCAAATACACAATGAAAAAGCAGATTTTCACACTGCCCAAACCCAAAGCGAAAAAAAGACTTTATTTCACCACAGTTTTACCTAAATGTGACAAAGGCATGCGTAACTCTGGTGAGGCCCACATTTGAGGGAAGTGGGTGGATGTTTTTAGATGTGACAATTGAAAACATTGAAAAAGCTGGGGCCTCCATGCTGAGAGCTGACAATAGAGTTACCCTCAAATTCCAAACCTGTCTCCCCAGAAATGGGTATAATTCCCTGAATTTTAGGCATCCACAAACCAACAAAAACCAACTCAAATGCTTCCTCTCCCTCCCCACCCACGAGCACCACCCATCTTGTCTGAGCTGAGTTTTATCTCTGTGTGTTTTCAGCTGCGTCTCATCAAGATAAAAAATGTTGATTAGACAGTCCAATAGTTGAGAAACAATGCATAATGAGTAACTTCTAGAGGAATTGTACTGACACAGTGGAGATCTTACATTCAGGGCACTTTGCCCAAGGCTGCTGGGGGAAACTGATCTTATTAGACTTCTATGATGGAAGCTGAACTCCTACTTTGCTACTACCTCTCATCCACCCAAGATCCTCTGCTTTTCTCCTCCAGCAGGGCAATTCATAGTGGCACAGGCTACTTAGAGCCACTGGATTTCACTGGGTATAAATAGGATAGGGAAGAAACCAGGGAACTTTTCAGAAACAAAACACCCAAATGGCCACTGTATATTAGCTCCAATTTATTCTGTTTTATACAGGAAAAGTACAGAGTTATGCAATTCCATTCCAAAAGCCTGCTGGAGAGGCAGAGACTGGCTGCAAGTCTGTGCCAAGTGCTTAAAAATAATCACAAAAATTAATAAAAGTCCCACAGGAAGAAAAAAACAAAACAAAACACAAAAATGTGCGGTTGTCAGGCAGCTACATGTCTTCAAGTTGAAACAACTACCACCCAGAGATAGCCCAAGGTCTTTTGCCTTTCCTCTTCTCTGAGCAAGGAATGCAGCCAACACAAATGTAACCTTCCAAATCTAGGCTCTGGCACCCCTTCATTGTGCTTCTCAAAAAGACCTATGTGCCTGGACAGGCTTCACATTCAACACTCCATGCTTCTGCAGCCTGTACAGACCTGTTTGCAGAGACATGCGCAAGACACTCCCCACAAGGGCCAGATGGCTCAGGTTGCCAACCTGCTTTTACACCCTGCCAGTCTCCCAGAGCTCTGGGTTAGTTTGAACAGACCTTCCTACCCCTCTAGAAGTCTTTGCAGAAGGTCACAGCTTTCTGTATGGACCTCTTTCCTTTGCAGTTTTGAGACTACAATAAGGCAACTGATATTGGCCAGGTTGGATTGGAGAAGCCAGCAGTAGGCAATCCTACTCTAAAGCCAATTGTTTGACCAAAATCTGCTTCATTTTCAGATAAGTAAAAATCACATGGCAGGTTGACTGGGGAGTTTGTGGTGAATGTACAATTTCCTTAGCAAAAGCCTGTGCCTACAAATCAACCTTAAACCATCCCTCATTCCAAACAAGTAGCTTTGTTTTGGAAGACTGAATAGGAGATTGGTAGCAAACTTGTAACCCGTCAACTCTAGGTCATCAGTTCCAATACAGCTCAGGTTAGTAGTGACTAGACAATGTTATCTTTGATGAGGGGATATCTAGACATGGCTGCTTCCATGGCTCATGTTTGGCAAAAAATAGTGTGACTTTTTTTTCCAATTTATTTCATGTGATTCTGCACCCCCCAAAATTTCACTTTTTTGTGCAATTTCAGATGACTAGAAATGTTCACACTGAAACATTAAAAAAGAACTTGAAAAGTCACTTTTGCTTAAATATCCACTCTGCTAATTTTCACCAGTGGGTTGGTTTGCAGATTAGAGACTTCATGCTCTAGTTCAAAGGTTCTCAGGCCAAATTTTTTGGTGGTCTCAAAGTGCAGTCACCAACTCTTGTTGGTGGCCACTTTCACACTTTTTCCTAAAATACTCAATTAGCTTCCATCATGGGCCTCTGGATTATTGCAAAACTGATACACAATGTACTGTATTCTTATTTGACTCTCAGAAATATGTGGGAAAGACACTTCCTATCATAATACACACATAGGACCAGAGAGGTGGAGCACAGAGGGTACAGCCCGGAATTAGAATGGCTTAATTCACCTCTGTAACTCCCTGATTCTGGGCTACTCTGGGGAACAATAAGGCCTCTGGTATAAGTTAGAGCAGCCTTCAGGGCTACTCTAATTTATGGCAGCTTTACTCAACTGCCTATCGACAACTTCTCCTTATGCCCCATTGTCCCTCAGCATTCTCCTATGCCAGGGAATGCAAGGGGAACCGTGTAGAGTTATATACATTGGACTTAGCTGCCCCTGTGCTGTAGGCATCCTCCTTGTGGACAGCCCACACCCATTTACTGTCAGTGTTTGCTACTGGAGCAGTGTAAAGAAGGTGCCCGAATCTGGCCCAGGGACTAGTTTTGAGATGAGTAAGCTTGTACTGTACATGTGAGCACACTCATCAGGTCAGCTTTGGGGTAGGAAACTTGGAAGAGGAGTTGGCAGGGCTAGCACAGTCTCATCTTGTGGCAGGATGTCACACTGTGCAGTGCAGTTTCCAAAATTCACAAACCGCATACAATCTTGTACAATCTGAGGGAAGTGATAGATGAACAGCTGACTAGCAACTCTCCCCACCCAGATTCACAGACTTAGACAATTGAATGAATCTAACGACAAAGCGTGCACCACGCCGTACTCCCAATAAAGCTTCTACTACCATTCAACCCCTCTTTTTGTGTCCTGAGTCTGCTGGGTTGAGGTTCTCCAAGTTTCTGTGATAGGCAGCAGAACTCAGATAACTGTAGGGATGTTTGTTCTTCCCTACCCAGTACTGCTCTGTGCTCCTCCAAGCTGAAGTGGGCACCTACTATAATATTAATAAATACTTCATTGTTCTTCACATTTTCACATTGTTTTACTATTAATGTGTCCTCACAGCCTACCTAAAATACAGTAGTTAAGTCCTATTTAGTCTACAAATTATGTTATGGATTCCAAGGTGCTTTTCATAATAGGGGCTTTCCACAATGTCCTTGACAGAGGTTTCTTCTTCCTCTCCCACTATGCTACAGTACCTGCTGCCCTCCATTGAAAAGTGAATGAATTTCAGGGGTGAGAGAATTGAGTTCTGTATGTATATACAGTGGTTACCCATAAAAACTTGCCAGTTGCCCTAAACAGCTAAGTAACATGATTTCAACATTTCTAGTATTCCCTACATTAAATATAGAGAAGAACAGGGAATTCTGCAAACCTACTCTCTATTTATTTAAGGTAAGAGTACCACATCTGTATAGCCTTTTGGGGATCCATTGGGGTGAAAGACATTGTATAAAAGTATGATTATCCCATCAAAGCACCAATGATTTCCACAAAATGCAGAGAAACTTATGAACAAAGCAAGAGCTGGCCAAGTGAATACAGCATCAGTCAGTGCAATCAAGCCCATTTGGAGAAACAGTGTTTCTCTCTGGTAACCCCAAAGTGTTGCAAACACTTCAGCCACCATCAGCTGGAAAGGATGGAGGATTTAACTCATCCAGTAAAAATCAGTTGTTGAATAAATATATTCTATCCAAAACCACTGTCACTTTTGCCTCTCTCTAGTCTCACACTCAGAAATATACATGGAAGGAAATGAGAAGGAATAGCTGTCAATCATTTGTATTGTGTATATGCCATATGTGTTTACCACCCCATATCCTGGTAACTGGCCTAGTGAATAGGGGAAAGCAATAGACATGGTAAGTCTTTTGAAATACTTTCACATGCTATTCTCATAAGCACCTAGTGGGGCCCTGCAGGAGTCAGTCCTGGGTCAGACTCTAGTCAATATTTTTATTAATGATTTGCATAATGCAGTGGAGAGTATGCTTATAAAATTTCTGGATGATACCAAGCTAGTAGGAAGGGGGGCTGCAAACACTTTGGAGCACAGCATTAGAATGCAAAACAACCTTGACAAATTGGATAATTGGTTTGAAATCAAGAAGCTGAAATTCAATAAAGACAAATATAAAGCACTACATTTAAGAAGGAAAAATAAAATGCACAACTACAAAATGGGGAATACTGACAATACTGTTGAAAAAGACCTGGGGGTTATAGTGGATCACAAATTGAATCAGAATCAATAATGTGATGCAGTTGCAAAAAAGGCAAATACCATTCTCAGGTGTATTAACAGGAATGTCTTAGGTAAGTCATGAGAGATAATTGTCCTGCTCTGTTCATCACTGGTGAGGTCTCAGCTCTTGTACTGTGTTCATTTCTGAATGCCACTCTTGAGGAAAGATGTAGATACATTGGAGAGAGTCCAGAGGAGAGCAACAAAAAAAACTTGTCATAGAAGGAAAGGTTAAAAAAAATTGGGCATGCATCACCCTGAGGAAAGAAGACTGAGGGAAGGCCTGATAACAGTCTTCAAATATGTTAAGGACTGTTATAAAGAAGATGGGGAAATCAATTGTTCTCCATGTCCATGCTCAGTTAAAACAAGAAGTAATGTGTTTATAATCTGCAGCAAGGGAGATTAAGTTAGATATTAGGAAAAGCTTTCTAACTATAAGGGTAGTTAAACTCTGGAATGGGTTTCCAGTGAAGGTTGTGGAATCCCCATCACTGAAGGTTTTTAAGAACAGGTTAGACAAACACCTGCCAGGGATGGTCTAGGTTTACTTGGTCCTGCCTCAGCTCAAGGAGCTGGATTTGATGACCTTGAGGTTCCCTTCCAGCCCTATCTTAGTGTGCTGATATCCATGCACTGCATTGCATTTATCATGCACCTTTGTCACTCTGACCACTATTCCATCTCTGCCAGAACTACTTACAATATTCCAGACCTCTCAGGAGCTTCATTCACCATTTAACAAAAATTAACTTACAAGATGTTTCCATCACTTCCTCAAAATATGAAATTCCCCACCCCACTTCAAATATCAGTGGTGCAAAGGCCAGGCAATATTCAGTCCAGCACTACTGACATGCCCAATACCGTGTGATCTATTAGGGCTGGGAATGGGAACTTTATACCACTGGAACAGAAGCAGCAAAGAATCCTGTGGCACCTTATAGACTAACAGACGTTTTGCAGCATGAGCTTTCGTGGGTGAATACCCACTTCTTCGGATTCACCCACGAAAGCTCATGCTGCAAAACGTCTGTTAGTCTATAAGGTGCCACAGGATTCTTTGCTGCTTCTACAGAACCAGACTAACACGGCTACCCCTCTGATACTTGACACTGGAACAGAGAAATTCTTAAACTCTCCACTGGGATAACTTGCATTACTTCCAGCTTAGATATCAATATAATATATAAAGTTGCACTATTTTTGTGCAAAGAAAAATTGTTTAGGTATTTTTTTCACTGCTTCCAAAGCTTGTATAGTTGGATGGTGATAACTAAGACAGTTGGCTTTGTAAGCAGAAGGATATTAAAATTTAAAGTTTCAATACAATTTTTAAAACCCTGTAAAACATTCCTAAAAGCTCTTGTCCTGCAAAATGTGTGTCACATACAGAATGTGTGCTGATGTGGTGTGGGGTGAAGATTTTATTTTCATTTGTGTGAGATGATTAGCTCCACCATTTATGCATAATATGTCCATCCCAACCCCCCAAAAAACCCCAACCTATTGTAACTGTACCACCACAAGGGCTATATGCTGCATATAACACACACAGAGGTATATAGCTGGACAGCTCATAAAAAAAAGCAGAAGAAAGACCTGAGTATATATGATTCCTTGACAAGCATGTCTTATATGATATTACCCAGAGGGAAAACAGAAGTGGCCAAGTTTCTTTTCCTGACAGAAACAAAAAAAATGGTCTTGCTGATTAAGCTATTCTGGAGTTTCATCAGAGGCATTTTCTTGGGGTTCTGCAGCTTATTTCTAACTCCATTATTAAGAATCACAGTCAGTTAGTGCTTTCCCAATAACACTGGAGCTTATGTTTCTTTTAAAAATGACAACCTTCTATTTAACTCAACTCTCCTAGCAGACAGCTAGTCCTTACTCTGGAAATGTAAATTACCCCAGACCTCTGAAACTTAGAGCTCAGGATGGAAAGTGAACTTGGAAAAATGCAGAGAGCCATTTTTGTACTGAGAATGCAGCATGACACTTCTCCTTTTGGTTTTCCTCTTTCATAATAAAATAAAAATAGCATTTGAGATTGTCTGAGAAATAGTTCAGAACCATAAAAAAAGAAGTGCACTAGCTACCTTCTCACCCCTAGAGGTGACCCCTACTGTCACTGCAGTAATATATGGATGAAGGGCAGTGTGGGTGAAGCTTGCATGGCCACTGCCTGTACTGCACCTGGAGGATACCCAGAGGACTGCACGCTGCAGGGCTGTTTGAGCCAACATTTCACTGGACTATGTTAAATTCAATTGAAAAGTTGCTAACAGTGAAATATATACAAAGAACTTGATTCAAATTCCTCTGAAGTTAATGGGAGTCACTCCACTGACTTCCAGGAGAGGGGTCTACAGGAATGATTAGTCTGTTCAACTGACATAGTAAGAACTAACGTATAATGACTGAAAAGAACATAAACCGTATCACCTTTATTCAGTACAACACATACCTCTCTGAATACATACTTCCATTTTTTTTTTAAGTCACTGAAACTACAGCAAGTTTGGGGTCATGAGCTCTGGTAAAGTAACTATGTTGCTGCAGTGTTAGGGATGCTATCCTTTAGGGTAACATTTTGTGATGGTGCTAGATGTAGGATATTTCAGAATTCCAAAGGGAATGCTCATTAGGAATTAAATTTATAAGGCCAAGTTCTGCTCTGACTCTAATGGGGTTGCACAGGGTAAACATCGGAGCAGAATATCACCTATTGACACTCTGGCTGCATATCTTACTATGTATAATGGCAGCAGTAAAATATGTCTGGCATTTCCTTGTTAATAGGCTAGGCTTTTGCAGAGTTGTAGGACTGAATGCTCAAAGCAGCTAGCAGCATATTATACAATTTCTTTTGTTTGCTGCAAATTTGACAGGATAGTGCTTTTTCATTGGCCTCCACTTCATTTGCTTACTCCAAAGTCTTCCTCACAATATCACATCAGTTAGATTCAATTTGCAGTCTCCACTCAGGACCGGCCCAGCACTGGACTAGCAAGAGACACTGTACGTTACCACTGAGGTCCATTGGTTAAGTTTTGTGGGGATGCAGGAGTAGAAAAGTAAATTATGCTGTAAATCAGCAGTATTGAAGTGCACCGGTGGACCTTCATATAGCTCCTGTGACTGGAACAGCAAGTTGTGATACCTTCCAGGAGGAATGTAGTGTTGACAAAGATGTGTGGGAACCCAGCAGTGGGACAGAAAAGGCTGCCACAGGTCAGGATTGAGGCATATTGGCAGAGATGTGTAGGAACCAAGCACTGGAATAGTAAGGAGGAGCTGCAGCTCAGGACTGAGATGTACGGGCAGACAGATACAAGTCATCAGCACTGGAATAAAGGGAGTGCTGAGAGTTTAGTGGGGTGCATTAGCAGAGCAGTGTGTATAACAGCTTGAACAGCAGCTGCCTGCCTACATCGGAGTCTAGCTAACGTTTATCATGAAAACTACATTCACATCAAATGTTTAGCTATGTGCTAATTTTGCAACATGCCTTGTGTGATATAAGCATTGCAATTTCTGCAGGCATAATGGCAATTGCAATATATGCTTCAAGCTATGCTGTCTGTTTTCCTGAGATCATCAAAACAAGAATCAACTAGAAAACTGTTTGTTGGAATTAACAACACTGAAAAATCCCCTTAGCCATTGGCTACTCCCCAGGATTATTAAGGACAACCAACTGACTGTAGTTTGTTTTACTTTTTGCCTGCAAACATTGCCACATTTTGAACAAACCTGACCTGCATAGTAACTGTTAAGAGTTCATCTTCTCCTACTCCTGAGTCTTCACCTGAAGCCATAATCTAGTAGTGATAGGAGCAATCTTGGAGTCAGAACTCCTGGTTCTAATTCTAGTTCTGACCTGGAGCAGCTGTAGCACCATAAGCAAGTCACTTAAATTTTGTGCCTCGGTTTCCCAAGCAGGGATAATACCTACCATACAGGAGTATTGTGAGGCTTAACAGTTGATGTTTTCAAAGTACTTTGAAATCTTTGGGTGAAAAGTCCTGTACAAGGAGAAATTACTCTTGTAATCCCCTCAACACAGTTGATGTGGAGGTGTTTTTTGTAATTTAAGCAATAGTATCCCAGTACTGTATGTTCTGTGGATGTAGCTGCATGCCTTTAAGTACTGTAGACGGAAGTTCTTAACATCTTTCCCCACTCCTTGAGATGTGCAGCATAGACTTGATACCACTACTACATGTACTGGGGTTGAGAAGGGAAAATGGAGAAAAATTGCCTTTGGCTTTGTACCTCTCTGCTCTAGGATGTGCATATGGCTGTGAAATGTTAGTTCCTTATTAAAATAATATTAGGGTTTTTTTAATGTAAGTTTTAGCTTGTGGTTCTGGCTTGGTGAATTCCTTCTGTGGTTCTCTTGTGGAGGGTGTTTCAGAGAAGCGTCAACTCTTTTACAAGGCAGGGAGGACTTTGGGAGTTCCAGGGTGGTGAAAGTTATGAAATAACAAGAACCAGTGTGAGGTATAATAGCTAGAAGAAGTGAGTGTGGCCTATAACTAAGAGCAGGGCAGAGAGGCATGATTCCTGGTTTCTAGTCTCAGCTCTGTCACTGATTTATTGTGTGACCCTGTGAAAGTCGTATATTTTACTTGTAAAATGCAGACAACAGTTACCTATCTTCCAGGGTCCTGAAGACTAAAATGGGCCTGATTTTGACCTCACACCAGTTTTATAGCTATCAGACTAGTTAAGGAATCAGTTGCAGATGGTGGGAGCAGTGTGGGAGAAGACTACATCCCATTGCAGAGAGAGAGAGAGGAAAAAAATCTGGTATTTCAGAGAGACAAGCCCAAATCACAACACCAGACCAAAACACCCTGGAAGGCTGGGGGAAGCTCAGATTCAGATGTGAACTTTGGCTGACCTCTTTAATAGGCTGAACCAAAATGTCAGAGGAGAACTTTTCCAAAGTTTGGATGTTTGAATCGAGATCTAAACTCTGTGGCTTGGGGCCTTTTTATAAGTATTTTGAGAAGTGTAGGGAATATTGATGCAGAAATTGATGCAACTGGGGGGCCTAGTTTAAGGAGGATCCTGAAAGCTAGGAGGGAGATTTTGCACTGGACTGTTAAATGGATGGGAAGCCAGTGGAGCCTGATCATCTGGAAACATGAACATGTCCTACCTGTAAAGAAACCAGCTGTTATATCTTGTAAAGACTAAACTTACAATTCTGAGAGACCACGGCAGCCAAAGATAGGAGATGCAGGGAAGTATGTTAGCACCCATTTACAAATCCCTATTACAATCTGGTTGTTTCAGAAAATATGTTCTGCTGCTCAGGACGACTGGGGCAAACATAAATGGGAACAGCAGAATGAACAGACCTCTGTTCAATACAGCACTTCTAGGACAAGACGGGTCATCAGGCCCTATTGCTGAAGCCACAAAAAGTGCATGGAGTCCTCCTTACACTGTCCTCCTTACACTGTGAGTAATGTGGCACTAAATAAAACATTTGTTCTCTGCAAAAAGCCATTTCTCCCCAAAGTACCAATCTGTTAAACTTGATGAAAGTGTGCCTGTTATGGGCAGTAAAATAGCATGGCATGAGGCCACCACAGATGTCTATGAATGACTGTGTAACAGTCACCAACAGGATTATGAAGGATTTCAAAGTATGGTAAGCTGAAAGCTACTGAGAAAAAAAAATCACCAAGAATAGATCTGGGCCCAAACCAACGATCTAAATGTCCTTGAACTTGCAGGAAGTTTGGCTCTCGTTTAGTAAAGATTTGAGACTGTAGAGTTCTTCCACTGCATGAGAGAGATGAAAACAGCCCTGCTTGGCATTGTCTTCTAAATGTATATTTGGACTGAGGAATTTTTAAGTTAAACTGTGTTTTATCGAAGGCTAGTTAGGCTAAGTGAAACTAGATAACTGTTATATCATCTTATAACAGCTGCAGTTTCCAATCTGAGGCAGATGAAACAATTAGTGATGATATCTGAAGTGTACATAATTTCTGGATAATTAATGACAATCTGTGGGTCCCTTGGCTGCTCCTCAGGGCATCCTCCTCCTCCCAACTAGTCATATATTCCCAAGAAATATCATGTATGTAATTGAATGTGCCTTAATTGTTTCCTTTGTCTGAAAATGAAACTGAGGGCACTTTGACTACCTGAATGAATCTGTTCAGTTTCACTGTCTCTTTCGCAAGTGCCTCTGCTTAAACACTATTGTATAATTTACAGTACATGCTCCCCCACTAATCAAACTCTTACAGTGGCAAAGGCTCTCAGGTCTGAGCACAGAAATGGAAGTCAAAAACTCGGGAGTTCAAATTATGCCATTGACTCCCTCTGAGATCTTGGTACTTAGTCTCTCAGTGCCTCAGTCTGTGTATCTGTAAAATAGGGCTAATGCTTATTTCATAACACTCCTATGTGGTAAGCAAGTGCTGAGTAATACCATGTCCCTATACCCGCATTGTCACAGTACACAAGAGAGGACTGTCTTGTAATTCCCTATCAGACAGAACAAAATAAACACTGCTGTTACAAACCTCTCCTAAGTCAAAGAATTGCATGCTGTACACAATCCCTAAAATGTGATTTTATTGCTGTTATAAACTGAAAATTACATGGATTGTATTAATGTTGCTGTATTTTCAGCTGGTGTGTACTAGGTATTTCTAGAACATTAATGTCTTGTACATTAGCCAGATTATGTTAATTGTCTCTCAACATTCCCGTTAGCCTGTAATTATAAATAATGGGCAAAGAAAAGTTAATCCATAACCAAAACATTTTAATGAGGAGCACCAAAGAAATGTATACAGCTCCATTAGTTCTTGCCAGCTTGCGAATGCTGACATGAGGATAAGTTTAACATGGAGCATTGTCACATGTTTTGTGACAGAGGATTGTTCCGGAAAATTTACTGGACTAAAAAATCCCCCATAAGATACCATCAGTTCTAAATGACTTCTAAATTGAGTAAGAACAGAACACAAGCCAACTGTCTACCTAAGGCATCTTTTTATTTGTATTTCTTCGTGTAAAAACATTATTTGACAGGTCAATTTTTGAAAAGCTCAAATACGATGATACTGTATTAGTTCTATTTCCTGTTCCCCCGATCATTTTGGGAAAGGAATGCATTCTTTTCCAGCAGCCCTTTTCTTCCAGCACAGCCACATAAAGTCTCAAGTCTGACTGCTATTCAGGCAGCCAGAACAACTTAGGTCAGCCTGAATTGGGATGTTTTCCTCTAGAAGCTCTCTTGATTTGAATCCAGAGCTGTCAGCTAGGAGACAACAATTTCTTCCCCACATGGGGAAGAGGTGTTGTTTAACTGTCCCCTTCCCATGTAAGAAGAGAGCTGGGGACAGGGAACTGGGGCTAGTATAGTGCAAAGCTCAGATGTTTCAGTTCAGAGGACACCTGGCAAACTTTTCCTTAGTTTTAGTCTGTGTTGCTTTGCGCCCTCTGGATTTCTCTAAGAGTTCCATTAAATGAAGCTGGAAAACTCAGCCAAAACCAAGGCTTTGCCTGGTTTTGGGTTGAGACTATATATATCAGATAGCTTTGGACATAACCCTTCTTCCTCCAAACAATCTTTAGCACACCAGGATTGTCTTTTGGGGTAACCTGCAACCTTCTCCCACCTTTGATGTCTTTGGGGGACAACCAGTAGCTCTTTCCTCTCACTACATCTGGCATCTTGGGGGTTTAGCTGATAGGTCCTTTAACTCCCCACAAATTCCTCATAAACATAATCTGTAAAGCAGGCAGTTCATCCCCACCCTCATTCTTCAGTGTAACCCGGGATACAGTCTTCTATTCCCTGGGTTTACTGCTTCTCCATTGCCACTGCTGGGGGTGCCCTAGAAAGTGGTGTCTTGTAATGTGAGGGAGGTAATCTAACATCCCCGTGCCTCAGTTTCCCAGTCTGTAAGGTAGATATAATAATTCCTACCTTGAGAACTTCTGATAAAAGATGGGCTAGTAGGACAAAAGTATTATCATGTTTTCATCAGGTTCACCACGTTTATTTTGTGTGTGTTTTGATAATCATATCAAAACATGACCAGAACCATGTTTACAAGGAGTCCTTCACACAGAGTATGTTTAATTGCAACTGTCCTTCCTCTATTACGCAAGGATACAAACCTTTGTATCATTTTTGAATGGCTATGCAGTCTGTGTGGTTACAGTGTTGACGTATATTATTACACTCTTTGTATTTCTTGTCACTCTTGTAAGACAACTAGGAAAAAGGTTTAGGCTCAGCCATGGCTGTTTGTATGCTGTCTCTAAATCTTAGCTTATAGGTGGTGTCAGCTGTTTCAATTTAGGATCCATGGTGTTTTGGGGGGGAGGAGTGTGTGTGCTTTTTTTCATCTGACATAACAGGGTTGCAGACTAATTCTAATTGAGGAATCAATTACATAAGGGAAAGGGCTCCAAAATGGAAGTGTGTTGTAACTAAGCCCCCAATACTGTTGAATCTGTAGTGCAAACAGGCCTAATTGCAGCAGGCTAACTTTACCTACATTAAGTGGTATGCTGCAGTGCTGTCAGGTTGAATGATTTTATAGTGAATCTCATGATATCTGGTGGTTTTCTTGAAGCCCAGCTCCTAAACTCATTTGATTATGTGAAAATCTCAGCTTTCCTTTAAAAAAAAAAAGTCTCTACTTCTGATGGCAGAGAAGAGCTGGAAAATGTGAACTCTCGAGACTCTAACTGGAAGGCAAATAAAATACCTCCAAATTTATTTCTTTTAAAAAAATTTCATCTTTAAGAGAGTCTCGTGACTTTTGGGGTCCTGCATCATGATTTTTGAATACTTGGATTTAGCAATTCTTTGTTAGGTCTCACATGGAAAAGAAGGAGTTAGTCCCAATCAGTGTCTTTCAACTCTGTCTTTAATGTCTTCAAAGAGTTGTGATGTATAAGCAGAATGGGAGGGAGTGCAACGAAAAAAGCCTTTGACTTGTTTACTCACACACAGAACCTCCTTTGCGTCTCTGGGTCTCCAGAAGATGTTATTGTGCAAGTTTACAGTAGAACTAACAACTAGCTCTACCTTTCTACCTGCCACTTTCATTCCTGGCAGGAATGTTCCTGAATCCAAATCCAGGTAAATAACATGCTCAGAAGGGCTCAGGAATCCATTGTACTTTGAGAATTTGGGCCACTGTGATAACTCTAGATATTGCTGAGTAGAGACAGGCCTGAGCCATGAAATTCAGATCTGTCTCTCTCTAGATTTACCCCCCAAGAATTTTGTGCAGACCTAAAGAATGATACAACTGCAAGGTAACCAATGGGGGAAATGAAACAAGGCATTTCTTTCTTCTGTATATCACTTTACTCCATAAATGTGTATATTTTCTTCTTTTCAGCAATTCGTCTGACTGCATCTACTTTCAGGGCATGCAACCAAGACTGGGAAACAAATCTTGAAAATCGATTTGGATTGACAAGTTAATCAATTATTTATATAACATTCAAAGCAAAGACCAAACCAGGGCCTCCCTCCTCCAGAAACATCACCTCATAAAAAATTTTTCACCTCAGACTTCAGAAATGAAAAGGAAGCCACATTCTTTTCCACACGCACCAGGATAGATCAAAGAAAGTATCTAACAACGGACTGTTCTAAGACTTTGACCTGATACAATAGACATTGTCAAGCACGTTTGACCTGTAAGGTTTATAAATATTTCTAAAAAGCAAACATCAAAAGGGATGCAAACACAGGAAAGACTCTGATTCAGGAAAGCACCCCATTCTGGAAAGTATGCACATGTTTAATTTTAAGCATTTGCTTAAGATCAATTGACTTCAATGGGCTTAAGTGCTTTCCTGAATCAGGGCCAGCATGAGTTTTCTTAGAAATTCAAATGGATGTTAATAGTAAATTTTGGGCAGTATTCACACAGCTTTACTTAATACCTGCAATAGTGAAGGGACTATTAGAAAACAAAATACTGTGGGCAGAGATTGAATCTTCCTGTATGCGTAGACTGCACCTAACATAGTAAGAGCCCTCCTGGATCGCAAATAACGCATAAAATAAAATAACAGCTGAAATGTAATGGGGACATGTGGAGACCACAGAAATTATTTCTGATAATTAAAAGCAGTTAAATTAAAATAGGCATATTGTCAAAAAATAAATATTATAAATGTCTGTATACCAATGTGAAAAGCTCAAAAGCAACAAATTATCAAACTAGAACACTTGGCAACAGAATAGACATTTACATAATAGACATTACTGAGAATAACAAAAGTCAATATCATATGACAATGCCTGGCTATAAACTATAAAGGAAGGACAGACAAGGTCTCAGAGGTAGTAGAGTAGCATTATACCTAAATAATTCCATATAATCTATTGATATACAGAGTGTAAGCAGAAGATATCACAGTGGAATCTTCAATAACATAAATCCAAGTAATTAGAATACAAATATACTACTGGTCTGCAGCTCAGGAAAAGGATGTTGAGTGCACAATGTTGAGGAAGATCAAAGAGGCAAGTAAGTCTAACATGATAGTAATTATGAGTGACTTCTCATCTTCCCATATATGAACCGGTCAAATGTCAAACAGGACAAGGTTTTGAGATGCAATTTCTCAAGATCTTAAATGATTGCCTTTCTGGAATAGCTAGAGCACAAGAGGTTCTTCCTCTACTCAGTCCTAAGAAATTCAGAGAAGTTGAGTCACTATAGTTGTGCCACTAGATAAGTGACCACAATTCCACAACACCAGGGGAGGGAAAACATATCAAAAACTAGCTTAGTCGCATTAAACTTTAGAAAGAGGAATTTCAAAAAAAGGGGGAATTTAAAAAAAAAAAGAAAGAGAGCGAGAGGAAGCTAGTAAAAGGCTCTAAAATCAAAAGTAAAAAACTAACAAACCCAAAACCTGTAGTTTTGACATAGAGGCTACCTAAAAGCATACTGTAACATGCATGCCCCCGAACATAAAAGGAAACAGCAAGGCAACAGTTAAGCCAATAGAGCTAAATGGCAAACTTCAAGAGGTTATTTGAGCTAGACAAGTAATGTTCAGAAAATTGAAATCCAAACCTACTGTAGTCAATGGAAAGGAGAATACACTTCAGCAATCAATATGTAAGAAGGAAATTTGGAAGGCTATGATGGAACTTGAAGAGCAAATAGCCAAAGGCATAAAAACATACAAGAATTTATTAAAATGCATCAAACGGAAGAAGCCTGAGTGAGAATCCATGAGTCTGCTGGATCACAAGGGAGAAAAAGTTGCAATTAAGGAGGATAAGGACCATAAGGAGAAACTAAGTGATTCCTTTGCATCAGTCTTCACCATGGAGAATGCTGGGGAAATACCTGACCTGGACCTACTCTTTTTGGGTAATAAAGATGACATAATACCAACAACTAATGCATTGAAGGGAAAGATGCTAGACCAAATGGATATGTGAAGGAGCAACAAGCTACCAGGACTGGATGGCATACACCCAAGAACACTGACAAAACTTATGTCAAATGGCTAAACAGCTAAAAAATTTATGCACTTGCTCATAAAAATCAATTACTGTGCTGGAGAACTGGAGGGTAGCAATGCTGCACCTAAAAAAAAGAAAGAAAAAGCAGTAGAGATCATAATGATAATGCAGACTAGCCAGTCTTACTCAGTATCAATGACATTGGTTGAAACACTCACCAATGAATGTTCCTTTTCTGCAAAGGCAAACTGAGCCTTTTTTGTCCAATGTTCTTATTCTGCTGCTCTCACTCCTTACTTTCCTTAGAATCATGAACTCCACCCTATCATGATCACTTTCACCCAAATTGCTATTTATTAACAATCTGGGAAATAGGTTGAACATCGTGATGGCAAAATTTGCAAATGACACAAAATTATTTAGCATAGTCAAGGCCACAGTGAATTGTGATGAAAGTCAGCAGGACCTAGCATAGCTAGATGAACGGGCAACAGCGGCAGATGAAATTCAGTGTAGACAGATGGAAGGAATAATTTGAACTATACATACAAACTGCTAGGTTGTAAATTAACTGTGAGAGGTCAATTCAAGACCTGGGCCTAACTGTGGACAGTTCAATGAAGACCCCTGCTCAATGTGGAGCAGCAGGTAAAAATCCAAACTGGACTAGATAACCCTATAGTCTAATCTTATATGGCAAGTCCTAGTAGCAGCATAATACTAATAAAAGAGCTCTGTCTAGGATATTTCACCTCTGAATGGATTTTTTTTAGTGTATTTCATTTTGAGGAGCATTAAAAGACCCACTTTAAATTGCCTGGCCCATCATATCTTTTTCATGTGTCTGATGATACCCAAAGTCCCCACCACTGTTTCATTCAATTAATGTAGTTTTTTTTACATAGTGTTGCTGTTTATAGCGCTGCTGTTTTCCCTTCCTCTGCACTCATCTGTGGCCTGATTTTACAGCATACAATATTTTTGGTTTCTCATATTTGTGTGCATAGCAGGGTCATCTACAGTACTACTACTCTTAGGCTTAGTTTAGAACAGAGCAGCAGATGGCCATCTTGTCATATAGCATTCAACACAAAGGAGTCAGTTGGAGGACGTCACAGCAACCACCGTGTTGGAATTCAGTACAGCAATGAAGGCAAAACTACTATCTACTTCCTCTTCAGATCCAGATACGTCACAGCCCGATACCAATATATCATTGCTTTTCATACTATTTGTTGCATTATGTAAAGTTTTACTCCATGTGTGCATATAAATATATGAATACTTGATGTTATAAAGGTTTTATCAATTTGAGTTTGCAATGGCTGTATTACTCATGAGTGGTGCAGTTACTCACATGTGATGCTAGCATCCCAAACCAGTGCTGATAAAACCTTTCAACCCAATCACACCCTCATGTAGTTTGTATATGGAATGTTGTTTTTTTTTTTTACAGAAAAAATAGTTTAGAAATGTTTTAGACTATCTGAAAACATTCTTAGTTCTATTTGCATATCCCTCCACTTCTAAAGCTAAGCTCTCTTGAGTCCAACTGTGTAGGCATCCAAGGAAGAAAAATATGTCTAAAAATGTTAGAAAGCTCTAAAAGTTACCTCAGTTAGTTTTTCTAAATAGCACACAATCCAAGAGATTGGAGTTCGATATGAAGGGATCAAGCAGGCCCTCCGATATGAAGGGATCAAGAATAAGGCCCTCTGTTTCTAGCGCTGATGGATCTGAAGATTTCAGAGACTAGTCACTGCTACAGGATTGAACAAGGCCTATTGTACACCTTAAAGCAATGTAGTTTTTGGATGGAGAGGGGAAGGAAACAATCAGCTAGTAGACTTTTATTTATTTTAAATGGCACTCTTTGATGCTGCTCGGAGTTTTGGAACGTGAGAAGATGTCCCGGGGAGATGGATTAGTGGGCACAGTGTAGAAGGGTTGGTATGAAGTGCATGATAAATCTTATTTGTCTCATGGCTGTCACACTCCGCCACTCCTCCCCCAAAATAGCTTATTTAGATTCTTTACTCTTCGATTGTCAAAAAAAAGTGGTCTTTATTTACTAGAAAGTTTTCAATGATCATTCATATCTTTATAAAACTGACAGCAGTATTAGTCTGTGGCTTACTGGTGCAGAATATGCGTTTGTTGGTAACATAATTACAGACTGTTGAAAAAAAAAAGAAAGAAAAGGATTGTGTGTGTATTTACTTAGACACACAACCCTTCTAAAATAGCATTTATTCTAAGTTAAGCATGTTGCTAACAAATGTGTGTTCTGCAGCAGTAAACCACAGGTATGAGCTCTCTTTGAAAACATTCTAGAAAATAAAATATCTAGCTGTTGCACAGAATAAAGGAGCAGAGACTCTTATAAAAGATAAGTAAAGAAAATCTTGCAGCATCTGTTTTGGAATTCCCTCAGTGCATTCTCTGTTAAAAGAATTGTCTGGGGGTACCAATTGGTCAAATCTCACATGGGTACATCTGTTTTTCTCTAATGTGTAAATTCACATAAGAAAGG
Source organism: Mauremys mutica (assembly GCF_020497125.1). Classification (NCBI taxonomy): domain Eukaryota; kingdom Metazoa; phylum Chordata; order Testudines; family Geoemydidae; genus Mauremys; species Mauremys mutica. Next base: position 68,918,640 of record NC_059075.1, read on the forward strand.
GTGGGCTAATCTAAGGAACTGATCTTTGGATGCAGTTATTCTGCCACCTACTGTTTGTTCTTATGAATACGTTAGAAATTTTTATGCAAGTCTTTGCAACTTTAAAACAATAACCCTAATAAAAAACAAATTCAATTTTTCTATAGATGCCATTATAAAATGCAGCTATTTCACACTGTCTGTAAAAAATAACAACAACTCACTATTATCAGAGACAAAGCCATAAACACCATAGTAAGCTATATGATACACTCCTTTTCCCTTCCTACTTTCCTTTCCACCTATAATTTTAAAGAGGTCCACCGCCAAAGTCAGCTACAGCAAAGTCCAACATTTAGAAATTTACAAACATAATAATAATGACAAATAGTTTCAGGATTATGCTCAAATTATCTCACAGAAAACAGCTCTTTAGGGAAAATTATTCCCCTGTGAGGTTGTGAATCCAAACACTGCCAGATGATGCTGTGAAAGACAGTAGCCTGATTTTTTTTAAAGTTAAACTGTCCCAGCTGATGAAGTGTAAATGTAGAGAAACTGCATTAATAGGGAAAGTTAAACTACATTTCTAAAATCCTTTCAATTATAAGAATCTCAGGTGTTACTAGCAACATAACTAAGGATTTATCATGACTGACAAAGTCCCTTTATAACTGGCAAACTACAAAAGGGTACAGTCTACCAGTTGGGCAGGAGAGTATTCAATCCCCAGCAACCTCTGGTGTAAGTCGCCATCATCAGTCCACATTAGCCAAGAGAACACACTGCTCATTTTCAGCAGAGCAACATAAAGGTGACTCCATCATGTAACCTGGTGGCCTGGAAAGTGTAAGGATTCCTACTGCAGAGCAGGTATCTAACAGCATCTCCACTCTCCCTTACAGCACTCGCTAGGACAGGATTTGTCCCTTTAAAGGAGAAATCCTCTTCTCTCTTATTTACGTCCTATACACAATATATTAATTCAGTTAGTTCATGGGCCAGCCCAGCTGGCTAGTGGCAGCACAACACTTAGATATGTGAGGAGTCTAAACCAGAATGCTATCTCAGCAGGAGCTAGAATTCACAGGGTAGGAGAGAAGAGAGGGCTGAGAAATGCCTTTAGAGACTGCTCTGACAAATAAAGGAAGAAATGGAGAGGAAATTAGAAGAATCCCTCTTCTTACTCCCCAAAAATGAATTAAATAAATCATGGAGTTCTCACTATGCCTGACTATTTTGAGATCTAATAATAACAAAATTAGATGTTTCATTTGTGCTCTATGGCACCATTCACACCAAAGGACCTCATGGCGCTTTACAAATGTAAACTATGCACAAGTATCACTTCGCCACTGCTGAATGTCTGTCTTTGGAATGGAAGAGGACAGCTAACAGTAACATCACAACTGTATAGGGAAAGCAGTGAAAAAGAATATGCCATCCAACTGAAACTGTAGAGGGAAATTAGAGAGCCAGGTCATAGTTAGATGCATTAGAGATCCAAAACTCAAGTGGAAAAGTTCCATGGAATTCTTAATTATCACAAAAGCAGCAAAGAGTCCTGTGGCACCTTATAGACTAACAGAAGTTTTGGAGCATGAGCTTTCGTGGGTGAATACCCACTTTGTCGGATGCATGTGACGAAGTGGGTATTCACCCACGAAAGCTCATGCTCCAAAACTTCTGTTAGTCTATAAGGTGCCACAGGACTCTTTGCTGCTTTTACAGATCCAGAATAACACGGCTACCCCTCTGATACTTAATTATCACAAGTGGTCAGGATTCCCATTTTACATCTCATCCAAAACTTAGTACTTCTAGGATGAAAAAAGACCTCATCTCCACATATAGGCAGTAGGAAAGTATTTCCTCAGAGAGAAGAATGCCTTCAATGACCTAGGAACTCCTCTCCCCATAATGTCCTAACAGTGGTTTCCCTACATTATTGGGCCATTACAGTCATGGGTGGCCTCCTGTTCAAATTCTATCCTGGACTAATGTTGCTTAGCTTGTGAGACTTACAGGGATCACAGCACAAGGTAGTATGGTTAACTGCTCTTTGTATTAAACTGACATATTCTGTCTATCCTTCATTTACAGCTCCACTGAAGGCGTGTTATACCTTGTTAGTTTTGGCGGCTATCCATTGCCATCTACAATAAACATACACTCCCTCATTCGGGTCCTTTAGGCCTTTGATTTCCAACTGCCTAGTAAACATTAGACAAACTAACATTGCCTTCTCCAAGTGACACATTTTCAGCAGTTTCGGACTCCTACGACTGAGGGCTTGGAGGAGGGTATTTTTGTTTTAGTTTTAGTCAGGCATAGATTAATTATCAAGACAGCACCTTTGCATCCCACCTACAGAATTTCTCCAGGATGTATCCTAGGAAATCTATGGAAGAGAATGCCAGAGGAGAGCCCAGCCAACTCTTCAATATGTAATGTGACTGGCAGTGTCTTCAGCAATATCTCTGGTACAGTGGGCATGCAGTAATGGATTTACTGGCTGCATTTACAATTTTTATGGTCTTTTGTTTCCTTTTCTTCCAGCAGATTGGACTCATTACTGAGTCTGATGCCTAAATTTGTATTTTTATTAGAGCTTTTAATTTCAGATTTTGAAATGATACCAACAGTTTCTATATTATGGACAATAATATTGTAGCTAGGTATCTAGGTATTTATATGAGCTCCATAACCACAGTATCAAAGAGCCTCAAAATAATTAATTCTGCACTTCAGTGAGTTGGGAAAGCATTACTGTTCTTGTTTTTACAGATAGGGAATTGTGACATCTTGCCCAAGGTCACCAAGGATGCCTGTAGCAGAATGGGCTCTAACCCAGATTTCCCCAGTTCCAGTCCAATACCTTAACAAGACAATCCTTCCTTCATTATTAACATTAACAAGCTAGCAAAACATTATTTTCATGCATTTATAAAAAGCTTAATCTTATAGAAGAATGCATTGTAACAGTCTTGAATTTAATGAAGGCCTGTCTACTCTTCAGAAGTTTTAATGGAATGTCCTCATGTACAAGCCCAGTATCCTGAATTTTGTTTTCCTCCACTGCATAACTATTTGTAGTTATTACTCAAAATAATCATGTAGATGTTTTAGTTTTTACAGTACATGAATGTTTCTTGACTGAAAATTCAATAAATGGAAGCCAAATGCCATTCATTTTTATCTACCTTGGATTCGAACTTGATGGTGTCATTTTTCAGCCCAGCTATATCCCATATTTTGTTATACCACGTGACAATGCAAAAGAGTGCTATTTTCTTCCACTACCCAGCTATATAATCCTTGCTGCTGTCAACAAGAGAGATAATTACTCTGAAATGCTTGTTTATTTATTGGTAGAATTAACAGTGGATTACCAATGGGTCTCCGGGCAGGTCTCACCCTGTGCTTGATTAATTTGTTCTCTGACCCTGGACCAATCAAACTGATTTTTTAAACCACAGGGGGAAGTTCATTTTACCTTTGAAAAGACGACCAGACCAAATTCAGACCTCATGTAAGTAGAGGCCAATCCACTGAAATTAGCAGATTTATTCCATGACTGAATTAGCCTAGTGATTTCAAATATTCATCGTCTTGAATGTGCTAGTGACGTGAGCCCCATATGCTAGCTCTCTAGGGGACAGACGTGAAGGCACCTCTGGAGAACATTCACTTCAGCTCAGTCTGCTACTAGAAGTGAGACTGAAGGAAAAACAGAAATCCAATACTTCAAGAGATCACTTAATTAAGAACCCTCTACAATTTCAAAACCCTGTGAGATATTCTGTAATACGCCCACACCAGAGAAAAGGCCTAGACTGTCTTTCCAGGGTTTTATATTTTTGGTGGTTTGGCTGTGATAGAGCATAGCTATTTGCTCATATGTCCAGGACAGGCTCCTTTTCACAGGAACTCTGATACAATGGCTTATTCACCTTAGGAATGCAATAGCATTTGCACATAAAGCAAAAGAGCTTAATGGAAAAGCAGAAGAAGTAATTTGACTCGGAATTTAAAATTATATAGAGTAGTATCTTACATTTATTATATAGCTTCTTTCATACAGACAGACTGCAGTATGCTTTACGAACTATACAATTGCAGCCACCTCTGTAGTTGAATATGACAGCTATTTAACAGTAAAAAGCAACCCGTCACTACAGTTTTGAAGAGGAAGTGAAGAATACCCTCGCAAAATTAAACTGCAGGGGGTATTTTAGGAAGGTGGAATGCAGGTACTAAATTGGAATTTGCTCAAGACACCAAAATCTTGTGCAAAATTCAAGAGACTTTTCAATGAGCACACAAGACAACCATTGTTTTGCATCTCATCAGACAGATGGCACTTCCGGCACTACAGGGCCCCTTTATGCAGGGATATTGGAAACCCTCTCTCTGAGTCAGTCCTGAGTCACCTACCTACCTGCCAACACCGGTTCCTGTTTCCTTGGCGGTCTCCTATCCATTTATTGACCAGGCCCAACCTTGTTTAGCCTGTGAGAATTGTGAGAAAAATCATACCCTGAGGTGGCATGGTTGCATATTTAGTACATTATACACCTTACTTGTAACAAAGTCATAAAAATAAAGTAAATGGAGTAACTCCTTAATGAATACATCTTAAAGGACCTGAGTACTTTCAAAATAAACTAACATTTCATAATACATATGAAAAGGCTTTTCAACTAACATCCTGTTTTGAATACGACTGATCCTTAGCAGCCTCTGGCAAGAGCCCACTAGCATCTCAGCACAGCATGCCTAGACACTTTTGGCAATACATCCCATTTCTCTATACACCAACAATAAGCCTATTTATTATCTAACCAGCCTGATCTATAGTGTGATGCAGCCAGAATCTGAAACTATTTCCTCAAGACTTGAATGAGTCAGAGTATGCAAATAATTAATCAACACAGAGTTTTAAGAGTTACAAGAGTGCTGAACTCTGACTAAGGCCCATGTGAAAAGAGGATTGCAACATTTGGAAAGTCAGGGGTTTTCCACTGGCTGAAAGCACTTGGACCCCTTCTTATTTAACCCTTGACCTGTGACAAAGCAGAAAAGACCAACAATAATTATTTAACTTTGACAATACGTTTGCTTTGAGACGCATATAGTGAGAAACCAAAGAGAGCAGAAATCAAGCTACTGAGCCAGATTAACTCTTGCTGGTGCAAAGAGGTGTAAATTCTATCTCCTTGCACCAGCCTAACCTGCTGAGCTCTGGAGATATTCGTCATGAGCTAGAGCAGTAGTGTACTGCCACCTTTCTGCCATTATTTCTGGAGGTCCAAATTATGTACAGACTTAGACTCCAAATGAAAACAACAATAGTCATCTCATTCTAGTGCTCATTTGTGCAAACCACCAAACACATAGCCTCATAGACTTTAAGGCCAGAAGGGACCATCATTATCACCTAGTCTTACTTCCTGCACATTGCAGGTGACTGAATATCACCCACCCATTCCTGTAATAGACCCGTAACCTCTGGCTGACTTACTGAAGTCTTCAAACCATGATTTAAAGACATCAAGTTACAGAGAATCCATCATTTACACTAGTATAAACCTGCAAGTTACCTGTGCCCCATGCTGCAGAGGAAGGCAAAAAAACCAAAACCAAACAGGGTCTCTGCCAATATGGCTTGCGGAAGAATTCCTTCCTGAACCCAAATATGGAGATCAGTTGGACTCTGAGCATTTCACCAGTTTCACCAGCCAGACACCTGGGAAAGAATGCTCTGCGGTAACTCAGAGCCCTCCCCATCTAGTGTGCCATCGTCAGTCATTGGAGATCATTTGTGGCTAGTAGTTGCAGATCAGCTACATGACATTGTAGGCAGTTTCATCATACCATCCCCTCCATAAACTTATCAAGCTCAGTCTTGAAGCCAGTTAGAGGTTTTTTTGCCCCCACTGCTCCCCTTGGAAGGCTGTTCCAGAACATCACTCCTCTAGTGGTTAGAAATCTTCATCTAATTTCAAGCCTAAACTTATCGATGGCCAGTTTATATGCATTTGTTTTTGTGCCAACATTGATGCTTAACTTAAATAACTCCTTTCCCTCTCTGGCATTTATCCCTCTATGTTTATAGAGAGCAATCATATCTCCCCTCAGCCTTCTTTTGGTTAGGCTAGACAAGACAACTTCTTTGGGTCTTCTTTCAAAGTAGGTTTTCCATTCTTAGTACCCCTTCTCTATACTTGTTCCAGTTTGAATTCATCTTTCTTAAATATCGGAGACCAAAACTGCAGACAGTATTCCAGATGAAGTTTCACCAGTGCCTTGCATAATGGCACTAACACTTCCCTATCTCTACTGGAAATATCTCGCCTGATGCATCCTAAGATTACATTAGCCTTTTTCATGGCTGTATCACATAGCATGACTATGAACTGCCAGTGATCAACCAATACACCCAGGTCTTTCTCCTCCTCTGTTGCTTCCAACTGATAAGTCCCCAGTTTATAGCAAAAATTCTCATTAGCTCCTAAGTGCATGACCTTGCTCTTTGCACTATTAAATTTTGTCCCATTTCTATTACTCCAGTTTTCAAGATTGTCTAGATATTCTTGTATGGTATTCCAGTCCTCTGTATTGGCAAGATCTCCCAACTTTGTGTCATTTGCAAATTTTATTAGCACATCCCACTTTTAGGTAAGGTCATTAATAAAAATGTTAAATAAGATTGGCCCCAAGCATGAGAGTTCACCTTTCAATATGACACATTGTCGTCTCCCCTTTAACCAGTTCCTTATCCACCTTTCAATTCTCATATTAATTCCCATCTTCCCCAATTTAATTAATAATTTCCCATGTGGAACTATATCAAATGCCTTACTGAAATCCAGGTAGATTAGATCTACTGCATTTCCTTTGTCTTAAACAAAAACAAAAAAAAAGTTATCTTCTCAAAGAAAGAGGTCAGGTTGGTCTGGCACAATCTACCATTTGTAAAACCATGTTGTATTTTATCCCAATTACCATTTATATCTATGTCCTTAACTACTTTCTTTTTCAAAAATTGTTCCATTGTATTATTAACCATGTTATTTCAGGAGAGACCCAGGGCTAGAATAGTATGGGGTATTACAGTTGATTAGTGGTATGGAACAGCTTCCGTATGAGGAGAGATTAATAAGATTGGGACTTTTCAGCTTGGAAAAGAGACAACTAAGGTGGGGTGGGGAGGATATGATGACTGGTGTGGAGAAAGTAAGCAAGTGTTATTTACTCCTCACAACACAAGAACTAGGGGTCACCAAATGAAATTACCAGGCAGCAGGTTTTAAACAAACAAAAGGATGTATTTCTTCACACAATGCACAGTCAACCTGTGGGACTCCTTGCCAGAGGATGTTGTGAAGGCCAAGACTATAACAGGGTTCAAAAAAGAACTAGGTAAATTCATGAAGGATAGGTCCATCAATGGCTATTAGCCAGGATAGGCAGGGATGGTTTCCCTAGTCTGTTTGCCAGAAGCTGGGAATGGGCGATGGGGTGGATCGCTTGATGATTACATGTTCTGTTTATTCCCTCTGGGGCACTGGGCATTGGCCACTGTCGGAAGACAGGATACTGGGCTAGATGGATCTTTGGTCTGACCCAGTATGACTATTCTTATGTTCTTCTACATTTTACCATTTGGGACCCTAGAGTTTTTGTCTGGTCACATCTCTATTCCTTTGTCAGGGATTCATTTCTTGAGGCTTCTCTATGTGGTTTTATAGCAGAGCGACAGAATGAAAACATATTCTATGTTACAGAACTATTTCTTTAACAAGGTTTATTGAAATGAGCTCCACTGACTATATCAAGAATCCCAGTCGCAAAGCCTTTGTACCACATTACAGTTTTCTCAGAGGAGCTTGTTACATGTTATGACTGAAAAAGCTGTGTGGGGAGCCTGGGGCTGGAATAGCAGAAGGTGCCATGGGCAGCGGGTATAATAGACTAGGGGAGGCTCTGCCTTCCCCGTGGCTGCCAGACCCCTGGTTGCAGGGTTTGGCAGTGAAGTTTTTGCTTTATTATGCCCCACGCATGTTCCGGGCTGCTGAGGAGGAACATACTGCCTCCTCAGCTGCCCCAGAACCGGCATGGAGCATATCAAGAGCGTCTTCTTACATACGCTTTTCCCCTGGGCGGCTGAGTGAAAGGGTGATGCAGAAAAGGGTTCTTTCTGAATAAACGTAATGCTTCCTTTAATTTTTGCGTTTGCCATCAAGACATCAAAGCAATGGACATATTAGAGAGCCATATATTGCATCTTTGACACAAACTTGAACTGAAACTTTTGGGGTTTAAAAGATGTACATTATTTTAACTTTGTTTTTCACTATTCGTGCTGCCTCTGTTTTTCCAACTTGTACAGACCAGAATCATAAATAATGAAGTAGCACAAAAGAGCTAGATTTAAAGGAACATAACATATGGTTAAAGCATGTGCTTATGTCCCATTGACTTCAGTGGAACTTCTCACTTGTTTAAAGCAAAGCACATGCGTAAGTGCTTTCCTGTATCAGCACCATTGTGTATTAAAATAAAAAACATAACAGATCTGCTTGTTTAAGTATATTAGGATATTCAAACCCAGAAGATTTAATGATCAATTTACTTTTTATGTTTTGCATTTCACTTAATTTTGATAATGACAAACTGATCAGCTCTACTCTGGTTAATTTTCCAGCAATTTCTAGCCAATTCACTTTCACATACTATCACAACGTAACAACATTGTGGTGGCAAATACTTAAGAAGAATGCCTATATGTTTAGAGAAAAACATTTCAAACAGCTACTTTTTTTAAACAAGACGGAAATATTTTTATTGGTTTCAGGTTTTGCAAATGAATATTTTTTAAAAACTTGAAGCTAGGGCCAAATTAAGAAAAGGATGAACAACTTTATGACCAAAAACAACATTGTAGTTAGGCAAACTGAGAAAAGGGTAATCAAATCTCATAGATTATTAGGGTTGGAAGGGACCTTAGGAGGTCATCTAGTCCAACCCCTGCTCAAAGCAGGACCAATCCCCAACTAAATCCCCAAATGGCCCCCTCAAGGATTGAACTCACAACCCTGGGTTTAGCAGGCCAATGCTCAAACCACTGAGCTATCCCTCCCCATGTCTCATAGCATGAATGATCACCAAAGCCATGAGGGGTACATGTCTACCCACCCATTCATTCATCTGTGCATAGCACTGCACATTGTTCTGATGCATATGGACATAGCAAGAAAGGCAGGTGAGGGGATGTTGCCTTACTCTGAGATAAGAGGGATATAAAATAAAGAGTCTGATCTGGTATGTTAAATCTTACTTCCTTAGTCTTTGCCAACTGACAAGTGATCTGTGGCTTATGTGAAATGAGTGGGTGGTCATGGTCTAGTTCCTAGCAGACATATTTCTGCATCACAAAAAAATCCAAAACTCATTGCAATTGGCAACTAACTGCTGCCCTTCTTAGTAGTGTCCAAGAGATGAAGGACTGGATAAATTTGAAGACTGAACTCCCTGCCATCCCTACAGAATGGGTCACTATTTTAGGGTGAAGTGTATTGGCAAGATCGTGTGTGAAGGGAGGAAGCCACTGTTTGTGCTGTACCTGATCTGTGGATAAAAATAGAGGACTTCCATCTCTGGGCTACCAATCCAATACCTATCATCTGAACTAGATTCAATACAACATGAATTTTCAACCTGGGGGCCATAGACATTAGGTGAACAAGAAAAGGTCCAGGGGTCACAACAATCCTCCCTTTCTTTATAGTTAGATGGGGGAGAGAGCCTGAAACCTTATTCTGCTGTTATGTGGATCATGGTTTGGAAAAAGTTCAGCCTCTGCACTAGATTATTAGTGCAACACATTCACTAGAGGAGGGAATAAGCATTTCAGCATATGACACAAACTATGGTATTATTGCTAGGTTAAAATTTGTTTTAATAAAAAGCTTTGGAGAGTGAAATATTTTAATAAAACTTTATTTATAGATGAAAACAATGCTTAAAAACAGGTTTTCTACATTATGGACTTGCGTTTCAAAGGTTATTCTCTGAATGAAAGCCAAATACTACAGCATTTTAAAATTTGGTTTCAAACTTAATACAATGCAGACTTTTAAAACACAAATACCTTTAAAGGAAACCATATGGTGAAGGCAGAGTCTTACCCTTTCCTTAACAGCATGGAATGTTTTCAGTCTGAATCTAAATTTACAGAGGGTTCAAAATTGGATTTGTAGATTATGCAAACATCTTCCTTTTATGTTAAAAAAGCATATTCACTTAAATGTGGCTATGGTCTGAAATGTCACCCTTTAACTATGACACCTTTTTACTCAATATACAGTATCTGCACAGAGTATGTCTTCAAGTCAATGCTCAATAGCAGTATATGAATGAAAGAAAGTGTTTGGTCCTGTTAACTCAGCTGTGTCCCATACAGCTACAGAAAAGCAAATTTGGATTCTGTTCTGTCTCCAATATTAGGGAAAGCATTCTCAGATAAGTACTAATTGTTGATTTTGAAATCTTATCATTTTCAAACAACGTGTTTAAAGAGAATTTTTGTGGGTTTCAATCATATTTTCCTGGTTTTTCAATGTCTCTCCTCTGATTCCCTGTGAAAGACAACATACATAACTGGGGAGAGTGTCTGACTACTCAGATGAAACACTGAAACTAACTGTACATAAAGTGCTGTCAAATGCACAAAGTGAAATGAAAAAAAAAAAACCTTTTTCTTCTAATCTCTTTCTATTACACTAATCTTAGGTACAATTTGTAACTATAATTTGGAAAACATTTTGAGACGGAAATATGATTTTTTTTGAAGTTTATGAAGATCTCTTTATGAGACAGAAAGATGCAGCTGGATTCTCAGGGTCCCAGGGGAGCTTGTGGTGCTGGCAGAAAAAAGAAACATTTTCTGACTTGACTGAGCACATTTGTTGCAGAAGGTTGCAAAGTAAATGCATATGGGACCCTATAGTGATTTTTGAAGTCGCTTTTCAGAGTATAACCTGTCAATTTTAAAATCAACTTACTAAAAGTGTATTGAAGAATTCTATGCACTGTCTGGAAGAAAACTAACAGCACAGCAGAACAGTTAAATCCGAACAGGATTGTAAAGAAAATGGTATTTATCTTGACAGTGACCTTTTAAAGTAAAATTAACAAAGGCAAGGACAGCTTCAGCTATCACTCCTACAGTATTCTTAAATCGGCCTTGCTGTGCTTAAGCATTGCACTACATGCAGCGCTATATCCAAGGGAATTATTTTGCACCAGTGATGGCTATAAAACAAGAATGAGGCTTTATAGAAGGCAAGTGATAATGTAAGTGCACAAAATAAAAAGGCTACCTATTGTAACTATTCATATGCTTGACCCATATTAGTCTTGTCTATAGAGTAGATAGAAAGGAGATCTTCGTCCAATTCTTGGCTTCATCACTGACTCACTGCAATTCTCTTAGGGTATGTCTATGCTGCAGTTAGACACCTGCGGCTGGCCTGAGCCAGCTGATTTGGGCTCACAGGGTTCGGGCTAATGGGCTGTTTCATTGCAGTGTAGATGTTCAGGTTCAGGCTGCGGCCTGAGCTCTTGGACCTTCCCACCTCACAGGGTCCTAGAGCCCAGACTCCAGCCTGAGGCCAAACATCTACGCTGCAATTAAACCATCCTTTAGCCTGAGCCTGGGCTAGCCACGGGTTTTTAATTGCAGTGTAGACATACCCTTCACATATATCTTCACTGCAGCTAAAGTTGTAATTTCCAACTCAGACAGATGTATGCCAGCTAGCTTTGATAGAGCTAGTGTGCTAAAAATACTTGCAGTGTAACTTGGGCAGCTTGCTCTCCCTGTTGTCCATGCTGTGGAGGCTATGCTGGTGTTTTTGGAGGGCTAGCTCGATCACGCTAGCACAAGAACGTCTACCAGAGCTGGAAATAACACGTCCAGCTCCACCATAGACATACCTTGAGTCTCTCTGTGCTTTAATTTCACATGTATAAACATGAACAAGTATATAACGCCTTTTTTTTTTAAGACGACTATCAAGGGATACTGCGCAAGGGGGAAATATTGACTTATGTAAAAGTAGAGGGAGTGTTTTCCTTGATGGACAATAAAACTTCTGTTCACCAAAATCAGATATCAATATTAGCATGTATTGTTTCATGAATTTTAAACGTCTTCATCAGAAATATCTGATAATTACTCTGTTATGGCTGTGTATTTAAAAAGTATAGTTTTCTTCGTTTAAAGTAATATTCTGAAATACAGATGAAATTAAAGGGTTTGATAAAAAAACATTACTTGCCTCCTGGGAGAGGACAGATTTATCTGATTTCAATATAGAAGTCAGCATTCACTAATTTGCATATATTTTTTCTGATTAAACTATTTCCAAACCTCTTAGGCGGTAAAAGATAGAAGCTTATTCACTAGCCACATGACTGTCTGGTCAGTGATGAGCTGTTACTTTTCTCAAGTGTATAACAAAAATACTTATGGGGTGCTTAATTTGTTATGGCATGTCAAGCACTTAAGAAATCCTCAGATGAAAGATGCTGTAGCATTTTTAAACTAGGTGGGCACAGCAGGTAGAGAAGAGCAAAACAGCATAGTTATCACAAAACCTGATCCCATTTTGGTAGCTAATGATTAGGGCTGTCAAGTGATTAAAAAATTAATTGCACTGTTAAACAATAATATATAAATATTTTTGGATGTTTTCCACATTTTCAAATATATTGATTTCAATTACAATACAGAATACAAAGTGTACAGTGCTCACTTTATATATTTTTAATATTTGCACTGCAAAAATAAAAAAAATTCAATTCACTTAATATAAGGATTGTAGTGCAATCTCTTTATCATGAAAATTGTACTTACAAATGTAGAGTTATGTACAAAAAATAACTGCATTCAAAAATAAAACAATGTAAAATTTTAGCGCCTACAAGCCCACTCAGTCCTACGTCTTGTTCAGCAAATCGCTCAAATGAGTTTGTTTACATTTGCAGGAGATAATACTGCCCGCTTCTTGTTTACGTCACCTGAAAGTAAGAACAAGCATTCACATGGCACTGGTGTAGCCGACGTTGCAGGATATTTACGTGCCAGATGCGCTAAAGATTCATATGTCCCTTCATGCTTCAACAACCATTCCAGGGGACATGCGTCCACGCCGATGATGGGTTCTGCTCGATAACGATCCAAAGCAGTGCAGACCAGCATATATTCATTGTCATCATCTGAGTAAGATGTCACCAGCAGAAGGTTGATTTTCTTTTATGGTGGTTTGGGTTCTGTAGTTTCCACAACAGAGTGTTGCTCTTTTAAGACTTTTGAAAGCATGCTCTACACCCCATCCTGCTCAGATTTTGGAAGGCACTTCAGATTCTTAAATCTTGGGTCGAGTGCTCTAGCTATCTTTAGACATCTCAAATTGGTACCCTCAAAAAGGCAAAGAAAAAGTGTTCTTAAAATGAACAACATGCTGGGTCATCATCCGAGACTCTGATGACATGAAATATATGGCAGAATGCGGGTAAAACATAGAGGAGAAATACAATTCTCCCCCAAGGAGTTCAGTCACAAATTTAATTAACGCATTCTTTTTTTAATAAGCATCATCAGCATGGAAGCATGTCCTCTGGAATGGTGCCAAAGCATGAAGGGGCATACAAATATTTAGCATATCTGGCACATAAATATCTTACAGTGCCAGCTACAAAACTGCCATGCAAACATCTGTTCTCACTTTCAGGTGACATTGTAACTAAGAAGCTGGCAGCATTATCTCCGGTAAATGTAAACAAACTTGTTTGTCTTAGCAATTGGCTGAACAAGAAGTAGGACTGAGTGGACTTCTAGGCCTTAAAGTTTTACATTATTTTGTTTTTGAGTGCAGTTATGTAATAAAAAAAATTCTACATTTGTAAGTTGTGATTTCATGATAAACATATTGAATTACAGTACTTCTATGAGGTGAATTGAAAAATACTATTTCTTTTATCATTTTTACAGTGCAAATATTTGTAATAAAAATTATATAAAGTGAGCACTGTACACTTTGTATTATGTTTTAATTTAAATCAATATATTTGAAAATGTAGAAAAACATCCAAAATATTTAATAAATTTCAATTGGTATTGTACATAAGAACGGCCATACTGGGTCAGACCAAAGTTCCATCAAGCCCAGTATTCTGTCCTCTGACAGTGGCCAATGGCAGGTGCTCCAAAAGGAATGAACCATCAGGTTATCATCAAGTGATCCATGCCCTGTCACCCAATCCCAGCTTCTGGAAAACAGAGGCTAGGGAGACACCATTCCTGCCCATCCTGGCTAATAGTCATTGATGGACCTATCCTCCATGAATCTATTTAGCTCCCTTTTGAACCCCATTATAGTATTGGCCTTCACAACACCCTCTGACAAGGAGTTCCAGAAGTTGACAGTGCGTTGCGTGAAAAATTACTTTCTTGAGTTTGTTTTAAACCTGTTACCTATTAATTTCATTTGGTGGCCCCTTGTTCTTGTATTATGAGAAGGAGTAAATAACACTTCCGTATTTACTTTCACTATACTACTCATGGCTACTATAAGGACAAATTTAAAATATTAGCAATATTAAAAGCAATTTGGGGGGGAGAGGATTGAATATTAAGTGCCTTTCATTCCAAAGAATACCAGATAGCTATATATACCATCTGGATCACTGAAACAGGGTGGAGGGGAACAAACAACTGGATTACACAATGTTGCACAACAGGGGACATAGGAAGCGGGACAATTTGGCCAAGGATTCCTGGAAACTCTCCCCACCATACATTTATAAGAGTGTCACGGGATCATTAAAATCCACTCAGGGCATACCTGACCTCAGTTTTTAAGGGCTCATTGAAATGACTGACACCCAGTTGACTGTACAATACTCAAGCTACCATGGAAGGATGTACAGTTGAGTTGACGATGCCAGGATTTCAGCCAGTAGTTCCAGGAAGTCTTCGTATTTCAAATCTGCTGCATAGACTATAAAGCCATCCTACCACTACCATTCTATGTTGGGCATGTGGATGTTTTATAATGCTTTCTAAGTGTAAATTATATCAGGTTAAAATAACTTTATTTGAATTCTGGAAGCTAATATGGAAAAGAAATATTTACTAGCTGTTGAGATGTTTTTCTTGTTACTTCTAGTCCCAGAATTTCTGTGAAGGTACTGATGGAAAAATATTGATAGTAGTTCATGTATCTTTCCATTTTGAATAAAGAACACTTTCTTTAACTTTCTTTTTATATAATTCTATAAAATGTGCTTTGCAAGTTTCCTTTAACCTCTAACACCCTGTGTGCTCAAGATATTGCTGTAGTTCACCACTATCCGTAAAGGAAGCCTCTTTAACTTATTGAGGAGTAACTGGTATCAAGTACAAAGCGTTTTTCTGGTACATCTTTGGCAGGCTATTACAATCATCTGCCATCAAAACTAACAAATTTCTAATTAACGAGCTGCTGGCACCTCAAGGAAAAGTTTGCAAATTTTTATATATTTAGAAATAATTTGACTTGTATTTCCAGTGTTGCTACAAAAGACAGGTGATTTTTTGGTTGAAGCTCATTTTTTTAAACTGGTTGCACAATACACAAATGTACCAACAATATTTTAATCAATATTAGCAATGTGTAGGATGGTCCAGTGGTCAGGGTATTAGCCAGAGACTCGAAAAATCTGGGTTCACTTGCCTGCTCCACCACAGACTTTGAATACATCACTTATGCCTAGACTGAGGCAGCAGTGCACATGCCCAGATGCAGAGAAACAAGGACCAAGGGAACTTTGTAACTGCAAAAAGTGCTGAGTCAGTTTAGGTAGCTACAGGGTTCAGCAGAAGTTTTGTGAACCACAATGGAGCCTAAAATTTAGGATTTAGGTGCCTAAGTACCTTTGTGAATCTAGGCCCTAGTCTTCCTGTGCCCCAGGTCCCCATCTGTACAATGGGGATTAGAGTACTTCCCTAAAACAATTGGGCCCTCTGGCAATAAATACATTAAAAGATTGGGGGGGGTGCTCAAATACTACTATAACGGGGACCACAGAAGTACCTAAAATCTCTATGTAGATAGATTCTATTTTTACAGACAGATTCCTTCTCATTTTTATATTTATGTGACCTAGAGGAAGGCTCAAATACAACTAGCCATGGTGGAACCAGATTCTGATTGCATTTACACTAATATAAATCTGGATTAACTACACTGTTGCCAGTAGAGATACTCTAGACCTACATGGGGAAACAGATTATAATCTGGTCAAGCATGTGAGTTAAGTAATTTTATGAGCTATTTGCTATTACCACCACCAGTAGGCAGGGCTGCCTTTAGGATTATGGGGCCCTACATAGTATTATTAAACTGGTGCCCCATGCTCCACTGAAGGTGGTCCCCAGCCGGCACAGCTGACCCCAGTGTGTCAAAGGGGCACAGACACCCCCTCTCCCATTGCTGACACACACCGAGCTTCGTACGCAGCAGACACTATAGCAGTGACTCAAGGCACGCTTCGCGCTGTCACATGGAGGCTGCATCTTGCCAGAGCCCACGGCTCTTCTGCAGCCCCTCGCCACTCCTGGCTCACCATGAGCATTTTGACAGGAAGTACCAAGCAGTCATAACAACAACAATAATACAAGTGTGGGTGTGTGTGCGTGATGGAGTGAATGAGTGAGTGAGTGTGTGTGTGTGAGAGAGAGAGAGAGAGAGAGAGAGAGACTGTGCATCTGAGGGTATGTCTACACTACAAGAGTAGTTCGATTCAACTTAAGTCGAATTTGTGGAATCGACCGTACGAAGTCGAATTTGTGTATCCACACTAAGGATACTAATTCGACTTTGTGAGTCCACACTAACGGGGCAGGCGTCGACTTTGGAAGCGGTGCACTGTGGGAAGCTATCCCACAGTTCCCGCAGTCCCCGCTGCCCATTGCAATGCTGGGTAGTGCCCCCAATGCCTGCTGGGGGAAAAAATGTGTCGAGGGTGGTTTTGGGTAACTGTCATCATTGAACTGTCAATCACGCCCTCCCTCCCTGAAAGCACCTGCGGGCAATCTGTTCGTGCACTTTTCTGGTCAGTGACAGCGCGGACACCACAGCACTGCGAGCATGGAGCCTGCTGCAGTTATGGCCGTTTTCACCTTCTCGCACCTTATCTTCCACCTCTTCCACAGTCAGCTGCTGAGAAATCGGGCTACTTTTCAATGGTGCTGCAAGCACTGGTGGACCATAGGGGACATTTTACCAACATCAACGTTCGGGTGGCCGGGCAAGGTTCATGACACGCGTTTTCAGGAACTGTGGTCTGTTTAGACACCTGCAGGAAGGTAGTTTCTTCCCGGACCACAAAATAACTGTTGGGGATGTGGAGATGCCTATAGTGATCCTCGGGGACCCAGCCTACCCGCTAATGCCCTGGCTCATGAAGCCCTATACAGGCGCCTTGGACAGCGACAAGGAACTCTTCAAGTACCAGCGAGCAGCGTGACCTGTGACTGTTCAGTTTCTTTACAGAGAAGCTGAACCTGCCCCTGTTTCTTTACCCAGTTACCGTTGACTATCCTCTGCAGTTACATACCCCGTTCACCCCGTTTCCCCCACTTCCAACACATGTGTAAAAATAAAATACATGTTCCATTGTTACTTAACAAAGGTTTATTTATTAATGACTTTGCGTTAAAGGGTTGAAACTGGGACGCAGACTGTGCTGGGTAGGGTGTGCGGTGATGTAAAGACCGCCTCTAAACTCGAGGAATGACAGGCTCCTGCTCCTAGAGCGGTACACAGTGCCGGACTGGTTGTTTCAACGGAGCCTGCCATCCCTCCTTTTTGGGACTCTGTGTGCGGGGGCTATGTGACCTTGCGGCGGGGGAGGACGGTTACAGATTCCCCTGCTGCGTGGCCCTGTGGTCCAGGACAAGGACCGCTGCATAAGATCTGTAACCGCCCTCCCCCGCTACAAAGTCACATACCCCCCCACCCACACAGAACCTGGAAACTACCTCCCATACCGACCAGGGTGCCTACTGCCTGCACTGTGTGTGTGACCTGCTGCTGATCCTGCCCCCGTGTCTGTACCCTGGTAAAGGTGACTGCCCTATACAATTACCAACCCCCTTCCCCACCCCACCCCCCTTCAAACACAGTCTTCTGTAAAAAAACATGACGGAAACAGTAATTAACAGCAAAGTATTTTTAATCATTAACTAGACAGTTAGGGGATGAAACTTGGATTGGGGCTTGGGTGAGTCAGGAAGGGAAGGACTTCTCAAAATTGAGGGTATGAGAGCTTTTGGGTACTTGAGCACTCTGCTGGGGTGCAGTGACAGTTTTCACGGCCCCTGGCACCCCTTCTTCTGGTTATTTTGGGTGAGAGGGGTATGGGACTTTGTGGCGGGGGAGGGCGGTTGCAGATACACTGCGGGGGGGCTCTGTCCTCCTGCCTGCGGTCCTGCAGAACATCCACAAGGCGCCGGAGCGTGTCCGTTTGCTCCCTCATTAGTCCAAGCAGCGTTTGAGTCGCCTGCTTGTCTTCCTCACGCCACCTCTCCTCCCGTTCGCTGTGTGAGCGCTAGTACAGAGAGAGGGTCTCCCTCCACTGGCTCTGCTGGTCCTCCTCGGCTTGGGAGCAGCCGAGAAGTTCAGCGAACATCTCGTCCCGTGTCTTTTTCTTTCGCCGCCTAATCTTTGCCAGCTTCTGTGAGGGGGATGCTGTGGCAGGTCTGGAGACAGTCAAAGCTGTGTGATGGGAAAAAGCGAGTGAATTCCTTGCAAAGATACATTTCTGCGAACAATGAACACAGTCTAGTCCAGGGGTCTCAAACATGCGGCCCGCGGGCCGCATGCGGCCCGCAGAGCTCTTCCCTGCGGCCCGCGGAGCTCCCCAGGGGAGCTCCGCAGGGGCCCCCAAGAGAAAAGCGGAGGCTCCCGCCTCCGCTCCTCTCCTGGAGCCTCGGCGCATAGAGCGCCGAGTCTCCGTCCGAGCGCCTGAGCCCCGCCCCGATCCGAGCCGCGTGGGGAGGGGGCGGGGCTGGGAGCTCTGGGCTGAGCGCTGCGCTCGGCGTGGAGCTCCCAGCCCCGCCCCCTCACCACGCGGCTCTGAGCGGGACCGCCGGAGACGCGCTCGGGTAAGGGGGGGGGGGAAAGCGGGACTCGCCGGGGCCGGGCCGGGGGAAGGGAAGCGGGACCCGCCGGGGCCGGGCCGGGGGAAGGGAAGCGGGACCCGCCGGGGCCGGGCTGGGGGGAAGGGAAGCGCTCAGGGCTGGGGCAGAGGATTAGGGTGCGGGGGGATGAGGGGTTCATGATGTGGGGGCGCTCAGG
Source organism: Mauremys mutica (assembly GCF_020497125.1). Lineage (NCBI taxonomy): Eukaryota > Metazoa > Chordata > Testudines > Geoemydidae > Mauremys > Mauremys mutica. Next base: position 68,938,031 of record NC_059075.1, read on the forward strand.
GCTGGGGCAGAGATTAGGGTGTGGGGGGATGAGGGCTCTGGCTGGGGCTGAGGATTAGGGTGCAGGGTCCTAGTGCCTGCCCTCCGCCAGTACTGGCAAGGCAGGCTTCCCTTACCCTGAGCCTCTCCAACCCCAAACCCTCAGCCCCAGCCAGAGCCCTCATTCCCCCCGCACCCTAATCCTCAGCCCCAGCCCTGAGCACCCCCACATCATGAACCCCTCATCCCCCTGCACCCTAATCCTCAGCCCCAGCCAGAGCCCTCATCCCCCCACACCCTAATCCTCTGCCCCAGCCCTGAGCACCCCCACATCATGAACCCCTCATCCCCCCGCACCCTAATCCTCTGCCCCAGCCCTGAGCGCCCCCACATCATGAACCCCTCATCCACAGCCCTCACCCCACACTCCAAACCTCTTCCCTAGCCCTGAGCCCCCTCGCATCATGAACCCCTCATCCACAGCCCTCACCCCACAGCCCAACCCTCTTCCCTAGCCCTGAGCCCCCTCGCATCATGAACCCCTCATCCACAGCCCTCACCCCACAGCCCAACCCTCTTCCCTAGCCCTGAGCCCCCTCCTGCATCATGTACCCCTCGCCCTCAGCCCCACAGCCCTCACCCCTGCACTCCCTCCTATCCCCAAACTCCGTCCCAAAGCCTGCACCCCCACCCCCTGCCGCAGCCTGGAGCCTGCATCGAGCACAGAGCCTGCATCCAGACCCCCTCCCCCACCCAAACTCCCTCCCAGAGCCTTAGGCAGTAAATCTAAGTGCGTGTTTTGTCCTTTGAGTGAGGTGCATTACTGAGTGTATATATTTATTAAAACTGCACGCGCTTAGGGGAGGAGGTGGAGAAGAGACAGGGCAGGGGCGGGGCCTCATGGAAGGGGTGGATTGGGGGTGGGGCCAGGGGCAGCAAGGGGGCGTGTCAGTGATGCGGCCCTCGGGCCAATGCACTAGTCCTCATGCGGCCCTCGGGGTCATTTGAGTTTGAGACCCCTGGTCTAGTCTGTCTCTGTGAACAAGACCATGCACAGCACTTATCTCGTGCGCACTCCTGCTGCAGGCAATCCGGAAAGCATAAACTCTGCCCCTGTTCCACCCCATCACAGTCTCCCCCGACCGTTGGCATTCTGGGTTGAGATCCCAGTGCCTGATGTGGCAAAAATCATTGTCGCGGGTGGTTCTGGGTAAATGTCGTCAGTCATTCCTTCCTCCGGGAAAGCAACGGCAGACAATCATTTCGAGCCCGTTTTCCCTGGAGTACCCTGGCAGACGCCATAGCGTGGCAACCATGGAGCCCGTTTTGCCTTTTGTCACTGTCACCGTATGTGTAATAGATGCCGCGGACAGAGGCGATTCAGTGGCGCTACACAGCAGCATTCATTTGCTTTTGCATGACAGCAGAGATGGCTATCAGCCATACTGTACCATCTACCATGCCATTGTAAATTGGCAAGGTGATGACGGTTACCAGTCGTATTGCATTATACCTTCTGCTGCTGTCATAGGTGCCCCTGGCTGAGATCAGCCGGGGGCGCAAAAGACAAAACTGGGAATGACTCCCCGAGTCAATCCCTCCTTTATGGTATGTAAAAATAGAATAATTCCTGCATAGAATATGGGGCAAGTGTAGTAGAGATCCAGTGTATCAGAGAACCAGAGAGCACAGCCGCTCCGTGTCAGATTATGCAAGAATGATGAGCTGCATGGCATTCACAGGGGGTGCTCCTGCAACAACCCCACCTGTTGCTTCCCTCCTCCCCCAGCCTTCCCGGGATACTGTTGCAGTGTCCCCTGATTTGTGTGCTGAAGTAATAAAGAATGCAGGAATAAGAAACAGTGACTTGTTAGTGAAATGAAATGAGGGGAAGGCAGCCTCCAGCTGCTATGATTGTCCAGACAGGACATTAAGCAGTGTGGGGGAGAGGAGACCAGCATCCTGCTGCTATGACAGTCCAGGCAGTACAGAATCTTTTCTTTACACATAAAGGGCGGGGGCTGATGGAGCTCAGTCCCCTGTTGCTATGATGAAGACGGTTAGCAGGCCGTCTACTTATGGGCTGATGATGAGGACGGGTACCAGTCGTATTGCACTACACCATCTACCGCAAGGCTGATGATGACGACGGATATCAGTCATATTGTACCGTCAGCCACCCAAGAGGCGGGGGGGGGGGGGGATGCTACAGTACAGTGCCGCAGCATCGCGTCTACCAGCAGCATTCAGTACACATAGGGTGACATTTAAAAGAGTCAAGAGACGGTTTTTTTTCCTTTTCCTTCTGGGGGTGGGGGGTGGGTATACATTGATGAGCTATACCCTGAACCGCCGCGGACAATGTGTTTGACCGTACAGGTATTGGGAGCTCAGCCAAGAATGCAAATGCTTTTCGGAGACTGCAGGAACTGTGGGATATCTTGTGTCCTCAGTCCCCGCTCCCTCCATGAGCGTCCATTTGATTCTTTGGCTTTCCGTTACGCTTGTCACGCAGCAGCGTGCTGAGTCTCTGCTACGCCGTCTGTCTGGAGATTTTTTGAAAATACTCTGGACCAGGCGTAACATTACAGTAACTCCCCTAATTAGATGCAGGAGTCTCCAAGCGAGATCACCCTGAGGAGGGTCACTGAAGGAGATAGAGAGCGCATGCCAGCACAAACCAGCACAAACCAGTGAAAAGCCAGCACAAACCAGTGGCCTATGCTGCCATGCTCAGGGAGGCAATGCTCCCTGAACACCTCATGAAAGCCTGGCGCGGAAAAGTGTGCTACCATGGAGCACCCAATAAGGCCGATCTCCCCAGAAAGGGAGGCTTTTCGATTACCTCCAGGAGAGTTTCGTGGAGATCTCCCAGGAGGATTTCTGTTCTATCCCCATATATATAGACCTCCTTTTCACATAGTTCAGATTCCTGTTCCATTAATAATAAAAGTTTACATGTTTAAAGCACTTACCGAGTGATCCTTCCCCTGATTCAGGGTCCGGGTTAACGGCCGGGGAGGGTTGGTAGGGGATCTCCGTGAGGGTGATGAAGAGATCCTGGCTGTCAGGGAAACCAGCGTTGTAAGCGCTGTCGCCTGCCTCATCCTCCACAAACCCTTCCTCATCTTCCCCGTCCGCGAACATCGCCGAGGAACTGGCCGTCGACACTGTCCCGTCGTCAGAGTCCATGGTCACTGGTGGGGCAGTGGTGGCAGGCTCCGTAGCGTCCGTTTGCCGCTTTGATTTTTTGGTAGCCTTGTCTGGGGTCGTTGATTTTCACGCGGCGCTGCGTTGCATCCCGGCTGTGTCCTCTGTCTCTCATGGCTTTGGAGACCTTCTCGTAGGTCTTTGCATTCCGTTTTTTGGAGCGCAGCTCCGAAAGCACAGACTCCTCGCCCCACACACCGATCAGATCCAAGACTTCCCGGTCAGTCTATGCTGGGGCCCTCTTTCTATTCAGAGATTGCATGAACTCCTCTGCTGGAGAGCTCTGCATCGTTGCCGGTGCTGCTGAGCTCGCCCCGATGTCCAACCAGGAAATGAGATTCAAACTGGCCAGACAGGAAAAGGAATTCAAATTTTCCCGGGGCTTTTCCTGTGTGCCTGATCAGAACATCCAAGCTCGGACTGCTGTCCAGAGCGTCAACAGAGTGGTGCAGTGTGGGATAGCTCCCGGAGCTACTAAGGTCGATTTCCGTCCACACCTAGCCTAATTCGACATGGCCATGTCGAATTTAGCGCTACTCCCCTCGTCGGGGAGGAGTACAGAAGTCAAACTAAAGAGCCCTCTATGTTGAATTAAATAGCTTCGTGGTGTGGACGGGTGCACGGTTAATTCGAATTAACGCTGCTAAATTCGAATTAAAGTCCTGGCCTGAGAAAGACAGAGAGAGCCCAGTGTGTGTGTCAGACAATCTGAATTGGGGGACTGTGACTCGTGAGAGGCAGAGTGTATGTAGGTGTGAGAGCCAGTGTTTGTGCGAGAGAGAGAGTGTGTGTGTGGGGGGTGTGTGAAGTGTGAGAGACAGTGAGCACACTGTCACTTTAAATCCCCGTCTCCCCCCCCATGGACTCATGTGGAAGTTTTGCTTCTCCTGTCCTGTCCCTGGCCCAGCCCTCAACAGAGACCAAGTGGCACAGGCAGGCAGGGTCTAGGGAAGGACTCCGCTCTGGGCAGAGGTGGGCTGGGCCGCCAGTGACCGGCCACACTGCTCTGAGCTCCCCAGGGCTGGGGCGGCAGAGCTGGAGGCTGGATCCCTGAGCAGGCCGACTGAGGAGCGAGGGAGGGAGGGGGCAGGGAGAAGCCCGCTGACCCAGCACGGGGGAGGGGCCGGAGAAGAGAGGATACCAGCCGCAGCCAGTGAGGGGAATGGTGTCCCAAATTTTTGGATACCCTACGCAGCCACGTATGCCTAAGGACGGCCCTGCCAGTAGGAAAACAGAACTTAATTCAGAACATACAACTAGATATATACCATCTATGGGGAAAAGCCACGATAACAACTTCCAAATAAAGCCTGCATTATACAGAAAAGTGTACTTAATTATTTGTACCATATTTATTTGCCCATCTTATAGGGGTGTTGTGAGTATTAGTTACTTTGAAGCACTTTGAAGACAGAAAGAGCTGAAAAAGTGGTAAGTTATAAGGGACAAATCATGGTCTTTGCATACAAATTGAGAAGCTGAGCTGTGTGTTGATGAAACCCACAGAACCTATGGAAGGAAGAAATATCCTTGGCCATGGAGTGGCAGTGGAGCTGATCTGCACCCTTACCTCATGGTTACACTCAGCCAAACTTCTGCCACACCTGCTCTTCGTGGGTGAGTGAGAGGTGGATCTGCATAATAATGAATCTACTGATCATGTGATGAACCCTCCGCACACCCAGGGGTGGCTCTAGACATTCGCTGCCCCAAGCAGGGCGGCGTGCTGCGGGGGGCGCTCTGCCGGTCGCCGAGAGGGTGGCAAGCGGCTCCAGTGGACCTCCCGCAGGCGTGCCTGCGGAGGGTCCGCTGGTCCCGCAGCTTTGGTGGTGGCTTTGACCGGCAGAGCGCCCCCCGCGGCACGCCGCCCCAAGCACGCGCTTGGCGTGCTGGGGCCTGGAGCCGCCCCTGCGCACACCCTTGAGAACCTACTCCAACATTTTCTGGCAAACTGGAGTCTGCAGTCTTATAGATCCATGGCACTCAATGGATGCAGAAGCTCTGCAAAAGTTCCCCAGAATTGGTCCCCTCTCCCCATGCAGCAGAACTGTATTGATTCTGCTGTGGATCTCTGCACATGTAGCAGGGTGTTTGTGTGTAGGATTGCAGTAATAGCACCTCTGTTGCCAAATATATTAATCTGAGGCTTTTTTCATTCTCAGTAATGGACAGAAAATCTGGTATTAAAGACTTTCCTGGTAATACTCGTGTAGTTAAGAGAAGAGCAACAACAGTAATCAGTGGCACAAGTCTTTCCTTCCCCTTTTCCTATCAGACTATCAGTTTCTCCTGAAAGAGACTTCACCTGTCCAAATATTCAGCTCTATAGAAAAAGCTGTGGAGAAAGCTTACACATAATAGAATCAGTTGGGAACTGGGGAACATCTACTTTAAAGACTCTTCTCTGAATGAACTCCATATAGCGATAGATGCCAGAGTGAAGATAACAGAGCCAATATGGCTGGAACAGGACGAGTCAGCCCTGCAGCTCAGCTGATTCATCACATTGTATTGCAGTGTGATGCTTGCTTCGTTCAATAAAAACAGGGGTGGAGGTACATACAATGTGTCATTATTTCCAGGAAAATAAATATAATGTCCATGTACACATGTATATTGGGGTTTTGCACATACCAGTTTTGGTGCACACAAATGTATTTACATCACAGTACACAACTGTCTCAAAATTCCGATCCACAATTTAGCTATCTTGGATACTTACATGGCCCCTCCTATTACCGTAGCATTTCACAATCTTTAATTAAAATATTCATCCTCACAACACCCCTGAGATAGGGAAGTACTATCACCCACATTTTACAGATGGGATGCTGAGGCATAGAGAGGCTAAATGACTTACCCATGTCACATAGGAGAACCTGTGGCAGAATACGGTCTTGAACCCAGGTCTCTCAAGTCCTAAGCTAGTGTCCTTACCACTGCACACTACCACTATCACAATTTATGTACGGAAACTGACTGCTTGATTATTGTGTGTGTGTGTGTGTGTGTGTGTGTGTGTGTGTGTGTGTGTGTGTGTGTGTGTGTGTGTGTGTGTGTGTGTGTGTGTGTGTGTGTGTGTGTGTGTGTGTGTGTGTGTGTGTGTGTGTGTAAATTAGCTGACTGTGCATGTACATAATTCTGACTCACAAGTTAAGCATGTGGAAATGCATGTCCACAACATGCATGTAACATTAGAAATTTGGCCTTATATTTCTATAATGTTCTTTCCCCATATATCTTTACCTTTTGTAGAAATGGGTGACCAGCTTGTGCAGGCAATTTGACTGTGGCAACATTGCTGCTGAAAAAGGGTAGCCTCTAATTAACTAGTAGGTAATAAGAAAACATTGCATCTCTCATTGATAGCTCAAGATAAGCAAGCCTCAAAGTCTGGAGCTCAAGTTTGGTTCACAGAAGTTTGCTGCTTAGCTGGCTCTAACCCAAACAAAATATTTAGTGATGTTGAAATGTCTCTGAGTCCTAAAGAGTGAAGCCCTCCTGCAAGCTTTTCCACACACCCCCACCAATGTGATGCAACCTTGACCTAGAGGGACAGCGTCTAGGGATGAGAGAGCAGTTCAGTCTCCAGAGCCCATTCAATCCTTAACTACAGTATTCTACTGAGACAGCCCAACAAGAGGCCTGCTTAGTGCCAGCCATGATGGGGAAACCTGTTTATTATAAAACCACTAACTCATTTCACATAGGCCACAAAACTGCCATCAGATGGTAAAAAGTTCCAGTCTCTACCAACCTAGGCTACAAAAGAAGGGCTACTTAATCCCATATAATCCCCTCAACCATTCAATTTCTCTTTCCCTTTACACTGTCAATAGTCCTGACCCACATCAGAGAACACAGTTGAAAGGAACTGGTTAATATTAATGCTGTTAAAAATCCCTGTTCAAAGCTTCCACTATACTGCTCATTTTCTCAGGCTCACCCACACCAAGGTAAATATCAGTTTCATGGACAAGGAAGGTGCCACAAAAGAAATCATTAAAAACAACTGAAAGACGATTACTGCTTTGTGACTCCAACCCTAAAGCCTGAAACTTGAGTAGAATTCATTTTAGTTTCTTTAATGAATTCCTCTGCTTCTGTCATGCGGCTAATTCACCACATTTCCTCCTGTTCTGATTATTAAAAAGGAAAAAGAGCCAGTATAAACATCAAAGAGCAGAGATTACTCCCTTCTGTGGCACCAAGATATTTTCCAAAGCTATAGGTACAAAATTACCAGAGAATTTTCTGATCCTTTGGTGGGAAGGGCATGAAAAACCTAGCCATAAATGATCGCTATCCCACACAGCTGCATTCTGCACACAATGGAGTCTGGAGAGCTGGCACTTGAAGAGGTCAGCAAGAAGGGAGTTACAACAGAGAAGGTAAGAGAAGATATCTACCCCTTAAAAGTACAAATTGCTCAATGGCTCTTCACAGCGCACAGTTCTCTCATCCATATCCCTCAAAAGAAAACACTTTCATTCACCCAGTGGTTAACGGTTTGTAATCATCCAAGGATGTGCACATTACAAACCAAATCTGTGTTGAATGCAATGTTTGTGTTACTTCAAACTAAAAAAAAATGCTAAATTACTGCTCAAATCTGGTGCAATACAAATAGACGAATTTCAGGGGAAGCTATGGGTACTCGGCAACTCTGAAACCTACTAGGTTACATCAAACTAAAGGAGTCTACTGTTGGGCACCGGAAATTTTGTTTTAAATCATTCTATGACTCCACTTCCTCATTGATAACATGTGAACAGTTTCTTTATTATGCACTATTGCCTGGAGATAAATTAGACTGCCCCCAACGTAAATTCCATGAAGAAGTGATCCTTTACACACCAGAACAAGCTTGTAATCAATAATACCAAAATAGGGTGAGACTTTAAAACTCAGATATTGCACTGGAAAAACTGGCCTTGGATGATGCCCATTGAAATTGACTTCAATGGGAAGTGGTCAGGTCCTAAAATTTCCTTACTTCCAGGCCATTTAATCCATATCCTCAAGTAAAAGGGACATTTCCAAACAGCAGATTCCCTAGGAGATTTAACTGGGTAAAGTCAATTCCCAAATCCTCAACTCAAAGACACCAATCCTTTTCTGGCCATTACCAAGAAAAACCCTCCTCTAGCTTCAAGCTCTGAGACAAAACCATTGGTAGAAAAGCCTCTGTTAGAAAGAAAACCCCTCATGGGGAAACATCGCTAGAGTATGCCCCTCAGAAAGCTCCCAAACTGAGGATTTTAGAAGTGCAGGCAGAGCCCAAAGAGCCATAGGTGAACTAGGCCTCCAAATGCGCCACTCCAATCAAGACCAACAAGATTCCTTATATACTTATGTACCCAGTAGCTCTCTCTCGGTCTGATCCAAAGTCCAATTAAATCTATGGGTGTGTTTCCATTGACTTCAGACCAGGGCCTCTGTACCTTTAGCTCCCATGTAATTACTCTGCCACATCCACACTAGGAAAACGTTTAAAACGCTGAACTAGAATCCAGCTGGTTAAGAATACATAGCTAAAAGAACATAACAGCTGTAACTTATACGTGGTGTAGTATTTCAAAATGGGATAGCTGTATAGTGCTTACTTGCACTGACAAAAATATTCTGCTGGATTGAGTAATGAACATGGCTTTGTCCAACTGATGAGTAACTAGGGTTAGTAAGAGGCACCTGGGTTTAAATTTAACTCTTCTGCACACGAGGTATGTTAGACGTCTGGAAAACCAGCGATGTAGGAAATCCCCATGCTATTGGTTTGTGCAAAAGTCAGTCTACGGTACAAGTCTAGAAACAACAACTCTATCTGGCCGACAGCAAACAGCCGTCAAATGTTGTCCAAGTGTTCTCAAGGTTTCAGAGCCAAACACTGAAGTTATTACTACAGAGTCAAGATAACTTTACTACCCCACTCCACTGGGCAAATGCCTGCTTGTTGTCATCTGGACAAAAAAATGAATCAATATTTTCTTAAACTACACCCTTGAAGTTTCACTCTCCGACTTAACAAAGTTAGCTTTTGTGGGCCAGGTCCAGTACAACATGACAAAGGAGCTGAACTAAAATCTTGAACACGTACAATTGTATTAAAAATAAATGGGAAAGACCTATAGGATCATCCAGTCCATCTCCCTACTAATGCAGAACTGTTCTCTGTAGTACATTTTTCTAGTACTTTGTCTAGTCTGGTTCTTAAAGTCTTAAATTATAAGGCTTTTAACAGTTCCTAAGGAAAATTTACAAAGTCCAATCAAGGGATATGAGGCTGCTGCTTGTCAAACTCCGTGAGGCAGGTCTTCCCATAGTCTGTGTTCACAGTGGGTCATGGACAGCCTGGAGATGTCAGCTGCCTGACCGTTCTGCAGCCCTGGGTTCTAGACCTGCAGGACCGTACACTTCCTTTCTTTATTGCTAGATGGGGCAGGGAGCCAAAAATTTTTTCTCATTTTAAGATGGGGAGTCACACTATGGAAAAGGCTGAGAACCACTCCACTAGACCATATATGGAGTGGTGAAGAGGTGAAATGTACTTTCAGATGAGTTGATAGGGTGAAATAATATCTATTTAAGCAAAAACTGGACTATATCAAAATTAATTAAGCAGGTATTTGTAAGTGTTATGCTTAGGGACACTTTTCAGAGTCAGCAGGTAAATCTTCTCTGATCATGTTTTTGCCCCAGATTGGCTGGGTTTTGCATGCAAGTGAAATGTGTTTGCTCTCCTCTCTGCAGCCATAAAAAGTTTAAAAGTATATGGACTGAGATAGCAGAGTTGTCTACAAACTGTTCTGGATATGGAGGGGTTTTGACCCTGTACAACCATGTAGAGTGAAATGGATTTTCATTAAAGAGCTCCAAGAGTGATAATCCTTTTCTTGCCTCAGCATAAACCCTCACTTGCTCTGCACCCAACTCCATACCGACTATAACAATAAGACTTTTTAAAAAAAAAGATTTAAGTTGTTTTCTTCCTTCCTTAAAAAAACTGTTCATTTTTCCCACTAGGGGAGTTAGTGTAAAAGTGAAATGTCCTCCCATAGAGAATCCTAACTATCAAAATTCAGTGGAATAAGTGCACATGTTTCTAAGGGCAGAATTTGACTCTATTCACCTCTAGCCACAAGTGTTTTATCAGCTCTCACCACAATGAAAACAGCTGAGTGGATATTTATATCACCACACATTTGCAGACACTAGGCTGTACCAACAAATCTTTTTTTCTTTCTGGATACCAGCCAATGGAAGTTTCAGAGACTCAAATCTTTGGAAGGGAAAGCAATTAAGTTTCCCATAAGAGGTCTGCTGCCCCTAAAGCATGGTATCATGGAAGCCAGAACATTTAGGAATGGATTTCAATAAATTACATGTCACAAAAAGTGTTACCCAGCTTTTGCAGAGCAGCTCTTTAAAAGGAAATCCATCCTGACCAGATATTAAATGGATGAAGTGGGATTATATATACCTTCATCATATCTTTCATTTAAATTAAATGGGTTTCAATATAATCTTTAAGGGAAGATTGCTAATACTTCCTCTCATGAACCTGAGTGCATCTGAAAGTTGTGGTTTCCATCTGAAAACTGACTCTGGATAAATGACAGGGAAAGACTCCACATTCTCTCTCTCAATGACTCTGATCAGAACATACTCAGTTTACAAATTAACATATGATTTTTCTAAAAACTAGTGCTGCTGCAAACTCTACCTGGGCGCTCTCTGTCTCTGACATCATCTCCAGTAACAGAGATTCACCATCTGGAATTTAACAGATGATGAATGAGACAGAATAGATTCCAGCTTGGTTGCTCTTTTGTAGTTGTATGGGATCTGCAGGGCTAATAGGAGGAAAATGTATAATTGTGAGTAAAACTAGCATATCTGACTTACAAGATAAGTCACTTTTCTGATCAAACCAACAATTTAAACTCACAACTCGTACTACAAAAAAAGTAAGGATATTTGACTGTTACTTGAAACAGAATTATGCATGCCTAATAGAGTTCTTACCCTGTCCTTCCCCAAATATACCAATTAAACCTCCAATCAGCAGTGTCCCTCCTCTCAGCAACCATCTTTCTATCCCCTTGGCATGCACTTCCATTACTCCAAAGTCAGCTCAAAGGACTGCTGTTGAGCAGCTTAAAATATTATCTTCCAAAAGGGACAAATGGGCAGTATCCACAGCACTTCCAGCTCCTGTTAGTACAGGGAAGGAGAGATCAGAACAAGCCCTCAAACCTGATTTGTGCATACAGCAGCCAGGGGCGGCTCTAGGCATTTTGCCGCCCCAAGCACAGCAGGCAGGCTGCCTTCGGCGGCTTGCCTGCGGAGGGTCCGCTGGTCCCGCGGCTTCGGCGGACCTCCTGCAGGCGTGCCTGCAGGAGGTCCGCTGAAGCCGCGGGACCAGCGGACCCTCCGCAGGCATGCCTGCAGGAGGTCTGCCGAAGCTGCGGGACGAGCGGACGCTCCGCAGGCATGCCTGCAGGAGGTCCGCCGAAGCTGCGGGACGAGCGGACGCTCCGCAGGCAAGCCGCTGAAGGCAGCCTGCCTGCCGCCCTCACGGCGACCGGCAGAGCGCCCCCCACGGCTTGCCGCACCAAGCACACACTTGGCGTGCTGGGGCCTGGAGCCGCCCCTGACAGCAGCACTGAACACCAGCCACAAGGCATGCTTTCCTTTAGGATGTTCAACACCAGCCAAACTCTTCCATGTTTTCATGGCCCTGAGTTTTAATGTACAATCACAATTAAAGGACTGACATACAGATGGAATCAGATAGGGGATGGAAAGAGATTTAAACATAGAACCTTGGGATTTGTATGCTTCCTACTCTGTTTTCAAAGGCCCTGATTCTGCCACCCTTCCACACATAAAGACATGCCTTATTTCATAAGTAGTCCCACTAGCTTCAACGGGACTGCTCATGGAGAGTAGTGACAATGATTTCCAGTCCTAGAGTAAGATACTATGTAATGTGAGTACATGTGGCAGAATCAGGTCCTAAGCAAATGTATCAGTCAGCCAGTGGAAAAGGCCAATTCAGATTAGTTCCTGGTGAAAGTCTCCTGGCTTCAGCAGAGTTACACCAGGATTAAATTTGGCTCTCTGGATATAGCTGAACTTTTGCTATGTTTTCTATTTCAATTTCAATCTTATGCAAGAACTTCATATAAATTAAATAAAGAAAATAAATTGAATAGCTTATAAATATTGTTCTAAAGCTCCCTTCTGTGCCATGAACACCTGCTTTTGGTCCTTTCAGATTTCCATTCATGCACTGTATACACAAAGAACGTGTTTGGGTCACTGAGTGAATAAGAATATTGGAAACAAACCAAACATTAACATAAAAATAAGTTTGTGAAATATTATAGCCCCTGTTTATGTAAAGTTCTGACCAGCTGACTGTATACACAAATCTTGGTATTGAAGTGCAAAGTATTTTTATTTGGGAATAATTACCTTCTCGAGTATGAAAGTTCTACTTTAAGCCAAGCAGGCTAAACCCCTGGAATGCATTAAAGAGAGCTGCTATTTGAGAAGCAAGAAGCAAAGAATTTTACCTACAAGCCTCTCCCAATGTCTCCCTACAAAAACTCTCCATTATTTAGCAGCTTAGATACATGGTGCAGTGTTCCCAAAATGCTGATCACACTGATTACCTTCAAGAGCCCCTGGATAAACCCAGATCATCTCTGTAAACACACAACTTTAATCTTTACTACCTCTGGCACAAAATGCAGTGTCTGATTTGGTTTTGGAATCCACCTTATTCACTTTCAGAATCCACCTTATTCACTTTCATATTAATGCTCTCTCAAAGAGCATCTCCTCTTGGTATGACTAACTGGTGCCACTGGCTTGCATGATACAAAATGCAGTAAGTGCACCAGCACAAACACACCAGGCTGAAGCTTGGGGCATGTTCTCTTTCTAATACTGTACTTCTGACTGGCACTAGGTGTTCCCCAACAGCTATATTATAGAGGACTGGCAGGACTACTACAGTTAATGGTTAAATGAGCTTTGTGTTAAAAGCTGGACTTAAAATACTCTAAAATCTGAATGGCTAACAAAAGGAAAGGGCATCCCTCCCTTATGATTTTCCTCTCAATCCTCCAAACGCTCACAGTTTTTCTTTTTCACTCTCTCAATTCATCATAGAAATGGTGGAGATGGCCACTGGAAAATAAGCTGGAGAGCAGGGCAATGCAGACAGGGATATGGTCAAAAGAGCATGGCCACAGTCTGAGACTGTGGCATGAACTCCCACAGGAATTAAGGGCCATCCCAAACTTCACCCCCTTCCACTCCAAGTGCAAAGCACATTTGATGACTTGCTTTCTCTAATATAAACACAGAGCGGTATGTGCATACAAAACCCAACACCCCCCCCCCCCGAAACAAAACAAAACACTACTGCACACGCAATTTCCCCCCTGGGAGGAGGATGACAGAGTAAATGACATGACAGATGCTAGTCATGTCACTCAATGCACTACTAGAAGGTATTCAGATATTATAGTGATGAGTGCAGTGTTAGAAACTATATAGTGTTAGAAACTATATAGACTAGAACAAGGTAGATATGCCATGTGGCAGGAAGAACTTTAAGTGGAACACAGACTGTGGGCAGAGCTTCCGTGACAATCATCACTATATTTTTCCCAATTTAAACCCTAATGATAAGTACTCTCCACCTCAAGTTTGTGCATCTCGGAATACAAGTAAGGTACAACTACCACACTGTTTATACTACCAAGATGTTAACATAGTACAAGGCTGTGTAACCATATTGCACCATAATGTTATTCTTGCTGCAGACCCTGTCCTTGTTAACTGACCTGAACGTCAGAAGGCATGACTATATTTTGGTTGAGTGTCATGGAATGTGTCTCCATTTATCAAACCAATTCTTCTATCAAGTCAGTGCCTTCCAGATAGGGGAAAGTATCTCAGAGAAGAACGAGAGTGGGCAAAATTTCAAAAAGTTCCGGGGCTGCCACCTAGGGAAAGCAAGGCAGTTTAAGGAATTCTGCTGTTGTCATTCAAAGATGCTATTGCCATGCAAGAGGTTCTCTCATAAAGCTGTGTAAAGGAACATACGCCTAATGCCACTAAAAGTGCATCACTGTCCATCACTATTTAAAAGCTCCAAGGGAAAAAAGTGTTCCTCTCTCCATGCTGCAACAGAAACCTTGGCAAACCAAACCTAGCTAGAAATACTGTAATTCACACTGATATAAGGTCTAAAAACAGCTCCCTTTTTGGCTCCTGAAAGAAAAAAAAATTCTTGTTTACACTTCAAAGTCTAATACTGAGACTAGATTTTTAAAAGGCCTGGATAGTTTTTATTTGAAAGACAAGGTGGGTGAGGTAATATCTTTTATTAGACCAACTTCTGTTGGTGAGAGAGAAAAGCTTTCAAGTTTACACAGAGCTCTACTTCAGGTCTAGTTTTATGACTAGTAACATTTGTAGTTAGGCAAGCTAAAATAAGTGTAATCAAATCTCATGCTTCAGGGGATAAACTGAATGCTGCAATGATCAGGAAATAATCCTATTTTGCCTCATATGCAGCCAACACTACACAATTGTTGGGTTTGGTTTTTTCTCCCCTTCTTCTGAAACACCAGTTTGATCACTGCCGGAGGCAGTGTGTTGGGTCTGACACATCAATACCCTGATGACCCAATGTACATACGTTATTTTAGGGCAGTGGGGAACAGAAGTTTAAAGCTCTACTTTCAATTATATGAAAAGCACTTATCCTCTGTGTTTCCTAAAGGGCTATTTTAATAATGTATTTTGGTTACTTGAATATGCCGTATAGCAGGGATTTTCAGATTCAGCTCCTATGAAAGTGTTAGCATAACATTTCATGCGGCATCTGCACTCTTTAGAATAAATGTGTATTTCAGTCTGTACCTGCCACTATAAAAACAGCCTGAGGAACAATCCCACGGCCAGGCTCTGCCTACGTGCAGAAGGAGACAAACAATATGTCTACCAGCTCAAGATTAGAAAGATTACAAACATGAAAGTAGTTGGAGAAGGAGTGGTTAATCTGCTACTACATCTACAGTTCCTGGGTGTAACAGTGACCCTACTAACAATGTCAAGATTGTGTGCATGTAGCCATCCAAAGCACTTGAAAACCCCCCCACAATTTCTGGCACTGCAATTTACCTCAGAGTCTGTTTAGAGCACCCAGGTAACTTAGCAATGACTCAAAGGGAGTAGGAGAGGGTTGAGGTCACTCCTTGACCAGACATAATGACTTGGGAGAAATATTTTAACTCTGTGTTACTTTTCTGAAGTGGTGCTCATGGTAGGTACAAAACAACACAGCTCTCTCTCTCTTTAGGGCAAGTGAAGAGCACTGGATTTCTAGTCCTAGTAGACCTCCTCTACACTAGAGGATTTTACAAAACAAATTCACACCATAGCTGAGTCACACTGATTCAGCTAAAACAGGGCAAGCATCAATGGCAGCTCTAATGAAGACAAAACAAGTTCTGGTAGCTTCTGGCTTTTTTATCACCATCCCAATTAAAGATGCGCCTCTGCTTTTGGAGCCTCACCTACACTAGGGCTCATAACATTATTTTGTGTAGACATGACCCCAGATTCCACTAATTATTCACAGAAGAGGTAAACAAGCAACTGTTGTGAAAACTTCCCCTGCTAAATAACCCACTAGTGTGGGAAAGCTGGGGGGAAGAAGGTAGTTAAGTTTGCATGACATATTAAGTTCCCTCACAAGCTTTATCTACATCGAAAATTCCTTTCCTCATAAAGTTGTTGTGTTGCAGTGGATAAACTGGGCATTGCAAACTGATAAGTATAATAAAAAGAGTGTTTAGAGTAGGTTTCAGGCGAGGTTCAGTATTTCTAATGTAACACAGATGATTAACACACTGACTTACAGGAATAGGGACAAAAATGCATTAACAATTATGATGGAAGTAAATTCAAGAGCAACAATGTAGAATTTTTTTCCCCATCAGTCACAACATTATATTACCTAGTATTAACCTCATCTGATACTGGTCTTATGAAGTTTATCATCATCGAATCTTTAATTCCAGATTTGGTGATACAGTATACCTTTTTGTATTTTAAAAAGGGAAATGATGTAGTTTTAAAAAAAATTAGTACAGGATAGCAGAAATGAAGTAGTATTTGTTTTGTTTTTAACTTATACTGACAGGACCCAAAATGTGCATGTAGCGGGGTGGACCCCCGCTCCTGCCCTGAAGGGTAAAAAACAGCCTTGGGAGGGGGCTATGGCTAGAGAAAGCAGCTTTTAGGCTGGGCTGATTGGGGGAAGTGGCTGCAGCTGGGGCCATGCCCCAAACTGAGCAACAGGGCCTTATAAGGCAGCCAGGGAAGCCAGAAGGAGTCTCTCTCTGCCTGTAGAGGGAGATGGGCCTGGCTGCAGGGAACTAGAGACAGGGTACCTGAGTGGAGCAGGGCTGGGGAAAGGCAGAGGAGCTGGGGAACTCCAGCCTGGAAAGCCCTAGGCTGCAGCCTAGCACAAAGTCAACAGGTACTGGGGGTTGCAGAGGGCAGCCCAGGGGTAGGTCAAGGCAGCAGGTCCAAACCCAACCTTGCCAGTGATGAAGTAGGCTGATACTGCAGTCTGCCCCAGGGCATGGGGGCTAGACGATGACTGGCAGTAGCCGTATACTGAAGCGAGGTGGGACTAGTGGTTGGCGGGTTCCCCAAGGAAGGGAACCTCAGATTGGAGGGGTTACTGCCAGATAAACGGGGCACCAGGGTCCAGGGAGGGACCCGGGGGCCAGAGGACAGGTGGATTACCGGCCTGCAGAGGGCGCTCTGGAGCTGGAATGAGCTAATTCCCGGAAGTCACCAGCAGAAGGCGCCGCAGGGGTGAGTCCGCTCCTCTACAGTGCACTATTAAGCAGCTGTATTTTGTAAGCCAACAGTTAAAGTACACATGTAAGAAAAAGTAATAGAGAAATGAAATCTAGAGCATTTGGATTCTTCAGGATGTAAGTATTTATATAAATGAAAAATATCAGTAGTTTTCAGATGAATATTGATTCAGAGTCTGAATTCACTTAAACCAGAATAAATCCAATGTAATTCCAGTTAGTAATCAGAATCACATTGAATTTACTACAGTGTTACAAAACCAAGTTTGCATCATTGTACATTTAGTGCAACGAAACAAAGCACAAGAGTTTAGAGCAGAAAATCAAAACATATCACAGCCATTTAAAACACCTAGAGAATTTAAAGAGTCATAATGTAGCTACCCAACTTAAATTTGGCCAGATATTACAGGAAACACCCTTGTCTCGTGGAAAGTGCTACGGATTCTTTAATGAGAGCAGAATTTGGCCAAATGATAACATGCTATCTGAGGACACATACTACTTTACTAAAAATCTAATCACATTACTCATGAAATTAGTAATTTAATACTGGAACAACAATCCCAAAACACTCCATTAAATCAAAGACCTTTTTTTAAACTAGCTATTGAAATATATTATTTTCTTATTACACGTAAGGGACAATACCAACTTGTCATCTCTTATGTGCAGTCATCATCATCATGTTCCCATTACACCTCTGGCGCTTAGGGCAGTGACAAAGCTCCTCCACTCCTGTCTATTTCTGGCAAGTCTTTCAATGGTCCCAATGACGTGCAATACATGTCACTTATTTTTCACTTGCAGAACATGCAAGAGAAATCCGAATTAATTTGGAAAAGAGAATTTAGACCATACTGAAAGAGGGCATGAGGTGTCATCAGCTGTGCTGTGTGGTACAAATTAACAAGGAAGTCTGTTAGATACTTCTTAATAACCTTCTGTGGCTGCATCATCATTATTAAATATTCCTAGATGGATAGTTTATGCTAATCAGTCAGTATACATGGAAAACATATCTTAGCTGTTTGAAGTAAAATTGAAAGTATGACATTTTAATTGCCAGGGAGTTTTCTTTTATAGTCACACATTAAGTGACAGCCATATGGTGAAAACTGCCAACATTTTTATATGTACAATTTCCTCTATATTAAGGCATCATTTAAAAAATATATGTTCTTAATAACTTAAGTACTTCTGTGGAAAATATTTATCTAGCTACCTGAAGTCTTAGAACTAATGACTACACTGTTCCTTTAAAGGACGTTGGTAAACAGTATACAGATCCACTTGAGCAACCTCCATGTTGATTGTTCTATCTGAATGATCAGGGTGGCTTCAATTCAGAAATAACTTAACCACAGGCTTAACTGTAAGCACACAGTTAGTCCCACTGAGGTCAATAGGACAGCTCACATGCTTAAAGGTAAGCATATGTTTAAGTTCTTTGCTAAATCAAGGCCTACATTCAGATTCAGTAAGCTTCTTAAGTCAGATACATGCACAGAAGGAAATGTCCATCTTGTCAGGACAAAGTTTGTTCATCCAAGGCATTTTAATGCCATTCCCAACAAATGAGGTTAACATTAGTTCTAACTGATGCGCCTACAAACTGCAACATTCTTTGCATGAAGATGGGGGATAAAGGAAAAGTACTCAAAGAAGTGCCACAGGACTCTTTGCTGCTCTTTCAAAGAAGTATGAAATTCTTTCCTAACTTTTACAAATAACTTTACAATATCAAAGAAAATCAAAATAAATAATTTGTAATCTTTAAAACCAAATCCTCAGTTATACTATTTGCCAAGAGACAACACATCAGGCACAATAGGAGATGAACGTCTGGAAAGTAAGATTTAATGCATTTAGCCAAGTGATCATTATAAATAAGAATTCTACTATATTTACTGTACTGATCTATAGTTTGGGTGGATCCATCTGCACAGTCTCAGTGTAGTACTCAGAATGCCTTCTTTTTTTTAATTTTCACCCAGTAGTTGTCTTTGCTACAGAGATTACAAAAAACAATCTAAACCAATGCTTAAGGACCATGACAATAAACCTAACACAAAGAAGGGGGACTCGATAGACCAAAATGTTGGTGAGACATGGAGCCTTACATCACCACATCACCATGGTGATAAGTTTATTCAAAACACACAAATAGATTAGATAGATCTAGTATTTATCAGGTTTCTGCTTCCAATAAGATGAGGTTGGTATTAATCATTTATCTTTATTCTTTGCAGATGATGTGGTGACCTATTCAAGATGAGCTGGTGGTTGCAATCCACTTCCTAGGAGAGGTGTTAAGACCACAAAAATCAGTCAGAACCTTTGGTGGCAGCATCAGCAGAGAAGCCAAGAATTGATTGGGCCACAAAGACTAAATCATTCTGAATTGCCTTGAGACATATTGATAGGACATTCTGGGGAAACTCACATTAATGCTGCCCATGCTGCACCCCCCTTTCTGTCGATAAAGAGGTTTTCAATATCTGTCAATTTGGCACCTTTCAACTACTAGAAAAAAAAAGTCTGGACCTTGGTACAACTCCAATACATGGTAGACAACACGGTTTCTCTGCATACAAAAGCAGCCAGATACTAAAACCTTGCACTCAAAAACAAAGGCTAAGGCAACAAGCTTGCTGTGTGCTGAGCTTGTGTTTGTCAGTCTGTTTGTTTGTTTGTTTGAAGGACCGTGTGCTGTGGCTGGCAGTTGGAGGCCGTGAGCTTCAAAGGAAGGTTTGAAAGCTCGAAGCCTCTGGTAATTGGCTGAGCCTTACTCAGTGGGCGGGGCATTCACTCAGGCCAGGGCTTTATAAAGCTGCGCACAAGCGACCAGGGAGCTTTCCAAACAGGGGCTGCTAACAGGGAGTTTCGCAAGGGAGTTTGGAAAGGGAGTGGGAGTCCCCTGCCGGCCCTAACCCCTTCCCTGTAGTCCCCTTAAAACCTATAAACCAAACTACATTCCAAAACCTCTTTCTGTAAACCACCCTTCCATTAACTAGGAGACAATGCAGGCAGAAGCCCAGCAGCAGAGGGGGGGCTATCCAGTTTATTGCACTGAGTGTTGCATGTATGATTACCTGCCCTGTGGGCGGGTGGCATATGTGTGCAGTTGGTGCAAGGAGCTCCTGGCCCTCAGAGACCATGTACGGACTTTGGAGGCCAGGGTGGCGGAACTGGAGGAGCTAAGAGAGGCAGAGAGGTATGTTGATGAGGCTTTCTGGGACAATGTAGAATTGTCCCACCTCCGCTCAGACAGCCCCTGTGCTGTTGAGGAGGAAGAACGGCCCAGGGAAGCAGAGCAGTCAATGGGAGCAGAGGGAAACCTTCCCGTAGTTGGGACCCTCCTTCCAGATGGTGCTGGGGTTGCCTCTCGCACTGAGGTTGCCTCTCCGGGGGAGGGAACTCCAGTTTCTAGGAAAAGGCAGGTGTTAGTAATGGGAGATTCGATTATTAGAAACGTAGATAGCTGGGTTTGTGATGACCGGGAGAACCGTATGGTGACTTGCCTGCCTGGTGCAAAGGTTGCAGATCTCTTGAGGCATCTAGACAGATTTATATGTAGTGCTGGGGAGGAGCCGGTGGTCGTGGTACATGTAGGTACCAATGACATAGGGAAGGCTGGGAGAGATGTCCTGGAAGCCAAATTTAGACTGCTAGGGAAGAGACTGAAATCCAGGACCTCTATTGGTGGCATTCTCAGAAATGCTCCCAGTTCCACGCGCAGGGCTAGGTAGGCAGGCAGAGCTTCAGAGTCTCAACGCGTGGATGAGACGATGGTGTAGAGAGGAGGGGTTCACATTCATTAGGAACTGGGGAAGCTTCTGGGATGGGAGGAGCCTATACAGGAGAGATGGGCTCCACCTAAACCAAAGTGGAACCAGACTGCTGGCACTAAACATTAAAAAGGTTGTAGAGCAGTTTTTAAACTAGGAGATGGGGGAAAGCCGACTGCTGCAGAGGAGCATGTGGATTGGACACAGACTTCTCTTAGGGGAGAATCTGATGATAGAGAATCTCCAGGTTATAGTCAGGAGCAGAGGACTGAAGAGTATAATGTAAGGGCCGGATCAGATGATAAACAGTCACATAAAAAAGAATCTGGCACATCAGAAAAAGGCAGGCTAATAAACAGGGACAAGTTTTTAAAGTGCTTGTACACAAATGCTAGAAGTCTAAATAATAAGATGGGTGAACTAGAGTGCCTTGTGATAAAGGAGGATATTGATATAATAGGCATCACAGAAACCTGGTGGACTGAGAGCAATCAATGGGACACAATCATTCCGGGGTACAAAATATATCGGAAGGACAGAACAGGTCGTGCAGGGGGAGGAGTGGCACTATATGTGAAAGAAAGTATACCGTATTTTCCGGCGTATAAGACGACTGGGCGTATAAGACGACCCCCTAATTTTCCAGTTAAAACATAGGTTTTGGCCTATACTCGCCGTATAAGACTACCCCCCTTCCGAGGCAACACCATTTAATAACATCAGATTTGATTTAAATAATTTTAATTAAAATGGTTTTGACTTACCGGTACTTAAAATCCTTCAAAATCCTCATCATGTTCATCCTCTGACATCATAAGTTCATCAATGACATCTTGTGGTATATTTGTGAGTACACCCCCCACCCACGTCCTGCCCCCCCTCAGAAACCACAATCCATAACCCCCCCTGCCCTGCTCCTTGTCCCCTGACCACTCCTTCCCAAGACCCCCAACCCTAACTCCCCCCCAGGACCCCACCCCCTGCCAAACTTGCCCCGCTCCCTGTCCCCTGACTGCCCCAACTCCATCCACCACCATCCCAATAGACCCCAGGAACTCCCACGTGGCGCCTACCCAACCCCCTCTTCCCCATCCCCTGTCTGCCCCCCCAGAACCTCTGCCTGATCCAACCCCTCCTCCCCCGCCCCAGTCCCAGCCCTGGCCCTGGCCTCTTACCCCTGCCGGGGGTCAGGACCGGCGCCGCAGCCACGGGGCCCGGCTCCCCGGGCCGACACCGGGACCGGCGCCGCAGCCACGGGGCCCGGCTCCCCGGGCCGACACCGGGACCGGCGCCGCAGCCGCGGGGCCCGGCTCCCCGGGCCGACACCGGGACCGGCGCCGCAGCCGCGGGGCCCGACTCCCCGGGCCGACACCGGGACGGGCGCCGCAGCCGCGGGGCCCGACTCCCCGGGCCCGGCCAACACCGGAGCCACGGGGCCCGACTCCCCTGGCCGGGCCCAAGCCGCAGCCGTGGGGCCCGAGCTGGGCCAGGTCCGAGCCGCGCAGGCGGGACCAGCCTGAGCCGGGGGTGCTTGGCTGGGACCGGGCTGGGGCGCTCGGCCAGGGCCAGGAGGAGCCGTCCTGCCCCGTCCCCCACACGCCCGGCTTACCTGCCTGCTCCTTTTTTCAGGCTTCCCGCGAACATTTGATTCGCGGGAAGCCGGGGAAGGGGAGGAGAAGGAGGGCGGAGCGTTCACGGGAGCGGTGTCATCTATTAAACCTGCTCGGATTGGCTGAGTCAGAGAGGCGGGCTATTACAACCTTTGCCAATCCGAGCAGGCTTTGTATGCATTAATAGAATACACCGCTTGCCGGGATTGGCTCAGCGCGGAACATACAGTATCAGCACAGGGACGTTCTGTATGTAGCCGAAGCTGTTTATATCCGGCGTATAAGACGACCCCCGATTTTTGGGGGTTGTTTTTTAGTATAAAAAGTCGTCTTATACGCCGGAAAATACGGTAGATTAAAATGAAGTAAAAATCTTAAGCGAATCCACATGTTCCATAGAATCTCTATGGATAGAAATTTCATCCTCTAGTAAAAATATAACATTAGGGATCTATTATCGACCACCTGACCAGTAATAGTGATGATGAAATGCTAAGGGAAATTAGAGAGGCTATCAAAATTAAGAACCCAATAATAGTGGGGGATTTCAATTATCCCCATATTGACTGGGAACATTTCACTTCAGGACGAAATGCAGAGATAAAATTTCTCGATACTTTAAATGACTGCTTCATGGAGCAGCTGGTACGGGAACCCACAAGGGGAGAGGCGACTCTAGATTTAATCCTGAGTGGAGCGCAGGAGCTGGTCCAAGAGGTAACTATAGCAGGACCGCTTGGAAATAGTGACCATAATACAATAGCATTCAACATCCCTGTGGTGGGAAGAACACCTCAACAGCTCAACACTATGGCATTTAATTCCAAAAGGGGGAACTATACAAAAATGAGGGGGTTAGTTAAACAAAAGTTAAAAGGTACAGTGACTAAAGTGAAATCCCTGCAAGTTGCATGGGCCCTTTTTAAAGACACCATAATAGAGGCCCAACTTCAATGTATACCCCAAATTAAGAAACACAGTAAAAGAACTAAAAAAGAGCCACCGTGGCTTAACAACCATGTAAAAGAAGCAGTGAGAGACAAAAAGACTTCCTTTAAAAAGTGGAAGTCAAATCCTAGTGAGGCAAATAGAAAGGAGCACAAACACTGCCAACTTAAGTGCAAGAGTGTAATAAGAAAAGCCAAAGAGGAGTTTGAAGAACGGCTAGCCAAAAACTCCAAAGGTAATAACAAAATGTTTTTTAACTCCGTCAGAAGCAGGAAGCCTGCTAAACAACCAGTGGGGCCCCTTGATGATCGAAATACAAAAGGAGCGCTTAAAGACGATAAAGTCATTGCGGAGAAACTAAATGGATTCTTTGCTTCAGTCTTCACGGCTGACGATGTTAGGGAGATTCCCAAACCTGAGCTGGCTTTTGTAGGTGACAAATCTGAGGAACTGTCACAGATTGAAGTGTCACTAGAGGAGGTTTTGGAATTAATTGATAAACTCAACATTAACAAGTCACCGGGACCAGATGACATTCACCCAAGAGTTCTGAAAGAACTCAAATGTGAAGTTGCGGAACTATTAACTAAGGTTTGTAACCTGTCCTTTAAATCGGCATCGGTACCCAATGACTGGAAGTTAGCTAATGTAACACCAATATTTAAAAAGGGCTCTAGAGGTGATCCCGGCAATTACAGACCGGTAAGTCTAATGTCGGTACCGGGCAAATTAGTCAAAACAATAGTTAAGAATAAAATTGTCAGACACATAGAAAAACATAAACTGTTGAGCAATAGTCAACATGGTTTCTGTAAAGGGAAATCGTGTCTTACTAATCTATTAGAGTTCTTTGAAGGGGTCAACAAACATATGGAAAAGGGGGATCCGGTGGACATAGTGTACTTAGATTTCCAGAAAGCCTTTGACAAGGTCCCTCACCAAAGGCTCTTATGTAAATTAAGCTGTCATGGGATAAAAGGGAAGGTCCTTTCATGGATTGAGAACTGGTTAAAGGACAGGGAACAAAGAGTAGGAATTAATGGTAAATTCTCAGAATGGAAAGGGGTAACTAGTGGTGTTCCCCAAGGGTCAGTCCTAGGACCGATCCTATTCAATTTATTCATAAATGATCTGGAGAAAGGGGTAAACAGTGAGGTGGCAAAGTTTGCAGATGATACTAAACTACTCAAGATAGTTAAGACCAAAGCAGATTGTGAAGAACTTCAAAAAGATCTCACAAAACTAAGTGATTGGGCAACAAAATGGCAAATGAAATTTAATGTGGATAAATGTAAAGTAATGCACATTGGAAAAAATAATCCCAACTATACATACAACATGATGGGGGCTAATTTAGCTACAACGAGTCAGGAAAAAGATCTTGGAGTCATCGTGGATAGTTTTCTGAAGATGTCCACGCAGTGTGCAGAGGCGGTCAAAAAAGCAAACAGGATGTTAGGAATCATTAAAAAGGGGATAGAGAATAAGACTGAGAATATATTATTGCCCTTATATAAATCCATGGTACGCCCACATCTCGAATACTGTGTACAGATGTGGTCTCCTCACCTCAAAAAAGATATTCTAGCACTAGAAAAGGTTCAGAAAAGGGCAACTAAAACGATTAGGGGTTTAGAGAGGGTCCCATACAAGGAAAGATTAAAGAGGCTAGGACTCTTCAGCTTGGAAAAGAGAAGACTAAGGGGGGATATGATAGAGGTATATAAAATCATGAGTGATGTTGAGAAAGTGGATAAGGAAAAGTTATTTACTTATTCCCATAATACAAGAACTAGGGGTCACCAAATGAAATTAATAGGCAGCAGGTTTAAAACAAATAAAAGGAAGTTCTTCTTCACGCAGCGCACAGTCAACTTGTGGAACTCCTTACCTGAGGAGGTTGTGAAGGCTAGGACTATAACAATGTTTAAAAGGGAACTGGATAAATTCATGGTGGCTAAGTCCATAAATGGCTATTAGCTAGGATGGGTAAGAATGGTGTCCCTAGCCCCTGTTCATCAGAGGATGGAGATGGATGGCAGGAGAGAGATCACTTGAGCATTGCCTGTTAGGTTCACTCCCTCTGGGGCACCTGGCATTGGCCACTGTCGGTAGACAGATACTGGGCTAGATGGACCTTTGGTCTGACCCGGTACGGCCGTTCTTATGTTCTTATTTCTTTTCTGGCTGCAAAATCTTTTTCCTTATTTTGGTGCAAGCGATGCTTTGTAAAGTGCTCACTAACTCTTTGGAAAGCATTGCACTTGCAGAAGAGGCAGTCAAACCAAGAGGGCTGAAAGCCAGTCAATACTATATCTCCTCCTTTTCAAAGTCACTCTCTCCGGACTCCGGTAACGGTTAGATTTACATAACTGGGGATTATCTTCTCATCCACTCAAAATTTGAGATTTCACCATTTTCAAAAGTGAAATATAAATAATTAATTGCCATTTCTTTAGCCTGTTGAATATGAGAGATAAATAATAGTGTCCTCCAGGGGTCTGTACTGGGACCACTTCTATTCAACATATTCATAAATGATCTGGAAAAAGGGGTAAACAGTGAGGTGGCAAAATTTGCAAATGATATAAAACTACTCAAGATAGTTAAGTTCCAGAGAGATGCCGAAGAGCTACAAAAGGATCTCACAAAACTGGGTGACTGGGAAACAAAATAGCAGATATCAGAGGGGTAGCCGTGTTAGTCTGGATCTGTAAAAGCAGCAAAGAATCCTGTGGCAACTTATAGACTAACAGACGTTTTGCAGCATGAGCTTTCGTGGGAGAATACCCACTTCATCGGATGCAAGTAGTGGAAATTTCCAGGGGCAGGTATTGCTTCTTGCTTGCATATATATACCTGCCCCTGGAAATTTCCACTACTTGCATCCGATGAAGTGGGTATTCACCCACGAAAGCTCATGCTGCAAAACGTCTGTTAGTCTATAAGGTGCCACAGGATTCTTTGCTGAAAATAGCAGATGAAATTCAATGTTGATAAATGCAAAGTAATGCACGTTGGAAAACATAATCCCAACTATACATATCAAATGACGGGGTCTAAATTAGCTGTTACCACTCAAGAAAGAGATCTTTGAGTCATTGTGGATAGTTCTCTGAAAGCATCCACTCAATGTACAGCGGTAGTCAAAAAAGCTAACAATGTTGGGAATCATTAAGAAAGGGATAGAGAATAAGACAGAAATTATCATATTGCCACTATATAAACCCATGGTACAACCACATCTTGAATACTGCATGCAGATGTGGTCGCTCCATCTCAAAAAAGATATATTGGAATTGGAAAAGGTTCAAAAACAGGGCAACAAAAATGATTAGGGGTATGGAACAGTTTCCATATGAGGAGAGAGATTAATAAGACTGGGACTTTTCAGCTTGGAAAAGAGATGACTAAGGGTGGATATGATATAGGATTATAAAATCATGACTGCTGTGGAGAAAGTAAATAAGGAAGTGTTATTCACTTTCTCTCATAACACAAGAACTAGGGGGCACCAAATGAAATCAATAGGCAGCAGGATTAAAACAAACAAAAGGAAGTACTTCTTCACACAACACACAGTCAACCTGTGGAACTCCTTGTCAGAGCATTTTGTGAAAGCTAGGACTATAACAGGGTTCAAAAAAGAACTAGGTAAGTTCATGGAGGATAGGTCCATCAATGGCTATTAGCTATAATGGGCAGGGATGGTTTCCCTAGCCCCTGTTTGCCAGAAGCTGGGAATGGATGACAGGAGATGGATCACTTGATGATTACCTGTTCTGTTCATTCCCCCTGGGGCAACTGGCATTGGCCACCATTGGAAGACAGGATGCTTGGCTAGATGGACCTTTGGTCTGAACCACTATGCCCGTTCTTATGGTCCTTAATTGTCCAAATGGGAGATCTGACATCCCATTTCTATTGCTCCAGGCCCAGAACTGATTAAGCAACTGTATGGATGGGCATTTCATCCATTCCACACCCGGCTAGGGCAAAGGTGGTCACCTATCAGGGATATACAATTAGAGGTTAGAGCACTGGTTCTCAACCAGGGCTCCAGGGCCCTTGGGGGGCTGTGAGCAGGTTTCAGGGGTCCTCCAAGCATGGCTGGCATCAGACTTGCTAGGGCCCAGGGAAGAAAGCCAAAGCCCCACCATGCAGGACTGCAGCCTGGGGCCCCAAGCACCATCACCCGGGGCTGACTCCAAAGCCTGAGCAACTTAGCTTTGTGGGGCCCCCTGTGGTGTAGGGCTCTGGGCAACTGCCCTGCTTGCTACCCCCTAATGCTGGCCCTGGCTTTTACATACAGAAAAACAGTAGTTGTGGCACAGCTGGGCTGTGAAGTTTTTATAGCATGTTGGGGGGGTCTCAGAAAGAAAAAGGTTGAGAATCTCTGGAGTAGGGGATATACAGGCTCTTTTAGCAAGCAATGTATAGGAAAACTATTTATGATTCCACTACACCATCCAGGGGCGGCTCTACCTTTTTGGCCGCCCCAAGCAGTCATGCGTGGGAGGCGCCCGGAGCCGCGGGAGCAGCGGACCTCCCGCGGGCATGACTGCAGAGGGACCGCTGGTCCCGCGGCTGCGGACGGTTCGGGGGTCCGGCGGCTCCGCTTGAGCTGCCGCAGTCATGCCTGCGGGAGGTCCAGCCGAGCCGCGGGACGAGCGTCCCCTCCGCAGTCATGCCTGCGGCAGGTCCAGTCGTCCCGGGGCTCCGGTGGACCTCCCGCAGGCATGACTGCGGCAGGTCCACCGGCCCAGCCTGCCGCCCCCTAGATTTTGACGCCCTAGGCACCAGCTTGTTTTGCTGGTGCCTAGAGCCGCCCCTGACACCATCACTCTCACTAATGGATTCCACATATTCTTGATAGATGTTTATACAGGTGACTTGTCAGAAAAATAAACCCAGCTCCCATATCTGCTTCATTCCCCACGTACTCTGATGTCTGAAAACTATGATAAAATGCCACTGAGATTTTTCTTAGAACTGAGCAAATAAGCTACAATAAAGGCATGACAGAGGAAGTGAATGAGGCCATAGAGGTTAATAATTAACAGGATAAGTGTCTAATTTCTCTTTCACAATGCAGGTCTCATTACTTGTGAACACACCCAGCAAGCACAAAAAGTGTCAGCCACTGCAGAAAGAAGAAAGGAATAGGGATGTATTCCCAAGAGTTCAAATCTCAAAGTTTTTTATTACAGGTCCCAAACCCACTGCAGCATTTAGCATAATCGATGTCTGCTCATGAGAGGCTCAGGTTGGCTATAAGAAGAGTGCTGCAGGTGAAACCTGAGGTGCATTGACCAAGTGGCATAAGGGCTCATTACTGAAGTAGCCAGGGGTTCTGATACTCAGGAATGATTGCTGTAAAAACTAGCAAAGCTACATAGGTGCTGAAGGTCAGGATAGAGATACATTGGCTGAGCTATGTGGGCCCCATACTAAAACTGCAAGGAGTTAAGCAAAGCAGGAAAAGGTTGAGGCACATTGGCAGAGCTGTGTAAAAGAAACCAAGGCTTAAATAGCTGGGGGTTCTATAGTTCAAAACAGAGATTGTTCACACATAAAAATTAGGGCTGTTGATTAAACGCAGTTAACTCACGTGATTAACTAAAAAAATTAATCCCGATTAATCACAGTTTTAATTGCACTGTTGAACAATAGAAACCCAATTGAAATTTATTAAATATTTTTGGATGTTTTTATACATTTTCAAATATATTGATTTCAATTACAACACAGAATACAAAGTGTCCACTGCTCACTTTATATTATTTTTTATTACAAATATTTGCATTGTCAAAATGATAAATAAAAGAAATAGTATTTTTCAATTCACCTCATACAAGTACTATACTGCAATCTCTTTATTGTGAAAATGCAACCTACAAATGTGGATTTTTTTTTGTTCCATAACTGCACTCAAAAACAAAACAATGCAAAACTTTAGAGCCTACAAGTCCACTCAGTCCTACTTCTTGTTCGGCCAATCGCTATGACAAACAAGTTTCTTTACATTATGGGTGATAATGCAGCCCACTTATTATTTAGAAAGTGAGAACAGGCATTCACATAGAACTTTTGTATCTGGCATTGCAAGGTATTTATGTGCCAGATATGCTAAACATTCATATGCCCCTTCATACTTGGGCCACCATTCCAGAGGACATCTTTCCATGCTGATGATGCTCGTTAAAAAAATAATGCATTAATTAAATTTGTGACTGAACTCCTTGGGGGAGAATTATATGTCTCCAGCTCTGTTTTACCCACATTCTGCCATATATTTCATGTTATAGTAGTCTCAGATGATGATTCAGCACATGTTGTTCATTTTAAGAACACTTTCGCTGCAGATTTGACAAAACGCAAAGAAGGTAGCAATGTGAGATTTCTAAAGATAGCTACAGCACTCAACCCAGGGTTTAAGAATCTGAAGTACCTTCCAAAATCTGAGAGGGACGAGGTGTGGCACATGCTTTCGGACGTCTTAAAAGAGCAACACTCCGATGCAGAAACTACAGAACCCAAACCACCAAAAAGAAAATCAACCTTCTGCTGGTGGCATCTGACTCAGATTACTAAAATAAACATGCGTCGGTCCGCACTGCTTTGGATTGTTATCGAGCAGAACCTGTCATCAACATGGACTCACGTCCTCTGGAATGGTGGTTGAAGCATGAAGGGACATATGAATCTTTAGCGTATCTGGCATGTAAATATCTTGCAATGCCGGCTGCAACAGTGCCATGAGAATGCCTGTTCTCACTTTCAGGTGGCATTGTGAACAAGAAGCAGGCAGCATTATCTCCTGCAAAGGTAAACAAACTTGTTTGTCTGAGGGATTGGCTGAACAAGAAATAGGAGTGAGTGGACTTGTAGGCTCTAAAGTTTTACATTGTTTTATTTTTTAATGCAATTTTTTTAACATAATTCTACATTTGTAAATTCAATTTTCATGATAAAGAGAGGTTGAACTACAGTACTTGTAGCAGGTGAATTGAGAAATACAATCTTTTTTTTACAGTGCAAATATCTGTAATCAAATATAAAGTGAGCACTGTACACTTTGCATTCTGTGTTATTATTGAAATCAATATATTGGATAATGTAGAAAACATCAAAATATTTAAATAAATGATATTCTATTATTAACAGTGTGATTAATCACACAATTAATCGTTTGAGAGCCCTAATAAAAATTAATCCAGATTCAAGTAGGTGTGAATTTAAAGTAGATTAACTCCATGTGTGGATGCTCTTATTCTGGAATAAAAGTATTTTATTCCAAATTAGCTTAATCCACTTTGGAAGTGGAATAGTTAAACAGGAATAACATGTTGCTGGAGCTGAATGGCAAAAGCTTGAACAGTGCCTTCCTGCACTAGGCTTGACTGAAATCAATGTTATTAATCCTTCAATGTCATAAGCATCAAATTCACTTACTAAAAAGCTTCTTTTGTGCTAACTGCTGCCAATATGATAGCATCCCATTATTTCTATTAAGCTAATTGACCTATTTTGGAAAAGTATATGGATTGATTATTTAAGTAGATATGACCCATCCAAATGAACCACTTCTAAAAAACTGACTCAGAGTCTTACTGTGCCCCTTTACTGTGTGTCTGTTGAAAAGTCTGGTTTAAAGACAGGATAAGAAAAAGGCATGTAGCACTAGGCCATAAGCGATTCAGCTCCCATCAATCAACCTATTTATAACAATGTTTGGATGATGTGGTAAGATTTTGAGAATGAACGCTGTTTAATGTAAATTCCTCAGCTGATATGTAATAATGTTCCATTTAGTCTGCAGCAAACAGTCTAGAAAAGGTAATCTGTATTTGATGACTATGAAATACATTTTTTTCTGGGTTTTAAAATGAAGCAAAGTATCTAAAATTAGAAACTGCTGCCATGCAGCAGTAACCACGTCCAGGTTATTTATTGCTCTATGGTATACAGTACAAATGACTAACAGGTAGAATGCTGGCTAGGGAGAACCTTAGTTAGGTGGAGTCTAGATTTGTAAGCAATCTGCTGTCTTGCCTCTAACAGTGACAAATATCTGAAGATTCAGAGGAAGGATAAAACACTTAATCTAGGGCCTGTTGTGCAGTGCCCTACATGGGGAACAAATTCCTTCCTTATCCCATATTCAGCACAACTGGCCAGCTAATTAGGAGGTGTCACAAATATATCAGAGTACCTTAATCCCTTTTTAGAATCTGGAGCAGTTAGTGAAGACATATAGATCTCATAGAAAAGAGAAGTATTTAGGCCCTGCTTTTTCCCCCAATATTCACATGACACAGCTAAAATTCTCATCTAAATCATGCAGTTGGGGGTAGTCACATACTTCTGCTACAGTCTGCATGTATTTTATTCCTTTGTTGCAAGATCTTACACAATTTTGGTCAACATGTTTCACAAAACAACAGTGGTGTCTCTACAATACTGGGGTTCTTAATGTCAGAAAGGGGGAGCTGTTTTTAAATTTGTCTCTCCTGTCCTTTATTAAGAGGTAATTGAAATGTGAATTTCCATATAACACCATGCTGTACTTCTAAATGTCTGCCCATAGGAACATGCTACAAGATGTACCACTGGTATCAGGTTTGTAAATTCTAAATCAGAGGTACATCATCATGGATACCTTTTGGAGATTAAGAATAATTTGAAATTTTAAACCAATTCTGTATGCAGCTTTAATAGAGAAATTAAGGCAGTATCTCCATCACTAGTTATGCTCCCTACAGAAGATAATCCTACTGCCACTGCCAGTGAATGGGACATATAAACAGCCTCAGAGTCAATGCACAGAGCAATGTAGTTATTTAAAACCTTTGTGCAGATGTATTAATTTCAGTGACATGATGGCTATGTGTATCAATCACACCAGGCTGGTCACATTACACAGTACAAATCTGTCAAGAGACAATGGAAGGCCACCCAGGTCAAACAGCCAGAGGAGGTGGGAGCAAACCATGATTTTAGGTAAAGCACTTTGACCCCTGTGTGACCTAAGATAAATCTAAAGGAAATGTCCTAATGATAAGCATCAAAGACCTAGCACGTAGAAAGCACCTGCATGACTCAGTAGGGGACTGAGACTCAGAGTGGGTGGAGTGTTATCTTTATTTGCAGTTTACATCGCAACAGTTGTTTTTTCCTACCTCTTTCAGGTGAGCCCTGAGCAGCTGTTCACCTGTTGTTGTTATCTCTCTTCCATCACAACATCGGCCCCCACTCCACAGACACAGAAACTGTAATCCTGACATTTAGGAAACTGACACCTCACCTGCTTTATCATTATAGCTGACCTATATTTGCCAGAATACATTCTCTCCTGAAAGAGGATAGATGTGTTTAACAATGAGCAGACGTGTGGTATTTTGAGTATTACACTTGAGGAAACACGTTGGAGGGACTGGGGAGCAATCACTGTACCATTGCTTCCCTAAGCTTTTCATTTTATTTTTGAGACTGACATGCACAACTGGCTGGAACATTATACAGCCTTTGCACTTGCAATATCCTGTATGGCCTACAGTCAGAAATGGCACCACAGAGACTCTCCCGGGGATTCTGTCCTTTTGCCCTCAGGGATAAGATTGCTCTGTTACTTGGTACTATGCTGTCCCAGCGTTTTACAGGCAGATTCATCCATTTCTGAAGAACTGAAGTTTTTTTTTTTAAAGTTTAAAGTTTAAATTTCTAGCAGTCTTATGGCTGCAAAGAACACCATCTAAATGTGACCATAGGAAAGTCTGCCTCGACAACCCTGATAGGCTGAACAAGAGCTCCGAGAGTTACGAGCGGCCCTCATGCTGATGTGGTGTTAACTCAAAATCCTAATGGTGACTACTCCATTGAAGTATATTTCTGTGAACTGTTTAACAGGAACATACAATTGTCTCTTTTTTCTACTGTTCCGACTCATGTTTGTAAAGCAGGTCTTTGCATTTTTTGGGCAGGCTTATGAAATAGTTCTTTGCTGCAGCCCATCTCAAACACAACTGATTCCTCTTCCTCTCTACAATACTATGCCATACTATGCCGTGCTACAGTCACTGGGCCATCCTATACTCTGGAATTCTTGGTTCTAATCCTCACCATACTCTTACTCTTAACCAGAAACAGAACTCCATGACCTGAAACCCAGTCCTTTTCTGAAACTACAAGACCATGATGCCTCATATACACTGTATATACCCTGTGTATGTCTCAGTCTAGTTCCTGGGGGACAGGACAAGTACAAATTGCTAGCAGTCTCAGCAAAGGACAGAGACTAAATGAGCAATTGAGACAATTCTGCTCTCAAATCATACCAATAGATGATCCCTCCAAGTTCTGGCTGGGGCAAAAATATCAAGCAACAGCATGAGGTCACTGCCAATGTTATACCTGTTCTGTGAATAGAGAACTTCAGTCTCCACCATTGTCAATTTAGCACTATTACCAACACTTAAAAAAGTCCCTCAAAACCAAACAAAACCTGAATCAAATCAGTTGTCCTAAACTTGATTTTTCTTGCACCAGGAACACAGTGAAAGGTACTTTACTACTACTGCCCAAAAGCTGAAAGAACTTGTGAAATGTACTAAATCCATAAAAGAAAGAAGGGTTCATGCTATAAAGGTTATTTAAAATGGCATGTAGTTAATGCAGTTTTTATGGCATTGAGCTGAACTCCAAAGGTAACACTGAACCAGGTTACAAAGTCAACCTGCCTCATTTGTTTACTTTGTCTGATTTACTTAAGACAGGTACATTGAGTGTCTGAAATGTTTTATCTAGCTCTGGGAAAGGAAAACTAAAGGAGTGTTTCACTTTTATTAATAGATAATGTGCAAACAGTCACAAGCCTATCAAATGAACAGCAAGAGCCTTTGGCCACTGTTTACCAAAAACAAAATTAGCACTGGCAGGTCCTTATCACATCTGAGAACAATTAACTACCCACATCTGGTACATGTTAGTAAAAATGCTATGGCAAGTGTTAAAGAGGGCTGTCTCTCAGTCCATTAGCATCACCTTCAGATTGCCATCAGAATGCAATCCAGATTCTGAATCATACTCACATACTGCAAGTATATTAAGCCACATCAATGTATTTTTTCTGACTGATTAATTTTGTACTAATATTTAAATCAGAGATGGACTCTAATCAAAACTTAGGATCCTGAATTTTGGGATATTTGAAATGTGGCTCCTAATCAGAATTTTGTGGCTTGATCTCAACTCTAATTTACATTTTTATGTAAATTGTTTAGGAGATGGAAGTACATTCCTAAGTGCCAATGTACGTTTTGTAATTATGCAGCATCCATGCATGTGTGATAAATGAGATTGTTCTTGGTCAGCAAATTGAGCATTTTTTAGAAAATGAATGTCAGTTCCTGTAATTAAAACCACATTAGGTCACATTGAACAGTTTTCTTTTAGCTGTTTACCATTAGGTAAGGTTTTAGCATTTTCAGCACATAATCCTTATACTTGTAAAGGGAAATCCTAAGGGGTCACACACTTTGTTTCTGCTTCTGTAAGCTGAGCTCTCTGCACACCAGGGGCTTCTTGCATTCCTCCACTGTCCCCCACAAGCTCGGTGTGCCACCGTCCCATCCTCCTCTATTTCAGGGACTCCCTGCAACACCCCAACCTCCTCCTCAAGCTAGCGGCTCTGTACCCCTCCCTCCCCAATTCCCGTCTCCCTCCATTCCCACTGTCACAGTTTCAGGGTAATTGCACCTGTATTCCCCTCTATGGGCCACTCCAACAGTCCCCAGTCAGGTCTCAGGTCTCCAGCCATCACCTCTCTCTGGACAGGGAGTCTTGTGACCAGGGCTTTTAAGGCTGCACCCATCCCTGTCTTACACTGTGATATATCCGGCAAGCCAGTCTGCTCAAAAGCCAGCTTTGCTTTCTCTCGGGGGAGCCCTGACCAGTGCATTGCCAGCAGTTAAAACTTACTGCTCAGCTCTTTCTTAGCAAGCTCATTTATTCTTAAGGTAAAAGCATTACAGAGAAAACAGATTTAAAAAAACAGATTTAAACACATACTAAACATACCAGGAATCACCCACCAGTCTTATGGGTCCCTAGTAGGCCAAAGTCTTTCCAATCCTTCTGCAAGGGTTAGGGCCTCTTCTGGACAGAAGGTCCTGTCTGTTTGCTGGATCAGAAAGAAGGCTCTGAGCCAGTTCAAAGTCAGCCTTTGCATACCAAAGGCTCTTTCTTTGTCTGAGTCTCTGGATAACTCAGTTTGAACCATTATATGCAAACATCACAAGGTGTGGGCCTTCTCTGGGGGTGTTTACAAACTAAGTGATTCATCTTAATCTCCCCCCCACTGTTTTTGGTTCCTGGAAGAACTGTTGTAGCCCTCCACCCTGGAGTTGCAAACAATCCCTGGCTCACAGTGATACATAAACATAATACAACATGATTCCCAAAGATATTGCATGGAATTGCAATAAATGTTCTATGCTTGTCCCCATTCCCTCCTCTGCCACATGTCAGGGGCTGTACGTGTCCCCCATGTCTTCCTCCACCCCCTACCATTGTCTCATATTCTTCCCTCATGCCAAGGGATCTGTGTGCCCTCATTCCTCCCTTCTCCACATGCCAAGGGCCCTCTGTGTCCCCTCTCCCTCTCTATTGACTGTGTGTGCTCCCCATTCTTCCCTTTTTCCCACCATTATTATTCCTTTTCTATCTGGGACATAAGTTATTCAGGGTGTCAAGATCTTAAATTAGAAAGATGGGTAGAGCTGAGCTGGGGAGTGTTATGCTGGAAAGTATTAATGCTTGACACCAATTAGTTCAGTGGGTCTCAACCTTTCCAGACTACTGTACCCCTTTCCAGACTACAGTATCCCTACTGTACCCAACACTGCTTTTCTCCTTCACCTTTCATCTATCCAAAACCTTATTTAAAACCTCACACTTCTACCATAAACACATAACACATTGTACACTTAACCTGTTCATGTATGTTAAACATGAACACCTGCCAATGTTGCTGAGGACATAATTAAGGTTTTCCATTTTTACTGCAAGAGAGATTACTGTGTTTTGTTGGTGGCTGAATAAAGTTTCTTGTGAAGATATGGAGTCCGTCATATTCAATTGAAAGGTTTTGCGCATATTAGGGTAAAGGTGCCCTATAATACAGATTTTCTTGCTGTTTAATTTACACTTAGGTATGTCATATTTAACCAACCCTGAGTCCTTCTAAATGAAGAATTGCTTATGGAATTATATTACACTATTAGGTGCAATGTGGGATTTTAAACCCTTGTAAAGCAGCTGCCAATCAGAGAAAAAGTACCATACTAGGTTGACCAGAAACCTATAC
Organism: Mauremys mutica; assembly: GCF_020497125.1. Taxonomy (NCBI): domain Eukaryota; kingdom Metazoa; phylum Chordata; order Testudines; family Geoemydidae; genus Mauremys; species Mauremys mutica. The sequence goes on from NC_059075.1 coordinate 68,974,853, forward strand.
CAGAATTGCATTTACTAAATTAAGTATACACGGCTACATAAGAATCAAGAACAGTCTGACAATCCAGATTATATACATTACTACCCATTTTCCAGCATGTTACCTCTTCATCTCACAGAATGCATAGTGATCCTACTGGTAAACTTTTCTTTAACCAAGAGGAAATGAGATCATTAACCTTTCACCCTTGGAGATCTGAGTTCAAATCCTGGAACAGGTCTTGTCCTTAATGGATCTCGGACACAACAACACTATCAGTCTCAGTCAGAACAGGTTCAGGATAAGAACGGCAAAGGATAGTTTAGATCAGTACCTAATTATATTGAAAGACCTGGAGTGGGCTCAGAACTGGAACAGCAGGTGTTACAGGTTTGGACCAAAGCTTGATAGCAAAGCTGTTCATGAGAGAAGTCCACTGGAAACACATGTACTATATCTGCCACTAGCCAGTACAGTATTAATAGTCCCTCAGTTCGTGGGCATTCAGTTTGCCTACAAAGTTTAAAAAACCAACCTAACAAAAATACTTGCTGTGTCCAATAATAAATCTCAGTCATCAATGTGATATACTCAGCTTTATGGCTAAAAAATAGAACAAAAGCATCACTTATGTAACCAAAATTTCATAACACTCATAGAAAGAAACTGCTGTCATTCCAGAACTTCAAAATAATATTTTTACCACTATTTTTTTTTGAGTGAACACAGTAGCACAACAGCTTTCTGAATGCAGAACAGCTGCAGTGCATTCAAAAACTGCATGTACTTGAAGTAACGAATGGGATCAAACCCTGTCAGATCAACCGTATAATTTTATTTTTAAAGTTTGATTTCTCTGAGGTGTTAGACCAAATAACCAGCAGCTGTAGGATATGAAATGCATTCCACAGGGAGAGAGAAGCAGGCACTCTTCCTGTATCACAAAGTCCCCATTTTGTAGGAGAAATCTGACAGCCTATCCCACGCATATTCATAACATCCTCTGGATGTTATTCCTTCTCTCCTGAGGGACATTCCATAAAAACTGGAATACCAAACCTTGCAAGAAATACCATTTCACAGTTTAGTTCAGCTACACTCCAGTCACCAACCGAAATGCACTTGCAGGACTGGGGTGGGCTGGGAGGGAATGGGGAGGGAAGGGTGTTAATAAGCCCTAAGCAAACATAATGTTCATGAAAGTCAAAGAACATTAGCCCCAGCCATGCAAGTTCACGCCATGGGCCCCATGTCTCAACTGTACATTCACAGATGCATGGCTAGAATCTGTCTGAGTCACTTGTGGGTTGCTATTAATAAAACAGGTATTAGAATTATAAGAAAGTGTTTAGTGTGTATTGAACGCTTTTGAATTGCTGCATGCATTAATGTTACTTGTAATATCTGTATTCTATTCTGTAATGTAATATTTGAGCAGTTGTATTGTAAGCCTCTGCGGCTGTATGAATCTGTATTAATTAGTGTGAAGAGCTGCTCTTCTTCAGAAATTGTTAAAACAACTGGTGTGAGATCTAAAGCGCAATTGACCTGGGGTAAGTGACTGGTCCTTTGGGATTAGGAGTAACCTGAATATTGCTAAAACAACAAAGAGTCCGGTAGCACCTTAAAGACTGACAGATTTATTTGGGCATAAGCTTTCGTGAGTAAAAAACCTCCCTTCTTCAGATGCACCATGAAAGCTTATACCCAAATAAATCTGTTAGTCTTTAAGGTGCCACCGGACTTCTTGTTGTTTTTGTGGATACAGACTAACACGGTTACCTCCTGATACCTGAATATTGCTGTGATTCTTGCTGTAAGGGGCCATCTATCACAAAGACACACACACCTGGGAGGCAAGGAAGACCAGAATACCCCCAGGGGACTGTCTGTGACTCCATATGAAGGCTGTTAGAATGCACAAAGAGATTGCACTTAAAATCATGGACTACAAGGGTCATCTAGTCTAACCCCCGCTCCCCCCCCCCCCCAAAATGCAGGATTTGTTGTCTCGAAACCATCCAAAGAAAGATGGCTATCCAGCCTCCTTTTTTGAAAACTTCCAATGAAGGAACTTCCACAACTTTCCTAGACAGTCTGTTCTATTGTCCTAGTATTCTTACAGTTAGGAAGTTTTTCCTGAGATTTAATCTAAATCTGCCAGGTTGTCGTTTGAACCCATTACCTTTTGTCCTGCCCTCTACGGCAAAAGAGAACAACTTTTCTCAATCTTGTTGGTGAAATCCAAATTTAGAACTCACAACCATTTTGGGGTTTGTGCCCTGGTTTTTAACAGTTTGCCCCGAGGCTGGCATTCATGCTCTTGCATCACCATTGGGAGATTCACAGCAAGTACCTATCCAGTGCAATTATCTCTTACCCAGCAGTTATGGTGCAAAAACTGATAATGTAAAATTACAGAGTTCTTACTCAACCTATTTGCTCCCCTCAAATCTTCAAATCAGAACTGCTCACTTTACTGACACACAGGTCTGGTTTTGGGGCTGGGGGGTGAGAGAGAGCAAGCACAAGCGAGCAAGCATATGCAGGTGAGAGAAAGCAGGGCAGTTGCTCTGAGTGCCAACTTCCATGGGGGTGCCGTACCACTATGCTACTAGATAAGGTTTTTTGGGGGTTTTGCTCTACTTTGACTGTCTGTCCAGACATTTTTACTCCATTCTGATTGGCTGACTGTGGGTTTTCTTGGTTTTGGAGGTAGGTGGAGAGCCCAAACACATTTTTTGCCCTGGCCGCAAACATGACTAGGGCTGCTCCTGCTGACACAATGATGTTTCCTCCTGTTAGCCTTGCAGAACTAGCCCATATAGCTGTGGGAGAGTGAACTCTATTTGCGTCATGTATCAGCATAAGAGTTGTCAGCTAAGTTCTGATTGCAGAAGCTTTCTTCCTGGTAAGGGAAGCAGAAATATCATAGCTGCACTGGGGGATAGTTCTGGTGCTGAAAGTTACTTAGGCTTTGTCTACACTACACAGCTTTTAGCAACACAGCCAACTCAGTGTAGCCGCTGTTTGTCTGCTGTCCTGCCAACAAAAAACTTCCACCCCCAATGAGCAGGGTTAGCTTTGTCAGCAGGAGCTGTTCAACATTAGCACTTGTTGCAGCAAAACTTTTGTCTTTGGGGGACCATGGTTTAACAGCTCTGAAAGACAAAAGTTTTGTTATTCAATTGCCAGTGTGGACATAGCCTGAGGGCATGGCTACACTTGCGAGTTAGAGTGCATTAAAGCAGCCCAGTGCCCTCTAACTCACGACGCGTCCACACTGGCAAGGCACGTAGAGTGCTCTGACTCCGCGGCTAGAGCGCTCCTAGTAATCCACCTTGGTGAGTGGAATAACGTTTGATGCGCCCCCGCTGGAGCGCAGCGGCACCAGTGTGGATGCCCTGGTCTGTTAATGGGCTCTGATCGGCCTCCAGAAGTGTCCCACAATGCCTGTTCTAGCCACTCTGGTCATCAGTTTGAACTCTACTGCCTTGCCATCAGGTGACCAATCGTCAGACCCGCCCTTTAAATTCTCTGGGAATTTTGAAAATCCCCTTCCTGTTTGCTCAGCCAGGCATGGAGTGCTCTCAGCGAATCTTTCCAGGTGACCATGCCTCCACGTGCCAGGCAATCCCCAGTATGGAGCAATGACGAGGTGCTGGACCTCATCAGTGCTTGGGGGGAGGAAGCTGTTCAGTCCCAGTTGCGCTCCAGCCATAAGAATTACAATACCTTCAGGCAGATATCAAGGGACATGATGGAAAGGAGCCATGACTGGGATGCACTGCAGAGCAGGCTTAAAGTGAAGGAGCCGCGGAATGCCTACCGCAAAGCCCGTGAGGCAAACCACCTCTCCAGTGCTGCCCCCGCAATCCGACGTTTCTACAAAGACCTAGACGCGATACTTGGGGATGACCCCACCTCCACTCTGAGTACCACCATGGACACTTCAGAGTCCAGTCCAACAAGGCAGGAGAAGGAGCAAAGAAGGAGTGAGGGTGCTGAGGCAGAGGAAGACACCCCGGAATCCCTAGATGCGTGCAGTCAGGAGCTGTTCTCAAGCCAGGAAGCAGGTAACCAGTCATAGCGGCCAGTGCTTGGGGAAGAACAAACACCAGAGGAGGTTCCAAGTAAGCAGCTTTTATTTTGGGAAGGAAGTTATTCAGTGCGGGCTCTTGGGGCAAGGAGGGTTAGGGCTACATGCATGCCTAGATGCAGAATAGGGCATCGATGTGCTCTCTCACATCGTGGTAACCGGCCTCAGTGATTTCTTCAAAGGTCTCAGTGAGAACTTGGGCAATGTGCTTGCGCAGGTTTCTTGGGAGAGCCACTGTGGTCCTTGTCCCAGTCAGGCTAACATGTCCATGCCACTGTGCCGTGACGGGCGGGCAGACCATTGCTGCACACAGGCAAGCTGCATATGGGCCAGAGCGGAAGCCGCATTGTAGTAGAAGACCCTTGCTTGCTTCTCAGGTCACCCTCAGCAGTGAGATCTTCCAGGACAAACTCCTGTGGAAAATGTGGGGACAGTGTTCAGTATAGGTCCCCCCTGCAGCTGTTGGTTCTCCCCAAGGCACAGAAACCCAGAGGGCAGTACAGCCATGAAACAATCAGTCCCCCTTGCCCCTGTTCTTACTCACTATTTTGGGACTCCCGTGGGTTATGTGCGCTTACTTTGGGATGGGCAAATTATGCTATTGTGTAGACTGTGCTTGCCCTCCTTAAGTATGGGGGAATCATTGCTCTGTCTGGTGTGAACAATGCTGCCTCTGTTAAGTGTTGCATTTTGCCTTTACAGGTGCAACCTTCAGATCTCAACCATCCATGTTATCGCCAGCTGAGAGACTGCAAAGAATCAGGAAGAAGCCACGTAGAAGCAAAGAAGACATGCTGCATGAAGTGATGCAGCAGTCACTTAACGAGAATCTAAAAGTGCTGGAGTGGAGGGAGAGTGAAAGGAGGATCCACCAGCAGAATGAGGAGCGCTGGCACAAAAGCACGGTGCTCTGGCAGCAAGCACGGATCGTCTGATAAGCATCATGGAGCGCCAAGCAGACTCTATCCAGGCGCTCGTAGCCATGCAGGCAGAGCACTACCGTGGGCCCCCCCACGCAGCCCTTGTCCCAAAACTCTTTCCCTTGTGCCCCCATGTCACCTCCAACCCACTTTCCCCAACATCTGGGTTCTTACCACCACCATCTGCCTCCAACACCTGTAACTTCACCACCCAGCCCTGAAAACTACGACCCTTACTCATGGCACTCAACCCCCATCACAATGCAGTATAGCTATCCTGAAATGCAGCACTCATTGCACAGCACTCCAGACAGGAAGGCTGCCAGGTCCAGCTTCCCATACAGAGAGCACCCGCAGCTCTTTAAATGGCCAAAAGCACTCTCCACAGTCATTCTGCACCATCTCAGACTGTTGTTGAACCACTCCTTGCTGCTGTCAAGGCTCCCTGTGTAGGGTTTCATGAGCCACAGCATTAAAGGGTAAGCGGGGTCTCCAAGGATCACAATGGGCATTTCGACTTCTCCTATGGTGATTTTCTGATCTGGGAAAAAAGTCCCAGCTTTCAGCTTCCTGAACAGGCCAGTGTTCCGAAAGAGGCATACGTCATGCACCTTTCCGGGCCAGCCTGCATTAATGTCAATGAAACGCCCACAGTGATCCACAAGCGCCTGGAAAACCACAGAGAAATACCCCTTCCGATTAACGTACTCGGAGGCTAGATGGGCTGGTGCCAGAATTGGAATATGTGTCCCATCTATCACCCCTCCACAGTTAGGGAAACCCATTTGTGCAAAGCCAGCCACAATGTCATGCACGTTACCCAGAGTCACAGTTCTTCTGAGCAGGATGCAATTAATGGCCCTGCAAACTTGCATGAACACGATTCCAACGGTCAAATCTAATTAATAAAATTCCCAATTGGATGTATTTCAAAAACTATCTGTTTAAGATGTTAGATTTTCTTGAAATTTGCCTTCTATAGTAATTTATCTGGGAAGGCAAGTTCTTCTGTTTAACCAGGAATCCCAAATACATGACTTATTAATGTTAAAATGTGAGTTACAGAGACAGTCAAATATGGAGTCTGTCTTTCTGTTGTAGCTCATAAAACCAAAGGATCAAAATGTCATTTTGAAGATGCTTAGAGAGAAGAGCAGACATTTAGGAACGATCTGCAGCATAGGATTGACTATGGGGAAGGAAAACATTAGTGTGTTATATCATTAGACAGTACCACTATTACAAGCCTAGGTCCCAATTCTGCACACACATAAATCACTTTACATACAAGTACAACCCCAATAATGAGCACAATAAGACTACCCATGTGTGTAAAGTTATTCAAGTATAAAGTAGTTGCAGGATCAGGATCCTAATTTGCTAATGAGATATATGAAATTTTAACTCTCATCTTAACATGTTTAGGGAACAGACAGAAATTTACTTCTGAGGAGGAAGGGGAAAAGCCAGGCTACTTTTGGGCCCAGCCTCCATCTCAAAATAAAGTTCCCTGGCGTATGATGTTCAATAACTTCCTAACAAGACAATGTAGTTCACTACATAGTTTTCTGTGCTTGCATTATATATTATGATGAGCTCTGTTTCTCAGCAAAGCACCAGGGTAGCAGAAAGGCCAATACAACTTGGAGCTGTATATCCAGAGGAATCACAGAGCAGGAAGCAACTCTTGTCAATATAGTGTTAGTGGGCTGCATTTAACTCTGGATTAAGGTGACCAGATGTCCCAGTTTTATAGGGACAGTCCCGATTTTTGGATCTTTTTCTTATATAGGCTCCTATTACCCCCAATCCCCTGTCCTGATTTTTTACACTTGTTGTCTGGTCACCCTACTCTGGATACTTCAAAACCAAAAAATTGAGACAAATTGGAGAGAGTTCTGAAAGGAGCAAAGAATGCTCTGGGGACTAGAAGAGTGAACCAAAAAAGCTAAATATGAGTAACTTGGCTAAACAATGACTAGGAGAGGACATGATAACAGTCTATAAGTATTTTGAGGTTGTAAACGTCAATGAGGGGAAGGAATTGTTAAGACTGGTACCAATATTGCCAACTCTTGTGATTTTAGGAGTCACCAATATTTAGTATTTAACTTGAAGCCCCAGTTTTCATTAAAGGAAGAAAAAGACGGGGGAGGAGAGAGTAAGGCTCCAGCCCTTGTGGTTGCAGAGAAAAGTTGGAAAATGGGAACTCCTAAAGACTCAAAAACCAAAAGGCAAATCAAAAGAACCCCAAACTTTATTACTTTAAAAAAATCTAATTTTTAAGCCAGTCTCATGACTTTTGAATGCTTGGGGTTGGCAGTGCTGTGATACCATGAGGCATTACCAGAAGTAAAAGGATGAATTAAAACCAAGTAAAATGTAGATGTATAAACAGAAAAAACTTCACAGCAGTGAGACCTATTAAACTATTGAATACTCTACCAGGAAAAGTTGTGGAAGCTTCATTGTTTGGATTATTTAATACTGTCCTGAAGAAAGCACTGGAAATTATATGGTAGGAAACAATCTTGCATTGTGCTCCACAATAGAATAATTGATCTAATAAACCTTTTCACTCTCTTATGTCTGTGATTCCCCTTCCATACCCTCTATAAATTTCACAAATAAATCACTGGGAACAGGAGCACTTTGTAAGGCTACTCTAGCTATTTTATTATTCCTGAGATATTCCAAAATTAGATTTCTCATAAAATTTGGAAGAAATCGGAGAGGCACTGTACTTAGTATACAGATCATTAGAGGAGCACCCATCATTTCAAGAAAGACCACTAGATCCACAGGAAGCAACCAACTGTAATTTTAATTTTAGTGATTGTTATTTTCAATATTGAGATGCAGAATGAAGATCAGGTTTTAAAAACCCACAAGTATTTAATATCCTTAAGGAGAATACTTTATTAGGTGAGACTGAAATAGAGAAGGAGAGCATAAATTGCTCAAACTTCTGACTCACTTCAGTTTATTTTGTCACTTGATATTGTATGTCTGAAAACTCTCTCTTCGTCTGCAGTGTTCTGTGGGCTCTCAATTTGTTTTTGTCCTTTTTAAGGAACTAATAGAAATGAGGAGAAAAATGAGAGGCCTGTAAGTAAGACAAGGCCTCTGCCACACCTTGGCTCCACAGAGCACACAAATGAACTCTTAACCTTTACAAATAATATTTTTAAAGAAATTCAAACAGCAGGGGCACACTAAGTTAGCAGGGTCCAGAGACAGCAGCCATCTTATTAGGTGTGATTTTTGAGAAGATATCCATGGAATTGTCCTGAACATAGGAGGAGAAACTTAAGTTGATGTTCCACCAAGATCTGTCTGTCACTCTACCTTTCTTGCTACTCTCTGAAATCCCAAATTCCACCCAGAGCAAATTATAGAGAGGATCCACACAGGGGAATCTTAAAGTGACTAGGAAACCCAGAGTTAGGGCACCTCTGCACCAGCAGAGTGACACAAAGAAGCCACAAAGCAGCTGAGGATCTGGCCCTTACTGTCCCAGTTGAATGGAGTACAAAACAAACCGACTTTCAGATTATGAAAAGTCAATTAGAATGTTCAGCTCTTTCAATTTTGATAAACTGTTGGGTTATTAGAAACTCAAGTAAGGAATATTCTAGTTTTTAAAAAACTAATACAGAACTCTAGTGTCACACATCTCACATGATGCTCACGTTTTCTAAATTTTTTTTAAAGAAGGACAGACCTATCCCATCACAGAAAAGGTGCTCAGCTTCCTCCATGGCACCATCCCCTCTTATCTCCTTCCATATTGCACAGAGGGCACTATATGGGTCTAGGATCTACACTGGGGGAGTATTCAGAGACTTTATAGGCTAGGTGCAGGCGTGGACAGACTGCGGTGGGGAGTAACAACAGTCACTCTGATTCCATGGGGACTCCCTGGAAAAGAATGTACAACATTTGTTGATTGGGCAACAAAATGGCAAATGAAATTTAATGTGGATAAATGTAAAGTAATGCACATTGGGAAAAATAACCCCAACTATACATACAATATGATGGGGGCTAATTTAGCTACAAAGAGTCAGGAAAAAGATCTTGGAGTCATTGTAGATAGTTCTCTGAAGATGTCCACGCAGTGTGCAGAGGCGGTCAAAAAAGCAAACAGGATGTTAGGAATCATTAAAAAGGGGATAGAGAATAAGACTGAGAATATATTATTGCCCTTATATAAATCCATGGTACGCCCACATCTCGAATACTGTGTACAGATGTGGTCTCCTCACCTCAAAAAAGATATTCTAGCACTAGAAAAGGTTCAGAAAAGGGCAACTAAAATGATTAGGGGTTTGGAGAGGGTCCCATACGAGGAAAGATTAAAGAGGCTAGGACTCTTCAGCTTGGAAAAGAGAAGACTAAGGGGGGATATGATAGAGGTATATAAAATCATGAGTGATGTTGAGAAAGTGGATAAGGAAAAGTTATTTACTTATTCCCATAATACAAGAACTAGGGGTCACCAAATGAAATTAATAGGCAGCAGGTTTAAAACAAATAAAAGGAAGTTCTTCACGCAGCGCACAGTCAACTTGTGGAACTCCTTACCTGAGGAGGTTGTGAAGGCTAGGACTATAACAATGTTTAAAAGGGAACTGGATAAATTCATGGTGGCTAAGTCCATAAATGGCTACTAGCCAGGATGGGTAAGAATGGTGTCCCTAGCCTCTGTTCATCAGAGGATGGAGATGGATGGCAGGAGAGAGATCACTTGATCATTGCCTGTTAGGTTCACTCCCTCTGGGGCACCTGGCATTGGCCACTGTCGGTAGACAGATACTAGATGGACCTTTGGTCTGACCCGGTACGGCCGTTCTTATGTTCTTATGTTTAAACTGAAGGTGTTTTATCTTTTTCATGCAGCCCCCAGAAGGGCAGTGGCAGCTAGTGGGAGTTCTTGGTAGCACATTTCCAATGGGGAAACATACAGCCAGGGTTCTACAGAAACCAGTGGGGACCAGAGTTGAGATTTTCAAAGGACTAAAACTTAGCCACACAGCTACCACAGGGGTTTCTCTAGTCATCTTCTTGAAAACTTCAATCCAGAAGCCTGGCCTTTGGTGGAACCTTCAAAACCCAAGATCTTTGACAGAGGTCTCACACTTGTGCCATGACAGGGTCAGAGACTTAAATTCCACCCCACACCTGTGACAGAGAGATGTGAGAGAAACTCCACAATGGGATCCTAGCATAGGTTCCCTTCCACAGTGCTCTCTGACTGGGAGAGGCTGATCTGGAGCTCAGTTCATAAATGGCTTTGTATTAAAACGTTACAAATGAAAAAACTCTACATTGAAATTTTCCTTTTGTTCACTTCTAGCATTTCTGAGGTGGGAGTCACTTAAAGGTCCAGTGTTTGATTGTTGTTCATCTACAGAATAGATTGCTAAGTGATACTTGGCTTGTAATGATTATCTGTGAATGTATAACAAACTAAGTAAAAATAAATACATGACAGAGGCCTTTGAAAACTGCCAAGCAGGAATTAGATTTCAATAAAGTATCTTAGGTATGCAGACCTGTGCTGTGTTAAGCCCCTTGAGATACTGCACTTGAAAGTGCTGTCTCAGTGCCAAAATGAGAGAACTCTCCCCCAGTTCAGGAGATAAGGTCAGCAGGATCAGTAACTAGTCACTCTAGTGTAAGGCACCAGCATATATCCTGTGATGTGACTGGAAATTATTCCATGATGATAAATACAAAAATACAAGAAACAACAAATGAAACACATTTATTACCAGTCCTTAATGCCTCCTGGGCCAACAACATGAAACCTCAAAACACTTGGCTCAGAAAAATTTGACGATGCAGGAAACTGGAGGGAAAAAAACCCTCTCCCTACTACTCATAGACAGGGTCGAGCTGCATTAAAATTCATAGACTCCGAATCATAGGGTTAGAAGGGATCGCAAGGGTCATCTAGTCCAGTAGCTCTTAGCCTTTCCAGACTACTGTACCCCTTTCAGGAGTCTGATTTGTCTTGCTTACCCCAAGTTTCACCTCACTTGCTTACAAAATCAGACATAAAAATACAAAAGTGTTACAAAGCACTATTACTGAAAAATTGCTTACTTTCTCATTTTAACCACATAATTATAAAATAAATCAACTGCAATATAAATATTGTACTTGCATTTCAGTGCATAGTATATAGAGCAGTATAAACAAGTCATTGTCTGTATGAAATTTTATTTTGTACTGACTTCGCTAGTGCTTTTTACGTAGCCTGTTGTAAAACTAGGCAAATATCTAGATGAATTGATGTGCCCCCCTGGAAGACCTCTGCATATCCCGGAGATATGAGTACCCCTAGTTGAGAACCACTGATCTAGTCTAACCCTCTGCCAAGATGCAGGATTGGTTATAACTAAATCATCCAAGACAGATGGCTATCCGGTCTCTTTATGAAAACCTCCAGTGAAGGACATTCCAGTTCCCTAGGCAGTTTGTTCCATTGTCTTACTGTTCTTCCAGTTAGGAAGTTTTTCCTGAGATTTAATCTAAGGCTATGTCTACACTACACAGCTTTTAGTGACATGGCTGCGTCGCTACAGCCGTGCCACTAAAAGTCATGCAGTGTAGCCACTGTTTGTCAGCTCTCCTGCCAACAAAAAACATCCACCCCCAACGAGCGGCGTTTGCGTTGTCGGCAGGAGACAACATACTGTTCATACTGGCTCTTGTCGCTGGCAAGACTTCTGTGTTTTGGGGTGGAGGGGGGGGGGGTTTAACACCTCTGAAAGACAAAAGTTTTGTCATTCAATTGCCAGTGTAGACATAACCTTAGGCTATGTCTACACTAAGAAGCTTACATGCAGCTGCAATGCTGTAAGATCTCTCATGTAGCCGCTCTGTGCTGATGGGAGAGAGCTCTCCCGTTGACATAGTTAAACCACCCCCAATGCACTGAGATAGCTATGTCAGCAGGAAAAACTCTCCTGCCAACAAAGCGCTGTCCAAACTACGTTATGCCAGCAAAACGTATGTTGCACAGGGGTGTGTTTTTTCACACCCCTGAGCGACATAAATTTTGCTGACGTAAGTGGTAGTGTAGACATGGCCTAAATCTGCTATGCTGTAGTTTGAACCCATTGCCTCTGTAGCAAGGGAGAATAATTTTTCTCAATTTTTTTCCCTCCCTCTCTTTTTTTTTTTATTCAATGCATGGCAGGTCATGCTTTGCTCAAACAGTGGATTAACAACACTGATTGCATATTAATCACTCATTTCAGATACCAAATCCTTATTCCCTCCTGTTCCATGTATGCAAACACTTCAATGCTTTAAAAAAATTTTTTTTAACTATTTTCTGTTTCTTTCTTATCCAGAATCTATTGACAAAGAAGATGAAACTACCATAAAGTGTTGGCACCCCTTAATATATTCTGATAGTGTATCACAATTTTCTATACAGCTGATATAGTGATGTCTTCTATGTTAAGGCCCAAACCTGCAACACTTATGCATGTAAGCAACTTTACTCAGGTGAGTAACCTTAATAAATTCAATAGGACTACTCACCTGAGTAATGTCATTCACATGCATAAGTGCTTGCAGATCAGGCCCCTAAAGAGCTTTTGCTGGACTCTGGCAATTAGCACTGAATTTAATATTTTATCGGACTTCCCATTTAACTGTCTCTCCCCCTCACACACACACACATTTGGTAAGTGATCAAGGGTTTTTGTTTGTTAGTTTTTAAACAGGAACATTAGTTTCTAAATTGCCCTGATAATTAAGTGATATCATTCACCACTGGTGCTGAATGCCTCCGAAAAACTAGGCAAGCATGTTGCAAGGCACAGGGATTCAAAAGTCTTAGGTTCTGTTCCTGTCGCTGCTACTGACATGGTTCATGGAGGGCATGTCTTTTCACATCTACCTGCAATATCTATCTGTAAAATGGAAATACTACTTAACTGCCTCATGGGATAAGGCAGGAGTCCAGATTTAATTCATTAAGGTTTTTAAAAAGCTCAGTTAAAAATTGCGGTAGTAATAGCAAAATATAATTCAATTAGTGAACAATACAATCATTTCCAGGATGACAATAAAGAGATTTTATTTACATAAAAATTCCCTGGTAATCAAAACTAATAATAAAGGAAATATGATTTAAAAAAGAACATGACAGCAATTTTGGTGGTTGTTGTTTTTTTAATTATAATAGTGGTTAGAATTCCCTGAAGTGAAGCTTTGGCTTTATAAACATTCTGCTAAACAAGTTGAAAACCAGAGCTCAAATCAAAGGGGTATTTCAGGCGGCTTTCTATGGTGGGCTCACATTTTGAAAACTTCCTGGCTGATATACAAAGAAAAACAAGCAAAGAATTCAGCCAGGCTCAAGCCTGGTCTACACTAGGCGTTTAAATCGGTTTTAGGAGCGTAAAACCGATTTAACGCCACAACCGTCCACACTAGGAGGCACCTTATATCGATTTTAATGGCTCTTTAAACCGGTTTCTGTACTCCTCCCTAACGAGAGGAGTAACGCTAGTATCGGTATTACCATATCGGATTAGGGTTAGTGTGGCCGCTGATCGACGGTATTGGCCTCCGGGAGGTATCCCACAGTGCACCAGTGACCGCTCTGGACAGCATTCTGAACTCGGATGCACTGGCCAGGTAGACAGGAAAAGCCCCGTGAAGTTTTGAAATTCATTTCCTGCTTCCCCAGCGTGGAGATCTCATCAGCACAGGTGACCACGCACAGCTCATCAGCACAGTTAACAATGCAGTCTCCTGAGAATCGTAAAAGAGCCCCAGCATGGACTGCACGGGAGTGCGCGAGGTGTTTAAAACATTCACGATTGCGGTATTGAGCTGAGCAGGGTCCATGCTTGCTGTGCTATGGCGTCTGCACAGTTCACCAAGCAAAAAAGGCGCGAAACGGTTGTCTGCTGCTCAGGGAGGGAGGGGTGAGGCTGTACCCAGAACCACCCGCGACAATGATTTTTGCCCCATCAGGCACTGGGATCTCAACCCGGAAATGCCAAGGGGCGGGGGAGGCTGCGGGAACTATGGGATAGCTACGGGATAGCTACCCACAGTGCAACGCTCCAGAAATCGACGCTAGCCTCGGACCATGGACGCACACCACCGATTTAATGTGTTTAGTGTGGCCGCGCGCACTCGATTTTATAAAATCTGTTTTACAAAACCGGTTTATGCAAATTCGGAATAGTCCCGTAGTGTAGACGTACCCTCAGATGCAAATGCCAAGAGGGGCAGAAACACTTTCTAAACTCAGCTTGCTTCTTTGCACCACCACCACACTGAAGACAAATACAATGCAATAAATATTTTTTAAACTTCTGATCCTGCTCTCACCCAGTTGATGCTGTTAAGCAGTTTGAACTCCCAAATTCCACATTTCTTTAAAATATAGAGTTACCTATCCCATTTGGGACAAATTCATCCTAACACAAAGCCAATGCTGAAGACCCTCTGCACTATTAAAGTCCCACTTACATCCTTAAAAAGGTGCTGAAATAGTACATAGAGCCATGTGCCAGTCTTCTGCACAGGGACATTTTCATCTTTTGTAAATGTTCTCCTGATCATATCCACATATGTAGTTTTACAGGTTCTATCTGAAAAGCTGTTAAAACTAATATTGTTCTTTTTTGTGAGTACCCCCCCCCCAATAAATCAGGTGCATAAATATCAGTTTAGGGACCTACCTGTAGGCTCCTATTTTTATTATCTTGCCCACATTTTTCCCTAAAACTATTCAGAAACAAAGAACATTCAAAAATGGATACGCTGGAATTGTCAAGAAAGTAATTTGACATGCCATCATTCAACTTGAAAAGATATTCACAACAGTAACCCTTTAAAATGAAGGCTGAGGAATTCTGTAATAAAAGGAACAGTAGACAGTTGGGTAGTACACTATGAAACAGCTGATTTATTTACATCGCAACTTCCCAAAGAGTGATCAGGAAATCTGAAACTGTCATACTAGCAGTACCATTAAAAATTAATACACTGACTGGTGACTTGGCAGTGCTATTCTAGGATTCCACAATAAGAGAACTGTTCTTGATTTTTATACACAACCTTTGGCTTCTTAAACCAACAGGGCCCGTGTCCCTGTCTCATCAGTTATCACTGATAGCCAGTTTAGGTGCTGTATTAGTGAACTTGACTGAGGCAGGGAAAAACTGGTGAGAATACATCAAAATGGGAAGACGAAAGGTAGTAGGAAAAGAAATTCTATGATTCTGAGTGAGCTAAAATCATCTATCGTGCTGTGTCTAAATGTATAAAAATGTTTTATGTGGAAAAAGCTGTCTGGCAAACAATCTGAAAGAAACTAAATCTCCCACAGGACATTTGTAAACAAAAAGCAAAAGAATGCAGATACAAACTTGTAAAAAGAACGACAAAATCTGCAGGTTCTATTTGCAGGAGTTTCAGGGAAGGACAACCACACCAGCCAACTCTCTGGAGAGGGGCAACAGACTCTCATCGTCGTTTCCTAGGTCCCCAATGATTTTAACAGAAAATGCTTTAAAAAGTGATAAAAAAGGAATCAAGTTTCTGTCTGCCTCTCTAGAGGGTCATGAGACTTTGGACTTTAAATGAAACATTTTTCCACAACTGAACATTGTGTGTGCTGCATTTCACACCTGTGTAATTTGGGGAGCCGGGGGATTTTTTTAAATTGGCAGATCAATTTTTATTTTAATGGTAGCAGTTAGAAAGTCAAGTGACATTGCATTTATTATGCAATTTGACAGGCTCCCCTGCAATTTGCCCATTGTATCTATACCAGGAGCATTTCTAATATTTCAACATTCTGAACAATTTGAACAGCCACCATTTAAAAAAAACCTCAACCACAGAAATGGTTCTTTTTCCATCCCTGCTCTGCCCACAAGTGTCAACTTTTTTCCTAAACTCTCACTTTATTCAGTTCCATGGTCCAAGAGGCGAAACAGTCAGTCCAGGGCCAGAAACACTTTTGTGGTGCAATCTTGTGTCTGCTACAATAACTAGAAATAGAATTTTAGACTATTGGAAAGGGGAGATTTCTAGATGTTCAACTAGTTGCTAAAATGGCAGATATCAGACCTTAAATCCAGACCCCAGATATCAGACCTTAAATCCTGACAATTATGCTGTTTTGTGCTAGTCATGGGGTTTGCTCTTCCTGGGACCTAATCTTGTTAGATAAATGACTGTAAGTGTAGTAGCCAAGTTTTCCAGGCCATCCATACATGCAGGAGTCCAGCCAGGGTTCAACACCATCTTACAGAGATTTGGCCAAGTTTAATAAATTTTCAGTAAATACTGTTGTACAAACATAGAGCTACAGAGAGTGCAGTTCAGCTGTACGGCTAAGAGGGAGCAGGATGCCATGGCTTAGCCCATGTAGAGGATCCATCTCTTCTTTGTGCTACAGAATTACATTCCATGGGGCCTCACTGCAGCACTACATGCAAGGGGATTTGGAAAGTAGACACTGGATCAATATGGTCGTCGACTGGCCATCCCCTTGCAGAACTGAGATGCAAGAAATGTATGGACTGTTGTCAGATGCTACCAGTGTGGTGCTCTGCTCTGTCCAATGTTGATATCAGTTGGCTGCGTGCCAGTGTTCCCTCTGTGTGCTGCCCCAGCTCTGCGAAGGTAGCTTACCCAGCAGACCCCAAGAGAACCCCCAATGACCACAGACTCTAGTAAGGTACGAAGGCACCCGGGCCGGGTTTATTGTCAAAGAGAAACACAGTCTCCAGCTCCCTGGCACAGAAGTCCAAGGTGCTGCTAACGTGCTGCTAGCTAGTACATATGTGCTCCCTGACAATGGACTCCGCTCAGTCAATGGCAGGACTTTCCACTGCCCCTTAGGCCAGACAAAGGCATCCATTCAGGGGTGCATTCTTATACAGAGGTACAAACAAGTTACACATCACTCCTGACGTATTGAGGTGCAGCCCCTCTACGGAGCAAGGTACAACCCTCTATGTAGTAAGGTGCCGCCTCTCACCTTGTACATTTTGGTTCAAACAAAACAACTCTATCCATCATATTACCCTTTTGGCCCTGTCATTGGGATGGGTCAGCTTGATCCTTGTTATCTGTGTGGAGTGTACAAGCATGTGAATTTTCTGATATCTGCTGTCCAGTACCTTTTAGGTATGTCTCTTTTTGCAGCATCAGCCCTTTCCTTGCCAGTTTCTGTGAGCAGGGCCTGCCCCTGGCTCACAGCTTAACTTTGCTTAATGTTAACAAAGTCTTGACCATTACTTTAGTTCAGGCCTTAGGCCTCATACTGGGCCTCTGATAAAGGTTTATGTTTCAGGGCCTCATCTTACTACATGGACTATTGCATTAGTGTTTGCACAACAATCAAGAGATTCCTTCTCTCCTGATGAAACACCCTCTCATCTGTATATCTCTGTACTGAGTTATTTGGTCTGAGTTCTCAAACTAGATTTTGGCCCTTGAAGTTTGTGGCCTAAATTGCTCAAAGATCCTCAGATGAAAGGTGCTGCAGTAAATAAATCCAAAGTACTAATATATCATTGTCACCACCTCCTATCTCGGCCAGGTACACACATTATGGGGTATAGTTTTAGATGATATATTACATTCTTTGTTTTTTAAAATAAATCCTCAAAACCTCATTCAGAATAGACTATACAGGAGGAAATTCCTTTAATGATTTGCCTCTGGTCTTAACAGAACTTATTCTGTGACAACAGAAATGTTTACACCTCAAATTGATTTAAAGAAAGTCCAGCCTTTACTAGCAAAAATAGCTATCATCTTCACTTCACAAGATTAAGATGACACAAAAATTACAGTATTGGAGCATGTACCAGAAACAGGTGTCCAGCACCTTGGTGAAACAGCACTTATTTCCTTCAGGAAACCTGCTCACTCCAACCAAAACAATAGGAAAGTGCAAATAGTTCTGATTTTGCAACCTAGCACACAAACAGAGGAACAATTACAGTTAGTAACTGTAATTTTAAATTAAGCCCTTCAAATCCACAAAGCTTGTATGTTAATGGAAGGCAAACTGTCCACATGCAGATTTTAAAAAGAGACTGTTGTAATACATTTGAAAGTCAGAGGGATATTTTTTCACTAAAAACATTTTACCTTCAAATGATGGGAGTTGTTTCCCCTGCTCAAAACAGAGGGTTTAAAGAGTTCTGTTAATGATCCATGACCCCTTCACCAGAACTACAGCCGCACTTGTGCAGCTCCCAAACTAAGCTCAGTTGGACTGGGTCAGTAAAAAGGCCCCCAAGGAGCAACCAGGTGCTGCAGGACTATGTATGTATGGTGACTATGTATGTGGCACTCTTCTGTGACCCAATGTACCAGGACAGTTTCTAGGGTGTTGGGTCTTTCAGATGTGATAAAACTGATGCCCTGACCACCTGTTTTCATTAAAGAGCCCATGAACTCTTTGCAAGAGTAGCAGTACTAAGTCAGTATCCCATGCCAAGTTCCAACTCAGATATTTACATATGGCCTACCTAAAATTCCCTCTGAGATTTCAATTCTACATGGAATATTTAAGATTTAGTCTCTTCAGTGGTTATGTAATGTTGCCCTGTCTACATTACAGCATTATGAGATGAAAGCCCCACTCTTGTAAACACATATGTACAGGCTTAATTTTAAGCATGAGTAGCACTAGTTAATTGCTTATAAGAGATGCTATAAAATTGCATACTGCTATTATATTATTCATATATTGGTTGCCCTACTAAAGTCAATATTTAGCATAGACACCTTTAATACTTTCTTTACTGTTCTATTTAACAGCACGTAACAGAAATAAAAAGTTGTGAAAATATGTTTATAATTCTACTGGGTTACTAACACAATTTCACAGGAGAATTAAGTTAGATTTCATATGCAATTCAAATTTTACTGCCATCTACTCTGCACATTAACCATTCTATTAGAAATACAACAGGAAATGAGAATCCACCCCCTGCTTAGATGTTTTTATACTTATACCAGCCCCATCTCTTCAGAGCAGATGTTTAAATGCCAAGCACATGACTAAATAAGGGAGCAGAAAGTTCTCTTTATCTATTAATGGTATTTAATTATTCATTTCAGTTTATAAAATGCGCACTTCCAAGGCACAATGTAATTGTTTTAAAAAAACACACATAAAAATGTTCAGGCTGAATATCAATACTAAAGCCTTCCCATCCACCAGAACGTAAACCCACCCCCTCCAACTCACCCACCTGCTCCTCCAGAGAAATCATGTGAAAAATATATAAGCTTTGCAACACATGAGCAGGCCAACAAATTCAGGCTCTGGCAGACAATGGGAGTGCGTTCCAGGGTTGAGGACTCTTCACTAAAAATGTCCAGCTGCCAGCTCTTTCCTGTTCATTCAATGTGCAGGCTGGACAGGAAAGGAGGGTTGTTGACCTAGTTTATATAGGTAAATGAGGTGAGGTCCAAAGCACCTCTGTCTTCTTCAGGGATTAAGGTGACACAAATAAGGAATGAAACTGAAATCTGCAACCCTCCTGCAGGATTTGCTCTAAAAATTGGAGAACGAACACTTAATGAGGCTAGAGTCAGTGCACTGTTTGAATGGTGTACAATTGTTAGCCATGAGGTCTACACATTAAATGATGAGCATAAAACCACTGAACAGTGGCCTTAATTCAATGAACATCTCCCATTGTGCAAACTAAACAAGACAGGGGTCTGGTGGAAAGAGTAGCATAAGTGATTATGTAATTAAGCATTATATCATAACTATACACACAAGAGGCAGAGTTAAGTTTGCCCAGGCAACCTTAACATTATAAGTACAAACAGAATATGGCTTTCGAGAGCGCCTTAATATTCTTTTAATGTTTTTGTATTTATTTTCCTAAGATTCTGCTTGCTGGGTTTGGTTTTTTTAAAGAACAAGTGTGCAACAATTTGCCAGACAGCACTAGAACACACTGTTCTACATAAAGTGAATTAGGAGCCCTTGCTTCTGTCCATTCACATCCAAATCTAGCAACTGGAAGGGTGCCTGCCTCCTCCAAAATGCACTTCCACTGGTCGCATGGAGAGGGCCAGGACTTCAATGGAACCCTGCTTCTGCTTATTAAACTGTAAAATGTAAGAATTCCTAATGTTTTCACTTCCTAAAACTGGCAGTCAATCCAGTTTGTTACGCAATATCTTTTTTTTTTTTTTAAAAGCAGATACTCAGTCCCACAACATAAAGGATGCTCATGATCTTCCACTGGGAATCTAATGATACTGGGCATTGATCTCAGGTACTGCTATCTTGGCACCAAGTACAAATACTCTAGTGACGATGAGACTCAATAATTGTAAATTTCCCTTTATACAAGGCCCTCAATATGGCTGCCCTGTTGTTTGCAGTATGTTCAAGGGAATGACTATTCACTCATGTAAATTAATGAAGATCATTTTATACCCTGCTTGGTTTACACCAGGGTTAGGCAACCTATGGCATGCGTGCCAAAGGCAGCACATGAGCTGACTTTCAGTGGCACTCACACTGCCCGGGTCCTGGCCACTGGTCCGGGGGGCTCTGCATTTTAATTTAATTGTAAATGAAGCTTCTTAAACATTTTAAAAACCTAATTTACTTTATATACAACAATAGTTTAGTTATATATTATAGACTTACAGAAAGAGACCTTCTAAAAATGTTAAAATGTATTACTGGCATGCAAAACCTTAAATTAGAGTGAATAAATGAAGACTCGGCACACCACTTCTGAAAGGTTGCCGACCCCTGGTTTACACTGTCTGCCAAGAAAGTTGTGAGTTGATTTTAAACTGGCACCTTTTTTTTTTTTTTTAAAGCTGTTAGTTTTGTGGGCCCTGACTATACTTGAGACCTGTTTCTTCAGCCTTCCATTAATGGGTAGCTGTGGTTACACACCGCTCAGTGATTAAGCATCCATCATTGTGGGGCAGGCACTGATTGAGAGGTAACTCAGAAGAAAGCATGATGACTACTGAATAGCTGAGGTCCTTCTTACAGTGTTGTTTTACAATCTCATTTGATAGATCAGTGATCAGTACAATCAAAACTATAGCAAAAATACTCATCTTGAAAGCATTTAACTAGTTCAAGGCTCTGTGCATATTACACCCATTCAGTGGAGTAGAAAATTGGAGTTTCATTTTTTCATCTTCCAGAGTGTCCATGGAGTTCGGTTATCACATTGCTCTACTCTTCCCTTCATCCACTGTGACAGGAGCAGTGAATTGGATTGATCAAAGTGACAGGAGGGAGAAGAAGGGGATTTTCCTTTTCTATAATCTGACCAACATTTTCACTAAGTTCTGCTCCCTACATGTAAGAATGAATCTTTTCTTACCCATAACCAGTCAAAACACTAGCCACCTGTCCAACACCATGGCTGAAACACAGTTGTTGCCAGGTTTTCTTGGCCATCATGAATAGACATTTTCCACCAAGAGGTGTGTCAGACCAATTGCGCTACACAACCACCCCATGGCAAAGTTTTATAACCCACTTATAACAAAGCTCTTTGAAAAAACAATATCTGTATCCACCTGACTTCAGAACAATTTGCAACCCATAGTTTTTCAAATGGCATGTGCCATTCAGGCAGGCCAGCTCAGCACAACACAGTGCAACCCAACCAATCTGGAAAATTGTTCCAGGGCAGTTAGGAAGAAGACAGTTCATTTCCACCTGTTTATGTATATGTAGCTTCCTATAACTGTTCTCACTGATCCTGCCCCATGGCTCTTGCAGGGGTGTGCAGTGGGAGGAGGGGCGGTGTCACAGGGTCCACACAGGTTTCCTCCTTCTCGCTCCGTGCCCTGTGCTTAGGCTGGTAAAATAAGAGTTCTCACACCTTCTTCTGGTGTTTCACCCTTGTGCTTTATTTTACAGTGCCACCGTGTAGTCCCCTTTATCCCCCATCAGTTATCCCCTTTCTAACCCATTCCAGGGTCTCTTGGCCCTTGAGGTTCCCTTCCTGTGGTGAGGAGACAGAGCTGTAGCCTCCTGTCCCCTCCCAGGCTAGCCTCCTAACTGAGTTTTGTTCAGGGCTTTTATAGCCCTCCTAGCCTTCAGCCCAGCTGTCGCTGCTTAGCTTAGTCCAGGGGTCGGCAACCTTTCAGCAGTGGTGTTCCGAGTCTTCATGTATACACTCTAATTTAAGGCTTCGTGTGCCAGTAATACATTTTAACGTTTTTTAGAATGTCTCTCTATAAATCTATAACATATAACCAAACTACTGTTATATGTAAAGTAAACAAGGTTTTCAAAAATCTTTCAGAAGCTTTATTTAAAATTAAATTAAAATGCAGATCTTATTAGTTCAGTGTGATCCTTGTCCTTGCTTTTCCTTGCTGAGTTTTCCAATGTCTGGTGGCACTTATCTGGATACTTTAAGCTGCACACAGGCTTCTGAGTGATCAGTTGTTAACTGGCTGGAACCCCAGATCGACAGCTGAGGTGAGTGGAGCTGGCGGCTGGTAGGGCTGAGCAGGGCCGGAGGCCTGGACCCTGTCTGGCAGGGGGCCTGCACTGGAACTCCAACTGGAAGCAAGGCAAGTGGGGCTGCAGCGTGGACCCCGGCTGGCAAGGGGCCAGCAGCCGGAACCCCAGAGCAGCACCGGGCTGAGCGGGTCAGCCCACCCAGCTCTCAGGTTTCGGCGGTGGGCTGAGCATCTCCGCCTGCCCCCACTCTGGGGTTTCAGCCACCGGCTCCTGCCAGCCGGATCTCAGCCCACTGCCAGCCTGGGGTTCCTTCACCCAGGCCAGCAGCGGGCGCTGTGTGGGACCGGCAGCGGGACTCAGACTGGCAAGGGGCCAGCAGTGGGAACCCCAGAGCAGCAGCGGTGCTGAGTGGCTCAGCCCACCCCGCCTGCCAACAAAAATCGGCTCGTGTGCCGTAGGTTGCCGACCCTTGGCTTAGTCTATTGCAGTGAGCCAGCCCTCATTAGGGCCCGCAGCTGGGCTCCCTGCTGGCTGCTTTGAACCTCTGCCCCTGGCTTCTCTGCCTGAAAGCAAGGCTTAGCCAGCATTTTAGCAGGGCATTCAAGGGGTTTTACCCTGCCCTACCACACGCGGTTACACAAGTAACCTTCCATCCCTTCACCATTCTGTGCCGTTTGCAAGTTCCCGGCCCTTGCCTCACTCTTACAACATGTATTTTAAACTACATTTTTGCCATTACCAACAAATTTTGGTAGATAGAAGGTAAATATCGATCTCACCATCAAGACTCCTCCACATTCCAAATATCCAGATCCAATTCTAAGCAGAGGAGGATCTGGAGTACAATCTTTAATCTTGCCAGAGTGCATTGAGCCCACTTTATTATTTTTTAGAAAGAAAACTATTCATTTTATAAAAGAAAAGTGTGTTTTTTCTGAACAGATTTAATTGCCAAAATGTCTTAACAGAAAACAGAAATAACCACCTTTCATTGTGATTAGGGATTTGGTACTGAATGCCTGTTGAATCAAAAGTAGCTATTTTATCTGCAGTGGGTATTTCATAATATGCAAGGATGACACCAACAAGTAATTAACAAAATGGGATACGAAAAGCCAACATCTAACTCATCTAACTCAACATCTAACTGACTATTGTTTTTTATTACTAACAACCTGCTATATTAGCAGATCAAGTAAGAGAGATGCATGAACCAGAAAATGAGATCAAATGCCCTAATATTTTACCTCATACTTTTAGCAACTCTAGATCTGATTCTGATTCAAACTGTGAACCTTGAGACACTGGCCTCCATTTCCAGAGTCCAGTCTTCTCTCAGACTAGATTCCTAGATCCAAACATCCCCCACACTTTGGAGAAATTCAGATTTGGGAAAGATTCCATATCTGAGCTAGGCAATTTAGGCCCATCTGTAGGTCAATTACAATAGAAAAAAATGGTAGTTACATCTGTTGTTTCTCTCTCCCTTCCCGTCCCTTCCCACTATTTGGCTTTAGCAAATAACATTTCCTTTCATCTAACTAATTGCTGTACTGTTCCGTTCAGAGCCATTGAGAGTAAATAGTATTTGAATGACCTTTCATTTTTAAGTGAGATACAGTGCACAGTATAGAGTTGAGGAAGGGGTCTCCGACATGGATACATAATTTAGAAAGAAATCCTGAAAATTAATCACACCAGCCTGAGGATGAAGAGAAAATAAAAGTGGGGAAAGAAGCTGAGCTAAGTTCTCTCTGTGTGGTTAAGACAGAAGTTGTTATGCCCAGCTGAACAAACAACTAATAGACTGAACCTGTGAACAGCAGCAGCTAAAGAGCTTACTTTAGAACATAACATATTCACTTCGCTTCCCCACGGAAAAGGCAATCACCAACTGACTTGGATCAGCATCAGGACTAGTTCAACAGAACCATTTCCTTAAATAAATACATTGCCTGCTCTCAGGCAGAGGAGGGACGAATGGCACACAGTCCATTTGCTATTACTTTACTTTTCCCCTCTCTGTTGGAATATTTGTGTCTGGGATAACACAGACTACTAGGACATATGGTCCTGTGCCTCAGTTCTGATGAGGTTAAATTATTTTCTTAACTTGTTCTACCTCCTTTAAGAGGAATTAATTATGCAGAAGGTGAAAGTAACAATAGCAACTCTTATTTCAATAGTATCTTTCATCCCAATGGGTCCAAAAACACTTCACCCACTGAAATACAACCACCTCTAGGGTGGAATGTGACAGTTGTTCAGCAGTTCGCAGTAACAACACACAACAATTTAGATAGGAAGTGAGAAAGAATACTGCTGTCAGCAGTGTCTTTCCCCTACATCCCATTAGTGATATTTCAAGGTTCAGCTTCTGGGCCACTCCACTCATTCATTTGTACACTCCCATATGCGTCATGGACCTTGGGGAGCCCCAAGTCCTAGAGCCTTCCAGATAGCATAAATTTTGGGTTAGAGCGGCCCAAACTTCATTGTGTATCAGAATAATGTCAAAATGAAGTGGAGATGGGAAACAGTGCTGTACCACAAGTCAATGTGTAGTTAAATTTAAAGTAGGAAAGTGTATTGCAGAGGGCAACAGATGTCCAGCAAAATACCACTGGCAAAAGCATGATGTGCCACTTCATGGACATATATTTTCTGTTGGGAACTGCAGCTTTAACTGGTAATGGAAGTGAAAGAGGGGCACGTGGGGCAGTTATCAAATGCCCTATGCAAAGTTTCTACCACCTGAAATGCTAAACCCTAGAAATACACTTTTCTACTACCACACAGATTACTGAGAGTTTAGATTGCAGGCTTCTTAGAACAGGGACCTGCAATTTTTTACTGTAAAGTACTATGTACATGTATAAGCAACCAATAATTTCATCACCTAGGATGGAGGGACTGTGACACTGCTCTATGGCCTTGGCTTTTTAATAATAAATAACAATAATAATGTATCAAAGTGAAGACTTCTGGGAAGGACAGTACAGGGAAGCTGTACAAGGCCTGTCCCCAGGGTCTGAAGAGAAACAGCACTTTCAGGTGGCACAACTATAAACTGATTACACACAGACTATTTTCCTTTTATACAACATAAGGTTACTGTATCGGAGCAACAAAACTGGGAGGCAGGCTGGGCTCTTTCAGAAGTCATATATAAAGCCTAAGTGGAACTCTGAATTGTATTTTGTTTTAGTAATTTTTTGGAATTCTCAACTAATGTTTGAGCATGAGCTGTTCCCTCTGCTCTTGGAACATATGATGAATTTGATGTGGGAAGGTGGGTCTAAAGGAATTAAAGCGCTACTGCACATCCAACAGCTGTCTGTTCTCCAAACATATTAGTTATTGTAGGTTTGCACTTCCAGATTCAAACTACCAGCTTACAATATTAACCATTAGGAAACTGTGCAGATCCACGGTGGATGTGGTGAGGCCACTGGGAGATGCTGCAGCAGGGACGCTTTCTTGATGGGACTCCTATATGATGGGATATAAGTTCTCCCCCCCCCTCCCCCCGTCAGTGAGAGCTACTCTCCCTTTGCTGCCAAGTCCCCACCTTGCTCTACTCAGGAATCAGGAGGAGAGTGGAGATGAGGATTTCTGTTTCTGCCATGATGACGCTGAGTTTGTGGCATGATGTCCAGGATCAGATGTCAGATGGACAGTTTCAGATCCAAGACTAAACAGAAAAAGAAAAGTCAAAGGCAGTTGATTTGGAAGTTGTCAGTCTAGAAATGGAAGTTAAATTCATGTTAGATGAGATCACCCAGGAACATAGTATAAAGGGTGGAGGGGAGGCAGCCAAGGAAGAGCCCTGATGGACATCAAGGGAGAAGGTGGAACCAAGAAGGGTGACAATGATGGAGTGGGTAAAAAAGTAAGAGGAGAATTATTCAAGCACTGAGTCATGAAAGACCATCAAATAGAAAGGAGAAGGATGTGACTAACAATGTCCAATGTAGCAGATAAACTGAGGCGGCTGGAGTTTAAGCTTTCCTTGGACCGTGTCTGTCTTCTGCTTGGTGTCTAAACAGCATCCAGCACAAACAGGTCCTGATCCTGACTGAGGCCTTAAGGCACAGTCATAAAACAAACAGTAATAACTGTGTGATATTGCTTGTGATACACTGAGAGGGATAATTTCTAAGACATACATGGGAGTTGGATGCTTCTGTGCCTTTGAAAATCAGCCTGAGTTTGTTTAGTTAGCTTGTTTTGGTTTTCAAAGAGGGCTTTTGGGGACTGGTACAGTGTTTAAATGAAGGAAATTGTTTTGGAAGTCATATAATTTGAAAGGGGATTATTATTATTATTTAATATAAATACTATATATGGGCCAAAAGGTATCAGTCAGGTTAAGAGTCCCACTATGTTGCAAGTTGTACACAAACAGGAGTAGACATGGTTTCTGCCTCTATGAGTTCACAATCTAATTAAAGACAAGATGCACAAGGGAGCACAACAAAAAACTGGAGGGTAGAGGGAAAAAGGAGGATGAATTTATGCTAACATTACAAGTTCATAGACTTGGAATGTGGACAAGTATCAGAGGGGTAGCCGTTTTAGTCTGGATCTGTAAAAGCAGCAAAGCAGCCGACGAAGTGGGTCTGGATCTGTAAAAGCAGCAAAGCATCCGACGAAGTGGGTATTCACCCACGAAAGCTCATGCTCCAATACGTCTGTTAGTCTATAAGGTGCCACAGGACTCTTTTCTTGGAATGTGGAGAACTTCATGGTTTTTGTCTATAGATTTTCTGCTGTGACTGATGAGTGGATAAAATCATGACATCACGAAAGTAGTATTGGATGACTGGTCATTACACACTTTCACTGGGGACATGGGGTGACTCCCTTCAGATCATGATGGCTTTGGAGTTAAAGAGGCATATGAAACCACATAACTCCACCAGAGAGGTCCTTTGGGGCCATCTGCCTGTCCCAAGTCAGGATAAAGGAGGAGGGTTGGGCGTGGGGCTAGCAACTCCACCCCGTAAAAAATCAACTTGCTACAGAAACGCCAACAATAGAGATAACAGAGACTTTTAGCCTGGAAAAAGAAGGGTCTTCAACTCGAAGACGCATGACGCTGAGTGGTGAAAGCCACAAGGAAGCCACTAAGCTGATCACCCTTCTTGCAACCAGGAGGATTACCATCAGCACATGGAACGTGAGGACCATGTCTGATAGCAAATAAATGGGCTATACCTGGAACCAGCTAGAGCAAATGGCCCAGGATAGAGGACTCTGGAGATCTGTGGTTGGCGGCCCATACCCCGACTGGGGTGACGGGCATGAGTGAGTGAGTGAGTGAGTGATGAAACCACATAATTCACACAGCACCAAGTTACATTACAAGGACTTTCAGAGAGCTACTTATCTGTATAGTACATCAACAGCATTTTGGGGGTGTAGGAAGTGTCTTCTACATCCCTCCTGCAGCCCTGAAGAACCTGCCAATTTCCTCTGATTTACAACTCCACACTACCCCCAGTGAAGCCTCGTGCTCTCCTGAGCTTCCCCCTCACCAAAGAGGTCTATGTGGGATTCCTTTAGAACTCACACCTCATGTTTCTGTAACAATAAGGAGTGTGTTGCAGTGACACAAAGTACTCCCTCTACTCAAATAAACTAATACACAGAGAAAAAGTTCCAAGAAGCACAGTGTCCCAAGAATTTGAGCCTTGGATTGAGATTTAAGGATACTGGATTATAGTCCGGTGTTACTAGTTAATCACTAAAAGTGCTTTCTAGAACAGAGCACCACAGGGTGGGCTTGGATTCCAACTTTGGCAGACTTAGCGTAAGTTACCAGGCTTTGAGTTATTTGTCATTTATACACAAAACAACGGCCATTCTCCAAAGTCTCAAACTCAAAAGAACACTGGGCTATCAAATACACATTACTGTCTCCACCCAACTGGGCTGACTTTTTCCTCTCTGGTCGTCTCTAACCTTTCAGCTATAACCATTTTGTTGGCTCTCTTTTATAATCCCTCAATTGGAAAGTTTCCATAACAGTCAAAAAAATGGGATGAAATTTTATTACAAGCCAAATAAATGGGTGACCACTGGTTTGGCTTGCAGCACTGTTGGGAGTAATCCTGCACTGGCCGGAGGTGAGTGGGGAGGAGGATGGACTAAATGACCTAATAGGCCTTTTCCATCTCTAGTTGCTTTTATGATCTGTTTTCATTGTGTAGCTGATGATGCTAGTATATTCTGTATAGAAAACCACATCCACTCTTTAAATCTTCACTTTTGGAGAGCACATGGAATTTCCCCCCATGGAATTTCTAATCATTGTTCTTTGGTTGGCATTCAAAAGGCAGTTTCTATAGGGTGCCAGGCATTGCACTGATCCCAGATGCAAACCAATGCTATTTTCATGCAATACTCCACTGTCCCAATGCAAAAAATATGCAAACTGGTAAAATATTTGTTCACACAGCTTCAGAACAAAGTTTTCATTGTAGTAAGTAAATCACAGTTCAGCACAATGTTGCCTGTAGTAGGTTAATTTTTCTTTTATACGGTGAATAATCAGCAAGAGAGACACAGACTGATAGGTCACTCACAAATCTAGTCTAAGAACTCAGAAGCTCAAATTGCTAGAGTTTTTCTTATTTCAGATCAGAAAGCTTGTTCAGAACTCCACAGCAACAAGCTGCCACATCTAAAACACGTATCACAGCTGAAAGAATTCCTGACGGTATAGAAAACCAGTGGGTAGGGGGTTTTCAAGGTAGGGACTTTAGGGTTCCTTACATGGATACCAGCTTTGCCACATTCTGGGCAATTTTTGCAGTGTAGTATGAAATATATTCCTGTGTTTCAGAGGAAATAGGGAAGCTGGGGGACAACATCCATCAATTTTCCCACTATATTCCAGAATTTCTCCTGGTGCCCATGCCACTTCTGAAATGCTCTGTCAGCATGGATGAAGCCCAGAGGAATACTGTACCTCTGTTTATAGGAAAGCAAAATGTCTTGCACTGGAAGATTCTCAGGGGGAAATCTGGTGGTTTGGCTAGCTGACTAGGGGACAGTTGCTGTTTTTGGCACAAGGGAAGACACAAGAAATGGCCCTAATTCAGGACAGCACTTAAACATGATTATTTTAAGCACGTATTTAAGTCTCACTGAAATAAATGGGAGCATACCCTTACATATTTTCTTGAATGGGGAGGAATTTAAGCATGCATTTAAGTGCTTTCCAGAGTCAGGACCTTCAGATGTGTGATGAAACAAACTAATGTGATGTTTCTGCTAGAATGCATATCAGCTGTGCAAACAGTTAATGTAACTATTTAAACTTGGCTTTCCCGCTTACACAGTGCTCTTTCTTCTTCAGGTTTCTGTGTAGCTTGAAAGCTTGTCTCTTTCACCACCAGAAGTTGATCCAATAAAAGATATTACCTTATCCTCCTTGTTTCTCTACTCATTCTTGGCATAGGTGGTCTTTGTGAGGCATGAACAGTCCATTAGCTATAGCACAGGACTGAGAGTCATGAGATCTGGGTTTTATTCCTGGCTGTGCCTCAGACTCACCATGTAACCATGAGCAAGTCACTTACCCGATCTCTAAAATGTGGTTAACAAATACTTATCTTACATATTGTCGTGAGGCTTACTTCATTAACATTTGTAATCCTAACCTGTTGAGACCCACCAAGAAAGGACAAAGTAAGATTTTGTATCCTCTCTGAACCTTTTCTATTTCTGATATGACCTTTATGAGATAAGGATGGTTATGTCTTTTTCTTACGAGGTTACAAAGTATATAGATGTTCAGAGACTTCATGTTGCCTTAACATAAAAATCATAAAACCAAAACGAACAAGTAAACTTTTCAAAACTAAAAGTGACTTAGGAGTCTAAAATGCATTGACTTAACACCAGTGGGATTTTAACTTCTAAGCCTCTTCAACACTTTTGAAAATCTGACCCAATATGTCCAATATTTCTAAGAGTAGAAATAAAACTGAATACACCTCTACCTCGATATAACACAACCCAATATAACATGAATTCAGATATAACGCGGTAAAGCAGTGCCCCGGGGGGTCAGGGCTGCGCATTCCGGTGGATCAAAGCAAGTTGGATATAACGCAGTTTCACCTATAACGCGGTAAGATTTTTTTGCTCCCAAGGACAGCGTTATATCGAGGTAGACGTGTATCTTTAAATAAGTAGCTTAAATCATTCGTCGTGCGCCTCAGCATCACCTCCCTTTTCTAGTCCTGGATTTTCCTGGATTTTTCTTGAACAGACAGCCTCTGAACTGACATTCAGATTTACAGAGTTGCTTTACTTTTACATCTATCTCAAGACACTATAGTAGGAACAAACATGGAAACATCACTTTACAGTTAAAAGTACCAATATTTATATATATATTTCTTAGTGGAGCTCTTCCCTGCCTAAGGAATAGGGATATTCAATTTTAGAAATAAAGGAGATTTACTAAGCAACTTTATCCTTGTAAATTAAACTCTAGTATAGGAACCAACAGTCAAATATTTGTTTTCCTATATATCAGATGTCTGACAATAATTAATAAGTAGTGACATGGAGGTCACTAAATGCTAAATTTGAGCTTTTATTACAAATTGAGGGGGGAGTGACCTTTCCTATCATCTATGGCACAATCTTCCAGTAGTTCTCAAACTTTTGTACTGGTGACATCTTTCACTTAGCAAGCCCCTGAGTGCAACTCCCCTTATAAATTAAAAACACTTTTTTATATATGGAGGCAAAGTGGGGTTTGGGGTGGAGGCTAACAGCTCACGACCCCCCATGAAATAACCTTGCAACCCCCTGAGGGGTCCCGACACCCAGTTTGAGAACCCCTGCTCATATTCAGAATAGCCACAGGCATGTACATGTATTTGCATGTTGTTTGTTACTACTCTATTTCCATCTATTTACTGCATTTTCTTTTCCCATTCTTCTTATTTTGGCTTTAAATTACCTAGCAAATATTTCACAGGACAACCAGATAAGGCAACTTCATTTTGCTCAGCAATGATGGCAAAATAACCCCAATGCTGCTGCTGCCTCTCTGTGCTTGCTGTTAATGGAGTACAGCTGGAATGCAGCTGGAACACAGCTGTCAGTTTTTATTTCCCAAGTCTGCAGTAAAACAACAACTACAGTTCAATCACATGATAATTTCCTCTGAATTACAGAGTTCTAGGTTTGAGACATTACATGCAATTAAAAATTAGCCAAGACTTGAGGATGACAATAAACACAAGCTTGAAGAGTTTCGAATTTTGGTCATGTTCTGCTTATACACATCTACTAATGCAGTACACTTGTCCTGCACCAGCTATACAGATTTTAGTAACAATAATATTTTGCACATCCTTAGTGCCTCCCAGCCAAGGTCCTCAAAACACTTTGCAAACAATTAATTAAACTCAAAATATCCCTACGAATAGGTATGATTATATCTATTTTACAGAAGTGGAAATGGAGGCTCAGGGTGGCCTGATTTTGAAAGCTGCTGAAATTCAATTTCTAGCAAACTATAACACAGCTGGAAGTGTTATCCTTAATTCAAAGCTGTAGGTTTCTAAAGTAACAAGTGAATTGAAAGCAGTTTGCATCTTTCACTTCTGTCACCCAGTAAACTTGTGTTTTGCATTAAGAAAACACTATGAAGAAATTTTATTGCAAATTGGCAGCCGTGACAGTATGAAGGAGCATTCAGGAAAAACATAGAAGTTTTGCAGGTTTTAACCACTCTTTCGCTCTGAGGAGATGGGCAGTTATCAACTAGGCACAGCAGGCCAAATGCAGATCTAGAGCAACCCTGTTTACTTCAACAGAGTTCACAAAGGATGAATTTGGTCAACCTATGTAAGTTCTTGTTATCACAGAATTTCACTAAAAGTAATGAATATTTGGTAGCCTTTTCGTCAGATCACAACAAAAAAATATTTGCTCCTACCTCAGTAGCTCAAGATCCAGACACCAGTTCACTAACTCATCATGTGATCTGAATATTTCTTCACATTCAAATAAGAATTTTGATGTATAGATTTGCTTTCCCTTTAATCATGCCCCAATTAGGACTATTCTTCACTCTTTTTGAGCTATAAAATGCTCCATACGCTAAAGATCTGACACAAAAAACACTCATTGACCTATTCTGACCATTCCTCTAATTTAAGCTGTCCCCAGATAATGACTTTCCAGAATATTCTGTCACAGACAGGCAGAGCAGAAATGAGGTAACAATGACAAACAGTATACCTATTAATATAAAACACCACATTGCATATTAAACTGACTTTCAGAGAGGTGAATCTTCAAGATGTAATGTATCTTTAGCAAATTTAAGGTCTGAGAAGAATGAACTTCATATTTTAGGACAGGGGTGGGCAAACTACAGCCCCGCGGGCTGGATCCGGCCCATCAGGGCTTTGGATCCAGCCTGCGAGATTGCCACCCCTGAGGCAGCATGGGCATGGGCCCCGCACCACTCCCAGAAGCAGCCAACACCATGTCCCTGTGGCCCCAGGGGGAAGGGGCGGACAGAGGGCTCTGCACAGGTGGGTTCCACACCCAAAGCTCCCATTGGCCGGGAACAGGAAACCGCGGCCAATGGAAGCTTCGCGGGAGTTACCCCAAGGTGAGGGCAGCACACGGAGCCCTTTGCCCCCCTCACCCAGGAGCCACAAGGATGTAGTGCCAGCTGCTTCCGGGAGCAGCGTGGCGTGGGGTGGGGTGGGGCGGGGTGGGGCCAGGGCAGGCTCGGTGCGCACCACTGCCATCCCGGAGCCACCCTAGATAAGCGGCATCAGACCGGAGCCCGCACCCTGAATCTCTCCTGCACCCCGCACCCCAACCCCCTGCCCTGAGCCCCCTGCCGCACCCTTCCTGCACCCCAAACTCCTGCCCTGAGCCCCCTGCCACACCCCAAGCCCTCCTGCATCCCAACCCCCTGCTCTGAGCCCCCTAACCGCCTGCCTTGAGCCTCCTGCCGCACCCCTCCTACACCCCAACCCCTTGCCCTAAGCCCCTTCCTGCACCCCAACCCCCTGCCCCAGCCCTACATTCATGGCTTTCCATGCAATTTCCCCACCCAGATGTGGCCCTCAGACCAAAAGGTTTGCCCACCCCTGTTTTAGGAGCAGACATAAAAAAATGTTTCCGCACCATAATAATAGTGCCTTCTCTTTAATAGTATTAAGCATACCTTCTTTTGGAAGAGGTAGGTATTATCCCATTTTACTGTTAGGGGAAATTCAGGCACAAAGAGGTGGTGATTTGCTCAGGGTTTCTGGCAAAACTGTAAAATTGAATTTCCTAGTCCTCGGGTCTAAACTCTAGGCTACAAACAATTAGATATGGGATTGACTCTAATTTAGAAGTTAATGACAAAAATGATGGATATGCTGAGACATACTGTACAAACCTCAGGAAGTAAATATGATCTTTAAAGGGCGACAACTTAGGTTAGGCATGAAACTTCCATTCTTTTTAAAAGGGTGGGGCTATGCATTTTAAGAGGGATAAAAACATTTTTAGGGTTTTTTTATATTTTTTATTTAAATGAAAGCAGGATTTTGGCATTAAAAAATGTTCCCCACTAGCACTGGAAACCTAAATGCAGTAGCATTGTGCTAGTGTGTGGAGACAAATGTCAGGTGGCTTGGGGCCAAAAAATTAAGACCTGTCTCTCTTACTGGCACTCCCATATCACATTGTTGTTACCTGGTGTCACAGGAAAACTGTGGCAAAAATGGACCAAATTAAGCCACCTTAATCCTTCATTCTGGAAGGGAATCTGGGAGGTAGTTGCAGTATTTCCATGTTTTCTTGGAAGAAAGTGATATTGAAGAGAAATCGGAGAGGGTGAAATTCTCCGTGCTACTACATACAGCAGGCCAAAGCAATTGAAGAGCAGCGGTAAATTCCTTGGGAGCTACAAATTGCTAAACACATTCATTAAAAACATTCAAGAACACTTTGATCCATGGAAGAATGTGATTTGGAAAAGGCACTTTTTCTTCATTTGAGAGCAGCTGCCAGGTGAGATCACTAACCATTGTTTTACAGACCTACATAATAAAGCTAAGTCAGGTGAATGTAAAGAATTCACAGATATACCACAAACTGGGTCTCTAATTTGTCTAAGTGTAAACCAGGTCAAAGGAAGATTATAGCAAGAAACTGATCTCCTCTGCAAATGTCCAGTTCTTTGAAGCATCTAGTAAACACTGTGTTAACCAAATGAAATCTTAACAAACCAAGGCCTCAAAACTGAATACATGGGTAAACATCAGTCCTGATTTGTTTACAATAAAAGTGGAGGGTATCACAACCCACACCAAAAATGCCCAATACAACAGGTGAAGTAAAAGCAACTAAGTTGTTAACCCTTTTGGTAACATTTTGCACATACTGCAAAGAAGTAAAAAAGCAAAACACATTCATAACCATAGAGCTGAACAAACATCTCCTGATAATACAGAAACAAAGTTATTTATTGGGTCTTTTAATGCATTTATAAAGCCACGTTCTCCAAAAAATTGGTTTGTTACATGAAAATCTTGACCAAAAAATTATTTCAGGATAGATCACTGAAAGTGAGTGTAATGCAATCACAGCAAGTATATAAAAAGGTTAACGATGATACAATGGGAAAATATAGAATTAAATTTATTTCATGTAATACGGACAAAATTAGTCTATCTTGCAAAACTCCTATGATTGATACTAAGTGGATTTTGATACAGTGGAACAGGAAATCCAATGTGTGCATGGGTTGAAGATCAGTCTGCAAATGTAGATAAATAGAATTATAAACTACCCACCAAACAGGATGCATGACGTAGTCTTAATGAACTTTCTGGAGAGCTTAATGAATTGGGATGCATCAGGAAATGAAGGCTACTCACTTGGAGTTCTTCAAGATTACCTCTATACATTCACAATCTTGGGATGCACCAGCAGTGTACCTTAGCCCAATGGAACCTTCTAGTACAGGGATAGGCAAACTATGGCCCGCGGGCCGGATCCGGCCCTTCAGGGCTTTGGATCCGGCCCGCAGGATTACCCCTGGTGGTGCTGCGGGCCCGGCGCTGCTCTCAGAAGCAGCCCCCGGGCCGGGAGGCAAAGGGCTCCATGTGCGCACGCAGAGCCCTCTGCCCCTCCCCCCCCCCAGGGGCCGCAGCACTTCCTGGAGTGGCGTGGGGACAGGGCAGGCATGCAGGGAGCCTGCCCTGGCCCTGGTGTGCGCCACTGCCACCCCGGAGCCACTTTAGGTAAGCGGCACCGGGCTGGAGCTCAAACCCCTCCTGCCCCCCACCCCCCAACTTCCTGCCCTAAGCCCTCTGCCTGTACCTCGCACCCCTCCTGCACCCAACTCCCTGCCCTGAGCCCTTTCTGCACTCCTGTGCATTCCAACCACCTGCCCTGAGCTCCCTGCTGCACCCTGCACCCCGTGCACCCCAACTCCCTGCCCTGAGCCCCATCCTGCACTCTGTACCCCTCCTGTACCCCAACCCCCTTCCCTGAGCCCCCTCTTACACTCTGCACCCCTTCTCTGCCCCAATCCCTTGTCCTGAGCCCCTTCCTCCACATCCCGCACTCCACCCGCCCTGCCCCGGCCCTGCATACAATTTCCTCACCCAGATGTGGCCCTCGCCCCAAAAAGTTTGCCCACCCCTGTTCTAGTAGCTTTGCCCAATGGAGCGCTTTCGTGCCTCCTGCCCCTTCCATCGTAGCTCCAAATGCTCAGAGGTTGGGGCTATCAAAGATGGTGTGGCATGCCAAATGCCTCAGTTCTTTCCAATGCTTCCTCCAGTCCAAAACTAAAATTAGGACTCTGAGAAAGAGGGAAAGGATGGAGGGAGTGTGAATGTGCAGAGGTTATCTTGAGGAACTTCAGTTACTTCATTTTTTCGAGTGGCCTCTGTACATTCCCACCCTTGGGACTTTGGCAAGCAGTACTCCTCCCTCTGGGTGCTGGGACAAAGAATATTTAAATAAAAGTTACTTTAGTACTCCTGATCTAGGAGTAATGTTTTGTCAAAATATTAATCAAGCAGTTGCTCATCAGATTTCTAATATGGAAATATGTCTAAGGCAAGCCATGACAGTAGCCTTCATTACAGTAAAGAGCACGCTGAGCACTTCTAGAAGAAGACTATAGGTGTGTTAATAACAGAGCCCACAGGTTGTTCTTATTTACATCAGGAGGGCATAACTGGCTCCCTGATATTCTCCCTCCCCCCAGTCCAATGCTCAATGTATTCTGGTGCAGGCCAGAATTGGGACAGGAAATGCCAAACCATGCAACTTCTGCTTTTCAAGCAACTTCCCTGTGAGTCTGTCTGATGATGTGAGGTATACTAAAGCATCATGACCCACATCACTGAGGATCAGAATGGGGTGGAAGTAATTATTGCTGCTATGGTGATCTAGATTAAAGATGAACAATAACATTATGAGAAGTGGGGAAAGTAATCTGCTACTGTAACAGACTGGCTTTCTGATACTTGAGAACATCCAGAATGTTGTTGACAAACCTTGTCAGAATAATATGTGCCCACCCATTCACTGTTCATTAACTACCTTGATTTCGAGAAGGCATTTGATAGCATCCACCATCCATCTCTCTGGAATATCCTAAAAACATATGGATTCCCTCCGAAAGTTATTAACATCCTCAAAGATATGTATGCCGATAATAAGTGTTGTGTTCGCCATGAAGGACAGCGGAGTGAGTGGTTCCATGTGAGAACGGGAGTTAGACAAGGATGTGTTATTTCGCCCATCCTCTTTCTTGTGGTTATAGACTGGGTGATGCGGAAAGCCACCGAAGATAGGCCAAGAGGGATCGCATGGGGACCCTCTGGTCATATTGAAGATTGTGACTTTGCGGATGACATCACCCTGATTTCAAGCTCTCAGATGGACCTTCAAGAGAAGACTGATAGAGTAGGTAGAGCAGCAAGGTGCGTGGGACTTAATATCCATGCCGGTAAGAGCAAAACAATGAAAGTAAAAACAGCCAGCTCGACGACGACAGTAGTATGTGACGTAGAATTGGAGGAGGTGAACGATTTTAAATATCTTGGTAGTTACATATTGGCTGATGGTAATATTCAGAAGGAGATATCTACCAGAATCGGTCTTGCAGCAACTGCATTCTATAGACTTCAGAACATTTGGAGGTCGGCCATCTTGCAAACGAAAACCAAGGTAGAGATCTACAGGTCGAACGTCCGCTCTGTGTTGCTTTATGCGGCGGAAACATGGAGGACCAACAAGAAGATAGAAAGTCGGCTTCGGGGTTTTGAAGGAAGGTGTCTTAGGCGAATTCTTAACATACACTGGCCGCAGCGTATCACCAATGTTGAAGTGAGCCGATTAACGGGCATTAACAACATAGTGGATGAAGCCAAACAACGAAGATGGAGATGGTTGGGGCATGTGTTGAGAATGGGTGCTGATAGACACCCTCATATTGCCCTACGATGGACACCACAAGGAAGAAGGAGGAGAGGTAGACCTTTGGGGACGTGGCGAAGGACCATTGAAGAGGAAATGAAAGGCATGGGAATGAAGTGGGATGAAATTTGCTGCCTCACTCAAGAACGAAATGAATGGAGAAGAATGGTTGACGCCTTATGCTCCACTGGGAGTGAATAAGAGGAAGAAGAAGAAGAAGAAGAAGAAGAAGACGACGACGACCCATTCACTGACGATGAAGAACAACACACACTGCAGCTGCCAAACAGGCCACTCCAGGAGGAACATCTCTGAGAACAACTATTGGATGTGCAATCAGAAAACCACTGATGGTAACAGTTAATTATTAACAGGTGTCCAATAACAGAGCATAATCTTCTCATCAGTGCATAGGTATTCAGGACATTTGCTCTGTTCACCATCCTAGCTGCATGTTTTATGAAATGTCTGTATTCCTTTGTGGTTTATAGTTTTAGTTTACATTCTGTTTTATTTGCATTTGATTTTTTTAAAAGGAAAGATGTCACAGTCCCACTGTAGTAAGTGGATACTCACTCCAGCCAAGTGAGAAGGGTATAGTTCAGGGGTAGGCAACCTATGGCACGCGTGCCGAAGGCGGCACGCGAGCTGATTTTCAGTGGCACTCACACTGCCCTGGTCCTGGCCACCGGTCCGGGGCCTCTACATTTTAATTTAATTTTAAATGAAGCTTCTTAAACTTTCTAAAAACCTTATTTACTTTACATACAACAATAGTTTAGTTATATATTATAGACTTATAGAAAGAGACCTTCTAAAAACATTAAAATGTGTTACTGGCACACAAAACCTTAAATTAGAGTGAATAAATGAAGACTCAGCACACCACTTCTGAAAGGTTGCCGACCCCTGGTATACTCTTTTGTACCCATCACACATATTATGTGAGTAAGACTGAGAAATAAAGATTGGTCCTACTATGTGTCCCATTGCTGCTTTTACTTTAATTCATTTTGTAAGTTGAGCAATCAGTGCATGGGGAAATGAACGTGTCCAGGAGACTGGGAGTGTAGCGGGGTGGACCCCCGCTCCTGCCCTGAAGGGTTAAAAACAGCCCTGGGAGGGGGCTGTGGCTGGAGAAAGCAGCTTTTAGGCTGGGCTGATTGGGGGAAGTGGCTGCAGCTGGGGCCACGCCCCAAACAGACTCAGCTGGCCCTATAAAGGCAGAGAAGCCAAGGGCAGACAGGAGCCTCTCTCTGTTTGTAGAGGGAGATGGGCCTGGCTGCAGGGAGCTAGAGACAGGGTACCTGAGTGGAGAAGGGCTGGGGAAAGGCAGAGGAGCTGGGGAGCTCCAGCCTTTAAAGCCCCAGGCTGCGGCCTAGCACAAGGCCACAGGTATTGGGGGTTGCAGGGCAGCCAAGGGGTAGGCCAAGGCAGCAGATCCAAACCCAACCTTGCCAGTGATGAGTAGGCTGATACTGCAGTCTGCCCCAGAGCGTGGGGGCTAGGCGATGACTGGCAGTAGCCTTATCCTGAGGTGAGGTGGGAATAGTGGGTGGGGGTTCCCCGGGGAGGGGAGACCCTAAGACTGAGGGGTTCCTGCCAGGGGCAGCACCCAGAGAAAGGGGCACCGGGGTCCGGGAGGGACATGGGGGCCAGAGGACAGGCAGATCACCAGCCTGCAGAGGGCGCTCCAGAGCTGGAATGAGCGAATTCCCTTTAGAGACCAGCAGGAGGCGCCGCAGGGGTGAGTCTGCACGTCTACAGGAGTCATTGGAAATGTAAACCAATTGGTTAAAATTAACATCTTAAATTGTGATAAAGCTGAAGCTATGATTCAAAATTCTTTTATTCACCCAATGTAAATAGTAAGAGATTTTGCATTCCATCTGGCAAAAGCATACAGATTCATCTGAAAAGAGGGATATAAAACATACAGAAGGATGC
Source organism: Mauremys mutica (assembly GCF_020497125.1). Lineage (NCBI taxonomy): Eukaryota > Metazoa > Chordata > Testudines > Geoemydidae > Mauremys > Mauremys mutica. Next base: position 69,014,769 of record NC_059075.1, read on the forward strand.
AAGTGTATCTTTTTCTGGGATTTTCTGTTTCATATGTATTCAGTATCCATGTGATACTTACCTATTATCAGGGCAAGGGGTCCAGAGATACCAGAAAACGCTGACTGCCTCTGAACTCTATACCTCTGAAAATTCCTGCTGTCTCTTGTGCCTCTGGCTGCAGATCTTATCTTCCTGCCCTCATAGATATCATCCAGCTGTGCTTCCTGTTGTAATTATCACTAAAAAGGCACCTCCCAGGGTTTACACAGCTGCTTAAATCATAAATTCATAGATTTGGCCATATTTTGTTTTATTTTTAAATATTGTTTTGAAATGTCCTTAACATACATACTCAAGTTTTGTTTTGTTTTTTGTAGCCACCTAAAGCAGTTCTAAAATTCACTGCAGTATTCCTTTAACAAATAACCTCAAGAGCCATTGCTTCCTGCTGCACAAGATTGAGGGCCGGACTTTCAACCCCATTACAAGCACCCTATATAAACACATAAAAACATTAATAAAAACACATTCCTGTTCAAAAAGCAAAGAGATACGAATGAATTAATAGTCTACACTGAACCACCAAGATGTTATTAAAGTTTATTCAACCTGCAGGGGTTTTATCAAACCTTAAATCACCCCCACCCCCAATATGCATCAATAGACTCTTGTGTTTTGGCATGCAACCATTTAAAGTGGTGTAAGTGTCAAGTCCTGCTGCAGAAGCCTGCTGGTCATGCCATGCCATGAATAACAGACTGAAAGCAGGAAAAACAGTTCCTAAATCAAATCTGGGCTCTCAGGGATAAACACATTTCCAAATGATGTAATTATAACAATATGTCACTCTCTGTTGAAAAATTAATATAACATTAAATAAAACAGAATGAGTGGGTAGGAAATAAAAACAAAAATGACATAATAGCATATCATGCCAGATTCTGCCTATTTCCAATCAGATCAGTTGTCAAAAAATTACTTGGGGGGGTGCAGGGAGGAGAGGGGCAATCTCAATAACAATCAAGGGAATTTCTGCTTAAGACAGACCCCTGTGCACTAAGGTCGCATTTGACCTTGTAATACAAATAAAGTAACCCAAATGGAGTATATACAGAGCCTGAGAAAGACAGGCTAGGGGTAAAGCTCAGCCTTATATAAACACATATAGATTATGGGAACTGCATGCAGGGCTAGCCTTACACACTCACAAAATAAGTAAGCACCAAGGCAGAGGGAACACACTCAGAGATGAGAATTTGTTATTTTATTTTTCCCCTTAAACATTATGGACTGGTAAAAGATGCTGGTTTGACAGCACTTAATTTAGTCCCGTTTAGGACACCAGAAGCTCCTGTCCTTACCCTAATTATTTGGTCCTAAATCTAATCTACATGGGTTAAAAACCTCACAAATGAACAGACTGCAAATATTTATCTTATAAATTCAGCTAGGTGTACAAGTGGAGCGATACCACCTCATAATGTTGTAACAGGTTCAGACCTGAATCCTCAGTGTGGTTGTAAATCTCATTATCAGCCTCCAAAATGAAGCCATTTGGGCCTGTCAAGACTATTAAACCCATTGTAACTTTGCTGCAATCCACTTATAAGAACTTTGTGTATCATTATTTACCCAACTAGTGTGTGAGTGGAAACTTGGAGACAAATTCATTGCAGGCGATAACATCTGCAGCTTCTCTACAGTCAATGGCGTTGCACTGGCTTACATCAGTGATGAAGTTAGGCCATGATGGCAACAATGAGAGATTACACTATTCCTGTTTAGTTGGGTAACAGTCCTGCTGCTCCAAAAAATACAGCAACTTTGGAACACATCTGGTTATAATGATGAAGGGGAGCAGAGGTAAACTCAATTTCCTCTCTCCTTCCCCAGCCCTTCTTCCTCTTCCAGCTTCTCAGTGATTCACCTCACATTTCTTTGCCCAAGCAAGGTATTTGAAAGGTGCCCCCTGAGTAGGCAGAGAGCCTCTTAAACCTTGCCCACCTGACCACTGTCTCCTTAGCACAGAATTTATCTGGGCTCCAGATAAGGATTTCTCTGCTCCTTGCTGCAGCTGCCCAAGTAAGCATCAGAACCTGGCAATAAAGGTAGACGAGACAGTGTGGGGAGGCAGGCCAGAATGCAGCATGGGAGTTCTAAGCAACAGAAAGGAAGAGCTCCACCCAGAAGTCCCAGCTCCAGAAACTAGTGCTGCTCTGTGGAACAGTTTCCCCTTGAAGCTTGTAACAAGCAAGTCATGTGACTATTATTACACTGATCACTCCACTTATATATTGTACCCCTTTTCCCCTACTCTTCTTCTGCCCTTGTCCTTTTGGACTGTATCCTCTTCAAGGCAACTTGAATATTTCGCACCCTACCACAATATAAATAATCATCTTAATGAACACACTTAGGGTTATGAAGAAGCCATAGGACCAAATTTATCACTGGTGTAATTCCATCCTTTCATCTGAGTTACAGCAGGAATGAATTTGGCCCAATGACAATGGAGGCATTGGAAGCCAGGCATACAGAAAAGGAAGCAGCCCTTTAAAACTGACCTGGCATATAACACTGGAACCTCAGTGCTTTTTTGGCTGTAAAAAACGCCAAATAAAAAAGTCTCATGAACCCATTAAGCAGATGTTGTTAGCTGGTGTTTCTGGGATTTGTCTGCAGTTTTAATAGTGTGAGTGTCTAAATGATCTATGGCGTGTTAGTGGTTTTGGAAGCCAGGGCTGATTCATTCTACTTTAATACAGGGTCGGGAGGAATCCATTCCTTGTACAGAAAAAGGGGGAACTCAATGAAATCAACAGGCAACATCAGGTCCCCATGTGCTGGGCACTGTATAAATACATGCCATCCACCTGCATCAATGGGTGGGGGAAATGGATGGGGCCAGCAGTGAAAGGGGGACAGTCCCAGTAGCAAGGGAGGGAGACACTCATCAAGGACCAATAAATAGCTCCTCCCCCTGGAAGTCTCTGGCACCCATTAGCCAGCTGAGGAAGAAAGGTGCTGATTGGCCAGCATTCCCCAGCTCCCAGGATTTAGCCCAGCACAGGGCCATGCGGAATCTCTTTCAGCTCTGTTCCAGCAGCCCACTGTACCCACCCGAAGTAGGAATGAAACCCATCCTGAGAGATGTTGCATGTCTAGCCGATCACCTCTTCAGGGTGGCAAGAAGGAATTTTTTCCTCCCATGGGCCAATTGGCAGACAACCAGAGAGGTTTTTTTGCCTTCCTTGCAGCACCTGCAAGCCACAGTGGGTTGAGTAGGAACAGGCTTAGTACCTAAGTGAGGTACTGGGGCATAGTAATTTATTCATCACAACCTGCAGCAGTAGTTTATTCATCACAACCTGCAGTCAGTTTCCAGTGGGATAAGAGAATAAAATGAACAGTTCTCAGAGGTAAAATACCTGGGATTTTGGTGCTGGGCTTTGAGCTCATGTGATAGGGTCAGACCTTGTGGCCCTCGCGGGCTGAGATCGCCACTCTGCTGCACCCTCTCTCCCCTCTCACAGAGAGAGCTGAGTCCTGTGGTATAGGCTGAGGAGATCCTACCTCATGTTATTCGTTATATGGTAAAGAGCCCTGTAACCCTGGTGCCAGTTACGGTTTATATGGTAAAAAGCCCTATAACCCCCCGGAACCAATTAAATGCCTAGTATAGGAGAGTATGGGTGATGGGCAGGTAGCACCCTCCCCTGTGTTAAAGCTTAATAAAAGGTGTGGCCTGCCACTTAATTCCATTTATGTTTCTGTCCTCATTTTGCTGCTATGTCCACATCAAGAGAGATGATCAGTCCCTGACTTGAAGAGCTTGCCATCTGATTCAAGACAAGACACAATAAACATTAGGAAGAGGTAAGTGAGGGAGGATGAAGTAAATAGTAATAAGAGTATGTGGTTAACATAGGCCAGTTTTGTTGCACAACTAAATTGTTTTGAGTCTATTTTTAAACTATGATTTATTTTAAAAACAAACACATAAAGCTAAATATGTTTTTATGCAATGTGCTGGTAACCCAGGGAACCCACTGTCTCAAGCTCTTATTGAAACATCTTAGAATATTTAAAAAAATGAATACAATGCTGACACAAGAAAGAACTTCTACAGTAGGACTACATGGTGATTAAAATTAGAAGAGCTCTTTAACCCTCATGCTGCAGGGCATCAACTACCACCACCTGAGGTCAGGAGGAAATTATACAAAATCCACATATTAACTAATTAGCGGCATTACTGGGGTTTACTTCTTTCTCTGAAGAATCCAGCATTGCCTATAGTTGGAGATAAGCTATTGGACCAGATGAACGATTGCTCTGTACCAATATAACAGTTCTTATGTCCTTAAAATAACAGCAGTCATCTTGGTGATGTGTATCAAGATATGACATCGTAACTCCACCTTAATACATCACAACATCTTGTAATACAGTCTTAGGAAAAATGTAGGCATCTTTTTCCCCTTAGTTGTATGTTTGCTAATATAAAAATACATATAATTCAACGAACTAAAAGCTGTGAAAGTTCAAAATACAGTGATACAAGGCTGATAAGCATATCCAACTTGCACACACTGTTGGAATTTGCAGCATGAGGGGCTCTGCTAAGTAATCAGATGAGAAATCCTGAAAAAATCTTGAAGCAGCATGCAAGATCCTACAAATCACCTAGTGGGGAATCTCACATTTTTCAGATAACAGCAGGAATAATATGAGTTTAAGGCCAGGCTCTTGCTACTTATCAGGCAATTTAATTAAAACTATGCTAAGCTTTAAGTGCCCCCTCTCCTTCTATCTAAGCAGTGCTTTCCCCACCACACACATACTTTTCATAGGACTGAATATAGCGAATCTTGGACCAGTGTAATTTTGAGTCCCTGTACCATCCAGAAAAATATCAGATGAATATTTTTTCAGACTATGGGTTTAAGAACAGAAGGGATAATATAATATGGACAAATACTAATCACACAGATCCACATGGTTTCTGTTCTGTCCATCACTTGTACTTCCTTTTTCTGTAGTTTGCCTTATTTTCTGCTAACTATGCTATGATGTACTATATAACTTGATCTGCAACTTCAAGAGGCTTCTCAGCTCCCTAGAAATTTCATCAAAAATTTCCAGGAGTGGGTGCCTTGAGTTAATCTCCTACATTTATATTTAAATAAGTGGCCTCGTTTCCAGAACTGCTTAGCACTGATGTCAATGAAAGCTGCTGAATGCTCACCATTGCTGGAAATATGGCCATTAATTTAGGAGCCTAGACACGGATTTGGGAGTTTAACTTTAAGCACCCACTTTGGAAAATTTTGATCTTCACAAATAAAATCACTGAGGGAGCACCCAAACCCCATAAGAAAACAGCAAGCCTGAATCCTGAAGTTTCACAGGTAGAGTGTGCTAGCAGTATGGTTAGTTGCAGGAGCAGTAAGAGAAGATTACACTGTATAAGAAAAGGCTTATTTTAATTTGCATTGTATGATCCTCAATTGGTCTGAACAGCCTCGTCTTCCTTTTCTCCTGAGAGTTATAGTGAAATTTTGTGTTGTCTAATTCTCAACACTCTGCAATGATTTAATCATTTTAAAAAGACATGGGGGTTTTGTAACACACACAAAGAAAATCAACCAGCTGAATAGGAATGTTTCCCACCTGTGGTTTACGTGCCAGGAACCTCCCCTGCAAAGTGCAGAATTTATTTACGTTCCACTCTTTAAGAGGCTTGTCAAGTTAGCTGCCATATTCAGATTTAATCAGTTCTCCCCATTTGTTTGGCAGCTCCTAATGCAAGAAACTGAAAACTTTTCCACTTGATTGGGTTCTCTCAATAGAAGAGCTGGCATTTCTTCACACAACTTCATTTAAGTGGAACAATAATAATATCAGGTTCACTTCTGACAACAGCACCAGTGTTACGTGGTGCTGTCAGTCCACCTGTCAAATGCCTCAAGAGAAAGGCAAATCTGCAAATTTACCCAGAGTTCCTAGGAATGTTTTCTTCCAGACAAAATCCAAGAGAAATAAGAAGACACTGGCCTTTTAAAGCAATCAGCATCCAAGCATGTCAGGGCACTTTACAATCATTAATGAATTTAGCATTCCAACTCCCCAGTGCACACAATGTGTGAGGCAAGTCAGTATTATTACTGCCATTGTACAGATGAGGATAGCAAGGCACAGAGAGGACAAGTGTCCTGCTCAAGGTCATACAGTGACGAAGCAGAAAAGCTGAGAACTGAATGACTCTCTGACTCCCTCCTCTAAATACAAAGGCCTGGTTCACACTGGGAATAAACTCCATTGCTGTAAGGTGCGGTTAATCAGATTGAAACAGAGGTAAACTCCACTAGTTTATATCCTAGCTTTGCTTCCCTTGTTTGCTCTGCTGTCTGAAAACTGTACAATTATATTTAACAGAATCATGTTCTGATGTTCCTAAGATACACCAGAGGAGGTGTCATGGTAATTCTGTAAATGAAGCAGTCCCTCAAATACTGCCTGACAGCATCATGTGTATATACCAAAGACAAGATTGCAACTGGCTCTCAATGCAGATGCATAGAGGGAATAGAGGGCACAAGGGGCTTTCCCCTCTATACCACTCAAGGCAGTGCAGGGACTGCTCCCTCCATTTGTCCCCAGGGACACACATCACCCCAGTGCAGGGAAAAAGGAGATAGGACTATGCTCCTGTACTTTGCCACTCAGCACCAGGCTACACCATTCTAGGGTGACCAGATAGCAAGTGTGACAAATCGGGATAGGGGGTGGGGTGTAATAGGAGTCCATATTTTAAAAAAGCCACAAATATTGGGACTGTCCCTATAAAATCAGGACATCTGGTCACCCTACACCATTCTAAAAGATAATAGAGTCTATGTACCCTCTCTGCACATAACCTCAGCCACAATTCCTCCCTGAGCTACACTTGGGCAGTGCAGCCCCATACTATCTGACAAGGTAGGCCAATGATTAATTGACACAATTTAGCCACAAGTGTGCAGGGAAATTAACAAACCTTTTTAGAAATTCCTGAGATTCAGGCAAAATTTTCAAGGCTTGGGAAAGCAGAAAACATAACTCCATTAATTTTAAAAAGGTTCAAAATTTTAAACAAGAAATTACAGACAAATACATTAAAAGGTGAACTACAAAGGGTTTCTTACAAAAATTAGCAACCACATGGGTAAGACTCCCAAAAGGAAAACAGTCTACAGGTACCGCTACAAAATGAAATTAGCAGCACTGTATTATAATCGTATGTGAGAATCATTCCCTCCGTCACATGTGGAGGAATCTCAGCTGCAGTCTTCTTGTGGGAAGGATATGACCTCACAACCACCCAGCCTTAGAAAGAGACATCGCTTCCCATCTAAACCTCTGTTTTTGTTCCTTCATAACATTTTAACTTTACAATGAAATGTCTTATGCTTCGTTTCAACATAAAGGTGATTTAAAAGAAACCTTCCACCAAATCATTAGAACCAGTTTTGAGTCTTTGTACATAAGGATACCTTTTTGCACATGGTTAATTAGGAAACAGGTTAGATTTTAAGTATTGATTTATCAATGAGTTCTCAACTAAATACATAGCAACTGAAAATAGAATCAGTAACAAAACTGATCCCTGAATGAAAGAACTGGTGCAAGTGAAAATTAACCATCATCATTAAAGTAAACATCAGCTAGAACAGCTTTTCAATCAGTGGGGACATACTTGCCATTGTCAAACTAGGTCACATTTGATCTAACAACACTGAGTGCGTGTGCTTGTGACAGGGTCCAGATGACTTGTTTTTCAGCAAACTAGAAGGCAAAGTTAACTCCCTGCTTTGACACAGCCATATGGGCAAGTATGGAAGCAGATTGAAGGCCTAATCTGGGTGTCTGTACGGAGAAGCTAAAAAAGCCATTTGAACATTAGAAGGGAAAAGATTTTCAGAAGGTGGAGCTCTAACACCCTCCTTGTTTCAGAGCTAGGTTGTAGTCAAGGCCAGGTTTCTTTTTCTGTTTAATATGTTTAGAAAAAAAATTGTGCTTCTCCTGTTGTGATCCCTGCACTCTACAGCCTCGTGAATAAAACCTTCAGGAGGAAAACTTGTTGAATGAAGGACTGATCTATCATTGTTCATAGAATCATAAGACTGGAAGATACCTCGAGAGGACATCTAGTCCAGTCCCCTGCACTCATGGCAGGACTAAGTATTATCTATACCATCCCTGACAGGTGTTTGTCTAACCTGCTCTTCAAAATCTGCAATGATGGAGATCTCACAACTTCCCTAGACAATTTATTCCAGTGTTTAACTACCCTGACAGTTAGGAAGTTTTTCCTAATGTCCAACTTAAACTGCCCTTGCTGCAATTTAAGCCCATTGCTTCTTGTCCTATCCTCAGAAGTGAAGGAGAACAATTTTTCTCCCTCTTCCTTGTAACAATCTTTTATGTACTTGTTGAACTAGTTCATCCACACACCTGTTTATCGGGCTACTCTAAAGATCTTCCCCCATGTTGGAACATAATCTTGCTATATACAACCCCAAAGTAACAGACAGAAGGATTTTTAAAAAATTCCAGTCCCTGAATCTGGACTTGGGGAAGGAAGAGCAGGTGAGGTGGATCTTCCTATTTTCAGTAGCTGAAAACAAGAAATCCAAACTATTTTCCTTGATCCTGATTCCTCAACCATCCGTAAATCCTTGTCTTTTAATGATACTTGCTGGGTAATGGCTGGTCTGTTGACGAGTAGATATCTTACTTTCTTGATGCTAAACAGAAAAAGCAGACAAATACTAGCCAACTTTAGATTCTTCAGTGTCCTCATGAACTAAAAGTTAAGCGTGGTCTACACTTAAAATTTATACTGGAATAGCTATGTCAGTCAGGAGTATGAAAAAAAACACACTGTGCCTTGCGACATTTATATCATCAAAACCCCCAGTGTACATGCAGCTACTGCAATAGAAGACAGCCATGCCAGCATAGCGATGCCAACATAGGCTCTGCAGTGTAGATATGGACTCAGTTGGAGGATCATATCTGGCAAACCAGACACCATATGTGAAACAAGACTACTGTGTTGGGGCTTTAATTTCATAAGAAACTTGAAAAATTGTCTAAAAGAAGCCACAGTTGATAGGAATTAGTAATTTTCCTTTATTAGTGCTTTTTAAGTTTGTTCTATACTTTTAGTTAAAAAGAGAGCCCATTTTTCCACCAAAGATAATCAGAATGAAAAATAATCAATGGTAATGAAAAAAATCGGACAGATCCCATTATGATCAAAGCTACTTGGCATTCTCTTTTCCATACAATATATCAGGAATGTAGTTCACCTCCTTTCAATCACATTACAAGTGCTTCCCCTTCCTTCCTCTCCTGTTCCCCAATAATTATTAATAAAGTGTGAATTAACGCCATTGCCCTCTACCTAGCCACTATTAACTGGCTGATTTTTATAGATGTCACAATATATGTGGTTCTTGAGGAGAGTTTTGAAAAAGGAACGGAGAATGGCTTTTTGGACTATGTCACGGAGAATGTCCACATATAAGGGGCAGAAGGCAAGACAACATATGTATAAAAAGTTGACGAACAGGCAAAGACTGGCATCACTGCAGAGGAGGCAGCACAAGATTACCAAACTGTGCTACTTCCCTGGTCTTTCCAGGACTTTAATATGGACACTCAAAACAAGAATTGATTCCGTCTACACAGGTATTGCCAAACTACACTACAACAATGTTAGTGCACTATTGTACTATAACATGATCCCTCCTCGTCATCTTTCTGCATTTGGCACTGGGCATAGAAACTGATAAAGCTTCCATGGCTCCAATAGTGCTTCTCAGAGCTTGTCAACTTCGCTCACCTCATGAACAGAATGAAGCAGGGGAGGACAAGGAAGCTGTCTAGAACAAATTTTCAGTAAATTACCCCAATGAATACCAGTTCACTCTATCTTAAAAAGGAAATATAAAGGAATTTATTTTACAGGAAGACACAGCACCAGCTCTTAATTTGAGAAAATAAATACCAGAGGGGCAGGCCCTGCTTTAGCATAACAAACACAGACTATCAAAATTAATCTTCCTTTCTCTTAGACTGACCAAAAATAATCCTATTTTCTGTTAATAAATAGGTTCTAATTGATAGCAAGTAAATTGCAAGCAACAAATGGGATTCTCTGAAAAATACACATATCTGGATAATGCAGCCTCACATATATGGTATCAAGTTAGAGAGTCATAACACATTGTAGTCTCAAGGCAATATTCTTTTAGATCTGTACTGAATATGCTTCATGTCTCTCGCACCCAGGAGCAGAATCTGGTAGAGCTGCAGACACAGCAAAAATCACTGTCTGGTGGGGCAGGGGGGACAGATCACCTCCTGTCTTTTTCTAGAGAGAACAATCCTTGTGCTCAGATGAGCTCTGCCAGAAACATAGTTGCTAAAAAATGTAGCCTTTTAATGAAGGAAAAAAAGGATCCTCAAAGCTCTGAGGGTAACTCCTTGGGAAGGAAAAGAACGGTACCATATCTATTGCATCTGTCAGTCTTGGTGAGCTAGTCTCAATACAAAACACACAAAAACATCCAAGGGAGCCAGTTAACATAAAGTATATCCACATCTGGGCATAAGTTAGGGATTGGCTCAGTCTCAAGCAGACCACAGGAATGTGAAAACATAAAGGTAGTTTTAAAGCCACTTCTCCTCAACCCCCTGATCTTGCTCTAAGTGCAGTCCATGCTGACTTGGTGGGAAACAAGGAGATTCCATCAGTCAAATTGTCCTATTTTAGTTCACTGGTGAGCAAGAAACACAAAGTTCTTCACAACACCAGTTTGAAACATTTGTTTTTTTTCTTTTCATCACTAAACAGTATATTTATTACCAAGAGATTCATCACCACCTGAGAGTTCAACCAGTGCAGTTACCTAAGCTGGAATTTCCTAATTGTGGTCCTCTCTTCACAAACACAACACAGCATTTGCTATGTCAAGCTTTTAAACACTGGGCGTGCATCAACCACTCTCAACTGAAAGGCTATCACTATACTGATTTATTCAAACACAGCACTGTCGCACGGTGTCATCTTCAGTACTTTTCCCATGAAAGTGGCTTGCCATTAAATTGGACGTCTGCCGCATCCTCCCTCTCTTCCTAGTGAGATCCCTTCTTGTGTACAACAACATTACAAAAAATACAGGGCCACTTCCTTAGAGATTGTAAATCTACGTTGCTTCACTGACTTCAATGGAGCTATGCTGATCTACAGCTGTGGCCAGATCCTCAGCATGTACCACTAATGAACAGCAAACGGGAAAAGTTTGGAGAAACAAAGTCCAAATTTATATTTAATTCAACCCCAAATTTATTATTATACACATTTCTAAGGCACCCAGACCCAAAATCTGGTAGAACTTTTTAAGATCAACAGCAAATAACCTTTGGGGGAGCAGCATATCCTCATATAACCCTTCTCAACAACCAAACTATCTGCCAAGAAGACAGAATACCAGCCAAAAACTAGTTTAAAAGATGATTAGCAATACAGTAATTCATTGCAAATAAGAAAGCCACAATGGACAGGTCAGATCTAACCTCAGCTGTTTGTCTTCTAATAGCATGTGTTGATAATACTCTCACAGATAGCAGATGTTCTATAAAGCTGTCACTGGAACTAAACAACATAACATTATTGATAGACGTTTACTGTTTGAAACCCTTACCAAGTAATCCGGAGCTGTAATCTGAATACCCAAGTAGGAAACAGAATTGTAGTATTCTTCACTTCTGCAGAGCATATTAATCTGTAATCAAATGGTTCTTCCAAGCTATCAAAAGAGCCACAATCAGAAAAAAAAATGTAAGAGACACCATTAGCAAGGCCAGTAATTGAATAGCACTGTATTGAGGTGGCTGCATGGATTTGTTCCATCAAGAGGCTGTTTGAAGCCGAGTTATTGTTCTATCTTTATAGCAGAGTATCAAGTGTTTAAGTCTTCAATGCAGCATAAGAGGGCTAATAGTCACCCCCAGCATGGTGCCAGCCCCCAAAATGAGCTATTAATGAAGACTGAGTGCTAAAATGAAACACGTTAAAAGGATTCACCCCCCGCCTCACTTTTTTAACCTAACAGGAGCAATCTTTTCCATAAATAAGAGTCATAAAAGATGATATGGGAACAAACACAGTATGTTAAATAATCAAACAGGAATAAAAACGACAACTAGCATGTCTGTATTTGGGGACCATTTGGTCACCTTGCTTTCCAGTGGTTATACAAAGCAAAGTGTACAAAAGGAAGGCAGAACTGAGGTACTGAATAAGGCAAGAGGCAGGTGAAGAGGTTGCAAGAGAAAAAACAACAACATTTCAGTGAAAATAAGTAAAGAGGGCAGGGCACAATGAAAAGCCATTCTTAGTTTTGGCTAGATTTATTGAAAGAAGGAGCTGTTGGGTCAGGGCTCCCTGAAGAGCATGAATACAGGGAGGAAAATGACACTAATAGATATTTTCCCCATCTTCACAATTTAATTAGGAATAGTAAAGAACCTGTTGCTGTTAGTCAATTTGTTCAGGTTTTTAATTGCCCCCTTCTTTTACTGTTACATATGCAGGGCAGCCAAAGCTGAGCCCTGAAGACACTTCAGGATTGTATGAAGCGGAAAAAACTATTACATTAAACATAAACAAAAGTGTTGGCATGCAAATAGTTCTCCTTGCATAACCGACAGAGGCAGATGCAGCAACATGAGAATGTTTCCAAAATACGTAAAGAGGAAGGGGAAAAAATTAAGAGTTTTGGGTAAGAAAGAAAACTACTTTCCAGCTGTGGCACTTGTGATCCAAACAGGTCTGAATGATAAGGAAAATATTTGCTTTCATTCACACTGGAAATCCGGAACTAAGAGGAAATGCAAACAGAGCTAAAATGATAATACTTTGCACTTCTACAGCACCTTCCTTCTTTACAAACATTAAATGAATTGAGGCTCACAATCCTGCTGTTGGGTAAGCATTTTATGGATAGGGAAACTGAAGCACAGAGAAGTTAAATGACTTCCCTACATTTATGTAGTAAGTCTGTGACAGGAGTGGGAACTGAACCCAATTTCTAGTCCTAGGTTTTAACAAGACCACCCTTGCTCACTGTAACTATTACTACTTCAAATGAAGCCCTTTTAAATGATACCTAAATGATACTGGTACTGTTTGAACTTTACATATAGTCTCTAAGCCAAGATTTGGGGAGAGGCAGAACAAGCCTTCACATAAAGCAGCCGTTTTGTCTCAGTTCTCTAGTGAGGATCTGGAAGGAGACACCACACTGGTCTCACTGAGGAGCTCATGCATGAACTGACCAGATTACTGACTGGTTCCTTCAATTTCCATAACAAAAACTAAGGAAGAATCATTCTTAAATGGAGATCAACAGAACAGCCACCCCAGGCAGATGGGCAGTACTACTGAAGAGATGTCAGCTACAATGCTCAATCTTGACACTTGCTGGACAGAGAGCCTTGATCTCACTTGCTTAAATGGATCCTTCCAATAGGGAGCAAACACTGAGCTGAATTTATATAACTGTGTTCATATCCGTATTATGGCTTAATATTAAACCTGAAAAACAAATTCAGTCAGGCCAACAGACTACATGCTCTGCCTATCTGTTTATTAGTGTAGATGTATTTACTGGTGAGATGTGCACTTTTTAACTCCAGCACAACAGTTAATGTGAGATCACAGTGTGGCACATAATTCAATTATTATATTATTATATTTTAAAACCATGTTAATGCATACATTTAACTTCTAAAAAAATATTGAGAATTCTATGGTTGTGAATCATGAAAGATGCTGGATTGTCATCTACGGAGAGTCAAGTCACCTGTTTATCTTCCGAGCAGGTACAGCATAAGTAGTAGCAATATAAACTCCTCCCATCAAGGTCTCACATCCCAGTCCTGGAGGGATTACCTCCATGGTTTATTCAACCATTAAGCCTGCCAGAAGGGGCCCAGTTAGCACCAACCGTGGTAGTAGTTTTAGTGATGTTGAAACCTGTCTACTGGGCTCTTGGCTAAGACCACCAAATTGATTTACCAAGTGGTAAATATAAGATTTGAAGGGTAATATTTACATCCTGGTTAGGAACAAGAAAGAACAGCAGCATGAAGTTCAATTACTGAAATATCAAGACAAGATAGATTTTCATTGTGTATACTGGCCCAGATGTCCAATTAGCTTCCTTACACATCTCCCCAGACAATAGGGATGTCTTGCTAGTGCTTCTGTCACAGCTTGGCCCGGTCCATCACTCTAGACAAACACCCAACTGTGGTGAGTGGCCCCAACCACCAAATCCCATGTGATTCTAAGCCCAGTGGACCCAGCTAGTGACTGATCACTATCCCTAGTTCTAAATCTCTAAGGCACACTCCCAGGTGTAGACCCCATATATGACACCCTTCTTGGGTAGTGGGACTCCCCAGTCCAGCTGCCTTAGACCCCAGAACAAGTCTCACAGCTCTCCTGAACCACCAGTTGCTTGGACACATTCCCCCAGAGTCCACCTGGCTGTAGGAGCTCTGGTTTCCTAGTTATACCCTCTGTGGACAATGTGACAGTAAAGCAAGGAACACAGGCTTAGCAAAGGAATTCTTAACCACAAATACATTACTCTTTAAAAAGCATAAGAGAACTTCAGATCTACTAAAACTCCCTGCCCTCCCCAGTCTGAGCTCACACCATCTGAGAGTCCAGGTTCTGGTTGGTGTCTTTTGGTGCGGCAAAGTGTCTCCTGCATTACTTGTCTTCTGCCTCTTTTGCATAAAAGTATAGTGCAGAATGTGCAATTGCATAACCTCCTGGGCAGTATACAAGTCCTGGTTGCCAGCCTGAAGATTTGTATTGGGAGATATCAGAAATGCTAGTTAATAGAGATTTCCAGTTGATAAAGTACCGGATAACATAGCTTTTGCTGTACTTTCAAGGTTTTGATCATTAAAATACATGCTTCTATCGAGTGCTTCTTTCTGCACTCGATAGAAATGAACTAGGGAGGCATTAAAAAGAAGAGATAAAAGCCTGTCAATTTTCTGTATTCAATGGACTAAACAGGTCTCCTTCCTTCCAAATAGCACTCCCAGGACTTCATCAGCTAGGTTACCAATTTACAAGGGAACAGACCTTTGCAAATCAAGCCAAATCAAGAACAATTTTAACAAACATCAGAACAAAGACCAATCTTAACTCAAGCAAACACAAATTTAACACGATGTGTTTGAATTAAAGTGGGTTCAAAAGTGACTGTGTTAAAATGACATCTTCTGGTTTCACATTTATTCTTCCCTCTCACTCCTGAGCAAATCTGCTCATTTTACAAGTTAAAAACAGATTTTTCTTGCTGTGAGAGGATTACAAGATCAGCAATCTCTCTGAAAATTAAGCCCAGTACTTCACCACATACAATGATTCCAAAATCAGAACTCAGCTAACTATTTTGTTGATGTGTGAGAGACAATTCAGCTCAATCTTCAGCAGCTATACTGGCTCTGCAGGCTCAACAGAAGTATAGATTTATTCTGTCAATACATTGAACATCTCTCGCTCTGAAATTACAGAGAGCTATATGATGCCATCTTTACTCATGTTAAGTAGTACCTTTCACTGCGAGCAGCACCATTGAAACTAACGTGATTTATTGCAAAGTATGGTACTATTCAGCGTAAAAGCAGCAAATCTGTCTTCAATGAACAAATATGCATTCCTAGATCATGTGTAAGATGCTTATTATTTAAGCACCAAAATGTATAATAATAATTCATATAATGCAGAGGTGTTCAATAATTTGTAGATATTTTTAGGGTCACTTTTCTGATCATGACACAATCTTCTTTAACTTTCCTTACTAACTCATCACAGCTTATCATGATTCACGTTGCCTTGTCCTGCAGGTACGTTCATTTCAACATAGTTCAATGAAATGTCTCGATTTGCTACATACTTCCATCAATGTGGCTTTTCCCATGAGAAATTCAGTTGGCTTTCTATTAGTACATGAACAACAATGCAATAAGAAAAGGAGTAATTCCTGCCAAGTAACTCAGTTCACTTTCTTATGCAAAACAGGTAACTCCCGTTCATTAAAAAAAAAACAATTAAAATTGTTGCAGTGAAATTTGCAAGAAAGCTTTTCTCATGTTATTAGTCACCTTCAGGAAAATGAAACTAACACTGCATGTAAGAGGAAAATAATACAAAAGGTTTGTCTTCTGAGGGCTTCTCTACACAGAGATTTAGTGCATGGCAAGCCAGTGTAAATCTACAGCACTCTAGTCTGATGTGCACTAAGCTGCCATGTGGACCTTGCTAGCATTTCTGTAGTGTGCTTTGACCTCAAAGTCTCCATATGACCAACCCCTCATTCTGATGCATTAGTCCTTCATAACAAATGGCGGACATGCCTAGATATTTTCTTGCACATAAATGCCAAAGTTCCAATGCTTCCAGATTTATTACGTACTAAGTGCAGTCTTTAAAAGAAATAATGTTTCATGACAATCAAATATCAAAGTTTTCTCTATTCAGATAAGAGCCCAGAAGCTTTAAATGTTTACCCAAAGTTTGTCTGAACCCTCCAAACCTCCTGAATCTGCACTATTTGACCACAACTTCTGAAGAAGCAGCTCTCTCACAAGAGGGGCTAGCAACAACCTCTCTCGTCGTATCTTGACACTTCCAAATGGAACCCAGAAGTGCAGAAGTCATAAGAAAATAAACAAGAGTAAGACGGAAGAAAGAAATATTTCAGAACCTTCAAAAAGGTTAGTCCCAAGGGTGGGTCCAAAGTGAACAAAGAGTCTTATAGTAGCTTTCCCTCTGCAGGGTTTGTGTATGTATTGTGGCACATTAATCCCTCTTAGCTATTTGGTAGCAGGATCTACCTTGGAAGCTACCTTTTAGCAACCTTGGAAGCAGGTGTTGCAGGCACTCTAAGGACTAGGCTTTAGAGATTCTTGCCTTTGTTAGGTAGCCAACAGATACATGCACGCTTCCAGTAAATAAGAGATTATTCTTTACTAGGGAGAGCAAAAAGGTAAAGGTTAAATACACCAGGTACAACAGACGATCTATACTATTGTTCCTACTCAGCCCCAAAGGGAACAGTACAAAAGAGGGGTAACAAATCATGCTCAGTGGTGTTCCTCTTGCCAGATACTTTACTACCACTTCTAATCCATTCCTCTATTGAAAAAAAGAGGAAAAATGGTTATAATGTTGTACAACAAAACATTGGAAGGGATAAACACCAAGAATTCAGGGCCAATGTAATTTTCAAAAGATCTTTTAAAATAATATATATCAGACAAAAATGGACATAACCCCAAATAATGAGAAATCCACTGAGTTCCAGGAACCCATCAGAGTCAATGTTTATTTAATAGAGACTGTTCCCAGGCAGGACTCAATTTAAAAGAGTTGCAGTTTTCACTTTGTTACAATAATACACTGGCCCTCCCAGTTTTTGCCAAAGCCTATATGACAGTGGCATTACTTCATTCTGTGTAGGATGGAGAAGCAGACGTGCTCTGCTTCCAGAACTTCAAACGAACTCTGTGGCACCAGTGTAGAGAAAGTACAAGAAACCATTGGCTTCAATAAAGTTCTGAAAACTTAAAGCTCTGCAATTATTCACTGTTTTATGCAACATTATGTTATACAGATGCAAAATGAGGAGCTGCACTGACATTATCTGGTTACACCAGGGAACTAGGAGCCAAAATTCCTGGATTCCATTTCAGACTGTTACTAATTTACTGTATTATATTGTACCAGTCACTTAGCCCCTGTCTTCCATTATTTATCTTTAAATTAAATGAAATAATTGTCTAATTAAAGTGTTTGAAAAATTATTTGAGCTCCACTGATGAAAGATGCTGCATATTTACCAAGTGCTGTCACTTGTACCAATAAAATGAATACATATTTTACAAGAATTTGATTTTGTTTTTGAGTACTCCCTCCTTTTCATCATAATTGGTTGAGGAGTATTAAACAGAACAAGATCATTATGATGACCATGATGAAGTGTGTCACAGCTGGAATGAGTAGCAACACCTACCAATAAGGTTACCTACGTCAGTGGTTCTCAACCAGGGGTACGCATATCCCTGGGGGTACTCAGAAGTCTTCCATGGGTTACAGCAACTCATCTAGATATTTGCTTAGTTTTACAACAGGCTACATGAACAGCACTAGCGAAGTCAGTACAAAGTAAAATTTCATACAGTGACTTGTTTATACTGCTCTATATACCATACACTGAAATATAAGTACAATATTTATATTTCAATTGATTTATAATTATATGGTAAAAATGAGAAAGTAAGCAAATTTTCAGTAACACTGTGCTGTGACACTTTTGTATTTTTATGTCTGATTTTGTAAGCAAGTAGTTTTCACATGAAGTAACCTTGGGAGTACACAATACAAATCAAATTCCTGAATGAGACACAGTGATCTGGAAAGGTTGAGAGCCATTGACCTAACCATTTCCATTCCTCAGGCCTTTTTTCAGTCATGTATAACTTTAGCAAATTTTCCAGGTGATGTCTCTGCTTGAAGAAGAATTTTATTTATTTTTAAAAAAAGGAGAATGAAGACAGTAAAGAAAAATTGTCTTTATTCACAATGTAAGTATTTGTTGAGCAGCTTTAAATAGGCCTGAAGTTTGAAAATGTTGGCACTATAATCTAAATCTGGCCTCAGATTGCCTGGAATGTTATACTGAAACTGGGAAATTTATCTCCCATTTTTTCCTTATGCATACTCTCTCAAATGCCTTTCAGGCAAATATTTTTCTTTTTTTAATATTTGTCTTCATGAATATGGCTGATATTGAATTCACCTGTGCCTATTAAATAATAAATAAAGTAATGAACCAGGGAATTTTATAACAGAGAGACGCCATAAACACATATTCTACTGACTGCATTTCAGAGAGTCCTATCCTAGAGAGCAATATCTCCCTTGTCTACATGAAGTGAAAGCACAAGACAGAACAACAACAAACCAGACCAACCTTTTGGAGTTAATACTTCTTTACAATCTCCTTCTGAATTCAAGCTGGTAGTGGGATACCACCTCAGTGAAAACAACAGGTAAGGATGTTAATTCCTTTTACAGATTTCATACAATTTAAAAGAATTCATTATAACCTTTTTCCACAGTAAAGAATGTCAACAACAAATATCTTGCACATTCTTTCTCTTAAGACATGTGCATGTTGGAGAACAAAAACATAGGCACCTTTATTTTGGAATATTTTTCCCTCCCCAATATAACAAACCCGGATAAATCCTTTTGTAAAACATGCAAGCAATTTTCAGTCCACGTCAGCTAATTAACATGACAAGGTTTAAACATGCACTCCTCTTGCAAATGACCCACTGACCCCCTTTTTCTTCCTCCACAGGTGGGGGAAAGGAACCATTAATACATCTAAGCAAAGCACTCTGCACCTACATGTCAGTCCTATTTCTTTCACTTCATAATCTCCTGTCAAACATTTCCAACACAATGACGGGGGAAGGGGAAAGAGAAGAAAATGGGATGTGAACTCTGATGGGAGCCAGAAACATTTCTCATACTTTTTCAAACCAAAGTACAGGAGGTATTCAATAATAAATAAAAGCAGTCTCAGCAATTCATTTTGAAAAATTATGATTATATGGACTTGTAATATTAACAATTTTATAACATTTATAATTTATATCATTTTATAAAAATTATATGCAACCATATACACAACTCCATATTTAAGTTTGAAAGAAGCAGATCCATTAAAAGCCTTTTTTGAACCCTCTAGAACTATTAATAGAAATAAGGTATTCCTATAAAAATAGTTGTGATTACTTTAAGAGAGGTGAAGATTATTCCCCCAACGTTTCATAAATCTAAGATTATGTTTTCAAATGCCATAAATGCATTTAAAATAAAATGTTATTTGTAATAATAATGTTGGTGTCATTATAGATCTGAGGTAACTGTAAATGCAAATGAAGTAGCATGTACTAAGGTATCAGAAGCTGAATTTTAAAACCACAAATACAACAATTGAGGTACCAAATGTTCCCTAAGCAGATCATAATTGTTAAACAAATTGGAAAAACTTGTCAAAAGGATTGGATCAGCTACAGTAAGTAATCTGGAGCACTAAATTGAGACCAGGATACAAAAGTATTATGGAGAGATTAACATTGCATAAGCTCTAATAAGGTCTATAAACCTGTGACTGAAACTGGGTAGTTATTTAGTGGGGGAAACTTCCTCATCCTCCTGCAGCAGATTTGGTGCACAAGGCTATTTACTGAATTCTTAGTTTACCTGATGGATCTGCTGCAGTGCATTATCTCTGCACTTGATGAAGCCAAGTAGGTGAGAACTATCATCTAGAACAGGTCCAGAGCCAATGCTAACGAACAATGCAGTGATCATAGTTGGGCTGAAATTAGCCAATATTTGAAACAATATTTGGAAGATCTGAAAGTCAACAAGGAAGGAAACTGTTTCAGAAATGGGAGGACAACAACAATTATATTAAGAGCTAGTCAGGCAGGTGGCTTCACTGGTGAAGATGAGCCCAGGTCAAATATTTGCTGCAAGGGAATTGATCGGGAAAATTCAAAAGACATGGGATAGATGGCATTACCACTATTGTACTCACAGAGCATCCAAAAAGTTGCTGCAACCACCATCATCTATGTGACAGTAAAATACTGGATGCAGCAGGCTGCAAAATGAGGAACTGAACACAGGAATTGGGAAAGTAGTGGCACAAACAGGGCACAGATAGTGACCACACAATCAAAATAATCCAAACAATGGGATCAACTCTAACCTACTAACCATTATTAGAAAGAAAAATGTCAGATCCATAAACAACAGGCCTGCAAAAAAACCCAACAACTTTGGAACCACAACCGGAGAGCATAGCTAATTGAAGAAATATGTCTAGTTGCATGGTACTTAGATAAAGCAAAGACAGTCCATAGTGGGAAGCAAATGCCCAAGTGAGTCTCCTAAATCAAACTAGATGAAAAGGCATTTGTTTACCCCCTGTGCAAAAGCAAACATTTACTGAATTACTGGGAGTGGAGGGGAATCTTGGCCTTTGGGAAAGGAATGGGGCCAGTATTCTTTAGGAAGGATAGACTGAGGTAAACTGCAATCTACCCAGCCACTGTACATAATATGAAACACAAGGTGAATTATATGTGCCATTCTTATTAAATAATGAACAGAAGAGACCAGTGATTGGTTTTACTACAACACAAACTAAGAACATAGACTGTGTCATACCAAATCAGACCAATGGTCAACCTAGTCCAGTAACAAGTTTATGACCGTGGCTGGTACCAGATGCTTCAGAGGAAGGTATAAGAAACCCTGCAATAGTTAGTTATGGAATAACCAGTTCTTAGAAAAAAGTTCCTTCCTAACCCCCAGCAGTTAGTGGGATGGTTTATGTCCTGAAGTACAAGTGTTTAATTCTAAGAACTTCTTTTAATTCTTACTGCTGTAACTGCAGATGTTCACCCTATCCATATGCACTGGGATTTCAAAAGGAATCCCTACTAGTCAGACACCCAATTCCCATTGAAATTCCGTGGGGCTGTCTGGTTCATTCAAATTGCAGATTTTCAGAGCACGGAAAATATCTCTTCCTATGTGTATATGGACAGCACCCAGCACAAAGGGGCCCTGATCTCAGTGGTCCCTCTAGGCACTACTATAATACAAATAAAGTAATAAAACAACAACATCCTACTACTGTGAGAGCGAATATTTATGTGGCCATGTTATTTGAATATTCAGTAAAAGGTGGAATAGTACCCCATTTCAAACAAGAAAACTCAGCTTAACCTTAAGCATAGCACCATCAAGGCTCTAACTTATTACCATTTTAGAAGTTCCTCCATGTTAGACTCCCACTTAATACCTTTTTCTTAGTTATTCAGCCAAAAGAACTACCCCCCTCCCCCACCTCTTCCGTTCTTGCTGGCATCACAGGCGGATCTGCTTGTAATTTCCTATAAGATGATTCACCATGGCAACTAGGGGCAAGTCCTGCTGCTGGAGAGGGAATTTCTTCTGAGTGAGGTGGTTGGTTACTGCTGGAAACAGAAGGCTCACAGCAGCACAGGATGCTCAATCAGCTTGGGAAGGCAGGGACAAGGAGAATCTGTGGCTGGTTTAATTGAAATTACTAATACATATAATGAAAACAGTTTGCCACCTCAGCAACCTACTTTCTGAAGACTTGCCTGTGCTTCCAGTGCTTATGTGTTTTCCTTTATGCTCCTCCTGGGAGAAGAGAGGAAACTGAGCTCAGTCTTGCTGGACCCACCCCATGTGGAAAATCTACATCACCCCCAACAGTGCCTGAGGACTCTCATTTCCTTATTTCTACTGAATCAGTGATTTCTCACACTGAGTCACTTACTGAGAGAATGTACAACTTCCACTGTTGCCATCCAAAATGGCAGTCTTATTATGAGCTTGGTTTCAAAAGGCCAACAAAAATGTTTCCATGCTTTTTAAAAATAAAAATAAAAATCAAATGAAAGTTTTTAGAAACAACAGCTTTGCCTGAAGAACAGCCAAGTTTTGTGCAGTTTTGTGAAGCTCCATGTGTGACATTTCTCACTGATGACAAGTCACTTATTTCCATAAGAGGCAGTGAATGGGGAAACAGGAGTTTATTCTGCAGAAGTGGTGTCAGGAATCTTGGGGGGGCGGGGGCGAAGGGAGCACTTTAAGGATTGTTCAGAGTGAGAGAAGGAGCCTGGAATGCTGGGGCTGGGTGGGAGAACTCTGGGAGGCTCCCCAAATACTGCTGCATCCTATTAAGCTAGCTATATTCTGTTCCTGATGTTTTCAGTTCCTATCCCACTGAGTTCAACATTGGTCCCTATCCTGTTCTCCAAGCCAGCCATGCCCCTGTAAAGTTCCTTACTCTATTCTGTTTCCTAAAATCTCTATGAAGCCTTTAGCCTTTGTCTCCAATCTACCCCTCTTATTTCCCCTGAGGGCAGCACACTGAAGCAGCAGGTTTTTGCCATGTTCTCCTCTTCCTCCTCCCTGCTATCTAGGGCTGCTTCAGAACTGAAAGTTCTTTGAAGGCTGCAAGTCAACAGTGGCTCCAGAGAGCCTCGCTGCCTTCATATCTGATGCCACAACCTCCCGGGTAGCTAGAAGGAGTACTTTCAATGAAAACTTGCAGCTCTGTAGGATGCATGAGGGTCTAGCCGAGCTACAGGAATAAAAATGGTTGGTGTTGCAAGTGCAATTGCCATGCTAAGTGCATGACATTTGGCAGATCTGCCCCAGACATATTTGCAACCCAAACATTGAACCACTATGCTTTTTTTTGAATGAGAGCCTGAAAATGAAACTGGTCATTTTAATCAATCTATTTCCACTAACCAAGCTGAGAAAAATGCAAAAGAGTAGTTAAAATAGTAAAAAATAAATTAGATTTTAAAAAATCTCTCAGTTTTAATAATCCAACATGTTATCAGTAACACTGGTAAGAGAATTTGTTTTAGAATAATTATTTTTAATTTTAACCAGTCTCTTTAACACTGTAAATCTAAACAAAATAAATTGCTTATTCTGGCTGCTTCCACCCATTCTCGTATTTCACAAATGAATACAAATTAAAAGTTCTCTCTGCTTTTAGCTTGCAAGTTGTGTCATAAACAGATATAAGCTACTTAGGCACTTGTCCCCTATACTCACTGCAGTGTCTGTGAATCCAATGTTACATGTCCAGGGACAAAAGCAGAACAATGATGTTTAAAAAGCTGAATGATCTGTCAAAGACATTGCATTATTCCTGGCTACATGCCGCACCCTTTTTACCTAGAGACACTGGGTAAAGTCATTCTTCATGGTGGCAGAACCAGAAAAAGTGATCCCTCTATCCTTTTATCATTTTGCTTGTTACCTCAACCATAAAAACAAAATTTTCATAATTTTAGTACAGTAAATGATATTCCTGCATCTATAATTATTGACTTTGGAACTGGAATAAACAATTCATATGATTACTACCAATCTCTAGTCTTGTGGTTAAGAAATTTTTTGTTGATCCAACAATAACATGATTTTTTCCCAACCACTTCTCTCTTCCTTTCTCATATTTATGGCTTATTTATTCATTTTGAAAGGGAAAAGCCATGTCTTTTAAGCAGTAACACTAATGCATGTACATACAGCGACTGATCATTCAATCCCTATCCTCACATCAATAGTGTTAATAAAATTTAGCGCTTTTCATATGCAAAGTGCTTTACTAACATTTAAGCAGTAACTAGCTATAATTGTCAATTACCTAACATTATCTGTAGTTACAATATAAACATTGTGATCATTCCCCTCTATTCAGCACTGGTGAGGCCTCATTTGGAGTACTGTGTCCAGTTTTGGGCCCCACACTACAAGAAGGATGTGGATAAATTGGAGAGAGTACAGCGGAGGGCAACAAAAATGATTAGGGGGCTAGAGCACATGACTTATGAGGAGAGGCTGAGGGAACTGAGATTGTTTAGCCTGCAGAAGAGAAGAATGAGGGGGGATTTGATAGCTGCTTTCAACTACCTGAAAGGGGGTTCCAAGGAGGATGGATCTAGACTGTTCTCAGTGGTAGAAGATGACAGAACAAGGAGTAATGGTCTCAAGTTGCAGAGGGGGAGATTTAGGTTGGACATTAGGAAAAACTTTTTCACTAGTAGAGTGGTGAAGCACTGGAATGGGTTACCTAGGGAGGTGGTGGAATCTCCTTCCTTAGAGGTTTTTAAGGTCAGGCTTGACAAAGCCCTGGCTGGGATGATTTAGTTGGGTTTGATCCTGCTTTGAGCAAGGGGTTGGACTAGATGACCTCCTGAGGTCCCTTCCAACCCTGAGATTCTATGATTCTATGACTGTAGTGCGTTCAAATCAGTTGACCAACTCACTGGGAAAATACTGGGATTTTAAGTCCTTTTTTTTTTTTTTTAAACAGCAACAGCTTATCACTCTTCCACTGTTGCAGAGTTGTCCAAAAACCAGTTAATAAAGGCATTGGAGGATTCCCTCCGCACAGGAGGATCCTTGGGAAGCACAGAACCCCTGCAGGTCTCCTTCACCACCACTCCTCCTGGCCACCAATGTAGTGTGGGGAGGCAACGGTCCCTTTATTTGGCTAATCCCTAACTGCCGAACTAGCCCCAGGAGGCGCGTGGCAGCTTGCATATATTAGAACAACCTTCAGTCTGCTCAGAACAGCCACAGGATTAGGGTAGCACAAATATGACTGAAGGCTACCTTTGCACAGACCCATGAAATGCGCTCAGTGTTCCTCAGCCATGGCTCATGATATGGGTCCAAGACTTTAAAATTATTAAAGCTACTGGGGCAGATCTTAAGCTTATGTACATTGGCCACTAATGGAGCTATGAGAATTTCCACCAACTGAGGATCTGCCCCACTGATTTTATGAAAAATTAAGTGAACACGCAACTGAAATAGGTTATGAACTTGTCTTATTTTGAAAGCACATAAGACTAACGAAATATAGGAACTCAGACCTCCTTACAGTAGCATACTATCAATAGTTCCTCAGTTGGAAGTATGCATGGAACATTTTTAATAAACAAAGTGTAACAAAAAAGAAAAATATAAAATGGAGAGGAATTTTTGAACCATTTTCACTAACAATCTGAACAATTTCTCAACATCCCCCAATTCAAAGTTACCAAGCTTGAGAACAATTGTGTTCTTTGCAACATATTTAGGGTGTCTGTGTTTCCATATTTATTTCATTGTGTAGGGAAGGGGTTTTTGGAGGAAATAAATGCAATATTGTACAGTACAATTTTCCAGACATTATTCAACACAATTAAAATATTTATGTTCTCAGAAGGGGAAGCCCATGAGCAGCCTGAAAAAAGTTTGGCATTCTTATCCTTCTCAGCATAAACAAAAATAATACTGCTGAATAATTAAGGCCAGGAACCTGCAAGTGCTTAACTTTGAGCATTGAGTAATGCCAGAGTTAAGCAGCTGTTTGTTTGCAGGATCTGAGCCTAGAACAGAGAACTGGGATTTAAGATTCTTGCGACATTTTGAACAGCATTTGATAGTTATTTTCCCTGTCTGTAAAACAGGAACATACCTAGCGCAGTGTGAGGCGTAAAGTACTACTATTTATTCCTCTAGCAGACTTTTATTAGTAAATATTTCTTTAAACCTCATGCCTGTGTGCACTACAGTTCTAACGTTGTTAGCCAGAACTGTGTTAAAATACAGCTCTTGCTAGCAAGGTACTAAAATGCTTCTCCTATCCAGAACAGACATGCCCTAACTATGTTATAAGGAATTTTTAAAAAACAAAAAAAACAATGCTACAGACAGATTTACCCGTTCCCAGAAATCTATAACATGCTTATGTCTTCCCATACTGGCCAGAAAAAACATTTTAGCACCTTTCTTGCATTAAATATGAAACTGCCTAACACTGTAAGAACTGTAATACAGACAGGACTTATACCAAGAAAACCTGAAGAGATTCTGTAGAAACCCTTATTTCTATTGAAGCTATCACTAAATAAGACCAACCTCATCCAGCTTGCCAATATATATTTCCACATTCACACTGCCAAAGCATACAAGTAGGAAAGACAAAATCCATGTTTGCTCCAAGAAGCACATAAATGAGATTTTAAACTATCAATACACAGTATTTTACAATTTTCTACTCAAAGTTTAATTGAGATCAAAACCAAATTTTAAGGGCATAAGCACTGTCACCTGAAGACAACACACACAAAAAGAAAGGTGCTGTACCTGGTATACTTCAGAAAATACTGGAGCCAAATTATGCTCAATTACACCAACATAGACCTGAAGTAATTCCAGTGTTGCTCTGAAGTTACACCCAGGCAAAATTTGGGTCACTACTAGAATCCTTAGATTTCTCATTTCTTTAGATTCTGTAAAGAAATAAGTGTGATTTATTCTATTAGTCTTGCTTCTGCTGACAGAGATGTTTCCACAATAATAATAATAAAGGCACCAATTATCACTCAATGTTGCTCTGAGGAATGATACAAAACTCAAACTAGAGGTTCATTCTTGACCTTTCATAGATTTTAAGGCCAGATGACAACATTCTAATCATCTAGTCTAACCTGCATAATACAGGCTATAGAATTTCACCACATGATTCCTATATCAAGCACATAATTGTCCACCGTGCCCACAAGCCAACTGTATGCCACACATCATTTTGTCCATATTGGAACTGGACAGGACCCAGGCTTTTCTTTTTGCAGGGAAATCCATGATTTTGAAATTTCCATTTCAAAAACAGAAAAATTCTAGATTTCCCACAAAATGAAATCTCTTTCCTTCCACCCCACCAAAAAAGTTGTTTTGGACAAAGCATTTCATTCTGATAAAGTCACAATGTTTCATTCTGATTTCAACTTTTTTATTATAATAATATAAAAGAAAAATGAAATGGAAACTCATTTCAAAATAGAAAACTGAAATGTTCCATTCCAAAGGTATTGAAACATAATGTTTTGACATTATTGAAACACTTTTTCTCAATTTTTCTTTTGAAAAGAAATTTCATCAAAATTGACACGTTTTTGTAAAATGTTTTGCTTTCATTGAATCAATATTTTCTAGACTCAATCATTTCTTGTTCTCTTCTGGTGAGTCTTCTCTGCCTTTTTGGAGGAAGTGAAACTATTCTTCCTGATTTTCAAAATCTTGTGTGAACTGAACTGATGGTCAGATATTCAGAATGGTTTTGCAACTCCTGAAAGCTTGGGGAGATTAAGTTCACTGCCCAGGCTATAAATCATAACTTGCTCATCCATTGGGGAGGTGATGTGTGTTCTAAAGTATCCTCCACTGGTTGATCCAAGGAAGAGCATTTGCAGACACTTCAGACAATTCATTCCACCCTTTTGGTCCTGGGAGACGTGCCAAAATATTAGTTATCTGCCATATCATAGGTTAACATGAATTCCAAGGCGTAAATTAATTAGCATGAAGAGAAATATGCCTGCTGTTTAGAAAGGATCTCCGACATCACCCAATCATCTTCATTCTCAGACTCGAGGATATGAAAGTACTGTAGCACATTGAGAACTTGGCTTCCTTCACGGTAACAAAAACAATCAAAGTACTAGAGCAGTTAATCCCTGGAAGCCTTGTGACCACATAACGTGACACGTTTGATAAATATGGAAATAGTGAAAACGTTCTGACTTGTTAAAAACTCTTGCAGTCTATTTAATTCACTCCTTGGCCTCAACATGCACAAACTGCTGACTTGGCACACCTTGAGAACCTTTACTCACCTTTCTCATTAGACACACATTGATAAGACTGAGCTTTCTCAAACAACAGAAGTTATGCCTCTTAAAGAAACGTTTACCCTGATTCACAAAGTGGGACTCTTTCTTTTCTATGTTGACATAGTCAATTTTGTGAGAAAATATGTGCATATATGTATAGAACTGTAGCAGATGAACAATGTAAGCTAGAATCTGAATGACTCTAGAGCACTTTCAAAAACAGCTGAGGCTAAAATGTTTTGGGTCATGAAACTGTGACCTCTGAATAAGTTCTATTTATACCAACTGAGAAAAGTGTCAGCAATTGACACTACCACTGTAAAAGATGAACACTTGGACACTTTTGTTCGTGAGTCCTAATTATTGAATGTAAGCATTTTCACTCATTTACACAATTTCACTAGCAGAAGACCCATCATATGACATTATAACCAACAAGTCATATGATAGTTCAACATAGTCAGCATGTCAAGTCATATTTCTACCATATATTTCAGCTTTCAGACTGTGACAGTACTTGTGTTTTAATGTACCTTTCCAACAGATTTATGGTTAAATGCAGGTCATATGAAATTGCAAAAAAATTACATTGTTTCAGAAAGAAGAAAGATGTAACAAAAGGAACCCAACTGAAAACTCCATTGCCTACACACCACTTGCTGCCACCTATGGTTTTGCTGAAGGAACTTGTGCTTCGAAAGTTGTGCGAAGTAAACTGTCTTAACTGGTAAGACATGTATGAACCGTTGGTTGTGTACACTATTCAAAAAACAAAAGCCGTGTTTGACATATATAGATTATGTCATTTTGACTGATGTATGGCACATCCAGATCGCTTCGAGAGGGGGAAAAGTTGTCCATAGACAATCAGAGAGATCACTTTATTGGAAGGCTTACAGATAAGTTGTCCCCTTCCCCAACCCATGAAACATGCAGTGTAGGTTCAGTTTATAAAACTAACAATGAGAGAGGAACAAACTGTAAAGATTGTGTTTCCTTTCAGATTTATTTGCTCGTGTAAAGAAATAATTACATGACCTTTTCAATATTTCTCTGAACCACAGTAACATGAATAGAAGTTTTACAATCTGAACCTTGTCTTTAGGGAGTTGTACAGGATAACAGAAGTGAAAAACAGAACCAAATGCTGTTTTTACCAGCCTCTTCACACAAAGACGTACCTCAAAGAGTTACAGAACTTGATTTATTCCAAGGTTCAACCCTTCTCTCTACTCCACTGTACACAAACCCTGTCATTTCAAACATTGCTTACCAGCTTCGGAATGCACTACTTTAAAAAGAGATACTCTACGGTTAGTCCCTTAAATATTAGGAGAGTTATTTTGATTCATAACTGACATTCAAGTTATCTTTAGATACCTTTCCAGCATGGAGAACAAAACTGAGTGATTGTCTTTCCAAAGTTTTCTACAATACCTCATGGAAATGTTTGTTTCTAAATAAAAGTTTTCAATTGGGAAAGTGAACATCACATTATCAATGCAAGATATGGATTACGGAAAAATGTAGACTGTCAAGTCTTATTACAGTAGTTAAACCACATATATGGTGAAAAATTGATTCGTAATGTTATTTCTGTTTTAATGTTCACTGGGGTTTATTAACAACATTGGAGTCCCATTGTGCTAGATGCTGTACAAAGACATGGGAAGACATGGTCCCTGTCCTGAAACTGTTTACAATCTGATTTAAACCAATATGCAACAAATGAATGAAACACGCAATAGGAGGGAAAGAGAAAGGAGAATGAAAGTGGGAGGCAACAAGATCACATGGTTATATAGGTGAGCTATATAGGCAACTTAATGGGTCCAAATCATTTGAAAGTGTGTGACACTGTGTTTGATTGCTTCTTTAATAATTATAAAATAATATCAGCTACATCCTTCAACCTTGTTGTATGGCTGATTCTGTACAGGCATCACAACAGAACTATTTCAAAATTTAAACCTGTGAAATATGTACATTTCTATAAAGCATCAATATTGGACCCTTACTGGGTCCAATATTGCAGTTAATGCCATGTTACAGATACACAGTCAAAAACCACCATAGTACATAATGTGCATGTATGCGTGCGCATGTATATAAAGTTAAACTTCAGGGCCCAGTTCCGCAGGACTGCAGAGAATGAGTGAGTGATGCGATGCCTTTTAGAACTGTTTTTCTAACTTGTGGTGGCCCAGATGCCGAATACAAAAACAGACAAGATTCAACTATCTGCTAACCACGTGATAATGCAACTCTCTAATTTCAGATTCTTCAGCTGGAGCATATCAGAGAGCCTACACACAGGTTAAGTACGTGGGCTGTGTCTAAAGAAGCCCCTCAAGGAAACTAGCAGGGATGGAATCCTCACACCGCTAATCACTTCCAGGTTGTTGTTGAAGCCTTACGGATACAGTAACTCACACAAATGAAGCACAAACATACGCCCACTGTGGGGTAAAATGGCAGATCCATCTGCCCCATCCCTGTTCCTCCTTTGGCACATTCCTTCCAGCATGATTGGGAAGAGAGATGATTGTACTGATTCCTTCCTGCCATCTCACATTGATTCTGCTGTGTTCATAACCTTGCTTGTCCATGTGGGCAGCAAGATTTTGTTCTTACTGAGCAAATAGGTTAGAAGAATAAATTGAACTCGCCATAACAAATGGCTCCAAATCCTATCAGGAGGCAGTGTGTCAAGTAGTTAGAACAGAATATTATTGAGTCACAAAATTCTGTTCTTACATCCACCACTGAAGCACTGTTTGACCTTGGTACCAGTCACTTATCAACTCAGTCCCTCAGTACCCTCATTTGTAAAATGGAGACAACACTGCATACCTAACTTTGTAAAATGCTTTGAGACTCTTGGATGAAAGGCATTATATAAGTGCAAAGTATCAATATTGTCAATGATATACTGCTACTCCCAGACCCACAAACTTTTGGATAAGTCAAGGGGCTGTGTGTTAGATCAGCATTGGCCTGCTAAACCCAGCATTGTGAGGGGCCATTTGGGGAACTGCGGTAAAAATCTGGGGATTGGTCCTGCTTTGAGCAGGGGGTTGGACTAGATGACCTCCTGAGGTCCCTTCCAACCCTATGATTCTATGATTTCCCATCTCTAATATTTGTTGCTTTCCCTTGACCTCCATCTATATTATTGATAGAATATTCAATGTCTCAGATTATTTTATAGTAGAGCAGTTGGATCAAACCTCAAAATACTCTCCTCATATTGTTCTTACATGAATTTCATCCATATTGCCTCTTCTGATTTGTGTTTTTACTTCTAAAAGGCAGTTTCAGGGTGCAGACACACCCAAGCAATACCAAACAAGATTTGGAAGTTACACAAGTCATCCCAG
Organism: Mauremys mutica; assembly: GCF_020497125.1. Lineage (NCBI taxonomy): Eukaryota > Metazoa > Chordata > Testudines > Geoemydidae > Mauremys > Mauremys mutica. The sequence goes on from NC_059075.1 coordinate 69,046,580, forward strand.
ACATATCCTGTAAACAAGGAATCACAATTGAATCCCAAAAAGCTGCTTGAAGACATGGAATTTACAAGGGTTCTAAATTCTCATGCTTCTAGGCCTAAGTTTATCTTTGGTTGTAGCCAGGAAGTCATCTGCCTGCATGATATGGTATACTACAGTCTTGCTTCATTATGGGTGTTCTAGTCTTTCCTATGAAATATCAGAGGTGATTCTTTCTTTTTAAAAATGAAGATGCTTCTTGATCCTGGAGCCATAGGTGCTGAAACTAGGGGTGCTGCCGCACCCCCTGGTCTGAAGTGGTTTCCATCATATACAGGTTTACATTTTGCTTCAATGGGTCTCAGAACCCCCACTATACAAATTGTTCCAGCCCCCCCTGCCTGGAGCAATATAAATATCATCAGTAAGAACTCAACCTATAATTATTTCCATGATAACATATTATACCATCAGAGTGGATTATGGTTTTCTGGTGATGAATAAGTTATGAGAGTTTATGAACCTGACGAAATAAATAGCCTATTTTCAGGCAAATGTTCCAGCAACAAGAAGATAGGAAAAGGAATAGAGATAACAATATATATACAAAATAATGTATAACCTGTATGTTCCCCCCAGGACACATCAACAGGTCTTTTAGGGTATGTCTACACCGCAATTAGACACCTGTGGTGGGTCCATGCCAGCTGGCTCAGACTTGGGCTCAGGGGCTGTTTAACTGCAGTGTAGATGTTGGGCTCGGGCTACAACCTGATCTCTGGCACCTCCTACCTCACAGGGTCCTCCAGCGCAAGCCCAAACATCTACACTGCAATTAAACAGCCCCTTAGACCAAGCTCCACGAGCCTGAGTCAGCTGGCATGGGCCAGCCATGAGTTTTTAATTGCAGTGTAGACATACCATAAGACCTCTGGTTCCCGGCCAATGGGAGCTGCGGAGCCAGCGCTCAGGACAGGGCGGGAGCAGCGTGCAGGTTGCTGCTTGTGGGGAGTCGTCCGAGGTGAATGCTGATCCGACACCCCACACCGTCTCCCACGCCTCTGCTCCAAGCCCGCTTCCGCACCCAATCTCCCTCCCAGAGCCCGCTTCCCGCACTCCGAACCCCTCATGGCCATTCCTTTGCCTCGGAGCAGCAGGGACATGTTGCCACTTCTGGGGAGCCATGCAGAGCCAGGTAGGGAGCCTGCCGGCCCCGCACCAACTGGACTATAAACCAGATTTTCAATGAAGATCAGAAATGCTGGTTTATAGAGCTTTTCGGTTGGTAAAGTGCTGGATAACACAGCTTTTACTGTACTTCTCCTCTCTGATTCGTTTTGGGGATGTGCGCATTGCTTTACTGCAATAGCACAGAACACAATGTGTTTGTATTCCTTATTTTACACGGGAAGCCTGTTCTGGGACAAGATGTTGGGTTCCTTCACAAAGTTATGACTTCTAAATGTAATTACAATGTAACATGGATCCAGTAAAGCTGAAGCTTACTTCATATCCTGTTGAGGACAGTGTATTTGAATTGTTGCAACAGTATATTTCTTCCTATATTTCTCTTTGTTTTATTTTATCATGTTGCTTGGTTCGGAACATCTAATAAATCCACTTAAGATAATACGGTCATATTTAGGAGCCAGAGGAGATTTGCTTACACCACTGCAGTTAACAACAAGCATTTTTCAAGTATTTCTGTACTTGTTTACAGTGACCACCCTTAGGGGTTGTCAGATCCAGTGCTACATTACATAAACAAGATCAAGAAAGAAAATTCTCAGCTGGATCCTTACAAAGAGAATTTAGTTGCCCGATTGACACCTCTGGAGACTAAAGTCCTATGTTTTTCCACAGATTTGGTACAGTAGAGGCAGTTCTACTGAAAGCTACTTGGCACTGCCCTGCTACATCTCTCAACCCTACCCTAAAAGGACCAACTATAGAGGTAAGAAGAGAGTTCAGAATTCATGACCAAGTCAGCCTTTGGCAAAGTTGCCAACATGGGAGCCAATTAGTGCCAACAGTAATGGGTCTTTTTTGATGCAAACACATGCAGTATGAATCTGACAGATCATATAATGCAAAGTTAAAGGGCCATGTGCTATAAATAGTTAGGCTTCCAAAGGAAGTTCAGAGTTGAGACACAGCCTGCAGGACACTATCCAGTGCCTCATTTCTTGCCGACTCACACAGACACAAAAGAAACATAGTCGGGAGAGATTACCACAGCAGCATAACTGTTTGCTGTATTTCTTGCTGTTACCCTAAATGCTGCCTAGATCACCACTGAAATACTCCATGAAATAGATAGCCGCAGATTCCTAGCAAATCCAGAAGAAAAACAGCCAGATTGTAAATGGTTGAGGAGAATCATGTTGCTTACTAACAGGTTGAAAAGCAAACAAAAAATAGCTACTGTTGAGCCTGTACAACTGCAACATGTAAATCCACCGATCATAAATCTCATGGAGAATTCTGAAACTTGGAAAAGGCTCAAAGTGCAATTTAAGTTGTAGATGCTAGTAAAATGGAAGTTGGGCTAAAAATTGCACTGCTGTTGATGGTAGCTGATGCAGAATATCTACATATTTACAATGCAGTCAGTCCACATTGCAGTTAGCGATGAGGAAGGAGAAGAGAGCATTGAAATGAAAGAGAAGAGAGCACTGAAAATCTGTGACTGTTACTGTGTCCCTAGTAGAGCTGAGCATATAATAGATTTTTTGGTTTGATGGCTGAAAGAAGCAACAAAAATTCATTCAGATTGAACGAACCACTTCAAAAATGTTGTTTTGAAATGAAGTGTAAAAACTAAATGTCTTTTTCCCCCCAACCAAAACTATTTGCCAAATTCAACCTAAATTCAGTAATAGTTTTGGTGCCCTGATAATGCATTTCTCTGCAAAGTTATTACTCATTGAAAAAATTTCAGCCAGCTCTAGTTCCTGTGTTACCTGTGAAAAATATATTTTCCAGAGTATTATGAATCTGGAATATTAGAAGACTCCCTTCATTAAATATCAGTATAAAAGTAAATGAAAAGCTACACAAGGTACGTTTACACTGCAATTAAAAAACTGCGGCTGACCCATGCCAGCTGTCTGGGCTCGCGGGGCTTGGGTTAAGTAGGGGAGGTTTAATTGTGGTGTAGATGTTTGGGCTTGGGCTGGAGCATGGGCTCTAGGACCCTGAGAGGTGGGAGAGCCCCAGAGCTCGGCCTGCAACCCAATCCAGAACCCTTGGCTGGAGCCACACAAGCTCAAGACAGCTAGCATGGGCCAGCCACAGGTGTCTAATTGCAGAGTGGACATATCCTCAGTGACACATACCTGATACTTGAAAAGGCATTATTCACATGCCAAGCAGAACATAAAGAAATGCAAATGAAATTCCTAGAGTGAGGCACAAAGTGCATGGCTGCAATCAACGTAGTTAACAAAAGAACAGATTAATACTAAATAAAGACAAAGTCTAGTGAAGACCTGCCAAATCGACTGCAGATCACTCTCTGGTTGACTCCAGCACTCCATCACGAACGAGAAGAGTAAGGTAAGTCGATGGGAGAGTGTCTCCTGTCGACCCAGCGTGGTGTAGACACCACAGTAAGTCAACCTAAGCTATGTCAACACCAGCTACATTATTCACGTAGCTGGAGTAGCATAACGTAGGTAGACTTACTGCGTATTGTAGACATAGCCTAAGGTAGCAACTTGCAGATAAGGGAGACTATACAGTGTAGAAGGAGGCTATACAGTGTAGAAGCATGTCCTGGAACTGAAGGTTCAAGGCAAGCTACTCACACAGCTGCATGAAGATGTCCTCCTTCATATGGAAGTTCTTGAGCCACAGATGGTGATCCCAGATCTGCATGAGGAGGTAGTCTTGCCACTCTGTGCCTGTGGTGCTGTGCCAGAACCACCAATCAGCACAGGAGGATTTCTCAGCTGTTAAAACCTGCATCAACTTCTGCACTACACCATGTCTGCATGCAGCCTGTGTGATCTCCTCACCAAGGCATGACGCTGTCTTTCCATGGCAACAAGCTAGTACAGAAATGGCCTCCACAGTTTCTCGTGCCCTATTTCTGTCATCTGTTGCCAAGTAAGCATTGTATCAACAATGACAACAGCTGGAACAGGTCATTGTCCTGAGCTGGATAAACATCTTGCTACTGTCTGCAATGTGGTCTGTGGACAGAAGTAAAGAGCGTACCCAGTTGAAAGCACTTTCATTGGTGGGCTAATAATATTTCCACATAGGGACTTGGGAAAGACAGACAAGTTCTCCCACAATACGCCACAAAACAATTCATAAAGTAGTGCAGCACTAAGAACTACAGGGTGTCTCCCCGGAAATCCTAGCACCTAATCTGGGTTAGTGCAGTGCCAGTGTGGATGCAGCTTCATGGATATGACCCAAGTATGACCTAGCTGTGTGGATGCTCACACCTGGGGTTGGCTAACCCTGGTTCCCATATCTGGGGAAACTCTGTAGTGAAGACATACCTTTAAAAAGGTAAAAAAATATTAAAGGAATTTTATTGTTACTCCACAACAAAGCATATCAAGAAATGCAGAGTTGTCCTGACCCTGTCTGTAGTCTATATTTAGATACAAACATTAATAATTTAATTACAACTTAATTTCTTCAACTATAGCCTATGCATATAGTTTCAAATCATTTTGACTATATGGAAAGTATGAAGAGTGTGTGTTACTCTTGTAAAGTTATTTTTACAAATTTTAACAAACTAATTTACAGATCTACAATTAAATTCTCAAAAAAAATCATTCTATACTCAAAAAGTAAGTGCTGTTCGCTTGGGGAAGATACACTATACCATTCATATAAAAAAGAGGCTGAGTCTTTGCTTTAAGCGCAATATGAAATCAACTTTAGCTACGGAACTAAGACTGCTGCCCCCATGATGATGATGGAAGTGATACTTCATGTCTTTTCTATTGGACAATTAACATTTAAACTTTAAAATTTTCTTCCAAAACAGATTTAAATAACCTGGGGGAAGGGGGAGAAGAAAGCAAAAATAAGATTTAAACAATAACCTCTCCCCACTTTCCTCCAGATAGTGATAGGTTAATATCAGACAATCAGAAACGCAAAGTTACTTTGGGATTTCCTCTGAAGAAACTTGCACTGTGATGTAATGAATCACCTGGGACATAACCTATAGAAGGAACATACTTGCAAAGTGATTCCTGCTAGGTGTCAAAGTTAAGTGTTTCCAGAGGCAAACAGTTCTGTTCTATCTCTCCTGTATTCCCAAGGCAAAACTGAAAGTTGCATAGTTTCCAGTCTCCATGTCTGCTCTCCTTGTGTAGTCCTCCCCAAAGATCCCCTTCTCTGTCTTTAGGGGGAGGAGAGATTATGATTCTTTCTAAACCATTTTAAAGATACAATAACAAGAAAATCAAAGCAATTGCAACACAAGGCTTCATCAGTGTAAATCGGGGTGGGCAAACTTTCTGGCCCGAGGGCCACATCTGGGTATGGAAATTGTATGGCAGGCCATGAATGCTCACAAAATTGGGGGTTGGGGTGCAGGAGGGGGTGAGGGCTCTGGGATAGGGCCAGAAATGAGGAGTTCAGGGTGCAGGAGGGGGCATCCAGGTAGGGGTAGGGGTGCAGGCTCTGGCAGGGGGTGCGGACTCTGGGGTGGGGCTGGGGATGATAGCTTGGGGGTGCAGGAGGGTGCTCCTGGCTGAAACCAAGGGGTTTGGAGAGCAGGAGGGGGGAATCAGGGCTGGGGCAGAGGGTTGGAGTGTGGGAGGGTGTCAGGGTGCAGGCTCCAGGCTGTGCTTATCTCAAGCAGCTCCTGGAAGCAGCAGCATGTCCCTACTGCGGCTCCTACACAGAGGCGCAGCCAGGCAGCTTGGCACACTGCCCCATCCACATGCGCCGCCCCTGCAACTCCCATTGGCTGCGGTTCCCGGCCTATGGGAGCTGCAGGGGTGGCACTTAGGGCAGGCGCAACATGCAGAGCCACCTGGCTACACCTCCATGTAGGAGCCGGAGCGGGGACATGCCACTTCTTCCAGGAGTTGCGCAGAGCCATGGCGCAGGCAGAGCAGGACAAGCTCGAGGGCTGAATTAAAATGTCTGAAGGGCCGGATGCGGCCCCCGGGCTGTAGTTTGCCCACCCATGGTGTAAACCCTTTGAACTGGGGGAAAAAAACCTGGAAAAAGCTAAGACTCCTCAGAGAAGAGGCTGAGTACATCATACTCTTTTCAGGAGTCCTTCTGTAACCTCTTTCCAACATTAAACACAAAACCACTCTATCTCTCTGCTTTCTGCGGCAGTCAATCAATCCCATGATTGAAGGGGGGGAGGGATAGCTCAGTGGTTTGAGGGATAGGCCTGCTTTGAGCATTGGCCTGCTAAACTTAGGGTTTGTGAGTTCAATCCTTGAGGAGGCCACTTAGGGATCTGGGGCAAAAATTGGTCCTGCTAGTGAAGGCAGGGGGCTGGACTAGATGACCTTTCAAGGTCCCTTCCAGCTCTAGGAGATTGGTATATCTCCAATTATTACCTATTACCCATACATTACTCTTCACCAGTATTTACATTTTAGGCTTAAATTCAAGTTTCTCACCAACGTCAGAATTCTATGCCTAGTTTAGACTCTGACCTCTAGGCACAAGTGGAAAGTTGTCAGATGAATAGATCACTCTACACATTCTTATACTGGTACAACTCATTCCCAATTCTGGGCAACATTTTCAAAACTGAATAATTAAAGTTAGGCTCCTGAGTTCTTATTTAGGCACCCAACAAGCCTGATTTATCAAAGTAGTTAGCATGCCACAGCTTCGACTGGAGAAAATGGGGGCTGCTGCATATGCAGCACTTTAGAAAATCAGGCCACAAATGTAAGTGTCTAAATACGTATTAGGAGCCTAATTTAGGCACCCAGTTTTGAAAGTCTTTGCCTGTGAGAACAACCTGCAGGTCATCCCAAAAAAGTGCCACAAAAACTTTATAGCACATGACACCAACAGGTAGTCTGTGTATTTTAGGAGACAATTCAGTTTCTGTGACCACTTAGTCCTGCCTTTTAGCAAGAGTGTCAAGAGTGCTAAACATGGTAGTAGTGGTTGTAAAGGGCACATCTGTTCATTATAAACTGAGCTGAGACTCTAAGGGTATGTCTTCACTACCAACACTAAAGTGCTGCCATGGCTGTGTAGTCACAGCACCAGCGCTGGGAGAGAGAACCACCCCAACTAAGGGAGTAGTTACCACTGTCTACACTGCCACTTTACAGTGCTGAAACTTGCATCACTCAGGGGGTGTTTTTTCACACCCCCTAAGCAAGAAAGTTTCAGTGCTGTAAAGTGGCAGTGTAGACAAGGCCTAAGATTAATTTAACTGAAATTATGAGCAGCCATCATATTTTATCATTATTAGCCAACATGCTCTGTAATTACAGGTGTGGTTGGTAGCACCGCCTAATAATGTTGCCTGACCCTTCCCATTATAAGATACTGTTTTCAGTTGTTCATTATATTGCCAAACTTTACCTTCCAGGCGTGCAGTAGAAATAGAACTGGGACATGGACAGCTTGGAGGGGAAGGGTCAGAAAGGCTTACACTTTGGAGCAATGGGCAGAAGAGTCTCTGCCATCTACAGCACACTCCCTTCCAGAACCTGGAATGGAATCCAGGATTCCTGTCTCATTATTCCTCTGCTGTCAGCAAGTATCTGTGAAGCTCTCTGGTAAAGAGTCTCATCCCCTTTAGGGCTGGTTCACATAGAGGATTATAACCTACTACTACTATCATTTACTTGATTAGCAGTCTCAGAGATCTTTGAGGTTAATCTAAAACAGTGATTCTCAACCAGGGGTATGCATACCCCTGTGGGTACACAGAAGTCTTCCAGGGGTTCATCAACTCATCTAGATATTTGCCTAGTTTTACAACAGACTACATAAATAGCACTAGCGAAGTCGGTACAAACTAAAATTTCAGCTAGACAATTACTTGTTTAGACTGCTCTATCTACTATATACTGAAATGTTAGTACAATATTTATATTCCAATTGATTTTATAACTATATGAGAAAAATGAGAAAGTAAGCAATTTTTCAGTCATAGTATACTGTGACACACTTGTATTTTTATGTCTGATTTTGTAAGCAAGTTTTTTAGTTAGGTGAAACTTGGGGGTACACAAGACAAATAAGACTCCTGAAAGGGGTACAGTGGTCTGGAAACATTAAGAACCATTGATCTAAAAGGTCCCAACCTTACTGATGACCCACATACCTTTTATGATGGAATTTCTGTCTTTTCAGTTTGCTTTTTTAAAATCTAGCAAATTACACAGACAGACTCTAGTTAAGACAGTTGAATCCTGGCGTGGAGAACTGGATCCTATCTCTGCCTCTGCCACAGTGTTCCTATGTGATGCCAGGTTGAACCAAAACTTTTCATAGGTGTTCACTAGTTGTGTATTTTTCATTTTCTGGGTGCCTGACTTCATCCTGGGTTCTGATATGCAGAAGTGCTGGACACTTACATCTGAAACTGAAGTCAACGGCAGCTGCACTTTAAATGGATTAAGTGCTATCTAACGCTATGTACTCTGAAAAATCAAGTCCTAGATGTCTCAAATTGGGCACCCAAGATTAGTGAAGACTTTTGACTTTAATTGCTCGGTGCCTCAGTTCCCTGTTTGTAAAATGAGGATAACAATACCCCCTCATCACACAGAGGTGTTGTGAAGGTAAATTATTTAATATTTGTGAAGCACTCAGACACTATAGTGAGGAGTGAATACAAAAGCCCACAAGAAAATTAATAATTCTGTCCTCAGAGCAAGGTTTGAACAGTTAACAGTAAATTAAGCACTGGGACACACTGAAAAAGAAAACAAAATATTGAATGGATGTTCACTAAGGGAGCATCATCCATCCTGTGCACTGAGTGAGGCAGGAGCCTTGTAGAAAAAACTGTATGAGATCCTGTAATTAGACTGTATCATAATGTAAATTCACACAGGGGCATAGGCAACCTTAATTCTGGCATTTCCTAATTCTTCAGTGCTTGACTTTGTAGCCTTAATAATGTTCTTTCAAAGTGAGAGAGAGAGAGAGAGAGAGAGAGAGAGAGTGTGTGTGTGTGTGTGTGTGGTTTTATACAGCACCCCATCACTGTGGTACCAGATCAACTGGTCTGGATGTGAATTGCTGACTTCCAGGTAAAAATCTTGATATCATATTACCAATCTGCAGAGATGGCCAATCCCCGGAGTAAGAAGATTTTAAAATAGTATACTGTTTGTTTTCTGCTATGTTTTTTTGCTAGGAGACCTAAACAGACTTGCGTCTTTTCACAAAATAGTCTTCAGTGTTTTCTATCATTTAGCTTGCCCTCCCACAAGGCATTAAAATCTGGCAATCAGCAAATATGCTTGGCACTTGTTGGATTATTCTGCTAAATGAGCTCATTTTCCTTAATCTTTAGCTGTCTAAAGTTACTGTCTCAGAACAAAAGAAAAAGAATCTATATATCTAGAGCAATATTTTAGTTAAGAATATAGGTGAGCAAGGAAATAATGTGTTCCTGATAAAGCAGATGTGTTTCACATGCAATAGCAGACTATGTTTCTTTTCAAAACACCCAAACAATAAAAGTCCCATCTGTAATTCACAATAAAGAATTTGTGTGGAAGAGCTACAGTTCTATTTTGACATCCTACTCAGAATTGTCCATCACCTTGGCTCTATACAATCATCTCTCTCACACACACACACAGATTTTAATTTAAATGGAACAAAGTTTTTCATCAGCTTGGGCGGGAGGAGGTGTCTTTTTTTGTTTTGTTCTTTACTCCTTATTTATGACAACATCCTGAAAGCTACAAACTACAATCCATTTCCTTATGAAGATAATTCCACTGTATTCACACACTGGTTTGTTATTGCAAACTGGGCTGCCCACACTGCTCTGTTAAAGGAGATCATGAGCACTGGACTGTTTGTTTTAAAAAGTTTCTAAGCATCTGTTTTGAGTAAGAAAAAATACATTGAAAAATGAGCATAAGCTTTTAAATTACATACACAAGAAAAAAAGCAGATCACATTTTGGGCATGACAAACTTGACTCTGTCCCTTTAACTTTGGATTCAAAGAGGAAACAGTTTAGTGTTAGATAAAAGGACAGGGAGTCAGAAGAGTTGGGTCTTAGTTCTGGTTCTGCCACAGACTCACTCTATTCTTGGGCTAGTCATTTAACCTCTCTGTGCCTCAGTGACTTATCCATAAAATGGAGATAGTAATTCTTCCTTATCTCACAAGGGTTTTGAGAGACTTATTATTTGCAATGTGCTCTGAGACCCATAGGTGAAAGACACTACACAAATAATCACATATCAAGATTTCAGAATATATAACACTGCTTGATAAATTATAGGATTTGTACTACCTGCAGGCCAAATTCATTGTGAATATTACTATTCAAGAGTTTCACTGTGTAACAAACAAATTTTAGGCCAGTGTTCTGTAATTTCCATTACTATTTGGTGCCTCTCAGCAGTCGACACAAACTTACTTAGCACTATGGCCACATAGGGAATCTGAAAGTCTGCCTAAAAAGAATACGATCTTCACAGGCTAAGAGCATCTCCAGGTGTCTACATAGATACGTCTGTTTGTTTATTGGGATTCAAGACAACCCACAATGATCGATAAAACATTTAGCATTTAAAACCTCTGGTGTCAACACTTTGCAAGAAACCCATTATTATTCTTGGCGAGAGATTGTGGAAACTGGTAAGAAATGGCCAGGATACCTTCATATGTCAGTGAACTGGAATGTTTCAGGGAACAGTTTCCCTTGTAAATTTGTCTGCACCTAGTTTAATCAACAAAATTTGCAGCTGTTAACAGGTTGTGCCTCCATATCCCACACCATATAAATAAACTTCTTAATCAGTACAGAAGTGGGTTCAGAATCCAGTTGTTTTAACTGGACTTTGTACAGAAAATGCATAACTGTAATGAAATTAACCATCAAAAGAAAATTACAATCTTGTGCCAGCTGCAGGAAAACTACCTTCCTCCAGGCTCTAAGACTGTGTTCACAAGAATGCCGTAAGCTAGTCGTACTAGGCTCTGTACACGTGCTTACAATGGAGACAACAGTTACAGCATAGGTTTCTTGATCTCAGGAAAAATATGCTCCCACCCCATTCTAACGCCAACTAAATTTGAAAAACGGATACATGTTTAAGGCACTGTGTCAAAGCACAGGAAAAACTACCTTAGCCATTAATGGAATAAAATGCACATGTCCTTATAAACAATGCTATTTCTGCGAGCTTGCTTAGGATTGTTTATTTGGGACCCACCTTCCCTTGTTCACATTTTTCCTTTTTCTATATGTCAATCACTTTATTTTTTTTTAATACTCCCTTTTTATGTTCCCCCTGTTTGGCAAGATGCTTTTGCCTGAGGCCTGCTGTGTTTGCCCACGCAAACATCAACTTCTAACTGCTAGTCCATACAGGCTAGTTGGATCTTTATGTATCATTTTATTGCATAGCATTTAGATGCTGAATGACAGGCATCTTTAAAAAGTGTTAAATAAAATGAAAAGACATTAGAAGGGGAAATAGAAGCTTAAGGAATCTATATGGAAAGATGCATCCAATTTTGCCCCCCTGCGGAGTTCTGAAATTTCACACGGCAAGGAGCACTCCTGCTGAGTATAAGGTTTAAAATATATTTGAATTTAGCGTCTCTGCTTAACACTGGCATCACCAAGCTCTCTGCTGGCACCGTACATCTTGTTGAAAAACCAACCTCATCTGTGACACCACTATTCTCTGGGAAGTACCTAAAGTAAGACTGTAAACTGGTTTCCATCTGCTTTAAATCCCAGGATACCCATGGAAGTAATTATGTTCAATATTTTTCCTTTTTATTATTATTTGCATTGCAGTAATGCTTAGAAACCCTAACCAAGATGAGTGCCACATTGTGCCAGGCATTGTACATGTCCATAGTCAGAGACAGCACATAACCCAACAAGTTTACAATTTAAACAGAGAAGGAATAGCACAGGAAACAGTAGCACAAAAAGACGGCAAGTCATATGCCTGATATCACTGCATGTCAGGACAGAGCTGGGAATGCAAACTAGGTCATCTGACTCAGTTCAGTACTGTTCTACACCAAACTGCCTCTTAATTATTAACACATATTTCTGTTAAACAATCTCAATAACTTTGTATTTAATGTTTAAAGAATGTACTTACAGATGACCCTGAACAGGTGTGCTTGAGTGAGGTGGTGGTGCAGGGAGCCCTGCAGTGCATTCTTGCAGAGGACAGCCATTGGTTGGCTTCATTGGAAGAGCACAATCACTCTCCCACACATAGCCCCACACCACCCTCTGCTTGTAACCCCACTCTATCCCCAATCACATATGCCCAGCTATTACCCTCTCCCAATGTCCTTAGTGCCCTTACTCTGCTCTCTCCATCTTAGAGATTCCAGCCTAGCTGCAGCCCTGGGCTGAGCAGGTGCATGCATTCTTCACTCTCTGCCCTAGTCTGTTCTCCTGAGGCCAGTAACATAGGATCACCCCCTTTCTTGAGACTACTGCCTATCTCTTACATAACATCCTATGCCTTTCCCAAACACTTCCCAAAGCAGAGACCACGCCTTTGTCCCACCCAAATGCTTTATATAGAAGTCAGGTGCTAGAGAATTACATCAGAGGAAGTCTCCCTGACATCCCAGTAGGGGTGCAAGTTCTTCCCTGGTTGACCAACAGTTAATCATAAGGAACCTTACAGAGTTCACATGGCCCTAAGACTCTTCCTTCCAAATGAGTTGCCAGAAAATGATGGGACTATCAGGCAGAAGATTTCCCCCTCGCATACAAAAACGGAAGCAAATATTAAAAATTCAAAACTTTGATCAAAAAGTGGGAAAAACTGTTGCTCAACAACTTTCAAGTATATTTTTGCTTCAGTTTTCATGTTCCATTTTTACATCTTTTGCCAATATAGCCTATATCAGTTTCCCAAGAATAACAAGCTCAACTGGAAAAAAAGATTTTTTTCTCAGTATAACTGCATCTATAATAGGACTTTAGTTGGCATAGCTAGGTCTGATAGAGGTGTGATTATTTTCACACCCCTAACCAACATAGCTATCACAGTAAAACTTTTAAGCGTAGACCAGGCTTGAGTCTATTGTGAGTCATTGTGCACATTGTCAACTTGCTTTAAGAAAAAGAAATTGCATGCTATTATGCTTCTGCAACTGCTGTTGAAAACTGTGTTCCAGTATAATCAAGTTCAAATCTGGATGTCTGAGCTGGTGAAACAGTGTATATGGAGCAACACTACCAGAAAGGATGAACAGACGCCATGAAAATGAACCTTCTTTTTCCTTTCTCACACTACATTCACCACCCCAACTCTGACTAAAGGAATTTAGACCACAGTTTATCATCACTGAATTGCCCCAATGTGCAAATAACACTTCTACCTCACATACCCTAGGTGACTATTTTGCCTTTGCTTAAATCACTGAACAAACCTTTTCATAACTACTGACTCGAGCCCAGTAAGGCAATTAGAGTGATGTAATCACTTAGCAAAAAACACCTATCAAGTGAATTTACTCAGCATGAGCTTCATTCAAAACCAAAATCCAATGAAGCAATCTTCTACAGAGAACTCCACAAAATTAGTGCCACTACACTGATGCAGAGACAGAGGCCTGGTCTACATTTAAGTTCTGCCACATAACTATGTCGGTAAGGGTTATAATTTTTATCACCAAAGTTGTCAGTTAAAGCCTTACTGCAGACACAGTTGTACCAGTATAGTACATTTAATACCCATATGGCTTAATTGGCTTCACCAAGCAGGAATAGCTATAACTGATAAGCATTTTTATACTAGTACAACTACATCTATAAGGGTGGGGGTTTTTGACACTTTAAATTATGCTGGCAGAATAGATAAAGCCACAAAATTTTAAGCATAGACAAGGCCAGAAGCCCCTAACTAACAGACATACATAAAGTCTATAAAGTTATATAAATAGGATTTGGGTGCAGTCAGCGTGACACATTGTATTAGCATATGTCAACAAAGAAAATAGTGATTACAGAGCCATCTGACCAAAAACATCCAAGCATTTATCTCTAAACAAACACAGCTAATGTTTGTGGGTTATTTTTTATCACCAGGTGAGTCGTTTTCATATAGTTGTCAAAGACAGTTATGCTGAGAAACACTGTTTCTCTCACCTGGAGGCACTGAAAACAAATGATGAAAACTGCTTACATGGCAATAGTGGCTTCCTTTGTTTATGTTTTAACTATTTCACAGAGAACTACTTGGGGGCGGTGCTGCGCTGCGCAGAGCCACCTGCACACTCCCTGCACCAAACAGGAGCTGCCCCAGGTAAATGCTGTGCACCTCCTGCCTGCCCCAGCCCTGAGCCTCCTCCCGCACCTCCACCCTGAGCACCCTCCCACACCCTAACTCCCTCCCATACCCTGCACCCCCAGACCTGAGCCCCAGGGGTAAGCCAGGGGCACATCCCCACCACAGTACAGTATATAATGCCTTTTGTCTGCCCCCCAAAAAATTCCTTGGAACCTAACCCCCCGCATTTACATTAAGTCTTATGGGAAAATTGGATTTGTTTAACATCATTTCACTTAAAGTTGCATTTTTTCAGGAACATAATTACAACATTAAGTGAGGAGTTACTGTATTACTGGTGATGATGCGAGGCAAAAGAAAGCCAGCTGTTTTTTCAGAGTCTGGGTGGAGTCTGTGGTACCATTAGTTAGAAAAGGGATGCTGGAAGACAGATAAGGCTGAGAGAGGGGGAAATCAAGCACCTGAAAAAGAAGGTCAGAAGTTTCATGAGAAAGGGAGTCTAGACCTGGAGCTAGCTGTGCTAATTTACCAGATTTAGGCATCTGGCAGAATAGGAACTATTAGCAGTTGCCTATGTTTAGAACTAGAGATTTAGGAGACTCTGCTGTCAAGTTGTCCCTGCTGAGACCACACGAGCGGTATTAAGGCCTCGTTGCATCCACGGGCCTACTAGCAAAAAGCTTCAGCACATTTCCTCCTTCTCAGCAGCTGACCACTGAAAGCTGCAAGCAATTGTGGAAAGTGTGAGTACCCCAGAGACTATCCTTGTTTGGGGAGACCCTGTCAGTCCCTGTGGTGGTTTGGAGTGAAAGTCTTTGTGCTAGGGACAGTGTCTCATCACAGGTTAGCCGAGGTGAAGACCAAGGAGCTTGTAAAAAAAGTGATTGTCTGCTTAGTGTTGGTAGTTCTTGTTTAATAACATGCCATCACAAGAAAGTGTCTGGGGTTTTAAAACTACAGGGGAGTGCATGCTCAGGGTTTGTACAATGTAATGGTGACTGTTCTTGTGTAAGTTTAAGTTGTTTTTTTAACATAAGCGTCAGTTGTAGTGAATAGTAGATAAGTTTACTTTAATGTTTATAAGCAGTAACCATTAGCCGAAGCGTTACAATGCCACTTGTTGACTTATTACAGTAGGTACTCTTTTTTCTATTGCATTGTCATTGTACGTTGCTATATTACTTCGAAGTAAAGCTGATCCTGGCTCCAACTTATGTGTTTAATGATTTCCTTAGAGCAGTGGTTCTCAAACTGTGGGTCGGGACCCCAAAGTGGGTCGCATCCCCATTTTAATGAGGTCGCTAGGGCTGGCTTAGACTTGTTGGAGCGCAGGGCCAAAGCCTGAGCCCCACCGTCCGGGGCCCAAGCCCTACCGCCCAGGGCTGAAGCCTGAGGACTTTAGCCCTGGGCGGCAGAGCTAAGATTATAGGCCCCTCGCCTGGGGCTGAAGCTCTTGGGCTTGGGCTTTGGCCTCCAATGGGCAATGGCACTCGGGTGGGTTCTGGCTTCAGTTCCCCATCCTGGAGTCATGTTTTTGTTGTCAGAAGGGGGTTGCAGTGCAATGAAGTTTGAGAACCTCTGCCTTAGAGCAGTAAGTATTATTTGCTCTTATCTTCTAGGCCAGAGTAGTTTCTGTAAGCTACCAAGGTAATCTAACAAAGGTATGCAGTACATATCCAGGTGTAGGCACCACCAACTGTCATTCTTCCTATGAGTAGAGAGCTGCTGCAGATGGGTGGATAGAAGATTTCCATCTATCCAACACTACCACAGGGACCTTCACAGAATCTCCATTATCCTCAAGAACATCAGGTCCCTAAACAAGTGGTGAGCCTGCTCCCAGGTGCTCTGGGAGGGAAGAGAGGGTTTCAAAATCATTGATAATGGAAACTGAGAACCCCACAATCTCATTTTTACATTTATTTTTCTACCTATAATTTGCAATTTAAAACCAAATCTCCATAACTACACTAACCCCATACAGGAGAGACCAGACAGAGTTATACATCTGCAGCCATTCTTTTAATGGAAATATAATAGCTGAATTTTTAAATGTGAGAGTAGAGATAATTTTATCACCACCACTGAAATGCAATCACACCTGGGATAGACAGACAGCTGTTTAATAGCACAGCAAAAATATTTAATAGATAAGTATTCTTCACTTCCTGTTCTGCATCTAATGAACCACTGTGATGGGATTTAGGAAGGCAGACTGTGGTTACCAAAGTTGCAGTTTAGATACTAGGGCTAACATCTCTAAACTCTTGCAGAAGTTGACAGGAAATGCTTACTGACCACAAATGGTCAGAACTATGATTTTACACCTAAAACAAAAGATAAATCACTACTACACTCTTATGTATGATGCTAAAAACCCTTTTGTCTCTGGATATTGTCTGCTAAGTATCTGTTCTGCAGTGAATCAGTTGTACAGTATGATATATCTTCCTGCCTACGCACTGTGAAATACGAGTTATTGAAATAAAAATACAAGTTGAAATTAAATAAAACCTCAGATATAAAACCTGGCCAATTAGCTACTGCATATGGTCAAGAATTCACTTTTCAGTGATATTTTTCTTTACCTCATAGACCCCTAAGGATGAGTAAATTCATTCTAGTGCATCTAAGCAGAAGTATAGGAGCAAAATAAACAAACAAACTCCAGATCCTTTCCTTCTCTGCCTCCCCGTTACCTCCTTCCACACTCTACTCTACTCTACTACCTTCCTTTTGGGTAAGACCCCTACCTCTTCCTAATCCACCTCAAGCCTTCTGCTAAGCACCAGCTGTCACCCCAATATCCTTGCTAGCTGACCAACAGCTTCTTGTTGCTAGATTCTTTTATTTCTGCCATCACACTGCCTATCTACATGGAGTTCCTCCAGGATCCATGCAAATTCCTCTTCATCCCCAACATTGACTGAACCAGGCCATCTTCCATAGCCTAGCTCTCAGCTTGGTGGCTTTTTATGCTTTATTTTTAATTGGCTGGGGTGTTTTTTTTAAAGTGGCTGATATGCAAGGATGGGATGTAAGGGTTAACTATACTGTGTATCTCAGAGGCGAATGGATCAGAGCTCACCCACCAGTGTTTCTGATCAAGCAGGAGCGACACTTCTTGGGGCTCCCAGAGCTGTGATTCACTTTGTTGCCATCAGCCTCCAGCACAAGGGAGTCTTGCCTGTACTAGATGGGTGTTAGCTCCCTAACACCACCAGCATCTTAGCCACTCAAACTCTCTCCTCTGGGCTACCTCTGCCTTGAAGGTTGACAACAGATGCACCCCAGGTCTTCAAAGTGTCCCCCAGTGGGATCTCAGTTCCCTCACATTGATGTGTAACAAGAGCTACTCTGGGGACCTGAAGCCTTGAGTTCTGAGGGTCCCCAAGTGAGCCCCCCAGCCAATCACCAACATGTCTGTGACAAGTGACATTGATGGTTGGGATCTTGAGAATGGGACTCCTGTGCATACTGTCCCCAGGTCCAGCCACCAAAGGAGGGTGGAAATCACTGACAGGGGAAGGAAGTCCATCTTGTTCAGATGGTGTCGACCTGGTATGTATACTGACACTAGCCAAGACTGGAGAGGTCTGAGTTGCAGTCTTTTGTGTTGCACCACATAGGTGTATGGTGCTATATGCCCCAGGAGATTTAAGCAGTTTCTTGCTGTGGTGCTGGGATGACTCCTCAGGCTCTCTCTGAGCACCCCTAGAGCTCTGAACCAGTTTTATGGGAGAAAGGCTCTGGCATGGGTTGAGGACCACCCTGAATAATTTTATCCTTTGAACCAGGCAAAGAGTGGACTTCTGCATGTTTATCAACAACCCCAAGTCCTGGAAAGTTGACTGGACTAGCTTTACATTTGCCTTCACCCTGGCCTTGGATTGACCTCTGATTTACCCCTACCTAGATGACTGGCTGACCTGAACTCCTTGTCTCCTTAGAAAGGCTGCAGTGACTGCCATGCACTTTGTGAACACACAAGAAGCCGCTGACACGCAAATAGGAGTACTGCAAATTGGTAGTGCCTGTGGTTTACAATGAATCGTAGGAACCTTCTGTGTCCCCGAAAGATAGCAATATGGAAATACGCATCCTTCAAGTTGAGGGTGGCGTACCAATTCTTAGCTGGAGGCCACCTGTTGAGTAGACCTTTCTACCAAAAAGGTAGAGTTTTTTTGCATCTTTAGCTTTGGGAGTCGGCCCCAGCTGACCCTGTCTCTCCCCTTTTGTTTGCCGCTGAAACAACCAGTGAACCTAGTGTGGGGGGGGGACAAAAATTCATACCCCTTGGGAGAGACAAAGTACTACTTCTCCGTCCTCTTTGCAGGATGTTAGAATGATGCAGGAGTCTGCTATAGAGCTTTTATAGGCTACAGGATGGCACTGTTCAAAGGCCAGGCCATTGGCAGCATGCCCTAGCTCATGTCAGCCATAGGATATCGCTGATCCAAACGGTGTCTGATCCTGCATGAGGTATAGGACTGCTTCAGTACTGGAGTCCAAGGAGTTAGTTCTTGGCAACCAGGGTGGAGTGATACCAACTGGTGCTGGAGAACAGTGCTGGGGGAAGGAGATTGGCACTGCACCAACATGATCATCTTGCCCTTTAACAGCACCTGCCTCGGTGCCACTGTGGTCCTCGTTCCTGGTGCTGCCACTGTCATTTCCCAAATGAACAGGTATAGTGCTACTGGGAAGGATAGTAAGTTACTCGCTGCCTCAAATGCCTCCAGTATAGATGGTAGTGCTAAGGCTGTCATACCCCAATGGCTTCACTTGGCAGAGAATCCAATGGTACTGGACTCAGTGGCACCCTTCCCAGGGCCAGAGTCAATGGGACCACACGCCCCGCTGGCATCTCCGAGTGGCCCAGCACAAGTCGCACTCTATTGGAGTCTCTATGGTCCATCAACCTTGAGGTTGGAGAATGCCCCTGGTCAGTCTTTCTCACCATCAGTGATCAAGAGCAGTGCCGAGAGTCCCATGCTGGAATTGAATTCCTTGGCACCAGGGATGTGTGTCAGTGCCAGGAGTCCCAGGCTGTAGGTATGGAGTCCCTCCTCAATGCCAGGGAGGCAGAATGCCACTGTGCCTCCCTCAGAGATGACGAGGCGCTTCTCACAGAAATCAAAGTGCTTGGTGCCAAATCCACATGACTCAGCTCTGAAGGGGGATGGAGCACTGCCTTCAGGAGGAAGAACTTCAGTCTGGTGTCCCTGTCCTTTTTTGTTCTGGGTCTGAAGCCTCTGCAGATCCTGCAACACTCCTACACATTAGCCTCCCTCAGACACTTAAGGTCACTAACCAGCATCGGTTTATGGCACGATGCACATTGTTTGAACCCTGGGGACCGAGGCATACCTCAGTGCTGGAGAAGGACTAGCCCTGCTAAGCGGGTTATGCTGCTGGCTATATTACTAACTAACTAACTAAAACTCAACTCTAAAAAGGTAACTATTTACAAACTACAAAACAAGTCCACTGAGAGAAGGTACTTGCAGGAAAAATGCAAGGATGAGCAGAAGTTCCAGCGACTGTCATGGGTTTTAAGAAGGAACTGAAGGCACCATGGGGCCCTATATACTGGCGCTATGAGGGTGCAACTCCAGGGGGCACCAAAGCTGACCCAACGGACACCACTGAGGGAAAACTTTCCAGCGGCACTGCTTGGGGAAAGAATACACCTACACTGGAATGGACATAAGCAAGAACTCAAAGAACATAACACTTTCAATGCACTACACAACAGATGAGGTGAAGTACACCTCTATCCCGATATAACATTGTCCTCGGGAGCCAAAAAATCTTACCGTGTTATAGGTGAAACCGCGTTATATTGAACTTGCTTTGAGCCGCCGGAGCGCGCAGCCCTGCCCCTCTCCCCCTCCCGGAGCGCTGCTTTACCACATTTGATCCAAATTCATGTTATATCGGGTCGCATTATATCAGGGTAGAGGTGTAGTAAAAAATACTGCATCAATATGATATAAGATTTTACTCTTATAGCTCTGTTGGGAGCCTTATTCAGTACTTTTTCCAAATAGACCACATACTGAAGGAAAAATGAAAGGCTAATTCTTCTCCCTCTGAGTATCAAAACTTATTCAGGCCCTCTCCTTTTTATAAAAGTTATTCGATCAGGGAACTGAAATGGTAGCACATGACTTAGGTAACAAACCACAGTATTTGATATTCACATTCAATATTTGGGCTAACAGCAATACAGTATTTGCAGCAGTGTGCAAAAGAATCCATAAATAGAAATATACCCTACCAAGGAGTCAAATAAATGCAAACACTGAACAAATGTATGGAAAATGTAATCTCTTTTGTGGCCAATTTGCAAACAGAGAAGGGGCTACATTTAACAAATTGTTTTACTATGGTTTATTTGCACAGCTTTAATTATATCTAGTCACTGCAATTTTCCTCAAAGGTCTGCACAGAGAAACTCTTCAGAAGAGTACTGGTTTAAATTAGTTTTTTGTGAATTTAAAAATATCAAAACACACTTGAGGTAAAGTTGGAATTTTAAGATTAATACAACAACATATGCGAACAGCAGCCTTTGTTGGACTTACCTTTGCATTTCTTGATTTTTGCTGCCTTTTATTCAAACTATCATGGTGTTTAATCATAATTTGGCTATTTAATAGAAAGCTGAGTGTATCATGGATGTTACCTACCCAGTGTTATAAAAATGCTCCAATTTCAATCTTTCCATTGAATAAACTTTGGCTGAACTACCCTTGAACATTATTTCACATAGAATATAATTGCCAAGTTATTCAAACACTCACACGCACAATACCACACTGTGGAGAATGTCAGCCATTACTCCTAACAAAGTCTTCACTAAAATATGTGCTGAGTAAGCAAAAGTTTTGTTTTACATTTAAATAAAGGAACCGTGATGTGGTAGAATCAGTTAGAATCGCTGAGGTAAATAATCATAGAAGATAAATGGTTCCAAACAGTAGCTTAGGTAAGGGGCCTACTGTAAAACCCTTATATTGGACTCCCCTGATGGTGTTTATTCTATCAAGAGGACAAACAGTTCCAAGACTTCTTTGAAATCTGTTAATTATTTAGGTAACTCAATGTTTCTTCCCATTTGGCACCAATATCCTCTAAATGAAATGAATCATTATCTCATATGACGTTTTCTAGTAATACTTCTACAAGGCACATCTTCAAAAGACCTCCTATCCCATTTATAGAAAAACAGAAGTCTAATTTTCTGTACCCATTTACTAGATTGTCTAGATATTTTAATAAATGGTTTGGGTTCTGCATTACTTAGAAACAGCCAGCATTCACATTTTAACTTGCAGCTGAGATCAGATGAACTCTTGAGATAACAGTGTCTACCTTGGCTCTGATCTTCCTGAGCATTTAGATGTGTACATCTGGAGGAAGGTGTTCTGGAAAGAGGACCTCAATTCTGAGACTAACACTTTCATTCCCAAGCCTGATGGGACCAGTGTTCCCTGTAAGTCTTCTCTATTTACTAAGGCTTTTTCTGACAGAACTGCATGGAGTTATGTATGCTTTCATTAACATTGTATTGCACCTAGATTTCTACATCCAGGAGCAAGGTGTCATCAGAGGAGGGCCTCAGAAAACCTAAGAACACTATAATCAAGTTCCCAGTCTAGCTCTACCACTCGTGTCTGCACTTAGATGCATGTTTACCAATTTATTTATTTTTTCAAAAACTTTGCCTATTACAAGTTCCAGCAAAATCAACTACACATGCTAAAAACCACACATTGATGCTGGACAGGAGTGTAGGTCTTTTACAAATTTCCTGTCTCATGTTTTTACTTCCATAATTTCCCACCATTTTAATCCAGTGAACTGTAATAACTACCTACAGATTTGGAGTAGAGATATGGATCTTTGATTTTATATGCATGAAGGATAAACTCAGGAGTATGATCCATTACCCAAATTTACATCTGTTTCTCCTGCTCTGCACTCAGTTTATAACTTGACACATTTTGGGCCTCATTTTCAGAAAGGGCTGAGTATCAAATCACCTGAAAATCAGACCTCCATAAAGTGCTTCACGTTGGGCATCCAGAAATAGAGCTACCCAAAATCACTGGTCACTTTTGAAAAATCTTTTCCTCTTGCATTAGTCATGTTGGCTAAGTAAGGGAAAAGTTCCATCAATTTTCCAAGTAATTTTTCAGAGTTGTGTTCGCATGGTTCCAATTCTTTATTGTTAATTAGATGAAGCTAGCTTTCCACTGAAATTGCTTCAGTAATGTCATCAAACTAATCTGTAAAGGCTCTTGGAAACCTTCTTTAATTGCTGTCCATGTTGTGTGAAATGTGTGTTAGGTTTTTATCAATCTTCCTTATCTCAGTGCAAATATCAACATAGTTATGGCAGGTGGACGCAAACAGAGAATCTTCCCACAGGTTCCACTGAGTGTCACTGGAAGCTGAAGTATCACAATTGCTTTTTCAACTATGAAGCTGATACGAGGCTGCAGAAAATTTTGTGAATCTCCACAGTGTGCTTTAAAACTGTATTAGGTATTACGTCTTCCTCAGTGCAGCTTAAAAAAGCATGCTGAATACCCATGTGTTAATAGTTTAGGATGATTGATTGCACCTGAGACCTTTATTTTATTTTTCTTGCCTCTGCATTCTTTGAATGGCACTTACAACAATGAACACAATATTCTGTGGGTTTCTTTTCAGACACAGAATAAATAGTCTTACGTACAAACGTTTGCTTATATGGTTTGTTTGTGACCATCACTAGATTTTTTCCCATGTTTGACCAACCATTTTGCATTAATGTCACTGTGGAATTTTGCAGTTCTTCCTTTATTTTCTTCACTTGCAGTACTGAGCAAGTGGACCTGCAAGCTTAAACCTGTTTGGAGAAGTTTGTCCAAAGGGATGAATTTCAATCAGTTCTTTAAACTGCTCATTTTTGATGCATCAAAAGGTAGTGTTAACATAAAGTAAGGTGCAACTTTCTTATCAAATTCAATTATTTACCTTTCCAGTCACTTTTATAACAATCCCTGCTTGAACTTTGCCATATTTAGTGGTGAATGTTGAAGAGCTGCTGGAAGGCCTGGAACAGAGACTTGAATTTTCATTCTGGCTATACTCTGATGGCAATAGTGCTGAAAATGTCTCACTTGCAGGACCGTCACACATGAATTTTCAGCTCTTCTACTTCCATAGACAGTTTCACTCAATGGAATCAATATTTGATCTTGAAGAATCCAAATAAACCATTTTGCTGCACTTTATTAAATGAATGAATTTTTTCTATCTTGCTACTTAATTCTTGACAATGTTTTACCTTGTAAGATTTCTGTTTTCATTACATAACTCCATTCAATCACTTGTTTCCTATTGCTTTCCTTCAGCTTTAGGCAGATAAATTCATACACTGATGAATGGTAACAACTAAAAACCAATCATGCACTTGAAGTAGTGGAGATCAGCAGCTACTACCTAACACTATGCCTGAAATCTAAAATGAACTAGCCAGCATCTTAAAAATCCACATGATCAAATGTCCTGCTACTTTCCCGAAGTTGCTAGATTCTAGCAAGCCAAGCCCCCTAACAGTTCACAAATCCATATCACCCGCCTTCAGCATCCAACAACAATAAATTCAACACACTAGACCAGTGATTCTCAACCCATGGGCCACTTGTGGCCCAGTCACCACACAGCTGCAGCCCATGAGAGATCCTCAGGGCCATACAGGTAATATATATATTGTGCGGATGCAGCCCACATAACACAGAGAGCTGCATATGTGGCCCACAATGGTAAATAGGCTGAGAACCACTGCACTCTCTCCAATGAGTCTTCCCATTTCCCTGCCCATCTAGGTTCCTAACACTTTTATATCTTTCTTATTGCTTTCTAATAGGCCTAAATGGCATAAAAAGAGCTTTGATAGTTTCACTATATTCCTTTTAACTTTTCAGAATAAAGCTGTCAGGCTCAGATTGAAATAACAGACTAACATTTCTAGTGCCAAAAACAAACAAAAAATACTTGTAAATATATGTTCTGTTCAGGTAAATACTTCAGAGTGACACGGCAGTTCAAAGCAATTGTACACCCCAGTAGAAGGTAAAAAACAAATGTATTTATTCATTAAAATGGTCCACTGTTAGATGGAAGAACTAAAAAAATTCCATACTGACATTAATGTAAGATGTTGGCCAAACACACAAAAGTGACCCAACGTTATTAAGGGGGCACTGTTAATCTATTTATTTTATCAAAGAGAAGGTTAAGGGGTGATTTGATCACAGTCTGTAAGTACCTACATGGGGATCAGAAATCTCAGGGCTCTTCAATCTAGCAGACAAGAGTATAACAAGAACTAATGGCTAGCAGTTGAAGTTAGACAAATTCATATTAGTAATAAAACGAGCAAAATTTTAACAGTTAGGTTAAACATTGGAACAGCTTACCAATGTTAGTAGTGGATTCCCCATTACTGGAATTTTTTAAAATCAAGATTAGATGTTTTTCTAAATAATATGTCCTAGTGCAATCACAGCTATTGGACCTGAAACAGAAAATAATTCAAGCAAGTCCTATGGCCTGTGTGTGACATTATACTCCACATTCTTTATGAAAATATGCTTGTGGTAGGAATATGACATAACTAAGGTATGCTTTATGCAAGATAACTCTTGTAACGTATCATTGGAAAGGTTATAATTTACTGAATATGATTATCTTATTTGCATGCATGTATCATTTCTGTATCTGAAATTAGGAATATTTACTATGTATCTATATTTCACCTATGTTACTTTGGGTCATGTCCCCTGCTAACACTTCAGGTACAACACTGAAAAAGCCCGACAGTGCTGATGGCCCATCAGCAAGACAATGGACCGTAAAAGAACTTAGTCTTCCCGTGAACGTGTGGGTCAGCCTGTGAAGAATGGGTACAGGGGCCTTACAGAGGCATGTAACCATGTCACCTGATACTGAAACCCATCTTGAATTCTGTACTTTTCCATGAGAAGCTGGGCGGGGAGAAGGGGGGAAGGGGGGAGAGGTCAAACTAGGAAACAAAGGACTCTCACCTTATGCAAATACTATTTAAGGATGGGGAGGGAGATAATCCACATCATCAGTTCTCCCCTGGTGACCCACCCAAGATGACTGCTAGAAACAATTATGGGTTTGTCTACACTGGCAATTTACAGCACTACAACTTTCTCGCTCAGGAAAAAACACCCACGAGCAAAGCAAGTTACAGCGCTGTAAAGTGCCAGTGTACACTCCCAGCGCTGGTAGCTACGACCCTCACGGAGGTGGGTTTTTTAGAGCACTGGGAGAGCTCTCTCTCCCAGCGCTCTGCTGCGACCACACAAGCCATGTTAAAGTGCTGCTGCGGCCCTAAGACTGAACTGGACCCAGGCTGGAAGGGCATCTGGCCTGTGAAGATTATTAGAACCACATTTAGGGTGAGAACGTACATGTAACCAGTTTCTTTAGTGTATTAAACTTAGTTTGCGTGCTGTTTTATTTTCTTAGTAATCTGCCTTGTTCTGTCTGCTAAATCCTTAACTACTTAAAATACATCTATTATAGTTCATAAATACATTTATTTCTGGTTTATACTATAACCCAGTTTATGTGATTTCTAACTGGGGGGACGAGAAGTTGTGCCTACGTTCCTCCACATTGAGGGAAGAGGCAAATTTCATATAATTTTGGGTTTGTACTCCAAGGGGGGTGGACATCTGGGTGCTGTGGTGAGCCCCTTAAACTGAGCCTCTCAGAGCAAATCTCTGTCTCTCTGTGCAGCTGGGCTAGGGTCCCTGCCTGTGCTTGGCTGGAAAAGGCTGGGGACCCTAGCCCAGCAAGATCAGGTAAAAGGGGGCCCAGGCTGGCAGAATAGTCTGACTCAGTGGTGTCCCAGTACACCAGGTGACATCCCAGGGGGTCCAACCTGCAGGTTAAACTACTAGACAAACACAATGGTCCCATCTTGTGATTCTGTGAAGAGAAGAGGCAGGGAAAATGATTCACAACCCAACTGTTCTCTGAGTCAGTACTGAATCAGTGAACTCAAACCCTGAAATACAGGTCAACCCTAATCATCTGAATGTCTCAGGAGACATCTAGAACCTTTGAATAATTAAGAGTCAAACAAAAAATTTCAGATTCAATGGACAAATGTAGGATAACCTAGTGTGACAGGGCCCACTTGCTCCTGCCTCTGGGCAAGTCCACAAACAGCTCAGAGACCTTTTTTGCTGGTAAAACACCTGATGCAATTTATTTATAATATTAATTTCCACCACCTTTATACACTATAAAGTCTTAGCCTCAGAGCCCTCATCTCTTGAGGCAAGCAGGAAAGAGCATCTTACTTCCTCCCTTTCCCACTTCCTTCTTGTACTTTTTGTATCATCAGCCTATTAGCCCTTTAGTTCTCTCCTTAGCCCATCAATTAGGCACAGATCTCCCTAATGAGATCTGCAGTGGAGTAGTTAATTAGAGTTGCAGTGACCAGAGCACTTGCTCAGCTGCTGTTGCCCAGCACACCGCCACACCCAGGTTTTGGATATTTGGGATTTTCTTGTCATAGATAGAATTTCTCATCAGTTCATCTAAATCTAATGAAAGACCAGTTCTGTATTCCCTACTTAGGCAATATTCCCACTGAACTGAAAGGAACATACATCAACTATAGGCCTTTCATCACATTTTGATGAAGAAGAATTCTTTCAGTCTGTTTGGTGTGTATATTTCAGATTTACCTCTATTATTATGCCCGTTTGAGATAAAATCTAACGTTCCTGACTGTGGAAGATGAATATTTTCTTTCATATATATATATATATATATATATATATATATATATATATATATATATATATATATATATATATATATTGCTGTGTATTTTTGATTGATTAATAAGTCTCTTTAGATTTGTAGAGTATGAAACATTTGCAATGACTAATTTAGTCACTGTGTTCTTATGTGAACTTTATGGAATTTATAGGAAGTTAAAAACTCATCTATATAGAATGTCATCCTTCATCTCTAATTGTCTGTGTGTACTCTCAATTTCAAATGTTAAAAAATATGAATTTGAAAAGAATTTATATTCACGAGTAATGTGTTTAATGAAATAGGATATTCAATAGGAAGGATTTTTCAAGAAGTTTAGACCAAAAATTTAGGATTTGTTTTAAAAACCTACAGTACAAGGTTTTAGTGATTATATTTTAAAGTACATAAAAAGTGTTTTTAAAAACACTGTGGAAGCCTAAAATAAAACAGCATTATATTAGCTCCTGGCAATAAGGAAGTTAAACATCTGACTATCAACTGAAAGAGAATCAGGCCCATCTATTATCACTATCCAAGGTGAGTGAAGTGTTAAAATGAACTGGATAAATGATGAAAGGCAAGTTGTATTTTAAAATTATTTCAGATTTAATAAGATCAGTTGGTAAAATAAGGAATTATTTTTAGATACGGGGCCAGATTCTCAGCCCTAATAAGGCTGTTTTGCATCACACCAGCAGTGTAAAAGCTCCCGTAAGGTAATCTTGGTGGCAATCTGAGGATTCCCATAGTTTAGGGAAATCACTGGAGTGGTGAAGAGCTAACAAAGCCAATTCTACAACACCCTTTTCCCAATGGATTAAGTGCAGGTAGCCACAGATTAGAGAATCCCTGATGTTGCGCTCTAACATGCTAGGGGCCAAATCAGCTTCCAGCAGCCCTTGAGATCAGGGGAATATAAATTCACATACAGCCAACTTTACCTCCCAATTTTGTGTATCCTATGCCATGCACTGCTCAATCAGACCAGAGGATCAATACCATAATTTTTACTTTAACAGTGCCCCTTTTACACAAAAGAGAACAAATGTGTCTAGCTCACAGAATTAGATTCTAATAGGACAAGGAATACATACACAAATCTGACTTCAAAACCAGACAGAAACAGTAGATACTCGCAAGAAAAACCTGAAGTAAGTTAACAGCACAGGCTACAAAACCAGACAAGTATCAGTTCAACAGTTCAAATTTTAAATCCCCCAAATAATCCAAGTAAATATACGAGGCGCCTTCTAATTTTCCATTCTCTGAGCCCTTGCTCTGCAGTACAGAAGCTTGATCCTCTTCCTTATTTTTCTTAGAAGAGTGTGGGTAGATGACTTATCCAAGAAAATGTAGGTTTACACATCATAAAATACCACAGAATTTGGTCAGATAAAACAGCAATTTTGCATTTACATAGCTTCTTTCATTGGTGGGTAAAAGGCTCCCTCTGGTACGTGTGTAGCTAGTACAAACAGTTATTAAAGTTTGTAAAGAGTTTAGGGATCCATATAAATGAAACACAACCACCTTTGTGGTAGAATGCAGATACTGCTTAACAGCACACTTCAACACTACACAACAGTTAGAGAAAGTGACTGAAGACTACACAGACGTCAAGAAACTCAAAGTTATGGATTCAGCAAAACTGTTACCTGACTACATTTTATTTCTGTAGTAAGGCAACATATGTTCAATATCATGTACAATACATCAATAGAAAATGCTATATACACACAAGGACAATTTTAGATTGCTATAAGAATTTTAACTTTGAATTTCCTGTCTTGTATGCATTTCAGTACTTAACTCTAACATTTCATGACCAGTATTTTCCATTTACAAATGGTAAGCCATTACTGCAAAATTACACATCTCAGTTCTGCTAAACTCCTCACCCACAAAAGATATAGACATGTATTCCTTAGCTTTATACCTCTGTCAAAATGTTTGGCCATAAGCATAGCTTTGAGGCATAGTAAGGATCAGACCACATGAATCGTTCATTATTTAATACCTGTAATGCTCTGAGATTCTGACACTTTCTACTTTGATAGTTTAAGGCTTAAAGCCAGTGCTGCAAGCTTGCCGGAGGGAACATTTCTGGGATAAATCATTTCATATGGCATTACTCCCCATCAAGACAATAAAACACTGCTCCCAGGTTTTCCCTGGAGACCAAGTTCATCCTTATTTGTTATTGTGGAGAAAGTACACATCTGTAAACGTTTAATATTACTTACACAGCATTCGCCAGAGGGCTTTTAACAAAGGTGATTTTAAAAGCTTTGTCTACTGCTTGTGACATTCCCCTTTCCTTTACCAGATCACTAGAGTCTGACTGTCTGTATTTCTTTTTCAGTAACCATGGAAAGATGCATCTCTACCTTATATAAAGTTTTTATGACAAGGAGAAGGATGATGGTAATTTCTTACCTGTAAATTTGATTTTTCCAAGATCCTCTATGTCAAGAGAGTAGGTTTAAGTTCTCTTACCAGCAGATGGAGATAGCAAAAGGGAAATTCATTTGCTATCACTCCCCATACGAAGGGAGCTGACTGCATCTGCTCACTTAGACTTCCAAAGTGATAACATTTCTGTTATTTCTAAGGAAATACTTAAGATTTTTTCAGAAAAGAAGATCCATACTTCACCAAAATAACTAAAATTGAGTGGCATTTCTGGGCTACAAGACAGAGACATGCAGATAACAATTAACAATTAGGAAGTTACAACTATCCCTCTGTGCCAGTCTAAAGAGTGAGAATTTCAGCAAACACCCAGTCCCTAAATAGGCAAAGAGTGGATTACTGAGGGAAAAAAGCAGACATGTTCACACCATAATCAAGGTCGACTAAATCAAAGAGATGACTTGGACCTTCATGGTTTCATAAGCCAAAATTCAGGAAAGAACACTCAACCCATCAATATCAAACCTGGCAACCAAATCATGCTTATTTGGACGGGTGATAATCTTGAGCTCAATTATGAAATATACTGACCACTCAACTCCCATGACTTCCATGAGAATTATGGGTGAACAGCACATCAGGACCCAATCCCTTTTTGTTTTATTATTGGGTTTCATAAAGGACTTAGAATCAAATTCAGGACTGCAGACACAAGTGGAGCAGATTATTATTACAATTGGCCATCAAGAGCATCATACCTTTGTTAGTTATGCCCCATTAAGTACACGTCTGCCTTTTTCCATCTTACTTTTGGTATGAATAGTAATCGGATACATCAGGTGTTGCATTCTTAAACTATTTTTTATACTGAATGGTCATAGATATCAAGCCTTCGACACCATGCTTTATGACAGGCCTGCACAACATGCGGCCCAGGGGCCGCATGCGGCCCGCGAGGGCTCACTGTGCGGCCCGCGAGGGGTGAGTAGGCAAGTGGCAGGTGAGGGGGGGGGCTGAAGAGGCGGGCGGGCAGTGGTGGGGGTGAGTAGGCAAGCCGGGGGGGGGGGGTGAGGGACTGGGGAGGCGAGTGGGTGGGCAGTGGCAGGGGTTGAGGAGGTGAGCCAGGGGTG
This sequence comes from Mauremys mutica, assembly GCF_020497125.1. NCBI lineage: Eukaryota > Metazoa > Chordata > Testudines > Geoemydidae > Mauremys > Mauremys mutica. Next base: position 69,077,412 of record NC_059075.1, read on the forward strand.
GGTGGGAGGCTGAGGAGGCGAGCGAGGAGTCAGTGGCTGACCTGTTCTACTGATCCGGTCTGGCTCCCATCCCCTCTCCAAGGGTTGCAGCTATCTGGAGGTGCCTGCCTTCCACGCCTTCCTCAGTCACACCTCATTCATTCAACCAGGCAATTGATTACAAAGTTGGGGGAAGATCTTATTGTACTTCTAGCAAAAAGACATTTTTCTTTTACCTTAATTATACTACCTTAGGGGCCCACTATATTACCAAGGTTCAATGTTTCGATGGGGCAGCGCTGGGGAAGGAGGGTTTGTTTCCACGGGGCAGGCGGTGCGGGGGGGAGGAGTATTTCAGGGGGGCTGGGCAGTGCTGGAGGGGGTGTTGTGTTTCAGGGGGGGCTTGGCGGCGCTGGGGGCAGGGTCGGCAGGGCTGGGGGGGAGTTCGGCTCTCAGCTGTTTTCTTTGGAGTAATATGGCCCTTGCCACTTTATGAGTTGTGCAGGCCTGCTTTATGACAACACCAGAGCCATGCTATAAATTGCCCAGGAAGATGCTGCCTCTTGCTCCTTATTGCTTAATTATAAGATGCTTTCTGAATATTCGGGCCATTAGTTAGAGGATAACAAAGATGAGCAGCTCCCTGCATAACAGAACATGTGTGAAGTCTGCTATTCCTTCATAGTAACTGTCAGTAGAACCTCATGTATGCCTTTACACAGACAACATTCAGAAACATATTCTGAAATACAGAAGATTTTACTTGGTTAACTAACTTATTTTAACAACCTTCTCATGCTCCAAATCCACTTCTGATAACTTTTAACTGGATAAAGCATGCATTTGTCTCATAAGCTTTTCAATATTATCACTATGCAGATGTCACAGCAACAAAGGGCCAACCTGCCAACTGTGAGGACACCACACTCATCTCAAGCATCTATTCTGAAATTAACTGTTTGTTCATTTATCTCCAGTGTCACAAACTGAACCTTGTATGACTTAGCTTTTTAGACCCAACAAAACTTTATATTATCACCAGAGCTTTGTCCTCCAGTTGTATGTTCATGAATGTATTTTGCATTTTTTGGCAATTTGCGACACTCTTGTCAAATGGTTGCTTTTACTGAAAACAGGACACCACACAACTTGTGTTGAACCCCTTTGTGTCATGTTGTGATTGCTTTTTTATTGTAATAATGCAAACAAATCATCTCTCCCATTTGTTCACCTTTGTATTCTGCCTATAGGTCTTGATATACATTCTTAAGTTTGATGCACTACCTGATTATCAACCATAGCTGATGAGTCTGTACTTCATGCTTCACCGGTGTTTCATCACCTGATTTAAATTCCTTTCTCCACGGCACTCCATTAATCCATTCCTGCCCTGGCCCACTGTGGGGTTTCCCAACCCCATCACAAGCAACATGAGATTTTGCTATTAGGAGAGGGACTGTAACAGCAGCCTCTCCATTTGTAGTTTAATGAGGTGCAGAATGTATAGCTAATTGAGAACTGGCTGAATATTCCTTACTGCTTTAGAGATATATACAATCCTAAACTTGCAGTGAAACTCTATTTACATAAATGGGGATTTTAGATACAGAGCAAGTGAAATATATTAATATAATGCTGTATGTATCTCACTCCAAACATTGATTATACTGAGCTTAGTAGATACAGCTTCATGACTTTGATAGATAACAGTTTATGAGCCACTGGAGTGGTGAATAGAGCACCCCCTAATTTCAGCATACATTAATTTCAGCGATGGTTATGAAGTGCTTTAAAATATACATTTTAAAAATTACATTATAAATACATAACACCCAGTTTTAAGAAGGAACACATCTTCCCACCCTTTAGCTAATTACAAGTGGAAGAGTGCATTGTAACAGCCAGTGTTCCACATGTAAGGCACCCTCAGAATTCAAAATCAAAGTTAGATTACTTGAAACAGCCAATCTAAGAATTTGACACTCATTAGTTCTTTAGAATCCCAACATCATATCACCTAGGTCGGATGGTGTGACAATGAGAGTAAAGCATACATCTCTATTGTTTTCCTTTAGTTCTCTGATGTAAAGAGATAAACTTACTCATTTCTATAAACATCCATTTTGGGACTTGTTCACACAAGACAGTTATGCCAGCATAAGGTAGGGTGTGAATTTAAACTGTCATAGTTATACCAATATACCTCCCCAAGCAGACACTTATTTCAGAATGAGGAAGCCTTTTTCCAATTTAGTTTGTCACTTTGAGACTGGTTTAAGCCATGCCAAAAAAAGCTACTTATTTCAGAATAAGATTTTCCACATGGGGGAGTTCCGGTGCTATTACTATTCTAATATGATTATACTAGAATAGCTGGAAAAATGTTCTCCTATAGACAAGCCCTAAGTTGAGGCAGTTACAAATTGTAGGACTCTGAGCCCAGCATGGACAGGGCCTCACTTTTCTTCCCAGCAAATATTATGTTTGGTGGTGTGGGCTTTTATTTATTTTTAAAGAAAAAGTACAGCTGTGATATGTAAAATTCAGATCTGGATTTTGAACAATTGGAAGCCTGCAAGTGTTTATATCCAGGGTGTTAGTGTGGGCCCAACTCTAGGAGTAGCAAGCACCCCAACCTGATGAAAGACTAATTAATTTATGAGAAAAGTGACAAATCGCAGGAATGGTTAAGACTGCAGATTTAAAAAAAAAAGGATCCTAGGCAAGAAAGACTTCAGTCAGCGGAGAGTAGAAGAACACAGTTTTCATGCACTACCAGCCCCAACAAAATACTGGTGGCAGATTTCACCTCTATTTTTCTTTGTGAAAACAAAAATGACAGTCAGTTGATGCTGAAAACCTCGTGACAAAAGACAAGGTTTTGAACAAAAATGTATGTGGAAAAACAAAATTTAACAATAGCGATTGAGAAAACTATCCAGTCAGGGTGACCCTGTGCTTGGTTCTTGCAGCAGATGAAGGCTATAAATCTTTACGTCATGGTGTTAAGCAAGGTGGAGAGAAAAAGAGCAAGCAATTTAAAAAAGCTTTCAGTGCAAATTGGAACAAAATCCCAAGTACAGGCATAAGTCTTTGGAAATTTCCCCACTTCCAAAGTTGATCCTAAAAAGGCAAACATGAAACGGACTAGCCAAAAGTTTTGGAAACCATAGGCCGCTAGCTCAATTAGCCAGATTCTGCCCAGTTCCCTTCTATCCATTTACCAGACATCTATTCACCAGGCTTATGATCTTTTATTAAATATGTTGCAGCTCCTTGCACAACGAAGTCTATTTCCACAATCTGCTGTCAAGATGGTGATTTTCTATTGATTTTTTCATTATACCAAGACTGCTTCAGTTTAACCATGTTTTAGATGGTAAGCTCTTTGGACAGAGTTAACCTCTTAGTTTATGTTCGTACAACACCGTCATGGGGCACACTCCTCACCGCTATGGCACCTCCTTCTGACATTGTCTGGGGATTAGCTCTCAACCAGTCTGATGCCTCCTCCTTCAGTGGCTTGCCCTATGGTCTCTCTCCTGCCCTGTAATCAGGTTACTCCATCTTCGTGACACAGAGTGCTCCCTCTTTGGACCTGAGCCCTTCAGCCAGATCATTAGTTTTCTCCTTCAGGGGTATCAAAGTCCCTCTGGACAAACTGTCTCAAGCAGTCTTCTGATCCACTGTCCAGACTGTGCCACTTCTCCTGTGGCTGGTATGGGAACCCAGTCCCACCCATTACTCCACATTCCAGCCCAAGGACCCTATGACTAGCAACCACGGACTAAGCAATTCCAGACCCTGTTGCTGTTACCCTGGGGTCCTTCCTACCTTTCTTCTCTAGTTCTGCTCCCGTCTCCCACCGCCACCGCCGCCACTACCAGTGGAGTTTCCTCTACTCCCTGTAGCTATTCCACCCCCTCTCAGGTTTTTGCCAGTGTCTGTATTCCCAGGCAGGATGCCCCCTAGAACTCCTTGTCTCTTGCCAACTCCCCTCCTATCTATGGAGCAACTACAGTGTTCTTCCCTGCAGCCCATCTTCTGCCACCAACTTCATGATTTTATACTAGCTCAGCCTGCCCCTGCCCAGCTGGGCTTCATCATCAATTAGACCTTATCAGCCCTGACTCTCCCCCAACTTCAGCCTGTCACAGGGTTAATTGACCCCTTTTACATACTAGGTCTTGTGTGGGGTAGAGTCAGAATTGAGGCCTCTGGTAACTACTGTAGTGCATGTAAACAGTTAAAGGTAGGGGACAGAGCAACAGACTGGGTTTATGGGTAGTTAGTGAATTCCATTACCTTCTCTGCCACTGATTTATTGTGTAACCTGGGCCAAGACTTATTAACTAAACTAAAATGTATTCAAAAAGAAAAGAGAGAGAGTATGGTTAAAAGATCAATATACATACAGACATGAGTTCAATTCTTGAGGTTCAGATACATAGCAGAGATGGTGAGCTTTGTAGTTGCAAAGAATTCTTTTAGAATGTAGTTCATAGGTTATAGTCTAATGTCCAATATCACCTTCAGGGAGTATCAGCATAACTGGGACCTCAATCATGCAACTCAAACTTCCCCTGATGAAGCTTAAGCAGATCTGAAATAAAAACGATCAGGTCCCAAGGATCTTTTATACCATTTCAGGACTTTGACAAGTTGGAGTCCCTCGGAGAACAATAGGCCCTCATTTCCTAAGCATCTTTGTTAATTATTCACAGATTAACATAAGGTAATGGCCTCTTTTTCCACCATTCACAGGTGATTTGCTATACATGTCAAAGAGATAAATACTGAGATATCCCATGTTTAAAATTCATTTAAATGCTAGAATCTTCTTTTGATCTTTGAATTAACAGAATACAGCATAGACAGGGACTGATGTTTACATTGCTGACCACTACCCATATACAAAAACACAAACATTATCTCCCCATGTGTCTTTAAGGTTAAATTTGAGTCATTTAGGGCAGGTCCATACTCACCGCGCGGGTCGACGCGGTGAGTTCGACTTCTCCGAGTTCGAACTATCGCGTCTAATCAAGACGCGATAGTTCGAACTCCCCACGTGCTCCGGTCGACTCCGGAACTCCACCACCGTGAACGGCGGTGACGGAGTCGACCTTGGAGCCGCGGAGTTCGACCCCGCTGCGTCTGGACGGGTAAGTAAGTCGAACTAGGGTACTTCGAGTTCAGAACTTGCGTACCCTAGTTCGACCCCCGCCCTTAGTGTAGACCAGGCCTTATTCTACAGAATGTTTAAGCCTTTTTGGCCATGCATCACAAGTCAACAACATGATGCAAAAAAGACTAATATTCTTTGGTGTATTACCAGGAGAGTCGTATGTAAGATATGGGAGGCAACTGTCCCACTCTTCTGAGCACTGGTGAGGTCTCGTCTGGAGCACTGTGTCCAATTCTGAGCACTACACTTTAGGAAAGATGTGGACAAACTGAAGAAAGTCCAGAAGGCAACAATAAAAATGAACATAGTTTTAGAAAACCTGACCTCTGAGGAAATGTTAAAAAAAACTGGGCATGTTTAGTCTTGAGAAAAGAAGACAGAGGGAACCCGATCGTAGGAGGACTGTGATCAATTGTTCTCCATGTCCACTGAAGGTAGGACAAGAAGTAATCGGCTTAATGTGCAGCAAGGGAGATTTATGTTAGTTATGAGGAAACATTTTCTACCTATAAGGGTAGTTAAGCTCTGGGATAGGTTTCCAAGAGAGGGTACAGAATCCTCACCACTGGAAGTTTTTAAAAACAGGTTGGATAAACATCTTTTAGGGATGGACCTAGGTTTATGTGGTCCTGCCTCAGCGCAAGGGGCTGGACTTGATAACTTCTCAAAGTCCTCTTTCAGATGTACATTTTTCTGATTCTAAGATATGATATTAAGAGATGAGTATGGTATTCCAACTGTCCAAACTGAACACAAATTGGGACAATCAATGTCCAAAGCCCTATTATAACAAATTGTGCTGTATGATATTGCTGCTCTGGTTTACAAGTCTTTTATTAATTTTAAGAAAAAATTGTAAAGAACCATTTGTTTTGAAAGATGCAGGTACATAATTACATAGGCTTTACCAACTGATTTAAAAAGGTAAAATGTAGGGCCTTTCAAGTCTTGACAGTGTGTGTTAAGCATCCAAGGTGCTGAAAAGGTCAACAAGACATTTGTTATCTTTGTCATCTCAAAATTGATGCGGAGCTTGTAACCAGATGACCCAAGTTAGATATATGAGGTTAAAAAATTGCCTCTCTTTCTGTAGCTTTTGTAAAATATATCAATGTCAATTGAAAATGTGCTTATTACAGTAAATAAAAAGTCTCGAATGATTATGATCAAACAAGTATTTCAATGTAAAATGCCATTATTACAGCCTGAGGTTCAGTGTCATATAACCAGGTGATGTTGTTTTAACTAAGGAGGAGCAGTCTCCTTTTCAGTGATCAAATTACAAGTAAACTAAAGAAGCTTGTGCACATTTACAAGCATAATACAGAGTACTGAAATACAACAAAACTCTTTAAGCAAACCAATAAGTACAAAGCAAATTAAAGATCTGAATTATACCCAGAAATGCTGAGAAATAACATGCAGCCTCTCCTTGTCCCATTGTGCCTTAATATTGCAGTGTATACCATGTTACTGAGAGTTCTCTGTTCAATAACCCATGTAATATTTCAGTTTTAATTCTGAATATCTTATCTTTGTTTTAGATTTTAAAACGATGTTTGTTTTGGTTCCGTAAATTTCCATTCTCCTTATTCTCTGCACCCTCATCCCCCTTGCAGCACTAAAAACAATGATAAGTTGTGTAGGAAACCTCTTCAGTTTTGGGTTTGTTTTAAAACTTTGAGGCTAAGATTTTGTAAAATGGCTACTAAATTTCAATTCCTAAGTCCCTATTTAGCCACCCAAATAAGTGGCCTGATTTTCAAATGCGATGAGCACCTAGCTATTGACTTTAATGGCTTTGGATCAGGCCCACAGAGAGTGTTCCAAAATCTAACTGGACAGACTAGTGTTTTCACTTACTGTTATTCTCTTTGAAACCTGTCCCACTGCTTTAATTACTGGAACTTGCAACACCCAAAAGTCAAACACACTAGGTATCACTTAAACATTCAGGAAAACCAGTGCTGCTTCCTTTCAGGTTCACAGTCTGCAAATGGATAAAGAAGCCGTATACCATTTGTTCTGGTTAACTTTGTTATGAAACATTTTCAGGGTTTAGCCCTGTGGGCATGTTGAAATCATAACTAAATAAATCACTTCAGACAACACAAAGAAACAAACTCCGACACCCACACCCAGGCGCCTACAGGGAAAACGGTGTCTTCTCAAAGAAGCATACAAACTTGTGTTGCTTCAGTTTTTAATCCTTAGCCAATTCTATTTTATTCTCTGTAATTGCTGTGAAATTCAATTATTTGACAAGTAAATACATACACCCTCTGTTCCCCATTTATCCACCAACCCCCCTCCAAAAAAAAAAAAAAGCCTCTGAGTCTCCAGAGCTCAAAATCTGATAGTACTAAGGATTTTCTTTTCAATAAGAAGAGAGACAGCATAAATAAGAATTAATTATACTTGCCTTCCATATTTGCATTTCAAAACAAGACACTGAGTATATAAAGAAGGAAAGTGTAGGTCTACTACTTAGTGGTGAAGGAGAGATAATAATGGATGGCATCAAGAAAGCTGAGGTGTTTAATGCCCATTTTGCTTCAGTCTTCACTAAAAGAGCTAACTGTGATCAGATATTTACCACAATGAATAGTAACAAGGGGGAAGGAACACAAGTCAGAATAAGGAAAGAACAGGCTAAAGAATATTTAGATAAATATTCAAGTTGGCAGGGCCGACGAAATTCACTCTAGGGTACTTAAGGAACTAGCTGAAGCAATTTTGGGACCATTAGAAATTATCTTCACAATCTCAGAGGATGCATAAGGTCCCAGAGGACTGACAAAGCGCAAATAGAGTACCCATCTTTTGGGAGGGGTGGGGGGGGCGGGAAGAGGACCTAGTAAATTATAGTCAGCCTAACTTCAATGCCTGGAAAGATACTGGAAGAAATTAAACTATTAATTTGTAAATATCTAGAGGACAGTAGGGTAATAAGTAATTGCCAAAATGTATTTGTCAAGAACAAATCACCCTAAACCAACTGAATGTCCTTCTTTAACAGGATTACTGGCCTAGTGGATAAGGGGAAAGCTGTAGACGTTGGTCTTGATTTTAGTAAGGCTTTTGACACAGTCCCGTATGACATTCTCATAAGCCAACTAGGGAAATGTGGTCGAGATGAAGTTACTACAAGATGGGTGCACAACTGGTTGAAAAACTGTATTCAGACAGTTGTCATCAATGGTTAGCTGTCAAAGTGGGAGGACGTATCTTGCAGGGTTTTGCAGGAGTATGTCCTGGAGCTGATACTATTCAATATTTTTGTTAATGGTGTTGATAATGGAGTGGACAGTATGCATATAAAATGTGCAGATAACATCAAGCTGGGATTGGGTTGCAAATACTTTGGTAGACAGGATTAGAATTCAAAACAACCTTCACAAATTGGAGAATTGGTCTGAAATAAGATTAAATTCAAACCAGAGAAGTGCAATGTACTATATTTAGAAAGCAAACAATCAAATGCACAACTACAAATGGGGAATATCAGTCTAGGCCATGGGTAGGCAACCTATGGCACGCGTGCCGAAGGTGGCATGCGAGCTGATTTTCAGTGGCACTCACACTGCCCGGGTCCTGGCCACCGGTCCGGGGGGCTCTGCATTTTAATTTAATTGTAAATGAAACTTCTTAAATGTTTAAAAAACCTTATTTACTTTACATACAACAATAGTTTAGTTATATATTATAGACTTCTAGAAAGAGACCTTCTAAAAACATTAACATGTGTGACTGGCACGCGAAACCTTAAATCAGAGTGAATAAATGAAGACTCGGCACAGCACTTCTGAAAGGTTGCCGACCCCTGGTCTGGGCAGTAGTATAACTGAAAAGGATCACGATTTGAATATAAGCCAACGTGATGCAGTTGCAAAAAAGACTAATATTCTGGGGTGTATTAACAGGTGTCTCGTAAGTAAGTCACATGAAGTAATTATCCCACTTTACTTAGTATTGATGAGTTCTCAGTTGGAGTATTATGTCCAGTTTTGAGCACCACACTTTAGGAAAGATGTGGACAAATTGGACAGAGTCCAGAGGACAGCAACAAAAATTATAAAAGATTTAGAAAACCTGACCTATGTGGAAAGAACATTTAGGGAGGGATCTGGTAACGGTCTTCAAATATGTTAAGAGCTGTTATAAAGAGGACAGTGATCAATTGTCCTCCACAGCAACTAAAGCTAGGACAAGAAGTGATCAGGCTTAATGTGCAGCAAGGGAGATTTAGGTTAGATACAGTAGAACCTCAGAGTTACAAAATGACTGGTCAACCACACACCTCATTTGGAATTGGAAGAATGCAATTTGGCAGTAGAGACAAATAAAAGCAAGTACGGCACAGTACTGTGTTAAACGTAAACTACTAACAAATAAAAGGAAAGTTTAAAAAAAAGATTGGACCAGGTAAGGAAACTGTTTCTATGCTTGTTTAATTTAAATTAAGATGGTCACCAGGTCACTCTCTAAGTGGGTCTCCTCCCTCAGATTCCCCCCAGTCCTTTGTGGCCCCCAGGTGTGGCCCTGCCCTTTTAATTGGCCAAATGGGAGCATCTGTTCTGGCACAGCGAGCTGGGCCTACTTCTTTTACTGGGGACAGCCACTTTGTGAAACCACTATAATTACCTGGACAACCATTAGCACCAAGAACCCCAAGAGAACCCCAGAAAACCAACTGACCAATCTGAGAACAAATGGCATCTGTACTAGGAGGGGCAGCGGAGTTCAAAAGAATCAAGTTATTGACAGTGGCTCTCACTGACAAACATAACCTTAGTCTTGCCCAGGTACAGGTTTAGCCAGCTGCTCTTCATCCAATAGCTGGTTTTGACAAGGCATTGAGACAGTTGGATATGGGGCAATATACAGTGCTTAATATGTAGTGAAAAGGATGCTGGGCTCAAGATTTTTTTTAATATTCATAACTGATGCAGCAAGCCCAGAGGTGCTGGGGCTATGAAATGCTCAGCCCTGGCACAAATTAAACACTGGTGGTATATATTGACCTACAGTAGATATAGAGTCCATTTAGCCTTCACTGCCACCAAATCTCTCTGTTCCTGACTACTTTTGGGCCAATTTTGATTCAGTTAAACCCAAGACAACTTTGCTCTGATTCACATCCTGTGCAATCCTTCTGATTTTTAACTAGGGCATCGCAGGGTGAAAGTCAGGGCAGAATTTAAACCCAGGTTTTTTAATTGCATTTTGCTACATACAATTAAAATGGCAGGACAAAGCTCTGGAGAATATACAATCAGGAACCATCCTGCACTGGCCCTTGGTAGGGGATGGATTAGCTCTCCTTTGGGCCTTTATCATCTCTAATTGTTTTGATTTCAAGTTTTAAATTGTATTCATGGCAATCTTGGCCAAATTTCTCCCATATTTGCTTTGCTATCCTCCGAGGGCTCTTGCCCAGCAGAAGCAGTGCAGTGCTGCTGCAAAGGGGCTCTGTGTGGGTCCCTTGTGTCTCAACACTCACGTTTTTGTTTGTTTGTTTGTTTTTGGGGCGGGGAAGGGAGAACAGGATAGGTGAGAAGCAGGCAATGGGGCCAGCAAAACTGCCACTCTGTAGATCCAATAGGCACTTACACACCAAGGGTGGGAGTGGACCAGTCTTAAGGAGTTGGAAGGATTCCCCTCCACTTAAGAGATCCTCAGTCCAACAAAACCACTCAGACTGCACACTGGGTGTCAGGAATTCTATCTGCCAATTATATGTACTTGCATTATGAGCAAAATATCTGATCATCTCCCCATAAATTCGCTAAAAGCCAGCAAGTTTGAAAGCATCAGTTTTTTCAATACTCAGGGAAAAGCCCAAAAGCTTGATTTTGCGTTTGTCAAGTAATCACAATGAGTTTCCTCATGCTCATTTAAGGAAGCAACAAACTGAAATGGACTTGTAATTTAAACGCTGATTGCTTATGCAAGGCAATGATGGATGCATTTTGTATGCTTACCACAGTGCTTGTCTAACAGTTTCATGTGATCTGTACGTGTATTTAGCAGAGTTTACTCAGAGTTCACAGTTGGTTAACTTCACTTATTTAAACAGCATCAGTGTAAGTGACTGAATCCCAGCTTAACCAATTTGTTGTATATATGTAACTTTTAAAAATATATATATTTTTCAATTAGATGTAAATAATTAAAACTAGAAGTACAATGATCAAAACAATGATTTTTAGAGCATACATTTATAGAGTGGAGTGGCTTTCCCCTCTAAGGAATCCAAAGAACTTTCCACACATATGCATAAAGGAATCATTCTTGTCAGAAAGGAAATGCAGACCCTCTGTGAGAGCATGCTAGCTGTTTAACAGCACATAGGAACATTACACAACGGTTTACACAAAAATGTTCCAGTAAAATAAAAGACATATTTAAAAAGTTCCTCTTATGGTTCATTCTAACTTGGGAAGCTTGCTTATCACTAGTAGGTATTCTATTGTTAGTTTGTAATATAGCTAAGGTTGCAACACCCAAAAATTGGCCTACTTTCCTTTTTCTGATATCTGTATACAAAGACCAGGTAATTCTTTATATGTAATTCCATGCTTTTTAAAATTAAATGGAAACTAAAATGTGGCCAAAATGTAGGTTTTGTAAAAGCTTGTTTTTCCAAAATGTAAGACCGACATTATCATATAGTATTTATATTGGAGCAGCTTTCCAAAGCCTCAATGAAAATCAAGGCCCCATTGTGGTAGGCACTATCCTAATACATACAGAAAAAAAAAATCACTGCAGAATTTATAATTTAAGACAACAAGCAACATACAAAAAGGGTGAAACAATGAATATAACTATATAATTTTAATGCACCTAAATTTAAAAAAAATATAGATAGTTCTCCCCATCTGTCCCTCAAGCTAGCCATCATCAGTTGGATGATTTCTTATAAAAGTCACACACACAAAAAAAGTGTTTCCATGTTTTTTTTAAAAGAGAAAAACATTCCCCAGCAGTGTTCACAACCCAAATATTGCAGCATTGTGATACTACATGAAACTCCAGCATTGAAACTGATTACTCTATTTTCATTATCCAAGTTGAGAGAACTACAAAGCAAACTAACAGCATCAGTGGTGAAAATTAAATTAGATTCCTAACATTTTTGTTTTAATAACATAAGAGGATATCCACCTCATAGTAAAGGTAATCTGTTTTTGCAACACAATCAATTTTAACTTAATAGCACACTATACAAAATAAATAGCAGCAGCTTGGGGTTCATGAGTACCTCTAAAATATCCAGTGAGTGCAGCCCATAGCTCACGATCAATTCACATTACCTGCTAGCAACTCCACTGACCTATTAATTAGTGCTCTCAGTGCACCTTCAAAAGGCCTGCTTGGGCCCACCAGAGTATCTATGTGACACCGGCACTGAGGCTGAGATGGATGGAAGCAGTTGACGGTGCTTCTAACCCCTGCCCCTTCTTTTGAACAGGTCCTGAATGGTGTCAGAGCTGAAAAGTGGGCCAGCTGCTGAGGCCTGCAGTGCTTCCTCAAAGTAAACGGAGCACAGAGGTGCTAGGACCTGAGAGTAGCCCTTGAGTCCTTCAGGCCATGCAGTTTTGTGTCTGTTTGCTCCGAAAACAAGGAGCCTTCAAAAGGGAGGTCCTGAATCAACTGCTGGACCTCCTGAGGTAGCCCCAAGGACTGAAGCCAAGAGCGTCGCCTCATGGCCACTGCAGAAGCCATCATCCTGGCTGCTGCGTCCAGCACTGCCTGGTCTAGAATAAATTTTTCTCCCCAAAAAAAGAGTTTCTTTGCATCTTTCCGTTGGGGGGTAAAACTTGCTTAGCCCTGTCTATCCCTCTCATTGGCCGCCGATACAACTAGGGACCCAGAAGGGAAGTGAGAGTATAGGTACTCGTACCCTTTGGCTGGCATGTAGTATTTCTACACCTCTTCAAAGTGGGAAGGAGAGAAGATGAGGACCCATTACAGCCTCGTTGATGGGTAGGGCTACGTTAGACGGTGCTGCTGTAGTCAGAATGTCAATGAGGCTATGGTTGAGCTCCTCCACCTCTAACCCCAGATTAACCGCTATCCTCTTTAGAAGCTCCTGATGGGCTCTAAAGTCATCTTGCGGCAGCAAGATTCTCAGTCCTGAGACAGCCTTGTCTGGGGAAGAGGATGACGAGGCCTGTACCAGAGGGGTGCTTCTTCCTCTTCTTCAACTACCTCCATGCAGCCCACATCTTGTGCATCGGTACAGGGTTTGGTACCAGAGTCAGGGTCCGGTGCCGACCAGAGTGGTGCAAGGCCCTCCTCTCAGGAGCAACTGAGTATGATCAGTGAGAAGATGGTCCCAGTACCAGGGGAAATCCCATGGATTCTAGAGAACACATTGCATAGACCACAGTCCATCTGGCCAGGTACCGGCAAGGGTCTCTCACTGGGGTCCAGTGTAACATAAGATGGGTACTGGTGGCAGTTCTTGGGATGGGTGTAGGGCTCCACCTTGGACTCTGATGCAGAGTTCTCCCAAAGTGACCATTACCAGTACTCTCGCTCATGGGCACAGGCTTGCCATAGGAGGCACAAGGAAACCCAGGATCGGGGCATGCCCAATCCCAGGGGCGAAAGGAGCTCCTCAATGATAAAGGAGGGGTTCTATCTACATGAATATTATTTACAACATTTACACTACAACTATACTAAGACTAATAAACTAGGCTACAGAGAAGAAACCACTGAAAAATGCCTTGCCAAAGCAAAAGGAGTTGTTCCAGCAACTGTCACAGGAGGTAAGAAGGAACTGAGAGGGTGAGGGGTCAGCAGCGTCCCTTATAGCTGGCCTGATGGATACCACTGAGGGAAAAATCTCCGGCAATAGTGCACGCAGCACACGCACACCTAATGTGGAATGGACATGAGCAAGCACTAGAAGAAGGAGACAGCTATTCAGGGTCAAAGTTTCAACATAAAATCACAGGTTGGGAGGAAGGGCAGCCAAGATAATTTTCTCCAGCAAAAAAAGAAAGTGAAGGCAAGAACTCCCCTCTCCTCATCAGGCTTTAGAAATGAGTGAAGTTAAGCAATATATAGCGGCAGGGCATTGATTTGGATCTGAGTTTAATTGAGAGACCAGATCAAAGGAAGACTAATTAAAAATATCAGGTACAGGGTGTACAGTTCCTCTCCTTAATTATGCCAACTGGAATTACAGTAAACCCCAGGGCTTCACTAAGTACTTTACTTTCAAAATTCCAGATTAGTTCACTTCTTCCGCTTCTAAAGGCAGCCATGGTGGGAAGGCAGCCTGGAATTAAAATGAAATGTATGTGTATTCCAAGGCAGTCCTTGTATATGGATGTGCATTTTAGCCAACTGGCTGGGCAAAGTGGTACCTTCTGTTGGTGCATTTGGAAGCCTCATTCAAAGAGGACAAAAGTAGGACTGTATTTACACAACTAACAAGCTGCTAAAAAAAGTTTTTATTAGGTCTCTGCACCACAGAGCGTTCTGAATTTCTCACTACTTCTTCAGTGCTAGGTGCCCTCTCCCCCAGAACACTTTAGTACCCACAGATATGAAGATCTCCCTCTCTGTCCTGGGAGTAGTCAAGTCCCAAAAAACCAAACCAAGATGTTCCCAATAATATTAATTGCCACTGACCTTTACTATTTTAACACTATTATAATATGTAGCATTCCCCCAAAGGATGCAATTACAAACTGTTACATAAATGCTTGTTAACAAAATCCAAGCATCTCCACCTAATGAGCCTTTTATCCAAATCAGCTCAATAAAATGAAAGATACACAGTTGAAAAGATCTGCCCTCTAGCAGACAGACTGCTGTTTAGCCACTCTTTCAGCTTTGACAAGTTGATATCTATCACCTTACAAAAGACTAGGATTGGCAGAATGATGAAATCTGTGTGCAATGAGTTTGGTGGTTTCAGTCCAGTTCACAGCATATGGGTGTTTCCATCACAAGAAGCCACCAACACTACTTGGAGAAAGAAAGGCCAAAGGAATGAATAAGCAACAGAGATTGAGCTATCCTCTTATCCCCTGAAGGATCCCTGCAGATCAGAGTTGAGTTCTGGTGGCAGAGTGCTATGGGAGAAACTTCTACTGCCACTTCATCTTTCAGGGCTGTTAGTCCAGTACCTTTCACCAGTACTGAAAACTGGATATTTGAAAATAAATAAAAGACTAGATAGTACTGGCCACGAAGGCAGCGCTGAAGATAGCACTAGGTAAGCACTTAGATCAGTGGTTCTCAACCTATTTACCACTGTGGGCTGCATATGTGGCCCACAATGTGTTATGTGGGCTGCATCGAATACTACCTCTATGGCCCTGAGGATGTCAAACGGACCACAGCTCTGTGCTGACTGGGCCGCAGGTTGAGAACTATTGACTTAGAGTATCCTCATCCCTGTATTTTACATTCTGATTAACAGAAACACTGGCAGATCCTTAAGCCAAAACACTGGCATTCAAGCACTGCTAAAATAAGGGAATCTGTTGCGCAACAATCTGTTTTATGAAAAAGTTTTATTCCTAAAAGCCCACTTTGCTAGCAAATTTCTGAAACTATTACTACTGCAAATGGGCAGGGGATGGGGAAGGTAGAGCAACAAAGAGATTAGGAAACAAAAAAAGAAAAGAGTACTGGAGAAACTGATGGAAGGAATGGATTATTTTTTAAAAAGGCTGGCAACATTTAAAAGGGAAATGAGCATACAACTAGCCCCTATGTAGTTATGGTTCAAACTGAAAATGTGTTATTTTCAAATAGGCAAATGGAAAACAAATCAAGGACTCTGAGAAAACATGTTTGTACTGAAAAAGATTTTTTGTTATCTTCTAGGGAGTGACTATCTTATCAAATGCAAAGCTTTGAAACTGCTCTTCTGATGAAATATTGCCTGTTTAAAAAAAGTGTTCAAGAGCTGAGTTAGCCTTAACCTTCTCTGTATCTTCAAAATCAGAACTAAAGCGCCATCTACTGCATCTGTTTAGGAGTCCAGTATTTCTGCTGACAAATGTCAGCTACGCCCAAGAAGAAATTTGCCCTTTTCATATCAAATAAATTTGATACAGTATGCTCAGTCTCACCCACCATCCCAACACACAGCATATATGCCAACAAGCATTAGGCTGTCACCCTTTTGAGGCAGGGAATTCAAGTTATCTTGGTCCAAGCCAGATCTTTAGATTCTCTCACACTTTCTTTGCTTCTGACCCAACATTCTCCTCTGCTTCACTCCCTCCTCAATCTACTTCTAATATGGTTGATCACATGCTACTGCAGCCACTCAGAGGAATACTATTCAGCTTTTTCCCCATCAAGGGGATACCATTTTCACAGTGCTCTTGCATCTTCCAACCTGAGCTCATAGAAATTAGAGATGGAAAAATCCCACAGTGGTACCATTGAAATAGCAGCAAAGGCCAACAGTTACCATCTAATGGTGTTGGAGATACCACTATGCAGAAGTTTAGAATAGGAAGTGAGTATAGTATCTCAAACATTGATACTGTGATAATGATGGTGTATTAAACTGTGTTACAATTGTGATCTATCACTTTAAATTCTCAGAAGTTTTCCTAGTCCTGTTGCAGGGAAGTGCGCCAGATCAGAGTCCGTTTGCAGACAGACAGCCTAAAGTCAGGTGGGATATGTTGTGCTTATCTGTGCTAGGGAGCAGCCTAGTTTTGCTCTGTTTTTGAGTTCTTGTATTTTCTCATTCTCAATTCCAAGAAATAAAGTAATCTTACATTGCAATCTTCCAGCAAGAATATTTATGTTTTTAGTTAAACTTCTGTGGTATTTCATGAAAGACAGTAACTGTTAGCAAATCGTGTATTTTAATTGTGATTGCTATACTAGGAGACAACCCCAACACTACTTCTGAGAGGAAGTTTCCCACTGGATAGGAACCGTAATATAATATTGCAAGGACAATAATGTTTTTTGCTGACGTCAGTTACCTGATATAAAGCACGTGGTCTCATGACAGTTTGCAGATTGCATACTGAAGCTATCTTGGGCTGCCATTCAGTGTAGGAGACAGAAACCCCTCAATGATGGGCATAAATGTGCCATTGGCTATCTTTCCATTCAGAATTCATAGCCTTCAATTTATTTTTATTAGATATCACTGTTGATGGAAACTCACCTCCTCTCCTGGCCCCCTCGTCCCTTGGCAGTCTGACTGCAGTACAGGATGGCCTTCTGAGCAGGACAAGGAAGCTTGAGAACACAGTTATTATTCTACATTCATTATTAACGTTTAAATCACAGGATAGATCTTTTGTAAATCAGCTTCTGATTCTCCCTTATTTTACTTCTCATTCTGCCATCCATGGCTGTAGGAAAGATGTAGATATGTGGATACCAAAAAAAATCCAAGGCCAGGGCCAAAGAACTATAACCTCCCTCTGGAAACACAGTTCCCTCCCTCCACAATACATGCAATGAGCAAACAGACAAGGCCTATCCTCTAATATGAATGTCACTGTTTCCAAAGTATCCCCCTCCACTGGCATGTAGAACGCAATACTTCACAATCTTCTACTAAACAAATAGTGAAAAAATGGCTAACTCCTGGGGTTTTGTGGCTTGTTCCTTGTGAGAGAGATCTGAAAAGAGTGAAAACCTGTAGTGAATGGGAGGCTATACCCAACTGTCATCAGCATTTCAACATTGTTCTGAATGTTGATTTCTGAGTTCAATCTCATACATGGTTATCAAGTAACAGACTGTGTCCAGACTTATAAAATACTAAAAGTGACCCTTCCCACTTCTGGATTCCAAAATAAACACCAGGCTCAACATGTGTGATTAAACTAAATTTCATTTCCAAACTAAACACCGTCATGCGCACAATGCAGGGTTTAAAATACCACAAATATTCTGCAATGGTCATGAGGTACACACAAGCAAACACATGACCAATTTATAGCAGGAAATTTGGCAGGGAGGTAAGAAAGGAGTCTGAGGTTTGCTAGTTTCGATGAAAATTGATATAATGCAGTGCATACCTGAGAGAAACAGATTTTTTCTCCCATTGACAGCCCTGATGTCTGAAATTGTGCACAACTAGTAGGAAGATTCTGCAAATATTTCAAAATATAATTGCTTTGCCATGCAGTTTTTTTTTTAAAGAACTGAGCAGATGAGTATTTAAGTGTTTGGTCTGTCAGCTCAGGCAGTGCCCCTTTCACCTATCAGTTTTGTTTTGGTTTTTATGCATGTTGTCAGAGGGCTCACAGATGGGAAATATACATAGGTCAAGTGAAAAAACACTCCCCCCTTTACATACCTAGTTTCAATTCTCACTAAACAAGAGATGAGAACATTTCAAGCAATTTATTAACTGCAGCACCTTCAATTATATTAAACTTATAAAGATAAACTTAAATGTAACCGAAGTGGCAATCTTTGGAGCGAAGTGTTGATTATTCTGCACTGGAGCGAAAGACTGATCAAGCTGGCTAAATCAGACTTAATGTGCCTACAGACACTATGCCAACTACCTTCTCAATCCTCTGCCACAGAGTGGACTACATCACCCTTTGATCTTCCACTCTTGGGTTTTATACCTCTGTACTAATACACCAGCTTAATCCTAACATGCAGCAACTTTTGCTGTTCTACTCCTAGTCTTACCAACAACTCTGGCAATTTATCTCAAACCTGACCTGCAGAACTTCTCTTATTCCATGGCTGGTTCTTTCATAGCTCTACCAATACAACACAATCCTGATTTACAGTAATCACTATCCTGCCTCCAGTTCTGGGCCTCTGAGTACCATAACTCAAACCATTCACATGCTGACACCTCTGCAAAAGAGCAATGTTTGAAACAGTACAGAATGATGGTGTTAACTTTTGTTTTGAGAGAAGGGGGTCAAAACTACTACTTTGCTATCTAAATTCTTCCTTTCTGCCAAACAGCAGGCAAAAAGCCAGCAACTCTTTATACAGTACATCTCTTAGCTCACTTTCCTCTTGAATTTAAAGAGTTGCTGCACCACCTAGTGGCTGCTTTCCCTGTGAAAGAGGCATCAGCAACGGGCAGGAACAGTTCTAGTACAGCACAACCCCAATTATCCAAATGTCATTGGGGACATCAAATACCTTTGGATAATGAGAAAATGATCAGTAATTAAAAATTATCATTATGAGGGCCTGGTATGTTTCAGATAACAGGAAGTTTTGCATAACAAGTGTGAATAATTAAGGCTGAAATGTACTTGATTTAGAAGTGGCTAGTAAAAAACAACTCTCACAATAACCCAATTATGCTAATACCCCAAAATGTGAATTAGTTTAACCTACAACACAACAGCAGGCTTCTCCATCTATATGTTTATTACTTCTGTAACAGCATTAACTGTAGCTAATGCTGCACGTTAATTCACAATTACTGCTTCAGTGTTGATGACTACTATTGTTTGTCAAATGCTAGTATAACACAATGGCCACAAACAGAATCACAGCCCTATTGTGCTAGATGTTGTGCAAACACAGTATAGACAATCCTGGCCCCAAAACATTTACAATCTAATTTAGAACAAGATACTCCCAAGTGTTTGTACAACGACAGGAAGAAAATGGGTAGGAAGGATGACGCTAACTGCTAAGATCACAGTTACATAGTTATGTGCCAATTACATCTATACAAATTGAAATCAGTAACAAATCCACAATACTTTGCAGTTCTGTAGCAGCTTTCATTTCTGACCATTTTCCTTACATTCCTTAATTAAGCCTCAACTTTCCCATGAGTTAGTAAATATCCATATTTTATAGAAGGGTAAACAAACACAGAAGGGTTATGCAGCAGAGCTGGGAACAAGATCCAGAGAAAGACTGGGAGACAGAAATCCTAACTAGTAGAAAACACACCCTCTCGTTAAGTGACTGAAAACACATCTCAAAAAAGGAAATATTGATGTACAATGGAATGGGGCTCTCAACACTAGCAAACTAAACATCATGATATGCCTTGATGAAATCAATACACCTACTGCTCACAATATGGAAGGTGGCAATAAATGTTTATAGCTTTTTAAAAATTCAATTGCCATGACATCAGAAAATCAAAGTCCACACTGATATCAGCTATATAATCAACCGACATTTTTAGAATATTCAGACATCATTTACAGGAGCATCTTGGGAAGTGTAGATCAAATAACCAGTTAAAATGTATGAGAATAAATTAAGCCAACATTCATTGTTCTTGAAACTTTTTCCATAGATGCAATCATTTCTAGTGCAACTGATTCACTAAGTTTTAGGTTTTTTTAAAGTTGTAATATATTTAAAATCAATAGATTACAAAGAAACAAGTGGACTGTGATGAGTTACATCCTGTAAGTCACTGCCATCCCATCCATCAATGTACTTATATATATGGAAAATAAATCTGAAATTAAATCTTATGCATTTCAATTCAGTTATCACATATTCAATCAAAAAAATATATGTCATCATCAAAATAAAAATAAATAATCACAAGGACAGGCAAGCCTTAGGATCTCTGATATCTCATGTGTCCTGTTTGATTAATTCTGATACGGACACCATGTACCCACCACCCACCATTTTCATGCCACTTCATGAGGAAACAAAGCAAAATTCTCCAGGCCAAACACACCAAAATGCAGCTTGAAGTAAGCATATGAAACTCCCATTGAAGCCTCTGGGCCAAATTCGGCAGTGATTGAAAAGAATGGTGTAAATGTGGTCAGAGTGTAGATGTAAGTTCCAAAAAATTGTCTAACTTGTACCAATTTGGCATCCAATAGATGGGCAAAATGAGTAACTTGTACAAAGAGGGAGTGGAAAGGTGCTGGGTATTAGGAAAAGTAATTAACAGGAAGGCTCAATCCATGCTTTAACTAACTCCCACATCTTGTCTATTGCTCCCAGGGGCAATTCAGCCCTGGAATAAGTGAGTGTGTAATTTCCATTTAAGTAATTGTGCTTCTCTTAAGATATCATTTCACTGGATTCCTACCTTTCCCTAACAGGTGGGAAGAGAAACCTTTTCAGTGACTGAAGAGATATTTTGGGGGCACTAAGGGCTTGTACTTTGTGACATCATTTACACCAGCACAAAAAGATTGCAATATACATGCAAATGACAACAAGAGTTCAAAAATTTGTAATATACAATATAATCTTAATTAGAGAGCAAACCTTCAGAGAAGCAGGGGTTCTGGTTAGGAGGCTTTAGTGTCAGTACTCTCTCCCTTGACCCTCAAGTACAGATTTCAAAGCCTGTTAGCAATTCCCCTGACTTTAAACAGGCAACACACATCACTGAGGTGCAGCAAAAAGATGTGACAATTACAGTCTAGGACTTCAGACTATAGCGTTTGTGCACTGGTCAGACTTTACAGCAAAGTCTGACATTTATTCTGCCACAAAGACTTCAGTGTATAAATGTTTATGGGGCAATATAGGAAAATGCATGGGCCAGTGATAAATTAGGAAGCTACAATTTCATCTAGAGCTTCTGATCATGCAATAAACATGTCAAAAAATCACCTAGTTTATATATTTAGAACTCCAAGATTGAATTGTAGCATTGCAGTGCCTCTTGCTTATACAATGCCATCTACAATACACAGCACAATATTATGAATCAGGCATCTTTGCTATGTAATGAATTACATATTTTTAAATTATTTTCTCTTTATCCTTTCTCTCTTTTATACACAGCTAAACTAACTGGTTTGAAACAAAATGTCTGTATAAGTAGATGTGGGAGATAAGGGATGGGAGCTGAAGCTGAATTAGAACTGTTGTACAGTGTATTTTATGCAACAGTATCCTAATTACAGACCATATATCCAGTTATCAAAAACATGATCCCATTTGAGTATGTTGATCCAGTTAAAAGCTGTCAACCCTTGGCAGATTAACAGAATGCCAACTGATCACAGAATGTTATCTAGTATATCTTGCAAACCACTGAAATACATGAACCATTTGAGGGATGTTATATAGTTATTTGCATTTTTTACAATTAAACTCAGTATACAAATTATCAGTGTTTGGTGCCGTACAGTTTACTTGTGCAACTATGTAAGGTTAATTTAGCAGAGCACACAAAACTATTTACATAGATGGCATATGCTTCAAACTCCAGAGCAAACAAGATTCCACAATGTACACAAGGTGCTCTCTGGATTTTCTAGTTCCAGGTTCACCTATGGGTGATGCTTTCCTCTAGTTCTTAACATTCAGATTGCATTAACAACTCAAATGGCATCACTGAAATCTGCAGCCAACATACTCCACTGACAGCTGGCCAAATTATTGAAGTGGTGAGCCCAGAAAGATGAGAGCCTGGATAGGGACTATTAGCATTCACCTTCATTATTCACATACTGTCTTTTTTTTTTTTTTGGTACACACTTTTCAAACCTAAAAACACAGTGGGTCCAATCGTGGCTTTGCTTCTTTGAGGAGCTCTGAGGGCATGCAGATGTAGTGGCCAAGCAGAGGTTATCTGAGACATTAGCTGTTCATATATACTTGGTGTGGCATGTGCTTCACACCTTGTGCCTCCTATCAGAAGTCGGCAGAGGCTCCGGAGCGTGGCCACAGCCATTCCTGGCTGGTAATGCTTCCTTGCCAGGAATACTAGCCAGCCCACCTCCCCAGTGCACAAGCACTTTGCTGGAGGAGAGGTGGTATCAGTATTCCACCAGCTGCCGCTGAGTCCTCTGTTGCGGTGTCTCCTTTCCCAGGTCACCTGTATTCAACCCTTATTTCATTAATTAGAGAGCAATTGAGGAGGACTTATTTGCCTTTATATTTAAATAGCTGTAGACCGGACGTCTTTGTACAGGAACAACAGATCTTCAGAATTCCTCTGAGAGTGCATGCATCCAAGAGAGGGAGCAGGATGGCATATGCAGGGGCAAGCACAAGACAAGTTGTAAATCATTCAGTCCAACAAAATGATTCTATTACATGGAAATTATCTAGGAGGAAAAAGCAAAATTCCACATCTAGTCATTTATAAGCATTGTGCAAGCACCTCGGATCCTACTGTCTGAAACATTATACTTCCCTGTGCCCCCACAGCAATGACATAAGCTTCTGTGTGAATGTAATGAGACTTAACTCAAAAGATTTTCCAACCTTCCTTCCAGAGATTTGTGTCAACCCAATTTTATTTACTGTAACTAGGCCACTAAAAATTTCTGGATACTCCTAGCTACTCCAGTGTCTGAAACAAGGATGAAAAGGGCCTCTGGCTCCAAAGGAAGCATTACTATTTTATTGTAAAACTGCTTATAATACCGATATGAAGGCTGATTTGCTATGCAACCACTTTCGATAGTACTAAGGACAATGTTCTAATCTTCAGCATGCTCAGCCCAGCGTCACATAATAAAAAAAAAATTGGTACTGAACATGCTATTGGCCCTTACTGAAGGTGCATCATTTTACTGATATTCAACAGTTTTCATTGTGTCCCATAATTCAAGAGTAATGACTAGAGACTCCAGCCAGTAGGAGAAAAAGCAGTGAAAACAGAGACTGCTTCACAAGAGGGAGAAGGAGATAAAATGGAGACCAACTGGGCCCACCTCTCCCCAACACCCCCATGTATCAAGAACTGCGCAGAGAAGACCCCCCATAAACACATGGGGGAACTGGAACCCGATGGTGACTCCTCCTCCCGCCATCAGCCACTGCAAAGGGGATCCAGCCTGACTCCAGTTGACGGGCAGAAGAGGCCAAAACAGGGACTCCGGACATTCAAATAACTTTCTACAGTGTTGACTGGACTTTTTCCGCTATTGGCTGTTTGCTCCAACCCTCTCCTTCCCCCCTTCCCACCCCAGTTTCTTCATCTCAGCTTCACTCCACACCTCTCACCAATTCCTTCCCTGTCCCGTCCACCTCACCTTCTGCCCTGCCCTTCTCTTTTCTATTTAGCTGATTCTCCTCCTAATGCACCCTCCAATACATTAAATCGGGAGTTCTCAAACTGTGGGTCGGAACCCCAAAGTGGGTCGGACTCCCTTTGAATGGTGTCACCAGGGCTGGCTTAGACTTGCTGGGGCCAGAGGCTGAAGCCTGAGCCCCACTACCCAGGGCCAACACCAAAGACAGGGCTTCAGCCTTGGGCGGCAGGATTCAGGTTGCAGGCCAGCTGCCTGGGGCTGAAGCCCTTGAGCTTCAACTCTGGTCCCCCTGCCCAGAGCAGTGGTATGCATACTGACCTAGGAATTAGTACTTGTCCATGACTGCATGACAGTACCTCATATCCAGAGGCTGTTTGCTCATTGCATCCAAAATGGTGAGCTCAGGCTTCAGTCCCCTCTCCTGGGGTCTGTGAAGTAATTTTTGTTGTCAGAAGGGGGTCACAGTGCAATGAAGTTTGAGAACCCCTGAATTAAATAAATCCTGGCATTAACATGCCATTTGCTACCATCACATTAATCGCTCTGTCTTTGTGTCCTGCCCCTTCCTCCATCCTGTGTCTGTCTTGACTATCTGTAGTAAGATTGTAAGTTCTTCAGGGCAGGGACCATCTATTACTCTCTGTCTGTACAGTGCCTAGCACAATGGGGGCCCATCTTGGTTAGGCCTTAAGTGATTCATAACAATAGTGATAGCCCATGATTCAGTTACACTTGTGTGGTAGTATTAGGGCTTATAGTTTCTGCGTACTCCAGCCAACAGGGAGTGACATGATCACACATATTTGAACAGGTCTGACTTTCCACCTAGTAAAGGTCAAGGGTAACACACACACAGCATATTGACATAGGAATTAGTACTTTTCCATGACTACTTGACAGTACCCCATATCCAGTGGCTCTTTACTCACTCCATCCAAAATAGTGTTCACACTTTCTGGGATATAGTTTGGGAGGGAACATCACAGATTTTACAAACCTTTAGCCCTTGTGTCAGCTGACACATTTATCTTTGTCTCCTTTGAGAGAACAGATGTCTGTTTCCTAATTACTACTAGAGAGTAATTTCCTCATAAGTAACTATGAAACCAACTTCATCTTATAATAAACAACAGTAACATTTAAGGGCTATTTACAAGATAGAAATTAAATGAGGGGACAGTGGATATTAACATACCTGAATAGGAGATAGGAACTTCCTTCAAGCTATCATTATATTTATATTACAGAACATTCCTGCACACACAAAAATCTACTTCAAAAAACCTACTCAGCGTGGGCGAGTTCTGGACCTCGGAATTTTTGGAAGTAAAAATGGAAACATTTCTTTGACAGAGGTTGTTTCTGTTTATTTTAAACAACAACTGTTTGAAGAAACTGCTCAGAGCTTTGGAATGTTACTAGTAGTCCAGCTATAGAGGCTGGAGTGGACTGAATGCAGATGGGACAGTCAATTGTGAATGATAAATGTAATTTACCACAGGGCTCTGCATTTTATAACCCAGTAAGGAATTCATCACATGACTATTGAGGTATTGGTACATGAATGACACGGTGGTAGGACACAGCACCTTTTAACCATACAGCAACACCACTTCATTTGAAAACTTTCCATTCATGTCTGGACAGGTTTCATCTAGCACCGCTATTGGGAATGGGTAGGGAAAGTCTGGAAGCATCCACCCGTCCCCAAGTGATACCAACTAGTGCCTTCTGTATTAAATGGTAATGGAAGTATGTAAATTACACTGGACTACACAGGTGAATGCGATAAGTCACCTTCAGATCACAGGTTTGAATCTAGAACACATCAGCAGTAAATAAAATTTCTGCTGTTCAATGGCTGTTCAGCAACCTGGACAAGATGACTTGGGAGTCTCAGTCCAGTTTCTAATGAACAAATATCTTCATTACAAACAACTTACAACCTTGTCAATGGCCTGAGTGGAGAGGGGTCAAAAAATGAATGGCACATAAAGAATAAATGCCTCTCCCTCCATCTCCTAGAGGTGGGCCTTCCAAGTCAGGATCCTTAGAAAGTCAAATTGGCAACTTTCACAAGCATAATTCTAACTTATAAAAACGTTTCAAGAACTATGAAAAAACTATGAGCAGAATCTCTAAAGAAATGATTTGATAAACAAAACAATACACTGACAGTTTGAGTAACTGATGCAACCTGTATAGTTCAAACAAAAGAAATCAAAGGGCAAAAACTCATATGCTGTTGCACCAAACAGATGTTAATGCCACAAAGCAGCTTCAGCTGCATTATAAAGATAACAGATTGTCCACCTATAGCTGAACTTGCAGTCTTGGACAATTTAACGTTTCCTGACAAATCTCTTCATTCTTATCAGTAGACAAAACCCAGGAGCAGAAGATAACCATATATTGCGGACTTCTACAACAGCTACTGCAAGAACTTGGCTAATGTTGTAGCCATAGAGTGCTGACAGATGGATATAAAACTATTAATAATTAAAGAAGGCAAGCAAGTTACAACCTCACCAGCGATTCTGCTGGCGTCTGCAGCTCTGCGGCTCTGCCCCCTGCCTTGGAGTCGCCCCAGCCAACTGCTCCTGGGAGCCTCTCATTTGCCGTACGGGGTGGTGATGTCAGGGTGTCCCCCGCCCATATACCCTATCTCCGCAGAGCAGGGGAGGGGGAGGTGATGACAGGGCTCACCAAAAGAGGGACGGAGCTGCTGGCAACTGCTCCTGTGTCTGAAGGAGCTTTCCTTCAGGCTGGTGAGTGCCGTGCTCTCACACTCCCCCAGCTCTCACACACTGTCTCTTTCACACTCACCCACCCAACACATACTTATATTGTTGTTGTTGTTACTTGTTGGTACTTCCTGTAATGCATATATGTTCTCTGTAATTTTATTCTTTCAAAGTGCTGTTATTTTAGTGTTTTGACTGATCTGTGCATTTCATAATTTTATTTCCCTCTCATGCTTAAATTTAATTCTTTGAGTAGTGAGTTCTAAAATGCCTAACCTGTCCTGGCTGGAGTAATTATCATTACTACTTTTATTATCATATTGTGCTTTGTCATTCATTATTTAAAGCGGTACAATCAAATAATAGTATCCTTTATTATTTTCAAATTGTATTTTTAGTTATATCTGTAAAATAACTTAAAATCTGCATGAAAATTAATGCAGTTCCAACTATGATACCAATAGCAATGACGGAGTCAAATGTTAGTGAGTCACATACATGATTGTGATCGGAAAACATAAATGTCAAAATAATTAGAAAAATAAATTCTCTTTCTTAATAAAAGAGAAAAAAAAACCTTGATCACATGTTAAAATTTTAGTGAAAAACAACTGACTAAAATAGAGTAGATAATGGCAGTAACACAGATTTTATTTATTTTTATGTATCTCTAATAAAGATAGCGTACAAAGGATCAAACCTTGTATTTCCGATATCTGTGTTAAAACTCTAGAACTGATACCTCAAGGTTTGGGATTGGGAATATTTTGCCGTATTATCTCCTGATTGTTCTAAATTTACATATAAACTTTAAACGTGGCTTTAATTGAAGTTTGTATATATTTTTTTCTTTCTTTTTATAACAATTAGATTCAGTGCTCCTGTTAGCTAATTCCAAGTTATTATCTGCAGAAACTGAGTTTTCAGGAGCCTAAGTAGTCCCTGGAATTATGGTTAAAGTTTCCTCCTCTTCCCCCACTCCAAAATCTGAGATGGCGCCCTGGGTGAGCCAGGAGGGCCATGGGCTCTGGCAAGATGCAGCCCCCATGTGACAGCATGAAGCCCGCCTTGAGCCACATGCCGAGCATCAGGTGCCACAAGCCACAGTAGCAGTGCAGAAAGGGGGCAATACACTATATACAATGCCACCCTTACTTCTGCACTGCTGCTGGTGGTAGTGTTGCCTTCAGAGCTGGGTGCCTGGCCAGCACCCACCAGTATCAGGCCGCCCTGCCAGTGCTTAATTAGTGCCAGGGCTGAGCTCTAGCCTCTGGCATCTCTTTCAATACAAAATAAACACTGGGGGAGGCAGTGGGGCCCAGAGGTGATGGAGGGGAGGAGAGCCCATGGGGGCCAGGAGTGACGGGGAGGTGCCAAAATACAAGTTCGCCTAGGGTGCCATTTTCCCTAAGGCCAGCCCTAACCTCAACGATAATGCTTTACGCATGGATCCCTTACAATCTACAAACACAACAAATTGTGATGCATTTCTAAACCAGTACATACATACTGCATCGGAGTTACAATTATTAATAAAAACTGTCCTTATGGGGTAAGAAAACCTTTTTGAGATGCAGGGCCCGACAGTACAGCCAGAGATTTGACTGCCTTGTGTCAAAGGCAGAAACCAACACAAAAATGCCTGTAACTGAATTCTCCATAAAATGATTATGGTTCTAAAAGGCATACTAATGCTTAGCATAGCTTCTTTTGCCCATTTACACTGAAAAATACCCTGGATGTCTCTTTCAATTATACTAAGGCTTTTATTCAAGAATTTTCTGTCCCAGTTGAAGTTCTGATGCTGACTCATTCTCTGACCTTGGGCAACTCACTTAACCTCTCTATGTTTCCCTGTCTCTAAAATGAGGACACTACTTATCTATCCCTCATGATTGGGACTGTGAGGCTTAACATCTGTAAAGCACTTAAGGTATGTCTACACAGCAATTAACAACCTGTGTCTGGCCCGTGCCAGGTGACTGGAACTAGCAGGGCTTGGGCTAAGGGGTTGTCTAATTACAATGTAGACTTCCAGGCTCAGGCTGGAGCACAGGCTCTAGGATCATGCAAGGTGAGAGGGTCCCACAGCGTGGGTTGCAGCCTGAGCCGGAATGTCTACACCACAATTAAACAACCCCACAGTCTGAGCCCTGTGAGCCTGTGCCACTGGCACAGACCAGCCGCAGGTGTCTAATTGCAATGTAGACATAACCATAGAGACTATCTATAAAAGAACAACATTTCATTATTGTGAGATACACCAGCCATCAACCTGAACTGCATGTATTACATGATAAGAAATTCTGTGATTACACACATTTAAAGATTTTTTGAATTAAGAATTTCCTCTTGGAACACGATTGTTGACACAACCAGGCCCTAAAAACCACAACATTGTCAATTCTTGTTCTAAATAAGTACTGGTTATACACCCTAAAAAATTATCTTCCAGACATGCCTTTGCTTAAAATTAAAGAGAGTCATATGTGAATGTTGCAGATGGAGTGCAAAACAATTAACTGGATATCAATATGTTAGAAAGACAACACTTTGTAGATCACAGAAAAATAATGAGCACTTCTGAATTAGCATTATAATTCTATCTTATTTATGCACCATAAACAAAAAATCTGGAAAATTGCTCCCTGATTATATCCTTCCTGGGACTGACTTCTCCCTCAGTCAAAGCCAATTGCACTGTGCCTCTCTTCCCGCCCCCCCCTTTTTTTTTTTTAATATAAAGCAAATAGCAGCGGCAATTCAGATTTGTCCACAAGGCTCTGGAATTCTTATACATGTCCCTTCCCTGCTTACTTCCCTACTTTACTAGGCTCCTCCAGCAGAGATCTAGTGGCCAGGACCAAAATGTAGTTAAAGTTAAATTACCAAACTAATTGATAGGACATCAGAGGATTTCTGGAGACCCATATTTTTTCCATTTTAAACAAAAATCTACCTCTGGCTGTTTTCCTTGAAGAGACAGGCCTCAAAATGTAACCCAGTCACTAAGGAGGCTCATCGATGAAAAAAATATAGAATTTTTCCCACCAAAAGGCTCATGAAAGCAGGCTGATAAGCCTTATAGGATCATAGAATCATAGAATATCAGGGTTGGAAGGGACCTCAGGAGGTCATCTAGCCCAACCCCCAGCTCAAAGCAGGACCAATTCCCAACTAAATCATCCCAGCCAGGGCTTTGTCAAGCCTGACCTTAAAAACCTCTAAGGAAGGAGATTCCACCACCTCCCTAGGTAACCCACTCCAGTGCTTCACCACTCTGAGTGAAAATGTTTTTCCTAATATCCAACCTAAACCTCCCCCACTGCAACTTGAGACCATTACTCCTTGTTCTGTCATCGGGTACCACTGAGAACAGTCTAGATCCATCCTCTTTGGAACCCCCTTTCAGGTAGTTGAAAGCAGCTATCAAATCCCCCCTTTTCAGATTCCCTGGGTGTCATCTCTTCCTGCAGCCCTTAGAAAGTCCATTGGGATAGGGGTGAGGAGACAATGCATCTCTGATATCCTCCCAAGGGCACTTCCTCCCCCACCCCCGCAATTACTGTAGACCCTCCTGAGGTTCACAAGAATGAAGCACACTGTTCCTGCAGACCTTAGGAGACCCATGTAGGTGGAGGATTGAGTAAAGGAGATTAGAGGGCATTTCCCACCTTCCTTTGGACCTTCTCAGGTTTACTGGAGAGAGAACACCTAGTATCACAGATCACCTAATGAGCCTTAGGTGGTGCAAAGATTTCCCTTGTAAGCCTCAAAACACAAAAGTAGATGGGTCACAATCTAATCAGGGCACATTACATTAAGGTAATTTGTGTGCCTTGTCTGAGAAGTATAACTTTAGCTCTGCATTTCCTTGATTTCCAACATTTGCAGTTTTGTTTTAACCAACATCATTTAGAAGTAATATGCACTCAAACCACTGATGTGTGCCAGCAGCCTTCAACAAGTTTTTTCACGAGGGAATGTATATAGTATGGCACAGTGGTACTCAAACTGTGGGTAGGGACCCCAAAATTGGTTGTGACTCTGTTTTAATGGGGTCACCAGGGCTGGTGTTACACTTGCTGGGGCCCAGGGCTGAAGCTGAAGCCAGAGCCCCACCGCTCGGAGCTGAAGCCAAAGCCCAAGGGCTTCAGCCCTGGGCAGGGGGTTCAGACTTTGGCCCTGGGTGGTGAGGCTCAGGTTACAGGCCCCCTGCCGGGGGCTGAAGCCCTTGGGCTTTGGCTCTGGCCCCCCTGCCCACAGTGGCGGGGCTCAGGCATGGGGTAATGTAGTAATTTTTATCAGAAGGGCATTGTGGTGCAATGAAGTTTGAGAACCTTTGGATAGCAAGTAGAGGTATTAGAAGAAACATGAGTTATTAGAAGAAAACTATCAGAGAGGTAGCCGTGTTAGTCTGGTTCTGTAAAAGCAGCAAAGAATCCTGTGGCACCTTATAGACTAACAGACGTTTTGCAGCATGAGCTTTCGTGGGTGAATACCCACTTCGTCGGATGCAAGAGTGCTAAGTCTTTTTTCTGGATATGAAGTTATTTTTAATGACCAGAAAAAAAAAAAGTGTGTGGTTCCCATATTAACAGTCACTTAACTAACCAACGTAGGATGGAAACAAAAATACTGGAGACTGCCAAAAAGAAAGTCAAGACCTCAGATATCACCCCTGTTCTGCTGCCTTCTTGCAAAGCCCTGCACTCGCTTTGCCTCCTACTGCCTCTGCCCCGCCCTCTCCCCGAGGCCCCCACCAGCTCACTGGTCTCCACCCTCCCCCAAGCCCCTCCCCCAGCCATCAAACAGCTGATTGGAGGTGCCGCCAAACAGCTGTGGCTGGTGGGTTTTCCCCCCGTGGGTGCTCCAGCCCCAGAGCACCCACACAGTCAGCGCCTATGACCCAAAATACTACTGCAAGAACCCAAAAGTCTCACATGGGATAATGCTATACATATCTAAATGAGAAGCAATGCAACCAATGTTTTATAAGGGAGTTAAAATCAAATGGACTCTCGGATGGAGACTGTGAATTTTGAAAGTTTCTTTGTAGTGCTTGATTACATTAATTTTGCCAAACGTATTGAAATGCTTAGTTGTAGCTACCCAGACGTGTAGTATTTTCACCCCAATTTTCTACTGAAAATTTCTTGTGAGTTTTGGTGAGAAAAATGTTGTCTTTTTATTGACAAGCCTCCTGAGCAATTGGGTTACACTATAATGCCTATTTCTGAAAAGAAAAAGCTAGAGGTATATTTTTTGTTTAAAATGAAAATATAGGCTTCTCTATCATTAAATTAAGAAATGACACGCAAAGTATGGATCAGATCAAACACTTTTTTTTTTTTCTTTTTTACAAGTCAGGATGAAATTACTCAGGAAACTCCTCAAGTTGCAACTCACAGTTCCTGACTTATCATCCTATCACAAGGCTGAGTTTGGAGCACCACCAATGGGGGCAGGGCTCATGGCTCTTCAGATGCACAAGATGTTTGAGATCAGAAAGTAAATTCACAGAAGGTAACAACATCTGTGCTGTTATTCAGGCCTTCCTGTCCTCAAGGCAGCATGGCTCCCTCAAGCACCATACTGCCACTGTCTCCCGGCCTGTCCCTGGAGATACTACCACTCCCACCCTACTCCCCAAACACAGGAGGGAACCCACACAGTAGAAATTCTGAGAGATGATGTTGACAGGTTAGCACTAACTTCTGAAGGAGATTCTCCCATGGGGCTGTCAGGAGATTATGCTGTATGGAACAGCAAAGCTCCTACTAGGGTAGTCTTCTCACAAAGGGGTTTCTGTAGATTCAAAAGGAGGAGATACTGCAACACTGGTTTCCTTTCTTTTCTTCTGTCAGTTTCCAGGCAATGAAAGAAAGTGGTTACTCTTTTCATCCCTCCTTGGGAGGATATGTCCTATTTGAAAAATCTGCTTATCAACAACAGCACCACAGCAATCACATGTGCTGCCTCACTTTCATTTCCACTGATACCTTCATCTCGTCACCTATACTGTTAAGTTCTGCTCCCTGGTGTCACAGCAACCAGCAGCAGCAGCAACTGGGGTGGAGCTTGCTCAGTGTAGATGGACTCTTCAGCAACTTTCACAGCAAACTAACAAATCTCTACTGAGCACATGCAAACTGAGATTTTTCAAAGGCTTATAACTTGGTCAAATGGGGACAATTTTTCCTAGAAACAGCAAAAGGCACATAGCTGATACAAAGCCAGCCCTCCCCCACAATTTCAAGTCCCTGGTCAAAAGCGGGAAGGGGTTACAGCTTCCCAACAAAACAACTGTAAGAACTGTATTATCCTGAATAAAACATATTTTTCTCTAATCTTGTCCTCAGAAATTGCTGAACCATTTTTACTGAATTTTTTTTTTAAATTCAGCCTGAGGCAGATACCTAGCATGGAAATTTCAGCCTGAATAGGTAAAGTCTGGCAAAGTTATAAGCAATTGAAAACAGGGTTTTATACTGATGTCCAACCACCTTAAGAACAGGCTACCAACTATGCCTATGAATTTAGCCTCATAGCCCCCAAATGAAGTAAATAGGTATTCTAATTTTACAGACAGGGAAATCAAGACATTTCCAGGGTAAGAGATTTGCCTAAAATCACAGAGTGAGCCAACGGCAGATCTGGGAATAAAACCCTAGTCTCCCAACTCCTATGCCCGCACCTTATCCACAAAGCCATTTGCTTCTTTCCTTCCACATGACGCTGTACCTGCATCTATACAGGCTGTTAGTTTTTGACAGGGTCATTTGCACTGTAGAATGGAAAAAATAATGAGGCAAAAGCTAAAAGCAAAGAAAAAATGACTTTCCGGTATTTTATAACTTTAAACCACCTCCTTCTATATATTTCACCATGGCATGAAAACAGGAAATACTGCTCTAGCGGTTTTCATTCCTTTTTCTCAATAGTATTAAACATTTTATGAGCATGGATATTCCAAAAGGAACACTGTGTCAGACCATAAACTGCAGAAATGCATATTCTCCAGAGGTCTATAACAAAGAATGCATATTGCAACGGTACTGAAAATGGTAGTAATTACATTTTAGTCATTTTCAACTAACACAAAGTTGTGCCTTCTGAGAATACTTTTTTAACAACCAACATCAGAATACAAAAGCATCTCAATTCACCTTTGCAGTGACACATTCAGTAGTAAACCAGAATAATTCTCCTTTATTAAAAAGTTTTTGCACAGTACTATGGAGCAGAGGAACACAATTTAAACATGGCCAATGTTCTAACAATAAGTAATTTAGTGAAAATTTATGTAGAAAAAGTAAGGACATTACTCTTCAGTTGACAGATTTCCCCTCAAGTTCTTAGTTTTTATTACTGTATATAATAATGCAACTGGAAACAGATTCCAAAAAATATTTTCCCAAGGTGAACCCTATATATAAGTGAGGTATTTTCATTACAATTATACTTCAATAGTTAGTTAAAAAAACAAAAACAAAAGAGAAAACAGTGGCTGTTTTGAGTACACTAGAAATGGCTAACCAAAAACAAACCTATGGATTCAACTACCTCAATGAAAATACTGCTACAAGTTTATAATGTGGAAGAAAAAAATCATGCAGTTGACTATAAAATGCTTTACATGCTTTCTTAAATAATTCGTTACAGGAACTGTTTTAGTGCATTGAAGGGGTCCATCTACATCAAAGGGAAAATGTATTTGAAAGCCATATTAAAACACTGGTCAAATACAGCTCATGTTGTCCTGTTTTCTATCACAGTTTGGTTCCCTGGTTGGTGGGACAGTGCCAAAACATGTTCCAAGCAGTGATGAGCTGCCAATGTCTTAAGAACCGGTTCCCTACCAGTACTTCGGCAGCACTTCAGCGGCGGGTCCTTGGCGGCACATCGGTGGCGAGCCCTTCAGTGCTGGCTGAAGACCCAGAGCGAGTGAAGGACCCGCCTCCGAAATGCTGCCGAAGACCCGGAAGGGAACTGCCTGGTGAGTACGAGCCCCATATGCCTCCCAAAACAGCCTGTCGTCCCCCCGATCCGACCCCCACCCATGTCCTGCCCCCAATTGCCCCCCTCAGAACCTGCAACCCATCAACCCCCCCCCACTCTTTGTCCCCTGACCACCCCTTCCCAAGACCCCCCACCCTAACTGCCTCCCAGGACCCCCCCGACCCAACCCCCCCAGTTCCCCGTCCCCTGACCGCCAGAACCTCTACCCCTCCAACCACTCCCTGACCCTTATCCAACCCCTCCTCCCAGCCCTGGCTCGGCCCCCTTACCATGCTGCTCAGGGCAGCGTGTATGGATGCCACGTGGCCCGCTGCAGCTTGCAGCCTCACCCCCTTACCATGCCGCTCAGAGCTGCCCAGGAGCGGTCCAGAGCAAAGGGCCCCGGTGGCGCGCCACGCTGAGGCTCTCTGAGAGGGGAGAAGGCGGGGAAGAGGGGCCGGGGGAGCCTTCCCAGCTGGGAGCTCAGGCGTGCCAGACAGGACAGTCCCGCGGGCCAGATGTGGCCCGCAGGCCCAAGTTTGCCCACCCCATTAACAACCAGTTCTAAACCAGCTTCTAAATTTAACAACCAGTTTGCGCGTACCGGTGCGAACCGGCTCCAGCTCACCACTGGTTCCAAGCATATGCTTGAGTGAATATTGTCTTTCATTGATCCAAGTATGGTTGGTGTTAGTATTTCATTAGGCATGTTTTGTGAGTGATCTTCCTTAATGATTTAATTTTTATTAGTCTTTTCACAGAATTAACACAAAACATCATCATAAATGCCTTAACACTCTGCATTTATATATCACCTTCTAACAGAAGATCTTTGTGCCCTTGACATTTATTTAGCCTCACAACACAGTTATGAAGGAAGCAAGTATTCTTATCCTATTTTATAGACAGAGAAATTGGCAAATTTAAGTAACTCTGCAAAGGTCACACTGGAAGCAATGGAAGAGCTGAGAATAGAACCCAATGTTCTATTTCCCAGTCCTGTATCTTAACTACAAGGCCATCCTTCTTCCCTATACAATAGATAAGCAAAGCAGAAATTAAAATGTACATATAAAACCGAGGTAATTGGAAATCTATATACCTTTAGTTCATAAACACTAACAATATTCAGACTCATCGGCTCCTGAGGAAGCTATCATTTATCATTTTTGCAACTGTAAGGGCTTGAAATTTAACCTTCCAAACACAATGACTGTAAAGCAACAGTATCTTCCCATCTTCCTGACTCTGAAGAGATACTTCTGCTGCTGTTCCCTATCTTTTCCAAGAAGGAGCAGATGAACATTAACAAAACTGAGCAGCTTCACAACTGCTATTGAGAATCCCTACAAAGAATTATCACAAATCATGTCAATTTAATTAAGAAAGCTACATGCAGGAGCAGCGCAGTCAGGCACTGGAGTTATTCACTGGGGAGAAGGACTGAAAAACCAGAGGTTGAAGAAGGGATAGAGAATCAAGGAGACCTCATCTCCTTTAGCAACCAGATGGCTGGGTGATGACTAGATTAGAACACTCTACTGATGCAGCAGCCAGGAGGCTCCTTCTCCCTTCCAGCAATTGTGGGGGAGAGACTTGAAATTCATACAACACATACCAGAGACTGACATAAAAGTTCAGACCCACGAGAGGGTCCAGGGAGAGCGCTCTACTAAAAAACCCAGTATCGTCCCTCTTCCCAGCAGCTGGTGGAAGAGGAACTGGACTTCTCATTGAGGTCTTGCCTGTGAAAGTATCGGTTTGAAGCCAAATTGTACACAATAATTTCTGGGTAATAGGCCTGGTCCTCTGGCTAGAACATGGCTGGTACATTTTTCAAACTGATAGTAAAGTTTCTCTAACTGCTTCTCCCTCTTAGTCAGCACCTCATTAACCAAATAAACATTTGTATGACATAACATACAAAAACGGTTCTCACTTTTTAGACAGACTCAAAAGGGGCATGGTGAGGCAGGCATTTAGAAGGACAGGTTTGTTCAAGAAAAAGATGGAGGAAACAACTACCAGTGGTTCTCAAACTGTGGGTCAGGACCCCAAAGTGGGTCCCGACCCCATATAATGGTGTCACCAGGGCTGGCTTAGACTTCCTGAGGCGGAAGTCCGAGCCCCACCACCCAGGGCCGAAGCTGAAGCCCAAGCCCCACCGCCCAGGCCAATGCCCAGGGGCTTCAGCCCCAGGCAGCAGGGCTCAGACTTTAGCTTCTGAAACCCTTTGACTTTGGTCCCCCCACCCGGGGCGGCGGGGCTCGGGCAGGCTCAGGCTTCGGTCACCCTCCCAGGGTCATGTAGTAATTCTTTGTTGTCAGAAAGGATGCGGTGCAATGAAGTTTGAAAACCCCTGAACTAGACAACAGGCAAATATGATTATTTGTATAACATCAATAAGGTACTCTGGTAGTTGCTATACAGACAAGTATGAAAACAAGATCCCACCCCAAATAGCTTATAACCTAGACACTGCTCAATTAAAGGCCATTTGAAATTCAAATTTGTTAACATATCTCTATGCTGTTGGAAATATCAGAACATATGGGTTATCAATGTCACAATAAAGACAGACTACCTAATTTTTCCCAACATTTTTTGCATATTCATATCCAGTGGCAGTGTAACTTGCTTTTTTCATATCTTCTCCTCAAACTCTTTCCAGTTTTATTTGGGCCTCCCCAACACGCTGATTTGTTCAGAGATAGAGTTTGCAGAGGTGTTAACAAACAGAACTGCAGAGTCAAGAAGGGAAGGAACGTGCAGTGTTAAGGATGATACCAAAGTTGATGACAACAGAGATAAAAGGGAGGACTTAACATAAAAAGAAAGAGAAGATACAGAGTTCAGTTTGAAGATCTTCTTCTTGCCCAATAGAAGCACTTCTGTTCTGGAGACATTTAGTTGGATGAAGCTGAGATGATACCATAAATTTACGTGGTTAAAGCAGACAGAGAAGGGGACAGAGAAGAGTCACTGCAGGCATCAAATAATATGTAAAGTTGAATTATTTTTTAAAACAAGAGTTTACAAAACCTGAGAATGAACAAAGAAAATTTTCCACTAACTTTTTTTTTTTTAATTATCATGAAAGCAGCCTATTGGATTTAAACTTTCCCTCACAGGATTCATAAACCAAACATATAGCACTATGCTAAGTGCATGAGAGCCTGAGAGGGAAACTGTCCAGAAAATTTTAATTACTCATGCTGAGAGAAATAAAAATATACACCAGGAACAAATAGTGACAAGTAATTTGCCTTTTTAAAACTTTCCATTTTATGGTGTCAACCTCAAATGAAATTAAATGTATTTGTGAAAAAAACATGTTTTTAACCAGAGCATTCCTTTAACTCTCACAATTATAGTAGATAAAACAGTGTAAGTCTGACCCCAAAATGTCCCACTTTCATTTGCACTATATTCATAGATGACAAAGGGAAATCTCTCCATCTCATTAAATTATTTCACTTCTAAAGCCTATTTGTCTCTTTGATGGGGGAGGGAGATTCCCCCTCCCCTTTTAAAAACAAACGGATATGCATTTTCTTGTAGTAGTGTTGACCAATGTCTTCAACATATGCAGTAGAACACATTTGCCCAGATTTACAAAGAGATCATCCACAGTGTTTAGGACAAAGCTAAATTCATCTCTGCTGTAAATCAATGGCATTACAATAAATTGAATTTCATCCTAAGTCTCCCTCAGTCTTCTTTCCACTTTTATTTATTAAACAGAATTATTCCTATAGTTTGCTTTTGCAGGGTCATTTTTAAAAATGCTGTCTAGAGAGAATGGCTAGCCACCCACATGCAT
This sequence comes from Mauremys mutica, assembly GCF_020497125.1. Lineage (NCBI taxonomy): Eukaryota > Metazoa > Chordata > Testudines > Geoemydidae > Mauremys > Mauremys mutica. The sequence continues at coordinate 69,116,082 of NC_059075.1, forward strand.
TTTGTTAACTGTTACTACTAATCAGCAGGCTAGCCCACAGAAATTAACATTTACAGAAGTTGAGCAAGTAATCAGAAAACTACTTAAAAGCCTGTCACAAGAAAAGCAGTATGATCAGTACTATTCTTACTATATATTCAAGTCTAGTTCTCTCTCTCTCTCATTAGAATAGTGATATTTCTTGTTTCTAGATTGGTACGAGCACCACATGCATTTCATATAAAAAAATTAACCTAAGCTGTAAACCTCATCAGCCACATACTCTGCCTGGGAAAATTACTCAGAAAACACGTAATGCAAGAATGAACATTTCCTCTGATGTGATTTAGTAATGTCTCCAAACCTTGGCACAATATACTCGTATGAAGTATGGGATGCACACACAACAAAAACAAACAAAATTCATCCAACTGTAAATCCAGAGTGTGTTTTGGCTTCCACCTTCATCGAGTGGCTAAAAAATAAGATATGCCTTACGAATAAAATGGTTTCAAAACACAAAATCACATTGAAGCAGTGTACACAACATGGAAAAACCAAAGAATACATACACCACCACATTTTGCTGTGGCATATTATACTCAGAAGGACTCACACCATATAAAGTTCAAAATAATACATCCAGAGATTCTCTCAAGTTGTTTAGGTCCTTCCATTTTTTTATGAGGGAAAAATTATTTTTGTATCTGAGAGACTGTGGTGACTGTTTAAATATTTTAGCCTACATTAGTCTAAATCATTGTTGTATAATATTAAAGAGTCAATATTGGGTACATTCGTTTGGATCCAAATGCCCTTTAATGCACCATGCTATTAATTTCCCTTTTTTAATAGCTTTTATAAACACAATAAAAGCTTTCTATACTGTTTTATATCTTCAATGTATTCTACAAACAAGAGATTTTTTACCAATTTTGTGTGCATATATATTAATATCAAAAACAAAAAATGCCATTGAAAGAACAAAGTTTATAAAATCAAGCACTCAAAAGTTAAGAATTAATTCAGCCCTCTTGTGCACATACATTTTGATACAGTTTTTAAATTACATGATTATATACTATTTTTTCTACAGGACCCCTGTCTCATTCAGTGCACAGACTATACAGAAGCTATTCCAGTGATTTTCAACCTCTTTTCATTTGTATACCCCTAAAAAATTTAGAGGCATAGGTCCTTTTGGAAATATTAGATGCAGTCTGCAGACCCCCATCGGTCTGTGGACCACAGGTTGAAAACCACTGTTCTATGGTAACAACAACCTTTTGCGGACACCGTAGTCTGAGGATCCCCAGGGCTCCGCAGACCACAGACTGAAACCCCCTGAGCTATGCAATATTTTACTTTTACTTCATTGTTTAATATATGGCTCCCATTCATTACTGCACACAATTCATACCTACCCTTGAGGACAAAAGGAGAACTTAGATACAGAGAGATTAAAGTCAAAATTAGGTGCCCAATTAGGGACACCTAGGAACTGATTTTTCGAAGAATTATATAGCACTTTATATATTCAAAGCACAGTTCTCATTTAGTTCAGTTGCCCCTCTGCCATGTGAGTGCTCAGTGCTTCTGCAAATCAGATCCCAGAGACTCAATTTGGGCACCCAGAAAATGAACACAATAATTCATAGATTTATAAATTATAAGGCCAGATTAGAGTGGCATAATTTAATTTGACTTCCCACATAATACAGGCCATAGGACTTCCTTGAATTCATTCTTGTTTAAACTAGAGCATGTTTAAAAAAAAAAAAACATTCAATTCTTGATTTTAAAATTTTGTCACGGAAAATCATCCACAAACTTTTGTAAACTATTCCTAAGGTTAGTTACCCTCACTTAAGGAAATTCAGTCTTATTTCTAGACTGAATTTGTCTAGCTTCAGCTTCCAGCCATTGGATCTCATTATACCTTTGTCTGTTAGATTGAGGAGCCCTTTTTTAATCAATTTTCAGGTCCCCATACAGGTATTTATAGACTGATCAAATCACCCCTTAATCTTCTCTTGATAGGCTTAATAGATTGAGCTTCTTGAGTCTTTTATTATAAAGTATGTCTTCCAATCTGTTAGTTATTCTTGTGGCTCTTCTCTGAACCCTCTCCCATTTTTCAACATTTTTTTTTTATTGTGGGCACCAACACTTTTAAAGTCACTACTTCCCAGGATACAGTCCCCCATCCTGTAAGTATGATATGCATTCTCTTTTCTTAGATGTATGACTTTACATTAGGCCATCCTGAAACACATCCTTTGCTTGCGTGTGTCCAGCTGATTACTCTGTATCAGTGACCTGTCCTCTTCATTATTTACCACTCCACCAATCTTTGTGTCATATGCAAGCTTTATCAGTAATGATTTTGTGTTTTCTTCCAGGTCATTGATACAAATGTTAAATGGCATCGGGCCAATAACAACACTATGCAGGGCCCCTCTAGAAACACAGCCATGCCATTATGCTTCCCTATTTACAATTACATTTTGAAATCTATCAGTCTACCATTTAATCTGTTTAATGTGTGCCATGTTGATTTTACCTTGTTCTAGTTTCTTAATCTAAGCATCATGCAGTACCGAGTCAATCATCTTACAAAAGTCTATTGCATCAACACTATTATCTTTATCAACCAAACTCCTAATCTTGATCCAAAAAAAATCTAGTTAGTTTGACAAACTCTATTTTCTCTATACCCCGGTTGATTGACATTAATTATTTATCAGTGAAGTCCCATATCAGCCTTTCCACTGTTTTACCCAAGATCCATGTCAGGATGACAGGCCTAATTACCCAGATCATCCCGTTAGCCCTTTTTGAAAGTTGGCACATCATCTTTCTTTCAGTCTTCTGAAACTTCCTCAGTGTTCCAAGACTTATTGAATGGTATCATTAATGGTCCAGCAAGCTCCTCAGCCAGCTCTTAAAATTCTAGGTTGCAAATTATCTGGACCTGTTGATTTTAAAATGTCTAACTTTAGTAGCTGCTGCTTAACAACCTCCTGAGTTACTGTTGGAATGAAAAGTGTTTCACTATCATCATATATGAATAGATCATGCTGAATTTTACCAAATACAGAACAGAAATATTTATTGAACACTTCTGTCTTTTCTCCATTATTATTGACAATTCTATAATTTCCATTTAATAATGGATCGATAACCATTTTAGGATTCCTTTCAATGACCAACTGTGAAAAATTTAGTTTAATTGTCTTGCCTAGCATCACATAAGCACTCTGACAAAGGTAGGGATAGAATCCAGATCTCCAGGATAGCATTCAACTGCCTTAATTATGAGTCCATCTTTCCTCTTCCTGCAATCCTCTGCCTCATTCACTACACCCCTTCCAACTTCTGCAACAAATGAGGCAAGGGTCCTACAGATAAGAGATTCCTTCACTACACAACCACAATTCATTCCCAGAGCAGATACATCCAGTGCACTAAATGAGGTAGGATCCTGTGGAAAAAAAATCATATGTGGTCATGTAATTACAGACTATCATATTGACATCCACATGGCTCATCAGCAAGGTTTCAATCTTTAGATCCACTGCACAGACCTCTGCCACTTGAGCTAAAAGCATAACTGATAATGACACTGGAGGGGAATGAGAGACACATTTTGCCCGTGGGTTTCACAGATATTTGCTGACAGCAAAGGAATAGTGAGACTCAGGAATCGTGGGTTCCACTCCCGGCTCTGGAAAGGAGCATGCTCTAGTGAGCACACAGACTATTATCCTTATTTTCCTCCAAGCTTGACCACCCCGTCCCTCCAGCCTGTCCCAGTCCTGTCTATTCCCCACCCCTGGCTTCTTGTCCTTCTCCCGTTCTCCTTCCCTACCCAGTCCCAGTCTCCACTTCTCAGGCTTCTCATTCCACTCCAAGTCTCCTTGACCAGCCAGTCTCCATTCTCCCCTCCCTGCTCCTCATCCAATCTGTCTCTCCCCTTCCTTCCCCACCACTGATTCACAGTCCCAGTCTCCCTCATTGGGCTCTTCATATAATCTTTGTCTCTTCTCCCTGACTCTTTGCCCCAGTCTCTTTGCCCAGTCATTCCCAGCTCTCCCCCTGCACATAACTCCTTACCAGATTGGTTTCTCCTCTCCCCGCACACACTGGTTCCTTCTCCCGATCTCCTTATCCAGCTGGGCCCAGTCTCTTCCCTTCTCCTCCCCATGGCTCCCAGTTTTCTTGCCCAACCAGTTCCTGCTTCATTCCCTTCCCACACCCACCCAATTGCTGGTGAGTATTTGCTTCAATCTTCAATTACTTCAATTGCTTCAAATACTCACCAGCAACTACACACCACACAATAAAAACACCAACCCAGGAACCAAACCAAACAATGCCCAGTGCCAACTCTGTCCACATCTCTATTCAAGGGACACCATCATAAGACCTAACCACATCAGCCACACCATAAGGGGCTCATTCACCTGCACAACTACCAATGTGATATATGCCATCATGTGCCAGCAATGCCCCTCTGCCATGTACATTGGCCAAACCGGACAGTCTCTACACAAAAGAATAAATGGTCACAAATCTGACATCAGGAATCATAACATTCAAAAACCAGCAGGAGAACACTTCACTCTCTCTGGTCACTCAATAACAGACCTAAAAGTAGCAATTCTTCAACAAAAAAACTTCAAAAACAGACTCCAACGTGAAGTTGCAGAACTGGAATTAATTTGCAAACTGGATACCATCAGATTAGGCCTGAATAAAGACTGGGAATGGTTGGGTCATTACAAAACCTAAACCTAATTTCCCCAATACTAATTTCTCCCTACTGTTACTCACACCTTGTCAACTGTATGTAATGGGCCACTCTCTTACCACTTCAAAAGTTATTTTTCCTCCCTTGGTATCCTGCTGTTAATTGATTTATCTCGTTAGACTGACCTCACACTTGGTAAAGCAACCCCCATCCTTTCATATATTTATACCTGCTCCTGTTTTTTCCACTCCATGCATCTGATGAAGTGGGTTCTAGCCACAAAAGCTTATGCCCAAATAAATTTGTTAGTCTCTAAGGTGCCACAAGAACTCCTCGTTGTTTCTTCTAGATCAAATGTGTGTTAAGATAAGAATGTACCTGATGTGTAAACTTCATGAAAACTAATGAAGGATTGTTTGTTTCCTATTACATTACCTTTTATATTGTGTATATCCCTGTGACTAATTCATCAAATGGGAATGGAACCTTGGAAATGCTAATGAAGGACTTAATGGCTGTAACAGGAAATGATCATTTCAAAGCAAGGGGACATGGAGGAGTAAAGACACATCAGATTGCTTTCTGTGTGGGAAAGCTATAAATATGAATTCAAAAAAGGATCTAGTACCGCTGAACTATTCGGACACTCAAAGGAAAGTGTTCCAGATTCAAGACAGAGATCCTCAAAGTTATTTTGGGTAACTCAGAGACTTATGGAAAACTAGCAAATTACTACATCTCTACTATCATTGTGGACTTATAAACTTAGACTTATCTGTTAATGTATTTTATCTGCTTTAATCCCTCGATAACTCTCATTTCTTTTTCTTAGCTAATAAACCTTTAGTTAGTTTACTAGAGAAATTGGTTGCCAGCGTTGTCTTGGTGTAAGATCGAAAGTATTCATTGACCTAGGGTAAGTGACTGATCCTTTGGAGTTTGGAGTAACCTAGTATCACAAAGTCCAGTTTTCTGGCTGGTAAGATAGGCTGGAGAGTCTAAGGCAGTTGTCCGTGTCTCCATGGTAAGGCTAATATAGTGTTCCAGGAGATTACATTTATTACTGGCTTGGTGAAATCTAACTATAGAATATACCACCAGTTTGGGGGGATCCGCCCTGTTTTCTGACAGTCTGACCTGAGACTGGCATTCACAGTTCTGAACCATTCCATAACCCTACTCCAAAGCATAGGGGACCTGGAGCTGTTTAAAAAAAAAAAAAAGTCAACAGATTTTTTTAAACATGGACAAAAAGCTTATTTTCCCTTTTTAGCTAAAATTTCCTAAAAAACATAATTCTGCTCAAGGCAACCATTCAAAATAGAAAATTTCAGTCCAAACAGTTGAAGTTTGGCAAAGTTAAAAGCAACTGAAAAAAGGGTCTTGTAATGCTAAGTGTCAGACAACCTTAATAGACAGTGCTACTGACCCCTCCTACATCTTCTCATCCAAAACCAGATCTTCTTAATATGCTAATTTACAGGAGACCCTCCTGTCTGTTGTGCAATATAAATTTAAACATTTTAATGTAACCCAGCAACTCCATGCACGTGCTATACATATTCAGACAATAAAAGGACAGCTGCGTTTACCATGTGAATTGATATAAAAACTAGCCAATAATATGGTAGATTGACATGATAAGGAGTAAAAACAATGAAGAAGAGTATTTTCTGACTTAGTCCATTTCTAAGGACAAATATTTCAACAATCGTAAATCAACTCTCTTTACAAGATACCAAAAGCAATTAGAATAGTAAATTAGCCACTGATCAGTCAATACTGGTATTGAGGACTACTGGTGCACAAATGACATTCTGGCCAACTTTCAATAATTTTTTATTAATAGTTCTAAGACTTCTGACACCGTCTATTTACATTTTTGTTTAAAATTGTGAAATTAAATTCTCTCCTGGTCCAAAGCTGCAAATACCAAGTTTCAGTCAGAGGCAGAAATTTATGGCCAGAATTCTAAACCTCTGTATGAAGGTTTCTAATGGAAACATGGACAGAACCCTGAAATCAAGAAAGGACCAACAGACAGCAGGTATAATACATACCTCAAAACACTACACTAGTTCTCATACACTGAAGAACTTTAAATGGTGAAGTTTTGTTTTCTTTTAACCAACTGTAAATGGTTTATATGGAGTTAAACAAATCAAAAGGACAAAATAAACAACACAAGCACACAACCCTTAACTTTTCAATTCATCCAGTGTCTCTAAATCATTAGAAGCTCCATGAATATTAATATTCTGTTTCCCTGTTTCTAAGCATGGCCATAAGCATGGTCTCTGGATGGCTCACAGCCAGCTCAAATTTACCATTTTAACAACTAAAATCAAATTTAAAAAAAATAAAAAAGACAGAAATGAACATCTTCCAGTATAAACTTTATAACCTTCTTCTTTGCCAGGGAACTGCATCACATTTTCCCTAAATATGAATAAAAGTGTCATTAAACACACACTTTCTTGCAAACTTCATATTTTTCCTGGCTTCTTTTTAGCTCTATAAATATCACTGGGTGCGGTAATTTGGGACACTACATTTGCACACAATTTTTAAAGGCACAGATGCAGGGTTTTTTAATTTTCTCAAGATATCCAAATGTCTTGATATTTTACAGAGTAAACAGAATCCAATTCCTCTTAAGCTAGGGATAGATTCTCCCCCTGACATATGCATAACTCTGACTGAGAAGGCAGCTATACAAACCATAGAAGTTACAGATGGACAAGACCTCACATTTCTAAAGTCCCTACAGCAGCTTACTCTCCTATACTTAAACTATTTCTGTCGGTGGAGCCTCTCTGACATCACTTGGCAACTTTTTCCGTTCTCAAATTGATCTTACTATTAGAAGCTTTTCTTTATGTCTGAACTTTCCCTTCTTTCATTCAAAGCCATTACATCTTGTAATACCACTTTGATCAACCTCACCCAGTCCTGGTATGGTACTGAAGCTCTTGTGAGTGGTACTGTAGGCTTACTGATAAGCCTGTGTCCTGGGGCCCGGTGCACTGTAACTACCTTCCTACCACAAATCTGTGGGTACTTTAACTCATAAAGGAAGGGCACTGCTCCAGATCCCAAACTCACAATCATAGCACTTGGGCCTGGAAGAGCCAACCTCCATTTGAGACGCCACAAAATTTAACAGGAGGGGCAGGAAATTGACCATCAGTGGGTAAAACTCACCAAGAAGCACTGGAAGTACTGCTTTAGACGACAGCATCAAAAGAAAGTTATGGAACTAACTGAGCCATGTCTAATTGAAGCAACACAGATAACAGCCTTACAAAAAAGCTAAAGAAAATGAAACACTGAAAAGAAATGGTAGAGAGAATCTTTTAAAGCCATCTCTAAAGTCTGAAATAAATATTAAGGAAAACACAATAAAGTCACCAACTGAACTGTCCAAATAGAATGATGGTTTTTTTCACAGATGTGCTTACGGTAACTGGCCTGTCCATCCTTGTTAAAACGTCATCTGTTTTTCATCTTCCTGTCATTTTCATGCTTCTCTGATTTTATGACTTGATACTGTGGGCCAGAGACTTAAAAAAAAAAAAAAAAAAAAAAGGAAAAACTTACTGGTATTGAAAATTCCTCAGCCAAATACTTCAATAACGATGCTTCTCTAGCCAGAAAGTTACTTCTCTCCATCAGGTTTCCTTGAAGTTTCATATCAAACTCCTTTCTGACCACCGAAGCAACAGAGTCAATTATTACAAGCTTAACCTTCTTAGCAATGATTTCTTCCTCCAAAGTCTCAATCCTTTAAAAAAAAAAAAAAGAAAAAAAAGTGTTGACTTAGGTGAAGCAGTAACATCAGACAGCAGGATGTTAGTTGTATATAGTTAACACACAAAAAAATATTTTATAAGCATAAACCTGTTACACCAAATTATACTAAAACCTTTATATACAGCCAACCACCTCTGTCAACAGTCACCCTTGCTGGGTTATGGAGATGTGGAAGGGGGAAGGAATCCTGCTCCATAACCACTACCACAGTTCTCAGGCTGCCATAGCTCCTGTACCCCAAAGTGCCCCCTTCAGAGTGAAGGGTTGGAGGACCCATATAATATGGATCTGCTCTGTCCCATGCAGTCATGGCGGTAATCAGGGAGATATGCACGCACAAAGGCTGTGCCCTGCCTCCTCTCTCACATAGTAGAAACATACCACGTCTACCACCGTGGGTCCCCTCTACAGCCACAGGGCCAGGTCCCTTTCTACATACTTGTAATGTAACATACATGTCAAAATATATTTGGTTAATAATATGCTAATAGTTCATCCTCTCTGATGGGGCTGTAGGTAGTATACACAGCACAAGTACTCTGCCACTAACACGTTTGCAGATACACACAAGAAGAATGGCAAGATGTCCTTGCCACATCATAACCTGTCTTCATGATAACGTGTCATCACAAGTTGACAAAGTAAAATGGCAACACAGGATCATCATGTAAAAGCCTTCCTGGCTGACAGTCCTGAGTGGGGCTCCTTTCTCTACTTGCAGGAGGATCCCAGCATCTCCTTTTCTTCCTCCCTCATAATGTGGGAGGAAGATACTCAGGAGGAAAAGATGGGAGGCACTTCCATGATTTTGCTCACTCTACCCTAAACTGAGCTAGAGCAAGCTGGGTGCCATCAGATGCACAAACTCCATAAGAGCTACATCTAAGATTATGAAGGGATTCCTGCAAACCACATTTTGTTGGCTGTGTATTAGAGTTTACTGCATTATAAAAATAGCAACATTCATATCCATTGGTCATACACTAAACGAGACATCTCAAAGCTTTTTCAAAATCTTCAGAACAAAGACAAGGTGGGATCAAATACATGCATCAAGATACAGGGTTATTGATCGTTTTGCACTAATTTTATCTAGTCAGACTTGCTTAGCTATTGAAAAGTAAAGGCCCGAATAACTACTGTACATAAAGCTTGAAATGTAGAACATATTCATTACAGACCGTTCAGCAATGATGGGCTTCTCACTGCACTCCAAAGCAAACAATACCTTTTCAGCACACTGTCACAGGTGAGCTCCCGATAGAGATGAATGCTACGGGTCATTGAAAACAACTTTTCTTCTGTGCCAAAATAATTAGGGAAACGGTGTTCTGCTATCTCAACCAACCTGTCAAAATTCAAAAGGCACATCACTGCAAATTCTGGGCTAAAAAGATAGCAACCTTCCTGTACCATTTCCACCACCCCCATAAATTCAAAGTACACAAAGGAAGAGATATTTAATGAACTACATAGATGAAGGGTGAGCAGATGTAGATTTAAAGCTAATAATACCGGTCTATTCCCAGCTATGCCACTGAATCACTAGTGAAGTTAGGCAAGACACCACTTCTCTGTGTTAGCTCATCTATGAATAAAATAAAAGTAATATCATTTCCCAAAGGGGAATTGTGAGGTTTAGTTACTAACAGCATGTCTACAAAAATAAGTCATCCTAACTTAGGTCAGCATACAGCCGATACAGTAATTACATTACTGGCGCATGTCTGTATTTTGCTCCTTGTGCAAGCGGTATGTGTCTTTATCAGGAACGCTTGAATCGATTGTACTGTCAGTGAGGGGCATTGTGGGATGGCTTCTAAAAGTCAGTAACAGTCAATGTAAGCAACTTAGTGTCTACATTGACACTGCAGTGACCTAACTACATCGACTTTGACTCTACACCTCTCATGGAGGTGGAGTTATTAAGTCGGTGTAGCAGGGCAATTATGTCAGCAGGAGCAAAATTTTAGTGTAGACACTTACATAGTTAGGTCAACGCTAATTGCCTTGCATTGACCTAACTCTGTAGTGCAAACCAGGCCTGAATGAAATGCACTTTAAGATTCTTGTACAAAAGTCACTACTAAAGTGAAAAGTATTATTGCTATAGTTCTGCTTATCAATTATATTTGCATTTAAATAAGGGTATTGATGATCCCAGATCATCATCTCTTCTGCCTCAACCTTGTAGTGAGTTCATAAAGCTGAGTTTGTGTCATCATAGAAATTTCTTTAGCAACAAACTGATGTCATAAACACAGGATTATGACACCACTGCAACATCCAGTAGACAAAAAGGTGGAACTGGGAGGAAGAGATCATGATTCAAATGCAAACTGGTAACAGCAGCACAGATATGGAGAGAGTTCTTGACCAAGTCAAATGCTTTTTCATGTATGGGCAGTTTTAAAAGTTTGCTTCAGCATGAAAATCTCTCAAATGACAATTCTCTGATTTTGCCACTTACCCAATTTTTAAAAGGACATGTGAAAGCCTAAAGCAGAAAAGGGGAATTTATTTTTCAGGCCACAGTGAAAGATCATTAGATGGACAGCTCCGGCAAATAAAATCCTGAGTTTATCCACAAAACAGACACAATATAGTCAACCAACCAAGAGGTTACCCGAGATGGCTGGCAGGAGGTTATGATGGGGCATTAAGACAGGTCCTACGCCATCATCTCGCTTCACATAAGTCAGTCTTTCTCAGGCTTTCTGATACCAAGACCGGCTTGCTGCCATCCTAACCTGAGTCAGGGAGATCTCATGGACTAGTCGTTAAGAAACACTGATATAGGTCACTGAACAGTTTTCAAATGACAGCAACTTTCAGACACTATTGACTGATATAAATGAGTGGCCTAGAGATGAAATATTCTATACCCCATTAGCAAGTCCCTGACCCATCCAGTCCATTAGTTGTCATTGTTAAGATGTGCAGCTGCTTATTATCATGCTACTAAGTGCATCTCATTAATTGATCAAACCAAAAAATCCAGAGCACAATTAATATTTTTCACCTGGTCCTGAACATTATTATATTCAAAAACCAGGCTCTGAAAAAAAAAAAAAAAGCCCAAAATCATAACTCTGAACTAAATAATTCCTAGTCATCAGCGGCCAACATTTTCAAATTCAGGTGCTTAAAGTTACTCAGGCACTTAGGTGGAAGTGGCATGATTTTTAGAAATGCTGAGCTCCCACAAATTGCACTGAAGTCAGTGCAAGTTGGAAGGACAAACACCTTTGAAAATCAAGCCACATTTATCTAGGTACCTAAATATGGATTTAGGAGCCTAACTTTAGGCACTGGTGTTTAAAATTTTTGATCCCGATGACTATTGTAAATTGTTTTGCAATGTTCAAAATGAACAAGGAAGAGAAACTGTTTAACTTTGCTAGATAGTATTTACACTCCACACACTGTATGTGTGAAGAGAGTGACATCTGGTGGATGATATTTTTTCTCAACCACTGCACTGTTGAGATAAAAATCATATTATAAAATGGTTTCCTTTGTTTTACAAGAAATCACAATATTATTAAAACTGAAGCTATTTTGGAAATGTATGTTACTTTTCATTATAATTTGTGCTTACTTTATTTAAAAATAAACTCTTAATTGAACCATTAGGTTAGGCATTTTCACATCTTGACTAACAGTGTAATCTTACTAAGATAATCATTAATCTCCTTCCTCTATTTACTACTAAGACTACTTGCTGCATCTAGAAGTTCAGAGTCAACTTTTCAGGGCAGAGACCTTGTCTTTCAATTAGCCCAGTATATTGCACAGCAACAATATTCAATAACAACTTACTCACTGCACAACAACGAAACTCCAGATTTATGCAAGTTGGGTACTAAGGGGGAAGTAGCATGAAAAAAACAACAGGAACTGGTAAGATAAAGTAAGGAAAGTCCTTCTGTTAGCTCTTCCTACTTCATTTCAGGTAGGATTGAGTTAAATCAAAGTGAATGAAATCACCAATTTTGATCATGATTTAAATCAGCAAGCAGGATATCTTGGTTTAAATAACCAATTTTAACTTATTTTGCATTTGTACTTTTTATGTTCTTAAAGAAAGTTTGCTTCTCAATGGTTGGTATAATTAGTACTTCTTTTTGCTTACCAGGAGGATACACTATATCTATACACATTTAATTACATTTTTTATAGCTTAACATACATGTATTCAGATTCTTAATTTTTATATTAGAAAACAATGACTGATTCATTTCTTATTTACAGAATGATTTTTTTTAAACTCATGATTTGTGATTAGCTGCATTTGGCTGAAAATTGGAATTTATTTAAAAATGCACAAAACCAGCACTGTAAAATTATTTTTATTAGTTAAAACTATCTTAAATGTGCTGGATACATAAAGAAAAAAGTAAGTTTATAAAAATATGTTTTGCTTTTAAAATGAACTAATTTATTAAACAAAGACAATGTTATCTGTAATTAGTGAATTGAATTGATTGTAGTCACAATAAGAACATAAGAACGGCCGTACCGGGTCAGACCAAAGGTCCAGCTAGCCCAGTATCCTGTCTACCGACAGTGGCCAATGCCAGGTGCCCCAGAGGGAGTGGACCTAACAGGCAATGATCCAAGTGATCTCTCTCCTGCCATCCATCTCCACCCTCTGACAAACAGAGGCTAGGGACACCATTCCTTACCCATCCTGGCTAATTGCCATTAATGGACTTAACCACCATGAATTTATCCAGTTCTCTTTTAAACACTGTTATAGTCCTAGCCTTCACAACCTCCTCGGGTAAGGAGTTCCACAAGTTGACTGTGCGCTGCATGAAGAACTTCCTTGTATTTGTTTTAAACCTGCTGCCTATTAATTTCATTTGGTGACCCCTAGTTCTTGTATTGTGAGATAAGTAAATAACTTTTCCTTATCCACTTTCTCCACATCACTCATGATTTTATATACCTCTATCATATACCCCCTTAATCTCCTCTTTTCCAAGCTGAAAAGTCCTAGCCTCTTTAATCTCTCCTCAAATGGGATCCGTTCCAAACCCCTAATCATTTTAGTTGCCCTTTTCTGAACCTTTTCTAGTGCCAGTATATCTTTTTTGAGATGAGGAGACCACATCTGTACGCAGTATTCGAGATGTGGGCGTACCATCGATTTATATAAGGGCAATAATATATTCTCAGTCTTATTCTCTATCCCCTTTTTAATAATTCCTAACATCCTGTTTGCTTTTTTGACCACCTCTGCACACTGCGTGGACATCTTCAGAGAACGATCCACGATCACTCCAAGATCTTTTTCCTGACTTGTTGTAGCTAAAATTAGCCCCCATCATATTGTTTGTATAGTTGGGGTTATTTTTTCCAATGTGCATTACTTTACATTTATCCACATTAAATTTCATTTGCCATTTTGTTGCCCAATCACTTATGTCCTTCAAGATTTTAGAACCAGTAAATCTCATTCTCTCAGACCTCGTTTTAATTCATAGACTGGACGAGGAAAACAAGTATTCCTGCTTTTTCAGCTCCCAATCGGTTTCTGAACTTTGAGTGAACTAGTCATTCAACTGATCTAGCTGAATAAACTGGCACAAAGAAAATATTCCCTTTGCACCTACAAAAAAAGCTACCGCTGTCAAAAGCTGGTTTGGCATTCAACAAACTCTGGTTCCAGGTTTTTAGCCAGTGACTTTCACTAGTCAGGGGTCTGACTTTCTTTACAACTTGGACAGTAAACATGTACTGCTTCTCTTTTTTTATTTCAATTATATGGTTTTAATAGACTATAGTAAATTTAGACCTTAACATATTATCGTAATTTCAAATTTAATTTTAAATAGATTTATTTTTAAAATGTATCTAATTCAATTTAAATAAAAGATATCCAATTTAAATCAAATACTTTTTATTTTTATCCATCCTGCCTCACCGCCTTCAGCACGAGTTACTCTCATTTGAAAGCTGATGAGAAGACACAGGCTTCATTGCAAAAAACATGTCAATGACACCTGGATGAATATCTCATTTTTCACATATGCAACCATGCCATAACAAGGATATCACAAGGCCAACAGTAGATGATCACCTGGATGAGAAGCAGCTTTCATTCAACCCAGGAAAGACCAAAGGAATATTGGTCAAAAGGGGAAATTTCACTCAACTACCTGAGACACTGGCCTCCCCCTCAAGAGAGGGCATCCCTCCCCGCTCTCTTCTGTTTGTCAAAGTGGAACAGAGCTTCGGGGGTCTTATTCAACTCATTATTAACTCAAGGCCCTGTCTAGAGCAAGGTAAAAGCACTGTTTTTTTCAGATTACCTAATACATTTTAAAAGTGTTCAACTCTTCGACAGAAGGTGTTAAGTGAGGCCTACAAACATTAAAATATATTTGCTAACATGTATATTAGTTCTAAAACACCACTATTTTCTTAGGGCTTGGCTACACTTGAGAGTTGCAGCGCTGGGAGTTACTGCGCTGGTCATACAGCTGTGTAGGGAAAGCGCTGGTGTGTGGCCACACTCACAGCTACCAGCGCTGCAGTGTGGCCACATTTGCAGCATTTGCAGCGCTGTTGGGAGTGATGCATTATGGGCAGCTATCCCAGCATTCAAGTGGCAGCAACATGCTTTTCAAAAGAGGGGGGTGGGGTGTAGTGTGACAGGGAGCGGGGGAAAGAGAGAGAGAGTGGATTTTTGGAGCCGACACTGTGTATCAGCTCCCTGCCTTGCAAAATCAGAAAATTTTCCTGACCCCTTACGCTTAACTGCAAACAGCCTGCAGACCAGATAAGCAGCTGCTCCAACGGACTCCCTTTCTCCGCCCCACCCCCGCTGTTTCTCTCGTCAAGCAAACATTCACTCATCCCCCTGCCTGCCTCATTCACAGGGTTTATCTCATTTGATTGTTCACTGAGTTACAGACTGATCACAGCAAAGAGGAGCTGTGTTTGTTTTTTAGATAAGCAGCTCCAGGAGCCCCGGAGCCCCGCGTTCACAACAAAACAAAGAGAGGCTGCATAACAAAACAAAGAGAGTAATTAGTTAAAAGCATTCTGGGATATCTCCTAATACCCTGGAGGCCAATAACAGCGCTGGTGTGTGGCCACACCCGACGAGCAGCGCTGCATCACCAGCGCTGCACTCGTTACACCCCAAGCAGACCAGGTGTACAGCCAGCGCTGCAGCCAGGGAGTTGCAGCGCTGGATGTGCCTTGCAGGTGTGGACAGTTACTAAGTTGCAGCGCTGGAAAGCCTCCACCAGCGCTGCAACTCTCAAGTGTAGCCAAGCCCTTACTCTGGACAAGGCTCTCTTCATAAGGAGTGCCATTATCATATGACAGCCATTCAGTGAGTGGCCGGGATGAAAGATTTGCTGGCTTCAGTCCACCTCCTAAAGGAAAGGTGTCCACATCAGAAAAAACACCAGTACAATTAATCTAAAATGACATCCTTACTGGCAATTTCAGGGAGATGTAGTTAATGTTTGCACAGCACAGTGTAGGTGCAAAGTTCTGTAAGAGCTAAGGATTATTATTCATTATGAAAGGCCAAGGACTGAAAGGAGCTTAATTGTATTCCCTGAAGATCAGGGTTCAGGTGTTTTACCCAGACAGGGTGGAAAACCTCACACTGCCTTTGGCTTTGGTTTTTCACAAACCATAAACATAGTTAAAGAAAGAATAAGAGACGGTTACTCACCGTAGTAAATGTTGTTCTTCGAGATGTGTTGCTCCTATCCATTCCAGTCAGGTGTGCGCGCCACGCGTGCACGGCATCTCGGAACTTTTTTACCCTAGCAACTCCGGCGGGCCGGCTGGCGCCCCCTGGAGTGGTGCCGCTATGGCGCCCATTATATACCCCAGCCGGCCCGTCCGCTCCTCAGTTCCTTCTTGCCGGCTACTCCGACAGTGGGGAAGGAGGGCGGGTCTGGAATGGATAGGAGCAACACATCTCGAAGAACAACAGTTACTACGGTGAGTAACCGTCTCTTATTCTTCGAGTGATTGCTCCTATGCATTCCAGTCAGGTGATTCCCAAGCCTTACCTAGGCGGTGGGGTCGGAGTGAGACGTGGCGGAGTGTAATACCGCAGAGCCGAAGGCTGCGTCGTCTCGAGACTGCTGCACCAACGCGTAGTGGGAGGCGAAGGTGTGGACCGAAGACCAGGTGGCCGCTCGACAGATGTCCTGGATGGGAACATGGGCCAGGAAGGCGGCGGACGAGGCGTGCGCTCTCGTCGAGTGAGCAGTGAGGCGGCATGGTGGCACGCGAGCAAGCTCGTAGCAGGTCCGGATACATGCTGTGACCCAGGAGGAAATGCGTTGGGAGGAGATCGGCTCGCCTTTCATGCAGTCAGCAACCGCTATGAACAGCTGGGGCGAACGCCGGAAGGGCTTCGTCCGCTCGATGTAAAAAGCGAGGGCCCTGCGGACGTCGAGGGTGTGAAGCTGTTGCTCCCTAGGCGAGGCATGCGGCTTCGGGAAGAAGACCGGGAGGAAGATCTCCTGGTTGAGGTGGAAGGCCGACACCATTTTGGGGAGGAAGGCCGGATGTGGTCGAAGCTGCACCTTGTCTCGATGGAAGACGGTGTATGGTGGACCAACCGTTAGAGCACGGAGCTCAGAGACTCGTCTCGCTGATGTAATGGCGACAAGGAAGGCTGTCTTCCAGGAGAGGTAGAGCAGGGAGCACGTGGCCAAGGGCTCGAAGGGGGGACCCATCAGCTTGGCCAGCACAAGGTTCAAATCCCAGGTCGGGGCAGGACGCCGCACCGGCGGGTACAAGCGGTCCAGGCCTTTAAGGAAGCGGGAAACCATCGGGTTGGAGAAGATGGACCAACCTTCCACAGATGGTCGAAAGGCGGACACTGCTGCCAGGTGAACTCTCAAGGAGGAGACCGCAAGACCTTGCTCCTTAAGGTACCAGAGGTAGTCCAGGATGGTAGGGACAGGGACTACGAAGGGATTGAGGCCTCGCTGGTCACACCAGAGCGCGAACCGCTTCCATTTCGCCAGATAGGTGGAGCGAGTGGAAGGCTTTCTGCTCTCTAGCAGGACTTGTTGTACTGCCGCCGAACAGTCCCTCTCTGCGTGGGTCAACCACTCAGGTACCAAGCTGTAAGATGGAGGGACTGCAGGTTCGGGTGGCGGAGTCTGCCGAAGTCCTGGGTGATGAGGTCCGGCCACAACGGAAGGGGGATGGGATCCCGAACGGAGAGCTCGAGCAGCAGGGTGTACCAGTGCTGCCTCGGCCAGGCCGGAGCCACGAGTATGACGCTGGCTCTGTCCCTCCGAAGCTTCTGTAGCACTCGGTGCACGAGCGGGAACGGAGGGAAGGCGTAGAGGAGGTGATCCTTCCAGGAATACAGGAAGGCGTCCGACAGGGAGCCCGGCGAGTGACCCCGGAACGAGCAAAACAGGTGGCACTTCCTGTTCTCCTTGGACGCGAATAGGTCTACTTGGGGAAACCCCCACCTCTGGAAGATTGTGTGTACTACATCGGGACGGAGAGACCACTCGTGGGAGAGGAACGACCTGCTGAGATGGTCGGCCAGCGTGTTCTGCACTCCCGGAAGGACGCTTCCAGGTGAATGGAGTGGGTGACACAGAAGTCCCACAGGAGCATCGCTTCCTTGCAGAGGAGGGAGGAGCGGGCTCCGCCCTGCTTGTTCACGTAGAACATTGCTGTTGTATTGTCCGTGAACACTGTCACACAGCGGCCTTGTAGGCGGGCGCGGAAGGTGCGACACGCCAAACGGATCGCTCGCAGCTCGCGGACATTGATGTGGAGAGCGAGCTCTTGGGGCGACCAAAGGCCTTGGGTGTGAAGGTCGCCGAGGTGAGCTCCCCAACCGAGCGCTGAGGCATCCATGGTCAGAGTGGCGGATGGGCGAGGAGGGTGGAACGGGACTCCGGCACACACGACCTCCGGGTCGAGCCACCAGCTGAGGGACTCGAGGGTCGGCCTGGTGACCGTGACCACCATGTCGATGTGGTCTCGATGCGGCCGGTACACCGACGCGAGCCAACGGTCCGGTGCACGTCTTGTGCACGGCTACCGCGGGCGCCGCAGGTAGCGCCATCATCATCGCTGCTGAGTCCTCCGCGCGGGACTTAGCAATCGCCTTCGCCAGCTTGCGCTTCTTAGAAGGCGAGAGCGAGCGGTGCCGGGTCTTCGGAGCCGCTGGCTGAGGCTGCGGAGCCACGGTGTCGGAACGGCTCGGGGCCGCCGGTGCGCTCTGCACCGATGAAATTCTCGGTGCCAGCGCGGACGGTGCCGGGGGCTGGAGCGACGCCTCCATTAGGAGTTGTTTTAATCGAATGTCCCGGTCCTTACGAGTTCGCGGCTTAAAGGCGGAACAGAAAGAACACTTATCTGTTCGGTGACCTTCGCCAAGGCAACGGAGGCAGGCGTCGTGCGGGTCCCCGATTGGCATAGGCCTCTGGCACGATGCGCAGGGCTTAAAGCCCAGTGCCTTGGGCATGAGCCCGCACCGGGGGAGGAAAGGGAGGGGATACCCCCCTTAACCTTATCCTAAAACCTAACTAACTAACTATCAAAAACTATCTACACTAAGTACTAAACGAACTATATACAGAGAACAGTAGCGAGAGCTAGGGCAGAGAGCACTCCACAGTTCCAACTGGCCGTCACGGGCGGTAAGAAGGAACTGAGGAGCGGACGGGCCGGCTGGGGTATATAATGGGCGCCATAGCGGCGCCACTCCAGGGGGCGCCAGCTGGCCCGCCGGAGTTGCTAGGGTAAAAAAGTTCCGAGATGCCGTGCACACGCGGCGCGCACACCTGACTGGAATGCATAGGAGCAATCACTCGAAGAAGAAACAGAGAAAATGCTTTTCATACACTCACTAGACAAATATAGTACAGATTCCTCAGTCACTAGCTGGTTACTTTTGTACTGAACTGCTACGAAAAAATAAGAGCATAACTGAAAACAACTTTAATTCACTGTATTAACAGAGATGTTTTCATCTACCTGCCTAGTGCCAGCTTGTTGATGAAGATGCAGAATATCCATTGCATTGATATGGCTTTTATGATGATTTATTATTTATGATTTTATTATTCAATTTTATTATGATTTAAATTATTTAAAATGATGAAAACTGCTGCAGAAGCTTGCAACAGTGCATTGCTTAGGTACCCCGTGGTGGAGTTTGTCAGGGTGAAGGTTCGATGGGTCTGCTTAATGGGGGAGACCCAACTGCTGCCATGGGGATACTGCACGCTGGGCTCCCGCTTCCCCCCCACCCCGATTCTCCTATCCCCATTTCTTCCCATCTCATCCCCCTCACTCACTGCCCCATGTCCCATCCCCCTCCCCTCATTCTCCTTCCCCGCCCTATACTACACACCCCTTCCTTCCCCACTGCCTCTTCACCACAGCCCCTAACCTCCCACTTCCCCCACCCTCCCTTACCAGCCCCACTACAGGCACTCACTATTGCACAGAAAACAGGAAGGCTCTCAGGACACAGAAGGGAAACATGACTGGCACTAGGACTCAGGAAGCAGCATTCAGCTCCAGAGTCAGCATTGCTGAGACTTAGCCTCCTTCAGCTGCCAGCTGGGTAGCTCTGCACTTGCAGAAATGAGGGAGGGACAGTGGCACGTAACTCTGTGTAAGCCCCCATGCCTCACCTCTGTTTGGGAGAGGCAATCCCCACAAACACTGCACCCATGGTCATCCTCCCTGCCGCGCAGCTTCCCTTTGCTTCCCTGCCATTTTCTGCAGGGAAGCACAGGAATTGGGCGGGGGGAGGGGCATTTTCTGCAGGCACACAATCCCACAGAATTCCCCCAGAAGTAAGTTACGGGTTGGGCTGGGCACCCAGAGAGAGTTAGTACTCCACAAGCTGGGGTGTAAATCTACAGCCCACAAACCTGCCAGTGGACCTTTCTACCATGCACCAAAAAGCTCCCTAGTGCACTTTGTTTAAACAGTAGTATGTCAAAGTGCACTATGGAAAGCAGTAGGTCAAAGTGCACCAGGGCCGCCCAGAGGATTCAGGGGGCCTGGGGCAAAGCAATTTCGGGGGCCCCTTCCATAAAAAAAATTACACTACTATATTCTCGTGGGGGCCCCTGCGGTGCCCGGCGCAAATTGCCCCACTTGCTCTCCCCCCATGGGCGGCCCTGGGAAAAATAAACCTTCTGCATCTCAGCACAAATCCAGTTTTGAGAAAACTTCTTTACAAGGTATCACTGGTTCTCAGCATCAGCTAGTGTTAAAAGGCACTAAAGCTCATTAAAAGGGTTGGACAAATATGTGCCGTCAAAACTGTTTCTGGATCGAAAACTAGGGGTTTTTAAAAAGCAGAAAAAAATCATGGACAACGTCTGCTTTCCTTCAAAATTTGTTGTGGTTTTTTTAATTGAGAAGCTGAAATTAGTCTGCCATAACCTGAATATGGTTTGGGGTTTCAGAAGTGTGTGGCCAAATATCTGCTGCTTGCTGTGTTTGATTGTTTAAAGAAACAATAAAAAAATTCTGCTTAAAAAAAATCCAAAACTTTTTGAACCACCTCAGCTTGTGACCAAACGCCTGAGCCCATCCAGTCAGAGATTTTTCCAGGTTTCTGATACTCTGCTGGCTTCCTTGACTCATATCTGTCTCCATAACTTTGGGTTCATTTAGGTTAGAATATAAGAACAGCCATACTGGGTCAAACCAAAGGTCCATCCAGCCCAGTATCCTGTCTACCGACAATGGCCAATGCCAAGTGCCCCAGAGGGAGTGAACCTAACAGGTAATGATCAAGTGATCTCTCTCCTGCCATCCATCTCCACCCTCTGACAGATGCTAGGGACACCATTCCTTACCCATCCTGGTTAATAACCATTAATGGACTTAACCTCCATGCATTTATCTGTTTCCTAGAGACTGGCTCCATGGGGTCCCTCACAAACTGGAGACGGTTACTGTGGGTTTGTCTTTAGTATAGCTTATGTACATACTCCACAAACTGAGCATTTGAGCTTGTTCCAAATCTGGGATGAGCCTATGTTGTGAAAACTGAAATGCTCAAAATAGCACATGGGGTGTTAAAATTAAATTACCCCAGGGGTTCTCAAACTGGGGGTCGGGACCCCTCAGGGGGTCACGAGGTTATTACTGGGGGCCGCGAGCTGTCAGCCTCTACCTCAAACCCTGCTTTGCCACCAGCATTTATAATAGTGTTAAATATATAAAAAAGTGTTTTTAATTTATAAGGGGGGGGTCACAATCACAGGTTTGCTATGTGAAAGGGGTCACCAGTACAAAAGTTTGAGAACCACTGAATTAACCCCTCTGGAGCCTCAGGAACTGTAGGGAAGGGGGAGGGTCTCCCTTGGTAGGGTTGGGAAGGAGGTAGGTGGTATAGGATATTGCTCTTCTCATGTGATCCTTCCCCCAGTGACTAATTTTAAATGAAGCTACCCTCCCCTGACATGAATCTCCCTATGGCACTGAAATTACATATAGCCTATAATTTGGCATTTGAGAAGTGAAAGGGATGGTAGCCCTAATGGAAAAGCTAACAGCTTGGCTCTTCTGCAAGCCTCAAACTGCTGAATGAGCTTTAGGGTAGGGAAGGCTGTGCCTCCCAAACAGCCTAGCCTTGCCCTCTATCCGACCCCCACCGACTTCCTGCCCCCCAACTGCCCGCCCCCCTCAGAATCCCCGACCCATCCTGCTCCTTGCCCCCACACCGTCCCCCAGAGTCCCTCCACTACCACCCCAGGACCCTGCTCCCTGTCCCCTGACTGCTCCAACCCCTATCACCCCCTCGCTGAGTCTTGACAGACCCCTGGAACGCCCACGATCCAACCTCTGCCCCCTCCCTGTCCCCAGGACTCCTTGCCCCTTAGCCAACCCCCCCAACCCTGGCCCCTTACCCCTGGCTCCCCTCTCACCCAGAGCCTCAGCACATCTAAGAGCGTCGCTCAACAGATGCGGCGTGTCTCCAGCGGAGCCTGAGCTCTGCCCCGCTCAGAGCCACGTGGTTAGGGGGCGGGGCTGGGAGCTCCACGCTGAGCTCAGCTCCCTCCGCTCAGCCTGGAGCTCACAGCCCCGCCCCCTTACCATGCGGCTCGGAGCGGGGCGGGGCTCATGGGCCCCGCCGGAGCCACGCTGCAGCTGTCCGGGACGCTGCTGGATGGGCTGAGGCTCCGGGAGACTGGGCCAGGGAGGGAGCCTCAGCCATGCTCGTGGGGGCCCCTGCGGCGCCCGGGGCAAATTGCCCCACTTGCCCCCCCCCTCTGGGCGGTCCTGAAGTGCACTAACTTTTAATGCATAGTAACATCGTCTACATCATGGTCAGTTGTGGGCAACAAGCCAGTGCACTGTAGATTTACACCCCAGCCTCCCATGCGCTAAGGATATGTCTTCACTAGTAACGTTAAAGCGCTGCCGTGGCTGTGTATTCACAGCAGTGGGAGAGAGCTCCAGGAGGGGAGTGGCTCCCAGCGCTGGTGCACTGTCTACACTGCCACTTTACAGCACTGAAACTTGCAGCACTCAGGGGGGTGTTTTTTCACACCTCCGAGTGAGAAAATTCAGCGCTGTAAAGTAGCAGTGTTGACATGGCCTAAGTCCCAGTGGATATGTCCACACTGGGGAAAAAAAAAAAAAACATCCTGCAGCAAAAAACATCCTGCAGCAGAGCCCAGGTCTACAGACTCAGGCTCGTGTTACAGCACTAAAAATAGCCACATAGATGTTTCCAATCAGGCTGGAACTTGGGCTCTGAAGCTCGGGGAGGAGAGCAGGGGTTTCAGAACCTGAGCAGGAACAGTTACACCATTATTTTTAGTGCCATAGCATGAGCCCCAGTCTGTACACCCAGGCTCTAAGACTCGCTGCTGGGGAGATGAGTTGGGGTTGCAGCATAAACACACCCAGTGTGCACAAGCCCACAGAGTGAACTAAGCTGTCATTCTAGAGACCCGGGAAAGAATAGACCATAAAAGTTTTTGAGAAAAAAAACTCCCTGAACTAAGGGTACGTCTACACTACCCACCAGATGGGCGGGTAGCAATCAATCTATCAGAGATCAATTTATCGCATGTAGTGTAGACGCGATAAATCGATCCCCGATCGCTCTCCCATCAACTGCTGAACTCCAGCAGTGCGAGAGGCGGCAGCAAAGTTGACAGGGGAGCCATGGCTGTCTATCCCGTGCCGCAAGGACGCAAAGTAAGTAATTTTAATTCGATCTAAGATACGTCAACTTCAGCTGCGCTATTCTCGTAGCTGAAGTTGCCTTAGATCGCCCCCTCCCCTCCCTCAGTGTAGACCAGGCCTAAGTCTTTCACACCATCTGATCAATTCCTAACCAGAAAGACAAAAAGAATGTCTCAAAGGGAGCGGGCGGGGGAGTTAGCTAACTGCCTGAGAGTGTCTTTTTCATGAAGCATGGACCAAAGCCTGTGGCACAGCAGATACAGTATATACTTCCATTTCCCCTATTCCTAAAATACAGCAGGACTATGAACATTATCCCTGACTTTCTGATAGTGAATTTTTGTCTAGATAAAGATAATGACAGGTAAGGTTTTCCCTGCTTATCTATTTTTTAAAAATTATTATTAAATATTCTTGATATTTGCCCTCTTTCACCTGTCATTTCTAAAACAGGTATGTTAAAGTGAATTCTGGAAAGGACTGAATTCCACTTTTATGATGGAACATATTTAAAGTCAGTACTACATACGATCTTCAGCTCTCTGTGGATTTTCCATGCATATCAATGTGAGGTTTGATCAAAGATCAAATGTAGATTATGGCCTGTCTGTAGTAAAAAAATCTTTTAAATACCATTAGTCTCTGTTAAATCACATTTAGCATTGGTCAGTGGAAAAATATTCTCACCTTTAGAAACACTGCTATTTCTGCAGTGTTTCTCTGCCTTCCCCATCCTCCTCTCTCTTTCTTTCCCACTTCCGTGTGTGTGTGTGTGTGTGTGTGTGTGTGTGTGTGTGTGTGTGTGTGTGGTGTGTGTGTGTGTGTGTGTGTGTGTGTGTCATTTTTCCTTTCTTCATTCTGCATTCGCGTCACTGCAGCAACTGCAGCCCACACTGGGCTTCACTCACCCCCCATTCCCCACCCCCTGACAGGATGATCTGCAATGGAAATTAGTGCTTATATGCAACAGGTCATCGTTCAAGTTAGACATTAATATTAATAGAGGCAGTGGAATTCATACTTCTCAGTGCAATTATTTCAGACAATCTGTAGATTCAGAAAGATAACACTGAATCAGTTTGCACTAATTTCAAATATCTGCAAGGTTAACCTGACAACCATAGGGGCTAAAACCTTACTGTGACACTTCCTGGGAGTACCCAGAGTTGTGAGGCACAGGTCAGCTCCCTACTCCACTGGCAATAAGAGCACTCCCTTCTAGGCCTTGCAGGCCTTACTCTCTCTCTACAGGTTAGTGATTAGAGTGTGCCTATCCTCAAGCCCTCCAAGCATCTCCCTGGAGTGTTCAGTCCCTGGTCTACTGGACACTTGCAGTGTTCACAGATTTGCTGCTTCCAAAAAAACAAACAAACAAACCAACCAAAAAAAAACAGTACACCCCATCTTACCAGTTCCACCTCAGATCACTGCTCCGCTTAACACACAGCACTTAGATTTTTTTTATTATTCTTATTTTTTAGTGAAATCAAGTATAAGTTTATTTAATAAAGCATAGAGATTCAAGAAATAGCAAGTAGAAGCATTGGAAACAGTTACATATAAAACAAAATCATAGCATGCATTCTAGACCTAGACTTAATTAACAAGATACTCTCCTGTCTTGCAGAATATTGCTCTCCCCAAATCTTTGCAACATTTCACAGCCAGATTAGTTGTGACCCTCCTTTTGTGAGACAGACATGCTGTCAGCTTGCCTCCTGGATGAAGGGTCCTGTGTGTTTCCTTGTACCCAGATATGGACCCTAACAATCCTTTGTCAATTTCCTCTCCTATAGATTTCACAACCTCCTCTCTTGCCAATATGCAAATAGGCCTATATTGTGATGCATACAACACACAGAAATGACCAGACAAGGAGATAGGTATATCCCTATATATTAATCAATTAACCTCTCTCATAGAGCTGGAAGGGACCTTGAAAGATCATTGAGTCCAGTCCCCTGCCTTCACTAGCAGGACCAAGTACTGTCCCTGACAGGTTGGTTTTTTTTGCCTCAGATCCCTAAATGGCCCCCTCAAGGACTGAACTCACAACCCTGGGTTTAGCAGGCCAATGCTCAAACCACTGAGCGATCCCTCCCCCCGCTACCTCCTGCCTGAAAGGAAATTTCTAAGGTACGTGACCTGCTTTAATGCCAAGATCTTAAGAACACAGATTTTAATATGGATACTTACTCTTTAAATATTATCTGTACATACATTTCACAATGATTATGTCAACCAGTGGGCTACGGGCTCTCAGTGGAGACTGCACATGCCACTCTTTGGTGAACAATTATGCACATATCTGACCCATAGATCCCTGTAAACCCCTGTGGCACCAAGAAGTACCTGGGTCACACTTTTTCCTTTTCCTTTTCTAGTTTAAACAAAAGCTTGAGATGCTGGAGATCTGAGTCACAAATACACATACTTCAGATGCTGAAGAGTCAGGCCACATGAAATAGATCAACGGCGGCACATCCAGCAAACAGGCCAAGTTCCTGAAACCTCTTATCTAGAAGATCTAAGAAGGTCATTTTTATTTCTCTCCTGTATTCAAAAGATTCATTTAGTGAACCTTTGCCTCCCAAAAATTTCCCTGCTAACTCCAGAAACTAATATGCAAAAGGAAAAAAAATGGACATGTAATTTTTTAGTTGCAAACTTTATTACATATTATGGGGCAATGTCCAGTGGATAGATCAGCATGTCACAGACTATGCACTTTAGTTTCCCCATTTGCAAAATAGCTCCCTACCTCACAGAGCTGTTGTGATGCTTAATTAACACCAGGAAAACATTTTAAGGCTGTGTGATGAAATGTGCTAGAGAAACTGAAAGCATTATTTTAGAACATATACTTCTTACCTTTCAGCACCAAATGCAGACTCTGTGTCAATGTATATGACAGCCCCATCTAGTCCTCCCATGCTGATAGGCAGAGTAGCCAGTACACTCATCATAAGACAAAACTGAGTTTTGCCACAACCCGATGGGCCAGTTACCTAAAAAAAAAAGTATTCATATAAAGTAGGGGTATTACACTCATTGGGAAAAAGGGCCTAATTCCATTTTGAATTATGGTCCATGGGCCAGAATAAGCAGTTAAGACTCCATGCACCCCTCTTCAATTTACAACACAGTTCCCACTGATATCAATGAGAAGTTTGCACAAAGATTATGTATGGCCTTTATGTGGTAACTAAATTTGTCAGTTTTTATTTGTTCATTAGTCATATTCAGTATCACTTGGAAAGAAAACACACTCAGCTTTCGGACTAGTAGTATTCCTGCCTTTTGTTTCACTTCCTTCCCCATCTTCCTTTTTCTATTTCTCTCCCTCTGCTGTGTCACTGTGAGTCTCTTATGTTCTTCCCTCTTCAGTGCCTTCCCTGCGGCAACTCCCAGTTCTCTCCCCAATGGGCTTCACTCCTATCCCCTTTCCCTTTCCATCTGTTAAAATAATCAGCAACAAAATAATTACTGCTGTTACTGAAGTGCCATAACTGAGCTTTAGAACTGACATTCCAGTGAGATTATAATGGGAGTCAAGGTGTTTACAACCCGAGTCACTGTTTCAGACAGATATCACATCATCAGTTACACTCAGGTCACATTTGGAAGCCATCACATATGTACATCAAGCAACCTGTATCTGGTCAAAGGGCTATACGTTTGACATTCCTGGTCTAAAGAAATAAGGATGGATAATAGGTTAAAAACAATAAATTTGATTTTTTTGGATAAAAATCAATTATTTAAAAAAATTAAAACAATCAGACTTTTTTTTTATTTAAATTGGATTTTTTTCATAAAATGCTTTTTGAGGAAAAAACCTATCTATAGTTTTAATTAAGATACATTACAGCTCAAAGATATCTCACCATGGAATAGGGATTATAAATTTTAATTCCATAGTATGAGACAACATATTAATGTAATGTTTAAGAAAAATTTTGTAAATGAGTTCCAATAGTTCATGAATTAGGGACCAAATCTTATGGAGGTCCAGGGGCTTCTCTATAGATTATTTAGGTTAATCTTTCTATCTACTCAATGGGACTTAGTGCTCAGTCTAGAAGATACCATCACAGATGCTTAGTTTTGCAGTTCTCAAACTCTGAATTTGTATCTCCAGAGATAACATGCTTGTTAACAGCAAAAAAATGTAATAAATAAATAAATAAATAATATATAGAGGTGAGAAATAACAGACCTCAACCCTATTGTCCCTCTGCAAATTTGTGTACACAGAGTCAATCCCTTATCTCTCTCTAAAAGTGCACTTTTAAAAAGTTCAATGAATAGAAGATTGTTGGGGGCGGAATAGATCTGGATGAGGAGAAGTCTGGAGATAAATGTGAGAAGGGAGGGGCAGGCAGTAGAAACAAAAGGAAAACTGTTTGAGCAGCATAGTCCAGAAGTCTTGAGGTCTTTCTGAGTGTAGCCTTTACTGATTTGAGATCTACCATACCATTCTCTCACTAGAAATGAAAACCTATAACGGCAGCAGGCAGTAAGAGACACCCAGTTTGGGAATATTTTAATGACGTTCCTCTATCTGTGGGTAAGACAGGCATGTGTGCAACATGCAAACAGTGCAACAAAGAAATGCAAGGCCTGGCTGCCCAAATGAAAAAAAAAACATCATGAGAAGTGTTCCTTCTCAGGAGGAAGCTGCATTGAAGGTGATGAAAGGAACATGTCTGAACACGCAGGATCTTCAGGTTGGTAAACTTTTTTATTTCATACTTCTTTCTTAAGGACTGTCTGTCCTCCTTCTGGACTATTCTTGAATTCTCATGTTTGAGCAAAAAATATAGTTGTTACTCTATGGTACTCCTGTTCTTTTTGCGGATATAGACTAACGCGGCTGCTACTCTGAACTCTATGGTACTAGCATTTTAGATGCAGTTGTGATAAAAAATAAATAGCTGAAATAGACAGATCTTCCTTCTACAATTTCACCTTTAATGTAGTACTGAGTGTCAGTGAATGCAATAAGTAATACTAAATGAGCAGTATGGTAATAATAATGAAATAACTGCATTATTTTGTTTAGGAGAATCCATCCTCAACATACAGGAGTCTGAAGACTTCAAGATCACCATCATTTTCTATAGTTTCAGTGTTATCTGCCAATGATAGTGTTTCAATCACATCATGTATGTCACACAGCCACAGTATATCACCTGTAGCAAAAAGAAAAAAAAAATCTCTATTGTCCAGAAGAAGCTACACATAGGTAAGTTTGTGATAAGAACCAGCAGATTACAAAAAGAGGTAACTGATGAAAAAATTGCCCAGTTTTTTATGCAACAAACTCTCCTTTCCGTATGATTGAGAACCTACACTTCATTAACATGGTTCAGTCATTAAGGCCGGGATACAGTCCACCCAACAGAGCAGATGTCGCAGGCAAATTGCTGGATAAAAGAGATTGGGAGATACCAGTGGCTCCAGTGTCATCAATAATCTGATAAAAAGCTCTGCAATCTCCTTCTCAAACATTTATAGTGTTGTATTCACCAACTGTCCCAGTGTCTGGAAGAAACTAAAATCTGTATGAAAAGCATTGATTTAGCCCAGGTGAGCAACTATGGTTACTGCTAGACAGAGAGAAGTATTTTCAGGAATTAAGTGCTCATCCTCTATTGAGAGCATCTGCATAGTCTCAAGATCCTATATGATTCTGTGCTGGTCCTATTTGCCCAAAGAGCAGCTGTTTCATCTTTAGCCAGCCATGAAACATTGCCCTTTTCCCCTAATGCAGGCTAAGTCACAGTGCTGATCACTTTCAGGTTGGATTGTGCAACATGACCCCCTTATGGCCAGTTATCAACATAGGTGTCAAAACCCACATCTGAAAAAAACTTTCATTAATTCATTGAGGGACAAAATAAATTCACAAGATACCCTCTTAAGCAGCTCTTTGGAGCTAAACTGTACATCCTTCTACACCTGGAGCGGAAAGAAAACAGGTCTCTTTCATGTCTCTAAGGTCATAGCCCCAACCCTGTTATATAAGCATTTACTGAAGCAGAAACCACTATAGTTTAAGTTGCAATACTGTTTTCATTCCAGCCTGTTTTTACTTATTACTTTCATGCTTCAAAAGGTGATTTCTTTTAAAGTTTGAGCAAAAACAGTTCAGTCATGCTGAATTATGAAGAGTGGAAAAATATACTTTCCCCTGTGATAAAAGAATTTTTGCAATCTTCTCATTTGTACAGCTCTACAACCACAATGTCTGAGTTTAAAGTTGAAATTTGAAACATGGAAATGGCCCTTACTGAGTGGAAGTGACTGTCAGTGATCCAGAGAAAATTGATTTGGACTTGATTGAGCTCTGAGCATTTGAAAATTACATACTAAGTAGTAGGGTTTTTAACTTACTTCAAGTGCATCGAATCTAGTCAAATATATTGTGGGTTCCTATGCAATTTAAAGTGCTTAAGAGGCCTCCCTTAGCATCTCTGCAGCTTAAAAAAAATGCAAGGGTTGAAAGAGGGCTCCTACACATTTTGTGAGGTGTGCAGGGGTTGAGGAGAGCAGGCAATTGGATACTTCAGTGATGAGCACAGCATAAGAAGGTAGATGGATCTTGAGCAACTTGTAATCTGTCTATTGAAGCTATTTATGGGTTGAGGCAAGAACATAAGAATGGCCCTAGTGGGTCAGACCAAAGGTTCATCTAGCACAGTATCCTGCTTCCAACAATGGCCAGTACCAGGTGCCCCAGAGGGAATGAACAGAACAGGTAATCATCAAGTGATCCATCCCGTCGCTCATTCCCAGCTTCTGGCAAACAGAGGCTAGGGACACCATTCCCACCCATCCTAGCTAACAGCCATTGATGGACCTATCCTCCATGAATTTATCTCGTTCTTTTTTGAACCCTGTTATGGTCTTGGCCTTCACAACATCCTCTGGCAAGGAGTTCCACAGGTTGACTGTGCATTGTGTGAAGAAATACTTCTTTTTATTTGTTTTAAACCTGCTGCCTATTAATTTCATTTGGTGACCCCTCGTTCTTGTATTATGAGAAGTAGTAAACAACAATACTTCCTTATCTACTTTCTCTACACCAGTCATGATTTTACCTCAATCATATCTCCCCTTAGCCATCTCTTTTCCAAGATGGAAAGTCACAATCTTATTAAGCTCTCCTCATACAGAAGCCGTTTTTGTTGCCCATTTCTGAACCTTTTCCAATTCCAATATATCTTTTTTGTGGGGCGACCACATCTGCATGCAGTATTCAAGATGTGGGCATACCATGGATTTATATAGAGGCAACATGATATTTTCTGTCCTATTATCTATCCCTTTCTTAATTATTCCCAGCATTCTGTTCACTTTTTAGACTGCCACTGCACATTGAGTGGATGTTTTCAGAAAACAAAGTCACTAGAAGTGCTTACCTCAGCCCCTGAACAATTCAAAAGGTACAAAAAGTTTAAAGGAGGAATTTGGGTGCACCTTACATTGCCAAATTCTGTCATTACGCATTACTACAACAACACTGCAAATTTCAAATTATAGAATTTATATCAATTATTGACAACTTTTTGCAAGACAGCATAGTTTCTAAGTACTGGATAATGACATTCTATCTTAACACACACAGAGGAAATGCCATGGAAAAACTATGTTAAGATAACTTTAAAGTTAAACTTAAAGTCAGAAAGTGACAAAGTTAAGGGTTTACATGCAACTATAATTCTGTCCTATTGTGTATACACATTACAATGCAGTCTTAAATTAGGTTATGACATATATTTTTCAAATAATAAAGTTATATAATTTTTTTTACAGCCTTAGCTACACATGATCCTTCTTGTAAAAATATTTTTCATCCCTGCATTCTTACACTTCTGTTTGTTGTAATATTACAACAATTGTCCATTATATCTTTAGTAACTTAGATAGGTAAACTAAGGTAGGCAGAGAACGAGTGACTTGCCAAGGTCACATGGCAAGTCATGTCAGATTAGGAATAAAATCATGATTTGTGCTCTAACCAATAGACAGTGCTATGGTCCTATTCTATCATGTTACAAAATTACATTTGACTGTTTACAAAATTTAACTTTCCTCACTGGAAAGTATCAGTGAGTGGTGCATTCATATTAAAAAAAAATGTAAAGTGTATCATTTAAACATCTCTTAAATCTTTTTGTCCTACCTACCTTTAAAAGTGGAAGCAAAATATATTTAACGTACTGTACGAGTGAAGAAGCATCCCACGTATACGTTTTAGACTGAAATCTCTTTGGGTCAAGAACTGTCATTTATTATACATTTATATAGTGCCCAAATGGACCCCCACGAAAGGTTGTGGCCTTTAGGCGCTACTGCGGTAAAAACTGTAAATATTAATTTTACCTCTGTGAGGGATCCACAGGCCACTCCACCATGCAGGGCTTTATCCAAACCATCTAGAGTAGTGGATAAGAAGGCTGAGGATGGATTGATAGCCCTTTTCATTTTCATCTCATAAGCCTATAACAGCAAAAATTAACCAAACCAAAAAAAAAAAAAAAGCTTTTTCAGCTGGCAAGAGAAATTTCTGGCATTTGCTCCCCAACAATCTAGCACGATTTAATACTTGCCCACAAGTTTACTGTACAAATCCTAAACTATATTCTCATCCTTCCCTGTGTTCTTTCTCCACCTGAGCCTTTACCACACTTAAAATGCAGACACCACTAAGTAGATTTAAAGGAGTTTATTGTATACACTGAGGTTTTTGCAGTCTAGCTTTGAACTTTTCTCCCACATCACAATGTCAAATTATAAAAAGCACTTTACAATAACTTTTCAAAAGTGAAGATTTTTTTTTCCCCCTGGCCAACATGTGCTGCTTTTGATCTGCCAAACTACTACTTATGAACAAGGAAATACTAACCCTGTGGTCAGCAGAGCTGTGCAAATCATTCACAGTGAAACCCAAAACCAAGAATTTGGCTGATTTTGAACTTGGCATCTCAAAACCATTCGAGTTCATTGAAAGGCTCATTAAGATTTGTAAACTGTTTGAACAAATCTGGGTCAATACCAAAGCCTAGCATAGCTTTTGGATTTTGTAAGCCTGATCTAGTGAGTACGGCACCAGACTGGCAGTCAGGAAATCTGGGTTCTCCTTCCAGCTGACTTAAGATCTGAGGCCAGTCACTTACCCTTTTTTATGCCTCAGTTTCCTCATATACTGGACAGCAGGCTTAACCAGTTAATATTTGAAAAGAATTTGGAGATCCTTGGCCAAAAAGTGCTAGAGAGTGGAACTGTACAAAGTATATGAAAAACATCTGTTTTGATCTTTTCAGGGGACTAAACACCACAAAGCAAAACTAGCTCCAGCAATATCCTGATGGATTTGGGTTCAGATTAACTGGAAAAAGGAATGCACGGAGTGAAAAGGGATTTGCACACATTTTTTCATTAGTACAAAATTAGTCTTTGTTTAAACTATGACATTTTACACTAGCTGTGGATCTGCCTCATAGATTTTAATTTCAAAAGAGATCATTATGATAATCTAAAGTGACTTCCTGCATAACATAGGCCATAGAATTTCATCCAATAATTCCTGTACTGAATCTAAGAAACTGTGGTTTTGCTAACATTTCTTTTAGAAAGACATTCAGTCTTGATTTAAAAATTCCAAGTGAAACAGAATTTACCACATCCCTTAGTCTGTTCATTGTAAAAAATTTTCCATCTTATTTCCCCTTTGAATTTTTCTGACTTAAAAAACTCCAGCCACTGGATCTTGTTATGCTTTTGCATGCTCAATTAGAGTTTTCTAATATCAGATATCTTCTCTCTTTATAGGTGCTTCTTGGCCACAATCAAATCACCTCTTAACTTTCCCTTTGATGAACTCAACAGATTCAGCTCCTTAAGTTTCCCATTCTGAGAGGAATAGCCGTGTTAGTCTGGATCTGTAAAAGCAGCAAAGAGTCCTGTGGCATCTTACAGACTAACAGACGTTTTGGAGCATGAGCTTTCGTGGGTGAATACCCACTTCGTCGGATGCGTGTAGTGGAAATTTCCAGGGGCAGGTATATATATGCAAGCAAGAAGCAGGCTAGAGATAACGAGGTTAGTTCAATCAGGGAGGATGAGGCCCTCTTCTAGCAGCTGAGGTGTGAAAACCAAGGGAGGAGAAACTGGTTTTGTAGTTGGCAAGCCATTCACAGTCTTTGTTTAATCCTGAGCTGATGGTGTCTAATTTGCAGATGAACTGAAGCTCAGCAGTTTCTCTTTGAAGCCTGGTCCTGAAGTTTTTTTTGCTATAGGATGGCCACCTTAAGATCTGCTATTGTGTGGCCAGGGAGGTTGAAGTGTTCTCCTACAAGTTTTTTTATATTGCCATTCCTAATATCTGATTTGTGTCCATTTATCCTTTTCCGTAGAAACTGTCCACTTTGGCCGATGTACATAGCAGAGGGGCACTGCTAGAATATGTTGGCGTATATTACATTGGTGGACATGCAGGTGAATGAACCGGTGATGGTGTGGATAATTTTTTGTTACTCTTTTCTAAATCCTCTCCAATTTTTCAATATCTTTGGACACAAAACTTTAATAGTACATCTGAATAGAACAGGGGTGGGCAAACTACAGCCCGGGAGCCACATCCGGCCCTCCAGACGTTTTAAACTGGCCCTCGAGCTCTCGTCGGGGAGCGGGGTCCAGGACTTGCTCCACTCTGGCACTCCAGGCAGGGAGCGGGGTCAGGGGCTTGCCCTGCTCCACACGGCTCCTGGAAGCAGCAGCATGTCCCCTCTTCTTCTCCTACGCATAGGGGAAGCCAGGGGGCTCCGCATGCTGCTCTTGTCCCAAGCGCCGCCCCCACAGCTTCTTTTGGCCAGGAACTGCAGCCAATGGGAACTACAGGGGCGGCGCCTATGGACAGGGCAGAGCATAGAGCTGCCTGGCCGTGCCTCCACGTAGGAGGCGGAAGGAGGACATGCTACTGCTTCTGGGAGCTGCTTGAGGCAAGCATCACCTGGAGCCTGCACCCCTGACCCCTTCCCATGTCCCAACCCCCTGTCCCAGTCCTGATCCCCCTCCTACCCTCCAAACCCCTCAGTCCCACCCCAGAGCCCTCACCCCCCCACACCCCAACCCCCAATTTCATGAGCATTCATGGCCCACCATACAATTTCCATACCCAGATGTGGCCCTTGTGCCAAAAAGTTTGCCCACCCCGGTATAGAACAATGTTGAGACCACTATCACCTTCTTACCCATACTCAATATTTCTGTTTTTTCATTCAAGGATCACGCTAGCCACAGCATCACACTGTGAGTTCCTGTTCAGTTGCTTATCCACCATGACCCCAAACCCTTTGCAGAACCACTGTTTGACAAAATACACCCCAGACTAGCTGATAAAAATACTCATTCAGGATGGTCTGAGAACCAGTCCCTATGGGACCCCACTAAAAATACCCTCACCACTTGATGATTCCTAGTGAACAGTTATCCATTGATATTTAATCAGCCAGTTTTAATCCATTTAATATGTGCTATGTTGATTTTGTATAGTGCTAATTTTTTAATCTGAATTTTGTGTGACACCAAGTTCATATTAGTAGTTACCTTTCACAAGGTTGCAAGTATGGTTGAAAAAGAATGATTTTATGTTCATTTGACAAGACCTGTTTTTCAAAAATACATGCAGATTGGCATTAATTATATTTCCTTCCTTTGCTGATAGAGTCCCATATCAGCCACTGCATTATTTTTTCCTAGGATCAAGGTCAGGCTAGCCAGGTCAGCCCATTTAACTTTTGAATATTGGCACTACACTGGCTTTCTTCCAGTCCTCTGGAACTTCCCCAGTTGCCCAAGATTTATTACCCAAGATTTATTAAAAATTCACATCGATTATCTGGAGAGCTCCTTGGCCAACTCTTAAACTGCAGTGAAAGTTATCTGGACCTGCACTGTCTTGACACCCAGTTTTCTCTGCCCCATCTCCTCCTCCTGCCACAAGCAGGCTACTATCATTAGCATCTTTTCTTTATGGCTGAGAGGACACAACAACAGTCTAATTCAGACTTGTTCTCTTAGATTAGCCAAAAGAATCCAGTCAACAGCAGTGCAGCCCACACCTCCTGTCTCCTTCCCTCCACTCCCACCAACTCTAACACCAGATGCATCACTTTCATGCCACTCCACATTCTCATTTGCCTATGATGAGAAAATATGAGATTCTTCAAAATGAGCAGAATATAGCTTTAATGATCACTCTTCTCTTTGGCACTAACATTACTTTCTAAAAACCAGTTTCTATGAGCACGGATGTTCCTACCCTTCACTAATCAATGGCACTTTCAGTTGTAAGGCTCAGATTGGAAGCAATTTATTTGATATTCTCAAAGGTAGGAAAGAATTTCTTATCTTCTTGAGTGGCTCTCAGCATACATACGTCACTTGTAGGAGTGCTACTTATATCCTATTGTAATAATCTGAGCAACTTGCTTAAGCACTAAAACACATAGGTGAACTCACTGTATTCTGACAAGAAAGATTTTCTTTTTATACACATCTGAACTGAGAAATTCATTGTCTTTTGGATCTGAATTTAGCAATGAACACAGGCATAGCCTGACTTGATCCTTATAATGGAATTCTACTGTTTACATCTTGGATGGTATGCCATCTCATTTTATTTGCAACAAATCTATACTACACTATACCCTTGCTAGGTAAAAATAAAAGTGACTTGAGTCAGATTTCATAACAGGATCACCACAAGGATACTTACAGTCTGCATTTTGGGAGCACAAGCTAAGCTGACTTTGCAAAGAAGCTTCTGTACATTCCAATAACTTTGCCCGGTCACTTTCATTAGCTCCAAGAGTGAAAGACACAGAAAGTCCTAAAAGATGATTAAAAGGAACAGAGTTCAATCTGGGATTGAAGGGGGGAAAAAGAGATTACATTAATTTAATATATTTATAAACAATCAGTTCATATTCCAAATTCCCCCATGGTGCAATTCACTCAAGACAATGGAATTATACAAGGCATTAATTTTGCCTCACATTTTAAAGGCTGGGTGGGGGTGGGGAGAGCAGAAGAAATTAAATATTCAATTATTGTCATATTGGGATGGGATGAAACAATAATATTGTCTTCCTCACAAGCCTCTGTCCTTAACTGAAAAATGATCACAGACCACCTCAAACGATGTCTCATCTTCTAATTATCAGACTTAGGGCCAGATCCTACAATTGGATTCATGTCAGAGGACTGCAGCCTCTGCACAGAGACCCTGGCTCTGCTTAGGGATCCATTCATACAGACATTTGCAGGATCTAGCTCTGAATCACCATGTATTGGACAAAGTCACAGAACACCAGATTAACAATTCTGGTTTGAGAAGAGAATGAGAAAACACCTCTACTAGTTTCAGTTTAATATGACCATCTTCACTTCTATTGTATTGTGCTGCTGTACCTGGTTAAACAGTTGTCTTGCTCCACCCAAGTGGCAGCTGAATTTCATTGGTGACAGAAGTGATCTCTACATTACTTTAGGATCTTTGGGATGAAAGGCTCTATATAAATGTAAAGTATGAAGCTGTTGGAAGTTATATTTCTGCACATATTCAAGACTACACCTTTACAAGGCAGCAGGCCATACATGTGTCAAAGAGCCATATAACCCAACATAAAATAAATCTCTACATCTATTAAGCGAAAGTCTCACCCGACAGGTAATGATCTGATGCCGACTTAGCCTGTCACAAAGTTCCTGAGATAACCCTGCTCTTCTTAATTTCTTAGTGGCCATGTTCCCATATCTGGTGAACAGAAAAAACAATCAGTACAGCAAAACAAATCTAGAAAAGCTGTTTGCAATACCAACACAAACAATACCAGCACAAAAACACAAACACACTCTCTCTACTCTAAAGAATGGAAACATATCACACATTACAAATCTTTGTACTATTGGAATGTGTAAGTGGTCACAGAGCAACTCCTGTTAAATAACAATTACCCATAAATAGCCAAATGCAAGGCCATGTACCTAGGAACAAAGATAGTAGGTCATACATACAGGATTAGGGACTCTATTCTGGGAAGCAGTGACTGAGATTTTGGGGGTTATAGAAAATAATCATCTGAATATGAGTTCCCTCTGCAACGCTGTGACTAAAAGGACTAATGCAATCCTTGGATGTATAAGTAGGGTACTATCAAGTAGAAGTAGAGAGTATCTGGCACTGGTGCAACCGCTACTGAAAGAGTGTGTCCACAATTCAAGACTGCTGAGAAATTAGAGAGTTCAGAAAAGGGGCATGAGAATGATTAAAGGATTGGAAAACATGCTTCAGTGAGAGATTTAAGGAGCTTGATCTATTTAGCTTATCTAAGAGAAAGTTAAGGGGTGACTTGATCAGAGTCTGTAAGTACCTAAATTGGGAACAGAAATTTGATAATAGAGGGCTCTTTAATCTTGCAGGCAAAGGTATAGCACAATCCAATAGCTGAAAGTTGAAACTAGACAAATTCAGGCTAGAAATAGGGCACATGTTTTTAACAGTGAGAGTAATTAACCATTAGAACATCTTCCCAAGGGTTGTGTAGGATTCTTTATTGCTTGCAATTTTTAAATCCAGATCAGTTGTTTTTTCTAAAAGATATGATCTAGTTCAGCCACAGCTATTGGACTCGAAGAAGGAATTCGAGGAAGTCCTATGGCCTGTGTTATGCACCTCAGACTTAAAGATAACAATGGCCCAGCCTTTAAATCTAGTAATTAGCTGGGATATTACAACTGTACCATTTTTCATGTTCTAATCTCTCAACCAGGGCATAAAAGATACCAGTATGCCTAGCAACTGAAAAGCAGATGTAACAGATCGTCTAAAGCATCTATACATATTTGTCTTCCTATCTACACATATATTCAATCATTTTGTTCTTTTACACATAATATCCTGGGGATATTCCCTATGGGTTCCTAGGAGGACTTCAAAGAGACTGGCTCTTCTGAATGTCTCTCAGGTATCACACTGATCTTGGTGCATGGTGAATCAAGCCTCGGGGTCATGTTAACGTTGTGTGAATACTCATGCAGTGCAGAAATTATCAGTGGAGTTCATTGTTATGTATCTCACTATAGAGTCTCAGAGCTCACAACATAAATCTTTGTCATTTGGCTGCATCAAAATGTTATTGAAGTGCTAAATTCCTCCTGCAGCCACAGAGGAGATGTATACATCTTTACATGTTCAGTGTCCTGCAAAGAAAGCAGTGAGTTTCCTGGAGATTGAGAAGAGAAGGTTGGTTGTAGAATAGGATTTGCAGGATGTTAAAAGAACAGTCATGAAAAGAATCAAATTAGTAAATAATTTTTCATTTTAATATAACACCCACACACAGCCCATAGCTCTAGAGTAGAAACTGGCTCTCATGTATCTCACATACTGCTATTCCAATCCCATATGTCTGATCAGATCTTCTGTTACTCTGTTTTGTTTCAGGAAGAGAAGAAAACAATTAGACACAGGAATGACACCTATTACGCTTGGCACCAGGCAAAGGGACAAGAGCTACTTCCAAAGCAGCCTGGAAGAAAAAAGAATGAAACAGATTAGCAGGGAGACAAGGAGGAAGGAAAATAGAATCATAGAACAACAGGGTTGGAAGGGACCTCAGGAGGTCATCTAGTCCAACCTCCTGCTCAGAGCAGGACTAATCCCAAAACAGATTTTTGCCCCAGATCTCTAAATGGCCCCAAGGATTGAACTCACAAACCTGGGTTTAGCAGGTCAATGCTCAAACCACTGAACTGATTGGGAGTTCCAGAAAGCCCAGAGGTCCTGAAAATTCATTGCCATGTTTGCCTTACAACATTAGGGCTTCATCTACAGGACCCATAATTCATCACTGATGCAGTTCCTGCAGTAGAACCTGTAGACAGGACTCAAGTGTTACTTCCCCATTATTTAACCCTACTCAGATGATGCTATGGTACAAAAATAACACCTGAGGCTGTGGCTACAATAGAGCTTAAAGCAACACAGCTGTGCCACTGTAGCACTGTTACAGCAGATACTCTAAAGCCAACAGGAGAGTCCTCCCATCAACTTATTTACTCCAGCCCCGGAGAGCAGCGGGAGCTATATCCGTGGGAGAAGCGCTCCTGCAGACATAGCGCTGTCCACACTGGTGCTTAGGTCATGTGATTTATGTCGCTCTGGGGGTATCTTATTCACACCCGAGTGACATAACTCATACCAAGGTAAAATGTAGTGTGTACATAGCCTCAATTTAATCCCAGTTTCCACCAGCTGGACTGCACCGCTATTGAATTACAGGTCCTAATGCTGCCACTGCAGACAGGGTTTACGGCGCGGATCCTGCAAGTGCCTCTATAGGGAACATCATCCAGCTGTTCCCTTTCCTTTGTGAATGCACCCAGGGGGAGAGAGGCCTCCCTACCTACCCCCCACTTCTTGCATGGCCCAGAAGGCAGCAAAGAGCGAGTCGCTCCACATACACACCCCAGCAGAACGGGCGGGGGGGGGCGTTCCTCATTCTGCCCCAACCCCGCTTCCCCCGTGGGATAGGGCGGGGATGCCCCTCCCACGCACTGTCGGGGTGCAGGGCGCCCCGCTGCCTTCCCGCGCCGAGCCAGGTTCCCCCTGCCCCGCCCGGCGACTGCTAGCTGCAGCCCCCTCCTCCTGCCCTGGGGCCGCCGAACCCCTCCTCCTGCCCTGGGGCGGCCGAGCCCCTCCCCCCGGGCTCCGCCATCCAACCGTCACAACGGCCCCGCGCCCTGACCTGGCAACTTTTTCAAAAAGTCTCCCACTTCTCCCAGCAAGAGGTGGAGCCACCGAGCAACATCCAGGGCAGTGATTGGTCCGTTAGCCTAAGCCACCGACCAATTAGCTGCAGCGCTATGGCTCATCCAAGCGCGGGGCATGGTGGGGGTTGTAATTCTCTGGGGGAGGCGCGCATAGTGAGCGGTACCTCCCCCAGCCCGTTCTCATGTGGGCGTATGAGGTGTGCAGAGGTTTTGCTCCCTGCAGTGCCTCTAGAGTGGCAGCTGCCCCCCTTGCCTTGTTTTCAAGGGATGGAAGATAAGAGAATTCCTCTTCCCCCATAATTTCTTGGCTGTGGTTGTGTACGTACAAGCACGTGATGGTTTGAAGCTGCCCTAAGCTCGCAATGTTAGAAGTCCAAGGACCAGCTAAAGTTACTTTCCTTGTAGAGCT
This sequence comes from Mauremys mutica, assembly GCF_020497125.1. NCBI lineage: Eukaryota > Metazoa > Chordata > Testudines > Geoemydidae > Mauremys > Mauremys mutica. The sequence goes on from NC_059075.1 coordinate 69,157,070, forward strand.
CAAACTACATATACTGGAAAAATAGAGATACTTTTAAAATGGTGATTACTATTACTTAGCATTAATATACCTCTTTAATGTGAGGATCTCAAATTGCTTTACAAAGGTGGGTAAGCATTATTTCCATCTTCTGATGGGGGAGACTGAGGTGTACAGAGTTTGAAAGATTGTTTACTGAAGGTGGAGCCACTGGTGCAATTTCAAATTATAAATGCATATAAAATAATCATCATGGTGGAAACGAGTTAGCAGGTAGCTGTCTCCACCTGTAGCAAATTCTTGCATCATAATTCTAAAGAGTGTTCCTTTCTTGAGAAGGAGGGACCCTAAATGGCAGAGTAACCCCTTCACAAGCATTGAGTTCATTACAACATGAGGGGAAAGAGCTTTATATTAATCCACTTGTGAGGAAATTGTCAGATCAACCTTCAGGGAATTCTGGAAACACCCACAAAGAAATTATTCAAGTAATGGAGGCAAAGCCAAAGGTTGCCTTCAAGGACCAAGGCAGAGTTAGAATCTAACTGATTACACAATATTAAAGTAGAACTGCAAACAGAAAGAAGAATTATGCTTCAGATTACACTAACCATTCTAGGGGTCTAGCTCTCTGGAGTTTAAAAAGAAATGAGATTCACTCCACAATCAGCCAAGTGATTTGTCATCATTTTAATCTCATAAAAAACAGTATGGTAACATAATTGATGGAAATCTCCATCAAGTTCAAGATTATTTGGTCAAAATCCAAAATGATTGGGAACAGGATTCAGAGCCCAGACATGGGTCACAAATAAAAATAATTTGGTTGGTCTCTAATTAGTCCTTATTTGTCCATTTCACAAAGCCACTGCAGAATTTGATATTACTAGCATCCTCTGTTCAGAAAAAAACAATATGAAAAAAGATCTAGTAGGGTGCTAGAAAATATCCTGTTCAAATCCATTTGGATAATCACGTTGTGTTGACTTAAGTTCGCCTTGCAGTTCAGTTGCCAAAGTTAGTCTTTACTGTGTTCCCCCTTAAAAATGTGAAGATCGCTGCTGGGGCAGAATGGCTGCCATGCCCTACAGTAGAGTTCCTGCATTCCATTAGTAGGTTAGCACATACAATCCTTGTATGTACAGTCTACAGATCATTTGGGAGCATTCAGGATGAAAACCAGTATAAAATATAAGGTTTCAGTAATAATGAATAATAAGAAAAGGATTATCTTTTGACTCAAACTCAGGACTTGGTCAAGAGATTTCATTTCTATGACCAGCCAGCCCTATCACAGGCTCCCTCTCCAGCCTAAAGAAAATCCATTAACTGCTCAGTGACACCTGTACAATAGGATCAACAACTACCTTACAGAAAGCTTGTGAGGCTTAATTCATTAATGTTTGCAGTGTGATTTGGAATCCTCAGATGGAAGGCACCTAAAAAGTGAAAAGTATTAATTGTGTTATCTACAGTATTAATCACTGTCATGTATCAGAGGGGTAGCCGTGTTAGTCTGGTTCTGTAGAAGCAGCAAAGAATCCTGTGGCACCTTATAGACTAACAGACGTTTTGCAGCATGTGCTTTCGTGGGTGAATACCCACTTCTTCGGATGCAAGCCATTGTCATAATATTTAGTCCCAAAGATTAACCTAACTGACTGAAAAAAATATGTTGACATCATTTGGAATATATATTGAGGGAGACCTATGCCATGAACTGTATGTTTATGTGTGTGTAGTGCAATAAAAAAAAATATAGGGGAATTGAAAAAAAAAAATACAAGAGCAAGTTCAATATTTTATAAAACCAGCAAGTCATGGTGGATTAGCCACTAGGCCAACGGAGCCTGTGCCCTGGGGCCCCAGCCATTTGGAGGCCTCCAGAAAATGAGCACCCCTGCTCCACCCACCCTCCCGGTGCTCCTGCCGGAGAGCGGGGTTGGGGCACGGGCTTGGCCCCTGTCCACCCGCCCAGTCCTCCTGCCGGGGAGCGGGGAAAGCCCCGGCAACCCTACCCTGCTTCCCGGCAAGAGCAACCAAGTGGACGAGGGAAGCCCCCGCACACTGACCCCGCTCCCTGGCAGGAGTGCCAGGCGGGGGGTGGGGCAAGCCCCCACGCCTCAACCCATTTCCCTGCCAGGAGCACCAGGAGAGAGGGAGGATGGGGTGGGGGACTGCAGGCAGAAGGGGTGGGGAAGGGCCCCCACTTGCTCTGGCCCAGACCCCCACAAACCCCTAATCCACATCTGCAGCAAGTCATAAAAACATGGTGAAAGATATGACATAGCAAGAGGCCATGAGTAAGGCTGAGAGATTGACCTCCGTGACTTCTGCAGCAGCCAGGGTGGCTGGCTCCGGGGCTGACCGAGCATCTTAGGGAGCCCCTGGGCCAGTTGTACTGGCCACTGCTGGGGCAGTCTCAGGCACCGCCCCCACCCAAAACTAGCAGGAGGAGTTTGGGTGTGGGAGGGGACTTAGGGCTGGGGGTTGAGGCACAAGAGGGCGTGAGGGCTCTGGGCAGCGCTTACCTTAGGGGTGCTCCCCGAAAACAGCAACGCGTCCCTCCCTCAGTTCCTAGCTCTGTGCACAGCCTCCATCTGCAGGCACTGCCCCCACAGCTCCCATTGGCCACAGATACTGGCCAATGGAGCTGTGGAGCTGCCAGCACGCGTAGCTAGGAACTTCGGGGGGCGGGGGGGGGACGACATGTCACCACTTCGCTGCTTCCAAGAAGCTGAGTAGGGAGCCTGCAAGCTCCACCAACTCCCCCGCTCCCAGCACCAGCGGGGGTTTCAGGTTGCTCACACCCAAGCACCTGGACCGCCCCCCCCCCCCAAAAAACCCACCTTCCCTCAGCACCCATGGCACTCCCTCAGGTCGCCCCCACACCCCCAGCATCCACCGCCCCATTCCCAAGATTTAGTCAGGGGTATAGTACAAGTCATGGACAGGTCACGGGGCGTGAATTTTTGTTTACTGCCCATGACCAGTCCATGACTTACTAAAAATACCCATGACTAAAATGTAGCTCTTAGCCATGAGAAATCTAACAAATATACAATCAAAAAGAGTTACTGAAACAGGGAGTTCACACTAAGAAAGAAAGAAGCTGTCTTAAATGAGAAATGCCACAGAGGATTTAAGAAATTGGTAAAAGAGCAAGCCGTATGTCAAATATACAAAGATGAAATGGAGAAAGAGTGCCTCCTAGTGTAGTAAAAAAGTCTGCAATCAAAAATGGACTTTAAGACAGACTTGAAATGAAAAGGGTTGGACAAGGGAGGGAAAGCTGTGTGCATATTGGAGTGGGCAAGGTATAGAGATACCCAGGGCCAGATTAAGGCAATCTGGGACACCATATCACAGCCCCATTGCCCACTAGTCATGGCAGTAACAAGGCCTCCCCACTTCTCCCAGAGTGGCAGTAGCACAGGTCTCCTTGTCTTCTCCAGATGCAGGTTTCCCCCTCACCTCAGGAGAAGCAGGGTTCTCTCTCTTCCTCCAGAAAGGCGAGACAGCCGCAGCAGTAGTGAATCCCCCAGTACTTACCCTAGTATCTGGGGATATCTGCATGGAGTATAGGCTGGATTTACAGCACTCTTCTCCTCCTGTCACATAGTCACCAGTATAAGGTGGTGTTAGCCCGGCTCTCCCAGAGCAGTGGAGTTTGCAGTTAACACCCCATTAAGATGCATAGGGCAGTTCATCCCTCTCAGAGCTACTATTCCAGGCCATCTGCAGCATCAGACAGATATCAATGTGTTGGTTACATTTGGGTCAGATTTTCAAGTTTTTCTTAAGATTCTAACATAATCACATACCTCCAGCAGTTAGGGCCCTTATTTGGGCCCTCAAAATATGGGTGTGCAAAAGAAACTAAGTTTACATACAGACAGCATGGTCATCAGTAGGCATGGAACCTCAGGCCTTCAACAACAAAAGCACAGATGCCTTTAGCTAAAGCTAAAAGAGAACTCCTTTACTTACGAGCATAGGCATGGGGGTGCAGGGCGTGCTGCAGCACCCTCAGATTTTAGCTGGGGCTCCACTGCTGGCCCCGGTGCCCTGGGTCCTGGCCCCTTGGGTCCCCACCCCCAGGTCGTGGCTGCCAGCTCCAGGGAGTGGGGGTGGGGGCAGACAGGAGTAAGGGGGCTGGCTTTCAGCACCCCCACTATTCAAAGAGAGGTAGCAATAGTCGGCTGTGTAGTTGCTAGGACCAGTGACTAAAGGGAGACATGATCACACTCACTAGATCGGCTTATAATTTAGCTGGTATGGAATATTTTAGCCCAAATTTCAGCAAAATTATAAGCAACTGAAAACAGGGTCTTATAATTGGGCAACTGTAATAATAGGCAGTGCCAGCTCCACATATAATATGGCATGCACAGTTTTATGTCCTAGGGGCAGCCGGTGTAGGAAGCAATCACTTGAGGCCAGAGAGCAGACAGCTAACCAAAACCTCCATTTTATTTACAGAAACAGAGAGCTCACTCAGCCGGTTGAAACCGGCTGAGCTATCCCTTAATAGTCTAACTCAGTTGCCATAGTAACAAAACCCATGACAACCAAATACACAACATATTCCTCCCCCCCTAATAAGAACATCCCCTAAATAAAACACACACTAAACTAGAGAAGGAGGGTAGACTGCCTCCATTCCCGGCTAAACCCTGTGGATTATTTTGCCCCATAACCGTGGGTTCGCCCTAACTAAAGATCCAGCCGATGAGGAGGCCTTCTGTCTCTAGGTGGATTACGGCGAACTTCTGGTGTTGTTGCACCCGAAAGTACTAGGGGCTCAGGGTCTGCAGCACGAATAGGTGAGGAGGTGGTATCAGCTCGTGCTGGGCAAAGGGGTATCTCAGCTGCCGGCAGTAATGGAGGAGAACAGTCAGGAACAGGTGACTCATGATTCGGTGTCTCACCAGGAGGGGTGAAGTCAGACCCCTCAACTGCAGATGGGTCCTGAAGACTGGCATGACCTGGCAACAGCTGATCTACATGTCGCCGCCAGGTAAGATTCTCTGCAGTCCGGACTGTATAGGAAACAGGTCCTGTTTGAGTGATGACTGTGGCCGGGACCCATTTAGCTCTGGAAGTATAATTCCGAGCCAAAACTGGCTGCCCTGGGCTAAAGGTTCGGTCTTTTGCTCTGGGTGCCCGTCTGATTACTTGATATTGCTGCTGATGTTGCACAGTTTGTCTGGGTTCAGAAGGTTTCAGCAGATCAAAGCAAGTGCGCAGCTGTCGTCCCATCATTAGAAAGGCTGGGGAAGCCTGGGTCGTAGCATGAGGTGTGTTTCTATAGGAAAGTAAGAAGGTATCCAGACGCTTTTGAATGGAGTGTTGTCCCTTTGCTGATTTCAAAGCGTTTTTCATTGTCTGCACAAATCTTTCAGCTAATCCGTTGGTGGACGGATGATATGGTGCTGACGTGATGTGGTGTATCCCATTTGCCTTCATAAAATTTTGAAACTCCTGAGAGACGAACTGCGGTCCGTTGTCGCTCACAAGTTGTTCTGGCAGACCAAAACGACTAAAGAGTCCTCGTAGTTTTTGGATAGTACTCTCTGCAGTAGTGGACTGCATTATAGAGACTTCTGGCCATTTAGAATGGGCATCTACTGCCACCAAGAACATGCTTCCTTCAAGGGGGCCAGCAAAGTCAACGTGAATACGTTGCCACGGGTTTTCAGGCCAGTCCCATGGGTGTAGGGGTGCCCACTGGGGTGCATTTCTTACACTCTGACATGACATACAAGCTTTTGCCTTCTCTTCAATAGCACTGTCCAATCTAGGCCACCAAAAATAGCTTCGTGCAATTTCCTTCATGCGCACTATTCCACAGTGACCGGAATGTAGCTGTTCTAACATCTGTGATCTCAGGGGTGGTGGAATAATGACACGCCTCCCCCACAACAAACAACCAGATTGGACCGATAACTCCGTCCGCCTGGACATGTAGGGAACAAGGTCGGGTGAGACCGGAGAGGTTTGTCGAGATTTTCCATGCATCACCAGGTCCATAACTTGGGATAATACTGGGTCAACGCGGGTTGCCTTCTTTATCTGAGTAGCAGTGATGGGTGTATTCTCTACCTGTTCAAAGTAGAAGATTTCCTTTTGGGCACTATCTTGATGTTTGACCGGTAAAGGCAACCTTGAGAGGCCATCTGCATTGCCGTGCAGAGTGGATTTCCGATATTTGATTTCATATGTGTGTGCAGAAAGTATCAATGCCCAACGTTGCATATGACTAGCAGCTAATGGGGGAATGCCTGTGTAGGGTCCAAAAATTGATGTCAGAGGTCGATGGTCTGTAAGAAGAGTAAAACTTTCGCCCAAACAGGTACTGATGAAACTTCCTAATTCCAAAAACAATTCCTAATGCCTCACGTTCGATTTGGGCGTAGTTAGTTTCTGCTTTGCTTAGAGTGCGTGAAGCAAAAGCAATAGGTCTTTCTTCTCCCGAAGGCATAATGTGTGACACGACCGCTCCCACTCCATAAGGGGAAGCATCGCAGGCCAGTTGCAGGGGTAAGGATGGATCAAAGTGCGTTAGAACTTCAGAATTTAACAATGCATCCTTAGCTTTGTTAAATGCAACATCACAGGCTTCAGTCCACTTCCAGGCCTTGTTCTGCCCAAGGAGCTCATGAAGTGGTTTTAGCAGTGTGGCTAACTGTGAGATGAACTTTCCATAATAGTTCAGTAGTCCTAGAAATGAGCGTAGCTGGCTTACATTTCGAGGTGGGGGAGCCTCCACAATAGCTTTAACTTTTGCAGGGGCCTTATGAAGACCTGCAGAATCGATGATGTGTCCCAAATATTCAACAGAGGGCTTGAAGAATTCACACTTGTCTTTGCGAACTCGTAGGCCATACTCTTCCAGTCTTTGTAGGGTAGCCTCTAAATTCTTTAAGTGATCCTCTTCATTTCTTCCAGTGACCAGGATATCATCCAGATAGCACTGAACTCCTGACAAGCCACACAAGATCTGGTCCATAGCCCTCTGGAACAGGGCGGGAGCCGATGTGATTCCGAAGGGTAGGCGACAGTATCGATAAAGCCCCTTATGAGTCACAATAGTCAACAGCTCTTGGGACTTTTCATCGACGTGCATCTGTAAATATGCTTGACTCAGATCAATCTTACTGAACTTTTGTCCCCCAGCCAGGCCTGCGAAGAGGTCATCAATGCGGGGAAGCGGGTATTGCTCTGCACACAACACTGGGTTGACAGTGACTTTAAAATCACCGCAAATCCGGAAACAGCCATCTTTCTTCACTATTGGAACGATAGGAGTGGCCCATGAGCTATGGGTAACTGGTATTAGGACTCCATTGGTGACCAGGCGCTCCAGGTCTGCTTCAACTTTTGGCCTGATGGCATATGGCACAGTTCGGGCTTTCAGATATTTTGGTGGACTGCCAGGTTTAATGTTCAATGTCACAGTGATTCCCTTCATACTTCCCAAATCATCTCCAAAAACAGCAGCATGTTTCCTTAGTATAGGGGTTAGACTGGTTTCTTCTTTAGTCATCCGGTGCACTTCTGCCCAGTTCAGCTGAATCTTCCCAAGCCAAGACCTACCCATTAAGGCTGGGTAGTCACCTCTCACCACAAACAGTGGCAATTTAGCCGCCTGTCCATTGAGCTCCACCTTAACATCAATAGTGCCCAACATGGGCACAGCTTCACCTGTATACGTCTTCAGAACAGTTTTTGTTGCCTTAAGCGGAAGATGCTGTAGCTTTTCCTTATACACAGTCTCAGGAACCAGCGAGACAGCTGCACCGGTGTCTAGTTCCATGCGTATAGGTTTGCCCTCCAATAAGGGGGTTACCCAGTATTCATGTGAGCCCGCTGCCAAAGACAAAACATGCAGTGGCACTTCCTCTTGTGAGGAGGTGTCACCTTGATCATCCTGGGTCTGCTCTAGGGTATGCAAGGTTCCTCTTTTTGTCGGCCAGACCACAGGCCTCTTTTTCTTTTGTTTACGGGCATACTCAATGTGTCCCTTTTTGCCACAGTGTCGACACACCAGGTCCTTACACCAGCATTCTGATGCCTGGTGACCCAGCTTACCACAGCGGTAACATTCTTGACTCTGCACCGTTTTGTGGGTCAGTTCTTGTGACACTTTTTGCACCCTAGGGGATGCACCGATGTATTGTGCCTCCCTTGTAGCCAGTTCCATGGAGACAGCAATATCAACAGCCTTCTGTAATGTAAGCTGAGCCTCTGTCAGTAGGCGCTTCCGTATAGCTTCACTGCAGAGGCCACACACTAACCTGTCACGCAGGGCATCATTTAACATCTCTTTAAATTCACAGTGTTCTGCTAGCTTTTTTAAAATGGCTACAAATTGTACAACTGTTTCATCTTCCTTTTGGTCTCTTTTGTGGAACCTATATCTTTCAACAATTACCAGTGGTTTTGGGGAGAAATGAGACCCCAGGATTTCCACAATGTCACTGTAAGATTTAGTCTCAGGCTTAACAGGGTGTAGTAAGCTGCGTAGCAGAGAGTAGGTTTTAGCCCCTACAACAGTTAAGAATATTGGCACCTTCTTCGCTTCTGTAATGTCATTTGCAATACCAAAAAGCTCAAAACGCTCAGTATACACATGCCACTGCTCTGTATTCTCATCAAAAGGCTCCAGGGGCCTGGTCAGAGTAGCCATGATTTTTAGTTTCACTTTCACAGTCAGTGCAAACAAGCAGCTTTTTTTCTTTGTTTGGTCTTTACCTTGACTTCTACTTCCTTCTGTTACTGGAGCAGCACCAGGATCCCACCCTCATCGCCAGTTTTATGTCCTAGGGGCAGCCGGTGTAGGAAGCAGTCACTTAAGGCCAGAGAGCAGACAGCTAACCAAAACCTCCATTTTATTTACAGAAACAGAGAGCTCACTCAGCCGGTTGAAACCGGCTGAGCTATCCCTTAATAGTCTAACTCAGTTGCCATAGTAACAAAACCCATGACAACCAAATACACAACACACAGTAATTTAATCCAGTAGCCAAAAGGAATAATAAATTCTGATATGCCCATGAGTCAATGAGAGCTGCTATAGTCCGATAGGCTGGAGGTGCCTGGCTGTCAAAAGGTGAAAGCTTTGCCATTTCTATTTTATATTCATTCTACATTTGCTAAATCTAGCCTGCTTTTGGCCAGCAGTGTCTACCTCAGGGGCGGGGGATCTTGATTCTTCAGCCCCATGGGAAGCACCTGCCAGGGGTCTTGAGGCTTCAGCCCTGCAGGAGGCACTTGCCATGGCTCGGGGTTTCTGCCCAGTGGGAAGGGGGGTATTGGAGCTTCAGCCCTGTGGGAAGCACCTGTTGGGGCTCAGGGCTTCAGCCTCATTCCTGCTGAAGTTCCAAGCCCCGGCAGGCACCTCCTATAGAACTGAAGCTCCAAGCTGTGGCAGTCCACAGGGCTGACGCTCCAATACCCCCCTTCCCACTGGGCAGAAGAGCCAGCGGTGGTGTGTGTGAGGGTCACATGTCCCCCAGAGTTTTGCCAGGGTTTGCTGGCCCCGCTAGGTCACATGGTGCAGCTGCAGGGGCCCCTCCCTGCAGGGCAGCTGCTGAAGCCAGCAAGCTGGGAGCTGCAGGGAGAGCCACTGCTTTTGCTGCTCCCTCTCCCCATGGAGCTAAAGCAGTGGCCTCTCCCTGCAGCTCCCAGCTGTTTGCTGCTGCCTTTTCACTGGGAGCTAACACCTGGGAGCTGCAGGGAGCAGCTGCTAAGAGTGTGTATGTGGGGGGGGGGGAGAGGCACATGACTTAAGTTGTTGGGGGGGGCGTGTCCAAACCTTTAAATTGTGCCTCCCCACTCTCAGCAGGCACCAGTTGTTTCTGGCAGAAGCCCGTATCCCCACCACTGTGCTACAGGGCAGAAGCCCCAATCTCCCCCCTTCCTCCAGTCTGATAAGCGGAGAATGGGGAGAGGCATGGGGGCTTCGTGAGCCATGCTTTAACTGTCAAAGAGCCACATGCGGCTCAGCCGTGGTTTGGCCACCCCTAGTCTATGTGGATATTATTTGGAGAATGTAAGGATGTGTTATTGAAGCAATGTTACTAGCGTGAGCTTGGCTGTTTTGACAGCTGGGTGGCTCTTTGCACTTTTCTTTCTGTATTAAAGAAGAATGAACCATTTTGATAAGGAGATCCAAGCAAGTGGATCAAGAGGCATGCCTCTATTTACTTCCCAGATATGCCTATTTACAGCTTTCAAACACTGGCATGTAACTGTACGTCTTTCTTCTTCCCTACACACTACTGCATAGTTGATGTTACCTCTCCAAAAGATATTTATTAAACAAAAAAGGGAGTAAGAAATGTTAAACATCCACATATTTGCAATGGTCAACAAAGCTTTCAAATGCCCTTTCAACCAAGCCTAGAAGTGACTCACTAACCTTTTCCAGGGATTTCACACATTTGAATAGGGGCCCAGTCTGGGAGTCAGGACACCTAGGTTCTAATACACGGGTGAGCAAACTACACCCCGTTAGGGTGACCAGACGTCCCGATTTTATCGGGACTGTCCCAATATTTGCTTGTTTGTCCCATGTCCCGACCAACTGGACAAACAAGAAATTTTGCCGTCTGCTCCCACCCACAGGCGGGGCAGCGCGGTGGGGCCGGGGGCAGTGTGGAGCAGGCAGGGCCTGGGCGGGCGGCGGGTGGAGATGCGCGTGCGGTGGACACGCTCCTGCCAGGAGGGGCCGGGCCCGGCTGCCTGGTTTGCCCCCTGCCCGGGGGGGTCCCTGAACTCCCCGCAGCTGGAGCGGGGCTGCCCGGGGCGAGTGTCCCGGGCGGGGTGGAGTGGAGCAGCCTCTGCTGTGGGGCCAGTGCGACCAGGGGCGGCTCTAGGTTTTTGGCCGCCCCAAGCAGTCATGGCCGGGATGCGCCCCCGAGCCGCGGGAGCAGCGGACCTCCCGCGGGCATGACTGCAGAGGGTCCACTGGTCGCGCGGCTCGGCTGGACCTCCCGCAGCTGCGGGCGGTTCGCAGGTCCGGCGGCTCCGGTTGAGCTGCCGCAGTCATGCCTGTGGGAGGTCCAGCCGAGCCGCGGGACCAGTGAACCGTCCGCAGTCATGCCTGCGGGAGGTCCACTGGAGCCGCCGGCCGAGCGTCCCCTCCGCAGTCATGCCTGCGGCAGGTCCGCTGCTCCCGGGGCTCCGGTGGACCTCCCGCAGGCATGACTGCGGCAGGTCCGCCGGCCCAGCCTGCCGCCCCCCCTGGAAAGGGCCGCCCCAGGCAGGTGCTTGCCCCGCTGGGCTCTGGAGCCGGCCCTGAGTGCGACGAAGCCCGGGAGCAGCTGGGCCGGGAGCTGCAGGAGGGGCCTGGAGCGCAGCTCGGCTGCACAGTTCGGAGTCCAGGCTGAGCCCAGGAGCGAGGGGATGGGGGAGCTAGGAGGTGTATCGGGGGTCGGAGCCGAGATTTGGGTGGAGACGGGGCTGTGCCACTGCTCCGGCTTTTTTTTTTTGCTTGCCCCCCGCGTCCCGATGTTTCATGTTTGTCATCTGGTCACTCTACGCCCCGTGGGCCACATCCGACCCGTCAGACCATTTAATCTGGCCCTCAGCTCCCGCCGAGGAGCAGGGTCGGGGGGGTTGCCGCACTCCAGCCGGGGAGTGAGGTCAGGGACTTGCCCTGCAGCGAGCGGCTCCCAGGAAGCAGCCAGCATGACCCCCCTCTGGCTCCTACATAGGAGGCGTGGCCAGAGCCCTCACCCCTTCCCGCAACCCTACCCCCAATTTTGTGAGCATTCATGGCCCACCATACAATTTCCATACCCCGATGGGGCCCTCAGGCCAAAAAGTTTGCCTATTCCTGTTCTAATATCAGCTGTGCCTCTTCTGTATGACCTTGACCAAGTAGCTTAATCTCTCTGTGCCTGTGTTTCCCTTTCCACCTTTTTTCCTGTCTTGTCCTATTAGACTGTGAACTCTTCAAGGCAGTGAGAGAGAGTCCCTATGTACATATACAGTGCCTGGCACAAGGAGCCTCCTGGTGCTATTATTGGAATACAAATTGCATGAACATCGAGTCTCACTGCACTAATTCAAGGAGCTTCTACTAAACTGAGGCTCCAGAGGAAGATTGTCACAAAGAAACAAAAGTGTAACAGCAACAAATGAGATTTTATAGGAGCAAAGTGTTCTAATATCAAGCAGATCAATTACCATCAAGAATTTAATAGTAAGTAGCATGCCCAAGGGCAAACCAGTGGGGAATTAGCCTGATTTGAATGGTGGAGGGTGGAATACTTATCAGCTTTTGTCAGTGTAAATCCCTCATCATTTGGATGACTTTGCTGGGCTCCTGCTATGTAAAGGACAGTATCCATTCAGCAAATTCCTGAAAAGGAATCAGCACAACAATTTATCTCGGTAACCCAAGGCAGCCTGCCACATGTATCTTCAGCAAACAATTTTACACAGTAGCAGAAAGTTTCAGATTATTCAGCCAATTAAAAAACAAGGGTAAATCTCAGACTCCCTATTCATTCTCTCTCTCAAGATTCATTATTTCTTTAGAGTTATACAGTGTGGGAGGAGAACATTTAAGCGCGTGCTCAGAAGACGCACAGACCCTACCACAGAACTTATTATCTAAGTACCCAGTTCTGCAGCTCTGACTCCTGCTGCGTAGCACTTGTTCATGAGAGTACTCCCATTGACCTTGCACAAGCCAGTGCTATTCAATGTATTCATGTCAGTGCAGAAACAGACCTGGTGTAGGCAGACCAAAACCAGTTCAGTCACAAAATTCACAAGATGGATCATTCTCCAGTTTATTCTTGCAGTCTAGAAATAGTCTAGTTCTTTGGAGATGTCTATTTGACCGATTCCTAGCACATTCTTATGGAGGAGAAAATACATTCTCCTGGCCTGGGAAATTATTACAGGCCAGATCAAGGTTTCCTGGGATAAAACCCACCAAAGGTTACCTACGAGAATGAAAAATTCCACAAAGGAATCCACTTTGTTCCATGAGGGAAGAGCTGTATTCTCCGGACAGCCACCTTCCCCGAATGAGATGCTGATCTATTCCCAGCACATTTCCACAGGAGGCCAGTAATGTGCAGGGAGGCTCTATACCAGCACACCAGCTCCAAGACCCTGGATCCTGCCTCCTCTGCTTAGCAGTACAGCTCCAGCAAAGCCATGTCACCAGAGCTTCCCCTGGCTGCAGTTGTCCCCGGGAGACCATCTTTTTGTTTCTGAGTTTGTACTGCACCTAGCACAATGGGGTCCTTGTCCATAACTAGGGCTCATAGGCCCTGTGGTAGTACAAATAATAAGTAATAGGGACACCTCTTAAAGTGGGACCTGCAGAAACAGATTTTTCCAGATGGGGCAGTTCCCTGCTTTCCACCCCAATGTGCAGAGGACTGGAAGTATGGGTTGTCCACTGTTTAGTGCGTCACTATTAAGTTGCATCTCCCCCAAAAAATAAATTTTGCATTTCTCATTAGTTATCTACTTTCTTCAAAAAGAACTTTTGTATCTCCTGTCCCTTTGCTAAAACAAACCAGAACAGCTTCCGCTGCTAGATGAGAAAAATGCATGTTGTACACACAGGGTGACCGACCAACTCATATATTACAGCTTTGAACAAGGACTACTGATTAGAGAGAGAGTTTTGTTTACTCTTTGGCCAAAGCACAACAGGCTAAATAAGAAGCTTCAAGGATTATTCCACATTTAGCCTTTACTCTTCTAAGCAGATTGCCCTCCAAGAGCTTCTTCCTACTTCCTTTAGGTTTTTTTTTTTTATTAAAGGGACAGCAGCAGTCCTTATTTATGTCTGGGGGCTTTTTATAGCTCTGTATTAAAGTCCTCTTAGATGAGGAGGCTGTAAACTGGTGGGGTGACAGCACAATAATCACCAAGGATTTCTTGTGAGAGGGAGAAAATCTTTATCATCATGCATTAAGAACAACCTACTTTATGTACAAATAAATATAACAGAAACAGAATCAGCCTAACTCTATTCTCTCACAGATACTTTCCCTCTTCTGCCTCCCCAGCATCTCTTCTTATAGCCCGTCTCCTGATACCTGTACAAGGAATGGGGCCGGTGAAGCTGGAGTTAACCTCTTGTATAGTGGGAAGCAGGCAGTGCCCATGCACCATGTCACAGAGCCTTTGTCCTCCTGGAGATGAATAGCACAGGGGGGAAAGTCTGGCCAATAGAACTTGGACTTCAAATGATATTTCTTGCTCTTCTATAGCTTCTTCTGTCAAAGAACCTCAAAGTGCTTTGCAAATATTAGTTAATTAAGCCTAGTAAATCCCCTGTGAATTAGGCAGACATCATGGCCCCCCATTTCTCAGATGGGAAGAGTGAGACACACAGAGAAGTGAAGTGCCTTGCCCAAGGTCACAGTCAGTAGCAGTGCTGGACACAGAATCCAGTACTCCTGGGTTTTTGTTTTTTTTTTGGTTGTTTTTTTTTTGGGAGGGGGGGAGAGGGGAGGGCAGGGAATTGTCCAGCCGTTAAATACTGGGTGGATTGCAACTTAAATACATATTCTGTGTGCTTCTCTCCTCCTCGCCTAACTAACTAGTCCATGACAAAACTTGGAAGGAAAGCTATGCACAGGCAAAGATGGCTTCAGTCTTATCTACATTGGGATTTAATACGCAGCCTATTGAGTTAATCTGCTTTGAGAATATTGGCGTACACACAACACAATTCATTGTAGTGCACTGACTCCGCATTTATTGTGAACTCTGGAATTCTCTTTTAAAGGGAGCTAAGGGTTTGTCTACACAGCCCCATAATGCAGACCATGGGGGTGTGAGTTGCAGTGTGCACTAAAATGTTGTGCTTTATCTGCCCCATGTAGATACTACCAGTGTGAACTAAAAGATACCTAGTTTGCATTAACATAGTCCTATTTGTGCCTTTTGCTTTTTCTGTGACAATCTGTCCAAATTTAGCCAAGTTATGAGCTTCCAAAAAATCTCAATTCATACATGCTCAGTAGAAACTTGCTGGTGTGGCAGCTAACTTTCCCCAGTGTTTCCTTCTGCACTGAGCATGCTCCATCCCAGGGTCGCAGGGGCTGAGCGGGATTTTTTTTTGTACTGGTACCTCCTGGCTGCTCTGGGCCACTTTGGCACAGGCCACAGGAACTGATAGTAGGGAGACTGTCTTACTTATGCTCTCAGTGATCAGAAACAGTCAGCATGGATTCACCAAGGGCAAGTCATGCCTGACTAACCTAATTGCCTTCTATGAGGAGATAACTGGGTCTGTGGATGAGTGGAAAGCAGTGGATGTGTTATTCCTTGACTTTAGCAAAGCTTTTGATACAGTCTCCCACAGTGTTCTTGCCAGCAAGTTAAAGCAGTATGGGCTGGATGAACGGACTATAAGGTGGATAGAAAGCTGGCTAGGTCGTCAGGCTCAACAGGTAGTGATCAATAGCTCCATGTCTAGTTAGCAGCTGGTATCAAGCGGAGTGCCCCAGGGGTCAGTCCTGGGGCCGGTTTTGTTCAATATCTTCATTAATGATCTGGAGGATGGCATGGACTGCACTCTCAGCAAGTTTGCAGATGACACTAAACTGGGAGGAGTGGTAGATACACTAGAGGCAGGAGCGGCTCCAGGCACAAGCACGCCAAGCGCATGCCTGGGGCGGCAAGCCATGGGGGGTGCTCTGCCGGTCGCCGCGAGGGCGGCAGGCAGTTTGCCTTCGGCGGCATGCCTGCGGAGGGTCCGCTGGTCCCGCGGCTTCGGCAGACCTCCCGCACGTGTACCGCCGAATCCGCGGGACCAGGGACCTCCCGCGGGCAAGCCGCCGAAGGCAGCCTGCCTGCCGTTCTTGGGGCGGCAAAATACCTAGAGCCGCCCCTGACTAGAGGGTAGGGATAGGATACAGAGGGACCTAGACAAATTAGAGGATTGGGCCAAAAGAAACCTGATGAGGTTCAGCGAGGACAAGTGCAGAGTCCTGCACTTAGGACGGAAGAATCCCATGCACTGCTACAGACTAGGGACCGAATGGCTAGGCAGCAGTTCTGCAGAAAAGGACCTAGGAGTTACAGTGGACGAGAAGCTGGATATGAGTCAGTGTGCCCCTGTTGCCCAGAAGGCTAACAGCATTTTGGGCTGTATAAGTAGAGGCATTTCTGGCAGATCGAGGGAGTTGATCATTCCCCTCTATTCGACATTGGTGAGGCCTCATCTGGAGTACTGTGTCCAGTTTTGGGCCCCACACTACAAGAAGGATGTGGAAAAATTGGAAAGAGTCCAATGGAGGGCAACAAAAATGATTAGGGGGCTAGAGCACATGATTTATGAGGAGAGGCTGAGGGAACTGGGATTGTTTAGTCTGCAAAAGAGAAAAATGAGGGGGGATTTGATAGCTGCTTTCAACTATCTGAAAGAGGGTTCCAAAGAGGATGGATCTAGACTGTTCTCAGTGGTACCTGATGACAGAACAAGGAGTAATGGTCTCAAGTTGCAGTGGGGGAGGTTTAGGTTGGATATTAGGACAAACTTTTTCCACTAGGAGGGTGGTGAAGCATTGGAATGGGTTACCTAGGGAGGTGGTGGAATCTCCTTCCTTAGAGGTTTTTTACGGTCAGGCTTGACAAAGCCCTGCCTGGGATGATTTAGTTGGGAATTGGTCCTGCTCTGAGCAGGGTATCGGACTAGATGACCTCCTGAGGTCCCTTCCAACCCTGATATTCTATGATTCAGTGCTACCCCAGCTGGGGCCCAGACAGCCAGGAAGAGGAAGGAGCCTGGATGGCATGCAGAGGAGTGAGATGCTGGGCCTGGGGGGTGGCTAGGGGACGAGGAGCCAGTAGGAAAAGGAATGAGGTGGGGCATTGGGAAAAAAAGAGCCTGAGGAGGGTCTGGGGTGGGGAACTGGGACATGGAGCCAAGGGCAGACTGGAATTGAATATGGGAGTAGGGGACTGGGACATGGACCCAGAGAGTAGGAAATGGAACAGATTAAAGGCTTCTACAAGGAAAGGCACTTTCAGGTCAGCAGAGGATTTAGTCATCCTGCACAAATGATTTCCTGTATGGGGCTGTTCTGGCTTCTCCTTCCCACTGCAAGCATGGCTTCTACAGGGGTAGTCCTGCCCTTGGCTACATTTGTTCCTCCATAGCCACCCAAAAGCAGCTGCAGAAGGTCTCAGCTGCTTTCATTGGTAGTTGAGGATATTCACTGCCTCTCAGCTGGAACTTGGTACCAGACACTAGGGCCCCAGTTATCAAAAGGGACCACTCATTTGGGGTACCTCCATTTGAGGCATTTTAAGCTTAATTCTTCAGATGTGCTGAGCATGTCCAGCTGCCACTGACTTCAGAACTTTAGAAAATCAGGTTTAAAATGTCCCCACCTGGGGACCCAAAAATTGAGGCACCCAAAATCAGTGGCCATTTTTGATGATTTGGGCCTAAAGTTATAATACAAATCACCAGGGCTGAGAGATGGAAGAATGAGGGTGAGACTAGTTTATTTTTAACTCCTGAAACTCTTTTTTTTAAAAACAGATATGTTTAAATATAACAATCTGCTTTTCTACTTACATTGGTGTAGATCAGGACAAAGTCCAGTGAAATAAATGGAGTTACACAGATGTAAATCCGGTGTGAACCAACTCAACCATTTGGGAGATTAATAATATAGGTGATAAACACATTAATCTTTTACTTCAGCCATTTTTTCCCAAATGGTCAGAGAGAAGAAACTGTGAGGGTAAATGAATGTCAACTGAAAAGAAAATTGTAGGCTTCTCTATTTCCCTTCATAAACAAGGACTGGCTAGTAGAATATGCTGTAGGACAAGACAGAGCTGAATTGAAAGAGCTGTGGTCACGTTCCAAGGGCTGAAAAATGGGTGGTACTTTGCAGTTCAGGACTGATGTGTATCATCTGAGATGTGGCGAGACTGAAATAGTGGGGAGCGGCGGTTTTCAGGACAAGGCAAGGAATGGATTTTCCCTCTTGTACTCAGTTCTACTGATCATTTTTGGTTTCTATTGCCTTATTTATAGATACTTGGCACATCCCAGATAGCAAATGCCCCAGTCTCTCCATTAACCAGAATATTGATTTCCTACAAAGAATGAAAACCTCAAACTCTGCAGTATTTTGTGACCATTAGCTAAACAGTGCAGTATAAATACCACCAATCCAATTAACATTTTATAAACCTAAACAATTTTTTCCATCCTCCTTTTCCTGAATCGCTAGGAAAAACAGACTCATTCCTTTCCAATGCAAAATGGCATAGCAACCTTCCCCAAGCTGTTATCTATGTCCCTTTCATAACCCACACATATTTCTGCCCCTTCCATTTTTGCTCCATAGCTCCCCCATCCTCCCAGCTCTGTTTCCCATGGGCCATTCTCATCAAGAAGAGCTGTGAAATCCTCTCCAAAGCATGTCAGAGCTGCTTCAAAATCAGTAAGCAAGCAGGCGTGCTGTCTCTGAAGAGCAATTCCAGAGCCACTAAAGAGGCTGAGAGCCCTGTCACCAGCCCAGAGTGCCTGAGGAGGGCTGATGTTTGGTTCACTTGGATGAAGCTTTTGGCTGGAGTTTGAGTTATGTTTAGGGTGACCAGATGTCCCGATTTTATAGGGAGAGTCCTGATTTTGGGGTCTTTTTCTTATATAGGCTCCTATTACCCCCCATCCCCTGTCCTGATTTTTCACACTTGCTGTCTGGTCACCCTAGTTGTGTTGTGGATTAGCGGTGGATCTTACTTGGATTGTTCTCTAAATATCTGCCAAAAGTGCCTAGAGTAATGGACAGGCACCTTTTAAGTATATTTTGTCATAAATCTAAATCTATAAATAATAAATGTAACCTGCTTTAGTGAAAATGGGAAACATACTTGTGGTGGAGGTCAGTTTCTTCATCCTCCCATATAGGAGGTTCCTATTACTAACCCACCACCACCTGCCCCAGACTCCACCCAGTCTAACACTTTTCTTCTTCCTTCTATTTAAAAGAGAGAAAAAAAAATGTGTTGTTGCCACCACTCCTAGCCTCAATATTTTAGCCAAGGTGCAACAAGGGCAAAAGTGGTGATACGTTGTGTCTGATGACCAATGGCACCAGTGACCAGGATATTATCAGACTGATTCTGAACAAACTTCTCCCCAGAGGTGGGCTCAAACTAGCCACCCAAAGTTTGAAGAAGTTCAGATCTGGATCCAAATTCTGCAGTTTGGACCCGTCTTGACTTCTGCAGCATTGGGACCTTTTGCTTTCTTACCCAGCAGTAATTTAGAAATAAATGTTTGGTTCATGTCATCCCGCCCATGACTTCTGCCACACCTATGTGGAATATTGCAATGCTGCTACTAGCCAATAAGGGGGCAGGTGCCAGGATAGCACATTCTGACCCACAGACATCCTGTCCAACCCTATATTCATTACTAACTTTACCCTCTTACAGTACATGGGGGATAAAATGTCTATAGCACATGGCTGCTGTTGCAGAATGAAGGGGGAATGGGGTTATTTTAGGTATTTTTGTGGTCTTTTTAAGAGCTCTTTATATATAAGCCCTTACAGCCCCCCATAATGCTCACTAGGTTACCTAACCATATTTATTACATCCCTACACATTAAGGCTTCCTGCCATTTACCTTCGATTGGTATTAGTAAGTTGTGCACATGGAAAAGATGATGGGGCATTTTGTATGTGAGAGTCAGCTGCAGCGCATAGCTCTAAAATGCTTGAAAACTGATCTCTGGATAGGGCTTTGCAGGCTTTGAGATGCACCTGCTGAAACCAGCTCTTTCTCTGGCTCAGTTTTCAGCACTCTGAATTAAATTCTGAAATCCTTCCTTAGTTTTTGCTTTGTGCTTATTCAGGCATAACTCTCGGTGAAGTCAACAAGAGCTTTGCCTGAGTTGGGACTGTTGCCCTGCCCCATGTGTCGTCATGTACATCAGTGCAAAGTAGATGTGGATCATTATTATCTTTCCAATTTGGTAGCCTTTTATGCCCACTGCCATTGGTGTAGATGACGCTATAAGGTGGAGGGCAATGGAGAATCTGGTCCTGAAGGAGGATTCCAGAATTTGTCCCACATTTTCTTTCAATACCAAGGCATTAGAAGCAAGTTCATGTTCTAGCATAGCCTTGATTTGATGCCTAGTTGGTTAACAGGTGTGATAGCCTGAGGGTGTTTTAAGGGACTGAGCTCAGGATTGGAATACTGAGACTTTGTGGAACCAGAAGCTCATATCCCCGTGGGGTTTATTCAGCTTTTAATCCTTCATTATCTGAAGCAGATAAATTGAATGTCAGGCAGAGCTGGAGTTTTTCTGAGAACATCTTAAAAACTGAGCTCCTTTCTGGCCTGTGGGTGCATTAATGATCCCATGGCTTTTCATGCAATAGTAGAGGTTTGCTGCAGTATCCTTGGACATCATTTCCTCTCCTGCCTGTATTGCGCAGGGTATTATGTGCTGGCCAGGTGATGACGACCTCTTCACCAGATGTGTCTGCATTTCAGTAGTAGCATCGTACTACTGTACAGTACAAAAAGCACCTGCTCCTGCAAACCTCTGCTGGGGCAAGTACTCCTTACTCATGTGTATAGTCCCATTGGAATCGGGGTGGGGAGAGTAAGAGCTCCTCATCTGAGTGAGGCTGTGCCCAGAGCTGGAGATGAAAGACACTACAGAAATGCAAGCTATTTGAGTAATGCTTATGATCGGAGTATAAAAGTCACCTAGCACTTGAACCCCTCTGATCCCTCAGTGGAATTGTACCTCACCTCCCTCTCAGTGTCAGAGAGTCTACTGCTGACCCCCCTCAGGAATGCCTTGTGCTGTACAGATGTTTGCACTGTAACAGTATATCACCCTTCTCACTGAGCCATAGAGCCAGCCCAATGCTACCCCTCTGCCATGCTGGCCCCATACATATCTCCTAGGAGACCTACTGTACATGAGGCACTATAATCTTTTGGCAGTGTCTGCTGCATGTGCTGTGTTAAATCTGAATGGAGCTCAGCCATCGAAGCCCAAAATCACTCACTGCAGAATCCTATAATGAATCATTGGGGCTTTAAGGCAAAAATAACCCAATCTGAAAAGAGTTCTCACACAAAATGGTATCTTTCTGTTGGACTAAGTAGGGTTCTTTTATCTAGTGCTCAGCGTGGTGACCCAAGAGATTTCTGTAGTGCCCGGCCAACATCTCACTTCCTTGTGTGTCCTGTGAAAGTAATAGCACACAACAGATGGAAAACAGAGCTGAGTTTAGGGAGATCACTTTAATAACATTACACACAAATCCTTCTGCCTTCTGGGAGTTGCATAGTTTCTGTGCTGTGCTGGGGGAGTTAGAAAGCACTTTACTAGTCACAAAGCTACAAAGAGGTCAGATGGAGCATAGCAAATTAATCAGTCTGACAAAAAATGTCTGTTAACTTTGGGGTCACCAAAAAAGGGGGTGTCTGTTATGTATGTACTTCTATTTCAGCAATGCCAAAAATGTGGTATGCACTTTTCAAACACAGAGGAAGACGGTCCCTGCCCTGAAGATGGGGACAGACATACTAAGGAGGAAAAGGGTACAACATACAAGCAGAGTGAGCAGGGGCAGGATAGGAACATGACTTATCTGCTACATGTTTGTGTTGTTTTGGTTATCTGCATTTAATTTAAACACACACACACACACACACACACACACACACACACAGTTATGTACCTTCATACCCATACCCCACTTCAGTTCCAGTATTCTTATTTCCCTCCCCTGTAACAATTGGTCCCTTCACAATAAATAGATCACTCATAGGATAAATGAGTGAAATAGACCAGTTAATCAGCTGGTTTGTTGAAGGACCTGAATATGGAGTGGGTAGCTCCTGGTGGGTCACCTCAGGAAGGACATTCTATTTGTAAAGGATAGCTATTAGTAAAACAGGCAAACAGAGCCTGGAATTCTTGAGAAAGCCGAGTGGATGGGGGCAAGGTGATAAGAGACAAGGGTGAATAAATAGGGAAAGGCGGAGTTGTGTAGGGCCTTGAAAGTGATCACACGAAACTTGAACTTGATGTGGGGGAGAGGGAGAGCTAGTGGAGCACTTCAAAGGTGGTGTGAGAGACATGGTCAGAAAAATGGGTAAGGAAATTAAACTTGGTGACTGTTTTGTATGGCTGGAGTGGGGCAATATGGGTGTCAGGGAAAACAGAAGAGGGGACTGAAATAAACAAGACAGGAAATTATGACGGTCCCTATGTGTGGTTTAACTGTATAGACAGAGAAAAAGGATCAGGTCTTAGGGCTTGTCTTCACTGCACAGTTGACTCCAATGGTGCCTCTGACTCAAATCCCATCCACACACAAATCCTTAACTGAAGTGTGGGGATGCTTTTAACTCTAGCTGGCTGGCCCACCAGGGGATATTGACTAAAACTCAACTTGTCAACTGCTGACACAACCACGCTGCAGTGTAGACTCAGGCTAGCACTTTTCAAGTAGCACTAGTCCTTCAATGCCTTCCCACAATTCTCTCATGTGCCCAGACAGGACAAATAAGTCCTCCCACAGTTCACTGGGAAAGAACTCAGAGTGCCTCCACTTACTGCAGCATTAAGAAATGTGGGATATGCTTCCAGAAGTCTTAGTACTACACATGAATGAATGTAGTGCCAGTGTAAACACAGCAGCTCAAGTGTCATATCACAATGGGAGCATTCCCCCTCGAGCTAGGCTAACTCAAACAAAGTTTGGGGGTATGTAACTTGAGTTAGCTCTGCAGTGAAGACACAAGCCACTGAAATGCTGTGAAGGAAGAAGGAGCAAGAATTGGACACAGCCCAGGCCTCATCTGCACTGCAACAAAAATGTGTTCTTAACTTGAGTTAAGTAGCTCCAGGTAAAATCCTAGTGAAGACAAGGCACAGGTTTTTACATGAGTTACTAGGTCTAGTTAAAGATGAGGCTCCCCTATAGTCTTTAACTCAACCTGCTAACTCATGTGACCACTACAAACTTCTTCATCCTCACTAGGATTTTACCTCAAGTTAGTTAAGACAAGTTAGCTAGCTTGAATTAAGAACTTTTGCTGTGTTGCAGTAAAGACTATTCCCTAGATAATGTGGGATGAAGGAGAAAGAGGAGTTGGATATTATCCCCATTATGTGGCTGACTGACAAAAAGTATGTCTGAGAATGGGACAAGTAGGTGAAGATCAGGATCTTAGTTTTGGCTGTGTTAATTTTACGTTGAGGTTAAGCCATCTAGGAGGAGATACCAGAGACAGAAAAGTGCAAAGTTGGATGGATGGAGACAGGTTAGGAGCAGAGTAGTAGATTTTTGAGGCATCAGCATAGATATGGCAGTTCAAGCGATGTGAGTGGATAGGATCTCCTCCAGATAGAAGGGCAGGGGAGGACCTGGGACAGAGCCTGAGGACTCCCATGGGGAGGAAGAGAGGAAAGCCTACCAAAGAAACAGCCAGAGAGGCAGGAGGAGAACCAGAACAGTAGGAGTGTGTCATGTAAGCCAAGGGAAGGTAACTTGTCGAGTAGTGGAGAATGATCTACCATGTCAAAAGTAGTAGTCAGGTCAAAGTGGATAAGGATGTTGCAGAGGCCAGCCACAAATTGGTCAGAGGCCTTGCCGAGAGGAATTTTGGATCAGTGAAGAGAAGATCAAGAATGGAATTGAAGCTATGAAAGTAAACTGTTTGTTCAGGGAGTTTGAAGGTTAAAGGAAGCAGGGAAATGCGGGGGCGGGGGATAATTGGTTGTACACAGCATAAGCCAAAGTTAAAGTTTAAAATGCTTTATGGTTGAGGTGGGAAGCCAGAAGTCACATGCAGCCTTTGCCAAGAACACAATGCTAGGGCAGTTTTACTTTCATGGTAGCAGAGGATTCTCCTTACGCTGTGACATTGGCAGTAGAGGCTAGATGGAAAGTGAGAGATGCCTCATTACCGTGCAGGAAAATGCTGGGCAAATTCTTTTGTTAATGGAACTGAGTTTGGATTTTTAATTCTGTCACCAAGGGGTTTGAGAGACATTTTAGAGTCATAGGATTTAAGGACAGACAGGATAACTGGAAAAACTTTATTCTAGCCAATGAGGCCAAGGAAAAACTGGTTTTGCAGCTAGGTCATTGGTCCATGTTTGGTAGTAAGGCTGTCTTTCCCTATAGCTCAAGGAAGCTTGTTTTGCATTTTACTAGCATGTATGAAATACCCCTGGTATATTGATTAGCATATCTGTTTCTTTAATGGTGATTCCTAAAGTCAGACAGATTGGGTCAGAAAAGACCACTTGGATCATCCAATCTGATACCCCCCTACATTTTGCAGCAGTCTCCCTACCATATTCCTGCTAGAGTCTTATCTAACCCGTTAAACTGAGTTCCCTGTGCTCATAGTAATTCCTTGGAGGATCTCCCCATATATCACATTTTAGATGCCCGCTGAAGTTGATTAGCAATAGGACTTAGGGATACAACTGTGTATTTTCCACAACAAGGTATTCAGTATAAATACTCTATTGATATTCAAGCTCCCAGGAACAATCCAGCAAGAGAAGTGAATCTAGTGGGATTCAGATTGGTCTGTTCTCCCTTAGGCAAGTGCACACAGTTCTCATTAACGATAGTGCATATCCGCTAAGCTCATGAAGAGGGGAATGAAGCCCATAGCAAAGACACTGGAAGATGCCCCTAAGCCAGCAGCATAGATTCCTCTTCTTTTAGAGATGATGCAGAAAAGAATTATACATTTACCCCGGAGAGGAGCCTGAACCAAAGCCCCTGATGCAGACTCCATCTGTGTCCTCAAACCACATCTCCTTTCCCAGGGCCTAACCACATGCTAAGAACCAAACACCCCAAATGTGGAGATTTCAAACACAGATATGAATAGCAGCCTTCCCCAATGCTAATCTGTTCTGATTCAGCTAGTTATAGACAGTCTTAAACTATGAACTCTCATCTTAATCTAGGTCTGCATACCAGGCTTTGATTCAGATCCTCTCCAGTTCACACATGCAACAATGGGCCTGCATGTATGAGCCCTGCCCACTATTAAACTCCTTTTTGGAGGGAAGAACTACCATACAGCAGGTGTCTTCCTTCATTGCAGAGACTGCAGAATGCCCTAACCCTGTAGGCAGACTCAGCTGAAACTAATTATGGAGGACAAACAGATTTACAGAGGATAGAGGAAACTGCTTACATTCCATTTTTCAGACACTCTAACACAAACATAGGATGACAATTTCAAACTCAGGTGCCTAAAATTAAGCCCTTAAATAAGGGTGCCTTGTGCCCCCATTTTCAGAAGTATGAGCACTTCCAAATCCCACTGAAATCCAAATCCTATGGAAGCTGCAGCTGATCAGCAAGCAGCCCACTTTTATTTAGCTTCCTAAATGAGAATTTAGATATCCAGCTTTAGATGCCTGTAGTCAGCCAGGGCTCAGCCATCATCTCTTGCCCCTGCATCCTCTCCAGAACCCCACTCCTGGGCAAGCTCACTCCTAGGGTCCTTTCTGACTCCAGTTACCTCCAGTCCCTGGTGCTGCTCCTCAAGTCCAGTTGTAGGGCACTGATGGAGAGCTCCTCCCAGGGCCTCTACCCTGGGGGAAGGAAGGCCAGCTGCTGCCTTGAGCTGAGCTCTAGCAGCCTCTCCTCTTGTGTAAACTTCCCCCCTTGCTCTGTAGCCAGCTTCACCTTTGTAAGCTCCCTTCTCTGGGCAGCGCATGCTTGGCAGGTGCACCTAATTGGCAGTGCCTGAGTGGAGGGACACCTATTAAGTTTGCTAGGGATGGGGGCATGTCCCATCAGAGTGCCCATGATTGAAAACCAGGTCCTTAGTAAATGAGGGTATGGAAATGGACAGACTGCCAGCATGGCTGGTAGAGAAACAGGACCAACAGCAACAGCTGCTGCTTGCAGGTGGTGAGTGATCCAGCAACAGAAGCAGTGACATATAGTGGGCTCAGTAACAGCAACAACACAAATTGATGTAGCAGATGGTCACCACAGTGACCACTAACCTGGCTGGTTGCTCCTGACTCAAAATCTTCACCTGAGAGTACTGGGCTGGCAGACACAATGGGCACAGCTATCTTGTTTTGAATCAGACATGGCTCTGCTATAAATTGGCTGTCTCCTTTGCTTGCCAGTTTTGCCTACCAACAAATTATGTTCAGCTTGCTGCCAGCGTAGCCCTTTTCTGGTGCAGAGTTTGTATGTCTATGTTTTCAGTTGTAAACTCTGAGAACTACACAGGCTGATGCTGTTCCAGGAGCCTAGCATGTCTAACACAGTATCGGAACCAGAAATGTACAGTACAAGCTCCAAAGCAGGCCCAGGAATTAGAGTAAGGAGGCTTTGCAGAGAAACAAGGAAGATTAATGCAGCAGTTACGATGGACAAAAGTGGAAAGCACCCATTTAAATGCAGAGAAGGTCACTATGAAGGTGGATATCCAGAGCTCCTTCATAATACAATAAAAACCTCATAGAGACAAAGTAAAGGAGACAAAGCTCTTCCTTCCACTCTTGCAGCAAGAACTTCTCTTGTCTACATGGCAAATTTACAGCACAGCAACTAGCTACACTCTGGGATTTTCACTGCACAGTAGCAATGTCCACATGGTGAGTTGGTGTGCAGTGGAGGATCTGGCCCTGAGCGAGGACTTCAGAATTTTACCCAATAAGCAGTACTGGATAAATGAAAAACAGTTGGCAATATCTTGAATGGCCCTCACCCAGCCTTACCTTAGTCTTCAGGAGTAAAAGCTGAGTGATAAGCGGCAAATTGCTCCCAGCTCAGCTCCAGGTGTCCAAAGCCAGTGGCCTTTCTCCCTCATCCCAGGATTTTCATGGGATGGAATTTGTCTGCTCTCCAAATCTAGAATCTTTTGGAGATGGGCAGAGAGATAATCCCACTTTTCCAATGCTGAAAAGATCTTCAGGAGGCTTGGAGGGCCCCTGCTCCCACACGTAAGCAATTCTCTCTATGCCTGAGTTTCACTCCCCGTTAAATGGGGATAATGCTGACTTATATCACAGGGCTGACATGAGGTTTAAAGTGTGTGAAGCACTCTGAGATCCCTTGAATGGAAGATGCTACAAAAAGACTAAGTATTATTATTACTCTAAACAAAACACCAGGGAAAGCCTATCCCAGATTATGGTGGCTATGTTGGGGCTGGGATAGTCATTATGGAAAAGAGAGTCCATCCCAGGTGGTAATGGTAAGAGGGGAACGTTCTGGTCCAGGGATTAGCTCCACTTCCCTCACTGGGGAAATGGGTGTAAAGTATACCCCTGTGTCTGGTAAATCCGATGACCCAGAAATCTGCAGGTTTTATGCAAATAATGCAATATTGCAGTTTGCATATCTAATATGCATGGGACTCATTTGCATAAGTAGTCTTTTTAATGAACAAGTTGTTTTTATTTTCCACTCCTGCTCCCTCATGCAGTAACAGTTGCTCACCCCCCAACCATGATAGGCATGCTATAAGCATCTGTAAAAATAAATAACTTTACTAGATATTTAGGTGCCTTTAAGTCCTAACGAAACTGAAGCATAAATAAAAACTGAAGTCAAACATTTGGATTTATTGTTTAAAATAGTATTGGCTGACAGTCTGATGGAGTGTCTCATATCAGAAATGCCAGCAGCCACTAATGGAGGGGGAGCGAGGAGCCCACACACCATGGTGAGGGGATGAGAACTGCACTCCTTCAGCCAAACCAAGAAAAATGCCACATTAATGCCTTTAATAATGTTAGACTCCAAACAAACCCCAAGCAGGAAGAGCCGAGTTCCTTCAATGGGAGACTCTCTCACTACGAGGCTGTTTCAGACTCACTTGTCCAGCTCCTCTGGCAGCTAGGATCATAGATACCATCTCCAGCCCCTGCTCTGCAATCACTGCTGGCTCTATTCCTGCTGTTCATCTCACTACAGCCCCAGATCACCCTGTGAAAACCCCTTCCCTGCTTCACACAGAAAAGGAACAGCTCCAAGGTCTGACACAAGGTCAGGGTGAGTCACTCTACCCCCCCCCCACCTCTGGTCTTTAAGGTCTCAGCTAAGTTGTTCCATCCATAAATCAGAGCAACCTCACTGAAACCATAAAGATGAAGGTTTGAGGATGGAGCATTTCACCCCCAATTCCTCTTTAAGCCTCCTTGTTTCCCCAGGTGAATCAGATACTCATTGGGGAACTCATAGAACTATGAGTCTCCCAGGGAAATGGGAGACTTAACAGATGTGAGGATCCCCTCCTCCCCTGAGACATTTTAGAAGGGCTTTGCCCCTGGGGAAGGACAGTAGCATTTGCATTGCCATATTCATTGGGCATCCCACCAGAGAAGGACCGCTTTCCATTTGCAGCAGGAGCTCCACAGGTCAGTAACTAATCCATGCATCCCCAGCTACCCTAGCTTTGGCCCTTCCAGGGCGGCATTGCCTACTTTGGGGGCTGTGCTAGCTGACTGTGGGCCTCTGGCAGAACAGGGACCGAGGGCATCTTGTGCCACTGTAATCCCTCTCCAGCTGGATATCCTTAAGGGACTCAGTGCCAGGAGGGCTGAGTCTGGCTGAATTGAGCCCTAGGCATCTGAGAGATACGGGAACCTAATCCCATTGATGTGCACATACCATGATGCCCCTGCATGGGTTGTTGACAGTGGGGGTTTAAGCAGAGAGTACTGGATCAGAAAGCATGAATCTCTACTGACTGAGCTAAAAGGGAATTATCAACCTCTGTGCCTGGCCCACCCTCTAGACCATGGGTGGGCAAACTTTTTGGCCCAAGTGCCACATCTGGGTATGGAAATTGTATGGTGGGCCACGAATGCTCATGAGATTGGGGTGTGGGAGAGGGTAAGAGCTCTGGGTGGGGAGGGAGGTCTGTGGTGGGTCCAGAAATAAGGAGTTTGGTGTGCAGGAGGGGGCTCTGGTCTGGGGCAGGGGGTTGGGGTGCAGGGGGAAGAGCTCCTGCTGGGGGTGTGGGCTCTGGGGTGGGGCTGGAGATGAGGATTTGGGGTGCAGGAGGGTGCTCTGGGCTGGGACCAAGGGGTTTGGAGGGAAGGAGGGGGAACAGGGCTGTGGCTGGGGTTGGGGCATGGGAGGGGGTCAGGGGTGTAGGCTCCAGGTAGTGCTTACCTCAAGCAGCTCCCAGAAGCAGTGTCATGTCCCTTCTCCAGCTCCTATGTGGCGGCGCGGCCAGGCAGCTCTGCACGCTACTCCATCCGCAGGCGCCGCCCCTGCAGCTCCCATTGGTCATGGCATGCGGGGGCAGCGCTTGGGGCGGGAGCAGCGTGCAGAGCCCCTTGACTACCCCTACATGTAGGAGCCGAAGGGGGGACAGACTGCTTCTCCCGGGAGCCACGCGGAGCCACAGTATGCACAAAGTGGGGCACGCCCCTGACCCTGCTCCCCGACTGGAGTGCCAGAGTGGGGCAAGCCCTGGACCCTGCTCCCCGGTGGGAGCTCAAGGGCCGGATTAAAATGTCTGACGGGCCGGATGTGGTCCCCGGGCCATAGTTTGCCCACCCCTGCTCTAGACAGTGATAGAATGGCACGCACTGCAAGTGTGGGTTACATGAAGATTGTGGAAAGCCCCAGATCATGAAAAGCACATTTTGGGGTAGTATGAGACAAATGTAATTAGCTGTTTGCTAAAACTTGAACTAGGCTCTGAAGAGTTCTCCACAGCTCCATGATGGGTGGATGCTGAAGCAATTGGATGGAGGTGTTGCATTGTAGGACCAGCAGTTGACTTGGAAGGGACTCCATAAAAGCAGTGACACTTTCTGTTTTAATATATCAGATATGAAGCAAAAGCAGGGATTGTAATAGGATCCTTCTATTGTACAGGTGAGGGGAAAAGGGGGAAAAAAAGCATTTTGTTTGTTAGTAGAGGATCCTGGTTAGAAGCCAGGAGGAACTGGAAGCAGAGAAAGCACTGGTCTGTAAACTTACCTCTTGCATGGTATGTTGCATCAATTCAGAAAAGTCAGGCCAGGCTAAAACAAAAGGACATTTTGTTTAAACTCGTCTGAAAGTCTCATCTTACTAGTGACTTGTGTACTAATATTCATAATGCAGAAAGGGCAGAAGTTCAAATTAAATATGAGATCCCTTTTCCCTCAGTGCAGGTTTTGGTACACTGGTTACTGACAATCAATGCTGCTGCACCCAGGAGGTCTCGGGTTACCTGCTTGCTAATTCCAAACCTGTTCAAGCTTTCAGTCTTTCTTCACTTACTTTTATTTTTAAACAACTATTTGTAGTTCAAGCAAAGCCTTGATGGGATTATCTCTACGCAAGGAGGATTTCAATTACAAAACAGACTTAGACCAGAAGCAGTGGGAAGATTTTTCACAACCTGGTACATTGTATCCCTGCATCTAGATCATAATTCTGAAATTAAACAAACAGTTTAGCTAACTTTGCTTTAATATCAACCGTTCTGCACTGGCAAGTTCTTCGAAGCAGGAACGATCACCACACTGGCGCTAGAGCCAGCTCTCATGCACAAGGCACCAGTGTATATATTTTGTGACTTGCTTGGGGATCCTTTGGGATGAAAGGTGCTCTTGAAATATGAGAGAGGTGCCCAGAGCGAAGCCCGAGGGTTAAATGTGGCCCATCGTATCCAAAAATGCAGCTCTGGGCCACCCTCTCCCAGAAGTTGCAGAGTGAGGACAAAGCTGATAAATCACAAGTTTTTATTGCTGGTGAGCTCAAACAGGCAATTTTAATCTATTGAAGATACATGTACAAGCAAATATTAGGCCTTTGTGTGTGGGTCTGGGGGTGTGTGTAATAAATTTTGTATCTAAATGTCTCTGCTCCTGAGGAGCTGCTAATGTGGGCCTTGCTGTCATGTAGTTTGGGCGCCCTTGTTGTAAACCGTTATCAGTAGTATTCACTTGTACTGAAGGGGAGATTAAATCTCTGATTGCAGCCACCATTGCTCTTCAGAAAGAGAAATGAGCCCTGCATGGTGTAGCAGCAGATACATAGCCAGCTTTTCAGAAGTGCTCAGCACCTAGCAGGTGCCATGGAAAACAGGAACTGGAGAACACTCAGCACTTTTGGAAATCTGGCCAATGGTGTCTTTGTTGGAAGGTGCCAGAGTACCCAGTAATAGTAGGAGAGTGAGCCAGTGGATGCTACACAGTGATTTAATAGTGTACTGGGTCCAATTCAGTTCCTGGTGTGCAAACTGCAAGTAAAGTGCACTTTTGTGGGTAAATTAGAGCCCCGTGAGGCTGCAAGAGCTGAGCGGTATTTGCCAGTCATTGGTGAAAAAGAAGCTTGAATAGGTGTCACAATGGTAACTTGGGGGCAACTGAGTCTGATTTGCATGATATAGCCACATGGCAAAGGCCACTCAGGGACCATTCCTTAAGTGAGCCACTGATTGTTATGCAGCTGTGCAAGAACAGTCACACTTGGGGAGTTTCTAAAGCCAAAGAACACACGATTGAGGTGCTGGTCACCACAGTGGATAGCTGCCCCCACCACAGAGTCATAACTGTGGGGTCATTGGTTGTGCTGCCAATTCACTAAGCCACTTAAACCTTCTTAATGTTTCCGTAACGGCAAGGTTCCAGTGCAACCTGCTTCAAAGTGAGGGCATGACCTGATGCAGACGTTGCATGCTGCACGGAAGGCAGTGCTACACCAGAGTTAAACTGGGCAGCTGGAAGGTCCTTGGATTTAGACACTGAGGTTAGTCACCCTCACACATTCTCTTCATGAATGCAACTGCCACAATGGACAGGCATGTCCCAGTTCCTGTCTGCACCTCTTCTCCCTCACCCGACCCCCAAATATCTGACTCTACTGCCTATGACTTGCCCCCATGTGCTAATTACCCATCCATATCATTTGTACACCCAAAGGGATTATTTTGCTGAGATCTAAATATTTGAAACCATCATTTACCTGGCTGATAAATTGAACCTGTCATTTCTTTGATTTCATGGTACTGGCATCATAGCATGGAAAACACGTTTCTGTTCTCTGTTTTTTGTTTGTTGGTTTAATTAAATGAACTACAAAAAGGGAATATTAATACCTCTCTCTATGTTCTGGGTATTTCAGGAGGCATTGCGTACCACAGGACAGAGCTCATTAACTCCTTGCTGCCTCTGCTTTCACATGTCCGTTGCCGGCAAAGGATATCATGTGAAATGGGGCATAGGGAGGAATAAAACAATTGCATTTTGTGCAGTACAGAAAAAATTAACACTGTGTGTGTTGGAAACGCTGCTGCTTCTGAACAAGAATCATCAAACAATTCCATTGATAGCAACAGAGTTTCTTTTCCCTCTGGAATGGAATTCCACAGACCAATGGGCAGATTTATGGGCTGAGTGCTGGCTAGAGAGAACAGTCATGGAGCAACATGGTAATAATCCAGCCATTCCCAACACAACAGAAAAGAGAGACTCCACAATCACGCACACATTCACATCTTGAACTAAATTCATTGCTGGTGCAATGCCACTGACTTTGGTGGAATGACACCTGGAAATAATCAGGCCCCATATCCTATTTACAGCACACCCTCCTCATAAAGCTCTAAGTGAGAGAAGACTGCCATGTGGTACAATGCATCGTTGTTGCTTATGCCAGCAGCCAAGAAGAGTCCTCAGGACAAACAATTAATGTGTGGCTTCCACAGCTATGCATCTTTCATGCCACCACCGCCCCAGTAGCCTCAGAATTGTTTCCAAGTGGCTAAATTTGAAACTCTCTTTAGCTGAGATAGCTCTAAAATAGAGCAACAGTACCTTGCAGCCCTTCCACCTTCCTGCTGCCCCTCTCACAACCCAACCTTATCCTCATCTGGAAGAAATTGAGGAATAGCTCTACTGTGCTCCTTAGAAACTTTCTTTTTTAACATACTCCCTGATATCAGGCAGTGAGGCACATCCTGTGCTGCTCCAAATCAGCTTTATGGAGAGGGTTTGCTGTACTTAGTTTAAAATAGCATTTGGGAAGGGAAAATAAAGTCAGTACTCAGAAAAGAACACTGGGCCAAGCTGAGACAAGATCAACTGGTGCAGGAGGAAACAGACACCGGTGATATAGTCTGTCCCAGAGGACTCCGACTGATTCCTGGTTGCTGCCTTAGTCAAATGAGGACTTTGACATCAGGCAGTGCAAGGGGCTACAGTCAGAATTAAGTCATCAGCATCTTTAGTGACAGAGAAATCCCTGGGAAGGAAGGCAGAAAACCCCAGGTGGCGTTTACATCTCCATTGGGTTTGCCTGGTCGGAAATGGAGCTGGAGCTTGGAGCAGCTCTTGTGATGAGTTCCACTGTGAGGGGAAGACTTGAGCTCTTTCTCTCTTTGGCCACTTTGCCGTGATTCAGATTGCACAGAGTATGGTGGAATTCACCCGGCAGAAAAGGCCTTTTATTTATAAAAAGGAGTGGGGAAAACTCTCGAGTGAGCATCAGGACTGAAAATTCAAAAAGTACAAGTTTCATATAAATCCAGCAAGATGTCCAGCACCATAACATACTATGGTGCAATAAAGAACCTCAGGGGAAGGTCAGGGAGACCACGAGAGGGGGCGCTGTCTATCTCCCCAGTAGAGCACCACTGTTGGGTCGTTCTCAACAGCAGATGGATTTTCCTTGATCCTGCAGCATCTCAGGTCCCATGGGAGGTATTGGTTGCAAGCAAGCACCTGAATATTGCCTAATGGAATAAGCCAAATCACTAATTTAGCCGGGGCGTCTATGCCCATCCACTAGTTTGTTTTTTGTATACATTTCAACTGTAGCATTTTCTCTCATTTCTCCACATCCAGTAAAATGCAGCTAACAGGACTTTTTTTTTCCATAATAATTTAAAAGTCAGAAACTACCTAACCAACAAGTAGCTGACACTGCTTCTTATGGCCAAAAACATAAAGTCCATAGAAAATCTATTGGTTCCATTTTTATTCTGCTATATCCCATGCATGCCCCCATCATAAAGGGGATTGTGTATCGTACAGGAAGTATCAGTCTTTGAGACCAGTCTGGGATGTGGGTGGGCTCTCTCACTTTAAGTGTGGTATTGGGTTATTGTTCAATTGGTTTTGACATGGCCGTTGGCCAAGGCGATTGTGGCGGTGGGGTCCCCTGGCTCAGCATTTTCATCAAATCGCAAGCGCAAGGTGTTCCTGATAACCAGCTGCTCCATGATGAACGCAGCACAGAACCATGGGATGGCATACTCTAGGGTGATGAGGCCCATGAAGTCAAAATCAAACTGTGAATAGTCCCAAGGGCAGGCGTTAAACTGGCGCAGGATGAAGCCAGTTGTGAACTCCCAAAGGTATGTCCAGAGGGTGTAAATTAGGCATCGCACTAAAATGTTACACTTGTCTTTCAGATACAGGTACATCTTCTCCACGATGAGTATGGAGGTGCCATAGATGAAGAGCGCCCAGACACTGGTGACACCTGGGAACTTCCAGTTAAAGTTGACCACAAACTCCCAGGCAGCCGTAAACATCACCTCACAGAAATAGCCATGAATGGCATAGAGGTACCACCGTGAGAAGGCAGTCAGGGGTTCTGCAGCAGCCATCCTTCCACACAGTCCCCAGCCGGAACTCTGAAAGGAACAAAGACATGCAGAAAATCAATAAGGACATCACTGGGTCTCATCTCATTGGGAGGAATACGAGTACATTAACAACATCGACAAGAGAAAAGTCAAGAAATGAGACATATCCCTTTTGATGATGGGATTAACCAGAGATGAAAAAAACTTTAGGTGGTTTCATTCTTCCTAGCATTAATCTTAGTGCTGATGAAAGCTGACAGATTGGTGATTAAGAGGCTGGCTATCAGGCAGCAGCAGTGCAGGTTTCCTGCACACTGCGCTACCAGGAGGACTTGGATTGAGCTGGTACTCAGTGGTAATGAGGGAGATGAAGGGTAGCGTGACTACAAATCAGCTTACTGGAAACAAGTAATATTATGAAGAATACTGGAGGAAAAAGTCCTTTAGTTCTGAAAGAAGTAGCACTGACCCCCACTTTGCTGAATCCCAGGCAATATAGGACAGATGAGGCAAGTAAGGTATTGAAATAATCTTAGACCCTCATGGTGCCCTCCATGGTTCATGCCCCCAGAAATCTCAGTTTAGCAACAGGGATTTGAGGGTGCCCTTTTAACTGGCTAGCGAGAAAAACAAAGAGGAGTGTTCTCAGCTGTTACACCTGCCCCTGTCCAACTGAACCGTTGCTGTACATTAAGGAACTGGCAGACATAAGATATCTGGGATTCAGGGAAGCATTTGATATAATACAGAATTGCCTGATTTACAGTCAAAAGGCACAAGAGATCTATTGAAATACGTTCAAGTTTGGCTTCTGGAAGCATAAAGGGTGAGAATAAAAAGGAAAGCTGCGGGTAGAGATATAGTTAGTCATGCTGAGAGGGGGTTTGGAACAAGGACCCTGTGTCTGTATACTGGAGTGTAAGTTGCAGGAAGAGACATGAGGGTGGAGAAAAAGGTTTTAAAAGGGAATAACTTCTTCATCACCCTAAACAAGTTCAACCCTCCCCCTCCCAAACATTTACTATTACATCCTTCAAATATCTGTAGAGATTTATCATGTCTTAATCACTGCTTAGCCAAGCTATACACTATGGGAAGGCAACCTATGGCACGTGTGCCGAAGGCAGCACACGAGCTGATTTTCAGTGGCAGTCACACTGCCCGGGTCCTGGCCACCAGCCCGAGGGCCTCTGCATTTTAAATTTAATTTTAAATGAAGCTTCTTAAACATTTAAAAAACCTTATTTACTTTACACAGAACAATAGTTTAGTTACATATTATAGACTTATAGAAAGAGACCTTCTAAAACCGTTAAAACGTATTACTGGCACGCGAAACCTTAAATTAGAGTGAATAAATGAAGACTCAGCACACCACTTCTGAAAGGTTGCCAACCCCTGCTATACACATTGTCCCAAGTTCATCCTGGTGTAACTCCATTGACTTGAGTAGAGTTACACCAGAAACGAATCTGACCAATTCACTTTTTTTTTAAATCTATCCTTACAAATCAGTTTCTCCAGTCCCTTGTTCAGATGCTGCTTTCTAACTTTTTTTCCTCAGGCACCCTCTGGACAGCTTTATGGTACAATATACCCAGAACTGACTGCAGAATGTCAGGTGTGGTCTTACCAATGCCATAGAGAGAGAGCGTAAAACCTCCCTGCTCTGTAACATGATGCCTCTCTCTATACAATATGAAATTGCACTGGAGGTGAGGTACTGGCGGGAGGTGAGTGAGAAAAGGATTTGTTTGGGAGAGAAGGAAGACTTCCAAAGGAGAAAAGGCATCCAAATAATGGACAGAGTGAAGATGGCAGAGGGAGGAGATTTACCTAAAAATGGCATAAAGAGAAGGAAAATTATTGTGCGGAGAGGAGGTTAATCTGCTATTTGTTTCTGAGAAAGGAGAAAGATTGGCGTAGTATTGAACATAGGGAAGACAAATGAGTGCCCATGGCCCACTCACTCTTATATGAGAGCCATTAAGATGACCAACCAGCGCCCACTGTCATGATGTTTTTTATGAAGTGCACACCTGTCCCACTAGGCAATGAACTGAGACCCACTGTCACAGGGTGACTGGCTCCTTTATGAGGTAATGGGTCCAGCCTCACCTATGACTCATTCAACCCTCCTCCTCAGGTGGGAAAAATTAGTGTAGCCACATAACAGGTAGGTCATATGCTTAAAAGTCAGTTCAGGCCTAGAGATAAGAGAGAAGCCCCCAGAAAGCTAAAAGGAGGAGAACAGGCAGACAGCTCAGAAAGGAGACGGCCTGTCTGCCAAGCAGAGCCCCAGGAGGGCTGTGGGCCCCCCTGAACCAAAGGAGAGAAGAGGTGCTTTGTGAAGTAGAGCTGGAAACTGGCTCTAATCACAGTATAGGCCGGCCCCCAGCAGGGGGCCATGGGACTCCTCAGTCATGGAGAAAAACCCATGCTTTAATCATAGCACAAGCCAAAGAAGCGTGGCTGTGGGACTCCTGATTTACTTGGAACTGGGTGGACCAAGTGCCAATAAGAATTAATAAATGATACCAACTAGAGGGATCTTACTTTAAGTATTCTGGCATGGGAACGAATTACTGCAAGAAGCCAGAGGGAGCTGAGGACAGGATACCTGCAAAGCCATGCCTCCTACTAACCCATTTTACATAGGCCGCTGACCAGCCTTCAGGTACTGCAGACTTTGGGTCAAATATCAAACTGGTTGACCTACAAGTGAAAGACTACAAAGTCATTAGAAAATTCTCTAAGCCATTCAGACCCTAACCTAAGAATGATTTAATCAACCAAGAAACTCTGAGGATTAGAGGGCAATAGGGTTGTTGCCTGAGACGTGTGTAGGTGTAACATCTCCACTGGGAGCTTCAGTGCAGTGCATGTCACTAATGTTCCTGAGGGTGATATGGGGAACTGCCAGCAGTTATTCAATGTGCTGTTACTTGGTTCCTTCTCAGCACAGCTGAGAGACCTGGGCCAATGAGTTTTCATATCATTCCTCCATTTTCACAGGATTTCAAGAGAAAACTGATATATATACCTGCTAGTTAGAGTTAGGAGTAGGAGATGGGGTGAGGGGAGGCCAGGACAGTGTCTGAGGAAGGACAGGAGTTATGAGAAGGATCAGAGGAACTATTCCTATCCAGGGAAGACAAGGCACAGGGAGCTATCACTGTCTGGAGTGGAGAGGGGAAGACACAGTCCAGGGCTGAGGTTCTTTTAAATAATTTCCATAAGCCTTTCCAACTTCCTCCCCACTCTGTAGGAGCTGTGTTTGCATTCTGTTGGTTGAGAACTCTTACAGCCCCAATGCTTTCTGCAAACTCAGGTCTTTCTTTCTAGTAAGTTCAGAAATGTCTTTTCAAAATGTTCTGGGGCCTTGCAAAATAAAACAGCAAGAGAAGCACTGAAAGATGCAGTAAGCACCTTCTCTCAAAGTCACAACTGCTTCTGTTCAAGTCCTGTTGCCCTATGCCTGCCCACTGGTGACCAAACACTCAGGGAGATGTGTCCGTCTAGCAGCGCCCCCTTCTGGTGGCCAGCTTTGCTGTGCAGGTGCCTCTGGTGTTCAGTCCAGACTAAAACTGCACTCCTTCCAGGGCACTGCCAGCATTCCCAGAGCTATGTTGTGGTGCTCTCAGAGGAAAGCCATTCTTTACTGATAATATACACTCCATATTTATTAGATAATTATCCATCCCAGGGACTAACCCAAGGCCAAGTCAACGTTCGCTCTTCTCTTCTCACACAATGGGAGACTGGGGCCAGAAACTGAACACAGGCCTCCTGCAGGCCATACTTTTCACTAGCAACTAGTTCACCAGAGAGACCATAACTGGTCTTTTTTGAGCCTTGTGACAATCACTAATGAAAACTCAACTGCCCACAATTATCAGCTGTGCTGGGAATGAATCAGGTAACCATGCACTTATCAACTGACAGCAGTGTCAGCCACACCACTGTACATAACTCCCAGCGAATTCTGTGGCGACATTATCCCTATATATATGCCTCAAGTGACAACCCCATCAATTCCTAACCAGAGTTGTTTGAAAGTCAGAATGCCCCTTTCTGTGAGAAATTCCAACATTTTTAGAGAAAAAAAGTCACTGTTTCAAAATGAAAAGTAGCAACTTCAAAATTTCCTGCAGAAGGGCAATTCTGAAATTTTTTTTTTAAATAACCAGAATGTTTCATTTAGAAAATTTCTAATCAAAATATCTTCTTGGAAGCCAAAGCTCTGAAGCTCTCAGCTTGGCCCTGGATGCCCAAGCGTCCCAACTCCAGGGCAGTCCACCACTGAGGCTACTAAGGATGGCAAGAATCCATGCGAGATTTGAAACCTGCCTATGTTCTGAGGAAGATCTGAGGCAATTCACATGTTCCCAGGGAACATTTCAACAGCAGTGAATCAGCATTTTCCCACGGGAAAATGACCCATTGAAAAATTTCCAACCAGCTCTACATCTAACCCCTGAGATTCCTTGCTGATTAAAAGATTCCGAAACAAGGCCTGCATTTCTCTTTTGCTGGATTTTGGTAATGCCTAATGGCCCCAAATGAAATCAGACCCTATCCTGCTAGGCACTGTGCAAATGTATAGGAAGCTGCAGCGCTTACCCTTAAGTGCTTACATTCTATTGTATACAAGATGCAACATGTGAGTAACAAACAGAAAGGAAGTGTGAGGGGGAGATGCAAGAAACAATAAGATTACATAGTTACACAGATTAGCAATTGCACAACACAATGGTTCTAAATCATCTAAGTGTTTATGAAATCCATCTAATCCCCAAGCACCACACCACCTAGCCTTCATTGCTTGGCTGATTTCTTGTAAATATCACAGCAGAAGTGGCTCTGGAGGAGGGATAGGAAGGAGGTGAGATTAGGGGCCTTACAGATTCATTCAAAGACAGCATTTTATGTGCAAGGGGCATCCTGAAAGAAAGCATGGAGCCATTTGTTGAAGCAGCAGACTAAATGATCACCGTGATTCTGGCCCTAA
This sequence comes from Mauremys mutica, assembly GCF_020497125.1. Lineage (NCBI taxonomy): Eukaryota > Metazoa > Chordata > Testudines > Geoemydidae > Mauremys > Mauremys mutica. The sequence continues at coordinate 69,196,651 of NC_059075.1, forward strand.
AATCTATGAAATGGAGGCTAGATGTGATAAGAAACAAGAACGAATGAGCAGGGAGGAGCAGATTTGTGAAGGGTCTTAAAGGCAAAAAGAAGCTTGAATGTGATGACAGGATTTCTAATGGAATGACTGTGATAGTAATCAAAAAGCTCTTAAGAGTTGATAGCTGTTCTATCACCAGTGGGAAATGAGGTGGAGTATATCTGTGCAATTCCCAGCAAGACAGGTGTCCACTTCCCAAAAGCCAGTCCTGCAGATGGCACATTACTGATTGTTCACAGCAGAAAGTGAATGGGGCACAGAGACTGCACTCCTCTCCAACCCCTGGCGGTCATCCCTTCAGGTCCCCCTGGCAGAGGGCAGCATAGGCAAAGCTTGTTCGGCTACTGCTCATGCTGCACTTTAAATATAAAAAAATAAAACTTTATTTATTTAGGAAGTTCTTACATGTTTAGAAATCTTTGCCATATAAATATCAGAAACAAATAATCATTACAACAGTGAGCTTTGTTTAAAGAGATATTATACAGGACTACAGTCGTCATTAGCTCTTCCTATTTAACAGGGTGTTGCTAAATTACAGAGTCAGCATCATTAAAACCCCAAAGTTGTTCCTAGTGATTTTATTAAATGGAGTGAAATCTCCGATTACACATAGACATACTAGGTCTGCTGAATATCAAATGTTAACATTTAAAAAAACGGACAAGTGGAGTTCTGTTTTTGCAAGTGAATGCACTGTGTCTGAATATTGAATAAAAGATAACCAAATATCTAAGTATCTATCTGTCCTCTATTTTGCTGGGTATATAATTGGTGTGTTAATTTTTCCATAACCACAACCTCCCCCACTTTTTTATTTAAACCATTCCTCCATAGTTGGGCTATTTTTCTTTTTCCAATGAAAGGCTACCAATAGCTGAGCATTTGCTAGAAGATGAGAGATGAATTCTTTTTCTCTTTGTGCCTGACCATTTCCAATAAGGAGCCCAAGGTGGATTACCAACGGATCATTTGGTAATAAACATCTAACAATTTGTGGTATTTTGTTACAGACTGCATCCTAATACTCTCTAATGACTGGATGTAGCCACCATATATGCATTAAAATCTTCTTTTTCACCACAATTTCTTCACCATTTAATCTCTCTATTTTAACCTGACTAGTGTGAGGTGCCATTGGCATAGTATCTTAAAGACATTTTCTTTTATTGTGCTACCTACTGATGTTGCTGGTCCTCTTTTCCAGATGAAACCCCATTCCTCTGGAGTAATTTGTCTAGCCACATACTGTTCACAGGATGTCACATATGGGCACTTTTTTGTTAGGAAAGCTGCCTGCAAAGATTGATATAAATTAGTTCTAGAGACAAGGTGGGTGAGGTAATATATTTCATTCTGTTGGTGAGAGAGAGAAGCTTTCAAGCCACACAGAGCTCTTCCTCTGGTATGGGAAATGTACTCAGAATGTATGTCTACAGTGCAATTAAAAACCTGCAGCTGGCCCATGCCAGCTGACAGTGCTTGGGCAAAAGGGCTGTTTAATTTGAGCTTGGGCTGCATCTTGAGCCATTTCACAGGGTCCTAGAGCCCAGGCTCCAGCCCGAGCGTGTACACAGCAATTAAATAGCCCGTTAGTGTGATCCAGAGTTAGCTAGCACAGGCCAGTCCTGGGTTTTTAATTGCAGTGTAGAGCTACACAGAGTGTCACAGCTAAATACAAGGTGGAACAGACTGTTTAGCATAAGAAGTTAACACATATTTCAAGGGACTGTTCAAGGTGAAGTGGCCCATTCATGGGGGAGGGGGAGAGAAGGAAAAAAAGGCAGCTTGGGATGGGGGTTGTTAGTGGGCTATAGATTGTTATAATAAGAATTAATTATATATATTTTTTGTTTTCTAATTGACCAGATGCCATCACTGCTATTAAAGTTAGCTCTCAGTATGAGATGGTTTTCTAGAAAGTTGAGTGGAAAAAACAGAGGACTTCAATTATTCAAGGCTGTGAAACTGGCACCTTTCTCCAGCACTAGATTCACTTTACATTTCAAATGTTTAAAGTGAAAGAACAGGAATACTTGTGGCACCTTAGAGACTAACAAATGTATTTGAGCATAAGCTTTCATGGGCTACAGCCCACTTCTTCGGATGCATAGGTGCCTTCAAACTTAGCATGAAAATACAGCAATGGCCAACGTGTTAAGTGCCTTCTTTTGTTTCATGCAGTGTTGTAGTCTTGTTGGTCCCAGGATAAGAGAGACAAGGTGGGTGAGGTAATATCTTTTATTGAACCAAATTCTGTTGGTGAAAGAGAGAAGCTTTCAAGCTACACAGAGCTCTTCTTTAGGTTCTTTTGCTTCAGTTTTCACCACAAAGGTTAGCAGTCATCGGACAACTAACAGGAAACATCAGTGTAAATGGTGTAGGATCTCGGGCTAAAATAGAGAAAGAACAAGTTAAGAATTACTTAGGACAGTGCTTCTCAAAGTGGTGGTCCGCGGACCGGTGCCGGTTCACAGCGAGTTTCCTCATAAGAGCGTCAAATAGGATAATAATATGGCACCGGTCCCTGGCACATTGGGGAAAAAAATTGCCGGTCCCCCACATCGGATAGCTTGAGAAGCACTGACTTAGGAGACATCTACCCTTAAAATGCTACAGTGGCTCAGCTGCACCCCTGCAACTAGGCCGCTGTAGCGCTTCAGCGTAGACCAGGCTGGACAAGTTAGATGTCAAGTTGGCATGGCCTCACAAAATACATCCTAGAATACTTAAGGCACTGGCTGAAGAGCTCTCCAAGCCATTAGTGATTATCTTTGAGAACTCATGCAGGATGGGAGAGATCCCAGAGGACTGGAAAAGCACAGATAGAGTACCTAGCTATAAAAAGAGGAATAAGGACAACCCAGGGAATTATAGACCAGACAGCTTAATTTTGGTACCCAGAAAGATAATGGGGCAAACAATCAATTTGTAAGTGGCTAGAAGATAATAAAGTAATACGTAATAGTCAACATGGATTTGTTCTTGTCAAATCAACCTAACCTTTGACAGGATAAGCCTTACAAACCTTGTGGTCCAGGGGTGGGGAGGAACCAGTAGCTGTGATATACACCTCTACCCCGATATAACACGGTCCTCAGGAGCCAAAAAAATCTCACCGCCTTATAGGTGAGACCGTGTTATATCGGGTTTGGTCCGGTACGGCGTACCGGCAAGAGCTGCTATGCTGTGCCGGACCGGACCAGCTTCCCCAGTGGTGATTTAAAGGGCCCCGTGCTCCAGCTGCCAGAGCTCCGGCAGGAATATAAAGGGCCCGGGGCTCCCTGCAGACTGGAGCCTCTGGCCCTTTAAATCAGTGCCCGAGCCCAGCTGCCAGAGCCCTGGCAGGGATTTAAAGGGCCCAGTGCTCCAGCCGCTATGGGGAGCCCCAGACCCTTTAAAGCACCTCTGGAGCTCTGGCAGCAGGGCTCGGATGGGGATTTAAAGGGCCTGGGGCTCCCCGCAGTGGCCAGAGCCCCGGAGCCTTTAAATCACCGCCGGAGCTCTGGCAGCTGGGCTCGGGCAGAGGGCCCGAGGCTCTACACTGCTATAAAGGGCCCATGGCTCTACACTGCTTTACCACGTTATATCCAAATTCGTGTTATATCAGGTTGCGTTCTATTGGGGTAGAGGTGTATATCAACTTTAGTAAGGTTTTTGATACTGTCTCACCTGACATCATTAGCAAACCAAGGAAATATAGCCTAGACAAACCTACAATAAGGTGGGTGCACAACTGGTTGAAAAACCATACTCAGAAAGTAATCATCAATGATTCACAGGGATCTGTCCTGGGTCTGGTTCTATTCAATATCTTCATAAATGATTTGCATTACGGCATAGTAGGTACACCTATACATTTTGCAGATGACACTAAGTTGTGAGGGTTTGCAAGGGCTTTGGAAGACAGGATTAGAATTCAAAATTATCTTGATCAACTGGAGAAATGGTCTAAAATAAATAGGATGAAATTCAATATGGCCAAATGCAAAGTACTACACTTAGGGCAGGTCTACACTTAAAACGCTTCAGTGGCACAGCTGTACTGATGCAGCTGCACCAGTGTAGTGCTTCAGTGAAGATGCTACTACACTGACGGGAGAGCTTCTTGTGTCAGTGCAGTTAATCCACCTCCAAGAGAGGCAGTAGCTTTGTGGACAAGAGAATCTCTACCGTCAGCATAGTACTGTCTACACCAGGGGTTAGGCTGGTAGAACTGTGTCGCTCAGGGGTGAGGTGAGGTTTCATACCCTTAAGCGACGTAGTTATAGCGATGGACGTTTATAGTGTAGACCTGGCCTTAGGAAGGAACGATCAATTGCACAAATACAAAATAGGAAACAACTGCCTAGGAAGGAGCACTGCAGAAAAGGATCTGGGCATTATAGTGGATCACAAACTAAATATGAGAATGTAATACTATTGCAAAAACAGTTAATATTCTGGGATGTATTAGCAGGAGTGTTGTAAGCAAGATAGGAGAAGTAATTCTTCCACTCTACTTAGCACTGATAAGGCCACAGCAGGAGTACTGTGTCCAGTTCCAAGCACCACACTTTGGGAAAGATGTGGACAAATTGGACAAAGTCCAGAGAAGAGCAACAAAAATGATTAAAGGTCTAGAAAACATGACCTATGAGAAAAGATTGAAAAATTGGATAGTCTGGAGAAGAGAAGACTGAGGGGGGACATAATAGTCTTCAAGTAGGAAAAAGGTTGTTATAAACAGGGTGATAAATTGTTCTCCTTATTCGCTGAGGACAGGATAAGAAGCAATGGGTTTTCATTGCCGCAAGGGAGATTTAGGTTAGACATTAGGAAAACCTTCCTAACTGTCAGGATAGTTAAGCAATAGGACAAATTACCTAGGGATGTTGTGCAATCTCCATTATTGGAGGTTTTTAAGAACAGATTGGACAAACACCTGTCATTCATGGTCTCGATAATACTCGGTCTTGCCTCGTTGCAGGGGACTGGACTAGATGACCCATCGAGGACTCTTCCAGGCCTACATTTCTATGATTCTATGTTTTGTCTGAACAGGGTTAACAGCATGTGCTACCATTTTCCTTCTAGGAGCTTCCTTCCCAATCTGCTGATGGAATTAGAGAGAGAAAAGGGCTAAGTATTGAAATTACACGTCATCCTCCCCCACTGTGTACCTGGGAACAGACCGTACCGAACTCCCTTCCTTGCCTGGCAAGGCTTCTGTGGTTAATCATAGAATTTGCTGACAGGACAGAAGCCAAGAACTTCTATCTGCAGTTGACAAGGGCACTTTCAAAGCAAATGCCTGGCAGTCTACGTTTAAAGGACTGTGTTACCATACAGAAACCTGGTTTCAGGATCAGAGCTAGATTTTCTGGCCCAGGACTGCAAGAAGAGGGATACTGTTATGGCACTGAGGTGAAGGCTTCAAATGCCAGTTTCCCAACTGGGATTTGACTGTCAGCCATTCCTGTGATCTGGGGAGGAGATATGGAGAGAGAGGCTGATGCTGTGGGAAATGGGGCGGAGGGGGGGAGAATAATCTCATTGAATCAACAACCCACTCTCCAAATCCTCCCTATCAGGAACCAACTCTCTACTCAAACTTGTTTGACTTTGCTAGAGGAATATGCCCAAATTCCAGGGGGAAGATAGCATCTTTATGCCTCACATATGACTAGAGAGATGCTTCCGGAAGTTAGAAGTAGGAGCGAGCTAATTCTTCCCCTCCTCTCCCATTGTAAGTAATACACTGGTAGAAGAAAAGGTTATCTTGCCTCCTCCCAACCAATATTTTCACCACACATGCCAATACTCCGATGCAGTCTAACAACCCTGGGATGTGGTCCTTTACACAGGGCAAGCTATATGCAGAGATCATGCAGTCCTAGTCACTTTCCCTTTTCAAGACCCCTCTGCGCATCTGAGAACGAGAACTATGATGCTGACATTCTAGTCTGATGCTGGACACTATCCATTGCCCAAGCTGCATCCAGGCTAGCAGTCAGGGGAGGCTCTAGGAATCCCGCTGCCCCAAGCAGGGCGGCGCGCCGCGGGGCGCGCTCTGGCGGTCGCTGGTCCCGCGGTTCCGGGGGACCTCTTGCAGACGTGCCTGCGGAGGTTCCGCTGGTCCCGCGGCTCCGGTGGAGCATCCACTGGCATGCCTGCGGGAGGTCCACCCGAGCTGCGGGACCAGCGAACCCTCCACAGTCATGCCTGCGGGAGGTCCACCGAAGCCGCGGTACCACCGGACCCTCCGCAGTCATGCCTGCGGGAGGTCCACTGGTCCCGCGGCTCCGGTGGACCTCCTGCAGGCATGACTGCGGAAGGTCCGCCGGAGCCACCTGCCACCCTGCCGGCAAAATGCCGCCCCAAGCGTGCGCTTGGCGCACTGGGGTCTGGAGCCGGCCCTGCTAACAGTAGTGAAGTGGTGATGTGGGACCCACAGAGCATGGCAGATTTGCCACACAAGCGCTTTGCGGAACATGCTAGTGTGTGTCATGTGCATGGGTGATCAAAAATGTAGAACACAATCTGCTTGCTTGTCAAAACTCTCCTACCTAGAAGCTCTCATGCTGTGGTGGATCAAGGCCAAATCAACTGATCTGTGCCCTGTCTTCCAAAGGCTCTTCCAGATCTTACACATCCTCCCTGCACACCCATAGAGGCTGGCAAGCTTACTTTGGATGCTTTTCAGGGTAACATACCTACTTCTGAGTTGCCAATATTAAAAAAACAAAAACAAAAAAAGTTTTTCATGGGACATTTCTTCAAATTAGTGGGGGACTGGAGGCTGAGAGTTCCCCCAGATGGGGTGTATGTGTGTAGGCTCAGGTGAACTTTAACAAGGCTGAAGTTGGTTCTTTATTCACAGTTCCCAGTTCCTTATTCAAAGATTTCTTTTTAAAATCAATCACCACTAAGTTTAAACTTTTAAGGACATTCACCAAAAGAAGTGAGAATAAATTTTATAATAACATATATTCATGTTTTTAAGAATATTAAGATACAAGCAAGACCCCAAACCTACATTGTGTAATTGCCTCTTAATGTCTGTCTCTTTCCCATTCCAAGGCCTACACCTTCCCAATCACTTCTGGTGTCTTGTCCAGTACATCCTGTAGCTGGTGGCAGCAGCTGATCCCTGCCAATCTCTCAAATCTGTCCCTGAGAGAATATGAATACAATAAAAAAAGAATGATGACCAAAGAAGATTACATGGATCCAATTACCAGCTAAGCCATAGGAGTTGAGTCCTTGGGGGTTTTAACAGTAATACTTCTCCATTCATGCTGCCCAGAAGCCAGCCCCAGCCCAGTTCCCTAGGTGACTGCTCACGGAGTAAAGGGAGAACATGTAGACATCATCATTAATGTAGTCATTTTACTGACTTTAACCATGGAGAATGGCAGTAAAAAGAGTATAAAGCTTGCACTTTCCCATTACCCTCATCCAGGGGCCATAAAATGTACGGCAGAGAATGAAAACTGCAACTAAGCCCTGGCAGATGGCAACACTAACGTGGGAGCCATGAAGACAGAGGCTCTATGTTTACAATAGGATGAGGGATGCTTGCTACTGTACCGATAACTGTACTGTATGGCATATGTACTGTATGCATGCACACACTCACATCCCATGCACATGTCTGCAGGCACCCAAGCACTCTCATACCTGCATCCTACGTTTATATATGCACCAGCAGGCATGCACCCACATTGATATGTGCACCAAATGTGTTGACAGGCATGAATAGAACCACAAACATATGTACTTATTTATGTCTGCACATCCATGTGCATCTACACATGCAAATGCACATCCCTGGGTCTATGTGCACACACACACATGTAATCCGTCATCCACATGCACAGCCCATATACATTCTTAGACCAAGTTTTTGTATCTGTACAGAGACTAATAGAATGGGGGTTTGATTCTAATCTTCTAATTGCTACTATCATTAAATAATGCATGTGTGCCTGTCCACGCAATCCAGCAGCTTATGAAGAATTGTTGGGACAGACTGACTCCATGGCTGAGACTGGCATTTCATTCACAGCCAGCCAGGCTACTCTGGAGACGAATTGCAGGCATAGTATTAGCAGCAAAGTTTTAAATCCTTCGGCCACATGTGGGGGGTTATCAGGAGCAACCCTGTGCTACTCAAAGCAAAGTGCTGCTGAGTGAGAGGTTGGCTCCTGCCAGCACTCCACTCTGGTCCCCAGAGGCTTCTTAATCACTAACGAATGGCCTGGTCAAGTGGGAATATTTTTGAGGGTCCATGACTGTCACTCACTGACAGAAGGGTGGGGGACAGCCAGTGTAACAACAGCCACAGGAGTCAATGGATACTGATCCATGTTATGTGACAAGTGTATTAACCTTTGTATCTCTCACCCGGGTCAGGTGAGGGGGGAGGAAATAAAGTTCACTCGCTTATCAGCACTCCTGCATACTATCCTACTATTGCATGGTCTCTGTAAGAAGAGTGGGGACACTGAAGAACATAGCTTGTATCTCTATGCAAGGAGGAGGCCTAATTTCAGGACCTTCTTTTAGTCCTGCAAGTGCCAGACTCACATGAAAGACCCATAAAAAAAACAAACTGATAAATCCCATCCACCCTGGGATCCTAATGTACACAAGATCGGAATTACAAACCCATAAAATATAATTCACAGCTCTCCCTAACTACAGATGTGACTTGACCAAGAAGCATTCGTCCCAAAGCCTGTGGTAGTCTCTGCTATGAACTGGATTTCAAAAGGCATGTATGTCACTGTTTTCATTGCTTTAGATAACTTCTTGTGTTTAACAGGTTATGCTGTGGCACTTTATTTCTCAACCAGTAGATTCTGTTTATATCACTGGTTGGCCATTCAAAGCTTGCCTACCTCCAGGTGCTCATGGGGGGCAGGCCCAGTGTAATTCCCAGGAGAGAAAATTAACAGCACAGCAATGAACAAAGAGTCTAAGGCCTGGCCTACACAGGTGGAGGCATGGAGGGTATCTGTAAGCTACATGCCACAGTGAAAAGCAGGCCGTGTCCACACTGCGGTGTGTAGCTACACGTGGCAGTGAAAGGTTCTGGCAGTGAGACACTGCCCTGCTAAAAATAGCAGGGGAGGCACTGCTTGGGCACGTAGAGGCACATACCATAGGGCACATACCCTCTGGTTCTGGTGTGTTCGCTTAAGCAGTGCCTCCCCACCTACACTGCTACTTATAGCCATGCCGGGGGGCACACAGCGTATACGCTGCACACTGCTGGAAATGTAGAACAAGCCTAAGAGGGATAATGTTAGCTAAGGACCTACTTCTGCTCTCCCTGGGCCAAAGCCTCAGCTGCAGCTGAGCAGCACTCAGCAGAGCTGAAAGGGGGGTGTACAAAGGCATTTGCCCCACTCCGATGCTGGGGCTCAGTGGTCTCTGGACTGACTCCTATCATACAATAAACCAGTATGACTGGCAGCAGAAGGGAGCATTGCTAGGCTTTCCTCGTACTCCTCCAGTCTCTGGCTGCCAGAAAGGTCCCTTGGAGACAGGGCTGTTCTAATTAATACCAGATGCTATTCTTCCTGCTCAAGTGGTCAGGAGCAGGAGGTCGGGACCAGGAGCTGCTATGGTGGCTTAATGCCACCCATGGATCCCCCTACACCAGGGGAATCTTCCAGCAGCTGTCCAAGCCAGCGTTAGGGCTATTTTGTGTCACTGGAGCTGAGCACTCAGACCTCCTCGTTGGAGAAGTGGGTGCTCAGTACTTCTGAAAATCAGGCCCCTCGTCTGTTAAGAAGGGCACCCAAATATTGTTGCAATCAGAACCAGTAGCCACTTTTGAAAGTTTGAGCCTAAATATTGTATTAGCGGATGGCAGCAAGTGGAGCAACCAGCAGAGCACTACGTGCATCACGGCTCATTGGTTTGTTTTTGCAAAGCGATGAGTGAATCCTGGAGCTGACAGCCTCCAGCCACCTAAGGAAGCACTGCAGTCCCCATCACCTTTTGCATTGTCGCTGCAGCCAGCAGACCTCAAGGGAGGACTGAGGACACCATCAAGATCAGGGTACTGTCACCTCTCTTATGTGATTTCCTAAAGCCACTTGGAAATCCACACAGTTCTTTTTAACTGTGTGTTTTTTTTTCTGAACGTATTCCCCAATCTTCTTTCCAAAAAGAAAATCAGTTCCACCAGCTCATCCTTCATGAGCAACCCTACAATAACCGAATATGAGAAAGCCAGTGCTCAGGAGCAACCCTACAATAATAAACCAAAATGTTCAGCCCAGCTCTTCTGAGCAAACTGTAATAATCAAAACCAGCATCAATGTGCAATGGAGGAAAGCCACATTTGGCAGAGAAAACACGTATCAGTTTTAGGAAGGGTACTCTGGAGGAAATAGGGTCTTATGGCTAAGGCATAAAATTAGGAGCATCTAAATTTCTACTTCTGCTAGTGTGAACTCGTGCAAGTCACTTAAATTGTCTCTGCCTGTTTCCTAACGAATGTGGATAACAAGACTTCCCTCCCTCTCAGGAGTCCTATGCAGGGCCGCTCAGAGGTGGGGGGGCAAGTGGGGCAATTTGCCCCAGAGTCCAGGCCCCGCGAGCCCTGGCCTGCCGGCAGTCCGGGTCTTCAGTGGCATTTTGGTGGCGGGGGGCCCTTCAGTGCTGCCAAAGACGTGGAGTGACTGAAGGGCCCCCCACTGCTGAAATGTTGCCGAAGATCCGGACCGCAGCCGGGTGAGTACAAGCGCCGCAGTTCCCCCGCTTTGCCCCAGGCCCCCTGAATCCTCTGGGTGGCCCTGGTCCTATGTGTTGGCTTACTTCATTGACATTTGTACAATGCCCAGAGATCCTCAGGCAAAGTGCCACAGAGAAGGGTAAAACAGGTATGATGTTAAGCTTCTGGGGAGCTAGAAGCAGAGAGTAAAAGATTCCTTTTAGAAATGTTGAACATGACAGTATCTATTAGCTTGTCTCAGGCAAACACAGGCAAATTAGACTTCTAAAATTCTACCTGTTATTTAGTGGAGAACAAAATGGCAGCTTCCAAACCCCTTTCCGAGTAAAGGTACAACTGGGGAAAACAAATTTCCTTCTCTCCAGCACTTTCTCTCTTCTAAACCTTTCTGAACACCCAAGGCAAAGGCAATGTATAACATTTTTTTAAAAACCTTCCCACTGTGAAATATATTTATCTTACCCCAGAGCTCTCTCATACAGTATAATTACCCTTCAAGGGCCTTTCGACTTTATTGAACTTTTTACCATCTCTTATGTTCCAGAGGGTCCTGAAAATGGTCCAGCCACAATCTCTCTCTCTCTCCCTTTTGTTGTTCTCTTGATAGCAATTCTGTAGCTCCTCCACCCCCCTACTCCCCCAAAAAGCACATCTTCCTTCTATCACACTAAGGTTGAGATGCCATGGAATCAATTCCTCCGAAAACCAGCACAGGAACTTTTGTATTAGCTGCCATTTACCAATCTGGAATTCTTGAAATTCCTCATAATAATCCTCAAAATATTGTGTGTTTCTTTCTGACCAAACATGACCCTTGGGAGTCTCCAGTAGCGTAGTTCTGCCATGTTCTTAGGTCCTAGTTCACAGGTTCTGGGCGACGCAAATATCATATAGTTCCTGGATGGGGATGAGGAGAGGATGGGAAAGGATACACTTAAAAAAACCCTATTGACTATTCATTAAAATATGTTCTTTCCTTGCTACTGCAATTTGTCCCCAAAGACCTTAAAATTCCTTCTTTCTTGTCTGATAGGGCCCTATTTGGCCAATTCTAGTAAAGGTTTCTTCTGCCTAATAAAAATAAAAAACAAAACAAAACATCACAACCACTGAGCAAAGGACCTCTACTTTAAAACAAACAAATGTGCAACATAAAAACTGACTCTGAAGTTTGCCATTGGTGGGCATGACTGTTAAGACATTTCTGAAAAGAGCCACTGTGTTTACAGCTGGGAAAGGTAGGTCCCCTAAGCAGTTTCTGTGGGAATAAACCACTCACCTCTTGGCTTCCAGCAATTAGCTTACCACAAGGATTAGTTCACTGCCTCCATGGTTTTCAAAGCATATCATTAGCAGTGGAAACATATTGTACAGTCAGAGGAATTAGTGGTGAGTTTTATTCTCTATTACCCAGGTGCTCTTCAACGCAGACACTTGAAAATAGAGAACAATGAGCAACTCACGGGTCCCCAGTTATTATGCCTTAGTACAGCTGGCCCCACCGCACAGTCAATACTCATTTGTCCAAAGGATAAGGAGGGCAAGGAACTTTAGACCTATCTTGCAGGGAACTTGAGATCCAGGAGAGTAGTTCCCACACAGTGAGTTGGATTCTTCACTGCCTTGTGCTATCATTTGCACATTTGCAAAGACGGCATAAAATGCTACCAGATCAGAATACACCTCTACCCCGATACACCACGACCTGATAGAACACAAATTTGGATATAACACGCTCCAGGAGGGTGGGGCTGTGCACTCCGGCGGATCAAAGCAAGTTCGATATAATGCGGTAAGATTTTTTGGCTCCCGAGGACAGCGTTATATTGGGGTAGAGATGTAGTTGCATTTTACCCAACATCACATTCACTGTGCAGTGATGCAAGCAAGTACACAGGGACCAGGACGGTAGAGAACAGGGCCAGGAGGGGCAGCTAGAATCAGAAATGGCACTGTATAAATGAGGGGACAGACTCCCCAGTAAAGGACAGCTGCTTGGCTCTACATTGTCAGTGAAATGTGGCTCTAAAGCTGGCTTAACTAGCCAAGGGAAGATCCTCCCAGTGCAAGGGGGATACTCTAGTGGCATAGAGCCAATGCAGGGGCTCTCACACCACCCTTCCTCCCTGCTGCCAGAGTAGCAGGAGAGAGATGGCCTGCCCGGGATGCCCCTGCACTTGAACTCTATTGCTCTTTAGCTGCATTTTTATCCCCTGGGGCCATTGCAGCCTGGTGTAAATTAGGGCACCTTTCATGCTACTCCAAGTGCAAAGGGACCGGCCCCTGCATGAAGAACACAAAGGTGAGATTTAAGCCACCTTTTCACAAACACATGCTGCCAGCCCTACTTGCACCCTCTGTACTTTGACTTGGGCCAACACTCTGGCCCTAGACTGAATCCTATGTTGATTCTCTTTGTGATTTCGAGCGAGCATGCTCTGCCTATGGATCTAAAGATCCTTTTTCTAACTGCTGGTGCCATGAACTCCTCCTAGTATTGCAGAATCCAGGCATGGCTTTCTGCCTTTCATATTCTTTCCAGAAATAACGATTCTAAAACTGAAACTTAGCTGGCAATTCAGCTTTGATGGGAACATCCAGCCTTGTGTGATGCTATCCTGCAGTTTCCTGAGGCATCGAAAGTCCTGAAATAACTTCAGGGCTAATGCAACTTCACCACATCACGACAAAATATCTGCAATACATCCTCCTTGAAGTACTGACAACAACTTTGCCTCAGAGGGCAAAAATTTCCAAGGCTGTTAGTTCTAATCCCACTCTCAGTCTTTCGCAGGGTGGGCTGGCAGGGGCATCACTGAACGGAAGCCTTCTTTTCCAGAGGGGCAGGGAATGCTGTCACAGTGAACTCTCACTCCCTTCCCACTAGCTAGCACTCCAAATAGGAGCCAATACCCATGCTCTGATGGAAGAGGCTAGCATGGTCCTGATGAAGGCAGGGATGCAGTAGGAAAGGGAGACTGGGGTTTGAGCCCTGTCACATAGGACTGATCCTTGCTAGGAGGGGAGACTTTCCTGACTGCTGCCTTTTCCTCCAACCTCTAACTACATGCCCAGAATTCTATTAACTTCTCAGTGACCACAGAGATCAAGGCACAGAAGGAAATGAGAGGCTGGAGGGGCCTCCAGCTCCACACTCCCATTTGGGGAAGGCTGCAGGACAAAACAGATGAGTGATCTGAGGCAGGGGATTAACGGAGGTGGGATGGAGAAGTGCAGTGATTGTGTAATGGAGGAGCAAGAAGGAACACACTGGAGTGAGACGGAAGGTGTGTTTCATAGATTATAAAGTAGAAAGGACCATTGTGATCATCTAGTCTGACCTGCATAACACAGGCCATAGAACTTCCCTGAATTAGTTCCTGTTTGAACTACAGCTTGCCTTGATTTAAAAATTGTCAGTGCCACTACAACCCGCAGTAAGCTGTTCCAGTGGGCAACTACCCTCACTATTAAAAATGTAACCTCTACTATTGTAGAGGCCTTGCTGGGGTGAGCTATCCGGGAGACAAGCTAGTGAATCCTCCCCCACCCTTGCTATACCTAGGTAGTCAGTCACTTTTGGAGATAGATCCCTTCTGTGAGAAGGAGCTAGTGAAGATGCATTGCTCCTCAGTGGCTATTACAGGGCCCAGGTAAATATGGGAATACTAGAATACTTCAACACGCTTCATGCCTCCACTCTCTTCTTATCAGGCTCCTTCAAACAAACCTGCCTGAGAACCTTAACTGGTCTGGAAAGCAAAGGCCATTTTCCTCTCATTGCTGGGCTGCTGATGGATCACTCAGAGCAAGCTGCACTCAAGTATCAACAAGGCATCTATTGAAAGGAAGAGAGCAAAATCAGTACTTGGTCCTGCTAGTGAAGGCAGGGGGCTGGACTCAAAGACCTTTCAGGGTCCCTTCCAGTTCTAGGAGATAGGATATCTCCTATTATTATTAAAATTGAAGTCTGTTTAGAACTACCTTAATCAAAGTATTTTGTTCAATTGCAGTGTTAACATGGGAGGTGTAATTCCAAACTGCACCACTGGGCAGCTACTCATTGTGGCTCCCCCTTGGCAGACCAACACCACTCTGCTATGTAGGATGCAGGAAGAAAACAAAGGAAGTGAGGCAGGGGCTGGTGGGAAGATGACTGAGTAGCTCACTGTGAGTGGAGAACATTTCACCTTGATTGGATGAACTACTGGACAGCCAGAAAAACCCAACTGAAAAGGTGTTCAGGCAAGTCAAGGTTGAGAAAAGTACCCTAGAGACAACAGACCTGCTCAGGGAGGCTAAGGAGACATTAATTTCTCTTGGTACAAGCCACTGTTTCAGTTTTATTGAAAGGAAGTTTGTTGCAGCTTCTCTCAGGCAAGTGTTTCTGTGCTACACTATTGCAGCCCTTCCTTCTGTCCACAGTGCAACAGCTGCTGTGTGCAGATAAAAGATAAAATGGGTTAGGTAGGACTGTATCATTCACACTGTCCCTTCTACCCTACAAAATTGACTATGCTAGGAAATTGTTCTTAAATACCAATTTTAAAATGGTTTCCAGTAATCTGGCATTGCTACCTGAATAGATGGGGCATAATTTGATTCAAACAGCTTTTGGAAACCATTCTCGAGACTAGCCAGTTTTTAAAAGTGATTTTCTAGCTCAGTCTTTTGTAGTGTAACTGGGATCTTAAGTCTTAGCCCCATCAACCAGCAGAGGCCATATTTACTCTCACAAAAACATAGCTATTGCCATTGTGTTTCCTAAAATGGATGGATAGAATACAAACACAGATCAACCAAAAAGAAAACCTTTTCAAAATAAAAGTGTGCTAAAACCTAAAGTACACAGGAATGAACAATACTCCCTTGTGTCTTCTATCCTTTCCGCTTGTATCTAGTACCAGATACTTCAGAGCAAAGCATAAACCTCCTTATTATTACTATAGCATTTATACTGCAGTAAATCTAGACATCTCAACCAATTTGGGAGTCCCGTTGTGCTATACCTGCACAGTGCTTAAACTGAGTCCCTGTCCAAGAGAGCTTTCTATACCAAGTGTTTCTTAGTCAGGGTTGGATTCCTTTTAGAAATGGGGAATTTGAAAATTAGAATCCTGTTTTCTTTCTGAGTGAGGCTGTTGAGAAAGCGTCCTGTCTTGTCGGCCCTCTCCCTATCCCAAAGCACATTTGGCTCCCTCTCTCTGGTTTTCTTGTATATGTTCCAGTCCCAATGACTGACACCTCCATATTTCTATAATCAAACCTTCGCCACAGTTAACACTATTTGGCTCTCGCTCTTGTTATCCTCAGCGCAGAAGCCGGTCTCCAGAGTCGACTGGAGTTCTGAATTCCCCCTCCTGCCCCTAAAGGCAGGTCTCTCCAGGGCAGCATTGAGGCAGACTGCTGTCGGGAAAGCAGACACGGTCATTGATGGTGCTTTGCTTTCTTTTTCATAAACAGAGCACACACATCTTCCGGGCTGTCAAACCAACACCATTCACAAACACTGAACTAACTTTACAAAAACATTAATGATAGTCACTCAGGGCCCCTTAGGACATAAGGGGGCAAAGGAGAAGTAGTCAGATGTCTACCAGAGAACTACACTGTTTGCTCAATCACTTTAATCTGACCACCTTGGTGTCAGGCTGTGGTCATGTCTCAGGGATAGTATCAAACTGAATGTCTTCTCATGCAAAAAACCCAACAGAACATTGAGACATAATGTACCTTGCTCACTTCTCTTGAGAGGTGAAGTTTCCAGGCACCCCACAGCATCTTGGAGGCTAAATCCCACTGCAAAGGCTTCTCCCAGTTGGTTGGAAAGTAGAGAGAACCCTGTTCTGCCAGTGCTCATACTACATAGCAGCTCACTCTGCACAGTAACTTCCAAGAGGAAGTGGTGTGAAGGCCACTTCCTGTCTGCAGAGTTCTCTGGCAGCTGAAGTCATTTTTAGTTAATGCCACTCAGGAAATTTACCCCCCATCTCTAAAAAATTAATTTTGTTAAGAGAAGGAAAAAAAAGCATTGAGCACCCTTAACTCCTATTAGTTTCAGTGGACTCCCTCTGAGAGAGACTGGGGGTCTCCTCACTTTGCAGAAGGCACTCAATTCCTAACTGCCTGCAAACACAGTAGCTGTGGCTGTGCCACACTCTGTACTGTAAGGAAGAGACACACCACAGCAGTGAGCCTGCAGCACTCTCAGAGAAGCTCTTGAATTATATAAGGACACCCGGCCCTTTTAACTGAAGCACCAGATCAGCTGACCTGTTGAACTGTAACTTAAATCTTACCCAGGTGGCATATAACTAACAGCGGTTATACGGAGAGAGAATGGTCTCAGCCAGCCATGGCACAGGTATCCTGTATTGTTAATCACTCTGCACTGTTCTGTAGTAGGAGTCTCAGAGATGGGTGTATTTCCTGCCCTTGATCTTGCCATTCATACGCCTACAGCAGTTATGGTCAGCTTAACTGCTGGTTTAGAACTTCAGCCCGAGTTTTACTTAGGAATGGACATAGTTAATGCCTCCTAAAAAGAGAAAAAAAATCTAAATAACCACTTCATTCATTATTTTTAAAAAGATGCATTTAATTGGTAGCTAAACACTACGGACCTGCTCCTTCCTTAATGCAGGCACATAGCTCTTAGGAATGCTGATAACTGCACCTCCAAGGGACAGATTTTCTGAGGTTCAGTCTGTAACATATCAATATTACGCCTTGGTACCATTCGGATTTATCACTTATTCACCTGACAGGTCATAACTGACTTATGAAGTCTAAGCAAACCTTTTATTTCAACACTCACTTATTGTACAATGAGACTGTTCCTGTTTCTTCTTTTCCTGCTAGACACCAACTTAAACAATGTCTTTCTGGGCAGGGGACTGAGTGAACATGGGGACACTGGCACCTAAATGCTATGGTGATGGGCTCCTGATAGCTATCTAGACCAGAATACAGTTTCTAAACTTCAGTGAAACACAGTTTGGTCCTGTCCAGCCTGGCCAACCAAACTGTGTTTAAACTAAATTAGCATCAGTTAGTTTTAACCCATGTTTAAAACCTATTAAGCAAACAGGACATCTATTGACCTAGAACAAATGGAACCAGACACGGAGCCTATGTTGTCCCAATCTTTACAAAGGACAGAAGATTTGCAGCTTCAGTGCCTGAATCCTTGAGTCCTGGGGGTCTTGGTTCTCAAACTGCACACTGACAGCCCTAGAGTAGCAGGCATTGGGCATTTTGCTCATTCTTCTCTTCAGGTCGGCCTGTGCACAGTGCGGAGGAGCTTACATGAAACCAAGTAGGTATTACACACTAGATGAATATATTGTGTTATGTCGTCTGTTCTAAGAGGTGCATTATCAGTGGCAAGCAAAAATTCAACTGTTCGGCTCCATCCACACTAAAAGGAAGCGATGCTGATAAAATCCACAAATACCAAGCTACCTATGAATCCCTAAAATCACTAGTTTTGAAATATGTGCAATCACTCCTCATATCATACAGACACCTCACAGCGCCTGATTCTCCACTGCATTGCAGCTTGTGCAGTCACTTACACCTGTGCGGAGCCAATGTAAAAGGCTATCATTCAGATTTAGTAGCTTTTTAATACTCCCTTTAAACTGGCGCTGGCTTGCAACCTATAAGATGAAACTGGGCAATCTAGTTTCACTGTCTGAGATGAGTAAAGTCCAAAGAACAGACAAACTGCTTCAGTGGGGCAAAGATTTTCAAAATTCTTTCCACTGTAATGATCAAAAATATTATTGTTATTAGTCAGGCAGGTAAGGGAACTTTACATGGTATATATATTGGCCTCGGTATAGGAAGCAGATGATCTATGGAGTGCAGGTCAGAGGTTTGTATCCAAAGGTGGCTTAAATGACCATCTGTACACTCTCCTCATCCTGGCACTACCTCTGACCAACCTAGCTCCCCGCTTTCAACAAATTAGAGCCATTTTAAATCAGCTTTATTCAGCTGTTTGTAAATAGCCTCAAGAGGGCAAAAACATAAAGGATTGGATTAGCAATAGGAGTGTCCTGATCATGCCTATTTCTGCTGGCCACACCTCTTTCCCCTCCTACCACAGCAGCAGGAAGTGATGCATAAACCCCTGTGTTATTTCTGCACCACTGGAGGACCACGCTTGTGCTGGGGTGATCCTGCCTGGGCCTGTTCCACCAGATGTCAGAGCAGTGTGGTACAAAGTGGCTGCGCTGCATTGGAGGGCCTGGACCATAATTTTTATCTCAACAGCACGCTTTAAAGTAACACTGTGAAACGGCTTCAGAGCATTTTGAGCAGCCAAGCAACAGCCAGTGGGGGAGGGGAAGACAAGAAAAAGTAAAGGAAGTGAGAGAAGCAGAAACAAATGACCTACTTGTATTCTCAAGAATTCCCCCCCCAGGGATTATCGTCCCCTCAGAAGTCTGATACCAGGGATGCAGGCTCAAACTCATTACCCGCCCACTCAGCCTCCCAGAGCTCAGCAACTCTTTGCTCCAAAGAGAACACGAGGGGCAGGCGCAGTGCCTGCTAGGAGAGAGATAAGGCATTCTCCTGCCAAACTGACAGGACGGAGCTGAGCTTTCAACACACGCCTCTCAGAAAAGCCAAATGAAGGTGGGAACTGCCCAATGAAGGAGATCAGCCCAGTTTGCTAGGATGCTCCACTCAGGAGAGCAACCATTCTGAGGGTGCTCTTTATACCCGCTATCAGCATTTATTCCAGAAGACACACTGGGCCATTTAGAGCTCTGGGGACAACTCTCAGCACATCATGCTGAAAGTGCCCTCCAGGGTAGGGTTTTCTGTCTCCTGGGGTCCACTTCGCTCCTTATGAAGGTCCCAAGATCACCTGACTTTTAGTTGCTTTAACTACACATGAAGTTGCCTGTTGTAACTCTGAGATGCACTGGACTTTTGGAATCCTATCAACACTCCATCTTTCACTGGCTCCTAGCATGGTCATTGTACAAGCATTTCCTCCTCCCTGGGAAGTGACAGCAAGTCAGTACCATGCCCTTCACATCTCCCCTGTGACTGGAATAACCACACTAAGGTGCATTGACAGAGCTTACTGTGTGTTCGGAGTCTCAGGACTCAAGTTATGGGCATCAGATACGTCAGGGTTGAGGTGCATTGGGAGAATGGTGAGAAGGGCCATGACTGGAACAGCTGAAGGTGCTGCAGAAAAACATGAGGTACCTTTGGAGAGGTGGTGCAGCATTTGGATAAAAGGAGGTGCTGCAGATCCAGACTGAGCAGCGCTGGAGGGAGGGTACCAGGACTTGAATACCAGCTACAGTACAGTGGCTCTCTCAGGATGGACATAAAATACGCCATTTTGTCAGCAGTTTAGATAGGAAAGACTTTGGAGGACATAAGGAGAAGACCTGCAGGATTCAGGGAGAGAAGCACAGGAACACGTAGGGATCAGGGCTGAGGTGTACTTGTGGAGTTGGCTGTAGGTATCTTGCACTACGAGTGTGCAATATGTCTGCTGACTCTAGTCATACTATTAGTCATATTGGCTCTAAGCATAAAGTTACAGGCAATGTGGTTCAGTGGGTAGAGCATCACCCTAAGACTTGTGAGACCTAGGTTCTATTCCCAGCTCTGTCACTGACCTGCTGTGACACCTTGGGCAAGTCACTTCATCTCTCTCTCTGTGCCTCAATTTCCCAACCCACCCTTTACCTGTCTTGCTTCATTAGACCGAGAGATCTTTGGTGCAGAGCCCATGGAGCCCCTATCACAGTGGAGCCCTGATCTTGGTGAGGCCTCCAGGCACTACTGGAGGCACAATCCTTCACTTTCACCAGCACAGAATTCATACAGAAAATAAAGCAAACCATTGTTCTGGTGGGTCCCCGACTAGATGGATCTGCACATTATGCTCATTTGTTCAATTGCCTGTATCACATGGACTCCTAAACTTAGCAAAGCATTTCTTCCGGGGAGCCCAAAGGCAGATCTCCAAGCCAGACGCAGGCATTTGCATTTAATAGCATGTTCAAAAATGGCTCAGTACAGCACTTAAGAACAAGTAATTAAAGGGAATATCACTGCAGTACAGTCTCTCATTAGCAGTGTAATTAGTCTGCTGAAAATAATTAACATTCCTTTCTACAAAGAGAACAGAGGACCCATTACATTCATTACATCAGCTCTAAACAAGCAAAACAAAGGCCCTAGAAGAGGGTCTTCCATTCAGGGAGATGGAAAAACAAGTGTCCAACAACAATGCGGATGTTTCATACCTAGGAAAACAATGGAGAGGCCTCAGGACAGGAGGCTGCCATCCAAACGGAATTCAACCTGTGCAGTGATGTTGGGGCTCAGAGAGATCAGTGCATGCAGGTGGATACGGAGGAGTGGTACATGTGATTGGTTGACGTAAACATCTGGGTGTGTGATTGGTTGATGTATGTCAGGTGTTGGTGTGTGGGTATGTGTAAATGTTGTAAACGTAGATGGCAGGTACACAGATCATACGTAAGGCTCTGTGGCATGGCTGCATTAGTCATAGGAGTATAGTCGGGACATGTCTGATTGGTGTGTCTGTGTTATTTGTGTGCAGGAGATTGATACTTCTGGTAGTGTGCAAGTCAGTGTGATAAGTAGGTGTGCTGTATGTTTCAGTGCATGTGACAGTCATAGGGAAGCGCATGACTGGGTGCCACTGGTGTATGCACGTTTGTGACTAGTGTATAATGGTGGTGGGGTGTGCACTGGTGAGAGAGGCAGAGGAATGTCACTCTTCTTCAACATTGCCTTCCTGAACTCAGCCTTTGAAAAAAAGCAGCATTGTACAGTCACCTCTTAAATCAGCTATGTTAGCTCAAGGACTTTCCCCACACCCAAAGAAAAACAGAGACACCACACATTCTGTGCCCTTCCATCCCTGTGATCAATTGACAAACCACTAGCTGTAACAAAGAAAGATCCTGCTCTCTCAGCCTTTCCTGAAAGCCAAGTTTAAAATGTTCTCACTTTCAATTATTAACAGTTAGA
Organism: Mauremys mutica; assembly: GCF_020497125.1. NCBI lineage: Eukaryota > Metazoa > Chordata > Testudines > Geoemydidae > Mauremys > Mauremys mutica. The sequence goes on from NC_059075.1 coordinate 69,218,462, forward strand.
TCCACCCCTCCATGTATAAAAATCCCCAAATGTCAGAAGTCACAGCTATTAAAAAACAACCCACCCCAGGAAAATGCTAGAATCCACCATTTCATGACCTACATGCAGCCATAATCATAATCTTGCTCTTATGACTCACATATGCAAGTGAGGTGATAGGTGTCTGTGTGTGACAGAAGCATGTGTGTCCAAAGGTTGTGCCTGTGATCAGTTAATGTGTATTGAATGTGTTAGGTATGTGCCTGTGATTAGTGTATGTTTGAGATTGGTGTATGTGTTCTGAACGTGTTAGGTATGAGTATTAATGGTTTGTAGCATGTATGAGAGCAAGGGATATGGGTCATCATAACCTTGTGCTTATATCTTCAATGTCTGCTGCAGAAGCTACTGTATTATCTCAAAATCCATGTGACGTTTCAGTGCCTCACTCGGCTGCAAAGGAGCCATGGTTTCCAACACGCTGGTGTTCATAGTTTGTTCAGGGGACACAGCAAACACAATAAACATAAGTACCCACAGTTGCCTATCTTGGGATTTCCATCCTGCTTTTGAGTTGGATACATTTCCCTTGGTATGAGAGTTGAGCACTTATAAACCATTAAGTGGAACTGCCGTGAGGCTCAAGACCAGCAGCACAAAGGGCGCCACAGCTACATTGCTATGGAAACCACCCAGACACAAGTCAAAAGCCTGGCTTGCTTTGTCTGTGTATTTCTTCTCCTAATAAGTAATGTATTCTTCCATGTTTCAGAGGGGTAGCCCTGTTAGTCTGTATCAGCAAAAACAACGAGGAATCCTTGTGGCACCTGAGAGACTAACAATTTTATTTGGGCATAAGCTTTCGTGGGCTATAACCCACTTCATCAGATCCATGGAGTGAAAAATACAGTAAGCAGGTATAAATATACAGCACATGAAAAGATGGGAGTTGCCTTACCAAGTGGGAGGTCAGTGCTAACGAGGCCCATTAAATTAGGGTACATGTGGCCCATTCCCAACAGTTAACAAGAAGGTGTGAGTATCAACAGAGGGAAAGCAGCAAAAAATCCTGTGGCACCTTATAGGCTAACGGACGTTTTGGAGCATGAGCTTTCATGGGTGAATACCCACTTCGTCGGATGCAACAGAGGGAAAATTATTTTTTGTAGTGACCCAGCCACTCCCAATCTTTATTCAGGCCTAATTTGATGGTGTCAAGTTTGCAAATTAATTCCAATCTGCAGTTTCTCATTGAAGTCTGTTTCTGAAGTTTTTTTGTTGAAGAATGGACACTTTTAAGTCTGTTATTGAGTGTCCAGGAAGACTGAAGTGCTCTCCTACTGGTTTTTGAATGTTACAATTCTTGATATCTGATTTGTGTCCATTTATTCTTTTGCGTAGAGACTGTCCGGTTTGGCCAATGTACATGGCAGAGGGGCACTGCTGGCACATGATGACATATATCACATTGGTAGGTCCTGATGGTGTGGCTGATGTGGTTAGGGCCTATGGTGGTGTCCCTTGAATAGATATGTGGACAGAGTTGGCAGCAGGGTTTGTTGCAGGGATTGGTTCCTGAGTTAGTGTTTTTGTTGTGTGGTGTGTAGTTGCTGGTGAGTATTTGCTTCAGGTTGGGGGGCTGTCTGTAAGCGAGGACTGGCCTATCTACCAAGGGATCATCCTTCAGGACAGGTTGTAGATCCTTGATGATCCGCTGGAGAGGTTTTAGTTGAGGGCTGTAGGTGATGGCTAGTGGCGTTCTTGTCAACTGTTGGGAATGGGCCACAGCCACCCTAATTGAATTGGCCTCGTTAGCACTGACCCCCACTTGGTAAGGCAACTCCCATCTTTTCATGTGCTGTGATATATATACTGCTTACTGTATTTTTCACTCCATGCATCTGATGAAGTGGTTATAGCCCACGAAAGCTTACGCCCAAATAAATTTGTTAGTCTCTAAGGTGCCACCAGGACTCCTCATGGTTTTTGTATTCTAACCACGCAAGGGGTTACATTCTTACCCTAAACAGTCAGTCATCTCTATAGCTGCTATGATTACAGTGAGGGAGAGCCAGCTGAGAGTCTGACTATCTGCAAGCAGGGAAAAAGTGTTCTGGGCCACAGGAATTCTGGGGGATGTGGAGGAGTGATGGGGGAATGCTGATGACTCTAACTGGCAGCATCCTTTGACCAGAGCTAATAGAGTGCTTTTGTCACTGCCCTAAATGCCAGAGCCGTAATGGGAACATGATGATGATGATGATGAATAGAGTGGTTGGAGGGCGCTTTAATATAAACCAGCAGCAGGAAAGGAGTAAATTATAAGAAAGGTCTCTGCAGCCTAATATGTGAATTCTGTGCTGAGGAACAGCTACCAGGTTGACAGCCCTGGAAAGCAAAACCCTTTTTTCTCCTCAGTGCAGCCTTCCCTCATTCGGCTCTGTCAAAAAAAAAAACTCACTCCTGACCCAAGAGGATCTTCTTTGGGGGTGGGAGGGGAAATCAGACTCTAGTCTGGTGAATCTTTAGCCTCCCTGCTTAGGCTGCCAACAAGGTCACCAACCACCATGCTGACAACTGCCTAATAGCAAATGAACTGAAACAACTAGCTCACTTCACATAGGCTGTGGCACAGCCTCTTAACATCTTCTCTTCCACTGAGAGAGTTTGGGCTGGGAAAAATCCTTACTCGTGACTCAGGAACTTTCGGCAGGGGCACCTAGACTGTTTTTGAACATGGACTCACAAGAGACTGCTTGGCACAAACTATTAATCAAGGTGCAAATTCCCCTCCCAAAGCAAAGAGCCACTGCCCAACTAGCCCATCACATCCCTTCTTGTAGAAAACATCAGACCACTACTTCCCAGCTTAGCCTCAGCTCATTTACTCACCCAGATAACAGCTAGTCCCAATTTTGCTGAGTGACACTGCTTCCTATCAGAACTGCTTGCAAGATGAGCAAAGGTTGCACAATCCCTTTCCTGGCCTGGGAAATGTCACGCAGCATTGCAACAGCCACAGCTTCCTGGACAACAAGCAGACAGAAGTGGCAATCAGTCTGTAGGGTTCCATCCCTGTGGTTTTGGAAGTAGATCTGTCTGTATATTCAGTGGCTAGAACTCTGAGCAGCCTAAATGGATGAAACACACAGGAGGCATTTGAGGGATTAATTATTCATAGCCTTGTTCAGCTGCCAATATCTCTGGGGTTCTTTATGCCCACACAGGTGCTTGATTTTTGTTTTAACAGTAATGGAAGATGGCTGTGCTTCCTTTGATGGTTCCTGAGGGCAAGCGATAAGCAGCACTTGCACTACTCATACCAGCTTTTTTAATAACCATGCTCACAGCTTCATCATTGACACAACACTTGGATTCATTCCAATAGCTCAGTCCACAAGCAGCTTTCTGAGGAACCCTGCTGACACCTGGTTTATCATAACCTTGCTACAGTGCTGGCCTGAACTTTACAGTTCAGTGGATGATAGTTTTCTACCAACTGAAGCACTGTTTTCAGCTGAGTAAAGGGCAGCGAGATCACATTTGGAGCCCTAGGCAGCAGCTAATATTGCTTACCCATCAGCATTTCTGCAATCAACCTCATCTCTTTCCCTCCCCAGCTGACGGGAATCCATGAGAATCACCTGGTCCCCAACTGCAACTTCATCTGGACAATGGAATCTGGATGTGCTATGTAAAACAGCAATTGTTAACTAAAGGAGAAGTATCTGTGGGGTAGGGGAGAGGTTGGATGGGTGGTTAAGGGATGTCACAATCTCTCTTTGGGCAGGATTTCCCTCAGTAGTAGAAGTGAAGAATGCCACAGCCAAGGATCTCCTAGAGAGAGCTACTAAGAATGAGCCCTATTGGGACAGAGGATAAATCAAAGGAGGAATGGAGAGTTGGAGAGTCCATGTGAGTTGCATATACTCCATACTGAGCTGTTAGGGGGATTGCCTTGTTATAAACAGAGTTATAAGATAAGATAAGATAAAGAAGACCAGGAAGTACTGCAAGTACTGGGAGCTATTAATGAAAATTGGTCCACACTATAGAATTGCACTGGTGCAGCTAATAACAGTGCGCTTGAACTGCTGCAGGCTGTAATGACCAGAGCATCTATACTAGGCCTCCTGTTTTAGATGCACAAAACACACTGCAGCCCCATCAAGCACTCCCTGCAAGCACTGCAGGGTCTCTGGATTGTTACACTTACCCTGCAATGCCAAGCATAGGTGCCTGGATTAAGTATGTAAAGTCTACGGTGTCCATCAACCATTCTGATTCAGTAGCATTTTACACCCACTATGCAACTAGTGTAAATGACTATATAAGGCATAGAGTAATGGTGAATTGAGCCCAATGGATTTATACTAGTGTCAAACTGGAGTAACATAACAGTGAATCAGGCCCTGAAATCATGCATCAACTCTTTTGCTAAGCTAGGAATAGAATCCAGATCTTCTGACACACCCCTGTGCTTTAGCCACAAGATCTTCCACTCTTTACCTGCTGTTTTCCTTTAGTCCCTAGCTGTTGTTTGTTGTGCTTATTTTTATAGGCCGAGTGCACCTGCTTATGCTGTATTAGAGAGGCAGTAACACCACAATATGTTTAACCAACTAATTATGAGTGACCAGAACAATGTGATGCAAAAGTAAAGAAAGAAAATCAGAGGCAGCATGGTTCGGTGGGCAAGGCGTGGGACTGGAACTCAGGAGACCTGAATCCTATTCCGTGCTCTGCCTCTAATCTGCACTGTGACCTTAAACAAGTCACTTCAACTCTGTGCCTCTGTTTCCCCTCCCATCCTTTGTCTGTCATATCATCTATTTACATTCTAAGTGCCATAGTTGACAGGCCACCTGCACCTCAGACCCCTTCTCTCATCTCTCTGAGTGCCCCCCAAAGGTCCTAGGCTTTAGGCCTTGTTCCCTCATCTCATCTCTGGGCAAACAGTCTTAAATTTTTATTGTCCTTTGATCTTTTGGGTCCCAGCCTTGGTAAACAATCTGTGTAACTTGGCTGGAGCCAAGGAAGTCAATAATTCATCAATTATTGCAGAGCAGCCTCACATCCTTCACAGTAAGCTCCTTGGACCAGGGATGCTTACTAACTATTTGTACAGCACCTAGCACAAAGGGGTCCCAATCTTGGTTGGAGCATCTAGATACTCTTGTAGCCCAAGAGTAGCCTTCCTATCTCTCAGGGCCAGGGTGCCCCCTCCGGCAGTGGCGGGGTGTCAGTACGACCACCAGAGGTTTTGTCAGGCAGCCTGGTCTGCAGCTGCACAATTGCCCAAATAGCAGTTCAAATCTCCAAAGGAGGATTAAGCATATCACCAGCTGGCTGGTAGTTCAGGCCTCCTGGTGTGGGGTGAACAACAATAGTCTATGGCTCAGGCCCTCTGAGTGCGGGCTGAGCAATTAAACGGTCTATATTGCCGGCCTTCTGGCCTAAAGATTAGAGCACAACCAGTCCCTGTACAATGCTGGGGGGAGAGGGATCTGGGGCCACCCTGCTCCATCAGGTCCCAGCCCAGGGCCCTAGACGTGGCAGGTGATCCCGGCCGGGGTCAGCAGGGAAATATGTGATAGCTGCCTCGCGTCCCAGCAGCACACCCAGACCAAAGTCTCTTTTCCATGGGCTGATTCCTACTGGTTCCTGTTGGCACTGCTCTGTCGCCACTGGGACCTGACTCTCAGTGTCATGATCAGGCGGCCCTTCCTCCAGTCTCTCCCCGGGGCCTTCCATCTCCTGGGGCAGTGGTTTGCCTTTCTTTTATGCTCCCGGTCACAGGCTCGGCTGAGGGCTCAGCTCCCTGGGAAGGACAGCCGCCTCCTTCCCTTGTCCAGCCCTAACTGAGCTGTACTGCAGGGTAGGGTTGCCAACATTCTAACTGCACAAAACCGAACACCCTTGCCCCAACCCCTGCCCTGCCCCTTCTCTGAGGCCCTGCCCCCACTCACTCCAGCCCCCCTCCCTCAGTTGCTTGCTCTCCCCCACCCTCACTCACTTTCACTGGGCTAGGACAGGGTTGGAGTGTGGGAGGGAGTGAGGGCTCCTGCTGGGGGTGCAAGCTCCTGGGTGGGGCCAGAAATGAGGCGATCAGGATGCGGGGGAGGCTCTGGACTGGGGCAAGGGGTTGGGGTAAGCAAGGGGGGGGTGGGCTCCAGCCGGGCATGCAGGGTCTGGGGTGGGGCTGGGGATGAGGAGCTTGGGGTGCAGGAGGGGGCTCTGGGCTAGGGCCAACGGGTTTGGAGTGCGGGAGCAGGCTTAGGGCTGGGGCAGGGGATTTGGGAGGGGATTCAGGGTGCGAGCTCTGGGAGGGAGTTTGGATGCCTGAGGGGGCTCAGGATTGGGGCAAGGGGTTGGGGTGCAGGTCAGGGTGCGGGGTCTGAGAGGGAGTTTGGGGTGCAGGCTCCAGCCAGGTGGCACTTACCTCAGGCAGCTCCCAGTCCGGGAGCTGCACAGAGCCAGCCCTGCTGCGCCGCCAACCGGACTTTTAACGGCCCAGTCAGCGGTGCTGACCAGAGCTGCCAGGGTCCCTTTTTGACCAGGTGTTCTAGTCGAAAACCAGATGTCTAGCAACCCTACTGCAGGGCCCTGTTCTTATACTTCCTGCCTTTCCCCTGCACTTCCTCCAGAGGGGGCAGAGTGAGGTCAGATGAGGCCACTCTGCTTCCTTACACCAAGTAATAAACAATAAATCCTTGCTAAAAATCAGCACAAAACTCTCCCATAATAACTCAAAGTTTTCCCTACAGTTGTCTGCTGCCCCTATTTTATTGTCCAGAAGACTATAAACCCAACCAAAAGGTGACTAACAGAGACAATAGCCAGTATGCGAAGGATGACATTGTCCTAAGTTACCTAGTAATAGGAGTTGTATGGATGTAGTGCCTAACAGTCCAAGCCCCATTGTGCTAGACACAGTATAAACATATCATTACAGGATGGTTCCTGACCATGTACGGGCCTGTTTACCCATGGAGATGTTCCTGATTAACTCCATGTATGGACCCACTTGTTCCGGAAGAAGACTGCCTTGTTTGTGCATTAAGCTAAACAGGAACAAGGCACTCTTTATTGTGGAAAAAGATTGTCCACACATGGAGTTAAATCAGGAACAATTACATGTACAGACAAGCCCTACGTATCCGACTACATACAGGCTGGGATTTTCAAAGGAGCCTAATCGATTTAGGATTGAAATTCAATGGGATTTGTGTGCCTAACCCCCTTAGGTTCCTTCAAAAACTGCAGCTTTAATTTATACAGTAATGATCTAAAAAAGTATTCCAATAAAATGAATGCAGATTAAATGACTAAGCCTCACCCCCCCCAAAAAAAACCCTCCCACCAAGATTTACGCAATAATTAATAAGAGTATAAACATTTAATTAAATCCATGTGCCATGGGAATTAGAGAGACAGAGTTGGCACCCATTTCATATTTACTTAGATAGATTTAAATCTAATTAGGCTTCTCTTTCTGAGAATAACATTGCTATTATAATAAGATTGTGTTAGTGGATCAGATATGGAAAAGGCCTTTCTATTGTAACTGGGTTAGCTATGGTTTATATTGTTATATATTTTATAATGCTTTTAAAAAAATTAATTTGTATGTTAATTTCATTTTACGTAACTTGTCTCAGTTGGCTGTAGGGGTTTGTATTTAACTTTGTAAGGTTGAGATGCAGAGAGAGCCTATAAAACTGTACTCCCCAAAACAACAAGTATATTGTGAACATTTTTAGATAGCCAAATCTATCAGTCCATAATTACTTTTGTAAAAAATGAGGAGAAAGAACATATGAACAGAAAGCTTTGCAGTTATTCAGAACGCCTTCAATGTGCAAATCCATCCTCTGTGTTTGGGAATTTACTTTTCACTCTCATATGGAAAATGCACTACTGTACTTAAACTAATGGCTATGACTCTAATTCATTCACTTAGTTTTGCCCTCTTGTTTAAAGATGAAGTAGGTTTTATTTGTTGAGCTTCTGACTGCCAGTTTTTGATACACAAAACAAGGGCAAAATTTATGAAAAATTTAAACCAACATTTTCAAAAGTGGACACTTATTTTGGGTGCCTTGGGCCTGATTTTCAGCTGACTTAAGCAGCAGTTGTGCATTGCTCAACACTTCTGAAAATCAGGTTCAAGTTGTTTCAATTTAGACACCCAAATTCAGTGGCTACTTTTGAAAGTTTTGGCCATAGCATGGATTTTGCATGGATTTCTTCTTCATACTTTTGCATCACATTGCCATGGTCACCATTTCCATTCAAGCCAATAAGAGTTTTCCCATTTACTTAAATGGGATCAGGAGCTGACCTAGAATCAAGGACAAAAATCATGGTCAGAAGTCTATCTTCTGAAAACTAGGTTAGTGGGAGGGAGGAGGAGCAGAAGGCAGCCATCTTCTATATATTTGGATCTCCACAGACATTTTTGGTGTCTGTAACCCCACCCATCCCCATTTAAGAACTAAGAAAAAAAAAAGAGAGGTCTAGATATTTCAGGATGAGAGAGCTGGAATAAAAAATCCTGCAGTTCTACTACCTAGACCAGTGATCTTGACCTTGTTAACTTTGTGGAATTTGACATGTTGGGACTGATGTGCTGAGATGAGAGCCTCCACTGCCATGGAAAAACTCAATGCTCTAGGAAGCAGTGTTCCTGATTCAGTAGGGGGCACTTTTACTTACGACTCAATTCTAACCAATGGCGTACCAGGAGATGAGGGGGCACAGTGATGCTGGAGATACCTCCTTTCACTAAAATAATGCAGCTGCATTACAATACAATCTGTATTACCTTAAGCACATGTGTGTATCTGCATTTGAATAAAAAATATTATTTGAGAAATAGTATACTGTAAAGCACATGAGCAAAGCAGAACAGATAAGGATGCATGCTCAGCCTCATACTTGGAGCACATAATGCAACCGTAAAGTTCCAATTTTTTTTTTTTGCATTCAATATGTAATGAAGCTGACATGTTTGCAGTATCAATGCTTAAAAGGTTAAATGCTTGTGAAGGCATTTTTTGATAATGGTGATGGGGTCATCAAGATACCTAGACAGAAATAAATAAAATCCACTAGTGTAGGCCAGGCTCAGGCATCTTTTAAACAAAGTGTCATGAACGCCTATTAGGAACTCAGTCAACCACTAGCACTTACACTGTTGTACCACTCACACTGATGGACATTAACGTTCCTAATGTAGACAAGGCCGGAGATTGCACGTTCGTAGGATTAACCACTTGTACTGTTCACCAAATAAGAGTATGTGCAGTAATCAAACAAAAAAGGGGAGTTAATTCTTGACTGGAAAGTGGGAGTTTCTGTATTTCCTCCATGTATTTTTCTGTATTTTGGTTAGTTTACTACAGTACTTTGAACTTTTCTTCAAAGTGCTTTGTAAAACTAATTAACTAATCAGTCCATACAACAATCCTGTGATAAAGTAATAAGTGCCATTTTACAAATAGGACATGTTGGCACAGAGAGGTTATGTGACTTGCCCAAGCTTTCTCTGTGAGTTAGTGACAAAGCTGGAAACAGAAACCAGGAATTCCTGGCTCCCAGTCCTGTTTTCAGAAACTCAACCCACTCTCTTATGAAAATACAGTTGAGATCGCTGTATCAGTGTATTAGACACCCACAGTTCTTCATATGCCTTTTCAAACTTGTACACCAGTCAGCGGGGATCTGAACTTTTGTGAACCTAGACTAGTAGGAAAAACATGAGTTTAGATTCACCGCTGAGTTTTCCCTATGAAAGCCCTGAATTAGAATCTGCAAGTTATCTGCAGTATACTGCTTACCACACATTCTCCACCTACCAAAGGGAACAATTGCTCTACTGTACATTCCAAGCCAAGTCTGTATAGTGACAACTTCTAGATGCAAATGATGAAAGCAAACAATCCACAGTGCTATGCATGAGATATCCTTTTTCCTAAATGCTACTAGGTACAGTAGTAGCCCAAGTGAGAACTTCAGGCAAAGCGTTGGGAATCACAATAATAGAGTTTCAGAGCATAACATTTCTTTTTAACTACCTCATTGCCACCCCGCGTCTCACAAACGTTGGGGAGATGCCTGTATCACAGGAGAATTATAATGTCATCAAATATTTCCTTGGAAGTTTGCTGCCAGGAACAAAATCTGACTTTTCCTGTGTTTCGAGTAATAGTTAAGTGTAAAAAAATATTTTTGACTACAACTGTTTTCATACACTGGACATAGCCCAGTTAAAATCAACATTTAAAAACAAACACCTATTTTCCTGTATTACTAAGAGCCTTCGATTATTAAATTCTTATTACTTTTTTGCTGTTTATATTCACTTTTTAAATTTTTCTCTGCTCAACAATGAAAATAAAAATAGACTGGTCAGTTTCATATTTGTTTCACATTTATGCTCTCAGGCACCAGCATAATGCTGCAATGTTTGGATTGCAAACACTGCACAAAGGAAAGGTTATTTATTTATAAATAATGACTTTTGAATTATTTTAAAAGAACTTAACTGGAACATTTCCATTGGTCTTAGGTTTTATAAAAACTTTTAAGTTACCAAATTTAAATTTGGGGTTAAATTTGACTTGATAGTGTGTCTTTAAAATAAAATTAATTTAGCAGAATGAGAGCTGGGGTGTTCCCTAAACAAAAATGACCAGTTTTCACAAAACTCAACCCACACATGCTTTATCAAGGATTAAAGTACAAACATGACATCATCAGAACAAACTCTCATTGGCTGATTGGTAATCAAAGGCAGGACATTGTTGCCTAGAAACTTGTCTGAGTAACCTTTTCCCAAGTGCCACATACACTTTTAGATATCATTGTCACATACTCATTTGTCATTCTTATATTTCCTTACCCAATCAAAAAAAATGGCTGCCTCAACTAACCCATTTAATCTCTTTACTGATAATAAAGTAGAGTTAAGTGGTTACAGCACAGATCTGGGCTTTAGGAGATTCCTGGATCCCTGCCTCTTCCACTGGTTGTGTGTTCTCAGGAAAATCATGTATCTGCTTTGTTTACCTATCTGTAAAATGGGACTGATAATACCTACCTCACCTCACAGAAGTATGGTGAAGCTTCGTTGAGACTGATAATGAACACTGTGATTCTCTGATGAATGGTATTGTGTAAGTGCAGGTATTGGTACTTACTACAGTTCTGTACTCTCCACTTTTCTCATCCCTGGTCCGTCAAGTAGCAAATTCTGACTGTTGTCATTCCACTTGTCAGAACTTGTTTTTCACATAATTTTCTTCACTCATATCTCAAGTAGCAAAATATGAAAAGTATGTCTCTCCAGTCAGAATGTGATACCCTCCCTCGTTCCAATCCCTGGGATATAGCCAAAATGGAATAACACACACAGACTTCAACTTGGAGTAACAGCAATCACAAAAATGAATGGAGCTCCACCTCTGAGGAACCAGGTATAATTCAGTAGCTGTGCAACATTTTTAGAAATGGATGTCTTCTACTTATTGACTTCATCTTTGGAAACTGATCAAATTCTAACAAACCTACAAAAGAATCATGCCTTCTATTACCTTTATGGTGATCACTAATTCCTTACAATGTCAAAGTCAAAACTCAGACCTTGTTTCCAAAACATGTAATTAGTTCACAAGAGGACTGAGTACGTAGATAAATGAAAGGTCAATCTCCAAACTGTATATTATCTTAATATTATAACAAACTGGCTGCTTTATACATCTACTTCTGCCCTCTACTGGTTGACATCTGAACTGCTCAACTACATAGGGTAGTCCCCATGCTGTTCACAAATAACAGACGTTCTCCTTTATCCCAAGCAGCAAGGCTTGTGCTTTTGGAATGCAGAGTGGGGGGAATCTCATTTCTCTCCCTATTGTCTTTGTGAAGTTTTGAATGGCCATGGAGAGTATCAGAGTGGCAACAGTGAAGTCCTATATCACTATGGAATTGTGAATACCTTACTGTCTTGCTTATCTTGCTATCTCATATTAGCTGATCTCATCCTGGTGGATTTCAAAGTAGTTCACAAACTATTCACCAGATCATGCAGTGGGGCTGCCAGTTAAAGGCTTCACTGGGTAATGTGCCTTTGAGAGGACTGCAGGATCAGACCCTATATTTATTTTGATCTGCTTACACTGCACCCATCAAGCCAGTCCGAGAAAATGTACGCAACATTATAACACCAAAATCACAAAACAAAGAAAGAGACTTCCCCCTCCTCAAGAATTTACCTGGAATGTCTTTCCCACAATCACCTGCTCATGCACAAGCCTGAGAAGATACATGGTCCCAGGAGGGTGCCCTGAAAGTCAACTGGCTTGGGCTTTGTTAGTTAAGCAAGGAAAGTGAATTCCCAAAATAGCAAACCCTCCACTGAGAATGCCCAGCAACCAGATATTCAGACCTAGGGACTGTGAGCAAATATACAGTAATATGGGAGTCTCTGAGGTAGCCAGGAACCACACACCATAAAAGTTGGGAGCATGTCTAATTACGTGGGCCAGTTAATGATAGAAAAGTAAGGGAGGGGTCATTTGATTTGCAAACATCTACAGAATTTCAATGGTGTCACCCTCTGCAGCATAGCAGGGATACTCCCTCCCTTCCTCCTCAGCTCCCAGCATCATGTCTTCTGGTAGGTGGAAATGTTGATAACACAATGTCATTGGCAATGCGTTGAATTGGATATCATTCAAAAGTCCCTTCTCTCAGGAACACAGTGGTACCAACCATGAGAAACCTAGAACAATTATGTAGATATATATATTCAAAAGAATGTTTAATTAAATCTTACCACAGATATGTCAAACATGTAGCCCTCACAAAAAGTTAAATTGTGGTCCTTGACTAACAATATTGTACTATCAATTAATGCTCAGAACACAATATCCAATTAATTGTTTTAATGTGACAGATTACTATGAATGGAAGGAAGGCTTAAAGTTCATTTGCATTCATCAGCAAAAAAGAAGAGGACCAGCGGTATTGATTATCAGCTTTGTTTATTATGCCAAACAAGTTGTAATGACGCACAGGTTAAGACATCAGCATCCAGCCAAAAATTACAGGAATCCAACAGCATGCACAAAATTATCTAATTACAATCTCAAAGTAACTTATTACAAAATCCTTGTTTTTACTTTTGCTTTGATCATTTTTAGGCATCAATGGGGAGATGAAGAGTACCAACTAGTAGCAGAATCTTTGGAGAATACCACAGTGGAGGACCTGCTTAAACACAGCACTCAGTGGCATCTTACATGCTATAAGAAGTGTGCTCATAAACTGGCTTTGGCAAGGCAGGTTGAGGAAGTTCATCAAGGATCAGGAGAAACATGAAGATGCCGGGACAAATGCCAGCTGTTGGCGGGTATTTGCTGCTCTTTATTTGATCTGTCAGGACGGCTAATTGGAATTTGCACCTCACAGCTCTGGAAGATTTTGTGACTGTGTTCCCTCTAAGGTGCATGCCTGCGCAGCTACACAAGAGGTTTCAAGGGGCACACACCTGATTAGTGCAGGCGCACACACAGCACACAAGGTGTAGGCATAGGTGGGCCTGGAGGATATGTAGGGTGAGGTGGGGGTGGGCAGTGGGGTGAGATGGGAGGTGGTGATGAGGGAGCTTGGGGCATGCATAGCTGCGGCGGGGAGAGAGGCCTCTCCCTCAGTCCCGGGGCTGCGGCGGGGATAGAGGGCTTTAAGAAAATATACATTATATCTAGTTTTTTTGTTTCTACTGGTGGTGTACATCCACACATTATCTCAGTATTGGTGCTGCACATAACAAAATTCATTCCGCACATGGATAGAAAAAATGAGAGGGAACATTGCGGTTTGTGAAATAGTTTTTTGCTTTAGATTTAACCAACTATTCTGCAATGATTGCCCTATACCTTGCTGAAATAACAGGTGGAGAAAAGTCTGATCCTGACACAAAGGAGGAATTTCAAAAAGGAAATTGAGTTGTTAGAAAAGGTCGCCAGTTCCCTTCTGTGTACTTGGTTCAGATGAAAATCTAGAACATGAAAACAGAGCAGTGAAAGTCATTATGGGGTTGGTAGGCATAACACAGCATCCAAATACTCTTTCCTGGTGTTTCCTGACAAGCCCAAAAGTCCATCCAATTTAGAACAAAACATTAAGTATAGCTGGGATGACATCCCCAGAAGTAAGCAAGCACCATCTAGACTCATTAGGCATTGTTAAATGCCAAGAAGGGGGAATTTTAAAGCTACAGGATGAGTTTACTCATACTGGCAACCTATTTGAGTATGACAGACAGGAGCTCATTAATATCATGATGAAAGCAGTCTTCAGGGATAAGATAGCTAAACATGTCAGTCAAATGGATACTTTAGGTCATCACTTGTATGAAACCTTCAAAATTCAAAGAATTATCCAAAGCTCCATCACTCTATGGGCTCTGATCAAAAACAGACTAAAGCTGTGCTCAAATGCAAAGAAGAAAGTCAAAGTGAAGGTGAGGCAGGACTATTACATGGCTTACCACAGACAGGTCATTGTTTGCTCATTTCCTGGTTGTGTCCAGATCTCAGCATGATCTTGATCTACATGAGGCTTGAAGTATGAGTTTTCCGTGGTACCACAATCGATGTTCGAATGCGACAGAACAATTTATATGTGCCGGGCAAAAAGCAAACTAATATGTATCCTGCATGGCTTCCTAAGCCAGCATCTACTAATAAAATGACCAGTATCTTATGTACCAGAGGCCTTTCAGCATAGAATCATAGATGGTCTGGTTGAGGTACAAGCTCTTGATAAACCAAAAACTGTTAACACTGGCTGAGATTTGGCTGAACACTTCATTATGAGGCTACAGAGAAAATATTGGACCTATGGCGAAGTCCACCTGGCATTTGATACATATGCAGAAGAATGAATTTAAAATATTGACAGAAAGAAGAGACTCCATGATATTGCACCTGTCCAATACAAAAATCACTGACATCATGAACATCTTGAACGTCACAGAGAAGTTGTTACTGTCTCATACTCACACAAAGGATGAGTTAACAACATACCTTACAGGAAAATACTCCAGCATGCGAAGAATTGCTCAAAGAATTTTGTCATTGGATGGCATAATGAAGCTGCTGCCTTGCTCTGTTCAGTGGAGTTTCTTCATAGTTCTCAGGAGGAAGCTGACACTAAAATTATCTTGCATGTCATCAGTGCCACAGAAAAAGGTGCTAGATCTTTGCACAAGACACAGATATTGTAGTTCTCTCTGTGAGACACTGGCCAAAATTTCTGCAAGATTCTGGTTTTGTGCCTGCTGCTGGGAAACAGAATCGCTGTCTCTCTCTCAGGAGGTGTGTTCCTATCATTCACACCATTAAAAGCCACCACATTGCCAGGTTTCTTTCAGGATGTAACACCACTGGAAGGCTGGCTGGGAAGAACAAATTATCTTACTGGAAGGCATTTGATTCAGCTTCCAAAGACTCTCTCCTCTCTCTGAGGGTCCTCGGAAGAGCTGAGAGTCTCTCTGATGAGGTCATAACTGCACTGGAGGCATTTATATACTGAGTTTACCATTTGAAGACCAACATTATGACACTTGCAGAACTAGGTTGTTGGATGTTTTCCAAGAAATAGACTGTCATAAGTAGTTAGTTAAGGGTTAAGGTCTACCTGTAAAGGGTTAACACAGACCTGGTGAAACACCTGACCAAAGGACCAATCAGGGAAGAGAATTTGAAAATCCCAGAGAGCGGGAACTTGGCTCTCTGTGTTCTTTGTTCTGAGTTCTTAGCCGTCTGGACCTACACCAGCACAGACGCTTAACCAAGTCTGCTCATCTTTCTGAACTAATTTCTTCTATTCAAGCTAGTGAGTATTAGAAGTACTGGGTAATTGCATATAAGAATCCTGTGTCTGCAATTCTGTGTGTTTGCATTGATTATTCGTAATTTTGCCTGTATTGTTTGTACTGAGGAAAAGGGAGAAATTTCTCCAGGGATTAATAAGATTAGACCCTATGAATGTCTATCTTGGATTCATAGAGATTGTGTATTTTTTTTCTCTTCTTTCTTTTATTCTTTTAATAAACTCTTTTAAGTTCAGGACTTGGTTAAGTTCCTTACCTGTGGATTCAGGGGAAGGAAGCTAGGCGCCCCTCTGTGGAGACAAGGATTGTCTCCAAGCAGAGAGAGAGCAGGAGAGGGAGGGGGGAAGTGGGCTGCTTCCCTGTGTGTAGAGATTCAAGGGGTTTGAATCTGGGTTCCCCAGGGGAAGCTTGGGGGACAGGCAGTGCGTCAGACACGTTAACCTGACTGGTGGCAGCGAGAAGGAATCCTACCCTAAGGGTTAGGGTGGGGGAGAATACCTGCGGGTCCCCATCTTTGAACCCACAAGCTCAAAGTGGGGGTGAGATCCAGGACATGGTGGCAGCGGAGTTTCGAACCCATTGTTAGAAGGAGTTTTTTCAGCTGGGCTACGCTGAAGGAAGCTATTCTCTTCTTCTAGAGCAGGAAAGCAACCTGAGAGAAGAGGTAGTTTACTAGTCTTCTGTTTCTAAGTGGTATTGTTAGAAGCAGTTCCAGCAGTTTGGCTGGAGGGAATTAAGTTTCCAGCAGGCTTTGTTGAAAGCAGTTTCTTTTGGGTGGCATAGAAAAGCACCTTGGAGGAAAAGAAAGTGTGTGCATTCCTTAGGTGGGGGGAAGTGCCCTCACAGGTTGCAAGGAGGTGTGTCCCTCCTTTGTGTGATCAGGATTCCTTGGGTGGGGGGGAGTGCTCCTCTGAGCTCATCCCGTCCAACAGGGAAAACAGGTTTGGCGAGGAGAGAAAGCTCCTGAAGCCAGTTTTTTTTCCTGTGACTTTTGAAATGCAGAAGCCAGGAAGCCGAGATTTTCACTAGTCTTTTCTCACAGAGAGACAGAGAGTTTTTTAGATTTTCCCTGTTGCTCAGTACAGAACAATAGAGAGTTGCAACACACAATTTGCTATACACAGAATTAATTACCCTTTCTCTACTCAAGTTATCATAAACAGGGAGGGGGTGTCCAGCACCCCAAGGCACAGATATGACGGAAACAAGTGACCAACTAGAGCTTGCTCGATTGCAAATAAAAATCCTGGAAGCCAAAGAGAGAGAACACCAGATGGCCATGGCAGCCATGGAGGCAGACCAGAAAGCCAGAGAGGCAGACCACATCAGACAAATGGAATTAAGAGAGAAAGATCTGGAAATCCAGAGGCAGGCTCTGGAAGTAGAACAGGCTAAGCAGCATAATCCACCACCCCATCCACCTAGTGATCACACTTTTCGGAAAAAATTTCCCGCCTACAAGGCAGGGGATGATGTTGAGGCCTTTTTAGAAAACTTTGAGAGGGCCTGTATTGGATACCATCTTCCTAAAGACCAATACATGATGGAGCTGAGGTCACAGCTCAGCGGACAATTATCCCTTGTGGCAGCTGAAATGCCTAAAGACCAGATGGACGACTTTCCACTGTTCCTAACCAAGGCCAGACTCAGAATGGGCATCACCCCTGATCACGCCCGTCAGCGTTTCAGAGCCCAGAAATGGAAACCAGAGATGTCATTTCCAGAGCACGCTGCTTACCTGGAAAGACACTATTTCTCCTGGATATCAGGATCCAAGGTTGAGGAGCTAGACGACCTACACCTCCTGATATTGATGGAGCAGTTCCTAGATGGTGTTCCTGAGAACATTAGACGCTACATCCAAGATGGTAAACCTAAAACTCTCACTGAGGCAGGAGAGATTGGAGCCAGATGGATGGCATCGGTAGACAACACGAAAGCTACTGCCAAAGGGAGCGAATCACACAAGGTACCCACCGAGACTAAACCTTACCATCGAGGGCCAATCAAGCCCACACCTACAACCCAAGCACAGTCACACCCTACCTCTTCTTCTACCTCACCAGTTTCCAGTAAACCAACACAACCCCGTGACCCATCAAGTGGGCGATGTTTTGGATGCAATGAACTGGGGCATATCAAAGCCAAATGCCCAAAGAACCTGAACCGGGTCCAACTCCTTGCACCTGCACACCAAGGAAACCCGGAAGTAG
This sequence comes from Mauremys mutica, assembly GCF_020497125.1. Classification (NCBI taxonomy): domain Eukaryota; kingdom Metazoa; phylum Chordata; order Testudines; family Geoemydidae; genus Mauremys; species Mauremys mutica. Next base: position 69,236,558 of record NC_059075.1, read on the forward strand.
ATATCTCTCAAATACCCATATGCTTTAGGGAAACTTTGAGAGTGGACGGAAAGGAAGTTATCGCATGGAGAGACACTGCAGCACATGTGTCAGCTATCCACCGAACCTTCGTGGACCCCAAATTCATCAACCCGAAAACCAAAGTGACAGTTCGCCCCTTCATGTCAAAACCTGTAACATTACCTACAGTGCGTTTACCTGTCCAGTACAAGGGCTGGTCAGGGACGTGGACTTTTGCTGTCTATGACAATTATTCTGTCCCCATGATACTGGGCAACCACTTGGCCCATCACGTTGAGCCGCCAGAAACAGAGGGAGTGGTTACACGCAGCCAAGCCAGACGAGCTGCTGCACCCATACCTGTTCCTGAGCCATCCACCAAGACCCCGTCTGTGTTACCAGAGACCCAGACAGAGGTGGTGGAACCGGATCCCATGCCAACACCTACAGCAGCCATACTACATCCAGTCCCAGAACCAGAACTGGAAGAGCAACCAGCGCCAGCACCGGCGCCAGCGATTACAACTCCACCGCCAGAGGGCGACAACGGGCCTGAACTGGAAAAACCAGCACACAAGCCTACCCTAGAGGCTCAGCCGGAGCCTGAAATAACACCTCGTGGACCAGCGGAGAGCGGTTCACAGTCAACAGAAACAATCACATCACCTACATCACTTCCAGAGGAACTGGTGTCTCCCGCCTCAAGGGAACAGTTCCAGACAGAGCAGGAAGCTGATGACAGCCTCAAGAAAGCATGGGCGGCGGCACGCAGCAACCCACCGCCTCTCAGCTCCACTAACCGATCCCGGTTCGTTGTGGACCAAGGACTTTTATACAAGGAAAGTCTTTCTGGTGGACACCAGGAGGGCTGGCATCCTCAAAAACGGTTGCTAGTTCCGACGAAGTACCGGGAAAAGCTCTTAAGCTTAGCCCATGATCATCCCAGTGGCCATGCTGGGGTGAACCGAAGCAAAGACAGGTTGGGAAGGTCCTTCGACTGGGAGGGGATGGGCAAGGACGTTGCCAAGTATGTCCGGTCTTGTGAGGTATGCCAAAAGGTAGGAAAACCTCAAGACCAGGTCAAGGCCCCTCTCCAGCCACTTCCCATAATTGAGGTCCCATTTCAGCGAGTAGCTGTGGATATTATGGGTCCTTTCCCAAAAAAGACCCCCAGAGGAAAGCAGTACATACTGACTTTTGTGGACTTTGCTACCAGATGGCCGGAAGCAGTAGCTCTAGGCAACACCAGGGCTCAAACTGTGTGCCAGGCCTTAGCTGACATTTTTACCAGGGTGGGTTGGCCCTCTGAAATTCTTACAGATTCGGGAACAAATTTCCTATCAGGGACCATGAAAGACCTGTGGGAAACTCATGGGGTGCATCATTTGGTTGCCACCCCGTACCACCACCAAACTAATGGCCTAGTGGAAAGGTTTAATGGAACATTGGGGGCCATGATCCGCAAATTCGTCAATGAACACTCCAATAATTGGGATCTAGTGTTACAACAGTTGCTGTTTGCCTACAGGGCTGTTCCACATCCCAGTTTAGGATTCTCACCATTCGAGCTGGTATATGGCCATGAGGTTAAGGGGCCATTACAGCTGGTAAAGCAGCAATGGGAGGGGTTTACACCTCCTCCAGGGACTAACATTCTGGACTTTGTAAGCAACCTTCAAAACACCCTCCGAGACTCTTGGGCCCTTGCTCGAGAGAACTTAAGAGATGCTCAAGCGGAGCAAAAGGTCTGGTATGATCGACATGCCAAGGAGCGGTCCTTCAAGGTAGGAGACCAGGTCATGGTCTTGAAGGCGCAACAGGCCCATAAGATGGAAGCGTCCTGGGAAGGACCATACATGGTCCAGGAGCGCCTGGGAGCTGTTAACTACCTCATAACATTCCCTGATTCCTCTTTAAAGCCTAAAGTGTTTCATGTTAACTCTCTAAAGCCCTTTTATCCCAGAGAATTACAGGTCTGTCACTTTACAGTTCAGGAAGGAGATGACACCGAGTGGCCTGAAGGTGTCTACTACGAAGGTAAAAGAAATGGTGGTGTGGAAGAGGTGACCCTCACCACAACCCTGCAACGTCTGCAGCGGCAACAGATCAAGGAGCTGTGCACTCACTTCGCGCCCTTGTTCTCAGCCAACCCAGGACGGACTGAGCAAACCTGCCACTCCATTGACACAGGTAATGCTCACCCGATTAGGACCCCACCCTACAGGGTGTCACCTCATGCCAAAGTTGCTATTAAACAGGAGATTGACAACATGTTGGAGATGGGTATCATCCGCCCTTCTACCAGTGCATGGGCATCTCCAGTGGTTCTGGTTCCCAAACCAGATGGGGAAATACGCTTTTGTGTGGACTACCGTAAGCTCAATGCTGTAACTCGTCCAGACAACTATCCAATGCCACGCACTGATGAGCTATTGGAAAAGTTGGGACGTGCCCAGTTCATCTCTACCATTGATTTAACCAAGGGATACTGGCAGGTACCACTAGATGAACCCGCCAGGGAAAAATCTGCCTTCATCACCCATGCAGGGGTGTATGAGTTTACTGTGCTTCCATTCGGACTGCGGAATGCACCTGCCACCTTCCAAAGGCTGGTGGATGGTCTACTAGCAGGATTGGAAGACTGTGCAGTTGCATACCTCGATGATGTGGCCATTTTCTCTGATTCATGGCCTGAACACCTAGAACATTTAAAAATGGTTTTTGAGCGCATCAGGCAGGCAGGACTAACTGTTAAGGCCAAAAAGTGTCAAATAGGCCAAAACAGAGTGACTTACCTAGGACACCAGGTGGGTCAAGGAACCATCAACCCCCTACAGGCCAAGGTGCAGGCTATCCAACAGTGGCCTGTCCCAAGGTCAAAGAAACAGGTCCAATCCTTCTTAGGTTTGGCCGGATATTACAGGCGATTTGTACCTCACTACAGCCAAATCGCTGCTCCACTAACTGATCTGACCAGAAAAACCCAGCCAAATGCAGTTAAGTGGACTGATGAGTGTCAGGACGCCTTTATCCAGCTTAAGGCGATGCTCATGTCTGACCCTGTATTAAGGGCCCCGGACTTTGACAAACCCTTCCTAGTTACCACCGATGCATCTGAACGTGGGGTAGGAGCGGTACTAATGCAGGAAGGACCGGATCACAACTTCCATCCTGTCGTGTTTCTCAGCAAGAAGCTGTCTGAGAGGGAAAGCCACTGGTCCGTCAGTGAAAAAGAGTGTTACGCCATTGTGTATGCTTTGGAAAAGCTACGCCCATACGTTTGGGGACGGCAGTTCCAGCTACAAACCGATCATGCTGCACTAAAGTGGCTTCATACTAACAAGGGAAACAACAAAAAACTTATCAGATGGAGTTTAGCTCTCCAAGACTTTGATTTTGAAATTCAACACATTTCAGGAGCTTCCAACAAAGTTGCTGATGCACTCTCTCGTGACAGTTTCCCAGAATCTAGTGGCTAAAAAGTGTTCTTTACATGTTATATGCTTAGTAGTATATGTAATAGTGCATGTGGTTATTACTCTGTTGGTTTTGCAGTTTAGGAGGAAATCGCCGCCAGTGGATCCCACTGTGACGATTTGGGGGGCGTGTCATAAGTAGTTAGTTAAGGGTTAAGGTCTACCTGTAAAGGGTTAACACAGACCTGGTGAAACACCTGACCAAAGGACCAATCAGGGAAGAGAATTTGAAAATCCCAGAGAGCGGGAACTTGGCTCTCTGTGTTCTTTGTTCTGAGTTCTTAGCCGTCTGGACCTACACCAGCACAGACGCTTAACCAAGTCTGCTCATCTTTCTGAACTAATTTCTTCTATTCAAGCTAGTGAGTATTAGAAGTACTGGGTAATTGCATATAAGAATCCTGTGTCTGCAATTCTGTGTGTTTGCATTGATTATTCGTAATTTTGCCTGTATTGTTTGTACTGAGGAAAAGGGAGAAATTTCTCCAGGGATTAATAAGATTAGACCCTATGAATGTCTATCTTGGATTCATAGAGATTGTGTATTTTTTTTCTCTTCTTTCTTTTATTCTTTTAATAAACTCTTTTAAGTTCAGGACTTGGTTAAGTTCCTTACCTGTGGATTCAGGGGAAGGAAGCTAGGCGCCCCTCTGTGGAGACAAGGATTGTCTCCAAGCAGAGAGAGAGCAGGAGAGGGAGGGGGGAAGTGGGCTGCTTCCCTGTGTGTAGAGATTCAAGGGGTTTGAATCTGGGTTCCCCAGGGGAAGCTTGGGGGACAGGCAGTGCGTCAGACACGTTAACCTGACTGGTGGCAGCGAGAAGGAATCCTACCCTAAGGGTTAGGGTGGGGGGAGAATACCTGCGGGTCCCCATCTTTGAACCCACAAGCTCAAAGTGGGGGTGAGATCCCAGGACATAGACAAATGGAGAAAAACTGCCACTAACAAGGGATGCATTCATACCTGCTATCAAGAGGCCAAATTATCAAGCAATGGAATGGCTCCAGGATGATTGAGTGCATCCAGAACTACTCTCACTATCAGGCATGGGTGAATTTTGGGAGATGGACTGATCAAAACCAGTTATGTGTGAAATATCACATGCTCCCGAATCAGTCCTTCAGGTAATCAAAAGCAAAGACCAGATGTTCACTATCCTGCAAATGTTTGGCCAGAAGCCTGCCTGGTATGAAGATATGCAAGTGTGGTGCAGATGAGGATCGGTGTGACATGTCTAGCAGTGGTGCCCTAGACAGAGAGGACACCGATGATGACTTTGATAAATAAATGGTTTCACTCCTACATGTCAAGGTTAACTACCCTTGGATTACCAAAGATCAATGTCTTTTTTATATAAGCAATGCATCCCTGTGTTAAAGTATAATTTGAAAAAGTTTATTTTTAAACATTTTCTCAAATACATAACTACTTAATTGTAGTAGGTTTGTCAGGTTTGGTACCATTGTGTTCATGCAGAAAGGGTTTTCGAATGATACCTAACTTGACCCATTTCCGACAACATCATATTATTAAAATTTCCACCAACTGGAGGACCTGAAGCTGGGAGGCTGGGGGGTGGGGGGGGGTCATCTGAATCTCCCCTGCCACACCACAGAGGATGACACCATTTAAATTATGCTTCTGTAGAATTTTATGAGTCAAATGACATCTCCCTTACCGTTCTATCACTATCTTGCCCATGGAATGAGATTTTACTACTTTATGCTCCCAGGCTAATATAGGCTTTTATAGATCTAAATCAATACCTTGGACAAGATTTATGGAGCTAGACCATTTATGCTGTTTTACAGTTTGTTCCCCTTGAATTTTACACCCAGGACACATATACAGAGATTATTACAAGCACCACTGAAGTGCAGTCAGCTCTGTGGTGGAGCACTGCAGCCATTTGACAGCACAAAGCAACTTAGAATCGAGAGGGGAGGGTTAGCCTTGGGGGGAGGGATAGCTCAGTGGTTTGAGCATTGGCCTGCTAAACCCAGGGTTGTGAGTTGAATCCTTGAGGAGGCCACTTAGGGATCTGGGGCAAAAATTGGTCCTGCTAGTGAAGGCAGAGGGCTGGACTTCATGACCTTTCACAGTCCCTTCTAGTTCTAGGAGATAGGTATATCTCCAATTATTATTATTTATTTTTATAGAGTCCCTTTTCTTTCACTAGCAGTGATGGAGCAGCAGAACTCAAGGACAGAAGTTTGATTTTCAGAGCTTCTTTATAATATGTACTTCTGGTAGACGCTGCCTTAATTCTAGACAAACATATCAGCCTGAGAGGGATGATCCAGCAAGAAAGGAGTTCACTGATTGTTCAAGACTTGCCAGCTTACCCCATCATTGCTGATCTAATGAGCACTAATTCTCTAGCCTTATGCAACTGAAGGAAAGATAACACATGACAGTGAAGACTTAATGGACAAGATCCTCTTTATATGCTAATCTAACTTTTATGAAGAGCTTGAAAAGAAGATTGTGGAGGAGGGGAAGGTTTAGGAGTGGGGCTGCTCTGAACTACTGTACTAGATTTGATTAGCTGGGTTCAATGGCAATACGCAAGCAGAGGATGACATAAATCCTTCCCTGCCCCCCACTAATGGGAACCAGTTCTGATTCCCCACTCAGTGTGGAATTTACAGTGTACAAGAGAAACTTCTAAAGCTGCCCAGCTTCCCTTCAGGCTAATATTATATTAAAAACAGTTACGAACATGCACATACGCAACCTTGGAAATTACCTATATCTTTTGCATTTTGTGGGATGGAGTGGTTGGAAGGTGTTTGGTGCCTTTGAGTTTATGAACAACCTCTGACTTGTAACAGACAACAATGGGTGTATCACTTACAAAGAAGCTAACAGGAATGTGGCATGCTAACCAACCAGAAACAGGCATGTTGTTCCAAACTGGCACAGATGCTAGTATCTGTTGCTGCAGAGCCAGAGCTTCAACTCAGTTTGCTTTCTTTCCTATTCACTATCAGATAGAATCACCGCCTAAACTTCATATCACAACCGTCCAGCACAGATGGTATTTGTACCTTAAAGTGCAGATATAGGCAGAAAAGTGGTGCTGTAAAAGATATCGTATTTATCCCCTCTCCATGACAACAGGGGATGGATCACTTGATAAATTGCCCTGTTCTGTTCATTCCCTCTGAAGCACCTGGCACCAGCCACTGTCAGAAGACAGTAGATTGGGCTAGATGGACCACTGGTCTGACACAGTATGCCCATTCTTGTGTGACTTCCAAATCCAGCTGGCTCCATTTTCAAAAGAATGTGCTTTTTCTGGTTGCCAGCACAGCAACCTTCATCTAGGACGTGAGAAACTAGCTGGGTTTTTTGCCTCATACATCATCATGGATAATGGAGAGACTAGAAACTGACCAGATAACTCTGTTGCTGGCTTAGAAAGCAGAACAGGCTCCAGTTCAGTCCACTACATCTGTATTGGGCTTGCAGGGCTAACAGGAGGAAACATTTGTTGTGATGATACAAGCAGCAGACCTTACTCAAATATATTTATGGGAAGCAGATCTGAGAAGCAAAATGAGGCCATTTTTATATATTCACTTTTTGGCTATGATGAGCCCAGGTATTGCCAGTATATTTAGCTCCCTGGGTGCTAAACCTTCCTTTGAAAATAAACAAGAAAATAGCCACTTTCACCTTCTTGTTACAGATAGGATTTTCTCTGGAAGGTGGAACTCCCACTGCTGGATGCTTAAAATTCATCCCCAGTGTACTTCAGTTTAGACCAAAACCAAAAGTACCTTTGTAGAGTCTTGCTTCGCTCTCAGTCCACATAGGAGCTGATAAACCAGAACAAACCAATCATTCTTCTAGTCAGGATCCTGTCTCCATCTGTGGCCAATGCCTTATGCAAAGAAATATGCAAGACCCCCAGAACATATCTAAATATACAAAACTCTCCACTAGGGGAAGGTGGAGAAAGGAAAAAATTATCTCAATCTGACTCCCACTGGTAAACAACAAGTTTACTCAGCTCAATTGACTCTGTTTCCCCAGAATAATTAACCCAAGGGGGAAGGAATACTGGTGCCCTTTAATTAACATGACCATTTTCTAGTCTATCTTGCTGAGGGTGGCAGGCAGTTTGGCATTGAAAAACCATGACTGGAAGCCCCTTCGCTTTATTTATTTAAATATGACTTTTATTAAATGAAATCCAGAAACTCACAAAATCCTGTGGATGACATAGCATCAATAGAAATAACGACTACCCTACTACTTGTATGGTTCTAGTGCCAGGACAAACAGATCCTTTTTATATGCCACTGTAACCTTCACCTCCTCACAAACATTAGGCTTTACCAAATCTTTACCGTTTTGTAGCCATCTTTTCAGGACACTTTCCTTTCATTTTCTGTGAAAAATTTGCTTATCTGCCTTCATAGTTTCAGAGAGTTTAAGGCCAGAAGGGACCACAGGCCATTAAATTTCACCCTGTTTTGAGCCCAATAACTTGGGTTAGACTAAACCATTCCAATCATCAGGAGACTAAACTTTCTTGTTCTCTGCAGACAACTCCACCGTCCTGCCAGTTACTTAGGCCCATAACCTGGTTATCATCTTTGAGCTGAACCCCACTCTAGGCCCTCACATCCAGGCTATGTTTAAGTCTTGCAGATTCCTTCTGCATAACATATCTAAGGCTGTGGCTACACTTAGCACTTCAAAGCGCTGCCATGGCAGTGCTGCCGCGGCAGCACTTTGAAGCGCTAAGTGTAGTCAAAGCACCAGCGCTGGGAGAAAGCTCTCCCAGCGCTGTCCGTACTCCACCTCCCTGTGGGGAATAACTGACAGCGCTGGGAGCCGCGCTCCCAGCGCTGGGGCTTTGACCACACTGGCGCTTTGCAGCGCCGCAATTTGCAGCGCTGGAGAGGGTGTGTTTTCACACCCTGCTGCAGCGCTGCAAATTTGTAAGTGTAGCCAAGCCCTAAGAGAGGGCCTTTCCTATCCATCCACACAGCTAAAATGTTCTTCCAGGCTCCCATTATCTTGTCTTTGAAGTACTGCAACATTCTTCTCTCCGCCCTGAGAGATGCAATCTTGCTCCACTTATATCCATTCAGCATGCTGCTGCAAAGGTCATTTTCCTAGCCCAGCGGTTCTCAAACCGTGGGTTAGGACCCCAAAGTGAGTTATGACAGGGCTGGCATTAGAATTGCTGGGGCATGCGGCTGAAGCTAGGGTTGCGAGGGGTCCATTTTTTGACTGGAACGCCTGGTCGAAATGGGACCCTGGTGGCTCTGGTCAGCACCGCCAACCGGGCCGTTAAAAATTCGATTGGTGGCGCAGCGGGGCCCAGGGCTAAGACAGGCTCCCTGCCTGCTCTAGCTCCGGCACAACTCCCCGAAGCAGCCGCCCAGTCCTTGCGGCCCCTAGACACATGAGCGGGCAGGAAGGCTCCGCGCACTGCCCACGCCCTGAGTGCCAGCTAAGCAGCACCCATTGGCTGGGAATTGTGACCAATGGGAGTGGTGCCTGCAGGCCTGGGGGTGGCACTCAGAGCCTCCCTGGCTGCCCAAGCCGGAGGGGCCACAGGGACCTGGTGGCTGCTTCCTAGAAGCTGCGGTAAAGCGCCGCCAGGACCCCACACCCAAACCCTCTGCCCCAGCCCACAGTCCCCTCCCGAACCCAAACTCCCTCCTGGACCCCACACCCTCCACCCCCCAGCTACCTGGCCCAGCCTGGAGTCCCATCCTGCACCCCAAACCCCACAGTCCCAGCCCCACCCCAGAGCCCACCCCCCCAGCTGGAGCACTCACCCCCCCACCCTGCACATCTACCCCCTGCCCCAGCCTGGTGAAAGTGATGAGGATGGGGGAGAGCGAGTGACGGAGGGAGGGGAAATGGAGTGGGAAGGGGCGGGGCCTCAGGGAAGGGGCGGGGTAGGGCAGGGCCTTGGGGTGTTCAGTTTTGTGCAATTAGAAAGTTGGCAAGCCTAGCTGAAGCCCAAACCCCACCGCCCAGGGTCGAAGCCCTTTGGCTCTCGGTGGTGGGGCTCAGGTTACAGGATCCCGCCTGGGGCTAAAGCCCTTGGGCTTCTGCTTTGGCCCCCCACCCTGGGCAGTGGGGCTCAGGCAGACTCAGGCTTCAGTCTCCGCTCCTGGCGTCATGTAGTAATTTTTCTTGTCAGGAGGGGGTCGCAATGCAATGGAGTTTGAGAACTCCTGTCCTAGCCCATTGCTTTGACCATGTCGTCCTCTCACTATATCCCTCTGCTGGCTCCCCCTTCTCTATCACATCAAACATAAGCTGCTTGTCTTCATTTTTCAGGCCCTTCACGACCTATCCCTACCCTACCTATCATCTCTCATTCAGTACTGAAAGGTCAACTCTTGCCTCTGATTAGCCCAGGAAGCCAGCCTCCATCACCCACTTGTTATATTTTCAAACAAGCACCTTTTTGCTTTCCCCCATGCTGCTGCTCATGTATGGGAGAAGCTACCTGTAAACATCTGCAAAACTAACTTATGATCCTCCTTCAAAACACTCCTTTTCTGTGATACCTACAAATAATTTGACAACAGTTCGGCTGCTGGTGATCATGCTGACCAATATTGTCTCACTGTTTCTTTGTATTACCCCATCTATCTGTATCCTGCTGTTGTCTCTTGTCTTATACTTAGACTGTAAGGTCTTTGGAGTAGGGGCTATCTTTCTGCTCTATATTTGTACAGCACCTAGCCTAACAGGGTCTTGTCTCTGACCGGGGATCCTAGTTGCCATGATAATACATATAATAATACTAATAATGTGCACCACAGGCAGGGAGAGGAGACCAAGATGCCACCGATGCCCGAGGCTCCTGCAATGGCAGGGAATTGATTAGGTGAGATATGACCAGATGATCCAGCAGGCAATCCATGCTTCATGCTGCATAGGAAGGCAAACCCTCATCTTACCAAAATCTCTGCCAATCTGGGCTAGGGTGTGTGTGTGAGTGGGGGGAGGGAATTCCTTCCTGCCCTCAAATCTGGTGATCAGTTTGACTCTGAGCACATGAGCAAAACACCAACCAGGCATCAAGATAGAGGATTCTCTGTACCACTTCAGAGCACGGGTCCACCCTGTATCCGGCTGTGGCCAGTTGCTGATGCTTCAAAAGAAGATGGGAAAAACCCCTCAGAATACATCTAGACAATTGTGCATTAGAGAAAAGAAACATTTCTTCCTGACCCCTGCAGGCAAATGGCTGAAGCCCCTGAAGCATAAGATTGCCATTGTCTTACTGCAGAGTTGCAAATATTATGAGCATGTTGAGGGCAATGGAGAACTTCCCATTGTCTCCAGGGCCCATAAAAGAAGGGAATGGACACTATGGTTCAGAAAAGCAGCAAAGGGTCCTGTGGCACCTTATAGACTAACAGACGTATTGGAGCATGAGCTTTCATGGATGAATACCCACTTCATCGGCTGCATGGTTCATAGAGTCACAGATTCCAAGGCCAGAATGAACCACCACAACCATCCAGCCTGCCCCCTTGCATACACAGGCTGTAGAATTTCTCCCAGAAACTGGATTAAAGCATATCTTTTTAAAAAGATATCCTATGTCTTCTTAATGATGAGCCCACCACTTCCCCTGGCAAGCTGTTCTAATAGTTAATTTCCCTCATTGGTAGGAAATTGTGTCTTATTTCGAGGTTGAATTTGTCTAACTTCAATTTCCAGCCATCGGATCTTGTTATGCCTTTGTCAGCAAGGTTGAAAAGCCCCCTGTGATCAGCAGGGACCATAGAAATCCGTTTGCCATGGAAAAATGCAGAATTTGCATTTTTACACAGAATCTTTAGTTTTTACACGTTGTGAAAAAATAAAAAGAATAAGAACCCCGTTTATGTGCACCTCCATTATCCAGCCCTCCCTACTAACTGAACCAGGGCTGACAGCCCGAGCCTCGCCACCCAGAGCTGAAGCTCTCTGGATTATCTGAATTTTTTACAGGTTTCAGAGTAGCAGCCGTATTAGTCTGTATCCGCAAAAAGAACAGGAGTACTTGTGGCACCTTAGAGACTAACAAATTTATTTCAGCATGAGCTTTCGTGGGCTACAGCTCACTTCAATTTTTGATGATCTAGTCTGGCCCCAATCCCAATTACATCGGATAAATGGGGTTCCTTTGTATACAGTTGAACACAATGTTTTATTGATATCAGTATATATTGTGGCTAGGGAAACTAAAATTCAGCATCTCATTTTAATCATGGAAAAATGCAAAATACATTTTATTTTTTTTAAATCAGAGAATTTTGTTTTTTTTAATCACAGAAAACTAGGATCCCTGATGATCAGCTCTCATTCTGCATGTAAGCATCTATACACAGTGATCAAGTCACCTCTCATCCTTCCCTTCAATGCGCTGAGCTCCTTAAGCCTCACATTGTAGGCTTGTTTTCCAGCCCCTGGATCATTTGTGTGACCCTCCATGAGTTTTTTTACAATCATCTGCAGTACTGTGAGAATGCCAATATATGACCCTTACTGGCACAACTGCAGCTATGATAAGTCATTATAAATCAAATAGGTCAACCATTTATTCTGGATGTATTTGTTTTTTGTTTGATTAGGGTGTTTTGCTTGTTTGTCATAACTGGGCCTTAGTTGTGTCAGTTCTGGCATTTATATTATATATAGCACTATGACCAGGGCAAGCCACTGGAGGGGTGTCTGCACTGCAATTGGGAGATGTGACTGCAGCATGTGTAGACATACCTGAGCCAGACCTAAGCTAGATCAAAGCTAGCACGAGGAACTAGGGCAGCAGCATAGTCAGCAGCCACTCAAGTAGAAATGTAGGATCCTGGGCGGGCAGAGCTAGCCCATGAAGTTGCCCATGTTGCTGTGGCTTCATTGCCACTGTTACTTGAGCTGGCTCAGGCACATATACAGGTGCTACAATCACAATGCCTGAGGCAGGATTCCTAGAGTCTATTCTTTGCTCTGCCATTGATTCACCGTGTGATCTTGAGCAAGTCACTTACTTTCTGTCTGCCGGAGTTTTCACCCATCTGTAGAATAGATACAATAATATTGACTTCCCTTATGGTCATGCTGTGACAACATCAATAAGGAGAAAATAAATATTCTTTCCAGTGCATGTATGCCACTTATCCTGGGTAGGGGGAGATAAGTTAATACTTTGTACTTCTTTGTGCATTTTATCAGGAGGATCTCAAAGCATTCTGTGTCTGTACAGCATGTAGCACAACAGGCACATGACTAGAGCTCTTAGGCCCTACAATAATAACAAAAAATAATAAGTGAGCCTCCCTGCCCCGTTATCCTTTGTTGAGAGGCAGTGTTAACTAATGGTTAAATCAAGGGATGGGAGTCAATTCCTGGGTTGTAGACCCAGATCTACTATGGACAGTGCCTCAGTTTCCCCTTTTACAAAACAGTAATAGTGTCTCTCAAATGGAAGGGTCCTCTACATAAGCCGTGCAGAATAGGCCATCTATATGTACAACAAAGCTCAGGGAGGAGATTCCCCACCATACCCCTCCACTTTGAAGTGTAATACATTTTTTCCAGCAGCAATGAACTGTATCATTGTAGTTAGGAACATGTTCACTTCTGTCATCTATGTGTGGAATATCTTGGACCAGCTTATTATGACCCCACTTCAGGAAGTACTTAAGCTCAGGTTTAAATTCCATTGATGTAAATATGACGTAAGCATGTACTTAACATTAGGTACATAGTGAATGGCTTGCCTGACTTGTAGCCTGCAGTGGCTGCCACCAATAGAGGTCTCGTTGTAACAAGTGCTGTTTTTCTGCTCACTCATAATTTTTTTAAAAATTCTCCTTTGGGATTTATTATCTATCATAGAATCATCTATCGCTATCAAGTCCCTGACCAATGCAGTATTAATGTATATGCATACATTAAAATGAAAGGATGTTGCATTCTGAGGGCTTTATTTCTTCTACAGACACTTGATAAATACAGTTCAGGTAATCAAATTCACCATCCTGCCTATGAATAATTTCAGCTCCTGGAGGGACCATCCAGCCGGCAAGAGGGAAATAAGAGGATCCTCCTGTTATTAAGCAATGCAACAAACTTAAAGGAAATATGGAAGCTGGGAAAGCTTCCTTGCCTCTGGTGGGAGGGAGACCAGGTCCAGCTTCTGAACCTTAGCTCCTCTGTGACACAAGTTTGCAGGTCCAGCGTAAGAGGATGCCCAAACCAGACAAGGAAGCCTGGGTGTGACACGCTAGCTCAGACAGGGGCTTGGGAACCCACCTCCTAATATCCCAGCCATCACAAATGTCTAAAGGCATCTTAAGAAACCCCAGTACCAAAGACTAGGGATGGGTAGAAGCCATATTTTCTGTTTAGTGGGAACCTCAAGAATTCCAACATTTTTCCCCATTCCGAAAAAGGAACAAAAACTAAAAAGTGAAGAAGTTTTCTGCAAAAACAAAATTCTGAACATTTCTTCATTTTGGGTCAACTGAAGTGTTTAATTTCAATAAAATCAAAACATTTCATTCCCAATTCAATCTTATGAAAAACTTTTGAAAAATTAGTTTCATATCAAAACAATGAATGGCATTGGGCAGAGAAAAACTAAGCCGTGCTGTTCAGAAAAAGCAGGGCACATGGACACTATTCAAACACCATTTCATTTGTTTCCCAAAACAAAAACGTCTCAAAATCTACAGAAAATGCTGCGTGTCAAAGCTGACCCGTTTTCTTGCCGAAGAGACCATGTTAATGTACATTGTGCAGACAGCTCTACCAGGGATCCCCCACTACATCGTACAAGGGTCCCTGCCCCTCATCTCAATCACCTCTGGCTGAACGCGAAACTTGCCTACCCTCGACCTGCCCCAGTGCAGGCCAGCTCCGGCTCTTCACAGCCACAGGGGGCAAAGGAAGGAGGGGAAGGGCCCAGCGTGGAAGGCAGGCGCAGGGGAAGAGCAGAACCAGGGGGGCTGGAACAATTTGTATACTGGGGGTGCTGACAGCCATTGAACCAAATGTAAACCCGGTATACGATATCCACTTCAAGCCAGGGGGTGCGGCAGCCCCCCCCCCTAGTTCCAGCACCTATGGCAGACACTGCAGGTGCCCGGGATCTCTCCTGCCTGTGCCCCGCTGTCCGATCAGCCAGGGCGGACAAGCGCCAGAGCCTGCCGGGGGAGGCGAGGCTCCTTCCCTTTGCTGGGAGCCGGGGCTCAGCGCCTGCCAGATGCCCCACGCGGACGCCTTGCCTATTCCCAGGAGAGGGCGCCAGATCCTGACCCGGAATCGTCCGCGTGGCTCCAGCGCCCAGCATATGGCCGGCCCCGGCTCCTTCTAGCCACCCCCCGCAACTCCGCTCCAGCGGCGCTGGCGCCCAGCCCCCGGCGCTGCCAACATCTGCTCCCTCCAGCAGGCTCCAGCACGCCCTGCTCCGGCGCACAACAAGGGGCCAGCCCGCTCCCGCTGTTTGCCTGCCGCTGCCCCGGGCAACCCCCCTGCAGCCCGCTTTGTTCCGGGTGGGAGTTGCTTCCTCACCCCCCTTCCAACTCCTCTCCTGCGGGAGGAAGCGAAGCGGAGCCGGAGCCGGAGCCGGCGCAGCGAGAAGCGAAAGCAACAGCGGCCGGGCTCCAGAGCCCTCCCTCCCTCCGGCTCCCACGCCGGCCCGGCATCCCCCAGCCCAGCTCAGCATCCGCCAGCTCCGTTGCGGGAGGCCTGGACGGGCTCCCCCTGCACCTACCCTGGCGGAGATGGGGAGAGAGCGCTCCAGGGCAGCGGCTGCGGCCACGCTCTGCCTCGCTCCTGCCTCCCCCTCCTCCTCCGCTCAGCCGCGGATTGTCTTCCTCGCCTCCATGGATGGCTCGAGGCGGCGGCTGCTGGAGATTAAATGTTCCAGTGACACTAACCCGTAGCATGGATGCGGTTGCAAACTGCACATGCTCCCTCCTGACAGCCGGCCTTCTCCCGCACCAGCCCTTAACTCCTTCGCTGCTGGCCTGAGCCAGCTGCGGTACAGGGAGGTGATGATGGAGGGGAGATACCCGCACTGACTTTAGCAGGGAAAATCATATGGCTGCAGGCTTCAGCTCTCCTGCTCCCACCCCCTGGCCTTCTGCCTGCACCTACAGCAGCTCCTATAGAGCAGGATCGGCTTTCTAGCGCACTCCTTCTGGCTTGCTAAGGGTTAATTCAGGTCACATTCCCTGCTGCAGTTCTTCCAATTTTTAATAATTTACCTGGTAAATTTACATGCAACGACTTTGCATCATCTGTAGCTGCTAAACACAGAAGCAACACAGGTACCGGCTCCTGAGAATTTAGGATTTGCTAGGCCCCGTTAGACTCCTGGTCCACCAAGGCAGGTAACTAGCTTCCTGGTGATGCTTCAGAGTCCTTGTGTTACATGCTGTAGTTGCCATGAGGGGTTGCAGGAAAAATAGACACCCCCCTCCCATCCATATTCCAGGAAAAATAGACACCCCCTCCCATCAATATTCCAGTTATGACATACCTCTTTGCTTGCCAAGGCCAAAATATGGGACAAAGGCCCAAAACAGGATATAAAAATAGGAGCTAGAAGAGAGCACTTGGGTCACCCAATTTTTGCAGGCCTCAATCACTCCCTCCTCAGTCTGATTTATTACCTACTCAGGTACTTTACCTGGAATAGATCCTAGGCTATTGACCTTCTATTGGATGATCTCTAGTACAGTGTCTGCCACCTACCTCAATTTCCCCCTCCTGAGAGCCCCTTTAAGAACTTCTGTCTCAGTTTCCAGTCACCTTCTCAGTCCAAAACCCTTTAATTCGCTCTTTACGAGGCAGCCAACAGAGTTTGTCAAAAACAGAACTCAAAAGTCCCCAAACAAACACGAAGTGTTCATCCGTTCCAGCTCCTCACAGCATCCTGTTTCCTGGGCCTCCCTAGCTTACTTCAGGGCCTCCTGTTTCTGGCAGTCTGCACTACTTCTCTCAACCAACTACCCTACCCTCCTCACCTTCCTGCTGCCATTTATACTTGAATTATCTGATTCCTCTCAGGTTGACTCATCTTGTAGTCAGAGCTGGTTTAGCCCTGGGCTCTCCAGCCCAGGGGCAAACCAACCTGTTACAATCTCAAGGTCCTTTGCAAACACTCATTCACACCTCTGTAAAGTGGTAAATATTTTCTGTTCAGTTTTCTAACTAAAAACCTGCTCTCGGATGTGGTAACCAATGCTTGTAAAAGCAGGACCAGCTCTAGGCACCAGCAAAGCAAGCATGTGCTTGGGGCGGCACATTTCCAGGGGCGGCATTCCGGCCATCCTTTATTGTCGGGGCAGTTACGCTCTCTCTGAGCTGCACCACTTAGATGGGGCGAGGGCGCCACGCCCCTGGCTGCAGGGGGAAGGGGAAGCCCCAGCCCCGGGATGCTGAGCTGCCAGGGCCCAGCCACTACCTGGGGAGGAGAGGGCGAGTCCTGCCGAGGAGCCAGGGCTGCGCCACCTCATCGGTGCACTGGCTGCTGTGCTGCCTTGTGTCACCCCTTATATTGGGACTTCTCTGCACGGCTGGGCAGGGGAAGGGGTAAAACCCCTGCAGACACTGGGACAAGGTGACATCACTTCCTCCGCTTCCAGCGCAACCTGCGAGCCCCAGCCCCACCTGAGATTGGGGTGGCAAATTTTTTGCTTGAGGTGGCAAAAAACCTAGAGCCACCCCTTTGTAAAAGGCCTGGGTCAGCTGTTGTGAGTGGACATTAGGCATTGCACTGTCATTTCAATACTTTTATTTAATGTAGATACAAGAGAGATTCCATATATGATTTCAGATTAATAATCATTTATGTATAAAACACCTAAGAAACATAAGGGGGGAAAAAGGTCAAAGAATATAATCCCAGTAAGTGTTCCCTCTAATTTTTTACATCCATGTGCAGAATGAATTTTGTTATGTGCACCAATATGGAAGTGATGTGTCACACATCACCTTCATATTGGTGCACATAAAATTCATGTGGTGGGGCCGAAGGGTTCAAGATGCAGGAGGGGGCTCAGGGCTGGGGCAGAGAGTTGGGGTGTGCAGGGATGATGGCTCTGGCTGGGGGTGCGGGCTCTCGGGTGGGGCCAGGGATGAGGGGTTTGGGGTGCAGGCTGCCCTGGGGCTGCAGTGGGGAGAGAGGACTCTCCCCAGCCCTTTCTCGCCGCAGCAGCTCAGGGCCAGGGGAGAGGTGCCTCTCCCCGGCTGCGGCAGCTCTGGTGGGGCTGGGCCGGGCCGAGGGAGAGGCTCCTCTCCCCCGGCAGCACCAGTGGGCCTGGGCCAGGATGGGGTGAGGGAGGGGCTCCTCTCCCCCAGCCGTGGCAAGTCCGGGGCAGGTCCGCACTGGGGCTGGCGGGGAGG